>NC_139891.1:21050081-22430081 GCF_905171665.1 Trachurus trachurus | reverse complement strand
GCTGACAAACACTAAAAGACTAGACCGGACCTCTGGTTGAAGTTGAGGCTGGACGTCATCTGGAATGACAAGTGATCGCAGATATCAGCACTCACAGTTCAGTTGTTTAGATTTGTCCAGTTATGGATTTCAGATTTCTGTTCCCGATTAGCGACTCTCATTGTTGATGACTGTGCTGTAATTTCAGCACTAGCAGGCCGCGGTACGGCATTTTGGGTAAAACTATTTACAAAAGGTTGAAGGAATGTTTGATATGACAGATGGCATCAAAAAAGGCTCAAGTGTAATCTGATTAGATATAAACCAGGCTTGGTATAGTATATTCTCCACCACATCTGACACTTGGCCAAGACATGACCCCCTCAGTCTTTGGGTCAGCAAGACCCAACTCTGCTACATCAAAGCAGGTGATAGCAAAGTGCAACAAGAGCGAGAGGCATTGCCAAACAGCTGAAACTTATGTTTCAGTTTTTTCCACAACACGTTGACAGACCAGTGGAGTTCAGATGAACCTCACTATTCACTAGTCGGTGCTAAATGTTTATTTACTTTGTTCACTTCATTTCCAAATGTCATTTTCAAATTTGGCCTCTTTCAAATTCAAACTAAGTAGTTTACACTATATAACTAACACGCCTTTCAAAAAAAAAGGCTAAATCTAAACACTGTTAATAGCCATTTTGTACACATTTGATCAAATCTGAGATACGTTTACAGATCGAATAACTCTTAAAATCTGTCAAGTCGCAAGGGGCATTAATTGAGAGTGCGTGCAAACAACAGACATGGCTGATTCCATTTGTTTGACTTAAAGAAAGGAAAGAGGGAAAAAAGAAAGGAAGAAAAGAGAGGGGTCCCAGGTCTCCACATGAATACATGAAAACACATGCTTCTCTTCTCCTTCTGTAATCCACCAGGGACTCACGCCCCATTTGGTTCCCATTAGCATAGCTCTGGTCGCTCTGCCCCGTGTCAAAGCCCAGACGCACAGCTGCACAAAGGACAGGGACCTCTGGCTCTGTGACTGCCAGCCGCGGGGCTTAAAACCAGAACTGACATGGAGGACGGGCTCTGCACTGTGGGGATTTCAGAGGGAAGACACTCATCTTTTCTGTCGACTACAGTTTCCCCCCCTGTGAAGTGCCGTAGTGTTTTTAAGCTGAAGTCAGCGCGCAAGTGATTAATCATTGTTTATTTTGTACCACTTTGTGCGGCAGGAAAGCTCTGTTTCAAGTCAAATCCAATGTATAAAATCAAACAAGCAAAAATTAGCCCTGGCATGAGGTATTTGCTCCCTTGTATTTTGTGGCGTGCTGTGTCTGACTACAAAGACTTTCTTTATTCGGCGTGTTTTATTTGTCACCTGTTTCCAATATGGACATTGTGAAGTCCTGATCTATCTGACGGAGCCAGGGCCTGCTTTATGACACGCAAAGCTGCTATGCCTCTTTTCCTACACACGTTGGCTGCACATTTCTGGCAGGAAATTGACAGCATTTCAGCAGCTAACTCATGGATGAGATAATATCTTGTGGGTGGAAGAGAGGACAAGATGCTCCCAGTGTTTTACAGTGACCCTAAGCAGAGACAAATTTAAATCTGAAGCTGCTGCTGCGAAGAGGAGGCGCACACATGCACACAGATGCGCACGTACACACAGGGTTTTCATTTAAATCTCGGCTTTGCTTAACTCACCAAACAAGAATTGTGGTCTGTGGCTGTGTGTTGAACATGGTAAAGGTTTCAATTAAAGTAGGAGGAACAATACCCACCCTGCATCCAGCAGCTGTCTGGGTTGGCTTTCACTTGTACACTGTCTAGAGAGGATACACAGAGGCTGAAAGGGACTAGGGAAGTGGTGTTTTAGTGGTGTTTTCTGTGGCATATAGTTACAATGTCAACCGTAAAAAAAAATGACAGGGTAGCAATACAGTTGTACAGGATATTAGTTTAGGATCACCATCAATTCTATGCTTTCAAAGGCCAAGTCAGTGTCTTTGTTAACCTCTATATGTGCCTTTTGGTTTTGGATTGAACTCTGTCTCCCAGTCAGTCGGTTTAAAATCCTCTTGGAACCGGCTATAAGAGTCCAGGATGAAGCCATCTTGTTTTGCAGCTCTTCTTTCCTGCTGTTCTTCAGTCCATCTGTCCCACTAACAGTCTTTTAATTGAGAGTCCTCCCCTGTCTGATGCTGGCCATTGCTGACTGTCAGTGTTTATACAATTGGGCTGGGACAGGGACGGCGAGCCAAGCAAAACATCCATGAAACATCAAGCCTCGAGCTAAACAAAACCCAGCAGTGAGACACACACACTTGAGCCAGATAAGGGATGAAAATGATGCTTTTCTGAATGCAGCTAGGTTAAGTTGTTGACCATAGAGGCAACACAGCAGCTGGAGAGGAGTGTCGACTGTTGTCTCCGTCTAATTGCTACAGCATTTTGAGGTTTTACTCACTTGCAAACATTTTTTACTTCTTTGCTGCTCTCTTTTTTTTTTTCTCAGAGTGATTTACTAAGTCTCACACACACTTGCTCAAACACGCCCCTCTGTCCTTTTCCTCACAGTCGTCGTCTTTAGTTGTGTGCCAAAGAGGAAACCCTGGCGAGACGTTAGCACAGTGACTAATGCTGTGTATCTGGCCGGGGCGCAGATAACACAGCCTCCTCCCCCGGCCTGCTGTGACAAATATGTACGAGCGTAGCAGTGGGATCCAGGCCCGAGCTTGTCCCTGACCCAGCCCAGGCCAGACACAGGTTAAACCACGGCCAAATGCAACCCAGATCCACTCTGTCCAGAGGCACAGAGTTATGAGTACGTGAGAATCTTGAGAAGTCAGTATGATTTTGTCTCTCTTGTTTCCTCTGTCAAGCCACACACGCAGACAAATTTCCATCCTTGATGATCCTGTTTGTGATGACCATCTCTGACACATCCGTCTGCTCCCACTCTTTAAAACGCTCTGCAATCGGCCTGTAATCTTTCATTTCTATGCGTATGATCAATTTTGATGCCGTCATATCTCAAACATCTCTTCTGTTTCGCTCCTCTTACACACTCCTGACTGAATGTTGAACAATGCAACAACGAATCCCGTGAAATAACAGGCGCAGTCTGTCCCCTCCCTTCCCCTTTTCTCCCATCAGTGCCTCCTCAGTCGAACGGGGGGGGAGGGAGGGAGGGAGGGAAGGGGGCTTGCTGCTTTAATGCTTCTTAATGCTGCTGTCTGCTTAATGGGCCAGATATGAGAGGTGCTGCTAGCCAGCGTAATAAGTCAGTGATTAGAGGGCGCCTTGTCACAGCAGCAGCCCTGCAGACAGTGGCACACTTTAATTGCCGTATTAGACGCCCCTTAACTATTTTGTCAGCTGTCAGACCCCAGCTCGTAAACAGCAGAGGTGCATTTGATATTTCCATTTGTTTATTTCCGTCTGCTCCAGTTAGCGCTGCTGCACACAGAGGTAATTAGAAAAGGGTTGTGTTGTGTGACATGACTGTACTAAATCTGGATACTCTCAATTATTGTTTCCCAAATCTTCATGCAAGAGGAGGTACTCGAAATAGGAAAGTCAACTGTGGCAAAAAAAAAAAGAAAGGAGAAAAAAAAGAGAAAAGGACATGAATTCACTTAAAGGTGGAATGACAGACTAACAAGTGGACAAAATTGTGTAACAGGGTTAGGGCAGCAACTAATGAAATTTCCCAGAGCCTTCATATCAAGTCCTCATATTGCAAAATATTGCATATTTTGTCTAACCAGTCTATCACTAGAAAATATTCAGCAGTCAAATATTTGGCAGTTTGACTTCGAAAATGACTTCAACAATGAATCAGTTACCAATAATGCTACACCCTTAACCATATTAACATAATTTAGATCCTCCTCATAAGATTTTACAAAAATTGCACATGAAGAACAGCGTTATATAAAACCTCATGAACACAGATTTTGCTTCAAAGATACTCTGTTGTCAGGGAAACACACCGCATCTGAAAGAGCTGATATTACAGGAAGAGATTCTTCTTTGACCTATTTCTACCTATTTCTGTTAAAGTTATCTTAGGACAACAGGGCACACTTTTAAATTTACCCTGTATCTGAAAGGTCACAGGTTTGACCCCAACCGTGGCCCATGAATGTTCATGAAGAGACATGTCTGACGAGCGAGTGTCCTTGAAGGGAGGAACACCGAACTCACTTATTGCACACTGCTCTGGATAAGAACGTCAGCTCAATGCGTAACGTCTGTACACTCCAACTGACACATGGCATATAATCCTCATGCGCCGCGAGGATTGCGGAGCTCGCACCTGGAGAGCTTAAAAACGTGTGTAAAGTCAAATAATCTCAAAGTCTCCTGTCTCATTCGGTGTCAAACAGCGAGGTGACTTGGTTAGAAGTGGTGTAATTTTGTGTTTAATCTTGGATTAGCCCCTGTTCACTTTGACACCTCCGGTTACTAATCTGGTTTACAACACCTTAGGGCGAGCAAAACGGCAGGAGGGTGGGTGGGTTTTGATAGATTTTATGGTCCCTTAGTAGATTATGAGTGAGCTGACTTTTATATCCTGAATTACAGGATATAGGTGTAATCCACAGACGAGGTAATGTCGTTTGCTTGCGCGGTCAATAGCGGTGGGTTTGGTGCGTGCACATGAGTAAAGAGCAGGAAAGGCTGATGTTGCGCTACTGATCCTTTTCTATCTGGAAGTGCTGATTGACTGTTCCTGACATTGTGAAATACAGGTTGCTGGCGCAGACATGGACTCCAACCTACGACCCTTTGGGAGCACGTCTGTGTCACATCGTTGTCACTACAGAATAACAGTGAGACAATGAGAGATAGCATATTTAGTGCAGATTGTAAATACATAAAGTCTCCAGCTCTGATAACTGGGGCTTTTTTCTTGCTGCGAGGACAAGCAGTAACTTTGTCATCCCTCTCTAACGTACGCCCTCGCGTATCTCTGCAGATAGTGCCTTCGCTTTTTGATCTGACAAGTTCCTTCAGCACTGGATCATTAGGATTTTCCTGTCAAAATAAATGTGCAGCCCCTCGCAGCAGTCACCTTGTACACTATACTCAATTTCCTCCCTCAGGCATTCCTGAAATTCTTTGGCTCTGTAATTTTCATGATTACAATTTTTTTTTCTTTTGAAACCTTAAGAATTAACACATAGGAAAAACCCTCAGTCATTCAACCCTGACTCAACAACATGTGCCAAATGTAAAATCCATTGTAGAACTGCTGTTTAATATGCCAAGTTATTAACTCGTAGTTTTTCTATTCAAACACGAGCAGCCAACATACTTAAATTACATGTTAATGTTAAGGAAATACAGCATTTGATTGAAAAAACAGAGATAAGTCTGTGTTTTACGAATCAAAAGGTTTCCTTTTATTTTTTTCTCTGGTCCTCCTACAGCTGCAGATTCCCTGTAGGCAGTTTGGGTTGCAAAACTGTTACTATCTTTATTCATCAATTCATCTTGATAATGTAAAAAAAAATGTCTGATAAACAAAGGGTAGACAGTGCTTATTAAGATTCATGTTTCTAATTTCTTTTCCTCTTTTTACTCCTTTCGCTCCGACTTCTTGTTTCTCCATGTCGTGTGAAATTTACAGCTTGCAGCTGCTGCACTCATTTGGGTGATGGAGCTGTATTCATTTGTGTGGATTTCTGTGTTCATCACACATTGTCTCAGTTGCTGTACAGACTCTTTATTGTTTGAATAATGTGAAACATCTTACGGGATAAAATAACCGCCTGCAAAATGTACCTGAATTTTTTATTCTTTGTCGTTTTGAAGATCCTTCTACATCAAGGCGTGAGCCACAGCAGGCCATGCATTGTACTGCACTGAGTTGCCCCACGTCATGTCTGGACACTTAACCTCTCACTACTAAAAGCTTTCCAGGGTCAGACTAAGTGCAGCTCTAGTGTTGAGTAATGGAGCCCCAGTCAAAACAAGTTACATTTCTATGTTTTCAGGAAAGGAAGTCTTTTTGTCGGTTCACGTGAACTCTGGGAAATGACAGTATTGAGAGGCCGATTCACACACCAGAATGAAAAAGCAGTTGTGAAATTCATGGGCTGAGAGTTATTCTTTGTGGCACAGGATGCAACTGTGTTGTCACTTTTTTTATTTAACCACAAAACACTAGTTAGTGCAGTATGGATGAGACAGTTTTGCAACAGTCACAGTGTGTAATAGTTTGTTTGACTGCTTCTTCCTCGTATTTATGACTGCTAAACTGACAACTGCTCTGTGGTTTTCAGCTTTTGCGCTCTCCTCTCACACACTCATTATCTCTCCCCCGTTCTGGAGCTGTGACTGACGTGGATCTCTCTCTTTTTCTGCTCTGTGTCTCTACAGGCCATTCGCTGCACACTGGTGAACTGCACATGTGAGTGTTTCCAGCCAGGCAAGATTCACTTACGGACATGTGACCAGTGCAAACATGGCTGGGTGGCTCACGGTAAGGACGTTTTATTGTACTGGGTGTATCTAAATATTGTATAAATACATATGAACTTAGTGTCTGTCCCTCATAAAACTGTGTGTTCTTGCTGTGAAGAGAATGGAGGTCCTGACCTACATATCTGGACTATCCGCTGTCTACAGAAAATGAAGCAGCACGAGTGTATCTCACATATCGCACTGGAAAAATGTGTGTGTGGGGGGGGGGGTTCACAGTTTTTTTTATTTACTGCAGAATCCAGATTCTCACTGCCTGTGGTTGTAATTGCACCGAAACCCAAATGTTTTAACTCATTTTCAACAGTAGAAGAAACTTTGCTATTTTTGTTTGCTTCTGTATTTTTCGACTGCTTTCAAAGTCTTGTTTTTGCACCTTAGATCAAAAAAAAAAAAAAAAAGAAAAAAGAAAAAAGGAACATGACCACAAGACAGATACAGAAGCAAGAGACCACACCTTATGAGTTTTTCACGCGGGTAGAAGAAAAAGGGAGAGGAGGCAAGAAAGTACAAAGAGAAGGAGGAGGGGAAAAAAGATAAAAGAAAACACCTGTTTGGCTTGCGTCCGCACAAGAGCGGGCCATGGGCCCTACAGCGGATCGCACAGGACCCCATTGACTATTTTTTAATCTCTCCCTCTGAACTGTCAGGCGCCCATCTCTCCTCTCCCCCACTTTTCATTTCATGTCGGCATTGGCAGGGACTCTGACAAGTAGTTCTTCATTTTTTATTATGTTCGTGTCTGGCTGCGCTGTGTTGTCAGGCAAAGCCCTCGTCAGCAGGAAAAAGCCGTCCCAGGATCAGAGAGAGACCCAACCAGGTGTCACCCAGACAGGCAGGGGGAGAGGGGAGGGAGGGGGGAGGAAGGGGGAGAGGGGTATGAGGTAAGGGAGGAGAGAGGGATTGAGGCAGGGAGAGAGAGAAAGAGAGAAAGAGTCGACCAGGTGTCGCCCAGACAGCCAGAGAGGAGGAAGAGGTGACTGAGGCCGTGTTAGAGGGGGCAATAACAAAACCCACCTTGCGCTCACAATTAAGCTTTATGAGCAGCAACGAGTGTTTGTTTTTTTTTTTTCTTCACCCCCTCAGGCAACACACAGGTTACTTCATCTTATTGCTGGAGTTTGTTGTGGCTCCTGAGAGAAAGACCTGCAGACATAACTCAGGGCTAAAAAAGATACTACATCACAGTACTTGTTCTAGTGGATGGATTGAGAGAGAGCAAGTATTCATCATAAGATATTAGGTGTCTGTGAAGAAAATTAAACATACATCTAATTCAAGTATTGATAAAGCACGCACTGAAAATCAGGCAATTATTTTGTTTTACATTGAAACCACTATGAAAAAATTAGCAACCAATTTCATATGTTATTTTCTACACTGATTATAAATGTGGATCAATACAGTAAAGGAAATAGTAATAACATACATGTCTCGCCTTCTTGGTGCATAAACCATTTAAGTGCATACCTAAGTAAGTGTGAATAAATAAGACGTAAAGTAATGCAATGAGAAAAGCAGGTGTGAATAATTAAGGCTGGAGACAAAAGAGAATGTAATGCAGGTTAGGGTCGAGACAGATACGGAGGAGGCAAATAAAGACGAGATGCAAGAGCAGCGTAATGTGAAAGAGCAAGAGATTAGATTAAATAGAAAGAATGGCGTATAATTACATTAATGCCATTGCATTTATCTGATAGATATGTTATTATCAGCTCGTGCTGACTGTGCAGTAGCCTCCTGAGGAAGATCGGAGATGAGGGAGTAACCTGATAGTCATTAACTGTGCCTTTCTGTGTGTATGTGTGTGTGTCTTTGTGCCTGTTGGTGCGCTTTTCTTTCCTTTCGCCCTTCCTTTTTCCACCCGCTCTTTCACGCAGCTCTGGACAAGCTCAGCACCCAGCACCTCTACCACCCGACCCAGGTGGAGATCGTTCAGTCCAACGTGGTGTTCGACATCAGCAGCCTGATGCTGTACGGCACCCAGGCCGTACCCGTCAGGCTCAAAATCCTTCTGGACCGCCTCTTCTCCGTGCTCAAGCAGGAGGAGGTGCTGCACATCCTGCACGGCCTGGGCTGGACCCTCCGAGACTACGTCAGGGGCTACATACTGCAGGTCAGTGACCAACATTCATGCTACAGCGACAGAACACATGTAATGCATCAAATGGGTTTAGTGTAAATGTCAAGGCCAAATATTCGCATTTACTTGACCCGTGCTTGCACACAAACGCACCCCTATACGCGTTCTTCTATATTTCCCTGCAATTTTCAGTGATTTCTGAAAGCGGGGAGAGAGGTCACAGTGATCACTACCATTACTTTCTCACCAAGTGTATCTACAAATTTCTTTGGCATTGCAGTTATTTTCAGAGGTATTGATCAAAACCACAATAGTGACAATCTAGGCCACTTCAGTCCCATTGCCCATCCATTTTCCTCACATTTTCCCTGCTGTTACTTCAACCTCAGTCTGCCTTCTTTTCCTGCCTTGTCAACACTATGCCCCTCCGCTGGAAAAAGGAAAGAATAAAAAAAAAAAAAAGTGGAGAAAAATGTCACACCAGCAACTATAAAACCACTGTAGTGCATTTCCTCTCTCCATCCATCCATCCCTCCTCCCTCTCTCCCTCCTTCCCTCCTGTCTCTCCCTCCCTCCTCTCTCTCTCTCTCCCTCCCATATAATTGCAGTCAGACACATTTCTCAATCAAAGGTACGGAGGTTTTGGTGTTGAAACCCAAACCAAAGTGTTCCTGAATGAATTAGTTAAGAGCGAGTGAACATGTGCATGTGGTTAGCTGTGTATGTGCGCGTGTGTGTATATATGAGCGTGAGTGTGTGTCTGTGTGTGCACATGTGCTTATCTGTATGCGTATACTGTATGGTTTAGTGTTCCAAGAGTGTAAGTGGAACAGCATGGTGAGGAGAGGGTGGTTTGTATGTGGAAACAGCTTCTGTGAGTAAAGCACTCGCAGATCCAGTCCCTATTTGAGACAAAACACACACACATGCACATACACACACACCAAAATCAATAACTACCCAATGGTTATATCAGTATATATAATATGAGTGTAATTTAGAGACAGAAAAAAAGTTATCAAATATATTTATCTATATATATGTGAAAATAAAGGAAATAAAATAAAATAAAATAAAATAAAATAAAATAAAATAAAATAAAATAAAATAATATAATATAATATAATATAATATAATGTAATATAATATAACACAGCGAGACACTGCATTACAATCTTGCAATATTATAGTCTAATCTATTCTAACATGAAAAATGATTTTTAAAAAAAACATTTGGGCTTTAACTAAAGATAATTTTCATCATTGAATTTACAGTTGAATATTGATTTCTGCTGTTTTTCACAGGGTCAAGTAATCATTTACTTGACTTAACAACAAATGGTAAAACATGAGCAATGATGCCCCCGGGTTACATCCTCAAATGTTTTGTATTTGTCTGATCAAGACAAGAGGAGGATATTTACTTTACTACAAAATGAAACACATGCAAGCAGCAAATGTTAATATTTGAGAAGCTGAATCCAAAGAACATTTGTGATTTTTGTTTGATCTAACAACTGAAACGATTAATCAATCAATCAAAATTGTTGCAGGTAAATTTTCTGTCAATGACCAGCTGTTACAGCTTTAAAAAACAAAACAAAAAAAAAAACATTTTTATGATTTAACCTTCATATTTTCTCAAGAGAAACCTAAGTAAATGCTCCAAATCTGCAGTGTGAGAAAGCCTCGTATTAAGTAACCATTGGAGCACTGAGGTTCCCATAGTCGTAGCCCCTGTGTTTTTATCAGCTGGTTCTAATAGTCAGCTGTTGGGAGCACCATTGCTCAACCGCTCAGCCTCATGTCACGCTACTGGCTAAATCCTCTAGATCTCCTCAGAAGAGCTTCAAAGGGGCCGCGGCCGTGGAGAAGCAGCCAGTCACTTAAGGACAGTAAGTAGTCATTGTACGGCCCTATTAGCCTGTAAGTAGCTATGAAATTCAATCATCTTCCCCGAGCCTCCGGGCAACGCTTTGTGTCAGGGGTGTGTTCCCCACCACTATGCTGCGCTAAATGAGAGATAAAATGAGAAGAACAGTATTGCAAACGATAGATAATAAGTTGTCTTTTTGATATTGATGTCAGGGGACGTTATTTGATGATAAATTACTTTACCGTAATCCTGGCAGTCAGGCTTTCAAGTGCTCGCTTGTACTGATTTAGGATTTGAATAAAAGTGTTTAGGCCACAGGAGTAATCATTGTTAATTTCTATTTTAATGAGATATGTTATAAATCGCTATAATTATCCAGCAAATACATCCACTATTTCTGGATTACGTTCTAATGAAGCCTTACATTTTCTTTGAAGGTTTTTGGTTAGCGCGGCATCTCCATGAACACGTACTGTATGGCTCTCTTTGTTTTCTCCTCTATCTCCACTACTATCTCACAACGTTCGACCGTGACAAGAAGTAGTTTCCATTGAGAGAAAAAATTCATCTGTGTGTTTGGTGCGTGGCGTGTGCTTGGGTGTCAGTGTGTATGGGTGTCAGTGATGCGTCAGAGAGCTCAGGACACCGAGCTGACAGAGTGAGTATACCTGCAGCTCCTCTGGAGCCTGACGAAGGGAAAACACACGTTTATATTCGACCAAACATATAGGAAGGACTCCCTGAAAACAGACACAGCTCGGCTTCAGCCCTCTGCTTACTCCTATCAGTGGACACACTTCGAAATCACAGCATTCCTACTGCAATTTTCTAATGAAGTTAATGCCAATGTTGCAGTGTGGCACCCACCGACTCATCGTGCTGAGGCCGTGGTCACTCTTTAACGCTCCCCAGCCTCCTTCTTATCCTCATTTATGTTGCTGTGATCTCATTCAAAGAGCTCATGCTTGCACATGCACCTGTGCAAACACAGCGACTTGCTCCTTAGTCGTATTCTCTGTAATTCTGAAGCTGTAAAGAGCACGTGTGTGTATTTAAGTGCCACCTCTGCCCTGGATTAGAGCTTCACCAAACCTCATCTGGTCCGTCTCTCTCTCCCAGGGAGGATATTTCAGAGACCTCTCACAGTGCTCACCTGCTTTTCCTCAGTAACGGCAGAGGCGAGCCAAACACCTACATTCCTCACTTATACACTAATGTACAAGAATAGCCGCGAACCACCGCTGGTGTGTTGTTCATTCATATCAGAGGCATCAGCGCTCATCACAACCTCGCTTACGCTCGCGTCTTCACCACATCGGCATCAATACATTTAGGTTCACCATCGTTATTTCAGCCTCATCTGGGATAAACTTGACCCTCTGCGTCCTCTCTGCCATTCACTGCGTAACAAAAGTAAACACAGCACAGAGGTGTGACTAAATATGCGCACTCTCTGCAATTTACCTTTGTAATAGGCTCCTTAAACTGAAGAAATTAATCGATGTTGTTAAAAGCTCAATGGCTTATCATGTGTTTGGAATTTTGATTTGTAAAGGGGAGGAATAATACATGACATCAATAGCCATTAAAATGAGCGATTGTCTTTCTCTCTCTCTTGTTTCATTCATCCATAAACCTTGTAGCTTGACCTTCAGATCACAAACTCCTTACACCTACTACAGTATTCATATACGAGTGTACTCAACGCGTGCTCCTCCGCTTATGTGAACGCGCATCCACGCAAAAAGGATCTGGATGTTTTTAAGTCCTCAGTAAACACATTCTTGAAGTTAAAGATGAGCCAAAAGAGAATAACTCCCTGTCATCGCGTGTATGAGAGCTCTAGTTTAAAAGTTATTTCGTGACCTTTGCTCTGTGCATTTACCACTACAATATTCCAGACGGAGACTCTCCTTAAAACTCACACTGCAGTCCCTGCCAACTTCAGCAGAGGGTGGTTTAAGATCTGTTTTTCTGTTGTCACTACTCATATTAAGTTAGTTAACAGATGTGTTAAGATGTATATGAAACTATCGCTAATAGTTTACAGTAAATGTGTCGTTTATCTTGGATGCTGACAGCAATGCATACTTTATAGAACATAAATGACAAAGACAAAACTAAAAACAATAAATACCAAGTAGCAGGAAGTAGTATTCTGCTATTGACAGATAATTATATAACTCGTAAACATTTCAAGAACAAAGCAACCCGCCTTGCCAAATTCATTTCAACATTATCATTTGTCTGTAAGAGGCCATGTCAGAGAAATACTCATACATGCAACATTTTGCAGAGCAAATCTGAGCGAGGCTTTCACCTGATGCCTAAAGGTTATGTATCTATCTCTGGGTGTAATATTTTGCCCTTCATGCTGCGTTATATTTCTTCATGTCTCCCCCCCGCCGCCATCGCCCTGACTTCAAGTTCAATCCAAGTCAATATGTGAACAATACAGACACGTTTATTCTTTGCCAGATTTCTCTGCCCTTCACTTTGGCAGGACTTTTTTTTTTTTTTTTTTACCTTCATCCTTTCCTCCCTCTTTCTACTCATCCCTCTCTCCTTCCCTCTCCCATGGTTGTTTCCAGACAGACCCACGGCCAATGTGCACCAGATGCCCCCCCCCCTCCCCTCCACCCCATCCCACAGCCTGTCACCGCTCACTCCTCTGTTCGATACCGACAGATGGAATTGCTATCAGTACTGGCTTCTCTGTCTCAGCCTCTGTCTCCCACACTCCACACTGTCTATTTTGTCTTCCTCCTTCTTATCCCTTACCAAGTGAAAAATAAGTAGAGGCAGAGAGAGAGAGAATGAGTGGAAAAGAGATGGAGAGGGAGAGCGAGATGCAGGCTTTGCAGCCAACATATGGGCCAAAGCCCAGGGTTTTCCTAAGCGACATTCTCAGTAATGTTCTGTCCTTGTAGAACATTGGGCTGCCTCCGCTTTTATGAGATGTGGTTTTCCTGACTCCACACGGCTTCCAGAAGACCCAGATGGAACCGCTAACAACCCCCACCACCGCCACGCAACCACACACACACACACACACACACGCACACACATACCGTACACACACAAACAGTCTTAACCCTAATTGCACACACACTCGCAGGAATTCTTATTCAAACTATCAGGCACACACGCAGCCACAAAATCACACTCGTCTACCCCAAAACGGCCCTCCAACATGGGGCTTTGTTTCAGCGGCAGTTGCATGGGTACGAGTGTGTTTTAGTGTTATTAATAGAGAAAAATCTTCCTCTTAAATATCGTATTATATATCTTCTCATGCTGTAAATATATAGTTTATATAATGAGCATGAACGTCGGAGGTAATGTTGAAGGGCTGCAGGGGGGATGTGCTCTTACTCGAAAAAAGACAAGTCACTGTAATGTTGTACATGTGTACTTACACATGTGGAATATGAGATGTAATTACATGGATTAGGGTGCAACAGTGTTTGTGTAAGACAGGAAACCATTTCCAGTTGCAGGTGGGTCCTGAGGCCTTAGTCAAGGTACCACTCCGCTTCTCTACAGTGGTTAAGAAAGGTATTTATTGAGTTAGAGTCACATTTCAAAATGTCTATCGTTTTTTTCCCCCCCTTCTCTCTCCCTCACCGCACTCCCTTTCTCCGTTTTCTGTCTCTCACTCTGTCAACTGTGAAGGTCACCATATCTCTTGATCCTCGCCTGAGAAACTTCCATTTTAGGTAGTCAGTCTCTGCGCAACAACATTTTTTTGGACACAATCCCCCTTCTCCAATCTCCTCCATACGGCACACTTGTAACCTCTATTTTCCTCCTGTCCTCCTCTCCTCCTCTCCACCCTCCATCACCTCCCAGTGCCTCCCGTCTCTCAGAACCTGTTTTCTGTTATCACTACTTAATGCCTCACCCTGGGAGATGGACGGGGGAGAAAGCATTCTCCCAAGGTGGAAATTCTTACGTTCATATGGTTATGATTTGGTGGGGAGGTCAGGCTCGACTTTTGCTGGAAGGCTTATGGTTGGCTCTGTGCTGGCCGTGCTGGGCTCCAAGCACATCAAAGAAGGCCGGTGTACTGAATCAAGGTGATCCCCCCCCCACCACCACGTCCACCACCCCACCCCTCTGCACACATACACACACTTGTCCTCCCTAGTGCTCTTAAGGGTGTCTTCTCCCTTCTTATTCTCAATCGCTCACTTCTAAGTAAGCTGGAGATAAAAGGATGTGATTTCAGATTAGAGGATCAGTCAGAGAAAGGTAGAACAGCATTATCAGCAAGGCATTAAAACCTTCGTTTTTGATAACATAACTGTATATTAAAGAAAACACTGACTTATCAACAAGACATAAAGTCCAGCGTGCATTATATTATCATAAACAATTTGGGCTTTGGGCTTTTTTTTGTCTTTTTTATTTTATCTTGCGGTGTAAATGTCTTTGCTGTCACTTTTCTCACAGCTTGCAAAGCTCACAGCCAGCTCCTTACACAAGTTCTGCCCATGCCAAATCCTCAGTCCCTCGCTCTCGAATCCTGAACTCGAAGCCTCAAATGAATTCAAGCTGGGGAAGTAAGGTTATGAGCAGGTTACATTGTATGCTGGAATTTGGGAAATAATTCCCCTTATATTGGATTTGGACGGTAGTCTGAATTTTGCCATAGATTCGACGAGGACTCACAAGCTGCTGCAATTTTAAGACTGAGAAAGAAAAAAAATTTATCGACACTGAAGCTGTTTGTGTATGTGTGTGTGTGTGATTTTACACACTTGTAAACATCTTTGGACATCAAGTGGAGGTTGAGAAGAAAATGGCTCCCAAATAGAGTAGAAAAAAAAAAACCTGAAATTTATCTTGAATGATTTTTTGGGGTGATCTGATTCTTTCTTTTCGGCTCCATGAGCTGGACGGTGGTTTTAGTTTTATTGAATACATGCTCTCGCTTTAATGAGCAGAGCTACATTTATTTTTCTCAGTATTTTCTGTTTATTTGGCTTCACAGAGACTTGAGGTGAAGTTTGGCTGACTTACATCTTCTGATCCTTTTTGTCAGATAGTTTTCACGGTGTAATACAACACAGAAATGTTTGTGTGCTGCAGCTGCCAGTGCATGATCATGTCCTGGTGTTTGTGTGTCATGTGCTCACATGTTGTTATTTTCACCCTGTCACAGTGTGACGTGTCTAGTATGTTACCTCCACTGCCATCACCTCTTAAGGATGTTTCCTCTGTGTGTGTGTGCGTGTGTACTCAGGTCTTAGATGATATGAACTACAGTACTGTGCAGGGTTGTGATATTTATCTTTCAGGTTTTTGCTCGTAAAGTGAGACAATTGCTACAGCAATAACATTCACCACTGTGATGTGCTCTCCTCTTTCTTTCTCATCGATGATCAAACAACACACTTGTTGCGGTTTAACTATTTCCAATCCTTGCTGCCTCATAAATGTTAATTATGAACTACGCACATAGGCAGATGATGTAAAGTGAAAAAAATTATAATTTCCTTTTATTAAGGGAAAACGTCAGTGATTTAAAAAAAAAAAAAAAAAAAAAAACCAATACATACTGCAATTCTTCTCAAGAGACATTTACGCAATTACACCACGTTTGGAAATCCCTTTAATGCATCCATTACATGCTTGGTGGCCACATGTATATTTCAAAATGTTATTTTAACTTGGGGTGGGTGACCCAGTATATGGTCAAATTTAAAGATCATGAATATTACATGCCAAAACATATGGGAGTGAGAAGAGTGTGTGTGTGTGTGTGTGTGTGTGTGTGTGTGTGTGCCCTCTAATAAAATCTGATTGGGGAGTTAACATGCTGTGCAGGGCAAACATGGGAAGTGAAAATGATATGTTTAACATACATGGTCAGGTCTAGGGGCCTCCCATGGGATCCCAGTAGGGGTTTGATCAAACTACCCTCAGCACACACACAGTATATGAGCGCCACCTTCTTCCCCCATTTCCCTCTCCAATCCCCATGATAAGGCCGACTTCAAAGCCTTGCAGCCAATCCTACAGCTTTGCCCGAGATGCTGGTTTGATTCACTGGCTGCATCTCTTCCCATGGCCCCCAGCACACCCCAACACACACACACACACACACACACTGTTCTATTCAGCTTCAATCTATATCTGAAAAAAAAGAAACTCTCTCTGTCCTCCTCACAGTATTTCCAAATGCAAGTGAAGAAAAAAGTGGCCACCAGTGCTTCTTCTTCTTCTCGCCCCCTAAGTTCCTCTGACATGTCATAATTAGAATAAAAAGGAATATTCTGCCTGTATTAATGGGGTGCACGCTTTCTCTTCATCCCCTCTGAACACCCTGTTCCTCCCTCCCTCCTCGCCTGCTCCATGTGATATGCGCCATACTGATCAGTGTAATGGGATCTCTGGTTCTCTCACTGCACATTTGCCTTTCTCTTTTTACCCAGTGTCCATGGCCTGACCCCCCCCACCCCTCCCCTCCCCTGCATCCCCCGGAGAATTCCCTCAACAGGTCCTCGCAGCCGCCCCGGTGTAGCTGGAGATGCTCTCATAGTCAGCTGCACACCCTAATTGAAACAGGGAATCTGCCCGGCTGCTTATCAGGAATTTTTATTTACCTCAGCCGGGCTCTGCTGCACCTCTTTTACTTTTTTCAAAGAGCGCCGTGTTATAATTACCTCCTTAAACAGAATCCCTCTCTATCTGTCGGCATCCCTGGCTTCATATATCCTTTTTCATAAGTTATAATATCCTGTCTCGCCTGCGCCGGAAGGAGGAAATGGCTTCTGAATTCTGAAGTGGCTTTTCAGGGGGCTACAGGGGGGTTTGTTGCTGCAGAGGGAAATTGAATTTTACTTCAAGGTCAGCGACACTAATGACAGTGTGGGAAGGTGTTGATCTCGTGTAGCGCTGGTTTGTCTAGCAGCATCCCACCGTATCGATCTGCACAAGAGATTCTACTCCTGCATTGATTGTCACACTGAATTGTTTTTCGGAGTGTGGTGGAAATCACTAGCGTAGTATAAGCTGTGATTTGGGACTGCAGGGTCTCCTCTGGGGTCAGAACGTGTAGATAGAAAAACAAATCGTTTTCCAAAAAAAAAAAAAAAAAATACACCAAGAAAATTCTCCCTGAACATGTAGAAAACTAGATCCAGTACATAAATGTCTTGAACTGCTTCCCCCACATTATGACTGATGCTTAATATAGCCGTTGAAAGTATACATACACTCTAAATACCACTTGAGAAACCCAAAATGCACACATACTCACACAAGCCCTACACAGGCTCAAAATATACGCCCACCCGTACAGATACTAAGAGTGAGGATTTTAACCAATCACTTTCATGATTCACTGCTGTTTGTATGCAAGATGGTTAGTTATGGGTAGGTGCCCTGCGGTGTGAGTGAATGTGTGTCACTTCCCCCACAAATGGAAACATTTAGACACCGAAGTGTATCCTGAGGTGAGAGCTGTAGAAGCTCTCACTCATAAAGTAGCAGGGAGGCAGCCTGTGGAGGAAATGAGCTAGGCAGACTGGTGGAGGGAAAAGGAGCGTGACACACACACCGAAGGACCTCACACACACACACATGCACACAGACACTCACATACGCGCACTCTGGCGAACCACACACTGGTGACTGCTGTGGTTGTGTCTATCAGCGTCTCGTTTTTCACCAGTGTCTCCAGCTGTGTTTGACTTCCTGTGTTTCTACGTGATGCTGCGGTGTCACTGGCACAAGGACACAGGCTGCACTGTACCTCCATGTTGTGTGGTATCGGGTTAAAAGGTTCACTGACCCCGTCGCGAACCGACACCAGCGCCGGCCCGACACACACCTGCGGATCTCGCCACAGAATACAAAATAACGTGGGACAGTGGCTGGAGTTTCTCGGTTTAGACTTTTAAGCGATTCTATATTTTCTACGGGCGTATTTATGTTGGGGCAGATTTTTAAACAAGTCAACACCTCACCAGTTCTTCCTCTTCTCTCTTTCTCCACTTTCACTATCCTCTCCCTCCCTCCCTTCCTCTCTGACATGTTGTGCATGAGTGCTTTTATTAAGCAAGATGACCTGTCATGCAGGTGTGAGGAGGAGGTGATGACTGCCCCTGCTTCTCCCTTCTTCTTCCACCTATCCTCATATTTTCTCTCTCTCTCTCCCTCCCCTCCTCTGTCTCTGGTCTGAAGAAAGACACAGCCTCTCCTATACCAATTGGTCCGGCTTCACTTCACCTCAGACAGGAGAGGAGAGGAGAGGTGGACAGAGGGGTTGAGGAGAGAGAGAGAGAGGAGGAGGGGGTAAAGAAGAGGGAGAGGATGGGGGGGAGGGAGTGAAGCCTCAGAGTGGGAGCAAAACCGTGGACATGAGAAACTTCAAAGTCAGTTGATTTCCATAGGTCAGGCCGTTTTTTAATGCTGATTAGTATTAGCACGCGTTGCAAGATTAAAGACATTTCTTTTGTTTGTTTGTTTGTTTTTATTCGCAGCCATGCCAATAAACAATCAGTGCATTAAGTGGCGAGCAAATGGAATCAATTCATCCAGTTTTGCGCAGATGAGTGCAGAAAACGAGGCGTGAAGCAGCCGCTCTCTGTGTTTGGAGTGGCTAATTAGGAGCCCATTACAGGGCATCTCAGCATGGTGCTACCCTGATTGTTTATTAGAATTTCACAAAGGTGAAGGAGAGCGAGGGAGAGAAAGAAAAGGGGACTAATAGTAGTAATAAATGGATAATAAATGGATACCTAACTGAGCCGCACACACATACACACACGCAGCCTCGGTGAATGCCAGCCCCTGGGCCTCCTACAAAAAGAGCCCTTGTAAAAAAGTTGGGGAAAAAACAGAAAAATCTCTACCAGCACCGTGCATATGCTTGGCTCCGTCCTCTTAAAGACTGTCTTATTAAATGGGTAAGTGGCTGAGTGCTGGGACCACCAAGTGAGCCGTGCTGTCACTGGCACACAGCTCTCTGTGGGCTGAGTGCCGCAGGCGCAGACAGGATATGATATAGGGTCACCAGAAATTATGGTTTAACACTCCATGATGCATCAGTTCCCAGCACTCGCTGCACAGCACTGCCAGTGGCATTTCGAAGACTTTTCAACTCCTGGATTTTGTTGTAGAAGACACAGCAGCGCTAAGTTATAGTAGCCTCCCACAACACAACTCGACCATGGAAGTGTGTGTGTGTGTTGGAAGGCAAACGCAGTAATCAAGAAAGACAACAGGGCTTACTGAAGAGGGAGGATCAATAGACTGCTACAGGTGACTGACCTCAGTGAGCGCACACACATGCATGCAGGATAACCACACCACACAAACACACAAACACACTCAGGCGTAGGCACATGCACCAGTAAGTACTTGTGGCACGCTCTCCTCTGTGTTGTCTCCACCTAACCTCTAGTTTACACTTTGTGTGTGTGTGTGTATGTGTCTGTACAGTGTACACTCACACGCAACCAAGTATTACTCTCTCTCATCTTCAGGATCTAAGGCTCGATGCCAACTGGTGCTTTGGTGCCAGGCACTGCCTTATCACCTCCCCGGCACACACACACACACACACACACACACACACACACACACACACACACACACACACACACACACACACACACACACACACACTTGCATTCTTACTCACATGTGCACTTTAAACAGCCCGGTTGCGAGAGTTTGTGCACAGGCACTCACACACAGTTGTACATGATGATCTACCCTCCACATAAACAAAGATAAGAGCAGGAACGCGCAGCACTAGGCCCCAAGAGGTACAAAGCTATTACTGGGAGACCACAGTCGCGTGGCTGAGTGTGTGTCTGTGTGTGTGTGCAGCCGTATTTGTGTTTATGTAGTGCCAGTTGCGGGGCAGAGCTCTTGGAAAGTAGCTCAGAATTTTTTTGCGTCACCACCATTTGCCAGTGTAGCAGAACTAACCGCTCCTAACTGCATAACAAGAGGCTGCCAATGGTTGCGTGAGGTGCTAAACTCCTCACTGACTTCCTGTCAAGGTCTTTGCCACCAGCCGTCACAGCGTGCACATTCAAAAGGGATCTGACGATATGATCACAGCAAGTCACTGAACAAGGCGCCAAAGGGCACTGACAATTCGACAATGACTTTGTCAGCGCCAGCGTCTCACATTGAATCACACCTTATGTCGAGCGGTGCGGCCTACTTAGGTATGGGGGGTGCTGCCTCCCTCTTGATCCCTGACAAAAATCCAGCCTGCTGAGGTGACACAGTACAAAGCGTTTTCCCACTTTGCCAAGCTGACAAACCTAATTACCGTGGTAAAATTCCTTGGATCATTCCTAGATCAAGTCTCCTTAGCACTGTGAGCTGCACACCCAAGTGTCCCCCAGGACTCCCATTGATTTCCCCCGATTCCCAGGTCTTGAACACCGAACATGTCTCGAAAGCTTTGTAATTACTCACTGAAATTCCCATAGTGTTATCTATAGCTTTATAGCAATCACAGGGTAAAAAATATATGTTTTGCCTGTTGAGTGAGGTGAGATCTCATTACCTGTTTATTAGCTTTAAAAGCTTGAGGCAGGAGCTGTAAAAGTTTACCAGTGGTGACATCTATGACTCAACTTGCTATTTATTAATGCTTTAAGAGTTTTTTTTTTTTCAGAGGTCCATATTCAACTCAGAATCAGACTCAGTATGATTTGAAAGTTAAAAATAGACAGTTTCAGGCACTTTTCTCTGGCTTAGTGACAGAAGTTTGCCTTTGTGTAGCAGTGGAATGAATTCCTCAGCATTATGACCACATCAGTTCCTTCAGCTCTTTGAAATAAATGCAGGACCGAGGCAGTTTTTTTTCTTCTGTTGTTATCAGAGCGTAGGCCCAGCCACCTTCTCCCTTTATGGGCATGTTTTGCTAATCTTGCTACTGGCCTCTACTTTTTAAGTCGAAACAGGTGTTGCACTTATAATGTAATCTTGTATTAGCACAAGCACCTCAGCTCATACTCCTCTGAGGCTGTTTTCTTTGCAGATTCCTTTGTTATAGCTACGAGGCCTATACACCTCGTTCCATATAAGTTAGATCCGTGCCATTATGGCTATTTTGCCATGGATGTAGTTTTAAGATGGGCTCATCGGGGGTCAGGTATACTTGTTCGAATCCCTGTCGATGCTTCAGAAAGCGATGATGAATTCGTGCGCTGGCACTCAACCAATCAAGACAAAAGTTGTGTCCACTGTGAGTCACAGCTGAAACTATTTCTGTTTTTGCCATCCACTGTGTGCGTGTTAGCGGGTAGATGAGTTTTATTGTCTCCCTTAAAATAAAAGTGATATAAAGTAAAAATCAATCTGGCACAAGACCCAGCAAAAAAGGTATCTGCTTTGGTCCCCTCAGCCACCCTCCTCTCTGCCTTTTCTTCCATTTTCATGTCTAAGGATAGAGAGATTAAAGGGAGGCCATGTCTCAACCCTGAAGAACTGCCATCACTCAAAGATGAGCTGTGCCAAGCTCCGCTTTCTCTCTCTCTCTCCTCTTCTCTTTCTCTGTCTCTCTATCCACTGGATGCACAACATCCCCTGGTGCTCTTTGGCCCTTCTCTTCATCCTCAACCCACTCACACACACACACACATACACACACACACACACATCACACCCATGATTTACTGTCACACACTCCTATGTGTGTGTGTGTGTGTGTGTGTGTGTGTGTAAAAAGTGTGCACACATGTGAACTGTGCATGGCAGCGGCCACATCAAATACACTAAAGCAGCTCTCCTCTGAGACATTACCCCATCCCATCCATTCTCATTCCCCCATAGTGATTCCAATACAGAAAAAAGTCAACATTTCAAAACCTGAAAAAATTAATAAATAAAAGTAAAGGCAGACTACATCTGGCACAATGTCTGTACTTAAGGTTTCCAAGTATGTGTCTGGGGAGGAGATCTGGTGGGACGGAGCCCGAGTCGGCTTGGAAGCAGTAGAAACGGATGTCACACTGGAAATTTATACGGTGCGGTTCAGGGAGCAACGGCTGTAAATTGACAAGTGATGCTTGTGAGCAGCGTTACCCGTCTGTTTCCCTTTCTCTCATCTTCTATCTTTTTTCCGCTCATCTTTTCTTCTTTTAGCGTAGCTGTTACTTCTTACATCTGTGCTCGCCCCGAGCATTATTGTTAACGGGTGAGAGATACAAAAACAAGCCAGAAGACTAAAGGGGGGGTGAGGAGGGAAAGGGTGTGTATGTGGGGAGGGGGGTTAGGTCTGCAAAGAGACGTGGGAGCAAATTACTTGTATTCCCCATGTGACATGAAATAGTGACAGACTAAAAAAAAAAAAAAAAAAAGTGAAGTGTATTTGAAGCCAGTATCTTTTAATCTCTGAAATGAAGCAGTGTTGTGCTTAGATGAATGTGACCCTCAAGTCCAGTTTTGGCGATGTTGAGAGGGTGTGAAATGAAGGGAAACTGTAACACAACTCCAACATTATAACACTCTGTCACCAGCACCAGCATTTACTATAATCCCTGTCATTTCTTCCCTTGAAAAATATCCAACATGCGGCCACAGCAGTGAGGCTGAGTGTGTGCGCACATTTGAACCCCTGTGTGTATCTTGTGATATAATTTGATCGAGTTATTCTACTGTATAAATGCCTCTAATGGTGGCACTCTTCTCAATAATATATGATCCTCCTTTTTCTGTCCCTCCTCCCCATCACATCATGTTTGGAGTGACAGCCACATGAGCCACCAGTCCTATTAGTGCACTCCCTCTGTGACACAGTGTATGCATCCTGAGTATGAACATGATGCTGAAACAGAGATGCACAATAAGAAGAAAAGGCAACTGCCTGTTTATAGTCATAGCAGATAAGCAGCTGCGAGTTATCTTGACATTAGAGACTGTGGTGTGATTATTTATCAAATTCATGATTGATATTGATTTTGAGTCATAACAGTATATTTATGAAACATCTGCTAAAGAAGCCTAAAAAAAAGAAATAAAAAGTGGGTTGTCAAAAATATCACTACACCAAATAAAACAAATTGAGCCATCCCCTAAACTGCACAAACTATGCTACTATGCAGTGGTATAACAATCCATGTGGAGAGCATGTGTTGGAGTATGAGGAGGATCACAGGAAGTGTAGTCCGCCAACTGAGCCACAGTCTGACAAAGACATCATCGGCTCGGTGGATATTTTTAATAATTGAAAATGTTATTTCTTTTTTTGTTCAATATAAAATCAAAATCGTTGCTCCCCAAAGTGAATCCTTCTGAGAGGACGAAGTGTGCTGCTGGTGATTCTGTTTCACTGTGCCAGTCGGAGCTCACGCTGCCCAGGCAGGTTCAGCAATGACATCTGGCAGACTGTGCTTTTCTCCCACAAGCGTTGCCGCACACTAGTTGAGAACAGACAGATGCCAAGACCGGTGTGGCAGCTCAGTCTCGTTCCCTCTCTCATTTTTTGTTTTTTTGTTTTTTTGTCTCCCAGTATACCAATCGTCTCTGATATGGGAAACATGCTGTCACATCTGGGCCTTGCAGAGAGAAAGATATGTGAACAGAGTGATAACATGAGACAAAAACGGGTATAGAGGGATCACCAGGGCGCGCAGACAGGAACTCTCTCGCTCAGACGCTCTCTTCCACATACACACATGTGAAATGTCACAGGCCCCGAACATCAATGTGGGTGCCATGAGGATGATATCCCTTTAGGGTGACAGCTCGAGAAGAAGGGCGCGTTATCCTGTAGCACCAGTGCATCGTAGTGCACGTTACTTGCCGCACCCCTACCTCGTCTTTTCCGCTCTCTCCCCTCTCTCATTAACCTCGCGTCTGATTGCCCCCAGGACTCCCTCGTGCTAATTAGAGGGGGGAAATATGTCTACGATGCATGCACTCCTGTACAAACACACACACACACACAGATGATTTTGCGCTGCTGACAGAAAGGCTGCTGTAACTGTAGGTGTGAGAATCAAAAGGCTCATCTGCTATTGTGTTTCATCTACGCTCTCAATGTGTTGGCAACTGCAGGGTTAACCCCAGCAGGT
Organism: Trachurus trachurus; assembly: GCF_905171665.1. Lineage (NCBI taxonomy): Eukaryota > Metazoa > Chordata > Actinopteri > Carangiformes > Carangidae > Trachurus > Trachurus trachurus. The sequence goes on along the minus strand of NC_139891.1, from coordinate 22,405,585 downwards.
GACGGTTAGCAGCACTGTTGATTCCTTTCTACACAGACAGGCCTTCATCTCCGTAGTGCTCACTTCTTGATTTAGCGCGGCTAAATCAAGAAGTGAGCATTTTGCTCAACATGACACAATTAGGGCTGAACAGGATATGTGTAAATTGATCATTTCACTCCCCCCCTCTTGTCAGGGACTTATTATATCAGACATTGGCATAATAATACAGACAATTTATTTCTAAATGACAAATTCAAATAGGATCAGTGAATTAAAAAAAGAAAAAAGAAAACAGAATAATATCACAATGTAATTCCTTCATGTTTTAATGAGGATTGACCTCTTGTGGTGAGATGATCAGGGGGGATGCAGATTAACTGATTGCCGAGATGAACTGCTTCACACACGCGCAGGCCCGCGCACTAACACACACACAAAGATTCGCACAATGACTGTTTCCAGCTCCTTAGCGAATTAAAGCCTATTGACAGAGAAGCTGTGGAGCCTCTTAAAGCGCAGACATCTCTAATCATACTTTGACATCTCCATTCAGGGGTTTTTTGTGTACTGGGGAGCAGATTGGGTAATAAAGAAAAGAGTCTGTTCTCCTTTTTTTCTTGTTTTTTTTTTTGTTTTACGTGCTGTTAGGGACAAGCCCGAGCCGACACAAACATGTTCTGGGAGTTGTACAGCAAATAGCCATTTGTACCTGGACTGGACCAAGGGAGAAGTGGGGAAGAAAGGGAGAGAGAGATGGAGAGAGGTGGAGGGGGGTAATAGATAGAGGGAAGCGATGGGGAAATGGAGAGCGAAAGAGAGAGTATTTAAGAGCACTTGAGTGCCAGCATAGATGTAGTCACTTCTCCCAGTGGACAAAACCAGGCCCCTCTGCACCATGGCATGATTTTTCACTTTAGCAGGCACCACTCAGGGCGACTCCTTCAGTCCCCCTCTCCTTTCTCCTCTCCTCTCAGTCACTGCGTGCTTCAATGATTCCATCATTCCCTTTCATTCACTATGACTACAAGGGGCACAAGCGCGTACACACACACACACTCACACACACACGCACACACAATTTGACCCATTTGCCCCCCTACCATGGGTAGTAAATAATTCCATTGTGAGAGCCATTAGCGAGTATCTCAAGGGTTAAGAGGGGAAATACACAGGCAGTCAGATGGGCGATTAGACAATAAGAAGATGAAATGTCTACTATTGTTTTGTTGCTTAATTGTTTCACAGAGCTCACATTAGACCTGTGGCTAATTCATATGCCTAATGTCCTTTTATTTGCCCTGGTCTTTTTTCTCTCTCTCAGGGGCCTACATACTGTAGAGATGAAGACATTTATACACATACACACATGTGCACAGACTCTCTCACACATTATTTGTATTGCTACCTCTCTCACATGTGGCAGCAGGTTGCTCTGCCAAAATCTAATGATCAACAGACCCGGTTCCCATCACTGCTTAGGATTCAACATCCCTTCAGACTTAAGGAAATGTAAGACGCAATTATGCAAAGTATAGAGAGGGCAGAGCCAAAACTCTTCGCCTGTCCTCCCGCATTCCAACGGCAAAACCAAACTGTTTGTGTTAATGTCCTGACCTGTGTGTGTGTGTGTGTGTTTCTGTATGAGTCGGGCCTAAAGCAATGCAGCCTGCCATTTTAGTTGTGGACTGCACCTTACATGGCTCGACCACAGTTTTCGCTGGTGACATAGCCTTTTAAGAATTAGTGTCACCAAGCCAGAAACCTCACAAGGGAGACTGACTCTGAGCAGCGTAATGCATCTTAATTGTGTTTGCATGTGTATCTGTTCATGTCTCGTGTGTGTGTGGTGTGTGTGTGTGTGTGTGTGTGTGTGTGTGGTGTGTGTTTATGTGTCCGTATTGCAGACACACACAGCCTGCAGCCAGTCCTGTACACATGAACCTGTGGACACACTAACTGGTCCTCTGAGCCTTTAGTTCAGCCACTGTCAGAGGGATCCTTGTATTTTTCCACAGGCATGTCAGAGGATTACACAGTCCCTCTGCTGTTTCACTGACCTCCAACTACACACACACACACACACACATACATCAAAGCAGCTCAGCGTAGTGCCCAGCACTGAGTTAGGGGCACACTGGCCTACTCACTCAGCAGGCCGCTGGCACACACCCCACATCTGCCTGCAGGGATAGCCAATGGCAAGCATGGCCCCTATGTGTGTGTGTGTGTGTATTTATAAGTAAAATATAGCATATAATCTTTGTTGGTGTCTCAGTCTCAAGAAGTGATTACAACTATTTACATATGTGGCACAATTTTTCAGTAGCATTAATAAACAAATGTATATCTTACATTTTTTATCATCTACAAACTGCTTTCTTTACACCTGAAATATCCACAACTTCCACCTCTTTTTAGTCGGCGCGTGGTTCACCACTTGGGGGAAAAAACTTAAATTTTAATCATGCAATATATCAGCTAGTTTCCAAGTTCAGGTTTGCTGAAAGCTTAGGAAAAACAAGAACAACACAAAAAAAAAGTCAAACATTTCCTCGTCTTCGCCCACTTCATTTTCCCATTTTTTATAAACAGGGAAATTTAATTTCTTCTAGATAGCAATGCAGACTGGGTAATGAATAGAGACATTTCCAAGCATTTCCATTTATTAACTTTCAGTCTAATTGGTCTTTCCAGTGCTAGCTTACTTCAGACATAAGCATACCACACTGATGTCAGACAAACAGGTGGATGTAAATAGGCATCGGGTAGCAATGAACAAGAGTTATATGCAACATGAATTATTAAAGCACCTAGGCACACTTGCTGAGGGGAAGGATATGGTGCGTGTGAATTATCTCTGATCAATATATAGAGTTTAGTGGTAACATGGTTCCTAATTACGCCCCCGTCTGACCACGCGCTCACCTCTTCTCCCACCTTTTTGTTTTCTTCTCTTTACAAGCCCTGCTCCCATCCCACTCTTGCTCTGTCAGGCGCTTTGGCCTGCGCACAGAGCAACTATACAGGCACAATGCAAATCAATGGGTTCACACATTAGCACACAGACACATGGCAGACAAGGTACAGGCTTTGAGACCTCTAACCCAATCACCTCGAAGCCCTCCAGGTTGATCAATAGTCAGAAAAAAAAAGCATTAACCATCGTACACTTTCCATCTCTCTCATTCTTCACTAATAATTCTTTCAATGTTGTCTCTCTCATTCCTTCCCATTTTCTTCTGCAGCAGAGAGGAAAGTTTATTCCCGAAAGCTCCTTAGAAATCCCAGAAGTCTGTATGCCCCCATCTAACCTCCAAGCCACAGCCAGACACCCTGTTAAAGGATATTACTATCATTACCCCCCCCTCCCTCCATCCCAACAAGTCTCAGACAGAACCTGGACATTAGCTAATCCATACTTATTGCATCTGGGCTCCTCTCACTGCCTTGTAATTTATATGGAGAGACATATTAGCACGACATATTAGGCTGGCAACAGGTCTACGAGGTGAGATGCTACACTGACACTGAATTGACTTAGCCGAAGCCTCGTGGGATGTTGTAGGGCACTGCTGCTATAGCTGACGACTCGGGCCCAGTCTGCCTGTATTGAGTTTCTGTGATGGCTGTTTAGCTTGTGGTGCTACACGGGCCAGAGGGGGGGGGGGGGGGGGGGGTGGAAGGTGCTCCGGCTCATTGCATTTACTGACAGGAACCCTGCAGACCACAAGGCTATTGAGATCAATAGCATTGCACTGCACAGCAAAGGCAGACCAGGCTAGACGCAAACATAGGAAGATTGCATTACATATAGGCTGACATCAGGACAAGCCTACAGTGTTATCAGCGCAGCAAAAACACATTCAATTTGTACTCAAATTCATTTTCTGATGCACCATTACACTTCCTTTTAGACAACATCAATACAAACACCACTGCACATTCATGCAAACACAAAAATGCATTCTGTCCCTCATCCTGACAGACACGCGCACACAAGTGATGTTTTTGTCTGGTGATCCTGGGCCTAAACCTCCGGGGGAGGGGGGCCTGCATCCCCTCTCTGAACAAACAGAGCAGCGGCTTGCTTCACTTCCCTAATGTCACCGGGGCCAAACCCAGACATTGTGTGGCTCACCGGCCTGCTGACACGGCCACCCAGTCTGCCAGGTATTTGCCGCCGGGTCACAGAGTTGACATTTATTAAAGGAAGTTGCATGGAGAGTTACGGGGAGTTGACAGTCCTCTCGTCACGTCGCACTCCAAAACTCAGAAACCTGCACAGTACACACCCCTCTCTGTTTCCAACAATAAAAGAAACAATGAAGCTGTTAAGCACTGTATGACCCTCCCAGGGCCCACTACAATGAGAGTGACAGCTTTCATTTCCCCAACTAGTGCCACTGGAGTTTGGAGTTCCTCGCTGGGTATTACAACTTAGAAGAAGTCATTTAAAAAAAAAAGGTTCTGCTTGCATCTCTGAGGGAATAATATAAAGATGTTTGATCACCAGATATTTAAATCTTAGAAAACACACACAGACACACACACACACACCTTTCACACGTAAAAACAAAAGCCTATATGTTGAAAATTACTCTTAAGTGGGTAGAGTGAATGAATGTGAATGAATATTTGTGGGCCACAGGGGAGAATATGGAGTTTAGTGGACCATGAGGAACAATGAAAAATCTAAAAAAAAAAAAAAAAAGGAGAAGTCAAGTGAAATAGATTGTGTGTGTTGAGGACCAGATGTGCGGTGGATGGATCAAACATCTGCTGGATCTGCAAGGCCTCAGCGGTCTTGAATGACCCCCATCATCCCAACTTTCTCACCATGACTCCCAGTAAAGCCTTTTGTTCTTCACTATCTGCCCCCTCATAATACTGTAGATCAAAAGGTGTTTTAGTAACTGTTTGATTTTATTCTGAGCAACCAAATTAAAAAGGTATTCATCTGAGTTTACAAACGTACAGGGATTTAAAAAGAAAAAAAAATCACATTTTACAGTGTAGATTTGATTTTTTTTTCTGTTATTGTTCTCCAGTCTGTGTTTTGATGGTCTAGAGCTTTTCTTGGTGTATAAGTTACAGTACAAAGAAGCTGCACCAGATGGTAATGGTGTTTATTTTTGCAGTAAGTAATCACCATTCTGGAACTTATGACAGTAGACAGGCCCAGGGACCTGGACCCATGCCCCGAGAGACCTGAGCACCACTTCCTGTTGTACCCACATCATCACAGATGCACACATACGCGATCACACGTACAGTATACATATACACACACACACACACACACACACATACGCTTAAACACGAACATCCTTGGGGCTCCTGGCGATGTGAGCCCCTGGGCCACAGGGATAGATGTGTTCTGGCACATAGGTTGGGGGGAGTGTGAATTACACTGCGGCCACACTGGCACCCTCCGCCTTCAAGATGAATGAGCCAACTTACACGCCAGGCAACAATTCCTGTGAGGCAGCTTAAAAACAGGGAGTCTGCACCGTGTGTGATTTGGGCCCATTTTACCCACTCAGTCTTAACACTCACTAATGCACTTTCTAACATTCAGCCTTAGGTTTAATTTACAGTAATGTTATTTCTTTCCTTCCTTCCTTTCTTCCTTCCTAGTCTGTATCGAGAAAAAAAAAGTCTTTTTCCCTTTATAACATATTTGCGAGGCGCTAAACTAAATAATTGTCTATTTCACTCACCTAATTATTAGATTATAAATATGGCTAACATTGGAACTCACTACAATTACTTTCAAATTGAATCAAAGCTTTTAATATCATTCCTTTATATATCTTTATTTAGATAAAAAAAAAATGTTAATGAAAATTCTTGCCAAAACAAAGAAGCTTGAATAATTTGGTCAATTTTTTAAAGAATTTTATTTTGTAGATAGAATATATTATACTGTTTTAATCCTTAGATTTTATTTTATTTCTGTCTGAGTTCTCACAAATACCTTCTCTCTTGATAAAAGTGTGTAAGATACTATATTGCACACATCTCTGCATTGTTTTTCAAATTTCTGCTTCTGCTTTATTAGACAGTTCAACAGAGTAATAAAAATTGATTTAAATTCCAAGATGTTAAATTTGCATGGTTGGCTGGCGAGCCAACTAAACCACTAAGATGCACTGCATAAAAATTTTGAGCACTTGTCCAGCACTCACTGATATCTATTCCTCCTGTGATTTCTGAGGACAAATGCTAGGATTATACATCTGATTTATGATTGCCAAGTCCAGAACAACGTCTTGTTGACAATTCTCCAAATAGTCCGTATCACAGATTCCTAGTTAACATGACAGACACAGACTCCTTTGGGGCACCCAGACCCCTAGTGGCCCTTCCTCTGTATGTGAAGTCAGGGCAGCAGTGAAATACTGTCGGGGGAAAGGAGTCGGGTGGAGGGAAGGTACCAGAGAGAGAGAGGCTCGAGTTAATGGTCTTGCATCTTCCTGGCAGCATGTCAATAATGGCTCTGATCACATTAAGTAAAGAGTCCATTAGCTTATTCTCTTTCCTCCTGCACGCTCCATAGCAAAAACACAGGAGAAAGCTGAAAAGCTCCTCTAATGCAGTGTGTCTGTGTGTTACAGACACCTCTGTCTGTTCCCAGCTAGACCAAAACAAAACGACTTGGGAGGTTTACCTACACTATAAATCCATTATCCATTCACATCTATTTCCTTTTACACAGTTACACGAAAGCGATGTGTGGATTATTTTGATAGTGTGAAGACAAATGTTACATTCCAGGAAGTATTGATGATTATTCAGGAAAAATGTAAAGCTTTATTTTGCTTTAGATTCAAACTATTCAAAAGCTTATACACAGAATGGCCTGAACCAACTCTTATGGGTTTTATGTGCTGAAGCCTTCATGTAAAGTTTTTATCTACAGTAAATACAAGTTTATGCTTTTCTAAGTTTTTCCTTTTCTGAAGCATAAAGACTTTGTTTGCTACCCATTACTAGCCTAGGGATATAACGCGTAAAGGGGAGGGAATTACACAAAAGAGAAACAGAAATGACTGATACATCAAGACACAGTACAAACATGTAACTATGTGGCCAAAGAGCAAATTGTGAGCATATGTTAATGCACCTTCTCTGCACCGGCCTCTTGCCAAAATAGTAATCAAGACAAAGGAGATGTGATATAAGAGGGGGAGAAAAGCAGGTTGTCAGCTCCCCCCCTCGCATCTCTACCAACACACACACACAGGACAGACAGACCATTTCTCAGCCGCTTCACTGCTCTCCATTGGCCCTGGAGGGAGCACAGCGGCCCCCACATCTGTCTCCCAGGCCCACGACAGACCTGGCTGCTGCATCCAGACCCAGGAGATCACACGAATCATCCTCAATTAATGTGAACCATCAGGCGTTCCCTCACTGCTTCTATCACTCCACCCCTCTTCTCTGAGGCATCCCCTCTAGCTCAGTGCTAGGTCCGCTGCGTTTTACACATTGACCGTAGCTACGGTTCCTTAGCACAGTTGGGTGAGGCAAGCCAGCGTTATTGTGTATGCTTTGTGAAAAGAGACAGGGAATCAATACATCAGTCCAGACCCAGACGCTGCTCGCATGTAAGTGCTGCGAGGCGGTTCTTCAGAGGTTCTGAACTCAGAGAACAGTCGACTTTGCTCTGCAGCGCACCGGGGCCTGAAATGGCTTCCATGTGCTGCCCCATCTGCACCTCTGCTGGACTGTGGCCAAAAGGCTGTCCTTTCCACTTTTTAAAGATGCCGAGGGACAGCTTTAAAACAAAAAGGAATGGTGATGATGGTGGTGGAGGTCAGGTGGGGTTGGATGAATCAGAGTTTAGGGGACCTTTGTAAAAATGGCAGGTTTGTTTTCAAAAACAGATAATGAAAAAAGACAAGTCGGTGGGGAAAGAAACGGGAACTGTTTACTAAAGGCCACCTGGAACCTGGGATGTGCCAGATTGTGACTCACCCCGTCTGTGGTAAAGTGTACGTATAACAACCCCGCCTGATCCCCCGCCCCATCCTTGCAGTCTGCAACTGCACTATAAATCTCACCCCAGTCGATTAGTGTGCCCTTAGCAACAACTAACACACAGTCATGAATTTTTAACCAAAGCCATGAGTTAAATCAGGTTGAGAGGTGAAGGCAGGGTATCTCGCGGCCTGTCCGTTGATCAGTGCGTCTGGCCCAGTGAAATAAGCCCTGTGGCCTCTTCACATTTACTCACACCAGAGCCAAGCAACAGTCCTCTCTGGCAGTCATGAGCATAATATTGACCAAGGCAATGCCCTTTGCATGGCCGTTAATTGAATTATAAAGTAGGAATCAAACTTGAATAGATCTGTTCCAAGTTGTAATCAGGAACATGAGCTGGTGCAGAGGGTCCTGTCTGGACTTTATTGAATCACCTGCGTTTCCATCTCAGCTGTCTTTTAAAGGGGTTGACGTTATACGGAAAACAGGATTTGTGTCTCTGTTGGTGCATATGCTATTCCATTTTCCCAAATTGAAATTAATGGCCGTCATCTTTTGAGAATTACGACTGTTGTTTTTGCTAAAAAAAAAAAAAAAACAGCACAATTTGTCACTCATTAAAACCAGACTATTATCAGGGAGGTAATGCTGACATACAAGATGACACCAGTGTGCTGTTGTTTGCACAATAGCGCTCAGAGTATCTCACAGAGACAGTGTGGGAAAGTTTCTGAAACAGATGTGTATTTGTTTGGCTGCTGTTTGTTATTTTTTGCAATCTGATTTATTGAAAGACACCTGTAAACCACAAACACACACATAACAGTGCAAGCTGCCATAGATCTTTCTTTTTCCTGTACATATTTCAATAAGGTTCTGTTCACTAAATTATTGATTATTTTGTGAAATGCCTGGCCCCTGTTAATAGCTACCACAGTGTCACATAACTGATTGGTCCACAGAGACAGTACTGCTCGTCTTCTGATACAATGACATGATTTTACTGCTGACTTGTTCACTATGTATTTCTGAAAACTGCATGATTTATTTAAAGATTTAAGTTATTGCATTCTGCAGTTTAGAAAACATCCGAGATCTGAAGTAGATACACAAGGTCACATCCATAGTAACACTTTCTTTTGATGTCCAGAGCATAAAGGAGGAATTTACAATGATCACAGAGTGCAAATTTCAACCTCTATGATTCTTACAAATGTCCTCCACCCACGTCTGGACGTAGCTACTGATTTCCCCGAGGTGCATCACAGGGGAAGAAGTAGAGCTGGTTGTTCACACATGACCTCTGACCTGCCACTGGGGAGCCAATGGGGGAGCGGACTGCGTCTTGGGAGCTCTTGCCCTCTGATGTGATGGCTCCAGGCAGTGGGCTTTGCGTGAACCCATCCCCCATGGCACCCCTTGCCACTAGATCCTCTGCATTATTCATACAGCCCGATATGGTGTGGGGTGGCGAAGGGGAGAAACAGAATATGAAAAAGGAAGCACCAAGGTTCAAGACCTTCTCAGATCACAAGGAACTTCTGCTTAACCTCCCCTGAAGTGGCAAACACAGGGATAGAGCAGTTTTTAAAGGAACTGGATCTGAAAGCAGGACTGTAGATCAATGGGGATTCCCTTGAGGCTCGGTGGAGATCGCATTCACTGCAAGGTGATTGGTGAATCAATGTGGTTCCCATGGTTCACTTTGCCATTGTGAGAACTGATCCTCCTTGTGCAACTGTCTCATGATCAGTTCAACTGCCCTGATGATAATGTGGAACCAGTGTAGCTGTCACTCTATACAGACCTGCACAATTGCACATCAACACAAGCTCTGTGTGTAAGAGATCTTCCATCTGATCTAGTGCATATAGGCACAGGTCAATGTGATGTATTCATAGCTAATATTTTCCTTTTTTTTGCTGTGTGCTTAGTATAGCATCTCTCTTCATGCTTGCCAAATAGACTCAGTCATAGAGTATGATAGGTGATGATTAGTGAAAACCATATACATGTTAAGCTGTTAATCCCAAATGCACACTATGCAACCTAACAACACTGCACAGCCTGGCTCTTAATACAACCCAGCACATAACCTGCTAATTGCATAATTGCCTGATTTGTTTTAACTGACAGTGGTGCCCTGGTCCATGACAAGGCCATCATTTGCTCATCCTCATTGTCAGCAATTTGCAAGGTGGATACCACACCACACACCCACTACACAACATCCAGCAACACAGTATTAGAGACAGCCATGAATTAAGAATGCATCGCAGCAGCAGAGAGATGAATAAATACAGCCGTTGCTAGATTAATTCTGAGAGACATGAAGGCAGGCAGATAAAATAAACTAACAGCAGCAGGCTGTCCACCAGATAAAGTGGGTACCCTATCGTCTCTGTTCTGTAATTACTGGCTAATAGTCATTAACCTGGCAAACAGAGGTTTAGCTGTATTGTTTAAAGGACTCTGGGATGCATAATGACAGACTAATATGTCATAGCACTGGCGGAGATGGGGGAGGGGTGGATTAATGAGATTTTCCTGGAGGGAGTGTACAAGAAGAGGTGGGGCACGCCTGGAAAATATAGGGGAAAGAGGGCCACATTAAGCTAATTGGAAGATGAGTGCCTACTTGTAAAAGTGCTTCTAATGGCATATTTGTTTCTCTCACAGCATCACAAGGCTAATGCAGGGGAGTGGAGTTGTGAGACTTACTGTGGTAAGGACTACAGGGGCCTCTGTTTGTCTACAAATGTGTGTCAACACACTTTAGATACTCTAGTGCAATTCATGCACATTTTTTCACCTTTGATTGTTTATAATTTTTATAGGGGTTATCTGCATTATGCATTTTGTCTGGAAATTAAGATAAATACGGTGTCATAAATGAGGTAGTGCAATAGCATTTAGCAAACAGCCATTCATTGAAAGGTTCTCACCATAAAAACTGGCAGTAGTTTTGACATGGACTGAGTAATCTTAATCGTTTGTCCCTTCACATCCTATTCTGGACTGATTTGTCCTATTTTTGAATTTGTATTGACTCTCTGCTCTAAGTCCAAGCCCAGCCTCAGTGCTTGTTGACTGGTCTCCAAAACTCAATTGACCAAGTGAACAAGGAGGGCTTGGATAGCGTCCTCTAGCCTTCTCACAGGGTCCAGTGCATAGCAGAAGTGCTGACCTGTTCTGACAGCTGGCTGGCCCTTCCACGCACTAATGGTTTGCAGTTTGGCCTGTGTCACTGTGTTTTGGCTTTTGTTTAACTTCATGTGTGGGGAAGTGAAGGCACAGGGTAGGACTAGTAGAGGATAAAATACATGTCTAAACCCTGTTTTTTTCAGTCAGTGATTCGAAGGGCGGCACTGGTCAAACCATCTTGTTGATGCATTAAAAAAAAAAAGCAAAGCTTTTTTAGTTTTATTTAATGATTTGACTTAAAGCTTTAGACTAATCCCTCGTACTTATTAAAAGAACTGCTATTAAAATGACCTCCTTTTTGGGAGCTTGTGGTTCTCATTAATGTTATTTCAATCTTAATTTGAACAGCAAACATCAAAGGAAGGCAGTTTGGAAAGTGATATTAAGACGTCTTGAATTAGATAAATTGAATTAAACGTGGCCTACCAATGATCCCAAAATTACAAGTTCTCCCTATTGCTATTTGCTGTAGTAGATATTCTATTCATAGGAACTATACACCTAAATTTTTTTCTACTTAAAATCTGAGTTGTAATTGTTGGCTGGTGTATTTAAATGTGTAACCCTCACAAATTAATCCTTTTTGTCACTAGAAAATATCAAAGACTGCTCTGCTTCTTAGAACTACAATTTCTTAAGAAATGTTCTGGTTGTGGAACTATTTAAAGATTCACTTTCTAATTTGCTTTCATTTTTTGTTTCAATTAAATCAAATGGAAGTACTAATGCCCAGATGGCCATGCAGTATGAAATAATAGTGCCCAGGCTAGAATTTAAAGTCATACCTCCAGGCAAAAACTCCAGAGCGCACACAGAATGAAAGTGTAAAATGTTTTTTAATGTATATTTAACAACAAATACCCCAGTGACTATTGATGTTTCGTCTCAGAAGAATCTATTTCTCCAGTATATCTGAGGGCATGATATGAAACCACTCACACTTTTATTTTCTGTTTTTCTGCTCTTCTTCCTCTGTGTCTCTCCCTTACTATCTCTCTTTCGCTGTCTCTCTTAAAACATTTATCTTCTGTTTTCTCCTTACAGGCCCTTTGTGCTTTGTGATGTTGGTTTTTACAGCTTTTTACTCACCAGAGTTGCCATTTATGTTTTATAGATGCCAGTAGCTAGGAGCACATTTTAAATTTTATCATTTCGCTGTGACTAATTGTCATCGCTTGTGTTACTCCCTTGATGTCACTTGCATCTGGTCCCCAAGGAACCTGTGTGAACTGCCTCTTCTTTTCTCTTTTTCTCTCTCATCCATTTCTATCTTGTTCACACAAACACTCACACCATCTTATATAACAGCAACTGTGGCAGCATTTACTGTATGAGTATAATTTTGTGAAGCGTTCTGTCATCAGTTCTACGAAGCAGCAAAAGAAGTGGATTCAAACTCAAGGACAAAAGTACTGGGTCAAACATTCATTGCCTCAAACTTAGCAACTCAACCACAAAGTCAGTTCTTAGGATCTGCCAAGATTATTTTCCCAGAATCCATTGCCATCTCTTGATGTTTTACAATGTGCACATTTTCATGGATTCTAAGCTTTTCATTTTTCAACCATTAATGGCACCTCTTGGAAAGACTCAAGCCAAGCGCTCTACTTGGAATAATGCCACAGTCCCTTTGGAGTGGTTCTGGTCTCTTAGGGTCCAAAAACAGAAAATCCCAAGAGTTGTTAGATCATCTAATAATATTTGTTATTCTATATGTTTTTTTTTTTTTTGCCTCTTTTCAGCATTTTTTTTTTTTTTTTACTAAAAATGCATAATTAGTTGAGAGTGCACTAAATGTCATGGTCATTTATTAAAAAGTATTTCATCATTAATATTTAAGATGAAACAGGTTGTATGTCCTTTAAACCTTACTAATATATTGATATGATTAATATTTAAGGAAACACAGGTTATACATCGGTTGGACTTCACTAACATAAAAGCTTGATAAATATGCAAAGGAACACAGGCTCAATGTCACTGTCAAGGCATCCTCCAACACAACCTTAAATAAACATGAGTTTTCCCTCTGACTCTCCATAGCCATTCCCTGATACATAGTGTAGCAGTCCCATTCTCCCTCAAGCATTTCACTGCAGCAGAGACTGAGAACACAGAAAAATGCCTGCCAACCAAGGTGCGATTAGTGGCTTGCATTAATTATTCTATTATTTCTGGTACCCACTTTTTCTCAGGCTCACACAATTTTGTAAATATCCCCAGGTACCATTTGTGAACAGAGGGAGTCCCACTAAGAGTTCATGTTTTACTGAGTCTCATCGTTCAACATTCTTACAATGCTGGTAGTCACATAGACCTGCTGATAGCCCCACCTCTGTGATTTTGATATGTTTGCTTAGTTGAGACTCAATTAAACTCTTGCCTACTCTCATCATTGTGTGATTAATGATCATATTTGCAGGGCTGGCTTATGGAAAAAAGAGGATGGAAAAGAAAGACAGTAGAGGGGGGAGCTTTAGTTACATGTCGCTCCAGGGGCCTCTGAATTTCATGAGCTGAAAATCTTGCCCTTACAAACTAACCCCTGCTCTATCTTCTCCTTTAACCACACTGATTATGCACAATCAATAATGATTTGTATTTTTGTCTTCTCTCTTGTCTCTTCTGGGGCATCTAGGATACTGCAGGCAAGGTGCTGGACCGCTGGACCATTATGTCCAGAGAAGAAGAGATCATCACCCTACAACAGTTCCTGCGCTTTGGTGAGACCAAGTCCATTGTGGAGCTGATGGCCATTCAGGAGAAGGAAGGTCAGGCAGTAACAGTTCCCTCCTCCAAGACAGACTCCGGTATTAGGACATTCATTGAAAGCAACAACAGGACCCGCAGCCCTGGACTCCTGACACATCTGGAAAATAGTAGCCCATCTAGCATTCACCATTTTGAGAATATCCCCAACAGCTTAGCCTTCCTCCTGCCCTTCCAGTACATCAACCCGGTGTCTGCCCCCTTGCTCGGCTTGCCCCCTAATGGCCTGCCCATGGAGCAGTCTTCCCTCCGGCTTCGGGAGCCCAGTCTGCCAAACCAAGGTGAACAGGTGGACACTAGTGAGTCAGAAGTGTCCCTGTCACCTTTCCGCACAGGCCAGAGCCCTAGCCGTGGACCCATGGGAGCCATTAACAACATTGAACCCAAGACAGAGCCCAACAACAGGGCATCACCCATCTCACCAACCCCTTCTAACCAGCAAGCTCAACAACAGCAGCAACAGCAGACACAGCTCCAGCAGCAACAGGGCCAACAGCAATCCGAAAATCGACCTCAGCAATCCAACAACTTGAGTGACCATCAGGTCCACCACCACTTTGTTAAGGACGAACAATCTAAAACCATCTCCCATGCCTCCTTTTCCTCCAAGATGCATCGCATGCGCCGTATGGGATCCACTTCACGTAAGGGCCGTGTGTGCTGCAATTCATGTGGTAAGACCTTTTATGACAAAGGCACACTTAAGATACATTATAATGCTGTGCACTTGAAGATCAAACACCGTTGCACCATTGAGGGTTGCAATATGGTCTTCAGTTCACTTCGCAGCCGCAACCGCCACAGTGCCAACCCGAATCCACGGTTGCACATGCCCATGCTGCGCAATAACCGCGACAAGGACCTCATTCGTGCCACTTCAAACTCTGGCACACCTGTCATCTCAAGCACCAAGAATGGTGGCTTCTCGCTCACCAGCCCTGGAAGACCACCCCTGGGTTTCACTACTCCTCCGGTAGACGCTATGCTTCAGTCACCCCTGCAAAGTCCACTGGTGTTCCCCTCCCTGAAGTCAGTGCAGCCTGTCCAGCCAGTTCCCCCATTCTACCGTACACTCTTGTCCCCTGCTGACCTCGTCAGTCCTCCAGTGTCATTGCCCACCAGCCCCATCCTGCCCACCACCACTAACAGTACTACGCTGATGGACCAGCAACAGCAGATGCTGGCTGCTGCAGCTGTGGCTTCACATAATAATATGCATGTGTCAGAGGCTGGACCCATGTCCCACCGCTTACCTACACCGACTGCTAATCACGATGTCACCAGTGGCAACAGTGACCCCACGCCAAAAAAGAAGCCTCGTAAATCAAGTATGCCGGTGAAGATTGAGAAGGAAGTGATTGATGTGGCAGATGAATATGACGACAAAGATGAGGACGACGATGATAACATCCACCAAAACCACCACCATCATCACCAGTCGTCCCTTCTTCACAACAATATCAAAATGAATGGAAATTGTCATAGCAACAACAGTGGCAGTGGTACTGGGAACCACAGTGGTGGAAGTGGACAGCAATCCCCCTCTCAAGATGAGATGAGCCCTGGATTGGCTCTACGGGGAATGATGAGACAAAGTGAAGATGAATGCCGGGAAGGGACTGGAAGTGACGGCAGGGGTGGAAATGATCTGCGAGGCTCTGGTGAGCTACGCTGCATGGACAGCTTCACCTCCGAGGACCAGGACCATGAGAGAGACTTTGAGAATGAGTCTGAAACCTCTGATTCCAAGATGTTCTACCGTGATGACCTCATGGATGTGGAGGAACAGCAAAAACACAGCAGAGGTGGAAGGGGTCTGGACAAGGATCAGGATGATGAGGGTGGTGAGGAAATCCATTTGAGAAAGGAAATGGAAGGCAAGGGCCTATCATCACCCTCCCCTCATCAGCCACCTATCAAGATCAAAGAAGAACTCAGCGATCCTACTTATGACATGTTCTGCATGGGCCAGTATGGCCTGTATAATGGAGGCATGGCAGCAGCTGCTGCCGCTGCTGCAAGTATGGCTGCCCTGCACGAGAGCTTCATCTCTTCGATGGCATACGGTGCCAGCCCACCCAAATTCCCTTCTTCTCAGTCACCAGAGGGAGATCCATGCTCAAGCCCCGACCCCAAGATCTGCTACGTTTGTAAGAAGAGCTTCAAGAGCTCCTATAGCATGAAACTACACTACAAGAATGTGCACCTCAAAGAGATGCATGTGTGCACTGTGGCTGGCTGCAATGCTGCTTTCCCTTCCCGGCGGAGCCGAGACAGGTTAGTGTTAGACCTTGATAATGTAACAATTTAATGTTAATGCAGTTGCAAAGGTAACAGGTAGGTTCAAGGTCACTACATAATTCTACAGAATATACTTATTTTTTAAAGTAATGTGAGAGAAACAGACTTTCATCTGATGTTAATAAAACGAGTTAAAATTGCACCATTTAATTTCTGTATGACATTTACCTACATATCACTTAACATCTGTTAGCTAATGGAATACTGAAAAAAATTAATTCAGGGACATCTGCTCCTTGTCAAGTCAAAGTTCAGAAGAGTAGGGTGTCAAGATGAGAAAACACACACACATTCATACAAGCAACCAGGTTGTATCCATCAAGCCTCAAGCAGCAGTGTGTTGTTTACCTGCCCTTACAACCCCACCTTGTCACAGGGAGGTGAAGGCGCATATATTAACATAGACAGCGGTTTGTCAAACCACTGCATTTATTAGCGCATTAGGAGGTGAGGCTAGCCATGCTCACCTGGGCTTGTTAGCACATATCAGTCCCACACACTCAGAATACATATACAGCAGCAGCACTGCAGCAGATTGATGATGGGGGTACATACACATCACAAGGGCCCTGGGCTAGTACAGGATGCAGAAGGGTTTACAAACAGCTGCTTCTTTTTCTTTCTTTTTTTTTTTGAATCATGAGAGTGATCAGGTATTAAATTGGCTAGCACCCATCAATGCTTAATAAGTACAATTTCTTTTTCACAATTCTGTATACTGTATTTGGCTAATAATGTTACACATCAGTGCTAGTTTTAGTAGAAAAACTTAACATGTGAGTCAGTATTTAAAGTTTTGTGACACAGACAGCTATATTACCTTGCCAGTCATGTAAACAACCATGGCTATTTGACTGAGTTATCTAGTCAGCACTCAGCACAGTAGGCATATAATAAACAACGGCCCTTGAAACAAATTGTAAATACCCCCTGAACCTCTAAAATACTTCAAGTGTAACGAATGCCTCTCATGCTCACAGTCTATCTCTTTGATAGAAGTCAGCTGCTCAACATAAGTTTTTCTTCCCTCCAAAAAAAGAAAAAAAGGAAAGAAAAAAATGTAATAGCGAGTGAGTTAATTTTTGTAAGGGGCAAGTTGCACGACCTACATGCTTCCACATTGTGTACAAATCTTTGTAGATGGAGGTTTACATTTGTTTTTAGTATTTTGGCTCACCTACACACTGGCTCTGCCCCCCCTCGCTCCTTCACTGCTATCTCCCTCCTCCCAGACTTGAGGCTCCTTCTCCACCTCAGGCCTTTTACTACATTTGTTGTTTCAGTGGCATCTGTTCCTACCAGTGTTTGTTCATTAGCAGCATGTAAATAGGACAGGTGATTGTGGGACTCTATTACAGTGAAGGTGCAACCCTGCTGCTCACCGTGACGCAGCTGTGCCGACAGCAGCAAGTTGACAGGAAGCGTTATTATGGCCTCCACTGCCACAGTGCACTGTACTGCCACCAGTGAGTTTGTTAGCTCCCCTCTTCTTAAGAGGCTTCGAAAATAGAAAATGTCCACGGTATGACCAGCCACATACGCATACTCACACATGGATGCACACACAATGATGTACAAAGAGATTGCAAAAGAAAAGTGTAACTCTTAACATTCTAATAAGAGCAAAAGAGCTGAAATGCAGATATTGCTTAATGAAATACTGTAAATCCAGTGGTTAAATTCCAACAGCTGGACAGGCTTTTTTGTGTAGTGATGTGATTTAGTCCCTTTCATACTGGAAACAGTTGTCGTGACTTCACAATGGCCTATGGAACAGTGAGAACCAGAAAAGAAGAGGGAAAAGGTTGGAGAGGGGAAGGTGCATTTTAACAAATATGCAGCCAGGCATTTGGTAGTAAAGCCTGGGGTGAGTGGAGTGCTTTAGACAGGCGCAGAGGCTTCAAAGATTAGAGTACACTGAGCAGAGACAAGGTAACACCTCAACATGAACTCTTCCTATGCAGCCTCTCCTCCCGTGTCACTCTGGATGTGTGTGTGTGTGTGTGTGTGTGACAGTTTGGCTACAATGATGAGAAACACCAGTATATAAACGCCAGTCAAACACATAAAGTGGCAGAGCATATGGGAGACAGAGATAACTTTGTAGCAAGGAAGGACAATTGTGAACAAAATGCATCTGTACTATATAGCTCTGGGTGGGTGAGACCTACTGTAAGTACTCTATTGTTTCCATACTTTTTCTGTGGGGGATAAATTCCTGATGGCATATGGGACATATTACTCTGCCGCTGGTTCAAAAAGGGAACAAAACAACAGAATAAGGGCATCGCATAGCTACAGGAATCCTGGGGCTTTTAGACGAGTCAATACACAAGCCAGGCGCTCATCAAATCCGTCCCTGGATAATCCTCTAATGATATAATGTATGTTTGAGTGTAATGGTAGCAATAAAATGAGAAAATAATTTGGTTGTTTTCATAAGAGCAATTGTTCTGATAAGATTAAGACACTGCGTGTTCAAAGATAGTTGTACAAAATAATGTTAAGGATGTTTATTACTAGTAAATTAGATCAAGTCAAGCCCTTTCTTCTAATATGATTTTTATGCCAACACTTCTGGCAGAATGATTAATAAGCGACTCTTTGCAATGTTGCTGCTCACACTTACAAAGATTGATAAAAATAAAAAAAATTAACAGAAAGTAATTCTCTCAGAAAAAAAACATTAGAATAATAACCACAGAGAAAGGTAAACCAGTTGTTTTTGTTGTTGTTGTTTTTACAGCTGAATAATATATGCTAAAGCAACATGATAATATGCAGACCCGCTTGCCTTCCTCTCCTCAATACCTTCCAAACAGCTGTTGACATCCAGCAACAGGGAAAGTCTCAGCACCTCTGCATATCTGATTAGTCCGTGAGTGAAAAGCCAAAGGCACGTAAACACACCATCAGACACCAGCATCAAACACTCTCGTTATCAAAGTGAAGAGGAAGACCGAGGAGAGGTCATTTGATCTGCAGAGAAAAACAACCTGAGAGTCAATGACATTGTCAGAGTAGGACACTGTGAATGTGCTGCCACGGACAAAAAGAATCACTAGTGTTCGTTTAGTTTGGATCCCTGCCCTATTTATAAGACTGAAGAATGAACAGCAGATCTCACACACATGCATACACAAATGTGTTTAAATGAATCTTGCACATCCACTCTCTCTCTCACAGACACAGAGGAAAGGGTAATTCATTGTGCCCTTGAGCTAAGCATGTAATATGTGTGTTTTTGAGTGTAAAACAGAGAGCAAGATAAGTGTGTGTGCACGTGTGTGTGTGGTTTTACAGTGGGGTGTTTTCTCCCAGCCTCCTGGCCGCCTGCTGCATGGAGGTAAATGATTGCATATTTATTGTGGGGAGCGAGCAGCGTCGGCAGAAGTGTTGAAGACGCTGCATGATTAACTGCTGGAGAGGCGCGTATACCAGTAATCATCACTGTTATTAGTCTAGTTAATCATATTTTTTAAACTGGTGACAAGACTTGCCTTACTTATCTCATTTTTATCGGCCTATCCTGCTTCTTTTTTTTCTTTTCTTTTTTTAAAACCTTCACTTTAGTTTTTTAACCAGATCCTTCTATGTCGCCACACCGAGTACTGTAGGTGTCCTCCCTTGTCCATGTTCTCACAATGCAGTAGTGCACAGCCTGTCGTCCCCACACGGGCCACTGCAAACGGAGAGTGAAGGTTAATTATGTTGGAGAGGCTCTTTCCTTCCCTCTCCGTCTCCCTCGGTCCCCACACGGCATGTGGGCCCGGCTCCGCTTCTCCACAATCAGCTCTCTGTTTGTCTCTTATAAACAAAGGGCACGCGGCTCATAGAGAGAATATGTTAGCAAAAGGCACTCACCCCAGTTGAATATTATCTGCTGATCAAAAGACGGAAGCCTGATGTATTACATCCCTTTGGTTTAGCATTGACAGTTTCCTTGTGATGTGTTTTGAGGAGAATAAAGGGAAATATTTCATTCTTAGATGAATAACATATAGACACCCACACGAGCACTCTGTCATCAGCAGAAAATTGGTAATTTTAAAACATAACTTGTACATAAAAATGCTTTCCATGCATATTTAATGACTATCCACTCTTTTATTTGAGGATACGCAAATCATTGTTTGTAGCTTGCAGTTGAAGAGACTGAAGCAGGCGAAGGAGATACAACAGTGGCAGAGAGTGATAAATGTTACTAAAACTCTTGTCCACCCACTTCCACCCAAAACCTCATAACACACCCCAAATGACAGGAAAGACAAAGAACCACTGGTGTCAGTTTAATACCACTCAGCCTTCCATCTCATTTACACATTATGAGCCATTTAGACGACATACGCACGCGTATGCACACGTGTACACACTGACACAAAAACAAGGGCAAGGGCCATCCGATGATTAACGCCGGTTGGGACATGGCACACTCTCGCTCTGCCTCCTCTGCACAGTCAAAAATGGGCTCTCAGGAGGCCTCCCCCATCTTTTGGGCGAAGATGAGACTGTCAAATTGGTTTGCCAGCCACATTACTGGCCAACAGGGAGGCAGAGATGGCGGGGGGGGGGGGGGCAGGGGTGTGGGGGTGGGGGGGCTGGGGGCTGAGGAGTTGGGTTTGGGGGAGGAAACACAGAGCGTAGTGAGGTGGTGGAGTGATGGGGATTGGGAAATGGGGCAGAAAGTCTAAATCTGATAAATGAAGGGGTAAGTGCATTATGGCCACAGTGTGAAGATCCACAGCCGACTTATATTTGATGATACAGGGCAGGGAAACAGTGCCAACACAGTAGTTCAGTCATGTTTATGCAAATAATCCTAAACTGGACTCTCTTTTCTCTCCTCTTCAGATATTGAGTTTAAATGATTTCCAAATGGTTACTGATGATATCTCATAAAGTGACTTTTTCCCCCCATCCATCTATTTTATTTGCATATATCTGTAAAAATGATGAATAAGACTTAGCTACTGTTGTGATATTCTGATGTGGTGTGCATTTTGAGAATTGTAAAATGGCTACTGTAGCTATAGCGCAGACTACTTACTGCATGATATTTAGCATGTTTGACTTTAATATCTTACAACTGAGATAGCGATGGTTAACTTAGAGCTTATTAGCAGTGAGAAGGTGTTGTTTTAGAGATGGAGACATGTTGCAAAGGACCTGCCTACTTGAGCATCATCAACAGCATCCTGAATTTCAGGCTTACCTGAGCGAATCTATGGCCCCTCCTCACACTGAAGCCTATTGGCTACAATCCTTGCAGAATTTGTTCCCATTTTACTACATATTGATCAATGATTATGGCATTTTTCTGACTTTTCTTGAGACACTCTGGCCTTTTCACAGCCAAGTGTCCACACATGTATTTGACTAGATATGGATACAGCGCTACAGACACTGAATCATGACTCCCATACTCCAGCCATAAGCTAACACCATATGGGTGCACCTGTACTATCAAAGGATAAAAAAGAACAAAGGATTTATACAGTCTTTTTGATCGAATCCTGCTATATGGAGGTAGTATATTTTCCGTTTTTCACACACGCACACACACACACACACACACACAGACACCAGAACGTGCAAAACACACACATGTACTGTGACAGCCACAGCCAATCGATTTGCTACGCTCTCTCTCCCCTCAATGCTGACGATGCTCGAGTGGACGGGCTCCTGGTTGCCTGGTTCACAGAAAAGGGTCCCTCAAATGAATGTATTTTTACCTCTTGCAGGACAATGTCGGATAGGGAAGTAAATAATTAAAGGAAAGGGACCCTTTTTGACTGCATCAACCCTGCCACTGCTGGTAAGCTCTACTATCCATTGTGACTCCATTTTTGCCCGTCCTGCTAAGGATGAACCTTGTCTTTTTTTTTCCCTTTTCTTTTTTTTTTAATTATAGTTTTGTTTTTCACACGTGCCCTCCCTGCATGGAAACCCTTCACATTAAAAGGCACTGAGTGTTTGCATATTTTCTTATTTGATTTAAGTGCTGACCTGATATGAAAGGAGTGGGCTTTGTGTATGCCATATCTGACACCGGTCATTAGTTGCTTAAGTTTCCTTTATGTTTTGCAGTTTCATTGTGACATGTGTGCCGTGGGTTCCCTTTTTCTTAGCCTGACTTGGCAACTGTGAAATTGGAGCAAAAAGGCATTGAATTTGATTTTTCAAGCCCATTTCACCTTGCATTCTTTTAGCATGGCTTTGTATGCTAAGTGAAATCCTCACTAATCGTATCCTGGCTTAAGCATGGCACTTAGTTTCTTTCATCAGCTGTAGCACATTGTGTGATACAGTTTGCCTTGTGTTTGGGAAAAATGCCAGCCTTAATGAAATACAGGGCTACATAAAGACATGTTCATTGAGGTGCT
The DNA here is from genome assembly GCF_905171665.1 of Trachurus trachurus. NCBI lineage: Eukaryota > Metazoa > Chordata > Actinopteri > Carangiformes > Carangidae > Trachurus > Trachurus trachurus. The sequence continues at coordinate 22,382,957 of NC_139891.1, read as the reverse complement.
CGATTAAGCCACCTCCAATAGGGAGCGAATGCGATAATGCTGTCAGGGCCTAGTGCTAATATGCTATCCAGTTCCTCTCGATTATCACATTACCACAGCTCGAATCAATTGATAAACTCCCATTCAATATGGTGGAGTATTTAATTGAGTCAGAGTCTATTGGATTTGAGGGCTGTGCAGTGCAGACATGCTGACAGCAGTAAACACTAGCAGGGTGCACTTTTCTAGGAGAGCTGCAGGGTGGATTTCTCTCTCTCTCTGTGTGTGAATGTCTGTGCGCTTCAACTGATACCAAGAATAATTAATTACACATGTAGTGGTCCTTAGATGTTAAATCTTTATAGCCTACCATTTCATAGATGTTGAAATGACAGTATGAAAAAAATACATTTGAAGTATAATAAATACATGGATTTCAACGCTGTGGAATTTAGTGTTTGTTTTCTAATACACAACAATTTTATGTTTGCCCACTTCAGGCACAGCTCCAACATCAACCTGCACCGTAAACTGCTGACCAAAGAGCTGGACGACATTGTCCTGGACCCCCAACTCACGCCACTGCCCAAGGACCTGCGAGCCGAGATACTGGCCAAGATCTACGCCGGGCACCACATGGGCTTGGACCCTATGGCTGGGATGGGCATCGGAGGCGGCAGCCTCGGACCCACTGGCCTCAACCACGATGCCCGTTCCCCCATGAGCATTGAGTATCCCCACCACCCTCTCAACCACGTCTTTAAAAATCACCACACCAACGGCTCCTCCCAGGGCCAGCAAGATGACTACATGGTGCTGGACCTGAGCACCACATCCAGTGTCCAGTCCAGCAGCAGTGTCCACTCCTCACATGAGTCAGACGAGGGCAGTGATGAGGGCATCCTATTGGATGACCTCGAGGAGGAGGAGGGAGAAGAGGAGGAGGAGGAGGGCAACAGCGAAGGGGAGGACTGCTCCCAGCGTGCAGAGAGGCAAACGGGAGGGGGGCATCGGGATGAGAACAGAGAACTTAGAGGAGTGGGACATGGTGAGGGGTTCGATTCTTCCTCCTCACCGTTCCTCCTTTCATCCACCGGGGGCAGTAATGGTGGCAGCAGTGGGATCCTCTGCAACATCTGCCACAAAATGTACAGCAACAAAGGGACCCTGCGCGTGCACTACAAGACTGTGCACCTGCGAGAGATGCACAAGTGCAAAATCCCCGGTTGCAACATGGTGTTCAGCTCTGTGCGCAGCCGTAACCGACACTCTCAGAACCCCAACCTCCATAAAAACATGCCCTTCTCTACAATAATAGACTAAATAATGACTTTCTACTCGACCCCTCCTGTCAGTCTGCCCGCTCCTCCCTTCATTCCTCATCCTTATTCCTCCTCAAATTAACTTTTAACCCAAGCCCAGGGCCATCAAATACAGGCTAAGTGCTTGTGTGCCTCCTGCCCGTCCTCTGTAAGTCATTGCAAGACATTTCTATGTCCCTCTATAAAATCCATTGACTCTAAATACAGTTTATTATTGTGATCTTTGACTTTTCCTTCTTTGGAAGAACAGGATGACACTCGCGAGTACGGAGTTTGCTTTATAACAAAACTCCAGTTTGTTTGTTTTTTTCATAAGCCCCTCCATCTTTCCTTTCAAACTTCTCCCCACTTTGTTTTTATGTCCGTCTCCAAAGAATCTACTCAAACTCTTATTTGTGACTTTGCCTGCAGAAATGATAGTATTGAGAAAAAAAACGAAAATCTTCTTGTTGTATTTGTGTAATGATAGCTTTTAAATGAACCCCTTACAAAAGCATGACAGCTTCATTTGTAAATAATGTCCCAAGAGGCTTTTGGTGTAAAAGAGTTGTGTTGATGGTTGTTTGCTTCTTTTTTCTCTCTCTTTATGGTTTTATGTTACAGTCCAGTACAATACTTCCAGCTATAGGCAAGAAAGAGGTAGCATCTTACTAGCTTGATTCATTTATGTTAGCTTCAAAGACATGTTTTAAACCGAGTCCTAGGAAAAAAAGAATATCATGTGACTTGCTTTATCTACTTGTTAGGTATTCAGAGGTTGCCGGCATGCTTTTTTAGGCTCCTACACTGATATCATTCTCTGTATTTCTATTGATTTTTTTTTTTTTTTTTTTTTTTTTGTCTGTTATGTTTATGAGCTTTAGTATACTAATTCAGTTTTTGCACTTTGCATCTATTCAAGGGGATGTGTAATATTATTATAATGAGGAGTTTTGCAATGGTGAGTTTAGTTGTTGTCTGGGGTCATTGACGGCTACCGTGCCAAGGGAAATGACAGTACCTTCAACATACTTGTGCCAGTTTTCTTTTTGCACGTGCTCTGTTTCAAACACAGTTTCACAACAGAAAACGTCCCTGAACAAAGCCTGAGATCTTCCCCTTATCTCCAAGAAAAGGTATTCAGAAAGTGTCTCCAAAGTGTCTTGCAAAAATAATCCAGGTGTGACTGAATATGAACTGCTGTTTCACAAACACAAAGTTAAAGAGTTAAATATTGATTTTAAAAAATTGTGTATGGTTACCAGTTATGATCACTACAATTACTTCAGCGGTTTAGTGAGGTGATCTGTGTAAAGCATGACATTATTGTGAAATTGTCAAAGTAAACAATGCAAGAGCTCATGTTTGTTCTCACGAAAGGCATCTTAATGAAATATGACTGTCCCAGAGATTTGAAGAAGAGAAAAAAAAGAGAAAAAAGATGAAAATAGTCCTTCAACTGTGACCAAAACAAAAGTGTTTGCTTAAGAAAGTGTGACATTGTACTTAAATCATGCCCCATTGGATTAATATGATGCACTTGAGTCTTAAATCTTTTTGCTGTGATATTTTTGGTATCGGTTTCCATTGCTGAGTGTCAGCTACAAATGTAATCTATGAAAAATGTTGCCATTTTCCTGGCTGTTTGGTTGCAGCCATTTTTAACATGTCCATGACTGTCTTACGGTACAAATATTTCCAGTAACTGGGCAAAGTAGCCACGGGAAGGGGTATTTATTGGTGGGTGATGTATCTTCATGGAGATGTTTTTGTCCAGTATAAGAATATTTTTTGTAAAAAGACAAAAAATAAGAGATTGTTCCTCAGTTTGACTTGTTTATCAATGTATTAGCAATGCCATGTGTTACTATACAAGGAGATCTTCTCTTACTTGACTGGTGCTACACACAGAGGGAAAAAATATGCAGTGTTACATGGTGTGCTGTACAGTATTCACAACACCTTACATCCATAACAGTGTTGAGTTCCATTTGTTTCATACTTAAAACCATTTTAACAATATAGACATGACCTATTCCAGTGAAATACTTCATGTCTTTTTTTATGACTCCACCTATATGACACATGCAGTTTGCAGTCTTCTCTTCTCAGAGATAAAGAAAGCAAGACAGAGAGGCTGAGACTGATGGAAAGGTTGTGGAGGTGGAAGGCTGACTAGGGAGGAAAGGATGACAGCAACGATCATTAAAAATGTGCTGCTTCTCCCGTTACCTGGAGGCGTCGCTGCCATTCCAGCTTCTTCTGTCTAATATCTCACTTGTCACTTTGTTACGCTGCCAGACGCCAAGGCTGCTGACATGACTGTGACACTGACAGAGAGAGAAAAAGAAGGACAGAGTGTACGCTCTGAACAATTCAATTGGACTCATTCGATTTGGTTGAATTCAATTTGTCTATTCATTTTCTGCACATGCTTATTCTTATTCAGGGTCGGTGGTAATTCGATTCCTTTCTCTCATTCTAGTTTCTTTCCACTTTGTCTGTCAGAACACAGTCATTTAACAACCGCCTTACCCATTTCTTCAACCCGCCACTCACTTACCACCTCCACACCCCACAGCGCAGGTCCTGCAGGGACACACACTAATAGTGTATGCTTAAGTTCACCGGACGGCCATGGCATAGGAAAAAGGGATGGGTAATTGCCTGTTTATCCCAAGTGAAGGGAAAATTGAGTACAGGAACCCCTGCCTTCTCCCAGGAGTGGGTTTCACTGAGGCGCTTGCTGCCTCATTCACTCATTCAATCCCCGCGGCCCTCGCTCTGGCAGAAATAAAAAAGTGCTACTCCAGGAACCCTGCTGACAGCTGTCTCTCTAACACACACACGCACTGAGGAGAGTGGCACACACTCACATATGCTTCCTACTTACAGGGCAGAAGGATGACAAGAACTAGATGACTTCTTAACCTCTAGCGAAGGAAGAGACAGGGGCAGAGATAAATACAGTATGAGACCTTCCATCTGGTATCAACATTATAGCCTTTGCCACTACATAGAAAGCCAACACTTCATTATGTAGAACTGCCTGGTTTGGGAAGTCCAAAGCTTTTTTCATTGTTTTCATTTTATTCTAAATATCCCAACATGTTAAATAGCTGGTAATTTGTGACATTTTACCCAAAGACAGATTAAAAGATGAGCAAGTCCAGCAAATTGAGAGAACTGAACATACCCAACATATGTAAAGTTATTTTAATAAAAATGCGTTAGGTCCTATAAGCTAACCCTTCTATGCCCTTTTTGATCTGAGAAAAAACAACAACTTTTCTGTCTTTTTTTAAATAATATTTTACATATTCCTTATGTTCTGTACTTTGTCTATCCAAGCAGCAGCTGCAGTACATGACCTCTCTATCCGTGTACTTGTGTGCACCACACACAGAAAGCTGAATATCATAGAAGAGATTCCCTCACAACACCCTTCTCTTTTCCCCCCACGGGCTCCTTTCTGTGTCCTGCATGGTGCTGCATGGCCATGCCAGCACAGCTCAGAGCTGCAAGACGCTGGAAACAGAGCTGAGAAAACACAACAAAACGATTGTCCAGCATAGCCAGGGAGACAGACGGCAAGACAGAGAGAGAGAGAGAGAGAGAGGGAGAGAAGGGAGAGATGAAGGGAAGGGATTGGGCGTAGGAAGTGGACTGGCTGGAGCCTTGCGGCAGTCACTTAACAAGGCAGGGGAGAAGGAGAGGAACACAGGGAAGGAGGAGAGCAGCAGGGCCAGGACTCCCCAGGACTCATCGCCAGCTTCTTCTTGATTGCCTGCCGGTCGGAGAGCGATAGGGCCACCCCTCACATTTCCACCCCATCTCCCCTAACACTCTGCCATCCTCTGAGAAATGACCACCATTTTCCGCCACTCCTCTGAGAAATCCCCCCCCCCCCCCCCCCCCCAATCCAATCTTTGTCCTTTCTTACAGCTCCAACCACATGGGCCCAGGTGCATTCTGCTACCTAGTGACCGGTCACTTAGAGCGCCTCATTGGCTCAGACCACTGGAGTGAATCTTTAATATTTGATTAGAGGAGCGTCAGGCATCAATTATTCTGTAATTCTACATAGCACACAAAGGGAGAGTGAGATGGAGCGGCTGACCTGTTAATCACTGTCCGTTTTGTTCACGTCACTGAGTGAGTTAGGATGAGAGTTGACACGGCAAGCAAACTGTCCAGTTAATGTAGCTCATGGAACAAAGTGGGATTAAAAATGTTAGATGGGACAAAATATGCAGATAGAAGAGTAATACACACAGGTGTGGGTTTGTATAGATGCGTCAGTCTCATGTGTTATGCTCTAAAAAAAAAAGAAAAAAAAGAAACCCTCATTAATCTGAACTGGAACCTGTGAAATGTCAGTGATCCTGAAAAAAAATTACTGTAAATTCATGAAATGTTTTCCATTGTGCCAATCATATTTTACAGTCTTAAAGAATGAATAAGCTTGAAGACCTGGTGAATTTAGATTTTTTTTGTTTTGTTTTTGTGTTTCTGTGTTTATGTGTATCCAATGCATTTGTGTCTGTGTCTTAAAAAAGCCCATGTTATGGCATTGGCACTCGACAGCATTGCATGGCTACATAGTCGCACTGCAAAGAACAAACACAGCAGAGGAGCTTGTATCACTTTGGTGTCAAAATGGTGATTTGGAAGCCTCATGAATACTGTACGTTACCTAAACAGGTGTTTCCCATTTGCAGACGGGAGGAAAAAAATGGTCCTCTTTTTAAAAAGACTCTTTTCTTTTCTTTTCTTTCTTTTTTGCCTTTCTTGTATTTGTTTCTGTATCATATCTGTCTATGGTTTTTGCATAAAATGCATAAGGGTTTTGGGATGTAAATGGAATTTTATTCATATTTTGTCCAAATACCTCTTGTAATTTGTATCAGAATTCTTGTACAATTTTTATATTAAAGATTTATCAGTCACTGGCATTTTGTCATCACATTTTATTCAACTGGGACAGATTTTGACTTGTAATTTTGAAAATGGCATTAAAGTGAAGTAGCTATATAATATAATATAATATACATACAGTATATTTATAGAAAATTAAAAAGCCTGAAACGACGTGTCAATCAAGCCATACGATACAGACACTGTGATCTCAGCAGGTTTTACTGGGCTCTTTAATTACCCTATGATAAAAATCATTAGGGAAAAGGCTATCTTGACCAATTAGTGGACGATTAGATTAATAGAGTTATTAAAAGGTGTATTGGCATGAGAAGAAGGCTGGTTTGAGCAAGTTACTTAGATGGTCACTGACGGAGGGAAACAAAGGACATCTGCTACCTTTGATAGATCCTGTGGTGAAATTAAATTAAGGTTGCAAAGGTTAAAAAGTAAATGTACTGTAAAAGGTTCTTCTTTAATACAACTAAGAAAGAGCATGAAATATATTTAAAATCATAAATATCTAAATGTATGTACATATGTGTATGAACACTTCAAGTTCCAACAAACCAAAAAGAAGCTTATGAGCATCTACAGTATGGACATCAATATCATTTGAAGAAAAAAAAAAAAACACTTTAACAACAGAACAACGATGAGAATACCAAACATAGAAAATGACAACAGCAGACAAATGCAGGGTCATTTTGCAAAAGTGACCTGTGCTGACATCATTTGCTGTGACTGCAGGTCAAATTACAAATTGATATGAGCTCCAGCAGGGATGTCATGTTTGCTCTGGTAACCAACAGGAACATAATGCCTCCTCCCTCCCCTCTGTGTAAGTGAAGGAGTGACACAGGCCTTATTGACCTTGAATTAGACACCATTCCTCTTTGTCACACACCAGTTTGTTGATCCCCTGTCATTGTTGGTAGCTGCACACACACACACACACACACAACATTTCAGAATAATAGCACTGGATGGTATTGATTATATGCAGGGTTAGTAAGAGATACTCCCCCCACCCATCTTTAACACATACACACACTCACTTCCTCAGTGACAATCTCCCACCACGCAGGCGGTGGGCGCCATCAGCCACTAGGCCTGACCTCCCGGCTTCATAACTGAGCATGTTGATGGTGGCGGCAGGCCATCGATTGGCCTGACAAACACTCTGGCCCTCTGCTGACCTTTGAGAGGCAGAGCTCTCTACTGTGGGAGAATACATACAGGCAAACAGAGAGAGAGAGAGAGAGAGAGAGAGAGAGAGCCAAGGAAAGCTTTGTTGTGTCTGGCCTGGAAAGCCTGCAGAAGTTGACAGGGCAAAGGTGTTCATCAGCCCATCTGTCTGTCTGTCTGTCTGTCTGTCTGTCTGACCTTACAGATCCCCGGGATTAGTAATTAATTTGCTGTCAGTCCAGTCGAGCGTCTGCATCTGTGAGTGACACGCCGATTCATGTTACAGGAATACGTTTCCCATGCAGCTACAGTACGTATGTGTACCGGCGTTAAGCGAGGCTGACTTACAGTACAATAAGATATCAGGCTGTGTACACCTGCACGGAGACAAATCACGACGTCACATTCACCTTCACAGACACACAGGCAAGTGCATTATATAGGACAAACAAATAGGACACAGTTCACTTTTCCAGCCACAGGCAGCAACACAGCTCAAGCATCTGATCCAAGTGTCTGCAACACTGTCATTGAAAACAGATTAATAAGGTTATTAATATACAAATAACTCTTTGGGTAAAATTTACAGTATATACTCTAATTCTCAAGTGTTATTTTTGATTATTGCTTCTACCACCATGAGAAGAAGAAAAAAAAATTACATTTTCACACACACACACACACACAATCGAGTCACCACACTAAAAGCGCAAATCAATTTTCAGTGAGGACTAATTGATTGTAATTGCACAAGACAATTGGAAGGAAAATTACCAGAATTTAGAGGGAAAGAGCAGAAAAGATTTTATACGTCGCCGTTTATAGCAAAGGGCTGCTGAATTCAAATCCATATTTCAAAGAACAGAGGCATTTCTTTCAGCTTTTTGATGGCTGCAACACATAATTATACTAAAAGGGACTGGATGACTGTGAGCGGACGCACTTATAAATGTTCGTGCTTAGCTGAGGAAATGTGGAATTATGAGGAACAAAATAGACGGTGACTCCTGAATTCTTATAAAAACTTATCTGTGGTAACATGAACCTCGACTGGGATGGACCGCATACACGTATAAGACTTTTTACTGGGCCTTATTGATTTGGTTCTACACCAGTGAGGCCTGCAATGCTGGCTAATGCTATTGACGAGCCATCAGTCTTGTCCAGAAGTGTGGAGGCATGCAGCTCTTTTTCCAAGACCAACCAAGGAAGGAGAGGAAGAGGAGAAAGAAAGAGAGGGGGAAAAACATCAATGGACAGTGATGGAGAGTGGGGAGGAGGGCGAAGATGCAAGCACAGCAGACAGGCTCAGACCACTGTCCATGGTTTGGGAACACTAAATTAGAAAAAAGACAAAAGGGATGAGAGAGGGAGAAACTGTAAACAGCCGCATCGATCCAACTAGTGTTGGGCAAATCAAACCATTACAGCCAGAGTCTCATGCTCCTGAGTTGAGGGAGATAGTGTGAATATCTACACACTTCCCTAGTGAAGAGAAAAGTTTTTACCAGCACACACTGGATCTCTTTCAGAACTGCTGCACTTACTAATTGTTTAGTCTGCTTTACTCGCTACATAACATAGGTGGAAGTGCAGCAGGAAAGGAAGGGGTTAACTCAGAAGAGGGTGGAAGAGAGGATGAAAAAAGCCCTCTAGCAACCCAGGGACAGAGGGAACGCTGAACTCATCACAAACCCCTCTCCTGGCGTCCGCCAGCACATAATGACCCCAACAAGACGGGAATCCCTTTTAATTAAAGTGAAGGGAGATCAGTTAAGCAGATGGTTGCCGACAAATATTAGGGGAAATAGAATGTTTAATGGTCTGTGCACTTATCGCAGGCTATTTTCCACACCCAGCCCCAAACTGATAAACAGGACAGGGCCTTGTTAATCAACCTTACAACCTTTAAAGCCCAAGATAAGAGAATAATTCGGGATCTTTGTAAATTAGCTTGAGATGTGGCTAAGACTCTGGCCCCTTGCGTACTCAGGGCCAGACTGTCGAGGAGGGAGAAGAATTTCTATCAGAGTAATAGCCTTGCGCCATGGTGAAGAAGTTTGGGGGGGAAAAGTACTTTTTTTTTTTTCCAGGGGATAAAGATATTTTTTCCAGTATTTTCCTGAGTTTTTTATTCCCCTTGTGGTTTGACCCTCTTGCCACCACCCTGCTGCGCTCTTATCAGTGACACAAGAGAGTCGCCCGCCTCCGTGGAAATAATCTAAACAGAGAGGCGGGGAAATCGGCAGCCCCGACCGGTGGCCTGTGCGAGCAGGTTAACGGGCCCTCACCCCTCCGAGTCAGACACAGGTGGGGGTGGCTTGTGTTTATTTTGCAGATGATGGATTGAAGAGGAAGGGATTATCGACAACAGTAGCAGCCCTGTGAGAATCCTAGCAGGTACCTTGTTTTGCCGTAACAAGCCTTCCAACAAGAAAAGTATTTCTCTGGATAAAATGCTGCTGCTATTTTAAAAATCTATGAGGCTGAGGACAAGTCACATTTTTTTGTTACTCTAATTTCCATCTAATATTAAAACCCTCTTTGCCTCATACAAAAAAGAAAACCAAAAGAAGAGGAGAAAAAAAAGAAGGGCCTTAATAACCATAACACAAGAGGTACTAATCTGTGTTCCAAAGGTGATAATGTAGATGATCAGGTCTGTGTTTCATTTTTCTGAGAAAGGCTTACCATAGCATGTTTACTCAGTCAGAGCACTGATGCATGATGAGGTAAACCAAACAAGTTTCATTAAAGCAGAAGTGAGTGATATATTTGTGTTAATATAAGTCTTAAATAGTTATATCTTCCGACAGCAATCACTTACATAGAGTGTTTGGACTGAAACACGGGTCTGTCAGTCACTCTGCTCTGCTCTGAGCCGAAGAGAAAACATTTATCGTATCCTACAGTTTTTATCCAATGAGGAGAGAGAACGGCATGCAGGGCTGTGTGTGCAGCCAAGGGACGCCGTGAATGTGGTGACGTAGCGACGAGGACTGTTATGGTGCGTTCAAGGAAACTCGTATTTTTCCGACCGTGAAGTGGTACCAGTTCGATCTGGTACGAGTTCACCGGTCGGAAGTTACGAGTGGCCGTTATAGTGACTTTCACCGGTAAAACAGGTCGGAAAAACACGAGTGGGTTGCCTGGAACGCTACAAAGTCGTAAGTTGTGACTTGAAGCTGTAATTTACGATTTCAAAAGCCTGCCTGGAACGCAGCATTAGCGAAAACGACCGGATCACTCACTTCTGCTTTAAGAAAATGTCTCATATGCACAGTTAAGGCTGCAATGTCAAAAGATGTCAAACAGCACACACATTTCTTGTTTTGCTCCGACTTTAATACACAAATTTGTTTAGTGAATTTAATTCATGCTGTGATAACAGAATGACAATTCTCGGTTTTCCTCACACAATGGGCTTTATGCACAGCTCCACTACTTCCTGAAATAAGCCAGCTCCTTTATTTCCTGTCTTACATTATTGGACCAACTGATTAATCCAGGTGTGCCTGACCATTGTTGTGAGGTCAGACACACCTGGATTAATCAGTGTAGCTGTACATAAAGCCCATTTGGCAAACTTTAGACATGTCCGCAGTTGCATGTCAACTAAGGCTGCACTAATGTACATGCATTCAATGATCTTCTCCCACATAACATATTGTTTGACAACCTGGTCTAGCAACACTGCTCTCAAACCACTACTTTCTCTATATAAAAAACCCTTAAAGGGATAGTTCAACATTTTTGAAAATTGGCCCATCGCCATGATCCCCCTAGTAATAGCAGTAGGTTCGTTACCTTTAATTGTTGGTCCAAGCTGCTTTTAGATCGGGGGAGAAGAATACCGAGCGGCGCAGCTACACTACGGAGGCTAATGGAATTTCTTGGTTTTGCTCATCAAACTGAGCAAATACACAACCAAAAAACTCAAAAACGCTGTGGTGGACAAGTTGTGACCTGCACATTTACCACGCTATGAGATAATAGCGGAAAGTTAAGAGAAGTGAAGCAAATACTCGGAACTACTTTCTTCAGTGAACCACTGGTCGGAGGGACACAGTGTGCGCACCTCAGCCAGTGCCGTAGTATACGGACGTATCTGCAGTAAACAGGCGCTTTTGAAATCACTCCGCCGAGCAGCCGTCTAGAGTGTAAAGTCCGACTTTGCCTCTAAAACAACTCCATCTCGCAACTTTCCGCTATTATCTCATAGCGTGGTGAATGTGCAGGTCACAACTTGTCCACCACAGCGTTTTTGGGTTTTTTGGTTGTGTATTTGCTGAGTTTGATGAGCAAAACCAAGAAATTCCATTAGCCTCCGTAGTGTAGCTGCGCCGCTCGGTATTCTTCTCCCCCGATCTAAAAGCAGCTTGGACCAACAATTAAAGGTAACAAACCTACTGCTATTACTAGGGGGATCATGGCGATGGGCCAATTTTCAAAAATGTTGAACTATCCCTTTAAGGTGCTAGACAGGAAATCCAACAACTATCATCACTGTCATATTTTATTGAAACACAAGTTGTTCCACTGTGAAAACCTGATTAAATATTCACACTCCTGTCTTATGTACAAAATCATACATGGACTTGCGCCTCCTATATTGAACCAGTTTATAAAAATGGCATCAACATCCACACGGAGTGCAGCTAGAGGAGACTGTGTTGTCCCGTTTATAAAAAGTTATTTTAGCCAGTCTGCATTTTAATCAGGGCTGCTCGTGAGTGGAACTCCATTCCAGCTCACATTAGAAATATTTCAAACTATGCTTCTTTTAAATTATTTTTTGCTGCTCTGCCTGTCGGTGCTTTCTGATGCCATCCGTCATGTTGTCTGTCAGTTTATTAAAGCAGAAGTAAGCGATCCGGTCGTTTTGGCTAACTTCTTGTCAGCCAATGGAGTTAGCAGTCCCCGCCCTCGTCCCTACGTCACCACATTCACGCGCATCCCTTGGCTGCACACACAGAGAGTACCGCCCCTTTATGCCGTTCTCTCTCCTCATTGGATAAAGGTTGTAGGATACAAGGAAAGTTTTCTCCTCGGCTTACAGCAGAGCAGAGTGACTGACAGACCCGTGCTTCAGACCAAACACTCTATATAAGTGATTGCTGTCGGAAGATATAACTATTTAAGACTTATATTAACACAAATATTCCACTTACTTCTGCTTTAATCGTCTAGTATTACTGTTTCTTTTTGTTGTTGTTGTTGTTGTGTCTTGTGTAATCAATTTTTGTTGATGTTGGTATTGCTGATTAATGTTGATTCTGTTTTGCCTGTAGAAATTGTGGTTTGAGCTGAGTTTATGTTAGCTTGTGTGTATGTATGGACTTTTGCCTAGTTTTCTGCCTTTTTAATCTTTATTCAGATTTAGCTTTCTAATCCTTTAATGTATTATCTGTATGTTTATAACTAAATCATTTTATTCTCTTTTAGGGTGACTACTTAACATCAGTCCAGGGACAGCAGATGTACGTAAAATAGCCTTTTGGCTAATTCTGGCATGTTTACATTGTTAACATTGTTAAAATGTTTTATTAATGTGCATCGTCCATGATTATTAAACCTTTAAATAAATAAAATAAATCCTTATCTTGCTGATGGTTTTATATTAGGTTGACGTGACGTGATTGCACCAATGCAAACAACACCTGCAAAAACCTGCGATGAACTACCAACATTCAACTTGTGCTGTCCTCAGTGACCGTACACACTTTGCCAATGCAAATTTCCCTTGTAGTATATTTTACCTTTTCTTAAATGAAAACATATTGGCTGAACTCAGCTCCACCTCCTCCCACCTCTCCTTACCCCATTCTTTAAAAAAAAAGAAAAACATCACACACACAGCAGGACCATACTTCATTTAGCCAGCATTCAGAGCATTTCTGTTCTTTTTTTTCTTCTACCAGTTAAATCTTTGTTGCAGTTCTAGGCTCTGTTGTTTCCTTCCTGGCCTCTTGGAAAAGGGACACCGGATTGAAGGTAATTATGTAGAGAAATGCAGACATTTATCAGTGCTTGTGGTTTGGGACCTTAAATGGTCCTGCTGACAATTTTCCCTTACAGTAGGCCACTGTGGAGCTGGCGGGTTCTGTTCGGAGCCCCAATGCTGGGCTTGAAAGCTCAGAGTGCTGCCATATGTTGGACCTCGCTGGTGCCAGCAGCAAATGTGCTGAACAACGCGACTCAAACCATGAACTCCGTGCCTTGGCAAAGGGTGTGCGCATGGGCTACTTGCAGGAGCGGAGAAGTACGCAGTTAACAGAAGAAGATTGCGTCTACAAGTCTCTAAGTGTTTGTGTGTGTCCATAATTCTGTCTACCTGTCTGTTTGTCTGTCCAGTGTCAGATTGAGAACACATTGTATCCTCCTATTTCTTCAGCGTGCACACGCGCGCATGTGCGCAAGCTCGCTCACTCTCACACATGCATACTTATATTAGTCTGAATATCCATGGAGAACATCCCAGATTGCAATGGGTCACACCTGGTTATGCTTCTTCCCTGTCTCCCCTCTCGCTCTGCTCCCCGGTTCCCACACCGGCGGCATCTGGAACCTATTGGCGGCAGAGTCACACCGAGCCATAAAGCCCTCAAAGGCTCACAAACGCACTAGGGGTAGAACGTCAAACAATGTTGGCCCAACAGGCTGCCAACAGACACAATGCATCTTGAACCTGAACAAACTCCACTGCTCATTTTTTATCCTCTCTGTATGTCTCTCTAAACGATCCCTCTCTTTCTCTTTTGCTCACAAACACCACCTGGGAATGAGTCGAGGGGGAATTTTTACATTTTTACCCCTAAATGGAATTGGTACTGATGCTGAGGGAGCTAAATGTGGCTCAGGCGACTGAGACCATGGAGAAACAGATACTGATGAGGCCAGAAACTTGCTGTCATAATAGCTTGTAACAGAAACAAAACACTCAGACCTTTGCTACAAATTAAACAAGCACTGACTGGATCTGTTTAAGGTTTTAATCAAATGACCTCAACAGCCACCATGCACCGGGCCAAGTGTCAGCAAAGGGTTAATGACCGCTTATGCCACCCAGCAGATAATGTGATCAGGAGCTTGAGCGGGACCCACTGTCACACAGCCGTTCTTTTAGACATGAGAGGAGCGGGGGTGTGGGTGGGGGGACCATTCTGTCACAGCCTGGTAATGCTCTTATCGATTCTCCATATCTGTTACGGAGGCTGGGAAGCACGTCCCAAATTCGATATGCTTTTAATAGGGGCCAAGTTCTCCAAACAACACAGTGCCGATCAAAACGGAAAAATCACTGAAAAGATGACAGCGGAAAGAACAAAGCCTTCGCAATTGAGCAATTAAACAAAACTATGTATGTTATGTGTAGTTTGTCTGGCAATTTCCTTACACACTTTATATATTGCTCTCTTTCTCCCTGCCATTTCTCCCCTTTTTGATTTCTGTGGCATAAAAAATGTTGGCCAGCGCTGGAGCACAAAAATCTGTGTTGGAGCTATTTCAAACCAGCATTTTATTGTTAACAAATGCTGCCTTTGATACTGGCTACAATAGGCGATACTTCACTGTTTGTTTGTGCTGGAGGTGAAAATGAGTTGCTAACATTTGGAAGGGGAAAGCTTGTGAAATATAACGCAGCAACAACATAGAAAAAAAAATGGCACTCTTTAATGTCGTGCAGGAGCCGGCAATGTTTTTCCACTCATTAGAGGGACTTTGAAGTGTGTGTCTGAAACCTTAGCTTGGGAAATCTGACAGAGACAAGATTGTGGTGCACACTTTCTTCTCCAAGAACACCGCGATTCAAGGTAACATATCCACATCCTATTAGTTTGTGGTAAACTTACCAATTGGATGCAGACAGACTGTGGTATTAGGCAGTACAGAATTTGATCATGTTGCCCATAGTGTAAAATACAGTAAATCTACATGGGGAGATAAATACAGCTCTGTCAAATTTAATTTCACCTCACAACTATGACCACAACAGCATTATTAAAAGAAAAAAAGGTGGATTTCGTGTGAGGAGCTACATAAGTGCTTTGCTGGGCTCAAGTCCTAAGGACCCCAGTGAGGGGTAGTGCAAAGTCTTGCCTCTTCACTGTCAGACCCCAGGGTGCTGTCTAAATTAACTGGGACGAGTGGATTGTTAGAGGGATGACCCTTTCCCTATTCACCCGGTTCCACCTCCACACACACATGTACACACTTCATCACACATACACACTCTCAACGTCAACCGCTAAGCCTCAATAAATCTGATAAGCTACCCTGGTGGCTTCTGTGGCCAATCGGCGCAGAGAACAACATGGCCGGTATCAGGCAGCTGCAAAGCCCTCGTCAAGCGGGACTTCAAAGTGCTCTGAAGGGCCGCGCTCGCACCCCTGAAAGCTGGCCCGTCTCTCAGCTCTCCCTTACCCCACCCCGGCTCCTATCCGCTACCCCCATGCCTGGGTGATGTCATTATTGAAGTCTTTGGCGTGCTATCCGAGGAGTAAGTTACCATTGACAGGTTCAGAGCCTGGCTGGCTCACCCATGAGGATTCATGACTTTGAAGCTATTGGCCTTAAGCTGCAAATTATTCTTTTCAGGCTCTCTCTGCTCTACCTACAGCTTTAATCCACACCCTCCTTCTCCTCAGTACACTCAAGCTCCACCAGACAGCACCCACTAGCCTGCGCAGCACCCACTAGCCTGCACACACACACACACACACACACACTCACACACACATTACAGATAGAGGTAGTGAGATAGACACTCAGTGGTAGAGAGAGAGAGCAAAGTAAAACACATGCTCACTCATTTTCTGAGATATCTGGAAACATACACTTTATTGAATAGCCTCATTGCCCTCCTCCTCAGTACAGTAAAGTTAATAACACCAGCAGGGCAGCAGTACCAGGCTCCAGCAGCACCGGCAAAGATCCTCTTAGCCCCAGCCCATCCATTCCTCACTCCCTTCATCAGCACTTAGTGGACATCTGTGCAGTGCCAGCCCTCTCCATATGCTACGGCGGTCAGAAGACAAACGACCATGTCAGTGCAGTGGCACGCCTGTATGTCTGATGCCACACAGGGGTGCAGGGTGGGTGTGGTGAGGGACTGAGACAGGAAGAAGGCCAGAGCCAGTTAGGAACGAGCTGGGTGTGCAAGGCTTCCAGCACACAGGGAAACAGGCAATAACTTATCTAAACGGTAAACACATGAAATACCAAAACTAAGTAATGGCTTATGTGGCTAACAAGGCGAGCAAAGAAAATCACCCTCAACTCTTGCTCTCCATGGACCATGGAGGTGGTTTGGCTTGTTATGTCCCATTAACTGCATATATACATTATATTATTGCATGCTGAGTCATTTCAAAAGCATAACATAATTTCTTTTATTAATTTTCTAGTTTCTGGGCAGCCGGAGGTATTTCTTCATTTTGCTCTGGTGTTAAAGTAAACTTACCACCTACACCTACATTCATTTTTTCTGCTCATTTATTCTGTGCAGCATTACTAGGCTGGGTGTATGTTTTGTTTGTTTGGCTAAGTTTTTTTTGAAAAATCACTCATATGCAACAGTGACACTGTTTCTAAACAAATTCATGTTACTTACTGTATTTACAATGCTGATATATCTGCGAAAACATCATATTCACCAGGACAATTCAGTGGTCTAATTCCGCTTCATAATGCAGGAAATGACAAAAAATAATTGGCTTACTATTTATTGTGTAGCATGTATGTAATGCTCTTAAACTCTTGTCTTTTAAAAGGCTGGATAGTGCATCAAGGAACATAATTACAAAAAAAAAAGAAAAAGAAAAAAAAAGACAACTGGGCAAAATAAAGGCCACATGTTTTTCACTGTGATGGATTATCTGTTTCACAATTCTGCAAGTTGATTTTCACAGGAAATTGTCATGAATGAAAACAAACCATTCTGCCTGGAAAGTAACAAATCAATGGAGACTCATGGAGGTGTGGCACTGACACAGACTAATGAACTCCACACTCGCAACACTACTGGTATGTTCTTTAACACTAGCACCGCCGTTGCACACTATATACCTATAACCGCCATGAGTCGTTCATTGGACGAACGGTAATAAAGCGTTAATTAGAGCTGTAGGCCTATAGGTGTTACATTTGTCGTAGTCTTTTAACAGCTACTCTGGGCCATGAAGTAGGCTGCACCCCACAGCCTCCGCGAGGCAGGGGGGGGGGCATGGGGGCATACCGTAGGAACCCCGCCCCCGCCTGTAAAGCCGGGTTTCCACCGTATAAACAACCTTTTTTTTTCTCTCTCTCTTTTACGGCAACATCCATAGTCCTTAGCGATCTTTGTTTGATATGTCAGGTGGAGCTGCTGCCCATACCTACGCAGGATTGCGCCCCCCCCCCCCCCCCCCCGTGTGCGCTCACGTTGGCGCTTTACATGAAGAGCACAGCGACTCTGTTTTTACACTAGTTTGCTCCTAAATACTGGCTTTATAAAACGAATTTCGTTTTCTTTTGATATCATATTGATATTTCCCCCCTGAATGTAGGCTACACCTCTTCTACAACTGGTCTGTCCAGTCTGGAAAATAATTTCTGCACCGTGCGTGTGTGAAGTGTGGACCTGAGTGTGCATCTGCGCAGCCTGCGCACGTGTACACACAGAGACACACATACACGCACACACACACACACACGCACACACACACACACACACACACACACACACACACACACACACACACACACACACACACACACACACACACAGAGAGAGAGAGAGAGGGGGAGAGTGAGAGAGAGCGCATAAGCCCAATAATGCCGGCGCAAATCGGTGAATTCTCTGGTCGTCCGATGAACGAACGTGGCGGTTATAGGTAAAAATGAGAAAACATGATCGATATTTTTTTGTGTGAGTAATATTGATTGTATTTAACAAAACGGGGTGCTGCCCAACATCATTTTAGGAAAAGTCACAGACTGGTGGACTTCAATGTATTTTTTAAATAAAGTTATGCACAAATGAAAATCAAAGTCGTCCAATGAACGGCAGTTGGCGGTTCTAGTGTTAAACAGTGTCAAGGATTTCAGATTAAGACATTCAGAGGTTAATTTAAATTATGACGAGAATATGAATAAATAAAAGTTTTGATATCTTTGTATTGTGTTGCATGGACCGCTACCCAGATTAGCATGCTAATCAGCCACCCACCTTCCGTTCCATCTAATAATACAATTTTGTACCTCAAGAGGCAACAGTGAGTCAGCGTAGCGTTCAGTCTGCCCTCATGAGGGGATGAAGAAGTAGCACTGGCCAGAGATAAAGAAGAAACCACATTATGTGATGAATATAAGAAGTGATAGAAATAAAAAGCAGAATGAGAGTTAACATTGGCGTTGTTTTCCAGTGCTGGAGGCAGCTCATGGTGAGTGAAGGAATTAAGCTTGACGCTGAACTCAACTGGCTTCTGGACTGATAGGCACACAACTGTTAATGCTAATGTTGGCTATACAATGGCATTTGGTAGGCCATGGTATACAACACATACTGGTCAGCATAGCTTTACAATAAATCAGCAAAGTTGTCTGAATGATTTCATAGTGCGAAGAATGATCCACATTCTTTCCACAAGAAAATGAAGGTGATGAAATGATTTTGACTGGAAGGTGACTATAATAATTCAGGAGCACAGAAGGTTAAACTTGTCATACTTTTAAACCCAAGGCTTCAGTTTCACATGTTAACACTGTGACTCACGAATCACCCTCATGCTCACATGCTCCAAAATCAAAAATCTGTGTCCAGCCCAGGCTGAGGAGAGACAGATTGGCGGTGGGGGGGGCGAGAGATGAGAGAAGGTGTGTGTAGAAAAGTAGGGGAGGAATAGCAGTATTCCCTGGGTAACAGGCTCTGGCGAAGGAACTGAGAGGTGTTTTGGCTTGTGTTGCATTCGGGGAGAGTGCAGCGTCTCCCAGAAGGAGGCTATAAAAAGACAAAGGAGGCAGGAGGCCATGTGGAGAGACTGTTGAAAGGGAGCAAACACCCACTCCATAATCCCACCACTGCCACCATCACCACCACTGGGGAAGAGAAAGAAACGCACACTGAGACTGAGATCACATAAACACCTCACTAAATTGCTATAGCAAACACATAGACACACACGCACGCTTTAATGCGGCACAAGCCGACGTTCGAGTTTAAACCTCATTGGTATCAGTGGCCAGATGGTTTTGCAGAGGTCAAAACTCCAGCAAACCCTCCAGTATACATAAGAACTTTAATATTAGGCCGACGCTTTTTCGGTTTGTGGCCTTCATCGAGGTCATGGTTTGAAACACGGCATTACATCGAGCACAGAAGACTGACAACCACAACAAACAACTGACAAACAGCCACCAATGCAAGGTGCTGATGGACAGTTTTAGGCAGGAAGCATAAAACAAATGTGGTTGAACGTGCAAACAGTTTGAACTGAGCACTCAGTGCCAGTTACATATGTAAAAGATGAAAATGGAGATTAACCATCAGCTCTGAGAACCACTGAGGGGAACTGGAGATAGGACTACAACATAATAATCCCAAGAGGCAGCAGGACTTGTACACATTCACATGCACCAAACAAAATAAAACAAAACAAGCCCTTAGGCCTTAAGTTCGCACTGACAGTTCGATGGACATATGCACAAATATACAAAAACAAACACACAGAAAACACATGGTGGTTTCACAGAGCGAGTGTTATACATGCTCTCCTCCTGCCTACCCACAAATATCTGAGCCATGAGGTAAAGTTGGCTGTCCTTTGTGAACAACAGGCATAAAATGTAAGTCTGAATTCCTGACGCAATACAAATCAAAATCAAATGAATCCAGAGCCTCTCTCTGCTTTTGTTCTACTCCTGTCTTGGCCACCGTGTCCAAGATGGTCAGTCAAAACATGGAAGCCTGATTTGAGTGAAGGGGATGAGACATGTGAGAAACAGAGAGGAGAAAAAAAGGACAAAGAAAAAAAGAGAGGATGTGCCATATCCAATTCTGAATATTTACGTGTAAAATGTGCTCTGCAGTTCTTTCCCCCTAGCAGGTCCATGGGAATGCAATGCTCTGGCCCTTTGCCTGGGTAAATGTGTTCCCTATGTGTGGGCTCACTATCCCTCTGTGTTGTCTTCACCAGAAAGGGGAGCAACTGGGCAAGGTGCAAGAGAAAGGTGCCTCTGGTTAAAGAGCGCGTTTTTTTTTTTTTCTACACTTACACATTTGGTCAGAGAGAGAGGAAGAAGAGAGAGAGAGAGAGAGAGAGAGAGAGAGAGAGAGAGAGAGAGAGAGAGAGAGAGAGAGAGAGAGAGAGAGAGAGAGAGAGAGAGAGAGAGGGGCAGGGATGGGGTGGGGCGAAACAGAAAAGCCATGGCTCTGTGGTTGAACCTAAGTGTGGGAGGTCCAGAAACCCCCCCACCACCACCTCCACCACCACTACTATTAAATACCTTTGGAACATCCCGACTGGCTTTTAAACAGAGCTGCAGAGGGTAACTGGTGGATATGGAGGAAACTAAGCATGCCCAGAAGGGGGGGATGTTGTGAATCGCTGGGTGTCCATGACCTGGCACTGCTCTAGCCCTCCAGCTCATTGTTCTGGGCCCAAGAAATCCTTTATAAGCCCATTAGAGTGTGAATTTTACCAATCAAATTGGAGTGTCTAGTACTAACAAATGCTAGCATTGGAGTTTATTGCTGTTTGAGCCCTCCTGGTGCAGGCCTTATGGACTACGTGGTCAAGCTGTTAGCCATTACATTGACAGGCATGCACACGTTTCTACATCTGGCCTTCTGCAGCTCTAACACACCAAGCCAATTACATGTTGTTGTTCTTTTTGACATATAATGTTTTTCGTAATCAGATAATTGCTCGACCCTTCAAACTCCCCCTAAACAGAATTTTTCTTCCTGTGCTTGTGTGTTGCTGCTGAGACTCCGTGCCAAAACGGCTGGGAAGGACCCTTTTTTTTCTCCCCCAATGTGTGGTGTATTTCAACAACATGTCTTTTGGGATAGGATTCAAGCCTAGGCAAAAAAAAAAGAAAGAAAAATGTAAGAGAGGTGAGAACTAAATCAGTGACAGTCAGGAATAAAATAATTACTGGAAACCCTTGCTGAAATTTTGTACAGGGTTCCACTTTCAAAAGTGTGCACACATGCAGAGGAGATTTCCTGAAACATGCTCTCCAAGACAAGAATCTGTCAGTTCCTAAATACTTGCATGTGAAAATGGCCACAGAGTATGCTGAATGTGTCAAAACCTTGATGAAGGGAGGAGATCTCCTGATTGAGTCATGTGGTTGCATATTATCCCTCAAATCAACCAGCATGTGCTCTGCACTCACATCTGCCCAGAACACTCAAATCTTAAGTACACCACAGCTCTGCCATTTAGCCCAAAATACTTCACACCCTCTTAAGGATATAAACATTATTGTTGGAAGGCATATAAATGAAATGCAATCTAATGGTCAGGGTGAAACCATGATCTGTCTTTAACAACAGACCTTCCTTCTTCTCTGAATTTATACTGTCTGAAACATTATGCATTTATGGAGGAATATTTGCAGAAACCTCAGGAATCTGCCCTTCTATGATTAAGACATTTCCATAAAACTACATGCAGTCGTGCCATTTCTCCATGTATGCAGCTGCAAGATACTGTATGTGCAAAAATCAAATGCAGAAATACAACACTGTGCATGGCATGTATTTTATAACCTTCTATCTCTCTGTGTATTCTGTGTGCATATGTTCGTTTGTTTTTACTTTATAGAAGTCCTCTCATTAGGAGCAATTGCCATCTGCACATTGAGCTACCCAGTGGCTGGGATAATTGTACTGCTAATTGTCATGTGGTGTCTGCTGGTTGCCAAGAATAGACAGTGCCATGTGGCCCAGTGTCTTGGGGTTTGTTTCTGGCCTTGATAACTTGATAGGGAGGATGGGAGGGCATTGGTCTCTCAGAATTGAATTAAACAGTAAATACTGTTTGTGTTTTTGTCACGATTTCCTGCTTGTTAGTAGTCCCATTAGGGGTTTATCTTGGAGCGTTTGCTCTCTCACACACCCTACCCCTTTCTCTCTCTCTCACTCTCTCTCTCTCTCTCACACACACATAGAGGAAAGAAACACTGTCTATTTTATGCTCTACAGATGAAACGCATTAGCGAATGCATGGCAAGGGACACTGAGGGAGGGGCAAAAAAAAAAAGCCCTCCTCAGTTCCAACGACATCAGCATTTTTTCGCAAATTTGCAATTAGTCTTAAGGGCCAGTGTAAATTAGGTCTCCTGACAAATGAGCTACCGGGACAGGACATGAAGTTTCAATAAATCTGAGAGGCTGCTCAGGGCATTGGTGTCCTCTTACTCTAAAACATCAAGAGAGTCCCAACAGACAACAGGGGGAGATCCGTGAAATAAGCCCAGAGAGCAGCACTCACCACAGGGGTTCACACTCCCAGGCTCCTGCCTCTCCCCTCTCATAGCTCCATGACGAAGACCACTCTGTAGGAAAGACAAGTATTTCATGATGGGCATGTGAGAAGGGGGGGTTGGGTCTCGAAAGCCCTGATAAGGAGTCTCTAATGTGGGTAAACTAGCACCGGTGTCTGTGTCTACACTCATAACTTCATGGATGAGACCACTTTACGCTGAGACACTGAGAGTGAGAGTGCCGTGGTCCCATTCAGGGGAGTCTAGAGTTGCGTCTCATCAGTGTTTAAACATATTACAGCGGGGCCTGTGCTGTTGCTGATTTGATCTGCTGCCTCAGTGGAAAGACGTAAAATATAAGGTTTTACTTTTTAAAGACTGTGCAATTCTCCCTGCATGGTTATTGATGATGCATCAACTTACACATTTGGCCATTGCACAGGAGGGCTTCTGGACAAGTATGACAGTTAATGGAGTTGGCAGAGGAAGCCTGAGCAAGGATCAGGTTCAAATGGATTCCTAGTTACTGTCCATTTAATCGAATTGGACAAAATAACACGCCACAATAAAGTGCTGCTTAAGGTGGAGAAATGCGTTTAAAGGCGAGGCAAACTGATGACAAAGCGAGGGAATGTAGGATGGGACTGTGAATAGCATTAAAGCCCCATTTGTCTGCATTACCTGTATGGAAGAGGGTTGAAACTTCGACAAGAAGGAACAGTGATGGGAGAGAACAATAATGTGGTGGCAGGGGGGACTGCTTACTAGGTTACACACTGAATGTAGCCCAAGATTGAATTGCTAACAATTGGAATACTTGGAAAGTACCGATGGAGACATCTGCCTCGTGTTACAGCACGATACGTATAGTATCACATTATGCGACCATGTACTTGGCTATTTGAACAGTTTCACGGTGCTGGATTAGGATCTGCAGTCGCTCCTCAGTCCTCAAGCACTGGAGGCAACTGAACAACAGGCTAGTGGTTTTACCAAGCAATTTCAACAACACCTTATCTAGATCATTGCCAATGAAGGTACATTGCTCAAGGCAAATCAGTTTACTTACTGAATGCAACACATTTCCCTTAAATTAATTACAATTCAGTTCAACTCGTTGATGTTTCATTTGCCAAGTTCAAAGTAAAATGAAAAACCTTTTCTTTCTGAGCTTTGAGTTTAATCCTACAGTATTTGGGCCTTGGCCCCATACAGTCCATCTCTGATTGCACACCTGTTAGGAGACTTAAGTATAGTTAAGTGCCACCAGATTCTGGGTAGTAGAAGAGTAAAATATTCCAAAAGTGGGTCTGTTCTGATACTTACACAGGATATCTCACACTACCTTCAAAAAGAAATGTCAGAGAAACACTGAAACACCGAATAGATCCAAGTTTTGCTCTGCCACTTGATCAAATGTTGTCTTTTAGTTATGCGGGTAGCTCATGATATATTTGCTCTCTTTAAGGTTTTAATGATAATTATTTAATGTGATGTGAAGTTTAAATACATTTTTTTTATTTTGCCCCTAAATTCATCTGTCATGTTCAGATTTTATTTTTTATTGTTTTGGAAATGTTATGCATTTACCAAGACAGCAAAATGCACCAAAAAAGCAAGCAAGTCCATCAGTATCCATGGTAACAGCAAATTCCTGATGACACTCTGATTTGAAGTGCCGGTAGATTGTGTGCACTGCCACACCTTGGTCTCCATCAATGTGTTTTTGAGCCATCGCTTCAACTTTGTAGAAAACCGGCACATGCTATCAGAGAAGTAGGGCAGGACTTCTGTACACAATGATACTGCAACATGATAAAAAAAATAATAAAGTGTAGCAGTAGGCTGTGTCACATTCAGAGCAAAATTGGGACGAGTTTAAGATCAGTATCTCCGCAAAGGGGAATCAACAAGGGAGGCAGGTAACGGGAAGAGAGGAAACACGATGACGATATGTTGAATCAAAGATAAGTGTATTCTTCCTCTCCGGAGAAAACTATCTGCAACCCTGCACTTCTTGGCTGCCGCTGAGCCGCTTGTGTTTTGCAGACACTATTGACACAAAGTGAAGCTGATAATTAAATTACACGTGTTGTGGCAGTCCTGAGATACTTTGAATCATTAGCACATGTAGGGGGAGGAAGGAAGCCGTCGTGAGAGGCAAGCTCGTATGCTCAGATCGGGTTTGAAGCTTTTCCCCATTTCTGTCGTGGGCTACATAATAAAAGCTTAACGACAAACAAACCATTAATGATGGCGGTGTAAAAAAGGAGAGGAAGCCAGTGATTCCAGTAAAGCCTGGCCACTGATTTCCCTGACATTCTTCCTGGACCTGGTCCCACACATCATTTTCAGCAGGGAGAAATAAAAGAGGGAAGAGAAAACATCGAGAGTTTTCCAGTTTGGCGTCTGCCCATCCATTATAACTATAAAGGCTTTCACACAATTCCTTTGATGCGCATCACTGATACGTGCTTCGGGGGCTTGTACTGCTTGCATGGGAACAGTCTATCTAAGTGACAGCTCCTCAAGCTCTCAACAAACACACACACTTGCACTCATGTGTGCACACATACACCAAACCAAGGCAGCTGTTTAAAGCCATTACATCTTGTTTGGTGTGGAGATAGAAAAATGTTTCCAGATCATAAATGTCTCCAGTGGATCTGTATGATGCCATGTCCCCTTAACTTAAAAAAGACATTTAAATGCAACTAACAGCCCATTTCTGCAGCGCATTAACCTGCAGTTTAGGGATTAAATCTCTCCCTACCTCCCTTTCTGACTTCGGGCTCACCAGTCCAGTCCCTGTCCTAATTGAGTCAGCTCTCCTCTGCTGCTTGGACCTTATCGTATCACGCTTTCTAATTGACCTGCGCTGCTTCATAAGACAATGCGCCAGGAGCTTGACAAAAGTTATTAATTTTCACTTTGTCCAAGGCTCTGTCCCAATTAGGTCCCCTGGCTGGGGCCGACAGGGCGGCTAACGTGATTACAGGACAAGCTTATTAGTCTGCAGCAGCATAGAGGAGCAGGAGGAAGACCCTAAATGAGAACACACAACATAGTGGGTGATTACTAGAAGTCAGCAGCACAATGAGATTTTTCAGTCCGGATTTTGTACTAAATCTATTCAATGTATGCTGTTCATAAAAACTAAAGATCAATAACCTTCGCTATTCTAATTTTAGATAGGAGCGTGAACTTCAAGCTGTAAGAAATTTTATATACTATCCTTCACTAAAGTATGTTGGTTTGAACACGTCGGCGTTTGCTGTGATTCATGTTCCCTGGTCTGCCCTGTTCTTTCCAAAAGGTACGCAGCTGTAACTGTAAACTAGGCAGCATTAAAGCAGTAGTCACAGTGAGTCTGGGGGATGGTTAAGGAGAAACCATGCGTGCCAGTGCTCAGTGAAAGTTCACCAGATGCCAGGAGCAATGGCATCACTCCAGTCCTGACTTCTAGCCAAGTGACTCTCAACTGGGAAGCGAGTGGACAAGCTTTAAGGGAACCAATCGGACCCAATTAGGTATAATTGCCTCAAGTCCATCACAGTTTGATTCAGGAGCTTCGACTTCAGTTTTCTGCATCACCTCAGTCACAAGATACCGAACGAAAATAGCACAACAAAAGAACCTGAACAAGATGGTGGCCATTGCTGCTCTGTCAATCCGGCGGATATCCTTAATCATACATGGCATGCATTCCCGCATACGCACGATAAAAGGAACAGATTTTCAACATTAAGGATTTCAGCAAATTTTGGATCCTCAAACTTCCTGAAAAGTAGCTGATGATACCTCCAAAGAAAGCCACAACAGCAGCATGTATTCTGAGCCCCCTTTCAAGTTTAGTTACAGTGCTGTCATGTTCAATCAAACACTGTTCTGAGGATTAAGATGGGAGAGATTTGAAGCCAGCTTGTTGAAAAGGAGAAAAAAAAGGAGTGATTCTTTAGATGGCGACTTCAATAGCCCTGAGTGCAAAATTACTACCGCACTACCATGCCCGTGGGGGCCGTTTTAATGACAGCTCACAAAGATTGGCTTCACCCACCACGATTAAGGTTACCCTTCATGATCAGAGGCAGAGCAATACAAACAGTTAGTCCAGGAAAACAAGTGAGAGGTTTGACACAAAGACACCTGCCCACTCAGCAACTCCTTGTAGAGTTTCAGCCACAGGGCCTCGCCTGTAGCTACCTGGCTAACAAGTCTAAAGTCCTGTGGATGATAGGAGAGTGACAGCGGCCTGGCAAGCTACTTCTCACTGATTAATATTTCATCTTGGAACTTTGGCCCTAAGATGTATCATGCTCGTCTGAGTCGAAGATGACTTAGTGCTGAGACTACAAAACTAGGGACTTCAACCCAATTTAAAATCTTGCAACTTTTTTTTGCCAACATGTCAAATGTTTTTACCGACAAAGAAAACTGCTTTTGTTGCTGTCTTTTTTTGTTAACTTGTTTTCATATTATTATGTAATGCTACATATCTCAAATTCAAATTAAAGAAATAAAAAATAGCTTAACAGCACCAGTGTTGTAGAGTGATAGATTTTTTTTTTTCCCCAAATTTGCCTCGAAATTCACACACTACAAGTCTTTGTAGATTCTGGGTTCAAAATTGCAGTGTCTGGCAAATTAACGTTACGTTCTGTCCTTTGCTCATCCATCATTGGTGGTTTACTGGCAGAACTTCGGGGGTAAATATTTCTCTTATCAGATTTTCCTGGCAAGCGTGCCTGGTATATAGCACAATTTATCATATCCACTTACAGTGCAACATAATGAGGCATAATAAACAAGGAAAACCTTCATTTGATTATTTTCATTTTGTGGAGTAAAAAAAAAAAAAAACATTTCTGAGGTTTGAAAAAATGTCCTGTTCAGGGACCCGGCAGTGAGAACAGTGTCTCTGTTTAATGTCCTGGTTTGGCACGAATGAAAACACAATTAAATGAGTGTTAGATCAAAAGTACACATGTCTGGGTTCTGCAACGTGTATGCAATCATTTGGTGGTTCCTCATTGTGTTTCTCCTTCTGAGACATGGGACAAGTCCTGCTGAAGTGTCTTAACAATTTTTTTCTTTCGCTTCAGATGGCTTATTAAAATATTTACCCATGCTGCTCTGTCACTTGGAGAAAATGAGAAGCCGAGGATGCACAATCAATAAGCAGCAAAGGCAAAGTCCAATTATGTAAAAGTGTAAATTATAGATTTGGTGTGATGCCAAGGACAGGACACTATTGCTCTCTTGCTTATACACACTCTTCCTTTTCTTTCTCTCTTTTTCACATGCACACACACAGAAGCAACCAAGAGGAAAATATGAAATTCTAATGTTTTGAGCCACAAGCTATTTCAAGTGCTGTGTGACTACATGGTGTACATGTGAGACCATATTCAAATTTGGACTCTTCAGCATTGGGGCACACATTCTTGTTGAAGGTTTATGAAAAATGCATCTATTAATTCATTATTTCGATTGAACCTCTATTATAAAGCCAGACACTGAAACACAACAGTGATTCTGTCTGCCTAAAGTTTCTATTTCCATAATTTAATTGAGGTCACAAAAGCAGCTTTGAAGAAAGTCAAATGTTACGGGGCACAAGCTTCGCCATATGTTTGCATTGACCTCTAATTTTGTGAAATGTGTGTTACACAATCCTCAGCTTCCATGGGTCAACCTCAGTGATTATTCACAGCGAAAAACTAGCAGCTGTTGACTCTGACAGCCACATTCCTCTCTAGCCTCCTGCGTTTCAATTTGTCTTACAGCAAAAAGCCCTTCCGTTTTTAAATACCAAGCAGGGCTTTTTCCCACACAGGTCCTGCTGAGGTGAAGAATCCCACTCCTGCCACCACAACAGCAGATACGCCAGGGTCTTCTGAGAGGTTAAAACATTCTGCCGATGTTGGAGGAGGAGAGATGAAGAGAAGGGGGAGGGAGGAGAAGAGGGTCTCTCTGACAGTCAGAAAACAGTCCCTCACAGCGTTCGCCCCAGCCTCTGCTGCAAAAACAACACTTGAATTCCTAACAGCGAGTGCCAGGTGGTCACAAGATGAATTCATCAGGGCAATGCATAACGCAAAAGGCAGAGATTATCACATCGCAGCAGCCCTAGGGCCATGGCAGCGCAGGCTGATTGGAGACATAGAAGGAGGCCCAAGAGAGGCGCTGGTCTTCCCTCTGGCCAGCGGAGAGGTGTCGGTCCACTCCTGGGAGAGATGGAAGTGTAAGGGAGAGAGGAGGGAGGGGGTGGGTGGTTCAGAGGATTGGTTCACCTCGCTACAGGCAGCCCTCCCATTGGGGCAGGAGCAGGCTAGGAGAGGCCTGAAGGCCACACACACACAGAAATACACACATGTATTCTGCCTTTCAAAAAGACACAAACACACAACAATCTTTTCTACCACATCCTTGGCAACATTTTTTTTTCTTGTCATGGGACTTGCAGTCCCAACAAGATAAGGGTTAATATCAAACAAGACTGCTCATATGCTTTGCCATTGTAACCTTGCATTGTTGAATAGTTAAGTTGCTGGTAAGTGTGCATGTGTGTATGTACTTTTCAAGGGTGATGAAATCTACACAATCCAACAAAACAAGAAAATGTTTGAAAAAAAAAAGCTACTACTGTCATTCAAGAGCGCATCAAAATAGACAGATGGAAATATGTAATATTCAACACTGAAAATGTATATAAACTCTGCCAGAGTGAGGGCAACATTTAGTTATCTGCCATGGAGAAGCTAATGTGCTTCACATCCATCTAATAATAAACAAGATAGTTTGTGGTCAATGGTTTCATGATCTTAGTCAAAGCTTTAGCAATTTCAAATGATTTGTAATAGTCAGTCTCTGTTCCTCAACATTACATTAACTTACTGGATGAATTATCAGACTGTGCAGTTCACACAGTTATTATTAATCAAATTTTTAATCACAACATCCTTAACCAACACCAAGCGCTCAACTAACATGCAGATGATGAAAATTCAGTTAAGCTCAAGTTAAAGCTAAAATTGTTTACCCTGTCAGATCTAAATGTAAAAATACTAAGAAGAGGGATTTGGCCAATGTAATTAATGCAGACAATTACTTGACCTGGAAGTCACCATACCAATTAATTACACTCAGTACACAGGCACTATGAAACTCCATCTTTACAAAATCTTTGATATTTGATATCATCGTGATGGCACACATTTTTGTAGAAAAATGAGACAATACACAAGATTACCTATCAGTCAAGGGTAAAGAAGGTGCCATTTGAGGCCATGTTTGTGGTTTTACGTTTTACGCATCTCTAGGAAAATGTGTTCTGTGATGGCAACACTACAAACAGAAGTGGCCTGAAGTGGGAATATCATCGTCTAGGGGGCATGTGCCAGTGTAACCTCTGGATGCACTTTCTCAAGTCTATTAATCATACTTTGACAGTGCCAAAGTATAATAAATACAAAGATGTCATGTTATGTTATTTCGAAACAACAAGATTGGACTTGTCACATTATAGAGCCTGTGTTTCATTGTTGTTAAATAAAACACAGTTATATATGTTGCACAGCTGTCAAAGATTTAAGATTTAAACAGCTGAAGTGGCACAAGTGAAACACTGACACGAGCATTTAACATCTTAACATGACTTTTACAGCAGCATCAGATTAGTTGACTTTTTTCTGCTCACTTTGATTTTTTTTTTACGTCTTTTTTTTAAAGACGAGGAATCATGTGGTATATACTAAAACAAAATTGTATGTCATAATGACTACCCCTACACTCAGAACCTTCCCCTTCTTTTTCCATGATCCTGTTCATTTCGGGTCACCAAAGTCCCACAACCACAGAATGTGCATGCACAGTTAAAGCACATGACAGTAAACTAGTAATAATCAATGCGTCATTGTTTGCCTCTTGCATATCCAATATTCCTGCAAAGGTGTGCACATCTTTACAGACCCAAATATCCTGACCTTTATAAACCAACAATGAAAGTCCACCAGTAATTTGTATATCGCTGCCATTTCCACCCGGTGTTGTTCACTTTTCTGTCAGTGTTTCCTTCTCTTTGCTTATTCTACATAAATTATTGACTGGCTAATTTGGTCTGCTGGCCCTGTGAGACACTGCAGCATCGGCATGACAGCTTTATCTATTAGACTGAGCCCAATGACAGCCTTGTTCCGGCAGCGCGCGCGTGTGTATGTGTGTGTGTGCTTTTGAGTGTGTTTGTCTCTGTTTGCATACGTGTGTGACTGTTCATGCATGTAGGTGAGCGTGAGTATGTGTGTATGTGTGTGTGTGTGTGTGTGTGTGTGTGTGTGTGTGTGTCATGTGCCTGTGTGTCAGTGTTGGTGTCAATGTGCAGGAGGAGGGGTGGGGTGGGGGGGCAGGTGGAGGGGGTCAGACTCATTCTCAGTTGCATTAGCACAGGAGCAGGGACTGGGACACATCAACATCTTAATCAATACGCGAGAGTCAATTACTGAGGAAGCGCGTGCTTAAGCAAGATCTGATTATTGGGTTCATGTTCAGTCCACCAAATGGACCGAATCAATGCGATGTGATATGTGCTATATACACCCCCCCCCTCTTCTCTTCCCTTCCCTCCACACACACGCACGCACACACTCTAATTCCTTCTCCTTTCGCATCCTGTCACCTCACCCTGTGCTCCCTCTCCACCCACTGTCCCCCACCCTCTCACATTCCTCATGGACACTTGAGGAAAGGAAGGGAGGCTGATCAAAGTGACAAAGAGGAAGGATTTATGCTCTGGTGCGGCAACTAACAGGACCGCGCTGAACTTGTCCAGACAGCACAAGTGTATTAAGATGAAAAGGCTGGAGGAGCTTCAAGCTCTCAACGAACCTTTAAATAAGTCATATTTGGGCATGATTTATGAAGATATAAGAGAGTTAAAGAAAAAAAAAAATGTGAATATCATCTTGGAGAATATCTGGATGTGCTCACTCCACTCTACTAAACCAAAACACACTTTATAGTGAATGAGTCTCACCACTTGGAGCCTGGCTTTGATAAGACCCGTGTTTTTTTGCTTGTGGAAAGATGTTGCAAAAGTAATCAGACTTTTTGTGCATTGTTTCAACTGTGAATTTGAATTTTGTCTGTCTCTGATGCTCGCTACTGATTTTTAGAGAGCACAGCGGGTTCTGTTACTTTTCATCATGTCATTCCAGCGCTGCGTAACGATATCTAGCATTCTGCACCTCTACTCAACCACCCAGCTCAATAACGAGTGAAACACCAGTGCCGAGATCTGCCTTTCACTGGAGTATTTTCAAGGGCTTTGTCTTTGTGTTTTAGATATATCGGTGTATGTGTGTGTGTTTCTTTTTTCCTCTTTTCAACATTTGGCTGTCATATTTGCTTTTATTGAGGATTCCGTTTGGTGCGCTCCTCCTGTCTATAACCCGTCAACTTATCAAGATGGATCACACAGCTGGTTGCCGCACTTCCTCACACAGAAACCCCGCCACACCTCGGCCCCTCCTTGGCCCGGAACCCCACCTCGCGGTCGGACCACTTCTTTATTTACCTGACTGAGAAATTACACCTGGAACATGGAGGACACAACAAAGGAGAGAGGGAGGAAAAAGAATGTGATGAGAAGCCGGGTGGTAGTGAGAAGACCAACAAAGCAAGAAATCAATAGCCCAGAGATTTTTAACTAAGGTTTTTTTTTTCCTCTCACTCTCTGTCTTTTTTTATCTCGTAAGCTGCCAAACATCACCAGTGAAACTTGCACGAGGCAGTCGTTGCCAGAGGGTGAATCATAGCAATATTGATTTGATTATGTAAAAGCTCGGTGGAACCTCAAGCCAGATGCAGAAATAACTCCTCACCTAGGTCCTGCGGGAGAGTACACACACTGGTTTGGAGGAGAAAGAGAGAGACCAGGAGAGAGGAGAGAATGAGAAAAATAGAAAAAATATTGTTGAGGATAAAAGCATAATTACTTCCCTCACAGCTGAAATACACTGTTACTTCTGTGGCCACCCCCTCTGCCTCGTTCTCTCTAGCCTTACTGGATGATAATTAACACCGCTCCACTGTACTGAATTAGGAGCTGACAGTTATGAACTCTGCAGAAGAATAGACAGCTACCTAGGAGCGTGCTACCCTAGCTGATCAGATCTGTGTGTGAGTGTGTGTGTTGCCAGACAGCACCACGGCTGATAAAGGAGAGGAGGGGGGAAAAAAAGGCAAAAGAAAAGGCAGAGCGTGCTTCTTGGATTCTGATCTATGGCACCCTCTTCTGGACCCACTATCTCTGTTTATCCTCTCCACAGAGAATACAAAATACAAAACTTAAGCTAATTGTTGTGCTACGATGGTGTTTTACTGATTCACAATTAAACACATCATTTCTATATAAGAATGAACAATTAAACATATTTCTGACAAAGCTTTTTTTTTTTTTTTTTGGAATACGGAAAGCTCTGAAATTGCATCCAGACCTAAACTCAGATTTAATCTGATATGATGTGCAGTGTGATCTTTGAGAAACAACATGGTACAATTTTGTGATCATGATCAGTAGTATTAGCCGTTAAAAAATAGGGTAAAGCATTTTACAGACAATTTCTTTGAAACTTATCTTCTATTAAAAGGAGTTATAAAAAAAACTAAATCAGGGACGGGTACAAAATGATCAAAACACTCCTATACAAGATTTGGCGACTGATCATTCCTGCTGGAGTAGGAAAGCCCAGATAGACTGAAAGTGCTCCTGGGTAGGCTCTAATTGGGCCACCTTTTTTTTTTCTTACAGTGCATTATGGGAGCCACTGATCCAGGGCTCTGTCTTTAACTGCCCTAAATTATGATTCCACCTCACTGAATCTCCACCCCATCAAATGACTGGAACATTCTGGTCAGCTCTCATAATTGGCCCGGGCTGGTATCTCATGTAAAATACTAATCAGATCACATGAGTGGTGGGAGTGTCTTCAAAGGGAGATGGGGTTTCACAGAATCTATCTGAGCGTGTGATTAGGTGGGCATAAAATGGGCCAGAATAACAGATCTCATTAGACTGGACTGTATGCCTACACTTGCTTTTTTTTTTTTTTCCCTTCCTGAGCGTTTTGCTCGTCTGGACTTCCTCCGCATTTTTTGAGGCATCTGCGTGTGTTGGTAGAGTAATGCAAAGCAGATAGGTCTGAAATGCTATTGTAGCCTTCTTTGCACTCTGCAGGGCTCATACAGTGCAAGATAAAAAATGAGGCAGAAACACAATAAACGTTGCTGCTGCTTTCACGATTAAAGAAAGAACAATGACTGCGTTAACTCAAGTATTAAAATAAATGATAAACAGCTTGATTCTGAAATTTTCACGGCTTCATTCCGACACTGAAATCACCTGCAGTTCATTTAAAAAAAATCTAATTTAAACTGTGTATTCTGCAGTTATTTTAAACACTAACAAAACACTGTATTGTCAATCTGACTTTTCCACAATAATGTGAACTAAGACATATTTCCTAAATTTAAAATCACAAGTGTAAAATTGCAAAATGATACAAGATACAAACTGAGTTTTGTCATTGCAGGAAAAGATCATTCTAAAATGTTTTTTCTTATTTTAGAGGCAACTGAAACAAAAATGTGTGGGTTTTTTTAAGACTTTTTAAGAATTCTTCCTTCTAAAAAATATCAACTTCAGCTCAGCATGCTATTTAGTTCTAAAAGAAAATTAGAAAATAAACCATTGATTTAAAGTGAATTTGTCACCAAATGAATTTCTCCCTCATTCTGGATGATTAGGTATTAATGTGATTTAAAGTGAAGGAATGCATGGTTTCATACCTAACTGGCATTGACTGGTTTAAGAGTAAACATCAATTCTAGATGCACATAATCATATTACCAGTCTAATCAGCATTGATTTCTTTTCTTTTTTTCTCAGATCAAGATAGAAAAGGTTGCATGCAAATAAATTAAAGGCATTTTAAGCATGAGAAGCAGTATACACAGGGAATCTGAAGGACAGATTGCACTTGAGGTATGAAGTTTGGAAATAAAATTGTTCCTTTGTTTTGACTGACGGTAATGCCCGGATTTCCCTGTCTTACCTGCCAAAAAAGCTAATTTATCTATTACTGTATCCAGGTAGCTTCACTCAGCCAGTAGCAGAGACTCTCTGCAAATGCTTGATAATAACATTGGAGCTCTTAATTAAGGTCTGTTTCAGAGAGAAGCCTTTACTCCTGTAAGCCCCCTCTTCAGAATAAGGATAATTCCCATTCATTTGGAGGATCTCTTAATGATCACTCCCACACTGGACTCACCCTCCAAATAATACCATGCCTCAATCAGCATATTCCACAATCAATTCTGAATGGATTTCCTTTGCTGCTGATTACTTTAATAACTTCACCATATCTATTAGCAAATGGGCATGTGAATCTTTGTGATGATTATCATTTAGCTATGAAAGGGGAGGGGGGTTAATTTAATTAGGGTCTACTATTGCTTAGCTCAATTATGCTCCAGCAATACATGTTCCTTTTTATTATCGAAATTGTTGTTTCAATAGTCAAATATCGTAATGTTTAAAACTAATAAAGTGGGAGTAAAATTGCTCAGATTATAATGTCAGATGTCAGATCAAGTTGTTTTTGCTGCTTTGCTCACAAAGGAAAAGATCACTATAATGTGCTATGTGAACCAATCTCTAATTACATCAGTGGTGCTACTAAGATTTGAGCTCTGTGAGGGTTCACACACTCCAGTGGCTCCACACTCTTCTAATGAGATCCGAGCACAGGATATAGACATATTTTACAAGAGAACTAAAGCCTTAGAAGGAGAGATTTCTTGAGTCCCTTCCATCCGTCAGATTTGTTTCAAGATCTGAATACCTGGGTGACATATCAACTGGAAAATTCAGTGTTTCAAAATCGGGAGTTAATAATTTAAAAGGTAGGCTTTTATAGTATTTGGGGTATAAAAGTTTAAAGCTAAGTCTTATCCTGCTATCAAAATAACTGGAGAAATATAGTTAAAACAAGTTATTTCTAATAAGTGTTAATCTAGTATTACTGAAGTATCAATTTACATATAAAGACAATAACAAAATATACTACGGTATATAAATATACCATTGAGAAGCTGTAAAAGAGAATATTTCGGCACGTAAACTATCCTATTGCACTTGACTAAAACCAAGTAAATGACCAGACGAGGACAAGGTCCAACTTAACTACATACAAACACAGCAGCTACATTTGTCATCCCATCTGACAGAAGCACTGGAGTGTCACAAAATGTGCATTTTTCATGGCACATACTGATTTGTCAGGAGACTATCATTCATAGTTCATAGTGCTCTTCCTCTCTCTGCCTATCCAGCAACGTTAATGTTGGTTAAATGCCCAATGGAGCTGCACTACACCAGATAGCATCCATCTCCACCAATCATTCAATCAGTACCTGGGAGAGCCCCAGAGAGCCTCTGGATTAGGCCAGTTAGGGTGCTCTCTGGTCTAGTTAGTGGATTAAGACCCTCTCTCAAAAGGCTCAATAGAAGAAGCCACACAAGAAAGGTAACATAGCTGAAAAGTAGTGTTTCCTCTGTGTAGTATTTGTGGCTTGTGGTCTCAAATGTGTTCCTAATTCCTAGGACAGATGTAATTGTTGTACTGTTGGCTCAATGTGGTCTGGTCCTGTGTGGAGCGAGTCTGTGTTGTATTACACTTGGTCACAGCAGAGCCGGGAGAAATAAGTTGTATTTACAATGTAGCGCTGCTGCTGCTGGATGTAATCACATTCAGGCAACGTGTGGAATTCTGATTATTCATCATAAATCATACAAATAAACCACAGAAAATTCAAATAATCTCGTCTGACCCTTGAACCTGAGCTGTTATCATTTCGTATCCAGAGATCTTTATCATATCACCTTATACAATCTACCCTGTCTGCTGCACTTATCTGCAGAGTAAACTGCTTATATCTCGCTCCGGAGAAAATACATTGAATAGTTAACTGGACAAACTGGAGAAAGACTTTCCTCTCTTTTAAGGGTCAGAATTGAACATATTCAGACAAATAATCTGTCCCCAATGAAATTAGCACCAATTATGAGAGTAACATTGTGAAGAACCTCACAGTCTTTGGCTTCATTTGTCATGAGCTTTGAGGATAATCCCAGGAGCAGAGGGTTTAAGATAGGACACATCATTCTGCTGGGGGAACTCATGGGGTCATTGAAGGTACACAGGCTTTTTCCCCCCTGACGCATACAAGCATTCAGAAATTAAAAACACTGCAAGGAAAAACAAGCAAACGCTGCAATTAAAGGCCAATCCTCCTCATATAAAGCAAAATAAAAGCACTGTACAAATGGCAATAAACTGCGGATAATGACCTCAGGATGCCAAAGTAATATTTTTCCCCCCTTTTTAATTGTAGTTGTATTCGCCCTCACCGTTTCATGTTATGGGGTCGGGCTTTTTAAACTTTTCACAGCTGTGTGGAAGGGAAGGGGACAGCATCCTGAGGCGCTTTCAGGCCTGGTGAGGGGAGTCGCTGTGCCAGCTCCCAAGACTTGGATTCATTAGCCGCTTTAGCAGCACAAACATTACCTTAAATGGTGAGGCCATGTGCTGGCAAGGACCCACTCTCGCCTTGTTTCAATTACATGGAATCAAACATTGCAGGTATGCTAGGCACAGGGTCTTTATTGAAAGAGGGAGAGGGAGGGAGAAAGTGGTTTACAAAGCCCTTGCCCTCCCTCGTCTGTGAAAGACGGCCTTGTTTTATGTGAAAACTATTGTAAAACAAAAGAAAGTGGTAGTTTGGCAAACAGTTGTGTTTTCAGTAACAATGTGATTTCTTTTCTTTTTTCTTTTACAAAGCTGTGCTAACTATTATATGCCGAATTTTATGGTGAGGTTCCTTTGATTTTATGTGACTTGTCAGCCTTGTTAAAACGTCCGAAAAGATTAGAGTTGGATTATACGTGTCACTCCACACATGCATGTGTTTCATTATGAACCGCCGGGCTGATCTTCAATATGCAGAGCAGCGTTTCAGCTGTTTGCATTGTTCTTGGGACTCCTGGAGTGTCCACAGCTGGTGCCAAAATAAGGCCTTGTACCTCATTGCCCCTACACCACTAAACAGCTCTAATGTGCTCACACATCTACTAGGAGTCTTTACAGGTAATGAGGTCACTGCGTTGGAAAGGGATCATGAACACATTTCTATAATGTGACCCAACTGGAGGGAATTAGATGCTATGGCAAGTCGGTACACAGAAAAACAAGACACATCACCCTCACCTCACGTAAAGGGTAAGGTGCAAAGCTGAGGAGTTCAATATGTATAAAAATGGCAGCCAGATTTATGATAGGGTGGTCAGACCACTACATTACATACAATTACAATTCTATTTTTTTGTGCAGCACATCATCAAGAAGGAATCTGTGAAAACAAAGCAGCCTGACAGACTGAAATTAGAGGAGACTGATACTACAGACACTTAGGAAGATTAAATAAAAGAATAAATATAAGTTGATGAGACTTCTATTAATTGTTATTAGTAATTGACTTGATGTGTCTCAGAAACTATTCTATGACTAACCAATGCCCAAGTCAAACATATTCCCTTTCTTCTCAGCATTACTCTCCATTTCCCTGTTATGTAACCTGGCTTCACTTGTAATATGCAGACCAACAAAAGATTAAAACAGTCTGAACAGACGAGTATTATCATTTCTAATCGTGCATACATATTGCATCGCCTTGTTGTAGCCTGACACACACTCACTTTCAACTTGTTATAATGGATCTTAAACTACAAAGGCTAAGAAGACAGGAAAGTCCATGGTCCTGCAGGCACAATGGGATGCATTAAAATCGGTGTGAGACATGGACCAAAAAGTTTAACCCTGCTTGTGCTTGGGGAAGACCAAATGGGCATTTGTTTTCAGCTGGTTGGTGAAAAACCAAAATAAAATTTCCAGCAACTTGTGACTACAGATTAACAAAACATGTAAATCATGCGAGTCTTTTGTGTTTGCTATTTTTGTATTTTTCACTCTGCTAGAGGTCAAGCATGGATGACTTGGCCACCAGCAAGGGTGAACAAAGATCTGGCAGCCGTACAGAGGATTTACATTTGTGATTCCCTGCAATGCAGCTATTCTCAGTTCTACATTATATTCAAATGTGTTAATTTTATGTGAGTAAAGTACAGCTATGACACAGTTATAAAAGTTTATAGAGTGTCTTGTCAGCTCTTTAGCAACATCACTTATATCTCACCGTGCCTTCCAAAATCAATACAATATTTTTCTCCCAATAAATAATGTAGGCCTGAAAAAGGTCCAAATGCACGCATCGACAGTTGGCTGCAATTAGGGGGCGGCGGCAGCGGTAACTGATGACAGTCCCTCCCTCCCTCCGGCTCACATGGCATCAGCAGAAAATGAAGACACCGAGACCACTTTGTCACCGGCTGAGGGTGGACCTGGAAATGACTCCTAATGGAAAAAGGGCTCCCTGAGCCGCCACTGCATCTGCTGCTCCAAGCACTTTCTCCGGGCCGATGGGCCAGCCCCAACCAGTTTCCAGCTCTCTTTATCTAAGCCTTTAATATGCTCTGGGCAGCCAGCAGCGACCGCAAGCTGAGGTCAGGAGGCATCGATGGTTGAGTGTGTGTGTGTGTGTGTGTGTGTGTGTGTGTGTGTGTGTGTGTGTGTGTGTGTGTGTGTGTGTGTGTGTGTGTGTGTGTGTGTGTGTGTGTGTGTGTGTGTGTGTGTGTGTGTGTGTGTGTGCCTGTCTGCACATTTGTGAGTGTGTGTTGTGTGAGAGAGGATGGCAGCAGAGAATGCTATTGATACCAGACTGGAGGAAATGACGAAACTACACTGTAACAGTAGTAAGACAGTAGACAAATCTTTAAAAAAAAAAGTGCCGAACAATATTTAGTAGGCAACATGTAGGCCTCTAAATTCACGATGATAAACTCTAGAAAATTATCTGGAATATTTCTGAACTCAACATAAGATGACAGACAAAAGTATCTTTTATAAAATAAAACACAACAAGGTAGAGTGGGTCAACCGATAACCAGAGGGTTGGTGGTTCAAATCCCACTCCACTCCAGTCACTGTCATCGTGTCCTTCCTTGGGCATGCCACCTTGCCCATCTTTGCCTTGTGTGAATGCGAATGAATGTGTATGAATGTTTGGTGGCGGTTGGAGGGGTTGTTTGGTGCCGTTGGCAGCCATGCTTCTGTCAGTCTGCCCCAAGGCAGCTGTGGTGTGAATGAATAATGCTTTCTATAAAAGCACTTTATGGCATGAAAATGCCATGAAAAGAGTTACATAAATCTATTATTATTATAAAATGTGTAGAATATAGAATATATCTATTTTTCATAATATATATAATAAAATATAATTGTTTCCAGCCCATACCATCAGTTCACACTATCATGCTATTTTTGTGTTACAACAGAAATTCAATCATTGGTTTTATAGGTATCTTGTCACAAGTGTCAAACAGTTGACAGTAGCATTTTTATTCTAGACTAATGGACTAATGTGCAAATCAACCAACCTGTATTTTCATTCCTGAAACAATCAGCATGGCCAAACAAGAGGACACCACTGGATACAACAGCTGCTGACACTGGGCTGCTGTGTATACTACTACCACCACCACTACAGTTTCCAAGACATTTTATCTGACTCGTGTGGCTCCCCAGCATATTGCTCTCCAAGGATCTTTTTTAGCTCTTCAATTTACTTTGAGAAATTTGGTGTGAGATAAAAGTAAGTACCAAAGCAGACAGAGATTACAGAACGAACGAGCAGCACGGTACACGCTTCATTCTGGGACTAACTTTCTAAACAGGCTGCTGTTAGGGGGTGACAAGAGATGGTAGAAGAGAGCCTCCCTCTGTGTCACTGTGCCCTGGTCTGCAGGTGTCTCCAAGTGATGGAGAGGGCTCTGGGAAACATTTATATCTCAAATCCACTTTATCGACCGTTCCCCTGTCAGAGCGGAGCTTGCACTGGGGTTGGGGGGGGGGGTTGGTTGGAGGAGAGCAAGTGGCTCTTAGCACACACGCTGACACTGAAGGAGCCTCTAGCACTCACTCTTTAGCCGTGAGTCTGGAACCTCTTTATGGTGATTGTTTTATCAGCGTTCCTGTCCATCCCCTGGGAGGCCGGGGCCCAAGGAGGATGACCCTCATTTTCTGAAAGCAAAGTGTTCAGTATTGATCAGTAGGAATGAGCAGCCCGTGACATGGGTTAATTTACTGGACCTAGGAAGGTTCATTGTTTCCTGTCATTCCTGAACTCATCGCACTGACCTTTACCGCCGTGTCCTGCCATGTGATGTGTGTGTGCACACATGGACACACACACACACACACACATACACACACACAGAGAATACATACTGCTCAAATGACTGCCCTGCTCACTGCCTGACCACAGAAAGGGGAAAAAGTGAGATCGACACATGGCCAAACAGACAGACAGATGAAGAGAAAGAGCTGCCATCCCTGCACCAAAAAATAACAAATTCAGCTCGCTGTTTTCTAAAAGACAACAGCGAACCACAAAGAAAAGCAGAAATCCAACAGTAGGGGCGTTGTATAAAAAGCCTCAAAATATACTTTAAAAAAAAAGAAGAAGAAGAAATCCTGCAGTAGGTACAGTGTATACCTGCTGGTACAAAATTGATGAGGCTGATGACTGACAAAGAGACAAGCATTAAGTCACAAAGGGCCTTTGACTTGAAATATCCCACATATACTTCACTAAATATGTCCTCTTCCATTCAATCAAGCACAAACCGAAAAGGGCTCAATGTGTGAACATCTTTAAGCCAAGATATAATCAATACTAAATTCATAAACTGTGTTTTGGAGCATCGAGAGTGACAGAGGTCAGAGGTGATTGTCTGTGGGTGAAAAGGCCAGTTTAGTTACATCAAAAGGTCAAAGCCTTAATGCGAGGCTCAATTGCAAAACTTATTAGGGGCATGGCCTAACAACCAGACTGCATACAGAGTGGGCTTACATCATTTTGGGTGATGCAAACTAAACATGAACAAAGGAACAAAAGAGATGAATGTTTGATGTATAGTATAACACTAAGGCTGTAATTTTACAACAAACAGGAGCTCAAGGCAAATAAATGTTTCACTACTTTCAGAATCAAAGTGAGAATTTCAGACCATCAGATTCTTGGTCATCTCTCCAAAGGCCTTTCGATTCCTCAGTTTGCCTCGGCGGCCAGCTCTAGAAAAATTCTGAATCATTCCAAATTTCTCCCATTTAACCATAATAAAAGGTAATTCTACACTTGGTAGCCTTTAATGCAGCACAAAATGTACCTTTCCCCAAATCTGTGCCTCAATACAATCCTGTTTCTGAGCTCTACAAACAGTTCCTTCCATCTACATTAATGGTTTGGTTTTCGCTCTGATATGCATTGTCAACTGCGGGACCTTGGCGTGTGCCTTTTCAAATCAGATCAATGAAAGTGACCACAGATAAACACCAATCAAAGAATAGAAACATCTTAAAGATGTACAAGAGAAATGGGAGGCGCCTATAAGTTTAAGTCTCACGGTGTGAACACCTGCTGTATGTCTAAAGATATTTTAGTTTTTCCTTTTATATAATTTTTTTTTTAAATGCTGGGATTTAGTTTTCACTTTGTCACAATGAGGTAATGAGTGTAGAGTGATGAGTGAATTT
The DNA here is from genome assembly GCF_905171665.1 of Trachurus trachurus. Classification (NCBI taxonomy): domain Eukaryota; kingdom Metazoa; phylum Chordata; class Actinopteri; order Carangiformes; family Carangidae; genus Trachurus; species Trachurus trachurus. The sequence goes on along the minus strand of NC_139891.1, from coordinate 22,340,332 downwards.
ACAATAGGGATGTAATATAACAAAAGGTGAAAAAATTGAAAGGGTCTGGATACTTTCTAAATGCACTGAAGGTTACTTTTAAATTGTATGTACTGTATATTGACGGTATATTTTGGGGGGGTCAAAATTTGGGGTTGTTTTTATGTCAGTGCACAATTTAGTTAGCAAGCAATTCGATTACATGAAAATTCACAAATCCACAAATTTCACTGTGGATTTGTTTTGATATTTTACACAAATAAGTTACTATTCACCTCCAGTACGGTACAGTACCAGTGTCACGGTGAGGAGGGAAAATAAATTACACTCTGCTCCAGGATGCATAGCAAAGAAAGTCTAAATAATGAAGAAACAGTACCAAAAACTGAGAATGGTAATTCCCATATGCAGAGCAGGCAAAGGCAGACAGCTTTAGAAACAAAGGCGAAACAGCGCTCATGAGTTGTCCCTTGATTCTGGATTTCCTCGCTCAGATTTGCCATGTTTGGTTAACACGGTGCTTAGCTTTATTTATTTTGCCCATTTTATGCAGGATTCACCCAGCTCAGGAGACTGGGAGGTAATAAATCCGTGAGGTGTCATCTCGCTCCCCTCCCCTTTGCCTGGCATCTGCGAGTGCTACGCCACTTCTGATTAGTGCCGCCTTTCCCTCCCAGAAAGCCAGCAGACAGGAACAAACTGATTACTGCCCATCTTCAGGGGATTGGAGACACCTAACAGGAGGATTACATTAACATATTAACAGATGCCCCTCACCTGCAGCCCTCTTAATATCAGTCCTGTGCTCCTTTATTTTTTTGGGGAGGGGTTGCGGTGTGCGTGTGGTGTATTTCATCTTCAGATGGAGAGCAAATAAATAAAGAAAGATAGTGATTCCCTCTCTCTCCCTCGGTGCGCTATCTGTCATTGATGATAGGTGAAGAGGAGAGGGGCGCCTTTGAAGTTTTTCGACATAAAAGGCGCAAATAAACGCAAACACATCCTTTCAGCTACTCACATGAAATTAGGACCTGCTGAAGACGAGGGTAGGAAGCTGGCCTCCGCAGCCACACCTAATCACTCTGACGGCAGCAAAGACTTCAGTCTCGACTCTACTGGGAGCATCAAGAATTAAGAATGAGGGGAAAAAAATTCAAAAAAAGAGTGCTTTAATCTGCCTCAGCTACTTTTCCACTGTTTTTAACAATGTTCTGTTGAAACAAAACAACAAACAACGAGCAGAAAAGTTTTGCCGCCCTCTGAAATCAATATGAGGAAACTTTGTGTTGGTTGACAGAAGTGTGGATGGAGTTGACTCTGGCTGTGATATCTTCAGTCTTTGATATTTTTCACTGTGGAAAAATCAGAGCATGATCCTATGAATCAATTACAAGGGTGGACGGGATAGTCCCTCCTATGAACTACCTCAGAGTAACAGTGCAGACAGTGATAGTTATCAGAACTGTAAGTGTGAGGGGGCTCCTTTCACATTATTATTTGAAGCACTGCTCCAGACAAAATGAGCTAACTGCCAAAGGAGATAAAGGGATTTAGAGATTCAAAAGAATAGAGATTTAAAAATTAATGGTGGAAAGGATTTGCCTTCATGTTTCTACAACTTGTAAGCAGAACATGACACAAAGAGTCAAGGAGACAAATTGCTTTTTAGAATAAAGTGATGGTAAAAGGGAAAAAACAAGCTGTGAATATTTAATGGGAACCACAGCCTCTTCACAAACAAATCAATAAGGTGATAGTAAACATAAGGAGACTCACAGTGTGGCACGCAGGGTGAGAGAGGAGGGAGGAGGACAGGTGTCAGCGAGCCCAGCCACAGAGTTTAGGTTTACCTTGACATTTCTGAAGGTTAAAAGATTGTAACTGTCTATCCGTGTCAGTCACTTGGCTCAAAGGTCACAGCTAGTCTATTTTTCATTAATTATACCCTCAGATGTCTTCAGAAAGCACAGACACCTAACAATCCCAGCTCCCTAAACAAAGGCCGCTGAAAAGGTTGTAATAGTGGAATACATACATAAATTTATATCAGCATTTACACCGAAGGCTCCGTCACATCCGATTTCACTGCATTTGCTCCTTGCACATTTTTAAATATTGTCTAACTGATTAGAAATTAAAAGCTCCTGTTTCAATCTTAGGGTCAGGGTGATTGAAAAACTGAATTTATGTGGTCAGTGAGGCCAAAGTAGCATTTTATTTGATCAAGTGGTCAGATTTCTTCTATTATATTGTCTGGAAAGCTGAGTGATAGAAAAATAAAATTGTGAAAGACGAGTCCATATTACGGACTCATCTTTCACAATTTCATATGTACATCAAGAGCTGTCTGCAAACGTAGATATGACAGCGGGTCTATAATGATATCAGCAGCTATCTACTTGGAGTCATTAAGCCTGATGGCTGCTCTGCAATGCTGCACGGCAAAAGAAACCATTTTACACCATCACTTACACCTCACAATACCCCTTTTCCCTCATAGCGTCCACATATTCCAGGAATTCAATTACAAGGGTGGTCTAATGAACATAATGCCTTCCTTAGCCTCCCTAGTAATCAGATGTAAACATCATTAAATTTTTATCAGATGCTCTGAAGCATGGGCATTGTAAAAAAGAAATCCAAAGAGGACTTGAGGACACGCTCTGAAGCCAAATAGTGGCTTTCCTCTAAATTAAGCATTTGATAACCATAGAGTTGTAAGTCTTTATTATATTTTGTCTAAGCATATTGAAATTACTGAAAACATTTAATTCCCCATGGGACTGTGAAGTTAGTGACGCATAACATAAGAGTGCTAAAAGGAAACAGATTTCTGACTTCTGCAAACCAGTCTCAAACACAGACTTGACAGAATCAGACTGTGCGGATTGATCTGGTCCAGGGAGACCTCTGGAAGCTAAATGCCCTCTGGAGAAAAGGCAAGACTCCAGTGCAACACAAGTTAGCATTACTCAGGTCCACCGCCTCTCTATTGTTGAGTCCAACAACAAATACACACAACAACAATAACAACAACAGCTTACTCAGCTGCTCCATCACTGTCTGCAGCATCCAACAGAGGCAACTCCTCTGACATGTAACACTCATCCTGCCAACCTCCCTGCGAAGAAGGAACAGGATGGACAAATTCAAGGTCTTCTTGACATTAAAGAATGAATGTTTATATTAAAACCAAATTAAAAAGGGGGACAAGATAGGTTGAAGAGTTTACCACAGGTGACTAATCAATGAGTAAGTTTGGTTGAGACTTCATTTGACAGGTTTCTCATCCTTGTTTTACTCCAATTTGTGTTTCCCTACAGGGTCTTAGAGTGGAGATTTATTTGTTTGATGTAATGGGTCACAAACGTAAATGTCTTTACTGACAGGACTTTGTGCTTCGGAGTCTAGATTTCCAGTCTAGTTTGTTTGCGACTGCATCAAATGTTAAAAAGTAATCAGAAGAAGTTATTACCTTGAAACTAGAATTTCAGAAACATTTCCTAGTTCATTTCACTAGTCGTGCACCTTCTTATACACAAGCTTTGGCCTTTGTAATACTTTAAAGCTTGTGAAATTTCCCATACATGACATTTATGTAGTTACTGTTTTCATATTGCTGCTGTAAGTAAGACTTTATTTTGTTTTAGTTATTGTGCGTAGGCCTCGTGAACAGGATTTTACAGTTTGCTTGTCAATTACTCTGCTCGTCACCTTTGACCCGCTCTAGAGCACTAAATGCCTTTCTTGTTTTACCATGCGAAGCAAGGCTGAAATAACAACGCTTCTCTTCCACTCAGGGGGCATGTAAGAAAATGGCACACAACCTGAAGTGAACAATAGTATGTGCACTCAGAGCACCTCTCAGAGCATTCCCCGAGCAGGATGCTCCACCGCTGTGACCAAGCCCTAAAGTGAGCACTGGACTCTTCTGAGGCATGAAATAATAATAACATCCCACTTCCGTCTCCCTGCTAGAGAGGTGGGAGGAAAGTATATGAGGGCATTCTATTGTCACCGTTCACTAGAGAGATACCAGTATCCCCGAGACTTTAATGGGAAAGACAATAGGGCTGGCCTAAAAAGGCTTCCCATTAAAATTTAATCAGAGACTTTTGTCTCTCACTATATGTGACGATCTGTGTGTGTGTGTGTGTGAGACAGAGTGTAAGCGACTACAGGGACAGGTAACAGCACTCACGGCCCATCTTCATCCCCCTCTCGTGTTGTTTGTTTCAGGTTCATCCCTTCGCCGTACCTTGGGAGAGTTATTTCATTTTCTCCCAGGTGTGTCACTATCCTCCTTTAACCACCCGACCACATGGCAACTGCTTGAAAAAATGTTAAGGGCAAATTGGATTAACACCACGGTCTATGGTCTGGGCACTTAACAAACACAGATGCACTTAAGGGAGCCCACAGAATGATTTGTGACTGAACAAAGAACTGGAGAGATGGAGCCTGGGCACGACCACAGGACTGGTGTAATATGTCATCTACCGGAAGAGCTATCGGCTCAGCCTACTGGAAAAGGAGTAAACTCCCAAGTGCTGAAGGTAAATTATATCGTGTCAAGTGCTTCTGTCCTACTTCTTTGGCAAACGTATATATTCTTTTAGTCATCAAATCACAAGGCTTCTGCCTAGGAAGAGACAACTTTTTTTTGTCTTTGCACTTGCATTCTTTCAAACACAGACCCAAATTGTTTGGAGGATTAAGTTAGAAACTTTTTTTTTTTTTTAGGTAAAGTTGCTTTAACCTTGAAACCATCCGATATCTTTTAGTGTTTAAAATATCCACCGGTAATAAGGAACTAAAAAGTTCAATTTTCATTTTTAGTTTTTAAGCATTTCTCATTTTCCTTCTGGGGCGATCATTGCCACAAATCAATAGTGGAGGTTAGCATCAGTATGACGAACATGTTAGCTTACAGTAGGGAGGCCTGACCCCAATAAACCTTGAATAAATTCTAACATTATGCAGCTGTGGCCCGTTGCGTTTGATAAGATTCAGAAAAAGATCAAGTTCATTGCTCTATCTCTCCCTCTCGCTGTCTATCTATCAAGTGGTGGACGTGTTTAGAGAATGCATAATTGCATATGATTGTGTCAGCTTGCTTCCACCATCATTCTGATGCCTTAAGTGGATTATTAGAGGATTTAGAAACACTGTATAAACACCAGAGGGTTACGGGGTGAAAAAGAAACTGCTGGAAGACAGCAGCTGCCAAACTGAATTGGTGATTCATTAACTGAGACTCTGGAAAGTAGAACAGAGGTTTGATTTATATACATGTGTTTTTAGCTAACATGGAAAGTGTCACTCTCCTTCCTCTGTCTTCTGTGTTATGTTTAATTGTACTCTGTTTCCTTCACACTTTGGATAAAAAGCCATTAATAAATGCTAATACTACCGGGCCCTATCAGTTTCATCTGGTGACATTTCATGCCGAGGCTCAGCCATTGATTACCTCTCTATGCTTTGTAATTGTTTCTTCAAGGTACTGTGATCCTGTGCGCAAGTGAAGTTCCACATATGGATTTCTTTCCAATTAAGGTTGAAATTATTCACAGGGGGCTCACCCTTGACGGCCTGCAAACAATGACATAACATTGGAAAAACATTTTTGAACCAATCGATGAGAAACAACCAAATGATGTTGGCTGAATGATAAATAGCTCTGCTTCCTGGACCAACACCATCAGGCTCTTAAGAGGTCTGATGTCAAGTAGAGTGACACACACACACACACACACACACACACACACACAGTGAGCAGGCCTGATCTTTTAGTCTCTGAGGCGCCTCGTGCTGCAAGGATCCCGCACCACCTGGAGACGGAGAATAAGCAGGTAGGGAGTCGAGACTTGTGGGGAACACTGTTCCAAAGGAATGGCTTTATGGAAATGAGGGTTAAAGGGAGCATCGTCCATCCTCTGATATGGAGCCTATGAAGCGCTGACACACGCCCCCCCCCCTCTTCACCTCCACCTCCACTCTCCAACATGAAACCATGTTATATGAGAGGGGGTCACCGTTCACCCTAATCACGGCCGTGACATGACATGCTGTAGGTTGCCCCTCAGTGTTAAATATTTATGTCAGCACCGCTGTATTGCCTTGATGGCTGTCAAGACTTTGACACATGCTCTCTCTCTTTCTCTATCTCTCTCTCTCTCTCCCTCCATTTCTCTCTTTGTTTCCATTAAAATTCAACAAAAAAGAAAAACAGCAGAAAAACAGAAAAACACAAAGGCACAAGCTAAAGGTAGGGGCTTTTATGTGTTTAGAACGGCATTAGAATTGACACATTATTGTAAGTGTGCATGCAGAGGCATGTGATATTTTCAGGTGGCTCTTTGTTTCACTCAGAACTTGGCATCAGTGCACGCTGGTGCCCAACGGCCAGGTGGGGACGGTCCCACAGACGGTGAATGAAAACGATCTGTTTAAGTCATATCTTTGCATAATACGCCCGACTACTTGTAAGCTTGTGTTTCAATTATTGAATTCCCATATCAGTAAACTACAATAAACAAAAATGCAAATGCAGAGACAACACATGGCTTTCTGTCCTCGCACATGACGCAATCTAAAAAGGTTTTGGGGGTGACTTGAGATCACTGGAGGCAGCGCTCTCCTCCTCTAGCCCTGCTGGCTCCCCCATGATAGGTGTCAAAGATATTCTAATGAATGTCAGAGTACATTTCAGGGGGCCATGCTCCGTACAAACCACTGGAGTGGCCCATCTTATGGGGCTGCCAAACCCCCTCCACTCCCAGCTCCCCACCACTCTCTTCATGTTCAAGAGGGTTAAGAAGATTAATCAATGTCAATGTCTTTTCCCTTTTGAAGCCAATAAGGTGCACACTGTCTGGCCATGCCCAACAGAACATCACTTTGTTCCGTCGCACAGCCGCCCCTTTGCTGCCCTCACTGACCCCCCAGCAGTCCCACTTGTCAAAGTCAAGGGGGCGTTTGGCGTTTGGTAGAGACTGGCCTTCCGGATAGCACTCAGCTCCGCCCTGCTTGACCTATTCTCTGATATTTGACCACTCGGTTGCAAGACACTTGCTCTTTCGAGCTGAAATGTCACTGGGGCATCTTGTCAGCTCACAGACACCTCAGCCTGACAAGCGATTTTACTTTGGTGTGCTACAAGGCAGAAAATACAGGGCCGTGGCCTTGACGCACACAAACTGTCAGCGAGCCAGCAGGACTACTTGTTACTGGTTTACTGGCCCAGTATTAAAACACAGGAATTGGTAATAATATGTGGCTGTGACATTATATCAATACCTGGAAACGACGACAGCCACACGAGAAATATGAATCAGAATAAAACAGTAAGGAATTGAGACAGCACTCAAACCAAAATCTAGCGATACAATGACAAGAAACTGAACCAAAGTCCTTGAAACTTGACACTTTGCAAAAAAGGTCAACGGATAACCTTTGATTTCCTCTATGTTAACCTCCTACCTCTCTTTACCACTCCTACTTTCACTCTCTCCTCCCTATCCTTTATTTTCTTGTCATCTCGACCCCCCTCTTGTCTATTCACCTTTAGGTTTTTACTAAATCAGCATGTTCTCCAGTTAAATGAGGGAAAGCGCACTCCTCTCCCCTTTCTTTGACCGCCAGTGGCATTGCAGCATGAAAGAGAAGGATGGGGATTGGAAGTAGCAGTCACATCATTTCTGGTTTGCGCAACCTGCTCAAAGTTTGCAACTAAATGCTTGTCTCCAGTCGAGCTGACAGGGGAGAAGTGGGCGCTCAGTGAACCATGGCCGGGCTGCCATGAAATGACAGGAATCATTGGCATACATTTCAAACAGCCTCGCGCTATCCTATTAAAGTGCCACATCCCCACTTTAAAACAGACAAGAAGGAATCCGCTTTGATAGATAGAGACTAAAATGGCTTATTGATTTTCTCATCCCTTTTTCTTTGTTAGGAACTTTTAAAAATTAGCCCCCAAACTTATCTTCTTTTTTTTTTTTTTTTTTTTTAATTACAATAGATTGAAAAAATAAGAAAAGTGATCTCCTGGGACATCACAGCTTCTGTATAATTACATTCATTGAAATGTTTAAATTGTTTTGCACTTAAGGAAATACACAGCAACAAATTCCACTTATAGTCTGTCATGTAATTACAGCATAAATACAATGAATTAAGAGTTGGGCAGCAGGATAAAAATAACATGGTATAACCTTAATATCAATAATGACAGTGACTAAAAAAAATGCCGTTTAATATTGTTGGTGTTAAATTACAGTGACATTAACATTATACATCACTTTTTATATTTTTTCTGATACTCCTAGCAGTTTATTACATCAGTATGTGGTACTCTGGCACTCTGGCTTTAGTTTCAGAGGTGTTCTGGCTTTAGTCATTTTTCATTTTAATTACATAATTTGTTCACAAACCAAAAGTCAAGAATAATCCAGTGTATCATTATTAATACCAGAATGAAATCAAATTAGTGACTGAGTAAAAAGATTGAGTGCTGTTGAAAATACATATATTCACCTAATTTTATGTGATTATTATTATTATTACTAATGAGCTTCATGATGAAGTGTCAATGACTCATCTGACTGTAATTTTGTCTATGGTCTTTTGTAAATACTGTAGCTTTCCGATGGTCAGAATATGTAACGTACAGTACAAATAAATCCTCTGCATAATAATGAGGTAAATATAATCACTTATAATGCTGACATATAGTAGTCTCTATTAATATTGGGATGATAAGAGATGAATAGAACAAACACTTGGCAATGAATCACAGCGATACTGTTCATGACTTGACTGCTTACAGCCTTTTAACTTTACTGCTTGACTTGACAGCTTATTGCGCATTTAACCCATTATGACAGAGGAAGTAAGGAGAAGTAATGGTCCTTTAAGCAGTTTACAAAGCTGTTAGTAGGAGAGAAGGGAGTCATGAAGCAGAATCAGACAGGGGGCGAACATTTGGACAGAAATGTTTGAGGAATTAGATTTTAAAAGTGTATCTGATTGCATTATGGTGCTGCTCAGGTTTAAGGAGATGCTTGAGGATGAGGTTCAGACTGGAAGAATAACTGCACAGTTTATATGAAACGCTCAGTAAGCGCTAAAGACCAATTAGAGGACTTCTCCAATGAAGCTTATCCAACTATTTTGTTTCAAAGATTATTTTTAGAATGACCCCAGCCTTTAAAATACAACGTAGCTCGGTGAGATTGGTTACTTCATAAATATTGCACTGTTAGAAGGATAATCAAATTAACATAATTATTTCAGAGCTGCCCGAGGCAAGTGATTCATTCAGTGTCAAAGGGCTTGTGTCTAGCTGCAGGGTTGGATTTGATCAATTATATCCTTATACTAAAGTCAACTGCCTGAATTTTTTTTACTAAAAAATGCATTGCATTTACTAATTTGTTACTTTTTGACTAAGCTGGAAATGTAGGAACACCTTGACACAGAGTTGCTGGCTGTAAACTTGGGACAAGCTGTGAGCGTCTGCTCGACACCTCTGCGCTGCCTGATACAAACACAAGTCCACAGAATTAGCCTAATCGGTGACTGTGGCCGGACAAAGTCCTAACAACCTTGTCAAATGCTTTGTGCCTTTCAGAATAGAGACTGTGTTCTGGCCCATCAGTTTCATAAGGCCTACATTATGGATCGTTGAGTATGTTGAGACGCCCATAGCAGGGGATCTGCTGCCATGCTTGATTCCCACACCGCTTGGCACAAATATTACAGCCATAAATGGTGTAAAACACAATGATCCAGGGGCCACGGCCATCTTCCTCTCATCTATCATTCAATCCTCTCTAATTAGGGTCTTTTTGTCATACTGAGAGAGGGGCACTGAGTAGCACTTCTGGAGTGTCAATGGTACAAAAGAGGGGGTCTCATTTCCATCTGACAGTGTGATGGAGATTGAATGTGAGCTTTAGGAAGATAAATGGGCATCCCGCAACCCTCCAACACTATCTGCAAAGCTGCTCTATATCCCTCCCCGGGGGAATCACTTAACAGTGAATATGTGGGGTGGCTTTCGTTAAGTTCGTTTGTCAATAACTTGTCATGTCCCCCGTTCATTTCCGTTAAATTTTGCTGAATCCATTCAGGGAAAAGAGGAAGTCAAGCCACTGAAAACACAGATAATGTTCAAAACAGCCAAGGTTACTGGTATTGTAATTGGGTTTTTGGAATAATATGGGGGGAAAAAACAGTGGTTTGGCAGATATGTTGTACAATGAAACCGCTACAACAATGATACAGTTTGGTCAGTTTGGCAAGTTAAATAGTCATGGATTGAATGGCAGTGATCACCTGATAAATGACTTTCCTTAAAAAACATACAACTCTAAGATATTTTAATTGGGGATGTTATTAATATTTCCCTTGATATAATTATTACAATAAAAAAAACCTGTAAAATACATACAAAATAATTAATAATAACACACAGGCATGTCTTTGGTTTCTATTTTCTGTGCCCCGTTAACTGCACAAGTAAGTAAAAAAAACTATTAACTATTACTTTATCATGGCTCTAACTTATTAAACTGAAATCAGGTTTATAATTTAAACTCAAGAAAAGGTATAATTATTTAACTTACTCTGAAATAATCTCCATTTGTGACAGAGTGTGGGCGTGTACCAGAGGGGATGAATGAATGTAATTGGGTGAACTTGTCAGCGTGTGTGTGTCTGTGTGTGTGTGCGTGCGTGCGTGTGTGTATGTGTGCAGGGAGGGGTTGGTCTCTCTCCCTAACAGCCCCAGCGGCCCTGCTTTAGGCCCGGTGACAGGGCTCTGTCTCTCAGCCACACTTGACTGGGTCCCACTGACACTCAACTGTCAAGCCGGCAAGCCCTCAACCACCGCCCTAACATGCTCTACAGCTTCACCCAATTAACTTGCTTTCACTTGACATCACGGCAAAGAGCTTCATAATAGGTGGTCAAGGTGCAGTGTGTCTGCTTTCGCCCCTCTCTGACGACTAGCAGCACGCACACACACACACAAGCGTTGTTGCCCCCCCCACCCTTCCTCATCTGCCCCCCTCTACCACCTCTCAATGCTTTTGTGACTCTGTAGGTCTAGCAGGCCTCTCTTGGCTGCCTCTGCCTGTTCACTGCACTGTGACAGCGGGAGAGCATTGATCCAGGAGAGGGGGATGCAGCGGGGTACAAACGGTCTTGCATGGAAACCTATGTACACTAATCCTACTGGACACAACCCGGTCCTCTCTCACCGTACAACACAAAACTACATATGCAGATATGCACATTCGTGTGGCTCTACGTTTGCATGAACGCTTGCGAGCGCGTGTTAACATGCGTCCCCCTTGCACGCTTTGTAGTTTGGTGTGTGGATATGGATGTGTACTTCCAAAATGTGACTGCCTAAGTGTGTGTTTGCGGAGTATTGTGTGGCTCTCCAAGCTTTCCATCTCTCTCTCTCTCTCTCTCTCTTAGACATTCAGTAAGTTGGACACCAAGCCAGACTGGGCGAAAGAAAGAAAGCGATTTGACCCCCGACTGCCCGTTTAGGGAAGAGGGTCTTGAAGCATGTCAGCTCCGCTCAGGCTCCACTTCCCCTCTGTGTCCTTCCTATTTTTTCCCTAGTGCCAGGCCCAAACTTTGAAAACATCCACCTTAATAGGACCTAGTCAGCGAGAGCTACTCTTCCGTCTATCAAACTGTGATCCGAGGTGTCAGCTTGGGCCGGCTTTGACAGAATGTCTCCAAACGAACAGTACAATGGTGTTTCCCTCCCCAGCACTCGGCTACTCTAGTGTAGCCCCCTGGCTGCCTGGCCTCTCCATCTCACTACACCACCTCTCCCGTAGTTCGCCTGCTTGATTTCACCTCTTAAAACACCTTGCAACAGTGGGCTGACTGACAGCCACAAGCCAGTTTAATTGTCTTCTTCTCCAATCTACGGCACGTTGGAACGCTTCTGTCTTATTTCCCTTCTTAAGGAGATGAACTTCTTCTCCAAGAATGAGGACACATGAAGAGGTTCATCATTATTTAATCACAACGCCTTATCAAGCAAGTGCTGCAGATTTGCCTGAAACTGTAGCTGACATTGTATATTTCAAAATTATATGTGGTGCTGTTATAAAATTTGGGAACTAAAGTTTTATGCGCCTGGAGTGTTTTGACCCAAAACAAATGCCTCATACCCCAAACTCCAAATCGTGTATGTACAGAAAATAAATATTGGGCTTAAATTCCCACAACATAACAATCCCAATTCATCCATTCTTCACTCTGCCCAAAAATAATACAATTCATAGCTGTCAGGCCCTATGGCTTCCCAAATTTGAACAGCATCGATCGAGGATATTGACCATTCACCAGATGCAACTCCCTGTGTTTTAACACACTGTGCTGAAATTATATCTGCCCTTCCTATTAAACAATGGGCTCCCCAGCGGTCCGCATTACTGCATGATGAGTGAAAACAAAATATGAGGGGTGAAAATTAACATTAGTAACCATTAGACATGCATAAATTTGTATCGCCTGCAATACCCAGATGGAAATTACTGAAATGTTAATGAAGATAACTATTCCATGCAATATCAGCAGCGCATTTTGTGTGGATATTGTAATACTTAATACTCCTGAACCTTTACATCTTCAATGCCGCGCCTCTAGGCATCATCCTGTTCACTATGGATATCCACTGAAAAGACAGAGAGTTTTAGGTAGGAGACTCAGAGAGCTGACTGTTGCTGTGACCTAAGTGTTGTTTGGTTTGGTGATCTGATTGTGCTGTCGAGTTTTAACTATTAATACACAGTTCGGGGCTGCATTAGAGTATGCTTGAACCACCAGAATCTCTCTGATGACTTCCACAGCTGAGGCTTTGTCCAATAAATTAAAAATAACACAGCCAGCTATGTGTGAATCAGAGCTTCTTTTTGCACCCCAGACCATTTTAGGTAAGGGAAAATAAAGTCCTTTCTCAAGGCTCGGAGTCCAGGAGTGCAACAGGAGAATAAGGCATGTGATTTCATCCAGAGTTTTGCAGCACACCTGAACTGTAGTGTAGCGCTGGTCCCAGTCTCTCTTCTCGCCTCGGCCAAATGCACCCCTTGGCTGCCAGTGTATTTTGTCATTCAAATTGTATGAAACTACTGTGGATTAACATGAGGAGGAGGCTCTCCAGCTACAGTATACACTGAAGCCTCTTAAAAGCACTTCTTAATGTTCTTTTCTCACTGTGTGTGTGTGTGTGTGTCTCTCTCTCAATCGGCTGTGCTGGTGTTAAGATGGCAACACTTGCCCCTCTAACCATCACTGAGTCAACAAATGAGTCCACACTAGGTACTATTGGAGGAGCTCCCAGTGGTTTCCCAAGTTCCTGCCAGAGCTGGTGGAGACACGCACGCATGTACGCGCACACACATGCACGCACACACACACACACGCTAGCCTAGACACACACACAAACACAGACGAACCAGCTAGTCCCAAGGACACTCATGCGGTTTCACATCTCGTCCACCACCCAAACAGACCATCCTGGGTCTTCCAGTTCACTTTAACATCCATATCCACGCAGAGAGCACTGGCACAATATTAATAACACTTAATTATTTCCTCTGACCTAAATGATTTCTTTATGGTGCTGTGGAAACAGCAACCCGAGTCATGAATTGGGTTTTAATCTGGCTGAATGTCAGAAATAGTCTTAAGCAAGCACATATGCACCCGTAACACACACACACACACACACACACACACACACACACACACACACACACACACACACACACACACACACACACACACGCCACATACAGTAGTCGCATAATAAAATATACCCCTGACAGGCCATGCATTTGAGTTTTGACTGCATTTTCCTCCTAGTCTTTCTCACAGTCTCAAACATGTAATATGAGTGAACCTTGCGAGCACATACAGTATTTTAATAACACAACTGGAACTTTGTGTAAATATTTCTGCATCTGCTTCTCCACTATTATGCCCTGTTTTATGTTTTATGCTTCAAATTCCATGCCATGGCAGCTTCCTTTAGTGAATTTTCAATTCATATCAGGATAAGCGGTCTGTTCTCAGGAGTACCATTAGAATAAGACAAGTATTTAGCTTCAAGGAGAAAGCCTTTGAAATGAAGCCCTCGCTGTAATAGTAGAAGTAGCAACATATCAGGGAGGCAGAGACTCATTATTTGTCAGGGCAGGATGTGGCTAAGAACAATTTCAGGACAGACTTTACATACAGGCACCTCTGTGTTGGTTGTCCCGGTGTTTCCCATGAATCATGTACTCCAGGTCGTCTATTGCATTGAGTGCCATTTTAACGCAGCTGAATTAATTGTATTATTTTACACTGAAGAAAAAATACGAGCATCGATATAGCTTAACTGTGACTTGGCTGTAACCCTGTTTTCAAGGAAGAAACAGCAGTCTGGAAAAGAATTAAGCAAGAGACGGGGGTGAGGAAGAGAGACAGACGGGTGTGAACGAGAAAAGAGGAGGAGGGGGGCAGTATTTTAATGCCTGTTGTCACCACGTAATGTCCTCAATACGACAAAATGCTGAAGCAGAGAAACCGGAGAAGACTTTTATGAAATCCCCCTGCTGCCTCCAACATATCTCTGGGATATTCCAAGAGCAAAACGTATAAATCTGGGTCTTTTCACATCCAAGTCCCTCTCCCGAACACTGAATTCACACACATACACACACACACACACACACACACTGAGACACACAGAGTCCCACATGACCTATGACTGCAGTTTGAATACATGCTGCACACTACCGTGGCCCTGGTTGGAGCCAGTCTCGGCTGGGTTACACTGAGACTATAATAACATGCTTCTCAGCAAGACAAGGTGCTGGTCCTCTCTAAACTGTCCTCTCACCACCATGCTGAGTTAAATTAAGGATCTCATGTCATCTTTACAACCATTAGACTCAGCACAGTGAGTCATACTGCTAAGGTATTTGCAGGGGGGGGGGGGGGGGCGTTAAATCTGGACTAGTTCTGATTATTGTTTAACACAAAAGAGAAAGCCAGAGAATCCCATGGCCATTGTTTAGTTAGTTGTCTCCTCCATTCGCCAGTTGTGTTCCATAGCTATGCCATGATTTGTTTTTAATTTACTTTCTCTTCCCACAGCTTACATTTTCTCTCCATCTCTCATCTTGTTATGCGCTTGTGGGGTGCGCGCAAACTGTTTGTGAATGAATGTGTGTGTCCTCATGGATTTATTTATTTGTTTCGGTGAACCACAAGCCGGCGAGCTGAGGGGGAACCGTCGTTTTGCGTAAACAGTCACGAAACACGAGGGGAGGGGAGCGAGGAGAAGAGAGAAAGAAGAGAAAGAAAGAGAGAGAGAGAAAAAAAGATTCAGAGGAACAAAAAGGAAGACAAGAGGTGCAGCATGTTTAGGAAAGACTGCGACTCTCCTGCAGGGCCTCGGGGCACAGTGGCGGCAAACATGGCCGAGTCCCCACCCGGAGCTTGTCGACAGGAATTTAATGCTGGCTCTAACGTCTGAACCGCACAGCAGGAAAAAGGAGGAGGAGAAGGAGGAGGGGATGGTGGGATAGGAAATACTCTGCCCACCTTCATGTCAAACACGAAACTGTGTGCGACTGTGCTGCTGCTGCCACCTGAGGGACACATTCCCGTCCTCCCTTCTCCTGGACGCTGGCCTCATTCCCTTCCTCGAGTCACCTTCAGCGACACGATTACACAAATATAAAAAGACTCTCTCTTTCACAAACTCATTGACTTTTTGTTGCTTGCCCCCGGGGTCGATTAGGTCGCAGGACCAGGGCCTGTCCCCATATGGAGACTTTTGGTCCCACGCCCAGTTTGATTTCCCTTCTGCCTCCGTGATTAAATCAAGCTGGACGTTTCTGTGGAGGTGGGGGAGAAGGAGGGAGCGTAAGAAGGGAGGGAGAGAGAAACTACTGCCAAACACAAGGCAAGCAAAGCAGCGACACACTGTTCCAGACGAGTCACACACACAAACTTGTCTTCCTCGCTTCCCTCCCTCCATCTTTACCTCATTCGCCTCCCTCTATCCTTTCTTTCGTTCTCCCAAAGCATTCCATGTTTGAAAAATGAACCGACATATACAGTCTGCCATATGACTCTCAGAAGTAAAAAAAAAAAAGAAAATGTCATCTGTAGAGGAAAGGAATGGCAAAGTCTTTAAAAAGGACATAAATCTAAATTAGGCTGAAGGACGTGGTGAGAGGACTCAGTAGTTGCTAACACATTCATGGTCACCAAGCTGGGCGACGCAGCAGGGGTGCAGGAATGTGGGACAAAAATCTGCCAGCTGGCTACAGACTGCAGGACGTTCAACAAACTCTGCTCAAGTGTCCACACTAACTTCAGTGGCTCGTCATTTTAGGGATGTTTATCGGTGCCGACATATTTTCGACACCACGACATCGGCGATGTTGGTAATCAGTGTAATCAACAGGGACAAAAAAGGTATCCAGACATCTACTGTATAGGTTTGTTTCTCTCATCAATCCATTTAACAAGCCCAAAGTAGTGGCAGTGAGTGGTGAGTCAGAAAGCTGTGGTTTTTGTGGGGATGTAGCAAACAACAACAACAAGATGGGTTGGCCCAGCATTATGTGTCTCAGGATGATGACATCATGACACAGTGAGTAGGAGGTAAAGAGCAGCAGAACAATAATCATTCATCCCCATCAACCTCTGGCTCTGTTACACAAACCCTCATTGATCTTCCTTCCCACTTTGTGGCAGCCACACCGAGATAAACAGCCAAGAAATGCTGTTAATGCACACATACCTAGATGTATAGTGGGAAAAAATCGCGATTATTATTATCACCAATGTCCTGTTCTCACACAGATCAAGAGAAGCAAATAAAGATCTTCACAGAAATACTACGTTGTGTCGCTGAGGAATATTTTAAGCTCATGCATGGGTATTTATGTTCATGCATTAAACAAAATCTATAGGTCTGCGCTGGCATAGATAAGATGGAACTCTAAACAGCCTCCATTGTCTGGCTTTTTGTTACTCAGGAGGCCTTAAACCAATTTACACACCAACTCCTTCCACCTCCTCACATACAGCCCCATGATGTTTAAATTAAAGAGGGAGGGAGAGGGAGAGGGGGGGGCAGTTGGAGTGGGGAGCAGTGTAAAGGAGAGAAAGAAAAAAAAAAGTTTCCTGAACATAGTAGAAAATTATTTTCTCTGGACAGTTTTAAGAGTCGACATCCTGTGCTGGAGTTCTCTAATCATCACCAGTGCAATTTACAATCAGAACACACAGCGAGCCAGTTCAGACCAGCTCATCTGTTGACTTTGGCCCCAGCTGAGCTCCGCGTCCTGCTCTGTATATGTGTGGTGGGTGTGTGTGTGTGTGTGTGTGTGTGCGTGTGCATGTGTGTGTGTGCCTGTCTGTGTGCTGTTGCCATTTGAGACTTGGGTGACTCGGCACTGGGCCCTGACAAGGGTGGGGTGAACCTCTGTGGGGCTGAAGGCGACCGCACACATGCACATGTTCCCCTCTCGCTTTCATATACACATTTGCACGCTGTTTCTTTTTTGCACACAGACACACACCATATAACGTCCACTGAACAAACATGGAAATGCACTTGAGCACACATGCGTGCATAAGTACGATTTGGGCAAAAAAAAAAAAAAAAAAAGAAAAGAAACGGAGCACTTGATAGACGCAGATATGCACGCCACCAGGAGATTTCTGCAACACACACTGCCAAAAACACAATTTAGACAGATGTATCACCACAAAAATTCACAAATACACACACGCGCACCCACACACATATGCATGCATGTAGAGAGAGAGAGAAAGAAAGAAAAACTTCTCCCTCCCCATATCTGTGCTCATTCAGTGTGGCCCTGGTCCACAATGCACAGCCCTTGTGTACATCTGTGTGCATGTGTGTGTCACACTCAGGATGCTCTCCCACCCACAGTTCCCTTGGCTGGCCTCCACCTAGCCCAAGCCCAGTGCGGTGCTGCTGCCTTGCCGCAGGGCTGAACACAGCTCACTGTGTGTCTGCCCCCTCACAGCCCCAGACTGTCCCGACCAATGTGCTTCTGATTAGGTGGCTTAATTACAGCTGTAAAAACAATGTTGATATAAGCCTCAAAATTGCAGTGTGTCAGATACTATTAGCCAACCTTGGACTCCAGCCATTGTTATCCAACTCCTCCAGCGACCCCCCCCCCCCACCCCCAACCTCTCTCCCCCCCTCTCCCTCTGGCTCCTCCCACACTTTTCCTCACCCTTATGATTTTTCTTCTTCCCTTCACATTTTCTTTCATGTCGTATGCTGCAACGCGGGGTATATATTCTGAGAGGCCAAACGGCGCGCAAATAAACAGCGGTGGTGTGCAGACTGACCTTGACACAGTAGGGGAAAGCTCTCGGAAATAACAGCGTGTTAGAACCACGTGATTATATTTATAAAAAAAAGATGACAATGAAGAGAAGCATTTACTATAGCTGATCAGGTGTGAGTTGCACTTTATTTCTTTAATTGGCTTTTTGGCCTGGGATGCTTGACCTTTTTTAGCGGTCTGTGGTTGTGCAAAATAAGGGCTCTGGCTCCAGAGCAGAGTAAGAGGATAGTCTATTAGCAAACATTGCAAGGCAGTGAAGGCTTCCAGAGAGGGGAGGTCAGACAGTCTGGGACAGGACACAGGGCTGTGTGTTGTGCGCTTTGTGTTTCAGTGACAGTGACTAAGGAGCGGGTGTGCGAGGTGTGCCAGAAGTCTGGTCCAGGGAAAACTCGGCAACATCGTTGAGTGGAGGCAAGGAAGGAAAGCAAAGTAAAAAACCTCAAGTATGCAAATCCTGGGTGGTCCCATCTTTGGACTGCTCCAGGAGAAAGTCCCCTTTTTTCGTCTGTCTCCATCCTTGAGGCAGCTTCAGCCTCCGCTCTCCTGAGAACCAGGTGTTGTGGATGAACGGCGGACATTCATCAGGCTCACTTACAGCTAATCAGCTGAGTTAAGACAAGAGGCAGTGCGGGGAAACCAACGGGAGTGGGTAGAATTTGACAAAAAGGCGGCAGAGAGAAGTGAGGGACAAGCCAAGGGCGGGTTTCCAAACCCTGCAGGCCTCCATGGTGGCCTGCCTTACCCCTGTGGCCTCCTCAGCAGCTGGCACTTCAAGGTTTCCCAAACGTGTAATGCCAGGGCCCCAAATCCAACATTGGCGTGGAGAGCGAGACAGACCGAAACGAAAGCGAGGAAGCAAACTACCCAGGCCTGTATTGATTCTTGTGGACCGGGCAGGGTGTGTCTCTGCATTTCCCAGCTTTGAAAGGCCGTCTTGTCACTAAAGGTGGAGGCAATACTGTATGCCATCGTTTGAATAATTAATGACTGATTCCTAAGTAATCAGTGTCCTCACAAGACAATGCATTCTCTCTCCCTCCCTGGTGGAGAGAAAGAGCTCGGCCTGTTTTTGTCCCGATGCCTTTAGAAGCAAAAGGTAAAAGCTTTAATGCACTGAAGCCACTGGAAGTGCAGCTTCTGAAGGACTCCCCCTGGAATCAACTGGGATGGTGTGTCTCTCCTTATGAGGGGGCCTATCAGAGTGGCCTTCCAGTAAAGGGAGTGAGGGAGAGACAGAGTAGGGGAGGAAGATAGCGTCACTGAGTGAGCGAGTGTGTCGGAGCAGGAAGGCATGTGCATGCATTTAGATGTGTGAGAGCACAATTGTGTGTATCTGGTGTAAAATGTATACTAAGTGTAAAGTTTGTTTAGATATTGCGCATGAAAGTATTTGTGCTCATGTACAAGAATGTTTTCATAAGTGCCCATGAGTGTGAGTGAGTGAATGTGTGTGTGTGTGTGTGTGTGTGTGTGTGTGTGTGTGTGTGTGTGTGTGTGTGTGTGTGTGTGTGTGTGTGTGTGTGTGTGTGTGTGTGTGTGTGTGTGTGTGTGCGCGCGTGTCCTGGAATGTGCAGCCCCTTCCTCTAAACAGGAAAGGAGCACAGTTAATAGCATCACCACCCTTTCCCCTTGCACAGAACGGTGGCCAAACCAGAAGAGCTTTAACTGTGGGCCAATCAGATCCTGCTCCTCAACCCTTTTTTCACAGTAATGTCCCTCACAGCATCTGATTTCCTGAGATTTCCCCTAAATTTGCTGTCTACAAAGCACCTGGCAGGAGACGTAAAGATACCTCTGTCAAGCTGTTTGCGAATCATTTGTCTGCTATCTACAAGATATGTGAACAAGGCAACAGAAAAACAAGAACTAGACAGTTGAGGGCAGAACGAAGCCAGTAACTCTACTACTGCTTATCTAAACAATAGCGGGTAATTAGCGAGGCAGTGTGTTGTTTCTCCAGGAGGGCCGGGCCGGGAGGTCGGGGCTGCTGTCTCTGTTGCAGAGGGACTCTCACTGTGGCCTGTGTGCATGGGCTCCTTTTAACACAAAGACACTTCTATCCTGTCCCATACAAACTGTTCTGTTATCATCTCACAGAGCGAACCCCCAGGGTCACACAACACGGTGTCCTGAAAAGACACTAAGTGTGAAAAAAAACAATACAAGGCTGATGCTCCTGGGAGCCACAGGAAGACTACTATGACTTTTAGTGTAATCGTTGTATTTGTCTTGTTTAAGCACATGTACACCAAAACAACATCACTGACTTAATGCTTCTACAAACCCCAGTATAAACCCAGTTCAGTAAATCCACCGGGTTGTGAATGTCCTCTATAACCAACGATGCACTTGTAGGCCTGGTTATTGTACATTTTATATGCAGCATTAAAAACCATCATGAACTCGAAGCTGGAATCAAATTCTTACTGTGCTCAATTTCATGTTACTTTTTTTTTTTTTTACAAATTATAATAATCTTGTGCATCTGTGTGTGTCAAGACATTTACAGTTTGAGTTTGGCTTGGAGGGATAAATAGAAAAACATATCCATAATCCTCAAAATACGGGATCAAAAACTATACTGTATTAATGCTACAAGAAATATTCAAGTAATCAATTAGTATATTAATGGAAAATTAATTTACAGAACATTTTCATGCAGAAATATCAATAATTTGAAGCTTCAATTTTTTTGAAGTGCAAGATTGCTGCTTTTTCTTGACTTACATTATAGTAAACAATAAGTGTGGCACTATTGCCTTACAAAATCAAACAATTGACAAACATTGGGAAATAATTTAAATACTAATCTGTAATGAGAGTAATCATTAGCTCTGAATTCAGCTCATTGTCACAATTACCTTTCCTTAGTCAGGTTTGTTCTGCTGTCTTTATTCCAACTGCAAAATCCTGATATAACGTGAGTGAAACTGTGTTTTGAACTTGCTATAACATTTTAATATAATTTGTAGCTATTATATCTGTTGTTTTTAACAAACAAAAATAGCAATTCTAGGTCCCAAAGAAACTTGGGGCTGTGGCGAGGTAGATGTAACTTACAGTAAGAAAGTGCACACACAGTTTTCTTTTTCGTCGGCTGAAATGTTTGTAGGAATGCAGTAGGATCATTTCAATATCAAAGGCACATGTTTGCTTAATTTGCATTAAACAGGGGAGGGGTGGAGGCACATTTGGAGCTGAGAGGAGGTCCTTATCTCAATCGATCAAGACATGTTACTTGTGCAAAACCACATAATTAAAAAATGCACAGATATCATAACTTCTCAAAAACACCCGATTGTGATTTCTTTTTATCCCCTCGCACACGTCTTTCTTGTTTTCATTATGTTGTGACAGTAAAGTGAAACATTATTTAATATTTAGTGATGAAACAGGGGAGAAACTCTGTCCTCTAACTCCTGCTGCGGAGAGAAAATTGAGGAGACAGTGAGACTCTCAGAGAAATATGCTGAAAGTGTCAGTGCTGCTGCTTGAGGATGGCAAAATTGCTTATTTTCAGATTCAGCCACATCAAGCAGTTTTTTTTTTTCCTGGCTGTTTGTGGAGGAGCTTGCATATTCATGGCCCGCCTGTTTTGAGAACCTGTCACTGAGCCTGTTATATTGCTCTCCCTGCCTTTCTGTTCAGGATGGCTTCAGAGGCAAAAACACTCCATCAGACTTAACACTGTCCAGCTGACACAGTCAGGCAGTAAAACTGACAGCCAATGGAGTCTGGCCTAGCAAATGAACCGGACATAATAAACCACTGACAGAGGGGGTCACCTTCTGTCACTGCTCACGTATCCACACATTCATACAGACACACACACACACACTGAGAGAAAAGCACATCGTACACATCAAAAAGGACAATGCACCCTATACATCCTAGTGCTTTTAAACACCCATACATTCACATACAGGCACGGACCATCACTTGCATCCTCCCACCTCTCTCCGTCCTTTGGCTGGGTTAAATCCAGCAAAAACCCCAGCCTTGTATTTGACCTGCCTCCCACCTCAGCTGTGAGAGAGCGAGTGCAGGAAGGAGGAGCTGGTGAGCACCGGGGCTACCCACTTCTCAGACAAGAGCAACTATGGATTTATGACTTAAACTTGCCTAGTTATAAGGTCAATATGATATTGAAATGCATGGGAATAATTCCCCTCCTGCATGGACAGCTGCCTTCATAAGTCTGAAGGATTAATAAAACAACTGGGTGAGTGTTTTTGCTGCTATGAAAGTTCTCATTGACAGTGTATTCCCCCGTGGCTCCGTGGAACAGAATAGGTGTTCGATGGGAGATTAATCACCACGGCTATAACACTCAGGTCAGGAGCCCTTCATGTTGAAACTAGCCTCTGACAGCATACGTACATATGCGTTGCTTTGCATGTAGGTATATATTTGCTTTCCACTTGAAGATAGTATTGTGTAAGCGGTGTGTGTGTGTTATCAATCCAGCTTCCTCCTCCTACGCTATATGACTGCTGTGTCCCCCCCTCCTCCTCTTCCTCCTCCTCCTCCTCCTCCTCCAAACCCTTCCCTCTGCTACACAGAGAGCTCTGCACAGTCCCCGTGGAGTCTCCTGTGTCAGTACATTACCTTATAAGTGGAGGCATTGACTGTGGGGACTCTTTGATACACATTCACATACAGTACAAACACAATTGATCTTCAGCGGAGCGATGGAGGGGGGTGTGCTGAAGAAAGATCTACACACGTATAACAGATCACAGGCCTTCCCGTGGAATAAGAACTGTATGTGCAAGAAGGAACAAAACGCTCTTTTGATAAGGATGTGACATGGAGCAATCTTTCCCTGGAGCCAGCCGCTGAACACTATCAGCAATCTGGGAAAGGCTCAGAGCGCCACTGTAAAAGTGTAATATTATCCTATCTGTGTAGCCCTCACATCGGGCATACAGTAATGTGACTGGCTGACTTTTTCTTTTTCTTTTTGTACGAGCAGATTTTCCCCTTAGGGGTGCTAAAATAATGACTCCATCTTATGACAACATTTGCAGCTCAATTAAAAAGTGTTTATGTAAATCTTCCCCTGTGTGGGCGCTGCCGGTTCACCATGTTCACGGTAGTAGGAGGATGCTGTCATATACTCGCCATGAAGTGTCAGAGACCTTAGGTTGTCATGACAATACGCAGGGGTCAAACTCCAGCACTGACTTTCTCTAAAGGCAAAAATAAGTATTCCATCCCGTCTCCGCACTTATTCGTAAAAGGAATTATTTACTCGTTTTATGTTTTTTCAGACATGAGGGGAACACATACAAAAATCAGTGAGTGACTAATCGATTCCTCCTCCATTTATATTTAAAATTGTTGAAGAGAGGGGCGTTAGTTAGATTCAAATAAATACTTTCTCTTAGATGTGGATGCGAGATCAGACAGCAGTCAATGATATGTTTGAAATAAAAATAAATGAATTGGAGAGTTTTTGCTCTCAGCGAGAGGAGAGGCCTGATGAGAGTGATCACAGATGCCAAGACCAAACACTTCAAACAAAGGCAGCTTGTTCTTTCATACATGAACAGAAAAAAAACAAACTTTAAAGACATTTTCTTTAAAGAAAAACAAAACAAAGAGAGTGACAGAAAGAAAGATATTGGAATTACACTGTCTGGCGAACAAAGCCCCGAACTGAACAATCACAACCTATTTGCTATCTTTCTGGGAAAAGGTCATAATTACATAATTGTAAGTGTAAAAGCAGAGGAATTTAGAAAATTACTGACAATAATTTGCTGTAATTACGGGTCTCCCCTTGCACTACTTACTGTACTCTGAAGCCTGACGCTGCTGCATGCAATGCACACTATATTCTAAACGCTTCAGCTGTCCATATTTAGATGAGTTGTGAATATAAACAAGTGAGTGAGTGAAAAGTCCTTCTTGGTCTATTTAAACCCTCCCCCGCAGGCAACAGTATTTACAAGGAAACGGTTATCATTTAGTCTCTGTTGCAGATCAAAATGTCAAGCTCCACAGAGAATCTGAGCAGTGCTGTTAGGGCCAAAAGTGCAGTTTTAGAGCCCCAGGATCTGAGAGGAAAAAAATGATTTGCAAATGCCCAAATATGTCTAATTGACCTGAAATATAGCCTGTGTGCAGGAACTGTTTGAAATCAATACAGAGAGCGAGAAGAATATCCTTGAAGGAACATTTCAGAGGATCTCACCGCATGTCTTTCGCAGCAGCATTATAAAGTATGCAGGAATTATGAAAACAATCAAGAAGTCATGATAGTTCATGTGAATTAAAATTACAGTGGCTGCAGCCAATTAAGAGAGTGCGAGGAACAGCTGTTTTACACCTAGCAGATCAGTATAACGGGCAGTGAGAGTTTAGATTATATGAATATTCTGCGGACATAAAAGCCATTTGTGAGCGAATCCGCACATAATGTATTCCCTCTGTATTTGCTTATTGTGTGTGTTTAGTGGGGTAAATCAATAGGCTGTATTCCCAGCCTTGATTGGATTCACAATTAGCTCTAGTGAGAGACTCCCTGACAGTGGGTGTGTTAGATTCAGCACAGCACACCGACCTGATTGTCTTTTTCCCCACATCAACCGCTGCTACCTCGCCATCCTCTTCCCCTGTCCAGGTGCCTTGTGGGTATCGGCGAGGACCGGAGGGAAGTTCCTCCCGTGTGGCAGGCGGGCCGTGACAGCTCCGAGATGCTCTTTGACCTGAGAGGAAGGGAAAACAACATCAATGGTAATTCCCCTTCAAACACATTAACTGGGATGAACTGGGTCCCACCGAGCCCCTCTGAGTGGACTCGCATTGATCGCAGAAATCCATGAATAAATTTAGCACTAATTGATTTTTTTTCCTCCTCAGAAAATAAATCTCTAATTCTGAGTAGAGGCAGTGAATGTTGCAGATTGTACAAGTGCCTTCCCTTTTTTAAAAACTGAAGGAAATACATTTTGAGAACCAACTTAATAAGCTACAAAAATATTCAGCGTCCCTCATTTCTGTCTGATCCAGGAGGCCTGTTGTTTTCAGTGCAGCCACAAGTTTCATCATTTTGTGACTTGACAAGAGTCAATAAAGAAAAGTCCACCTTGAGCTCAGTTGCGAAACAAACAAAGAGAATCTGCAGTGTTAGGATTGCCGAAGCAACAAGCCCAGAAATTAACCCATTAGGTCCTCTGGATTTCAGCTACCTTTTAATTGCTTTCAGTGGGGATTGAAGCTATAGTTGGAAGGGAAAATGGTGTCACATATGCATTTACAACAACGCCCTACACCTTCGCCCTGCCAGTTGGAAGAGTGATACCGTCAATGTCGGAAGAAAGCATTTACAAAAGATCCAGAGCATTAAAGGTAAATACTGCACTGGGGCTGCAAAGTGGAGGATGTTGTAAATATCAAAAAGGGTGAACTGCCAGAGCAGCTTTATTTTAAATTGACAAAGGTAAGCGCTTTTGTTCAGCTATTTACACAGAGAAAGCTTGAGAAAATTTCCTCACTGTTTTTGACCTGAAAAGGAACGGAAACAAAATGTTTCTATGTAAAGAATGTTTCATAATTGATGAATCTTTCTAATATATATATATATAAATATATATTAAAAAAAGAAAGCTAAAAAAAAAAAAACTTTCCACATCTTAAACTATATCCCATCAAGTTTTATTTGAAAGCAATTTAGCCTATGGATGGGAGTGGTTTTTAAGCAGCGCATTAGTCATTAGTCACACTGTATAAAGCTGATTGGAAACACTCTGCATGTCATTCACAGTTAAATCAATAGATCATGATAAAATTCAGGCTGACCTTTCAGTCAGATGTTGGAGTATTTTATATGATATAAAATATGTTTTCCCCTTTGCTTTTCGAATTGATTACTAAAGCCTAAATCTCTGATCAGCATATAATACAGCTGGATAGAGTGTGTCTGCTCTTATTCTGTGCTGTTACAAAAAGGCCAAATCAGACTTTGTATTAGAAAATGAATGTTTGACGTGTAATGGAATATAATAATCAAATAGTTAAATATCTCGTAATATCAAATACCACTTTGTGTATATTTATTAGAGCAGATATATTGTATAAGTTGTCAATTGAAATAGTCATAGCTCTTATTCTCAGTGATGATTGAAGAGTCTTGATTTGGAAAGTTGTAGATTCAGGTATCATACTGCCACCTACTGGTTGTGACTAATTTCAAAGCTGTTCAGTCAGTCAGAGTGCACTCAAATGAGTTCCTTATGATTAAAATCATTCAGGATTTCAGGAAGGACAACTTCTACATCAGTGACATCTATGGAAATGAAAAATCCCATTTAGTTTTACTTCACATGATAGATAACATCCTCAGACATCTGCATTAACTAGGAGAGGAAATGTCCCATGGGTGCCCTCTCTAAACATTGTGTCCTGGGCCCTTTAAAGCACATGTAGCTTGAAGATGTGGTTATGGTCTATCAAGACTCCCTTTACTGACAAACCTCAATTGCTCAGTCGTGCAAAGAAAAAAGCGTTCCTGAAATGTTCCTTTTTTGTTTGATGGATGAGTTGTAGATATAATGGCTGGGCATTACCTCTGCAAATAAACCAGACTTGACATTGCCCTGTGCTGGAACATCTGGGACGCCCCAGAGACAGGATCAAAGGCCTTGTGCGTCCTTGGACTCTATCTGTGCCAAACATGCACAGCGAGCTCAGGAACGGGCTATCCAACGCATTTCAGTCATCATCATCTGCCCTGGCTGTGTTTGTTAGTCATCAGCTTTTTTTCTGTTTAATTTGTTACAGTCATATTCCTCAGTGTTTTCGTCATGGTAACAGCGGGGCTGAGAGCGATGCAGCCTGACAGTACAGTAAATCAATTTACGAGCTTATTAACCCGCACCAAAATTGTATCTTTAGCTAAGTGGAAACATGAATGTGATGTTGAAAATCAAGTGCTAGACTGATTGATCTTTCTAGCACTTACTCCGACTGACACATCAGACTGAGCAGCACATCAACTCTGCTCTCATCTGCACTATACTATGGGGGCTGTTCTACAACACAATCCACATTACTTGGGCTTTTGTTTGGAGAGAGCCAGCCAACTGCATAACCTTAATTAGTCAAGCTGTATTCATTCAAGTGATTACAATGCGCCGCACAGTAGTGAAGAGAAGCATCTGTCACTTAAACTCAAATGATTTCTCAATCTTTCCGTTCGGTGGAATAAATTTATTAGACTCTATCTAACATGGCTTTTCTTAAAGCAGACTGGAGAAATGACTCATTGAATACTGAACACATCTCTCAAGTTAGTATAGTATGTAATATATTCTGATGCTGATTTTGTGCCAAAATAAAATAATCTTGTCCAGGGCTGCAGCTAACTGTTGTTTTCATTATCAATTATTGTGTCTGTGTTTTTTTTTTGTTTTTTTTTTCTGATTCGTTGTTGTTTATGTCTACAGAACGGGAAAAAAACAAACATCCATTACAAGTTTTCAAACTGCTTGTCTTTGACCTTCAAACAATCCAAAACCTAAAGATATTTAAAGATTAATAGCAGTGAGAAAAAAAACTGCAAATCCATCCATCTGAGAGGCTTGAAACAGTAAATATTTGGAATCTTTTTATTATTAAATTTTATTTTATATTGGTTGTCTTGTGAACTAATTTCCCACTTGTCTTGTCCACTGTGTTTTAAGGGTTTAAAATGCAAAAAAAAGTAAAGCATCTTTAACATCGTGTTAATTCTACCATAAGGAAAAACAGACAAGATGAGGTTTATCTGCGGTCGCTTTCTTTCCCAGGTTCTTGAGTTTCATTGTGTTTGCCATTTCTACCTCTCCCCAAGGCTATGCATCTGGTGCTCTCCAGCGTGCACAACTGGGGAAAGAAGCAGGATGTCACTTTTGTGAACTAGCCACGGTGGAGAGGAGGGGAAAATGACGCAATCGTCAGAAAAGTGGTTTGGGTGGTGAAGCTGGGGCCTTAGGAGGGGCAGGTTGCAGGGATCGCCCGCACCTCGGCAGATGTGCCTCGGTGTCACTGCACATCCGCAGCCGAATGAATCACCCGACAGATGTTTAACGTCAAGGCCGGGCTGTCACGCCAGCCAAACACACACACACGTGCACACACCAGCCATGCAAAGACATGCACACACACATTCACAGCACAATTTATTACGACATTAGGAAGATTGGCTCCACAAGGGGTCAAACCAAAGCCCTGGCATTCACCTTGAATGTGACTTTGACCAAAAATAACAAAACAGAGATTTAATTCAACATATATAAAAGTTTTTGGAGAATGGTATAAAAAAAAAAAAACACCATCCTCTGATGTGCATGAAAACACACACAACACACTGACTGAAACGTAGTTCTGCTCAAACTCGCTGAGTCTCATGAAATGTCTCTACAGCATAACGTATTTTCTGTTTGATCTCTGGCTTGTACCATCTGAAAACAACCCGTCAATATTGAAAGACAGAAGGTAGTTTAGATAACTCTACACCAGAATCCTCCTGATTCCTTTTTTTGTTTTTTTTTTGTTTGTGGGACCTTTCATGGCAGCATAAAGATATTTTGTAAAAACCCATTTCCACCAAAAAACAAACAAATGGGGCTTCTTACCACAGATGTAATTTTTATTACCTCTTTGTTTCAGGGTTTGTTTTTGGGGGTGAGGATGACGAAATGCAACGCTACCACAATAAACTGTCAGTGCCGAAAAACAGATGTTCTCAAACTTTGTAATGTCACACTGCCATGCTGTACACAACACATTTCCACATGTGAGATTTTATCGACAAGAGGAAATGATGGTTCCATAAGACTAAAGAATTAACTGGAGATTTAATGTCACACATTATAAAAAAAAATAAAAAAAAGAGGGAAAAAAATGACAGGTCCTGCTAATTAAGGTGGACCGTCACTTAAAGATTTGTCTGATATTCTCACAGAAGCAATGATTTAGTGTGCCATAGATGTATGTTATTTTATTTTATTCTAATCTATTCTTATTTATTTAATAAGTGTCTTGGTATCAAGTACACAGACAGTCCCTGTGTTAGAGAAGAGCAGTTGAAGGTAAGGAGCTTTTAAGAAAGAGTTGCTGGATCTTTGAGAACATTCTTGAGGCCCTTTTCCCCTCTTTTGGAGAAACCCAGGCAGATAAAAGGAAACACTCGGGTGGATTAAAGTGTTCAGAATGTATCAGCATCAAACCACTGGAGTTTTTGCCCTCTACATTTTTCAAACACAGTCAATAGATCTAAATATTTTACTGTGCCCTGGCCGATTTATTGTTTGATGTTTAAAAACTTGTGTGGAATGAAAGAAAATTCATTAAAGAAGAAGGCCCCAGAACGAGGCCCTACGATCAGCTTTGAAAGTCTAGTTTAACTGGGATATTGATCATTCTCTTTCTTCTGTGACAAAGGCCACCAGGGACGCTGGAGGTGTCGGTGGATGAAGGCGCGCTGCCAATAACACCAGACGTGTGTGTATACACTGTAGGTGAGGCTGGGAATTACACTACTGACACTGAAAAAAAAAAATCCAATAACTCAAAAATGACCAAACAAACATCTGCACATTCCTGATTTCTTGCTGGTCAAAAGAAATTTAAAGGGTGCGCTCCGGTTTGTGTGCAGCATTGTGATTTTTAGAAATGCTTGACAGATATGACGAATGTATTGTGAACTTAATTAAGGCTTTGGGTGCTCACTGGAATAAAAACATTAAAAATGAAGTGTATTTCTGTTGTATTGATCATCCCTAAAGTTACACATCAAGGTCATCCAGTGTCCCGTCGACAGAGCTGTTTATTTATGAGACTGTGGACTGCTGTTTGAGAAGAAACTGATTCACTGGAGTAGTAACATTACTGTGTATGAGTTCTATTTTTAGGGAGAATTTATCCTTTCAGTCCCCCCAGTCACTCTAAGTCTGAGGGTAAACTTTAACACATTCAGACTGGTTACACTGCAGGAGTAGCTATACCCAACATGGCTTAAGAATTCTCAGCACACTTTACAAGCTACACCCAAACAAAAGGTGAAAAGCGTTATGATGGAAGTGTGATGCTGCTTCATCTTTGGGCTTCTGCACAGGCAACAGAGATATTTTACAGAGGTGAAGCAGTATAGTCGTAGAAATATTATTTTGGAGAACTTCAGCACAGAAATGCAAAAACTTATTTAAGCTTAGATTTACCGTCAAGGATAAGTCCTAAATTTCTGGCAACGTTTTTGACATCAGGAGACAAGACTTAGACACAGCAGCAGAATTCACTCATTAAATCTTTGGAATATGCAGGGCAAGAATTTATTTTCCCTGACGGACAAAAAATTTGACAAGCAGGATTTGACAACTTGTCAGCGATGTTTTGAGAGACAGGAGCCTGTTTAGGCTGATGCTCTCTAGACAAGTGTAATGACATGCCATCGTATCAGTGTCACTTGAAAGGGAAAACACATGCAAGCTGCGCCACTTGTCGAATTTCTGAGCCTAAAAACCATATTAAAAAGAATATTAAGATTATGATATAAAATTGTGATCGTGAAGCTACAGTGACCACAACAAACCAGGGCAACATTTTGTGTAAATAATTTACTGTTAAGTACAGCAAATAACAAATTGAGGTCTTTCTGTCTGCACACATTCCTACAGGCCTGCACAGAGGCATGATTAGTTTGGCTAGACACTCAACCCTGGAGTCAAAGTTCAGCATCCTGCACACATTACACTTAACAATAATATCCATTGAAGGAAAAACAACACAATCTTCATGACAATTACTTGACCCTTGGCTCGTTCTCACTTCCAATAACTGTAGCTGCCTTTGGGAATATTTGCACAATTCGATGGAAGAGCTGAGCCAAAAGGGGCAGAGCAGTTACCCCCCCCCTACGTGTCTCTACTGTGTCCCCCACTTCAGAGGAGTGCATGGGAATATCAGAGTATCGTGCAAACTACATTTTCGAGCATATCTCTCGGGGTCCTGGCACTGCGACAGCGTGACTCTTTCATTCTTTACATCTGCTCGACGGGAGATGAGTGAGATGCAGATGTGTGAGTAAATTAGAAGCGGCGTTTCAGAGCTGCATTTGTAT
The DNA here is from genome assembly GCF_905171665.1 of Trachurus trachurus. Classification (NCBI taxonomy): domain Eukaryota; kingdom Metazoa; phylum Chordata; class Actinopteri; order Carangiformes; family Carangidae; genus Trachurus; species Trachurus trachurus. The sequence goes on along the minus strand of NC_139891.1, from coordinate 22,308,817 downwards.
TTCATTAATGTGCCGCCATCGATCAGCAAATTGTTTTTTCTCTGACAAATGTTTTGTTATACAATACATGCTCATGCTGTGCAAGATTCGTTATATTAAAAGCAGTTCTGCTTGCCCCTCCTTTTGCACAAAATCTTTCCTCTAAAAATCCGAGCCCTCTGATTCAGCTTTTGGCAGCGCTGAGACAGTGCAACATGGCCTGTCTGTGAGAATTCACCACCACCTCCTCTCCTCCCCTCCCTCTTTCCAAAAATCAGTTACTGATCTTCATCTGATCTCTTCTTCTGCATAGCTCTGATCACAGCACTAGTATGTTTCAGTGTGATAACAATTGATTTCAGAAGGCGTTTTCCACAACCTGAACCACTGATGGTCACTTAATGATAGATATCTCAACTCCTGTTTGCTGACCTTTGTGTTCAGGCAGCAGCATCTGACTCCCTCTTTTCTTTATGTCTCATGAATATCTGTCCCTCTCTCTGCCTTATCTGCATCAAGTTACTGAGTGGAATTTTACCACTCTGCAGGTGAAAGAGGAATAGTCAGCAAATACGGAGGAAAAGGAAAACACTGCTGGACAGAGGTGAAAGAGCTTCTTACATGCACATACAGGCAGGCGGCGCGGACGGATCTGCTTGGCCATCAACTCCCAGGACAAACCGCTCCCTCACTGAAGACGCTGGTTCCTTCGGTGGTGAGGGTAAAAGGCTGAAGGGAGAAGTCAGAGGCACGTCAGTATGGCTGTGTTTAGTCTGTCCCAACAAAATCAAGTACTTAAAGTAGCTACTTAGAGTATATGAAATATGGCGCTGACTCTTCATGATATCATGAATTACGGAGCTGCTGGTGCAGCCTTCAGGGAAATAAATACCAATTATCATCATCACACTGCTGCTACTGAGCATGCAACACTACGACACCTGAGCATTTCTAGGTGGCAGCCTTGCCAGTTATAGAGGTGAGAAGTGTTTTCCCTAAAAATATCCATGTTAAAATACGGAATGAATGGATTTTGAAAACATTGATCATGAACAAGTTGGTTGTTCATTATGATAGTGAACTGCGTTTACCTAATTTCACATAAAACTTGTGAATCAGGTTTTTGTTCCTCACCTCTTCACTGCGTTCTGTCCTTTTTACCAAGTGTGTTACTCTGTTTTGAAAAGACACACAGGACACAGCAGGAGGGGAGGTGTGATGTTCTCTTTTTATTGACTGACACGGCTGATGAGGGCCCATCCTGCACTTTGGCAGGAGGGTAGGCGAGCATGTGGAGGTGGCGCCCACCAGGGTGCAAGGAGGGGACGACATGGCCGTCCTTCATAGATATTCCATGCGTGGCTTTACCCTCAGCTGCCCTGTCAAGGTCTGTGCGTGCCCCTCCGAGGGAGCTGAGACAGGGTCATGGATGACACCCGCCTCTATGCCAGACGTGACAGCACAGCTGGGCCGCTTAATGACAGAGGGGCCTGGCCCAGCACACACCTGCCCATCGCGGGCAGGGCAGGCGACCTCACGGGGAGAAAGAGGAGCCGCTGCCACGTTCGATGGGCAGATGTTCTGGAGGGGAGACAGCAGAGACAGCTGCACTACAGGGACCCCTCCGTTTCTCTCCACTCTCCAGTAATTGAAAATCATGTAAAAGGTCAATTGTGTGATACTGGGCTGTCCCTCTCTGCAAGTTGTTCCTTTCAGCCAGAACATGACAAAAACAACACTGACTGGTTGACAGCTTTTGCTTCAATTAACTGCTTATTTAGCTATGGATGTCCACATAATGACGATATGTGTAAACATTGCACGTGAATAAATCTGCATATACAAGGAGGTGCGGGCCATCTGTTGGAGGCCATGGATAGGGGTCCCAGAGAGAAACCTAATCATTGGGTACATTACACAGACACTGTTATGACATTTGGACTCCAGGCAAGAGGAGGTTGGAAATCACACTCGTTCCAAACTATCTGCTTTCCTGAATAGCAGGCCAAAGCCTCCGTGAAAACAGTCCACTGTATCGCAGAGGGTCAGTGACTGTCCTGAATACCGACGGAGAACGACCCCTCTCTCTGGGATTCACTCTGATGAGAAGTGGCAAGGCTCTAACCTCCACAGGACTGCTCTGTGTTTGTGGTTGTCTTAAACAGAACCAGCTACAGAACTGTCACACACCATCAGCCTCCGTGGAATTCAGCAGAGATTTATGGACCTTCACGGACAGAGAAACGATCAAAATAGACAATGAGGACTCATCAAGTTACACAAAACAGGGAAATGAGATAAACTCTGGCCACTTTTGCGTGAAATTTGCTTGTTGACTTTCAAGTACTAAAACCTTGGCAACGCGTTTTAGATTTTTTTTTTTTTTTTTTTTTACTTGACCTGGATAAATGTGAGTTTTATGCGAACTGGAAAAGGTACAAAAGCTTCGGATGCTCAGACTCGGTGTGTGTCAGAGTTGGACGAGGAACAGCCGACATAAATGTGACATCTCATCACATTCATTTCAATAATTTAGAAGTTTAAAAAAGTTGTTTCTTTTAATGAGAAACATGTTAGGGCTCGGCCACAAACATGTGGTTTTAGGGGGGAACTCTTCAAAATTTAAACAAAAACAAGTGCTGTGACTCGAGTACCAGCACAAACAGGAAGGAAACAATATATTCCATAAACTCCCCCAAATGAGAATGTTATCAATAACACTTGTGTCTGCAGGAAAAACAAAATGAAGCTCTTCAAAATGCATGTTTCTGGTTTGACTGACCGTAGCCCTTTGCCAATAACAATGTTACCCGCAATCACGATCCAAACCGCACACCCTTGGCACGGCACGCTGTCACAAATTATGTTTTGATTCTGACCAAATGCAACAGCTTCCTGTCTGGTGCTGTTTTCTCTTACTGTCTGTTTTATTATCTTGAACTAAATGCAAACTGGAGGATGCTGTTTTTGCTGCAGGAAGGACAAATCAAAAGTGTTGGACTCTGCTGATGACAAACTTGGAGAACATGTATCCTCATCAAGGAAACAATGACTGTATCCAGAATTTCAAAGACATAACCACCACTCTCTGTATTCATTTAACCCCGATCCAAGTCCTTTGTAGACACCGCTGTTCCATCATATCATGGACCCGACTCACTAATTGTTTCTCGTGTCTAGAAAACAAATACATAACAATTATTTCTAATCACTCCGGTAAAACGGCCGGGCCCTCTCAATTTAAACGTGCGAGTAAGTGATTGTTTGTGTGCGCAGGCCACTCGTATGAAAGTGTAACTGTGCAACGGCATGTGTGTAACACACCAGAATGCACATTTCAAAGGCAAGACAGCTCCTGGGCTTGCTGAACTTTTGCTTGTTATCAGGAGCTGAGAGTGAAATGGAGAGAATTGATCTTTTGTCTACTGGAGGTGCACTCCCTTGGGCTGCGCCGCTCGCTTGCTCACTCGCTTGGCTGCCATGCAGAGGGCTCTCTTTCTCATCCCACCCCACCACCACCCCCCACCCACACCCCCAACCACCACCACCATCCTCTCTTCTCCCTTCATTCACTCACTCTCTTTCTCTCTCTCTCTCTCTCTCTCTCCCTCTCTGCATGGCGGCTGCCTCTCCTCCAGCTGACACTTGTCCTGCCGTTACTGGGAGAGATGTGTGCTGAGCTGCTGACACCAGGATTGATCTTCCTCCTTTTCCCCATAAGCTCCGTATCAAGCTCCTGGAGACTCTGGAGGAGACAAAGAGTGGGGAGGGAGGAGGGGATGGGGATATATACAGGGGTTGGGGAGGCGGCCGGAGTGAAAGGGAGAAGAGGGAGAGAATATTGTCAACTCACATCGCCTCTTCAAACTAACAATGTTTGGTGCAGCAAAGAAACGGAGAACGCAAAGTTGACAGTTTTATTGGCGGTGGTGGGAGGAGGAAGTTCACTCTCTTCACAGCACCGACATCTAGATTCCCTTAATGCTACCAACCGCAGTCGTGTTTCCTGAACCAAGTTTCAAATGGTCTATTTAACAGAGTGAGATAACCGTTAAAATAAAACGGTTCCAGGATTCTGTAACTAATAGAGCTCAAAATCTGCTTGATTAAAAGATTTGCCAGGACTTCCTCGCCACATTTTTGTAAAGAGATCCCCAGCGGTGTGTGTGTGTGTGTGTGTGTGTGTGTGTGTGTGTGTGTGTGTGTGTGTGTGTGTGTGTGTGTGTGTGTGTGTGTGTGTGTGTGTGTGTGTGTGTGCTGAGACATCTGCCTGAGTCAGACTGGCCTATTACTGAGCCCACAGGATGATTTTGAGGTCACACTTAACACAAACAAAATCAGTGCTGAAGCGCGACCTCCAGAGCTCTTTGCTTACTTTGATTTGATTTCTATTGTATTGATTTCTACTCAAGGTAAATGTTTATCATGCTGATGAAATCTACTTTAAAGGCATGGAAATCTACTTTTCTTTACTGCAACTTCCTGCAACTGGTTATTATAACGATGAGACTGCTTCAGTGGTGGCAGGAAAAATAATCTAATGTTTAACTAAACTGTAAATTGTTTAGTCTTCACTGCAATAGACTTAATAACCATATTTTTGGAAATATGTGTTTGCACATCAATTAAGTCACAGCTGAGTCACTAGTCTTCACTGGAGCGAGGCATAATGCAGAACAGATTTTCTTTTCTTTTTTTTAACTACATGGTCTTCTTTAAATAAAAAGTGCCTTTACACACAAGCCTTGGAATACCTACAGTATGTTATGTGTGTATTTCAAAATATCTTAAACATGCCTGGTGCTTACACAGCTCGTGTGTAATGCCTAAAAGTGGAAAATGCAGACATAAAAAGCATTTAACCAAGCTAAAAAGTTGCTTTGAAGCCTAAAGGGGCCCAAGTAACTTCTGACTGACACAAAGGTCAAAACTAGCAACAACATGGATTGAATGAAGGCCAAATGGTCAAATGTAAGTCAGTACTAAAGCTGCTGTCGGGTTTATAATATAAACTAAATAAAACACATAATGTACATCAGTCAAGGCCGCAAATGACAGAATTTGTTATATCATATTATGTTACTATTAGGAATTTCTTTTTATCCGTGATCATCATCAACATTTGCCTTTTTTTTCCAATCAAAAAAATGCTGTCATTCAATAATGTTCTCAGCGATTAATACTTCTTTCTTTTTTTTTTACCAGATTTCCGGCTTGGTGCCTAAATCTGAAATTTTTCCAAGACACTGACCAAAAAAAATAAAACTAAATGCAAAATACAACTCCACTGGCAGATGTAAAATTTACAGTGTCTGTAACTGAAATATTAATTAGAAATGACAATCACAGCATGACATCAAAATAAATAAAATAAAATAAAATACTTTAATCGTGATGTGCAGTCGTACAGTAAAGGGCGTGTCCTCAGTGGCTCTTGAGGACTTCTGTTGTGATTCTTAGTCCAGGCATGTGAGTGGATTTGACTGGGGATCTTTACAGTTATTACTGTGTGTTATTGGCGTCGTGAGGGGAGCAGGAGGAAGGGTTAAGGGTGGAGGGGGCGGGGGCAGATGGGAGGAGAGGAGGGGAGGGGAGGGGAGGGGGGGTCTCTAGCAGCAAACATGATAATTTGCGGGTTAGCCAATTTCAGGAGGCCGGATGGCCCGATACCCTTGGTAAGCATCCAAGAGCAGCGGAGAGCAGAGCAGAGCGGAGCAGAGCAGAGCAGAGCCGTGCAGGAGGAAGATGAATCAAGTTTAATAACAAAGGGTTCTAATTGCCCCCCCACAACCCTGCCCACCCCCACCTCAGAGCTGAACTCTAATTACAGTCAGAGCACAGTGCACTGTCACCCAATATTAAGTTGTTGAAAAGCGGGCCGAGATAATCGATGGACACTTTAGTTGTGGTGGTGAGGGTGGGGGGTGGGGAAGGAGACAGAGAATGAGAGAATGAAAAAGTAAAATGCCCCTTCCATTCAGTGGGAACCGGCACCACCCAAAGCCCTCCTGGCTCATGAGAAGGCCGCTGGGACGGTCCAAGAATGATTGCAGAGCAATAATCCTGAGCACACCTCCCCAACACCCCCATACAAACACACACACACACCCCAAACACAGACCCGCGCGCACAAATACACACACATACACTTATGTGAGCTTACAGCACAATGTAGAGCCCCACATTCCCCACAGGCTGCCTGAGCACCCGTGCGTCTGAGAGGAAAGGTGAACACGGTCACCCTAATTACAGGGGCCCTAGCTCTCTCACACACTTACACACACTCGCCAGGCATAACTAAAGACAGGCCAATTAGGGCGAGAGGGAGATAAGGGAAGTTTTATTTGTATACTAATTAAGCCCCTGATGAAATTCAAAGGGGAGGTGGTGAAGGGGATTGGGGGAGGGAGCGGACGGGTAATTGTGTGGTTGAGAAAAGGTTGCTGTAGGTACGGTTATCTGAGAAGCACAGCCTTGAGATAGTTGGCCCCTAATCCCGTGCTGAGCCCCGGCACTTCACTGCAAGGTCTCTCATAATTTGTTACATAGGAAATGGCAGGCTCTGACAGCGAGATCATCAGCAGCATTTATTGTCTGTTTGCTCCACATTTAAGTTACACACAAAAGAAGATGTCATAAAAGCAAGTGCTTTCTAATTCTTTGTTGTCTTTTTTTTCTTTTGCTGTAATCTAAGATTATTTGTTGTTGAACAAAATCTTCATTAAGAATAGTTAGACTTTTGCTTGCAGACTCGGTAACATGAGAACCTGACCACTGGAGTTTAGATTTCAGTGGCTAAAATGTCACTTTAGCTGAACAGACCAATCAAAACAAACACAGCACAAGTGTGACAAGCAAAACAAATTGATTATCAATTAATCTCACCAGAGCTGAAATGTTTAGACCAGTCTGAGCATCTCTGCAAAGGTATGATATGAGCATTTAACAACACCACATTTCTTATATTCTCGAAGCCACTTTTAAAGTTTTAGTTTTCAATAATGTGCATAATTTTATGTGTTGTTGCCTTTCATGTTTTAAAATAAGATTTCTACAGGTGAATGTCAACAGCTGTAAATTAATACTAATACTACTAATTAATAGATTAGGAGTTTCATTGAGAAGATGCCACATTTCCTTGATAAAAACATTGAGGTAAATTAATGTGATCAACTGAACTGAACTTTAATCTGATGGTCAACTGAGAGTGAAATCAATGTTAGGTCTCTGAAAAATAACAGAATTGGCTTTGTAGGCCAAAAAATACAAACACGGACATTAAAAGAGTTAGGTTTATTTTAGCATTAGCCTACCTAAATCTACCTATCTTATTTTAACAACAACTGTCTGATACCATAGGCTGTTTAACTGATATTAAATGTAGCCTACAGTAAAGTCAACTTTCACCACACTGTCTGGCTGCATGTCTACCTTCAACAAACTGCACCTGATTTCTGTGTCTGGTGCATCATGAAGTTGTTTAGCTTGCTAGCTAGTTTTTTTTTTTTTTTTTAAAGATAAAACCAATAGCCTATCCCGAATTCGCCACGGACTGTTCATGTGTGATATGCACCACAAAGATAAAACAATAACCATCACTGATCCACTGTGATGGTGATGAAAAGGTAAAAACCTGATCATCTTCTGCAGGCAAGTTCTGGAGGAGCTGAAGGGAGCAACTGTTTTTTGATTTCTAATCGGATTTACCGGCGTTTATTTGCCCTGAACGTCACAGATAACAACACCGTCATGAAATGTAAGTCACACTTAAATATAAAATATGTGTAGACCATGTCCTTGTATTCAGAAGTGACTGAGATATCACTTTGAAAGTTAGCTTAGGCCTACCTTTGCTTGCAGACGCAGCCATTGTTGCCGCTGCGTGCACCTGCGACGTAACGTCACGTCATCGGCGCATCCGCTGCAAGTCGGCCCTTTAGTTTGGAAAGTAAAAAAAAAAAAAAAAAAAAAAAAAACTATCATCGGGTTAATGCATCGAAAGTAAGTAAAATAAGTGGCACAAACTACAATAAGTTATGCCAGCACTCCTGCACCACCTTAAGGCAGCACAAAAACGTTGTATGTTTTCCCCAGAAACTATGAGTGAAAATGATGATGATGGAAAATGTAGGAGGCTAAACCTTAATATAATACATCCATGGGCTAAACAGCCTATATGGCAGAGTTGGTCCTTCTTGACAGTTATTTTCGTGGTTGATATTTTCCCCAAAGTTAAAATAATCAGTTGATGAATGAATTAGTTGATGAACGGTAGCCTAACCATTTTTAACAATTTTCTACAAACATGTTGGTTTTGTTTTGTTTTGTTTTGTTACTGGTCAGACAAAACAAGACATGACAACACAGGTTGTCTGTTCAATAATCCTTTGAGAACAGATAGGCCTACTTGTCAGATGTGCAGATGTGTTGATAATTGGTAGCCTACTTGCATCCTTGTATTAACACAACCTTCTTCTGGGTTTTCTGCATGTTCATTAGGCCTACTATCAAGCAGAAAAAAGAGTTGTTTGACAGAGTAAATTAGCTCAATACAAACTAAACTAGTTTCACACAGAAGCCAACTTCAGCCACAAGACTAAGGAGTGATCAGAGATGATTTTCTACTGCAGTGGTGAACATTTGCAAATAACTAAATATTGAACCCAATGATTTAGAGTAAATCCAAGGCTTAAGGAGCCACAGGCCATGCATGTGTAAGGTCTATGAGCAGTTGTATAGGTTTTGTTCCCGTGTGATAATCCAGCCTTGAATATAAACATATAGCCTAACTCAGGAAATGTTTTCGTTTTTTAAAACCTAATTTATAAAATGTTAAGTTTATTTGATTCTGTTGGCCTTTATTGTTATATAAAGCCACTTTGTGTAATAAAACTGCAGTATCTCATTGAACAGTAGCACATCCAACAGCAGAGGGCTCATCATTAACGTTTCTACTTCAACCATCTTAAGACATCATCATTAACAGCCAATCCTAGAACAGTTCTGTAAGATCAACCTGGCACTCAGTCGCTTCATCAGAAGCTGCGTTTCATCCCTTATTAGACATTAGCTTCACAGAGACCCCCTGTGACGTGTTGTCACAGTAAGCCATGTTGGGTTGGGTATCAAAGTGGGTGCCCCACTGAGCTTCAGCAGAGCTGGCAGGATCATCAAAAAGTCAAGCAATCAGGATGATTTGATGGTTCACAGCAGGCGGGTGTGTTGCTCATTTCTGAGAGCGATTCTTCACTGATTCTCCACCATTTTGCAGCGCTCTCAGCTTCAAATTGAATTTGCCAGCCAGCAGATGAAAATATTAATGATGTAATAATTCAAGCCCAAATTCTTATATGTGCTATATACTGTGTGATGTTGAGTGATAAAGGGAATAAGATATGACCCTTATCAGCGAGCTGAAGACACATGCATTCATATAAACGCAGTATCTTTTAAACCACATGTGTAAACCAGAAAGTCTGGAGATATTGTCTCAACACAGATTCAGTTGAAACAGTGAATGTGTTAAGACAGACTTTGTTGACTGAAATATTCCCACTGTCACATCATACCATCAAGTTGAGTGCACTTTTAATTTCAAGACACCACTGACATTTAATATCACAGTCCAATGAGAAAAAAAAAACGTTTGCACCACTCTGGATTTCTATTGACTCTCAATAGTCCAATTAGTTATAGAAAATTTGGATCAAGTTTCAGAAGACAGATTGCACTGCAAAACTGACTAATAAAGATTTAGAAGAGTGATTTTCATTTAGCTATGACCATTTGTGCGTTGTACATTCACTTGCCAGGAAGAGGCATTGGGGGAAGATTTGAATAATTCATCCAAGTTAAACCCATTAAGAATATCCATGTGGACACTTTTTTTGATGTTAAAGACAGTGTATGATCTCAGGGTGCTTTCAAACTATATCTGGCTTTACTTCTGGTGTCTGTTTTCCCCTGAAGCGACAAAGATCAACTGGCTCCTGTGTTAATTCTGCAGAAGTGTACAGTACAGAGGTCTATGCTGCAGAGCTGGCAGGCGAGCCCAACTATCAGTGTTAAACAGCTCTGCACGTAGTCTGAATAAAGTCTCTCAAAAGCTAGAGAATGGCAAATTATTCAGTGCATCTTTTTTTAAATGAATCTTATGGAGAAAAAAAATGAAGCATGGGAGAGCTCCCACTGTCAAATGACTTTGAGTCATCACTTCAAAACTTTGATTAATATCCTACTTTTACCTCAAAAGTTTATCAGCTTGACGTGAGTATCACTTGGAAAAAAAGACCATGTGAGAATTGCCACTTTATACTTCCTTATTAATTCATATGAAATTAATGTTGTTTACTGATTTTCTGCAAACACATCAGTCCAATCTTCATCCATCTGATAGGTTTCCCCTCTTGAATTTCACAAAAATATTTGGAGGTGATGCAAACGCCAGCAACAACCACCGGGTCAAAACAGGGTTGTGAGATCTCATAGAAACACAAATCATCAAAAATCTCTCAGAGTGCTCAGACAAGCAGCGTGCATGTGGGCATTCGAATGAAAGGTAATTCAACACCGTGCTTGTCATGGATCGCAAAGAAAAACAACAATCGCCTCCTTCAGCACAAGAGCTGTCAAAGCCTTTTATAGTTTTTTTGCCCAGCGGTCACTTCACTTTTCAAGGCGGAGGGCTCGACCAAGCCCCCCCACAGTGATGCCGGGAATCAGAGAGTAGGCGGTTTTCTGTGTGAAGCAGGTGTGGTAGAGGTCCACCTTTGGGGCCTGACTGTTTCTCCCAGCCAAGACATTGCACTCTGCTCTCAGGCAGGATTTTTACTGGCCCACGGCATGTCTGCGATGTATATTTTGGGTGTCCATCTCCCACTGTGAGCTTCCATGAACTCCCTAAAAAGCCTATGAGCTACAAATTACTGCTAGTCAAGCACAGTGGTAGAACCGGTCCTTTTTCACCTGTTCCCGGTCGTACCATGGATCCAACAGGAATTAAAAAACACTTCAGTGCCAGGCCTGGTGACCTCAGAGCGATTCCTTCAGAGGTTATTAGCCAAGGGCCACTGAGGAGGGCTCTGGAGAGCTTTCCACACGCAAGAGCCAGTGACAGGCTCCGCACAGAAAAAAAAAACTGCCAGAGAAGCACAATAAAGATAATTAGCAATGAGACCACTAGCCGCCCGTAGCCCCACACCACCGGCTCCATATCCCCTGGATATCTCACCCCCTTCCTCCTTAAACTGTGCTTAACTCATCCCCTCCATCTCCTCTCCCCAATACAACCCTGCTCAACCTTGATCTGCGCACTATCCGTCAGACCAATAAGCATCCCTAACATTCACAGTGGCAATGTCTTCAGTCAGGCAATTAACAGGTTAAATACATTTTTAGCATCTAACACTTAGATGAGAAGATGGATACCACTCTAATATCTGCCTGCTTTTTTAATGTCCTCTTGTGAATTTCTATAGCTTCTTATTTTATTTCTCTTCTCATTCATACAGCTCCTAATGTGTTTTCTTGCCACCCAGAAACTTGAACGTGTGAATTTACATAAGAAAACAAGAATGTCAGTCTTTATGTTGACATTTTTGCAACATGGCCACTGCTGCGTAAATGACTCTGTAACAAAGGGGAAAGTGGTGTTAAATGAAAGCACAATAGTCCTATATATATACTATATAGATACATATATATGAATTTTTTGTTTGTTGTTTTTTCATGGTCTGCATGGACGTAGCCTCCATGACATATCCCATATGTTTTTGCAGAGCAGTTTTGATGCCATCTTGGCAGTGCCGGACTCTGTGCTCATCCAAAAATGGGCAAAGAAGTGGGCAGCCTGTGGAGCCAAGGCTTTGGCGCATACAAGTTTAAAGTTGGGCGGTTCTGTGAAGATTTCCCATCATTTGCAGCCAGCCTTAAGTGGCAAGTGAATTCTATGGTCGCACCATGTGTAAATAAAAAAGCAAGTTGCCGTATCAACTTAACAGGGTGGGTGATAAATCAAAGTCTTTGCTCTGCGGCTGCCCAAAGTGGCTGAAAAAAAAAGAAGTAATTAGTAAAAGGTTTAAGCATAAAACAAAACAGCGACATTACACGCTGATCATCATCACATAAAGTCCAGGCCTCAGCAGTGAACCTGAGCCCTTACAGTAGGCTACTTCTATGAGGAAGCACAGGATAAAATCAGCGGGAAGAAAAAAAAAAGCAGAGGAGTCTGATGTTTAGCAACCCATTACTGGACCCACGACACTCCACCATTAATCCCAGTGTACTGTTCTCTCTATGTGTTATGCTCTTGCGTGAACACAGATTAAACAGCCAGCCAAACTCCTTATTCAAGAGCCAGGAAGTGAGCGGCTTGCTCCTTTAATATCTTCTTACACATTAAGTCAGCATTTCTGACTGCACTGAATTCGGTGTAAAACTAGAAAAGAAAGATACAAAAAAGTGTCTTAATAAACAGTCATGTAAATATCAGTATCAACGTGTTGACTGCTTCATATTAACTCAACAGGTATTAGCACAGCAGGCTAGAAAACAAAGCAACTTAGCAGGTAAGTATACACTACTGTCACACAAGCTACGACATTAAACCGTTACTTTTATACACAAAATACCCTTGAAATATATCAACACATCTTATCAAACCTGTAAACTATGTGTAACACTTACAACCATTGCTTTCTGAGAGATAACTGCATTGATGCGGCCGTGAGACGATGTACACACACTCGTTTTCCCTCTCGTTTACGTTTTTACTTCCTACATCCGGTTCGGGAGATTTTCAAAATAAAAGCGCCGGAAATACATATAAACGTAGAAAACGGTAAATTAACATGTCAATGTCATTTTGAGTGTCTTTTAAACATATTAAACATATTCAGGGCAGAACACTCCCCGTCTGGCATTTACTGATGCCACTTAAGACTTAATTGTCCTGATTTGACCTCTGGCTTTCCTTTGCCAGGAGTAAGACCACTTCAGTGACAGGCCTTAAGAATGTCTTTACTTTGTCATGTGATGTTGTCCTGACCTCAACTTTGCGGACTTTCCCGTCACCGCTTGGACTGGTAGATGTGACCAGACCCATAGGCCACTCATTGCGGGGGGAATCACTCTGTTTAAGTAGCACAATGTCTCCGACTTCCAGGTTGCGACATGCTGTGTGCCACTTACGCCTTGGCTGAAGGGTGTGGAGGTATTCAGTTCTCCATCGACTCCAAAACTCATTGGCAAGTGCCTGCACCTGTCTCCATTGACACTTGAAAAGATCCTTTTCCCCGAAACTGCCGTGTGGAGGAGACACACCTGGTTTTTGGGTCAAGAGCATAGCAGGGGTCAGCAGCATTGGAGAGGAGGGATCGGAGGAGACCGGGACTAAAGGTCTGGCGTTGATTATAGCACACACCTCTGCCATTAAAGTACTGAGCGCATCATGAGTCAGGTGAGCATGTTTGGTTCGCAGCAACATGGCATCGAGTATCCTCCGGGTCACGCCAATCATGCGCTCCCACACCCCTCCCATGTGGGATGCGTGCGGGGGGTTGAATTCCCATGTGCAACCATTCTCATGTAAGTACTTCAAAGTGCTGGTTTGCTTCGGATCATCTGGTCTCATGCCCAGTTCAGAACTGGCTCCGATAAAGTTTGTGCCCCGATCTGATCTCAGCTGCTTCGCTGGCCCTCTTAAAGCGAAAAACCTTCGGAGGGCGTTGATGCAGCTGGCTGTATCCATGGACTCTATGACTTCTACATGCACAGCTCGGGTACTCATGCATGTAAAAAGTATGGCCCAGCGCTTACTCTGAGCTGCGCCACCTCTGGTGCGTCGGGTGAGAACCTCCCAGGGGCCGAAAACGTCCAATCCTACATAGGTGAATGGCGCAGATGAGCTCAGGCGCTCTGGAGGGAGGTCGGCCATCTTTTGGACCTCAAGTCTTCCCCTCAGCTTGCGGCAGGTTACACAACGATGAAGGACTGAACTTATCAGCCTCTTGCCAGCAACAATCCACAGGCCTGCAGCCCTGATTGCACCCTCGGTGAATTGTCGCCCTTGGTGTTCCACTTTCATGTGATAATGATTCACCAGTAGTGTTGTGACGTGACTTTGTTTCGGGAGAATGATTGGATTTCTCACCTCAGGACTGATCGATGCATGTCTCAGACGTCCTCCGATCCGTAAGAGGCCATCATTCATGGACGGATCGAGGTTCAGGATTGTACTTGTTCTTGAAATTTCTCTGTCTTCTTGCAGTGCAGTGTACTCTTCTGGATAAGCATCTCTTTGAACAGACGTGAGTATGAACCGCTTGGCTGCTGTCAGCTCTTCTGGAGTACGAAGTCTGCTGCATCGATGCCATCTTTTACATGTAGCTGGTGAGTCAGATCTGAATGAACGAGTTTGATGGATCAAGAAGGAAACTGCCCTCAGCAAAGACCCCCAAGTGGAGAAGCGTTGGAAACGTCCTGAGGTAAGTTTACATTCACTAATGCAGGTAGCAAGAGTGGTCACTTGGGGTCTCACATCTGCATCTGTTTCAGGATCCACCAACTTAAAGGTCTCCTGTGTTTCAGCCAGAAACGGTTTGTGAAGGAACTCTGGCCCTGTAAACCACATGCTGTTGGTAAGTTGAGACGCTGGAACAGATCTGGTGGCCAGGTCGGCTGGATTTTGACCTGTAGGCACATAATGCCACTGTTGAGGGGAAGTTGTCTTGCGTATACGGTGAACACGGTTGTGTACATACACAAAGAATCGCTTTGATTCATTGTATATATAACCAAGGACAACTTTACTGTCACAATAGAACCTCACTGCATCTGGTTTGTGGTCAAGCTCGTCGAGGATCAGTTCAGCCATCTCGACGGCCAGCACAGCTCCACACAGTTCGAGGCGAGGAATGGTGGGCTCGGGTTGAGGAGCCAGCTTAGCTTTCCCGAGCACAAAGCCAACTCGACACTGTCCATCTGTCATGACAACTCTGAGGTAAGCTACTGCCCCTATTGCCCAGTTTGAAGCATCAGAAAAAAGACATAACTCTGTGTATGTGGCACTGGAGAGAGACTGTTGTATGTAGGAGCGGGGAAGATGTAGTGCACTCAGGTCCTTTAATGATTCTTTCCATGTTTCCCATTTGTTTAACTTGTCTGCAGGAAGTTCAATGTCCCACTCGTGAATGTCGGCAGAAAGTTCTCTGAGCAAAGCTCGCCCTTTAATGGTCACTGGCGCAACCAAGCCCAATGGGTCGAAGAGGCTATTGACGGTGGATAGCACTCCACGGCGAGTGAATGGCTTGTCGTTGACTGCCACTTTAAATGTGAAAGTGTCAGAGTCTATGTTCCAGCACAAACCGAGACTTCTTTGCACTGGAAGCTCTTCTTTGTCGAGGCCTAGGTCTCTCAGGCCTGCAGCCAGGTCGTCAGGTGTGAAGGCTTGCATCACTGTGACACTGTTTGAGGCGATTTTATGCAGTTTCAGATTTGATTCTGCCAGCGAAGCTTGAGTGCGCTTGAGCAGATCGATGGCTTCAGTCTCAGATGGGAGGGAGATGAGCCCATCATCCACATAAAAGTGTCGCTCAACGAAGTGGCGAGAGTCAGAGCCGTACTTTTGTTCGCCTTCTTGGGCAGCTCTCCGGAGGCCGTATATCGCGACTGCCGGCGAAGGGCTGTTCCCGAACACATGTACTCGCATCCTGAACTCCATCACTTCCTTAGTCAGATCGTTATCCTTGTGCCAGAGGAATCTTAAGTAGTCTCTGTGGTCTTCTCTCACCAAGAATCCATAGAACATTTGTTGGATGTCAGCAGTCAGTGCGACCGGTTCTTTTCTGAATCTGAGCAGCACTCCCAGGAGTGAGTTATTTAAGTCAGGGCCTGAAAGCAGGACGTTGTTAAGAGAGATGCCATTTTCTTGTGCACTCGAATCAAATACAACTCGTATCTGACCCGGCTTTTGGGGATGGTACACTCCGAAAATGGGTAAGTACCAGCACTCTGCACTCTCAGGAAGAACGGGAGCTTCTTCAGCATGTCCGTTTACAAAAAGCCTCTTCATAAAGGCTACAAACTGTTCTTTCATTTCGGGATTTTTACTCAGAGTACGCCGCAAGGAGTGGAGACGGGAGAGGGCTTGAGCACGGTTATTAGGGAGGCGTGGCCTGGGGGACCGGAAAGGTAGAGGAGCAGTCCAGCTGTTCTTTTCATCTCTGTGAAACTCCTTTTCCATGACCTTCAAAAATGTTTCATCCTCGAAAGACAAGGCAGGTTTGTCATCATTCTCTGTTCTTACGAACACACTGCATCCAAGCTTGTCTTGAGCTGCCACACTGTTGCCAGAACAGCTGGAGAGGTGAGTAGAGGTGCCGTGTCTGTGCTCCCCGCCGTAGCTCACTTTTTCTTTGACGCTGATGTGTTTCTGACAAGGCGTCAGATAGGATGGACGTCCGTTCTGCAGGACGTTGGTCTTGAAGACAGCTACAGTGGGTTTGTGAGCACTATCAATACAAACTTCCCCCACTATAACCCACCCTAAATCCAAACGCTGGGCAAAGGGTGCATCGTGGGGCCCACTGATTTGTTGCCTCACCTTGTGGACACGTATGAGGTCTCTCCCCAGTAAGATCAGGATCTGCGCCTCAGGATCAGGCTCTGGGATGTAAGGCGCCACAGGTCTCAGGTGAGCGTGGGAAAGAGCGACCTCTGGTGAGGGGATTTCTGATCGATTGCTCATGATCTCATTACATTCAATGAGTGGCGGTAAGTTTAAACATACTTCACCATTTATTGCTTGTACCTGGAAACCGACTGCCTTCCTTCCAGTCATTTCCACAGTGCCGGCGCATGTTCTCATCAGGTAGGGTGAAGCGTTGCCTTGGATACCAAACAGCTGGAAAAACTCAGCTCTAGCCAGCGAGCGATTGCTTTGGTCGTCAAGGATGGCGTACATCTTGACTGAGCGTTCCTTTTGTCCTTGTGGGAAAACTTGAACCAAGCATATCTTTGCACAAGATCGTGCTGGGAGACCTTCTCCGCAGACTTCAGTGCACCGTGACGTAACCTCTGAAGGCGTGTTGCTTTGCTGCTCTGTGTCCGGCTCAGTCACAGATGACGCTGCTGGTGAGAGGTGTATGTCTGGATGCATGGCTGTGCAGTGTCGATCACTCTCACACTCGTAGCAGTTCAGCTCCACAGAACAGTCTTTGGCCATGTGAGTTGCAGAGCAGCACCTAAAACATCGTCTGTGCTCTCTTAGCAGTCTTTTGCGTTCTGTCAGCGGCTTCATTTTGAAGGCTCTGCACTTTTCCAGAGGATGAGCTTTGTTGTGAAGTGGGCAGTTTTTAGCTGGATCACCACTGTTTCTCTTCTCCATCTCTGCTCTATACATTGAGTTTGGACCTGCTGCTGCTGACAAGTCTGTCTTGTGGACGGCTATAGTTGTTCTCACACCATCATGCTTTGCTATGGGCCTCTCATTACGGAAATGAGTGCGGCTGTTGTTCATCACGACAAAGCTGGGGTCATTTCTAGCTTTTGCCTCACCGTTGACAAAGTCAGCAAAGAAGGAGAACGGGGGATAACTTACAGCATAATGTTCTTTATATCTTGACCCAGTAGACAGCCATTTTTCTTGCAGGTTTATTGGCAGCTTTTCGACGATGGGGTTAATGCCCCGAGGTGTGTCAAGGTAGCTGAGTCCAGGTAAGTACCCATCGTCTTTGGCTGAGAGCAGCTCCATGAGCAGGTCACTAAGTTCTCTTAGTTTAATGTTCTCCCTTGAAGTGAGACGAGGAAAATTGTCCAACCGCTTGAATAGAGCGCTCTCTATCACTTCAGGGGTGGCGTAGCACTCTCTGAGCCTTGTCCAAGACATCTGAAGTGCGGCTTCAGGGTTAGTGACATGTACTGCTCGAATTCTTTTAATGTGTTCAGATGATTCCTTTCCTAGCCATTTTACCAGGAGATCTAACTCTTCACCAGCTGTTAGGTCTAAGTCTTGAGTGGCGTTATAGAAGGAGGACTGCCACGCTCTGAAGCTCTCAGGCTGGTCATCAAACTTGGTAAGACCTGTAGTTACTAACTCCCTGCGTGCCAGATATTTAGCAAAGTCTATCATGTTAGCAGCTGGAGCTATAGCAGAAGTCTTTATGTGCGTTGGTGTTGTGGGTGAACCATCATGACGGTGGATGGGGCTTAACTCAGGGGCCTCCTGCGTTGTCAGTGGCTGTGTCTTTTTTATATGGGGAGGGAACAGTGTGTCTGGGGCAGGTGTGTTAGGACTGAAGCTGGTCTGAGCTTGATGGTCCAGATATGCCTCTGTTCGCTGTTTAATTACCTGTGGTGAGACGTCACTCCTGAGGACACTGCCTATGTCCTCATATTCTGATCGTGCTGCAGCTTCCAAAATCTCAGCCTCTGCGTTAGCAGCAGCAGCTGCTTTTTCAAGTCCTAGTGCTTCTAGATCCGCTTCTATTGTAGCTTTTTCCAAATCCAATTTGGCTCTTTGCTTTTTCAATTCCAGCTCTTTTTGTCCATATGCGACTCTGGTGCGTGCAGCTTCAGCTGCTGCTCTGGCCTTAGCAGCAGCGCTAGCCACTGAATGCTTGGAGGAAGATGTGCGCTTTGAGCTGGCCTCTGACGCTGCCTTTTCATCCTTCTGCGTTGTCTGGGCTTCCATAACTGCAGCAGGCGAATCCCTCTGATGATATGGTTTTTTACTGTACTGTTCTCTCTATGTGTTATGCTCTTGCGTGAACACAGATTAAACAGCCAGCCAAACTCCTTATTCAAGAGCCAGGAAGTGAGCGGCTTGCTCCTTTAATATCTTCTTACACATTAAGTCAGCATTTCTGACTGCACTGAATTCGGTGTAAAACTAGAAAAGAAAGATACAAAAAAGTGTCTTAATAAACAGTCATGTAAATATCAGTATCAACGTGTTGACTGCTTCATATTAACTCAACAGGTATTAGCACAGCAGGCTAGAAAACAAAGCAACTTAGCAGGTAAGTATACACTACTGTCACACAAGCTACGACATTAAACCGTTACTTTTATACACAAAATACCCTTGAAATATATCAACACATCTTATCAAACCTGTAAACTATGTGTAACACTTACAACCATTGCTTTCTGAGAGATAACTGCATTGATGCGGCCGTGAGACGATGTACACACACTCGTTTTCCCTCTCGTTTACGTTTTTACTTCCTACATCCGGTTCGGGAGATTTTCAAAATAAAAGCGCCGGAAATACATATAAACGTAGAAAACGGTAAATTAACATGTCAATGTCATTTTGAGTGTCTTTTAAACATATTAAACATATTCAGGGCAGAACACCCAGCCCTTCAGACATGTAACTTCTGTCTGAAAACAAGGTAGTGTAATTTAGAATGCATTTCAGGGCAATTAAAATTTCTCAGGCACAATTACTTATTCCCCCAGTGGGGCCGCCTCAATCAGTCTATGTGTGTAATGGGTTTACGGCCTTGACGCGGCAAACATGTCCTGCCTATCTGCCTTGTGCTCTTCTCAAGGCTGTGGTTATTAATTGTGGCTAAAGTTGATAAATAAAATCACCAGTGCTCTTAATGCTAATTAGTGTTTGAGATAATATTTATGATTTCATAAGCACATATTTCTCCAAAGGCTCAGGCATTGTGCCCCCATCCATCGGTCATAGGCTGTCTTGGATGTAATCTATCTTTGGGGAGAGGAGAGGCCGAAAGAGGGGCCAGAGGAAACACAGGCAGTAAATACTAATAGTACTTAGTGGGTACTTTGGGAGCAGGAGTATTTCAGGCTATTTATTGAGCTGGGCTACTAAAGCAAAGATACAGGCTTTTATAGCGAGAAATATATGATAAATAAGATTGTCCTCCAAAATGGAAAACATTCAGTGGTGTGTGTGTGTGTGTGTGTGTGTGTGAGAGACAAATATTTACTGACTAAATGTATGTTTTCCGGCTATTTATCTGCACTTTCATATAATCTATTGCAATCTATTGTAATACCTTTGTGTATTCGTCCTTTGCACAGTCTATGATGGCCACTTTTTTTGTTGAATCCGTTGGACTGGACTACATTACACTGAAATGTGTTTTGAATATTCTTCCCTCTCATGTTTTGTAAATGAATTGGGGAAAACATTTCAAAACATCTCTCGATATAATTCAGTCCTTTTCAACACCACTGCAAACTTCAACCTCAGAAATGAATGTGTACAGTAGTTAAATTAACACTTTCCCCCACAGTTGTCAATCAAAACCAAACACTGTTGTCTCTGCAAAGGTAAAGATTGATCTTCTCAAATATGACTTTTAACAACTGTAAAGTCGCAGGGTCACAACTTTTGCTGTGTATTATTAGTCTATATACAAATGCTGCTGTAAACCTGTTTAATCGTCATCTTTCAGGGCTGACTTCTTTAGCAGTTATTGTGCATTAAAACATCTGGCATGAAGGGAGCCACATTACCATTCATGTGACGTTGCTGTTGAATGTCCACTGTCTACTCCCCTTTTTTAGCTCTGATTTGGTCTCCTTGAGGAAACAACCTCATATGAAGCCACTAAATACTGTTGTTCCCCACCTAGAGCTGCTTTGCCTACTGTTTGGTGCCAGTAGTGTCGACAGGGGAATATTATAGAGCCTTTTTGATAAAACAGCTGCCTGCATGTGTCTGACAGTGTAATAGCACTGATGAGAACAATTAGATTGAACCAAAATAGCTAAGTTGTGTACCATAAAACAAACCTAACCAGTTAAAAGACAGTGAAATGCTTCACAGCACTGAATAGAAAGATAGTGGTGATGTTTTTTTATTTTTTTATTTTATTTTATTTTGGCAGTACAAGTGACAGCAGCACAATCATTTGATCTATTGTTAATCTAAACATCATTTGTTATCTGTTCTGTCTCCATCTCTCCATCATTGTCGTCTTTTTATGGAAAACCTTTTTTTATTATTATTTTTTTTTTAGCCTGATCCATTGTGGCTTTCCAGTACTTTGTAGCCTGCAGTGTGCTGCTGAGATGATCTTGACAGGAACTGCCTCCTCTCACTTGCCCAGCACACAGGCATTGAGAAGCACTTGAGCTGCTTTTTAACATCACAACATGCTGGTGCCAGTGGCTCACTGGTCTGACTATTGATCCAAGTCACCACATCAAGGTGAGCATCAGTGCTGCAGAGTCCATTGTGGGACCTCATCCTGAAAGAGCATAGCTGTCCACAGCTCTAGGCGATGCCCGAAAGAGTGACAAGTGCTGAAACCACTTCAAGGGGGCTAACAGTGCCCTCAGCCCTTTCTAGTCCCCGCTTCAAAGCCGAGAGCAGCCTCTGGCAGTTCACCCCCCTCCCTCCCTATCTCCCTCTATCTATGGTCCTCTGGGGTAGCCGGTCCTATTCTCCTCTCCCAGGGCCGTCAATGTCAAAGCATGAGTGAGTCCAGTCAAAGCTAGTCCCCCCCTCCAACACACACACTTGTTTTATTTTTTTCTTTCCCTCCCTTTAAGTTTTCTCTTTCCCTCTGATGCACAGGTCCCATCCCCTCTGCATGACTGGTCTTCACTGACAAGTGGAAATCACAGAGATCCTACTGGCAAAAGATGGAGAGCGAAGAAGACTTTAGATATGTGTACCCTACAGCTATCAGTGTCCTCAGCTCAAGAATGAAGACACCAAGTACATCTTCTCCACTATATACTATGAAAACTGTTGAGAGCATGTTCACAAAAAATTTAAAGGGGGAGGGGGGGGCTACAAAAAAAGGTTTGCTGCGTGGTGATTTTTTTTTTGACTTTCTAAGATAAATAAGTGATAGAAAAGAGGGAAGAGAGGGAGCTTTACTTTGCCAAAAGGGACCTTGGGTTTTGCCCTGTGGGCATGGCAGCTTTCATTTTCCTCTTTCCTCCGTTCATATTCCCAGCCGGTTTCCGGAGTTATGATTGAGTTTCACATATTGGAGTTATATCTGGCAGCCAGACTTGTTTATCTGCTGGGGCTGATAACTGTACTGGCCTGAGTATGAAGCAGAAAGCGAGGGGAGGGAGACAGAGAGTGGGAGGGAGATACAGAGAGACAGACCACTCATATGTTCTCATCTCCTCCAGTCTTTTCTCATTGATTTAGCATGTCTTCATCAACAGTCTGACCTAGGTATGGCTCTTTTTTCTTTATCTCACACTCCGGCTTAAACCTCTGGTATGGACTCAGCGGGACGACCTGCCAAGCGTGCGTCAGTCAAAGCAGCTGAAAAAGGACGAAACAAGGCCAAGGACATAATTTATGGGGACATGTGGTAACCAGATTAAAAAAATTTTTTAATATATTTTTAATCAAAGCGCTATTTTTCACATGTCTATTTTCTGGGAGATTAATACTCAGTGTGAATGTATATGTGCATTCTTAATAAGCATCACAAATCCTACTTTAGTTAAAGAGTTAAAATGAAGTCCAGGTTTTAAACATGATAACAATGCAAAACAGAAAAAAATGGGTGACAGAGAGCAACACACTACGGCTCAGGTATAATTTCACTAAAACTATAGTGCCACAACATTTTTGAGACAGACAAGGACCAGTTGAAAGAAAAGTGAGACAAAGAGACTTGGGGAGGGTTGAGAGGAGGGGGAGAGGAAAAAAAGAGGACTGAGGGAAAGTGAGAAAGAGAGAGAGTGAGAGAGAGAGAGCAAGCAGTGCTTGCTGGACCCTGACTGCGTGCGAGGCCTCAATTATTCATGCGGCAGTGCACATGTCAAGAGCTCACAGACAAGCACAACAGCAAGGCCGAGCGCAAATCAAACAGCGCATCCGTGGGCAATGCCCACAATGCACCTGGAGGAACACACCTCGGCCCATTTCTCTGTTGTTCTCGGATAAACAGAGAACAAGCCTACCTGAGCACTGCCTGATTCTCCTCAAGAGCCAAGAGCTGCTGAAACAGTCTTTGTTTGTTTGTTTTTTTCCCCCCTACTTTATTTACTTGCTTCTCTTTTTGGCAGAGATGTTAGTGCCTGTGGGTTCTATCTTTTCATGGCTCATTAGCCCACTGTTTCGTTCACTTTATTTCTCAGAAACAGCTATCATGCCCTTAGTGTTGTTTAAGTCCACTGCCTCTCTTTGCTGGTCCCCAACATGTCTACATTAACTACGGCTGAGGTTTGTCTCCTCAAGTGCTGGAAGTTAACGGATGGCTCCAGACTTCCATTCTTATCTTGTCTTAGTTTATCGACCACTGCCTCGCTGTCTACTCTGTTTCGTCTCTCCATATACTCCCAGGCTTGCTCCCAACACTCATGCAGGCTTTTTTTTTCAATATTATTATTGTATTTTTCAAGGTTCTAAAAAAAACAAAAAAACACCCAGCAACAGAAATTACAGCTAATCATCCAGGTAATACTTCAGGTCTTATTGGTTTGATTCAACTGTGCTGCAATCAAATGTTCAATGATGTGTGTATAATTGTCATCATGCTATCTTAAAAAGTCCATAACCAAACACTTTGACATTTTGTATTCACTTCAGCATTTACAGTAGTCTGACATCGTGCTCATGATAGATATTTTGTGTTTGGAGGAGCCTAATTTTACCCTCACTGTGCTTCTGTGACAGTTTGTCTGTCACAGTTTCCTAGCTCATAAGAAGGACGTTCACATGCTGATCCTTTCTACAAACAAGTGACTGGGTCAGTTCAGCAAAAGAAACTGTCAGAGTTACTGGAGAAAAAAAAAAAGAAATAGTGATTTTGATAGTTTTCGACAGGTCTTGTGTTATTTTAAGATTTTATTTTGTTTTAATGGTGAAATCTCTTCTAACCTCTTTTGAAACACACTTTCTAATCTCAATAATACAGTAATTTGCCAGTTGAATAAATGTAACGTTAGAAAAAGAAATCTGAGATATGGGCAGAAATTCAGAGGTCTGGGACCATTCAACTTCAAATGCTAAACAATGTACAATACAAGATCCTGACAACCTTTTTGTGCACTTAAAATGTAAAATGTAGAAATAATTCCAGAAGAATACACTCTCCATGTTGCCTGTTAGGGGTCTCCACATCATCAAAGCACTGGTCCCACTCCCACCCAAGGGTCAGCCCTTTTTAGTGGCCTCTTTGATTGGCTCCCTGCGGCCGCTGACAGGGAGCGCTGATGGGTCACCTCAGGTCTGCCCCAGGCACAATGCATTCTGGGACAGCTGCCCACATCCTCGGGAGGACTGTGAAGCCACACCGGCAGCTTGTTTAACTGCATGCCATGTGAGCCTGTGTGTGCGGAGCTGGTCTGTCATCCAATTTTTTATTTTAAATGTCTTTATCTACCTTTTATTCTAACTTTATATTATAATATACAAACAAAACAAATATCTAAGAATGTGTTTCCTCTTTCTTCATTCAGTTTTTTTATTCTTGGTCTGGTCAGCCGGCTCTCCAGACACTACTCACCACACTTTTCTATGATACCTGAAATACATTATTGGCCCAGTCCCTCTGTGTTTGTATCCTGAACTGAATTTGCACTGGCCTGACAGACATGAAATGTACGTTGCACAGCTTTAACAGTCGCTCTGCTGAGGAGCGAAGTGGCTCCGGGAGAAAGAAGAGGGGGAGAAAAAAATCACTTTTTGGAGACATCATTTTACCGGTCAGTGAATCCCATTTCTTCCACAGTGGGGAATTCTAACCTACAGTAATGCAATAATCTAACATGTTTCCTTTGGAGCTGAACTGTCCAACATCAATTTAGAAGTATTTTCAAGGGAGGGCACACAGGGCTGTTTGAGCCATTCTGATTTTACTGTGAATTCCCACTCCCTCCCTTGTACTGCTTGCTCGGCCATGCAACATTAATATATATTTGCAGGTGAAATGGCCTTTTGTTCTTGCGGTCAAGCTGAAGAGCCACCAAAACAAAGGGGGGTGAGGATGCGAAGGCCTGTGCAAACACACCACAAGGTTTTTTTTTTTATTTCTGTCAATAGTGCGACAAGCTTCACAGGAAATTACAACAAAAACACAGTTTCAATGTATGTACAGTAAATCCACAAAGGAACATTGCACCATGTTTCCAGTGTGGACTCATGTTTGTTTACTGACACACTCAAACATGTGGGACTGACACAGGAGTTTATATTAGCTGAGGGACTTCCTGTTGTCGCAGTCAAGTGCTTGAGAGTCATTCTTGTTCACTCTTCAAGATTACAAGCTTCTGACCATGTGTCTCTATACACAAATATGGATTGTTAAAGTCATGATCCATGTCTCATGTTCTGGCATCTTCATCACAGGAAGAGATCAAGTGCTAAAACATTTACCAGGAGGGAGATCTTTCTCCCCATAAACCCAAAGCAGCCAGCCTTGGTGTTCTCCATGGTGGCAAATGAGAGAAGGAAATCGTGTGAGTTGAATATTACACTGTGAGCATCACACACAGGTTCAGCACCTTCTCAGGATGGCTCCAGGGTTGATGTTGGAACTGTTGCATGAAAATGTATTGTTTTGTGGAAATTTGTGGAAAGCAGGAGGTGAACATTTTGAGGGTTCTGAGGGCTTTTGCAGGATAGCCTCATGTTTTATCTTAAAACAGCACTTGGCTGTACTCTTCTTTGCAGAAGGAACAGTTATAAAATCATAGTGTTTTAACACTGGCCCATAAAATTGTAAATCTATCCTTTAATATTACACATTACACTGCAAACTATGCACCAGGCTGTTCTGGGTGTGCAGCATGTATGTAGACACCTGATCAATATAGACAATATTATAACGAGACATAAGAATGGACTCTCTGCAAAAAAAAAAGGTTGAACTGTTCCTTTAAAAAAGAAAAAAAACAAGCTAAATCACAAGAAGAAAATCTCTTTGTCTACCTTCAGTGTGATTTATATTCCAAACAGACTACTTCTTTTATTATTGTTTGGTGAGAACAAATGCCTAAAACCTTCTAAAAACCTAAAACCTTTCATTAAAAATTGAAGATGGAAGGACGATCAGTCTGCAGTGAAATTATTAAAATGTGTAAGGAGTAGTAATTAGCACAGCCTCAGTGAACTGCCAGGCTAGAGTTAATCACACCCTCACTGCGGTGGCATTGGCCTGATATAGATGAACATACACGCACGCACACTAGCAGACACGCACACACATCTCTGTCCCACATCTCTGCAAGCAAGCAAAATAGACTCACTCTAGCAAGTAAGCACAGTCGGCCACGTCGGTCTGCTGTGTGGACAGTGAAAGCCGGCTCAGCGGCGTGCTGCCCTGCAATGGCACCGGTGACTGCTTTATCAGCATCCCATAATTTATGTTGTGTTAATTAGGTCCCTGTGGCTAAGGCTGGCTGGTAGCAGTGGCTGGTCCCGTGAAGAGAGAAAAGGATGGAGAGAGAGAGGAAGAAAAGGAAGGGGTGGTCCTCACAGACATAGTCGCATTAACATGCCCTCAGCAATGGCACCAGACTGAGATACAGGCATGTCATAATTAATGTTAGTGAATTATTAATGCAGCTGTCCTCTGTGTGTGTGTATGTGTGTGTGCAAGCCCTTGTGATTTTGCATGTTTACCTTGCAGCCTCCTGTGATGTTTAGACCAAAGCGTTCACTCAGAGCTGCCTCCTTCACATTCACACACACACTCTCAGAGATGAGGACGAATGTCATCATCTGGAACCTGGAGTAAAGCTCAGCTGCTGCAAGGCCCCAGCTCGGCCGTCCTACCTGCTCATTAGCTCAGGCCGAGGTCAGGGGGTCAGGCAGGGGAGAGCTGCAGCCCGCCGGCACTGCGGTGCACAGGGGCCGACATGCAGGCAATCCTGCGAGCCCCGCTGCTGTGTTATTAGCTCACAGTCTGTTGCCAGGGGCCGGCGCAGGTCGCACACTATGGTCCACCGCAGCTCCTACGAGGATCCTATACACACACACACACACACACACACACACACACACACACACACAAGGACACAAACACACACGCTAAGCTGTGCACCGTAGAATACAAAATGTATACAGAGACTTCTTCCCAGAAAAGGGGGAAAACTTGCATGCACTCACACACTCACACACACACACACACACACACACACACACACACATTGAGCCTACATAAAATGGAAAGGCTGAGTGGTATTAAGATCCATATTGACAGAGTGGAATCCCATAAGCACCCCGGTTCTCTCTGTATGTCAAATATTCCTCTAGGTGCGGATCATTCAGTTTTATTACCTTGCTTTAAAATTCAATTGCTCAAGAGATTTAAGTCTTTTGGTGGAATAAAACACACACAGACACACACACACACATACACATACACACACAAACATGCCTGTGCACGTTCGGTGGATGTATTACTACTGACAGAGTGAAATACTGATTAAAGGAGCAATCCTTAATTTTTGAGGCCATATAAATTTGAGTTAAATCCATAACTACCAGATATATTTCAGGAGTTTGATTTATAAATGTAAAATATAATTTTGTAAGTTTTTCACTCAGCCTATTTTAGCGCTGGGTTTGACAATAGTAATTGCATTTACACAAACACTGTACTGAACAGCCATTTAAATTTCACTAAATGTCATTACAAGAAATAATACTCATAGTACAAAATATAATGAGATTACACCACCCAACAGGCTATATACTGTAAAATACTTCACCTCAACCAGTTACACAAATAAAATCATTTTCACAAATGCACCCACCAGTTATAGTAATTCACTATGTGGCCTAATAATTTTGGATTTTCTGGGCCATTTTCTCACTGTGTGTACACTATTTATACATTGATACTGTAAGTACATTTTGATGATGATGCTTTTACTTTGAATTGAATACATTATACAGATTTTTGCTTTTACTGGAATCTTAACTTAGTGGTCCAGTTTTGATCTGTTATTTGCAAACACAGTGATACAAACTGACATTTAAGTAACATAATCGGAAATCAGCTGTTGAGTAGTCTTGAAATGACACTATGTACAAATGTTGACACTAGTGCAAAGTTCACCTCTGACAGCAGTTGATAGACCAAAAAGTAAATTTAGTTGTTGTTTCATTTGTATTAGTCCATGAACAAAAGAACCTTTTCTTCATTTTTGTATTGTGTTTTTTACAGTAACATGGGATCAAAATCAGCATTATTGTATAATGCATATTATTCATGAACTGAATAGCTCCTCGTTGCTGGTCAGTGGTAAGAAAATTACATAATACACTTAAAACATGTACAACATGAAGAGCAGGGCCATCGTCACTGCTGTTGGGATCTTATATTCCTTTAATTTGTGTCATTTTGTTTGAACTTGTGTTGATTGTTGCAGCATCTGATGCTTTTCAGCGAATAAAACACTTTCACGCCCAGTCAATTACATAATTAATGCATCTGAGGCAACGTGGGAATAAATATGCCTTTTTTTAACACACATTACAGAGGCATGGTCTGACAAGTAGCAGTTTTATTTTTCTTTTACATACCCTATATAGCACATAATAAAACTCCCCCTCAAGACATTTAAATTGCTAATCACCACATAGCTTTACATATCATACAGACTATAAATAATTTAGACTAATGTCCAGTCGGCATAATTCATTCACTCTTGCTCAAATCCCTCTTTATTTCCAATCTGTCCAACCTTGAAACACTTTAATCCAGCGATGTTAAATGAGATAAAATCATAATTATGGCAGCAGTGTCTGTTATTTAAACCAGATCAAGGACAAGAAGGACTTCAGGGATGGTGGGATGTAGCATGGATAGCCATGTAGTAGGAGGAGTAAGGGAGAGCTGTAAATGGGCCAAATCCTCCAAGACCCATGGCACTTTGTGGAGGGTATATTTTACTGTAAACCCACAGATCATGAATGTCTCTATGAGCTAAAAACTAACCTTCTAATGGCCAGACAGGAAAAGTATAAAAGTATAAATCATAGCTTTTAGCATGTAAGGATGTAAAGAGCATTACTGTAATTTGGGACAGCTAACACAATGAAAATTCCTGTTCTTTCAATCATACTGTCAGGTTTGGAGGGCCTTTGTATTTTACTGTAACATCAACATTCATTCAATTTGTCAGATAGCACTGCTGGTGCAGAACGCAACCAAACGCAACACTGTTTACCATTTGTGCATTGGTATTTGGCACTATCGGAGCATTGGAGCATTTTACGTCACTCTTGCATCAGTGTGCTTTGAATAAAAAAATAATGTTTGTCTTTTCTCCTGCATGTGTCTTGAGCTTCAAGTGTAGTATAAGCAAGAAATAGGTGAAGTGTGTGTTCTGACCGAACACAATGTGCCTCAAAGTATCCATTACTGTGTGGTCTGGAGTGAAGGAGTCACTGATGGAGAGAAAGCTGTTATTTGATAGCAGTCTAGTGTAGATCCAGATGACTTTGGCAGGGTGTGGATGCCATGAAGAGGTGTGCGTTCACGTGTGTGTGTGTGTGTGTGTGTGTGTGTGTGTGTGTGTGTGTGTGTGTGTGTGTGTGTGTGTGTGTGTGTGTGTGTGTGTGTGTGTGGTGGTGGATGGTGGCCAGAATAGCTGCTGTCTGTGTTTGTGCAGCAGCGGGCCAAGAGGAGCGTGCCTGCGTCGCAGCCACAACCTTCACAGTGCCCTGCCCACGTCCAGCCACCTTAGCCCGGCTGCAGAAGTACAGGAAAACCACTGCAGGAATAACAAGTCCAAGATGTTGGATAAAATCAAGTCTCTATCCACAAAAGTCAAGAATCAACATGAAGAATGTCAATGTTTGCGCAGAGAGAGGAAAAAAAGACGTCTTAAAATATACATTTATTCAGAGCCTGCGCAAGATCAAACAGCAAAATTGATCTGCTCTTCCTTCAACCCTTGCTCTGCTCCCTCCCCTCAATTCCCCTTCTCTCCCAGTATCGACTTTCTGCACGGGCCATCGCCATGACGACTCGGGCCTGGCCTGCTGTCACCTCTCCTCAGGGCAGAACCATGACTACTATGGGATAGGGTTCGTTTGACTGCCTTGGGCAAAGATGTGTTTGGTGGAGTGGTGCACAGATCCCCATTCAAACACACACACACACACACACACACACACACACACACACACACACACACACACACACACACACACACACACACACACACACACACACACAATCAAACTAGGCCCTCTTGTCTTACAGCAGTGAGCCACTGTTTCCCTGGGGCCCCTTCAGACCACAAACTACAGTCTAATCAAGACTATAAATGTGAGCCAAGCTAACGCTACAATTCTCCTGGATCCTCTTGCATTGATCCAGCAGGAAATCAGATTACTCACTGTGACCCATCAAATTTAATTAATCTTAAGTCTGCTCATTTAAATTGCTTCTTTGCTGACACCTCCCTGTGATTAAGACATTTCAGAAACCTTCCAAAATACAGTGGGAAAGTAACAGCTTTTTATAAAACATTTCAATCCAAACAACGATACATTAGTGGCAATACTCAGAAATAGAGGCAGGAGCCTGTAAAAGCTTAAACAGAAACAAAATTAACAATATAGGCTAAATATAAATGAATAAAGTTGGTGATATTCTCAACTTTTTTCTTGTGTTAGTCTGTCCCTCCGTGCTGCCTGACTTCCTCAGCCTCTGTTGAAAGAAGTGTCTTAAAACAGCTGGATGGTAAAGTTTTTAGTAATGCTACTCATACAGAACTAAAAGCAAAATATATGTGGGCTTGACTAATAATAAACTACATTTTTATTGTAATGAGGTAACATGTCATGCAAGTGCATCAGTGTGGTCCATTAAACTGTTTTGTGGTGTCAGTGTATCCCTTTTGCACAAATAAGATGCAGTATGTATCAGACAAGATATGTATTGTCTGTATTGTCCCATACAGTCAATTGGAAAAAATAAAACTCTGACCCAAACCATTTGTAAAAATGCATGTAAAATATGTGTCAACAGGCAGAACGTTAACACACCACAGAACAATTCCTATGAAAAGTATACTCTTTGAGAAGGACGGTAATCAATCCTGTAACAGAAAGTTTTGAGAGAGTGAATTATGTGTGTGGGAGTCACAATTATTCACACCATCCAACATCTTTGTGATGGGCTGCCAAGTATCTATCATAGAGGAGTGACCACTGATTGTAAACGATCCAGGGTCCTGGATATCTAAAAGATACAATTCATTTGATACCATAAGTGAAGAAGTGCTGTTGTGGCTGGACGGACGCTGGGTTTGGTCCAGTGGTGCAGATATGGATGCAAAAGCTCCTGTGGAGGCAGATCTCAAATTGGTCAGAGAGGAGGATCAATACCACCAGGAACAGATCGAGAGAATGATGGGCATCCCAGGCATCTCACTGAAGTAAATTACATTAGAAACTCAGACACACTGATTCATGATGAAAAAAGTAGAAGAGGAGGGAAAAATAGCCAGAGGGAGTTTTTTTTCCAGCATAAGTTACCTCTTAAATTTATGGACCCGCTCTAGAAACATCAGGTTGTCGTTTCTATAAAGTCAGCGTAATTTTACCAGTGAAGGATCACCAATTTTGTAGGATTATTTGGGTGTAGAGAGTTACATGTTGACATTACTTTGTTTGAGATGGATAGTAATGCAACAATGGTATTGAGAAAGCGCTGAATCTTTGATCCCAAAACAGCAGAATCCTTGAGAACTGGATATGATTGGTTATAAAACTAAATTTTATATGGGCTTCAGCATGAACATTTTAAAAGAATACATTTGAAAGAAGCCATTGCAAAACCAGTATTCAGGTACTTAACATACATAAAAGTAGCAATAAAAAACACAAAGTAAAACTCCTGCATTGTGACTTTAGTATGCCTTAATTGAAAAAATTACTTAAAGTAGCAAAATAAATGCAAAATGAAATGACCCTTATGTGGATTATACTGTTATCAGACCATCATGTGTACAAGTACCTCAAATTGGTACTTGAGAACAACATTCAGGTAAATGCTACTTTCCAAAACTGGCAAGAGAGATGAATAACATCCTCTCAGTCCTGCCAAGCTTGTGGAATATGGGCCACAAATAAAAATAAATGTCCACAGTAAAGTGTGTGTGTCTTTGTGTGTGTCCTCCAGTTCCTTGACCTAAAGCTCCTCCTCTGGCCAAACTTATCAACGGTGTATTTCTTTTTTAAACACTGTCTACTGATCATGATCTCTGCCTCCCTCTGGCCCGTCGTGTTGGGTATATCCACCTCCACACTCTCTGGTGATGTGACAGGGTAGATGTAGGTGACCAGTGGGTGGCCCCTGCGAGAGCCAGACCGGAGGTCAGCCAGTCACTGTCCCTACGAGGCAGCCCTGCCGCGGGTCACCTGCTGCCCGCCTTCCCCTCGTTATTTATCTCTCCCTGACAGTTCATTCCTCTTCCTGTCAAAGCCCCTCCTTTTCCATCTCCCCATTTTCTCCTCACCTCTGCTGAGTTTGGCACCAGTCCTCCGAACCTTTCGCCAATACCGGCTATACCCGGGCCAAGGCGTGCTGAGTCGACCCCTTCATATCACCCCCGTCCGGGTCATATGACATCCAGCTTCAGGGGCCTCCCTAACGATGGGGGCCGGGCCACGGGCCTATAAGTGAAAGTCCACAGTGTGTGAGTTGCTCTGGCTGGCTGGCAGGGCTCCTCTCAGCGGTCCACCAGAGGGGTAATTACCTCCCCAAGTTGGGCTTGGAACTGGACTTCTTGCCCCCTTGAGTCTCTGTGGACTGTCCGGGACGCAGCACCCCCTTTCATTAGGAGAGCAGCTTATGGAGGGAGAGCCTCGAAAACAGACAAAGTGAAGGCCCTCCTTTGGCTGGTGATAAATTGGTTTCCCTCACAGATGGGGGGTGGAGAATGACACTCAGAGGACACGAAGGGGATGAGGAAGTCACAAATACGGTATGGGGAAAGGAGGGATTTTGCAGATAAAAATATCTTAAGCTGAAGGTACAGCA
Organism: Trachurus trachurus; assembly: GCF_905171665.1. Lineage (NCBI taxonomy): Eukaryota > Metazoa > Chordata > Actinopteri > Carangiformes > Carangidae > Trachurus > Trachurus trachurus. Next base: position 22,275,875 of record NC_139891.1, on the reverse strand, counting down.
GAGATGAGACATGAGCGCTGTGCAGTTTGGCCTCTATTCTGGGTGTATTAGCTGGGGAGCACTCTTCAAGGACAGAGCCCAAAGTGTGAGCAAGTGGTGAGCATTAACATCAATGAAGCACATGGTAATCACAGGAAAATAATTGCTATCATCTTCGCTAGGTCACTTAGACATGATTATCCCAAAGCCAGTTCCAGGTTTCTGTACCTTCCCCTGCCTCCCAGTGATCACAGCCAGTACAAAGTGACATGGTAAGGAGAAAAAGGAGCGAAGTGAACATGTAATTAGCAAGTGGTTTCATGTAAGTGCTCTTTGATTTATAATTCAGCATAGCGAGAACCCCTGCTACCCAAGGCTAGTGCTCCTCTGCATTAGCCCTGCGACTAGGAGAGGCTCCAGCAAGATGGGGGAAGAACCTGACTAATTTGTGCTCTGTTTGAGGTGGGTTTAAAAAGGGAAGGAGACGTGAGGTCCATACCTGAACCTGGTCGGCAATAGATCACAGAATAGGGCATAGGGAGGTTTTATAGGACTCACTCTCTCTCTCTCTCTCTCTCTTTCTCTCTCTCTTTCTCTCTGATTAGATGAAATGATGGTCAGAGTTATAAATGACTTTGAAACTGAACCCTAGACAGAAAAGTTTGATTTGATGAAAGCTGCTCATTTGTGACTCGAACACTGAGATCAGCAGTAAAGTGTGTGATAGCATCGGACTTATTTGCAAATGGCAACATGCAGCCTACTTAGAGAATTTTACAGTTTCCGAGTCAAACTTGTGTATGAAGTTATTTTCTGTGGGAATTAAGCAACATTATTCCTCCTCTGACTGCATCTTTGATAAGCGAGGTTTTTCTGTCAGCAGTGGCCTGGTTTTTCCTCCACTCAGCTTGGTACATACTGGATTCTCTTTGGTTCCCCATGGGTCCAATGATCCCCTGATCATCCTATATTCTGACGCCCTTATAAAGCTAATGTGCTGATTTTACGTTTTCAACCTGCCATGATCCCCCAGAATCCCCTCTGTTCCCTCCGGTTCTGCTTTCACACTCAAGTGAGGATCCGTTGCCGCTTTGATCACAGTCCCCCGTTAAAGGTTTAAAACGTCTCAATTCCTGATGATTGTTGGGGCCTCTGTGGTTTACTTTAAGCATTTCCCCATGCCCCCTGTCCAAATTCACCACTCCTAAATGAGGTACCCTCTCTCCCAGCTTCCCATCCCAGCGCTGCTTTCAAGTTCCCCCGATTGGGTGCCGCAGCTGTAAGCCCTAGATTTTGTCTCCTCCATCTTTGTCAAGCCCATTTGCCAAATACAAAAAAGGCCCAATAAGCTAGGTCTTCATTGCTGCTCTCCAAAGTAATCCCCAGATCTCCCACTCTCTCAAAAATCAATGCAAAGGTTGAGATGAGGTGAAACTCCCTTCTTAACTCATCGTGCTGGGAAGTGATAAAGTCTTAGGATCACTTTTTTTTATAACCATTGTGGCTCCATGATGAAACTAATTGTCCTATTTCATGTAGCCTTGCAGCTTTAAAATGTCCTTTATCAACACACATAGAAAAAAACAGTACTGATGAAGAGCTGTGAGATAAGTTCTGTTTTTAAAGCTGAATTAGGTGATTGCTAGAAAAAGATGCAGAAGAAAGACTCCAAACAACTTCATATATTTCTACCTGCAGACATGACTTATACATAAGTTTGGTGACAACTTCATAGATAGTAATAAACTAAAGCAATGATGTACACGTTTAAAAGATGTAAGTGCACATAAACTAAACAAAGTGGTAGAATTGTTGATTACTTTGGGAGTGTGTCAGTATGGTTTGAGTAGGCTACAAATGTTGGTTAAGCCTGCAGCGACAAAATTAGCCACAAGCTGTGAATGCAAACCATGTTTTTTTGTTGTTACTGTTTTTTACACACCCAGCAGATACAGACCAAAAGTTAGTTTTTATTTCATGTCAAGTTTCAGGCCACTAGGTGAAAGTTCCCTTGAAGGAAATAGCTGATATTTCAAATAATATATTTCTCTAGCAGCTAAAAGTTCTGCTATGTTCATCAGCTAAATGCTAACTTTGTATCCGTCTGGGCAGGTAGCATACAGTGTTTTTTTCAGAGCGTTCTTTGCGGCAAACTTTTTCTGTCTAATGATGCGGATGAGGATGGTAAGGGAAAACCAAACAATAAATCTGAGTCAAAAACATACTAAAAAGCTCCATAGAGGGGTGTCCTGGTGACATGAGAGTCCAGGCACTGACCATAAACCACAATCTTTCCAGTTCACATCTGGTAACAGACCTTGGTTGTATGTCATTTGCCAAATTTGCTCTCGTCATTCTTCTGTCAGCTGTCCAGAATATGTATAAAATGCAGAAAACATTAATTCTGGGGGGGAAAAGGAGTCATTGGGTTTGTCGCTATACAAGCAACCCCATTTACAATCATTGAATGTATTGATGCCATAAAAATACCGATCAAAGCAGCTTTAATTAAACTAGACATTCCTATTAAGTTTTTTTTAAAGCATATTCAAGTGTTACTTTTGGATATCACCTCAGACATAACAGTTAGTTAGTCAGTTGTGGTTGAACCAGTCCAAACTGCTGCCTCTGCATCAGTGAGGTCTGGTTGAGAAAGAGGGCCAGTGCTGGGACAGCAGTAAATCTGCCAGCCAGCCTTGGCTAATGTCAGCCTGATGGAGGCTCCAAACCAGTGGGGTGGGATGTTCCGCTACAACCCTCTGCCCTATGGTCTACCGTCATAATTAATATGTTGTTGTATCAAAGTTGAAGCATTTGCCTCCGAAATGTCCCGTGCCCAGCCCCCTTATTAAAGACCTGACCTCCAAGCAGCTGAAGGTTGCTCTGCAAACTTGGCACACCCCCGAGTGAAAACATCTGCTTTCCTCACAGGCAGGACCGCCACGGACCCCATGTCTCAGCTGGTTCCCACAGCCCAGCGAGAGAGCCCTTCCCCTGTCCTCGCTTGCTGACCCCCACATTTATAACCCCCACCCCCGCCGCCGCCGCTGCCACCGCCGCCGAGACCTCCTCAAGCCTTGGGCCCAGGCCTGGACCTCTCCATCACCTCAACCCCCTCCCTTGTCCACGTGTAGCACCGTGCCAGTGTGGTCACTTTACTGCTGAGAGGACTGCTCCTGTCTTGTTATCCCCACATCATAGCCTGTCGAGAGGAAGGGAGGGATGGGAGGCGTGGAGGGAGGGAGAGGGGGAGGAGGAGGCATCTGTGCTGCTCCCACAAAGCGGCGACTGTTGGAACGCTGACAGAAGCATCTGTCATCCCCTGCCTTCACACACTCACCTGCTGTCCGAGGGCCCGACTCTTCCTGTCTTCCTCCTTTCGCTCCCTCCCACTCTCTCTCCTCCTCCCTCCTCCTGCTTCTTGGAGTTTTCTTGGTGATTGTGTGAAGCTCTTGAACGCCCTCCTTTAGAAATCTACTCTGTACTTTCTCGTGCACCTTCACTAGTTTTAATGAATCAGAACTGTCAGCGCTGCAGGTCCACAGACACACACATGTAGATTTATATTTAATATCTGTGCTGGTAAATGGATCTGAAATTTCTCTTGTAGCCTACATGATTTAATTTGCATCAACATCAAATCACAGCAAAAAGTGTTAGGCTACTTTTTCACTGTGTAAGAATCGTCTCTGAGCATTATATGGACAGGAACATTAACTCTCTGCTACGCCAAGTCCTTGCCAAATGAAGCCATACTTATGAACAAATATTGCTATGGTGTTAATGAATGTACTGACCTGTCTTGTGACTACTTTATCATTCTCCAGTGGCACCCCCGTCCATTCCCCTAACATGCTGAAGGCTTGCCAGCAGTAAGGGGGAAAGATGCCAATCCATGTGTATGACACACACATTAAAAAAAACACACACACACACACACAAGCTCAAGGACACCATCACTCATTCAAGTGCAGGGAAGGTGCCCTTCATATGGTGTTACACAGGAGTGTGTGTGTGTGAGTGTGTGCGTAAAAGAAGTCAAAATCAATAAGTCTGAGGAACCCCAAAAATCCTTCGTAAATTTTCATCATTATTTAAACTGAGAAATGGCGGTGGAAGCCAGACTTCTTCCTCTTTTACAACACCAGAGTTTTTTATGGTTTGAAAATCTTGTAGAGTGTTAGGCCTCTGTTATGTATATGTATATGTACTATATACATACACATGTATTGATACACAGATACCCATAAAGTTGGAATGATTTTGTTTTCAGATACATTCCTCTTTCTATTCCTATTATAAAGGTTAATTGTGGTTTAATTTTTGGAATCGATTGATCAGTTAAGTTTTGATATACATTTTAACTATCAAGAATAAATCACATTTATGTTCTGTGTAATATCTTAATTTGTAAAATTACTGAACAACCTCTACTAACTAAAATAAATTAATTAAAGCTTTCAAATGTAAATGTACCCTCTAGTGAAAAGTGTTATATTTTCCCAGTGGAGCATAAATACAAAGTTGAAAACAATGAAGTGAAGTACAAGTTACTTTCTACCACTGTAGGCAACTTAGAGTTTTCTGGGTGGATTATATTTAACCCATCTAAAAAAAATAAAAAAAAAAGGTCACATGCTGTTATTGTTTAAGACACGGCACATATCACTTTGGTATTACAGCTCAACTGACTGTCATCAGCTCCCCTGCCTCACCCTAACCCACTAACTCCACAAAAGTACACGATGTGGAACTTGTGGAGCAAATTCCCATCCTGGGTGAACTCTGACTGTTCCCTTTTCTGGGTTGCCTCTACGGCCGGGGCGCATGCAGCATCAAAGCAGAGGGGTGATTTTGAATGGCACTGGTCGTATATAAAGTATCCTCTCTCAGCGTGTGAGCGAGGACTCTGCAAAGAAGAGAGGCAGGTTAACAAATGAGTGAGGAAGGATAGCAGGACTTTGTGGCCCTCGGAGACAGAGTGGGCTGGGATGTTCTGCCAACACATCGTCTGCCAGGGTGAAGGATACACACTCACATTCATATTATAGCCACACTCACACACACACACACACACACACACTGTCATCTCTCTATAGCTCCATCCCTGGCCTCCGTTACAGCCGTGTGTCTGAGCAGGAACCCCACTAAGCTGGCTGGGGTCCAACACCGAGGTCTCTCACCTCGCAGGCTGGGCAGGGGGCCTGGTAGCTCCTGTGAGTTATTCCTGGGCATGTTCCTGGGTTCCACCTCTCGCTTCTCCTTTTGTCTCACACACCCTCCTCTGGCCCATCCTGGCCTCCTCCTCTCCCTTATCCCCCTCTCTGGGACCCTGTGGCTGATGAGCCTGTCCTTCAACCATCAGCATCTTCTATTGTCTTTAACACACACACACACTCACATAGACTCATGCATAGACTTGCATATAGGCTCGTTTGTGTATCTGTGTGGTCACAAATGTTGAGGTCACCTTCATATACATCCACCATCTGCAGGGTTTTATCTTTACCACTTCGGAGCCTAGTGGCTGACTTACATATAGATTTTTCATTTAATCAAATTAGTTATTATCCCTCTGGTTTTTCAGACTAAACACAGTACATCCTTTGAGAGACAAACAAACAATATATGTAAGAGAAAGTTTTGCAACCATAAACCACTGTAATAATGATAAATACAATGTTTGATTACTGTAATGCCGAAGGTGATTTTCTGTGATAAACAGACAATAAAGTTTTTCTATTCTATTCTATTCAATATTCTAATCTAATCATTTCCCAAGTCATTTTCCAAGATAAAATGTTGGTTCCTGCCTTTCACGTGTGAGGATTTGCGTCTTTTCTGTGTTTAAATATCTCAGTGCTGGATTAGTGACAAATAATGACATTTTAGGACAACAACTTGCATTTCAGGTGAAAGTGATAAGCATTTTTCAGACATTCAGATTAAGTTGTCAGATTAATTGATAATGAAATATTGCTGTCATAACTAGAATTTTGTGAGAACAATAAACAATAAAAGGGCATACAATATAATGTCAATTTGTGTGGATGGATAGACAGTATGGTGTCAGCCTTGGAGAGAGATGTTATTACAGGATGTGCAGACTGTTTGTCACATGCATTGTCATGGAAGACACTGTTTTATTTTTGATTTCATTTAATTAGCTTAAAATAAATAAGTTAACATGTCTGAGGCCACAGTATCCCGGGACAAAAATCTCTTGTGCACTTGTGCCTGTATTTCATGTGTTACACCTGATCTTGCCACTAGAGGTCACTGAATGCCAACCAAATGGAGTCAGCATGTCACCAGGAGTAAGGATATGAAGAAATGAGGAAACCTTGAAGAGAAAATGTGTCAAGTTTATTAGTGACACCATGAAGGTTTGTCAAGTGTTCAAATGTTTATATCTGTCCCAGTTGTAATCCTTGTCACACTGGTTGATTCCCTGATTAATTCAAGTTGCAAAAGAACCAAACCATCGCTTAATTATGGATGGAATTCAAACATCTGTAAAACATCCTGTTGAAGTGAAGTTGAATGGATTTTAATGTTAATATCATGCCACTCTTCAATGAACTTCAAAATAGAATAAAGTAAGCAGGAATCATGGCCTGTGCAAAAGTTTAGGCAGTTAGTCAATATACAAGTAAACACACATTTCACTGATATCACAGCTTTCGACAGTCTTTCTGTTCTTGATCTGGACATTTTCACCCACTCTTTCTTCAGTTCAACTTCAAGTTGTGAGATATATTTGTTGTATTTGTCTGTTTTGCCCAAACAGCATGTTCAAGATCTACCCACAGAGTTTTTTGTGAAGCTCAAGTCAGGGCAGGGGACTGTGAGGGCCGATCCAAAAGCTTCTTTAGCCTGTGATTCTTGAAGTATTTCATGGTGGATTTTGAGGTCTGCTTTGAATCGTTATTGTACCATTTTAGAAGCCAGCCTTTCATGTTCTTGACAAACTGCATTGGCGTCTGCATCTGTTTACTTTGTGATACCTCAGAAAAATTTACAAAATGTTTAATTTTCCCAAGTGTGACTAAACTGTTGCATGTACTGGAATAAAATTGAACAAACAAGACAAATTCACATAAAAGAGATATGACCCAAGTTTTTCTCTTGTACTCATAAACAACCACAAAAAATAACCTTCCTCCCTCTCAGAATAAAATATAAACCCAGATGTTATGAAAGATGTTGCAGCTCGTGTCAAAGTGACAGCCTCAGCATCAGTACCAAGTTAAAAAGAGAGAGAGAGATAAAAACAACTACAGAGCTCCCACTCCGATGCTATTTTCACGTATCAAGAACATGTGATTCACACACATTGGAGGAAGAATGAATAAACTACTAAAGGTACATTTTGCGGTTAGTGTTGGCCAGTTGCTGTAGATCTACTCAAACAAAAACTCTTTGGCGAAGATGTTGAGCATAGCCAGAGACTTTGGCGTAGTTACATTAATTTGTCATGAGTGTGGGATGAGTGCGCATGCCTCAAAGTTGACGCCCACTTTTTTTTCTCTCCAGCCAAATAACCTACATAGACGATCTATGTAACGGTAAGATGCTCAGCGTCGTTACCTTCACTAATATTTCCCCCTTTTAAAACACAATCTGCAGCTCCCTACAGGTTTGCAAACACTCGGCATTTATGTATATGTTAACTCGTGATTCGTCTTTGTAAATAAATCTATAAACAACAACATAAATAACGAAATTGATTAAAATAGACCCTCCTCCGTTTTGCCTCGTAATGGTACAGCCTGACGACGTCCTGCGCGGGAGCGGAAAACGTGCATCCGACTGTGCGGAAAAGGAGCCGTGTGTTTTCCTGGTGGTAAAAAAAAAAAAAATATTCACGCTTCATCAACAACTTGCAGAATAACCAGCGATATTCAGGTTTCTCCCACACGGCTACACTCACTAGAGAGAAACGGAGGAGGGCTGTTTTGGTTTCGGCAGCTTTTTAAACAGCTACAGGCTAGGTAGCATGTGTGTGTATGTGTGTGTGTTGTGTTACATCTGGTTGACGCTGTGTTTTAGTGTCTTTCTGCTGCTGAGTGTCAGTGAGATTAGATTGAGTAGACACAGTGAGTGTGTGTCATGCAAGACCAGTTTTGTCGTATGAAACATGACTACCACGTTTGAATGAAGTGTGTGCAGTTTGGAGGATGTAGTTGGTGGTGGTGGTGGTGGTTAGGGGGAGGGGCACTGAGTGGATGATGTATACACGTTTCCCTTTGCAGTGCTGCAGATGTGCTCATTTGCCTTTTTTTTTTGTCTTTATCATTTATTCCAGCCCTGATTAAACCTGCAGCATGGCGCGAGACTGGAAACCCGGTGACCTGATCTTCGCCAAGATGAAGGGCTACCCGCACTGGCCCGCACGAGTAAGTCCGGAGATCATTCACAGGCAAACCATACAAGGCAAAGTTAGTCATCACTTCACATTTGATTAGTCATTCAATGCGTTTCACCCAGACTAATCAGCCCCTATAATCGATCAATCAATGAGCACAATGATTCAGTGATTGATCTGCTGTTTATCCTCTGGATTAAATTAAGTGTCTAAAAAACAAGTGATACATATTAAAATGACTCAAGTTATTCAGTTAAACAAATGGTTTCCAATTCAAATAAATTCTGATCATATTTTTTATTTCCATTGATAATCAGCTTATCAACACAGCCCTAAATCAATTTAGAAATGAATCCCGATGTTGCAGAGTGCAATATCCAAAGCTGAGAAAACTCGCAGGTGTTTGACAAAGGTAAAATGTGTCACACCATTGATGTGAATTGTTTGTACCATAAGTACCATAAGTACCAATTGCTGCTCCAGCTGACAAATCAAATTCTTCAGACGTGAAGAAACATGTGCGCTTGGTTGAAGATCCAATAAGAGTCGTATCAAAGTTTCAGCAAAAAAATAAAATATAAAGATTAAGCTGAAATTGCATGTCACCATATCTCTTTTGTCCCCTCAAAGTGAGAATGCCAAATATTTACAAATTTTTTGAGTCATATATGATACATAACTGAATATCTTTGGATTTATGTGTCAGAGGAAATTGGCCATTGGTCAGTGCGAAATTTTAGCAAGCAGTTTTTTTCCTATATACTGATATTTATGGATAAAAAAAATAGAGCTGCAGTTGATCATGAGTAAACTGAATTTACTGTACATTTAAATGCAGGTGCAAAAAGTACACCCTCACAAGTAACACACACACATACATTTACTCCAGCTCTACTGTCGGCTTTACGTTGTTTATGGATGTAACACAAATCTCTGCTTTTTTTTCCATCTCTCTGACAGATCGATGAAGTCCCAGACGGCGCTGTGAAGCCATCCAACATCAAGTTTCCCATCTTCTTCTTTGGCACCCATGAAACGTTAGTAACAGACCAGTCAACAGTTCTGTGGGTTCACAAACCTTATGTGAAGTGATATTTAATGTTTCACTGTTAATGAGTGGCCATGGCAGAAAATATGTCAAGTATATCTTGGCACCTGATTTGTTTCCTCTTTTTTTTTAAATGGTCAAAAATAGTGCAAGACACAATTTAGCATTAAGTAGATTTTAAGTTGCTGATAAAGTTATTTGATTTATAATTTCAAGTTTAAGTTTTAAAACTGTGGCAAACAAACATTGATTCACAGTATGCGTATACATTCAAGTAGTGAATTTATAATGATCCAGTTTGTACATGTATCTGTTATTGAAGGTGTTTCTTCAAATACATAAATATTTGATGAGCGTGTAAGTTTCATCTGTGTGCTCACAGTAAACACACACTGTATTTGTATTGGTACAGAAAGTATAAAATGGACAAGTGTCCTTAAAATGATCTCCTCTTTTCCCCCACAGGGCCTTTCTTGGCCCGAAAGATATCTTTCCGTACCTGCTGAACAAAGACAAGTACGCCAAGCCCAACAAGAGAAAAGGCTTCAATGAGGGATTGTGGGAGATTGAGAACAACCCAAAGGTCGAGCTCACTGCACCCAAGGTACATCTTCTTCCTCCCTGTTTCCACCAGAAACATTTTTCCCTCAGAAGTTAGACTTGGGCTTAGATCGGCTGCTCCTCAGATGCTGCTCTACCTCCCTGACTGTTTTATTTTGACTCGACTTGTGGCTTTTGTGTTTGATTTTATCCCCACTTCCTGGCGCCGGGTTTTTCCGTGGATATCTAAAGCTAACCAAAGTGTTTATTTTTGAAAAGCTTTTTCAGCAGCTTGAGAGAAGTTGGGGTTAACAGGAAAAAAATGTGTCAAAGGTCTGGGAGACTAGTAGCCGTTATGTATATGTACAGTGTTAAAGGGATAGTTCACCCTAGAATGATATTTCGCTCATTATCTACTCACCCTCATGTTGACTAAGGGCTGGAAGAATTTTCAGAGTCCACCGTCCCTTCTCTGAGTTACAGGGGGTCTTGGCGTCGCAGTGCATTTCAATGCAACGGTTGCAAAGGGACACCAGAGCTCTTCGTAAAAGAACACACACAAAAAAACATCCAAATACCTCCATGATGCTCGTATGTAATGTCCGTCTTGTGCTGAAGCCCCAAATTGCGTAATTGTCCCGAAAAAAATTAAATAAGTCTATATTTTAAGCTTGTTTGTAGCGGAAGCTTCTCGAAGCTCCTCTTCCTGGTCCGTCCAAATCTCGCGGGATTTGCGCCGGCGTCAGTGCGGTTACTGCGAATCACGCGAGATTTGGAGAGACCCCCTGTAACTCAGAGAAGGGACGGTGGACTCTGAAAATTCTTCCAGTCCTTAGTCAACATGAGGGTGAGTAGATAATGAGCGAAATATCATTCTAGGGTGAACTATCCCTTTAATGTACTGTCCATGCTTGTAAAGTCAGGCTCTCATTATTCTTAGTGGTGCACTAGTCTAACAGTTTGAAGAAGCAGCACTGAGCCACCTTACAAACTACTCATTGAAAAAAGCAACAAAAAAAATCACATCAGCTGAAGTGCACACTACATTTTGTTAAATTTCCACAACTCTGCCTTGCGTCAGACATCCGTGCCCTCTCAAGTTCATTCAGGCTTTCACTGGGAAGCAGCTGCTGAAAGAATAGTTCACCTTGAAGCGTCTGTGCACATTTTATTCACGAGTCGGTGTGCATCAAGTTCAAGTGGTCCGCTGCTCAGTTTAGCAAATTCTCATTGTGAGAAATGCATAAAGCTTGTTTCGAGTCCTTTTTGTCCTCACAAAGTTGGATTCATCGACCAATGACTCGACTCCTCCCTCCTCTTCTCTGATCATGATTGAGACTTTCTCCAGTTCTCAGTCACCGGATGTCAGGGTGGGGCGACTGAACTCATGCCTCTGTGTTTCATAATGTCTCTACTGTGCTCTTTTATATAGATAGGTCAAAACCAAATGTCATATCATGTTGTTGTTTTGGTTATTATTATTATTATTATAATTGGGGGTGCTCTGTGGTCAAGTGCTTAGCGAGCACGTCCCATGTTGGCATATGCCTGAAGCACTGATCGCCGCTTCGACTCCTGACCGAAACGATCCTTAGTGACTTCTACTGTCTTTGTTTGTTTTAAAGTTTTCTCATTAAATTAAACTTTTTAAATTGTTTTTATCAAACTTCTTCTTCAAAGCCGGTCCCTCCTGAATCGTTCATGGAAAAGGATTCAGACAGCAGTCCAGAGGGAGAGGAAGATACCGACGACAAGGGGATGAAATCCAAAGTAAGATTTTGCTCGTCAAACCCGTACACGTGAATATGTAGACGGTGGCTTCACTGCAGTGACCTGCTACGGGTTCGTACATGTGTTGTCAGCTTCTTTCTTCTTTTGCTGTCTTTTTCTGATCTTTTCTCTAGTGTGTCATGTGTTGACTGGCCTCATACTGAATTATGTGTTGACAGCAGGCACTAGCTTACAAAAATGAATGGTGTGGCTATTTGTATTCATAGACTTGAAGGCCTGTTTGCTAAGAGTAGTGTGTGCCACAGAAGGATACCCGCTAACTTTTCTCCCTTTCAAGACCGGCTTACCCCACCGCACTGCGTCCTATGCTGTGTCTCGGGTGCATTCAGGTTCCAGGAGTTGAGGCTGAGCAGGAGAATGAGAATGTGGAGGAGGAGGAGAAGGAGGAGGATGAGGAGGAGGAGGAGATGGAGGAGATGGAGGAGATGGAGGAAGGGTCTCTGATGTCTGAGCAGGGTCCTCAGAACCAGGATGTACGTACTTTGCATGCTGGGATACCATAAAGCGGTGCAGGTTGTCACCCCCCCCCCACCCCCCCCCCCTCCCTCCCCCGTGGGAAAGCATGTGACACTTGGTGGATTTTCAATTGGGTGGTTTCTTTCTGTTTGACTCAAAACTCTTGTCGGCGGCCACAACGTTTTTCTGGTGCCTGATGTTTTTGATTGAAGTGCTTGGCCGGGGTTTCGCTATGTTAATGCAACTGAGGTGATGGATGATCTGCAAACAGATTGATGATGAGATAAACTAGTCCCTGTGTTTTCAATTAAAGTTAAGATTAAATGATATCAGATAAACTTGAGCTAGCCCTCTGAAAATGCTGATGCTAATATCTTATATGACCTTTATATGCATAAGATAAATAATTGGGAAGTGTTTCCTTTTCCTGAGCTTTCTCTACTTTACAACTTGTTAGTGTTTTCCATTTCCTGCCTTTCCTGTCTGTCCATAAACTGCATAATCCTACTGTTGACAATTAGTTGATGTAACTTTATTTTTGCATGGCTTTCTGTGTGCTTTGGAGAAAGGTAAGCTGTAACTCAGATAATGTCTCATGTATTTTTCAAAGCGGTTTTGTTTTGTGTCTTGATATTTTCCCAGTGGTGAGTATTTTTTACAAGACATGAGTTGTGTCCCGATTCCATACTGATAAAGGCCATTTCTCGGGAAGTATACCCAAAAGAAAAATCAGTGTGCACTTAAAAAAACATTTAACTGTGATGTTGTTGTTGTACACTGCTGTGACACAATGTGATTGACAAAGAAGACAGAGGAGATTCTCAGAGCTTTTAATTAGAGCTTTAATCAGAGAAATTAATTACATTACAAAACGAAAAAACTATTAATTCTGTAGAAAGACATTTTCCATTAAAGTCTATTTGGCAGTATATTGTATGAAACTGGGACACAACTATAGTTAATGGAATCAGCACATTTAATATTGCAGTTGTACACTAGAGGGCGAACTACTGCCACTCCAGACACAAAGATGGTGTTTGAGTTCATATAGAGACTGATTAATAGTCAAAGAAGGACTGAGTACATGTCAATAATATACCTTGTTCACAGTTATACTTAGCTCTCATTTTGTTCTCCTCTCAGTCCAGTACAGCTCTTGTTGACGTTTCTGTGTTCTGTGTAACAAAATTATTAACGTAGTTGTTACATTTCAGGTTGCTGCCCAGAAAGACTCCACAGATGTTCTTAAACCCAAGAGAGGGAGAAAGAAAAAGGTGGGTAGCATTTATTAATGGGCTTGCAAGTGAAACTGATGCATTGAAAATGTTTTTAATTTGTAGAGAACATTTTATAAGATGGTTGTTGTGTCATTTTTCTCCAGAGCGAAGTCGACCAGGAGGCTGAAAAAGATAATGCTCCTGTGAGCCCCGTCAGTCCCTCAGGTCGGACTGTTGCCCTTGATATAACACTGTGTCATGAACAAGAAAGTCCATGCTCTTTCCAAACATGTCTTATATTGTGTGCATGCAGCTTGTGTGAGGAAGTAGCAGATAGACAGCAGCAAATATGATAAAAATGCAATAATCACACTGACAAACATGCAGCACAATGAGCAGAATTGATAGATTTTGGCTCAAGTTTAGCATTAACTGAATTTTTGGTGTGTGTGTGTGTGTGTGATCAGGTGGAGAGGGTCCCAAACGGAGAGGCAGGAAGCCCAAAAGTGAGAAGTTGCTTCTGCTCCAGCAGCAGGACCAGCAAGGCTCGGGCAGTGAAATGTAACCACATGAATATGAACTCATTGGGATTCAATTTTTTAAAGAAAAGTATAAAAATATGTTATTTAAATGTTTCCATCTGTCTTTTAAGCCTCTAATACATAACTTTCATACATTTTAGGGATACTGCTGAGTCAGACAGAAAGAGAAAGAGAGCAGCAGAGGACAAGTCTAAGAGTGGAGAGGAGGAGAAGAGAAAGAAGAGGGAGGACAGCAAAGGAAAGGAGGTAGAGCTGAAGGAGCCTGAAGGCAAGAAGAAGAAGCAGTCCAAGGATGACAGCTCCTCTGGCTCTGACGACGAAGAGGCAGGTGTCCGCTCTGCAAGACTGCAGTGTTTGCAAAAATCAGTTATAAGGTTTTCATTGACACAATCTTAACTTTCCTCTCATCTCAGAAAAATAAAGGCAGAAAGAAGCAGCAAAGCTCAGAAACTGACAAAGATCGCCGGCGGAAAGCAGATGAATTGAGAGAGTAAGTGTCCGATTATTTATATAAAGGTACCAGAGCCCAAAGTAATGTCCTAATGTTGTTTATTTTAGCAGCCAACAATCCAGTATGTTTTGATTTAACTATATTAAGATAAGGGCTAACATTTGGTTAACCAGAAAATGTTTGGTATTTCAATTTGAGAAAGGATTTAAATATTAAATGGATAAAAAAAAAAAAAACATTTGAATGTATAGATTTCCGATTTCTGTTGGTTATTGTGTCTTTGCAGGCCAAACAAAGATGATGGGAAGAAAAATGAAGAGAGGACAGGAGTTAAGAAGAAAGGTAAACAATGAAGCTGAATATTACAATGAAATAGCCAGAATAAGTCTCACATGTTTACATGGCACAAAGCAACCAGCTAAAACTCTCGTTTTTTTAGTTTAAAAGTGTCAGTATAAAAGCCGGGAGAATAAATGGTTTAATGATCTTTTTTTTCCCAATGGGGTCACCTTATAATGATAATGATGATAATAATGGATTACATTTATATAGCACTTTTCTATTGATACCCGATACCCAAAGCGCGTACAGTAACCATTATTCAGGTGGTAAGCTACATGTGTAGCCACAGCTGCCCTGGGGCAGACTGACGGACCTTTAGAGACCCAGGACTTTATATATTAGCACAGCAACATCATCCCATAATCATTAGACCTATGGGGTTTAAGATTGAACTGTTGTAATGTCATTTAGAGAGATAAAGGCAAATTTAGTTTTAGGAATAGGTTTGTTACCTTTAATCGTCGGTGCAAGCAGGTTTTAGAATGGCCGAGCCGAGCCGCGAGCTGCTCAGAGCTACGCTACGGAGGCTATAGGGGATTTCTTGGTTTCCCTCATCAAACTCATCAAATACACAATCCAACAACTCCAAAACGCTCTGGTGGACAAGTTGTGACCTGCACATTCACCACGCTATGAGATAATAACGGAGTTGTTGAAAAACTGCCCCTGACCCCTGCCCCTGGAATGCGCATCAGCGGTTTTGCATGAATTTGCCTCGAAATGTTCCGTTATTATCACATAGCGTGGTGAAGGTGCAAGTCACAAGTTGTCCACGAGAGCGTTTTGGAGTTGCTGGATTGTGTATTTGATGAATTTGATGAGGGAAACCAAGAAATCCCCTTATTTGGCCTCCGTAGCGTAGCTCTGAGCAGCTCGTGGCTCTGCTCCGCCGTTCTAAATATAGCACCGACAATTAAAGGTAACGAACCTACTGCTAAAACTATAGGGATTATGGCAATGGGCCAATTTGCCAAAATGTTGAACTATCCCTTTAAGACCATACATTTTCAGTCTTTGTCGTGGTTATCGTCAACATCTTGGTTCATTCCTCTTCTAGTTAATCCTCCACACATTTGCTTTGCACTCAGACGTGGCTGGAGAATTTCCCCAGTAACAGGTTTTAGGTTCAGGTTTCTTTACCCGTAGGTAATTTCAGTGAACTTCTTCAGATTTAGGACAAACGTTCATTAGGCTCAGAGACGAACTGTCTGACTAAATTTAGTCAAAGATCTAAGGTCACTCTGACTGATTGAACACAGTTTTTGCCTTGTAAACAAGCAAAGTCCCCTTGAATCAGGCGACACTAAATATCCATGTGCTTTCTAATAATTAACAAAAACATGTTTCTCTCAAGCGTTCAATTCAAAAATCACTGACATTTTGTTTAAAAATAGTGATGGAAAATAATAAAACATTTCAATTTTTTCTCTCCTTTTCTGCAGAAGTGTCAACTGACTTGAAACTCCAGAGGCTGCACAGTGAAATCAAGATTTCACTGAAAATCGACAACCCTGTGAGTTCACTGTCACATCATAAATTAAACACATCTAGTATTTCTTTGTAATTTATGTTTGCTTGTTTTCCATGATATGCATCAAACTGAAACAAACGCAAGAATCAGCATTTTGCTCCTTTTAAATTGTTATTGATCTTCATTGTTATTCATCATCATGTAATTGGACTGTAAACACAGAAGTTCAGTCTCCTTTGTTTTCCTTGTGACATGGGTCTTAAGAGCCAATACAAGTGCTCTGATGATATTGACACATGAGTGATCCCCAGACTGTTACGCAGATTTTCCATCAATCATCGCACAGGTCTGTGAGTGACCTACATAGTGCAAAAGGCAGTAACATTTAACGGTTTACTGAAGTTGTTGAAAGGCTGTTGACAATGTGACAGTCAAGTTTCTGGTGAACAAGCCACAGGACTAGATTCACTTTAGTCTGTCCTGTTTTCAGGGAGAGAAAGTTTGATAAAAAAGAAAAATGACCGAGTCCTTTATGCAAGTCATGCACACATGTAGGGAATTATTATTAATACACAACAATGATGTTTAAAAATGTTTTGCATTTGTATATTTATTTTTCTCGTGTTGTTTTTTTAATGCCTGTGTGTGTGTGTTTTCTTGTTGTTTTCGCCCGCTGCCTACCGCTCCAGGATGTGAAGAAGTGCTTGGAGGCTCTAGATGAGATAGGATCCCTCCAGGTCACCACCCAGCACCTGCAGAAACACAGTGAACTCATAGCCACGCTCAAAAAGGTACAGTGAATGAATGATCCAGGGCCCACAGAAAGACAAGAGTTTGAGATTTTATTTTTATTGAGCGGTGATGCACAATGTTGTTCATGTTCCAGATTCGCAGATTCAAGGCCAGCCAGGACATCATGGATAAGGCCACCATGTTGTACAACAAGTTTAAGAGCATGTTCCTGGTCGGAGAAGGCGACAACGTGCTCAGCCAGGTGCTCAACAAGTCTTTAGCCGAACAACGGCAGCATGAAGAGGCCAAGAAAGGAGCGCTGAAGAGAGTTGAACAAGCCAAGGAGAACAACCCAGGTACAAATCATGATGCTCACGTGTTTTTGTTCAAGCTGCTGTTGTGCAGTAAAATCAGAAATGAACAATTACATTTAACTCCACGCCAGAGAAACCAGATTTTCTCTTTGTTCCACTGGAGCTGCTTGTTTTAACTTGAGATTGTGATTGAGAAGACATACAAATGACCTTCTCTCACACTGTATGGGAACAAGTGATCACTGAAGAGAATGTTTCCATTGGTTTAACTGATGCTGAACTCCCATACAGTTGAGATAAGGACGTGACGCTAACCACAATTAACCACGATCCCATGAGTCTGTGGTGTTACAGAATCTTCTGAAACGGCTGAAGTGTTTTAGATACAGGGAAAGAGGTTTTCTTCCTTAAAATACTCTGAAAATTAAGAAGAACACTGCACAGGCTGCGTAAGAATATTTAATACCAACTTTTGGTACTTAACACTGACACTGAAAACATTTCAGTCAGTCTCAAAGAGAGTATAACATTTCCTATGGGAAATTTTGAAAGGGGCCACGGGAGCTACTGCCGTGTGTACCATGTCTGTCAACATGGGAAAACCCACGACCTTAAAGGGACAACGAGGAGTTTTGGAAAAGCGAAGCGTTTTCACACTACATTTATGAGCCTCCGCGCGCACCGTAAAATTCTTTTGACCGGCGCAAGACGGACTCATGTTTTCATTCATCAAGAATTAAAGTCAGAGGTTCAAAGAGGTTCACATACCGTCGTAGTTCCGACCATAAACGGCGATTCAGCTGCGTTATTCTCATGACTCATTGCGAAACCGAAAGTAAAAAACGCTGGTCGGCTCGACCAGCATCTCCGCCACCACTAATAATAACAAAATAACGATAGAGACAAAACGGTATATTTATCGAAAATGGGCCCATTAACAAGTGTGGGTAGCGGAGATTCATCCACATTAACGTGAGACTTTTTTATAACCGAATAGAAACTCCTCGTTGTCCCTTTAAGGTCAAGACAGAGCTCATCAGACAGACACATGATCATCTTTCACTGAGCACTGATATGGAGGAGCTGTAACCACATTGAGTCACCTGTGTGTTTGACAGAGACTTGAACTAAACCTGATCGTCTGATGATGATCTGAGAACACCTTCAAGAACTTGTTCTAAGGAGAGTCCGTGTGTGTGTGTGTGTGTGTGTGTGTGTGTGGGGGGGGGGGGGGGGGGGGCGGTGTTTATAAACATGTTAACGAGCGCCAGGCATGGTTGTGTTTGACAGAGTCTGTCAGTAGATTAACTGCGGCTCTGGCCTGAGGCTCAGAGAGATAGATAGATAGATAGATAGATAGATAGATAGATAGATAGATAGATAGATAGATATCAGTCTGATTTAGCATCACTCTGGGGCGGTGTTTAAAACATGTTAACGAGCGGCAGGCAGTAATGAGCTCTGGCCTGAGGCTCAGAGGTTACTACAGCAACTTGAGGTGGTTGCCAATGACGATAGGGGCACACAGAAACGTGGAGGAAAAAGAGTGATTGTAAGGACTTCCTGAACGATTTGGTATGATTTTGGTGTTTCTACAGTAAATATTTTGGAGACCCTTGCAAGTTTAAAACAGGCGTCCCTTCTGCTTCTTTTAGAAAATCTTTGTATTGGAGTCAATGAGGAGCAGAGACAGATGTGGCCGCGCTTAGAGGCCGCTAAATCAAATTGTTAAGTCTCTCAGATTTTTTCGAGCACATTGTGAGAGACTGAACAAGATTGTCTACAAATTTGGAAAGAATCATGTGTGTAGAGTGTAAATTGTGTCCGGGAGGAGTGTGGAAAGAGAAAAATTTCAGACAACTTCTCCCACTCTAAGCGATGATGTCACGCACTCTGACACGAACGTTCTGTGCAATACACACCCATCATAATCTCATAATTTCTCCAAAAAGTATCATGGTCATTGATCAGGGATTTATCAAAAACTATAATACCTATCAAAATGTGGATTCATACACCAATACACAAGACCTGTGTCTACAGTTTAAAGTTCAAATGAAGTCTCAGGTGAAAGTATGCCTGAGCAGTAGACGTTTGAAAACTCCAATGATTGTTTTTTTTTTCACTCCTTTCTGTTTTTCGCCCGTCCCATTGACTTCCATGCAAAAAAGTTTTCCGTTAAAAAAAATAAAAAAATAAATTGTGTTCTTTAGAGAAAAGACATAGCACACCGATCCTGATCGAACCTCACGTTATCATTTGCTTTGCTTTTATTGTGCTGCTGGGACAAACAAATTTCCCTTTTTCGGGATTAATAAAGTGAATTGAATTGAATTGAATTGAATTGAATGTCCAGAAGAGGAATAATAAGAAAAAAAGCGCTCCTGGCGATTGCCCCGTGGCCCTAATTATCTCCTGTGTATGTGATATTATTATTATTCTATATATTACTTAGGGCACGGCCTAGGATTTAGGAATCAATGTCGATGATCAGTAATCATGCTAATGATGATGACAAGTTACAAAGTAGTGTGCACAGGAAGTGCAAAAGTCAGGACTCATACATGTGAGCTATTTGGAGGCTGAAATTAACACAGCATGTCAGATGAATGGAGCAGTGAGAGATGGAGAGGCGTCGGTGATAAAAAGAAGTTACATAACAAGGCATTTGCGTTGGTTATTGGTAAATGAGTGATGACCAGTTGAGTCAGATATGAACACCACCAGCCAGATAACACAGAGACACTTATGTCCGTCTAGTCCTGTACGTCTCTCTTTTTTCCATTGGGACGTCATCTGTGGTTGACATTCGTGACCATGGCAGTAATCAGCAGCCACATCCTTGCTTTAGCGACTCACTCAGCTGATGTGCACACTGTACTCACCAAATACACGGCGGCTCCCGTGAAAGCTCTCTTTCTAGACCAAGGCATGGCGAATGGGCAGAAAATCCTATTCATCTCAGTTAGGTCTGCAGCTCGGCATGTGTCGTCACATGCTCCTGTGAGTTCTGTCTTTGCGGTGGTTTTAGTTTGTGGAGTCATGTTCTGTCTGACTGAGTCTACGTTGTTCCCTCTGCCCAAAAGATAAGATGACGAACGGCGACATCAGCCCCGAGGAGAAGAAGCAGGAGACGGAGAGAGAGAAGCTGCTAGAAGACGCCCCAGCAGGAGAAAACCACAGGTAGTCCCTGGTTATTTCAACACTGAAAACACAACGTACGACTTTGACCCTGACCTTGATCTTTTACATATATTATACAAGAATTACACTCTAATATTGTACACTGCTACATTACTAATATTATATATGGCTAAGAGACATTATGATTTATCATTTCATATTTTCCTACAAATCCCACAAAATGAATAAAACCAACGGTGTCTCAGCCGGATCTTTTATAGAAAGCTGAGGTCATAACATGAACTCTTGGCTGGTTAGCTCTCTGCCACATGTTCCAATAGTTCCAATATACAAACTGTCATCACTTATCTTTAATTGTGTTCACAAATATCTCTAATCCTATTTTCTTTGACTTTAGTAAAGCTCAAGAAGAGTCCACTTGAGTGTCCAACCTGCCTGAAGAACAGAGAGGACATGTGCTGCTGTACTTGTTCCAACTGGACTCAACAAACTGGGATCTCCCGTCCAGTTGATGACTGATCACTGTCACTGGTTTCCAGTTCACTGACTGTTGTCGTCTGTTTTGCTGCTCAAGGCTTCAGTGCATCAAACTCCCCAAGATACTGACTGACTGACTGAATAGTTTATTTTTGTACTTTGTGTAAACTTTAACTCTCAGACACCTCTTCTCACATGCTTCGTCATATATCCGTTGATTATTTTGATTAACAGAGTGAAGAAGTTGTAGATCTGCAGCACTGTGAACTTTAATATTACTGTGTGCTCACAGAGCAGGTTTAGTTCCTTTTGGTTCCATTTCTCAAATGGAGTAGATGTATTTTATTTTCCTCTCATTTTCTGTGCATTTAAACTTTGCTTTCTTGCCTTTCCAGAATCAGCAGTTTGATCTTAAACTTCTCTTACAGATGATTTCAAGTACAGAGACATAGCTGTAGTTAGAAACACAAGTTACCATAGATGCATATTCACTTGGGATAGACAAATTTCTGCCGTTTGCCAAAGTTTCCTTTACCAAGAAAATGCTTTATTCTCAAGCATGTGCAAGTGTCTGTTTTTAAAGTTTTTCTTTTTAACATAGGTGTAAATAAGAGTATTTTTGTGCCTGTCTCATTACCTGTTTCAGCATCCAATAATAAAGCAGTACATATAGTACACCGTTTGTCTTTAATCATTTGTTCATTGTTTTAAATGTGTCAAACATTGCTTCCATTATTTGTAGAGCACTAGTAATACTGAGTTGAGGTAGCAATCAGCCTGTTAAACCACTGTGGTCACTGTCACAATCATAGGTATGTTTAGAATTGGTTAAACGATTCCAGCCTACAAAGAGGTTAAATCACCAAGTTATCCTGCTTCCAGTCCGCACTTCAAACCAACACTGCATTATCAGATATGGGTAATGGACCCAAGGTGCTTTAACTGCCCTCTATGGAGTCGTATCAGACTGGCAACTTAATAGCCTCCTGCATCTATGCCAGGCATTTTAACTGACTCGACAGGATTTTTATGTCCTTCCAGTTCTGCCAATCTTTTTTTTCTAAAGAACATTAGAGGTCTATAAAACCTCTCAGAAATGGCTTGCTTGTTTTTAAATGCATGTAACGAATGGATCATAGGCAAATTATAACAAGGCTATTATCCTAATGTGCAAAACTTGGAAAATAACTGGAGGTGTGGTAACATGTCTGGAAATCTCACCATGTGTCCCCTAAGATCACTGACCTAGAGGGGACTTTTTCCCATTTAATATTGATGGGTAATTTTTCTGAGGAGGAGTTGTGCGCTTGGTTTACTCCTAGAAATTCCTACAATTTTGTTTGGACACAAGTTTTTCAGAATATGTTTATTTTAAAACAGACATTTTTTCAACCCAAACATTACTGTGGAAACATAGAAAAACTTTTAAAATAAAGTATACAATTTCCAAAACATTTCTTCCTGAAATATAAATATATTTTACTGTATTATACAGCATTAAATCAGTGATCTGATTCAGTTCAGTTGAAGGCACCACGGTCCACATAAGGATAGGCCAGAAATTCCCCCAGCTTGTTGCCATCAGCGTCGTAGTGAAGCATGCGGAAACACTTGTCACAGAACAGACACGGGTCACTTGGAGCGAACTGGTCGTTGGTGGTAAACCATCTGCAAATAGATGTAATCAGTTTTTTAAAGTTTGGAAATCTGCTGTATTGTTTAGGGTCAACTCTTTTTTTTTTAATACACACCTTCCAATGAAGACGTGGCAAACTGAACACTTCTGGGTGGTGATCCTATGCTTGTGAATGAGAAGTGGGTACAGCGTCTTGTCCAGGCAGTCGTTCCTGTGGGCGAGTCTGCAACGTGCAAGAAGAGAGGAGGGTTGGTAGGTTGGGGGGGGCAGGAGACGTTTCTTACGTGATTGCCAGTGATGCAAGCATAGAGATGTCTCACATTTGTGACATTAAGAGCTGCATTCATGTGTGGTTACCCTGCTCACATCTAACAATAAATTGGCTCATTGACATTTACGCATCTTTTAGTCTTGTGAAAGCAAATTAGCAAAAAAAAAAAAAAAAGGTCTTATGAGAGCAGTCAAATCGCAGGACAAGGAGGTGCTTTCTTTCAAAAGCTCGTATTGATTCAGCAAGAAGAGACTCCACAAGTGTCACAGGCAAATCCCAAGAAATCACGACTTGTCGTAGTAAGAGGAGTATGGTTTATTAAGGTACAGGGTTTGATTAGATTTGATGAGAGCATTTTCCACACAAGCACACATGCTCCTCACTCAAAACAAACACCTAATTCATGATTAGTTGCAATGAGCTGGAATGATCCTGATCTCTGCACCGGTATTTTAAGGGTTCAGATTTGTTCTTTACTGACAGAACTTTAACTACTAAGACTCACAGACCAACAGAATATCCAACCATAGATCACTACAGTACGCTGTGCTTTCTAACTAACCTGGTTGCTGCACTTGGCAGTCAATTCAGTACTGAGGCAACAAATGATGCTAATTTGTTATTGAACACTTTTGGAAATCTGGGAGCTTCTACATCTATCTCCATATTTTTTTTTTTAAAGTGACATCAATTAAATGAATGACAATGAACATATAAAATGCAAATGCTGAGCCTTAATGAAAACAGTTCAGTTAAGTAGTCAGTTTTGTTGAGCAGAAAACAGAGTCTGTCTGACTTCTAATGAGTTTTCCTGTCACTTATTTCTATTTAGTATTTGGAATCTCATCTTTTCCAATTTGTAAAACTCTCTCCAAGGAGCTGGATTTTGAAAAGCAGCTGTATTGGAGAACTGAACATCTGCGGAGGAGGAAGAAGGAGAAAGAGGTGTCACAGCACTCACCTGACATCTGTGATGATGACGAGATGTTCGCAGTCTCCCTGGTGACAGTAGAGGTACGGGAAGCCCACTTTCACCTTCAGATCCACAAACCTTGTGTCCTCCATCTTGGCTTGGGTGTAGGGTGGGAAGTTGTGGGCCTTTGCCCATTCAATCGTAGTCCTGCATTACAAACACAAGGAAACAGTACTTTTTGAAGAGAGAGAGACTTTGTCATTGCATACTACTATGCAATGAAATTAGTTTTTACTACTTAGCATCACAAAAAAATACCAATAACACTATAAACATTATAAACAGTGGATCAATAAAGGAGAAGCTAAAACCCATTGAGTGCAATTAACGGGGACACAAGTCTTTCAATAATGCGCTCAGCCCTGGGGAAGAAGCTGTTTTTCAGCGTGTTCAGCCTTGCCCTTTTGACCCTTAACCTGCCAGAGGGAAGGGTGTCAAAAAGGCAGTGGGCAGGGTGAGGGAGTGGTCTCTGTCCAGAGGCTGGTTGGAGTGGATGTCTTCCAGGCTTGGGAGATGGGCGCCTGTTATCCTTTGGGTTATGTTGAGAATGTACCGCAGATATTTTCTCTCCTCTGTGGTGCAGCTCGAGAACCACACAGTTCACCCACATGTCAGGACACTCTCCATCTATAGAAGTTCATGAGGAGTTACTGAGGGAGCCCAACTCATCTTAGTGTTTTCAGGAAAATGAGCCACTGCTGTGTCATCTGGGAACTTGAATATGGGGTTTGAGTTATGAGTAGTAATGCTTTCATGGGTGAAGAGTGAATAGTGGATGGCACCTTCATGCAGCTTACTCATGGGTGTAGCTACCAGAGATGGGGACTCGAGTTTGCGACTCGAACTTGAGTTGCACTTAAGTCGCACCCACAGAGACTTCAGACTTGACTTGGACTCGTGCCCAAAAGACTTCAGACTTGACTTGGACTCGTGTTTTGAGACTCGTGAACAATCATTATTTTTTTGGCTCGTGCCTCCCTCCTGACAGGACGACCGACGATCTTTTTTTTTTTTTTTTTTTTAAACACACCACTAGCGGAGCAGCGCCACATGGCCGGTAACGTTATTCAGAAGGTTAGATCTTCATACTGAACTCCTACAGAGTGCAGCAAGACACCAGGCTAAAGAGAGAGGAACAGCAGAGCTCCTCTGACAGCGCAGTCAGCTGTGGGTGAGTGACAGGTGACTGTGAACTGGCTTTTTTCTTTTCTTTAAATAGCGGCACCGTCCGTAGCCTACATGTGAGGCACAACGTCTGTTTGTTGTCAGACCTTCTTTCACGAGGACTAGCTGCTGCACAACTGGCACATATCAGGCTACTGTAGGCTAAATCCTCCTGTTTATTTATGTTTTTGCTGCGCAATATGACTGAAGGCCCGTATGGAAGTCTGGACGTGTCGACATGCTGTTGACTGAGCTAATTAAAAAAATAAAAACAACAACAACCAGTTCTTCTCTCAGAAACATGCGGTTCCAGAAAGGTTTTGTTGCACATAAAGATGTGAGCTATACCATCCAGATCTAATTACCTATAATTAACAGCCTAAATCATTTTCCATGTTGTTCATCTGGGTTTTCTGAATTCAACAAAGCAAAAAAAAGAGAAAAAGGCCAGTGCAGAGGGGCAGAGCAGCCTTGATTCTTTCTTGACTCAGAATACAGTTTCCTTTAAAGTCCCACTCCCGCGACCCTTTTCGGTCATTTTAAAACCAGCTCATTAGCAATGCACATTAGGAATGCACCTCTGGAGGGTAGGCGGAGACTGCTCTGCTCTGCACCATAGACTGTAAAAAGAATGGACGTAGCGTCCGTGACGTCACCCATTGGTTTGGAGGAGTCTGTTTTGTGCCGCTACTACGGGGGTTTGAACCGCGCCATGTTGGATTCTACTTTCCATATTTGGAGCGGTGCGGCCGTTGGCCGGCCGAGGGCCCGCCCACTGGCCTCGTAACAGCGGTCGCCGGACCTGTCACTCAACGGTTCTGCTCCCTAATTGGCCAGAACTTTAAACCTAATAATAGTAAAACGGTAGAGTTTTAAAAAAAATTCACCCCCCTCAGAGTGTGTGCGGGGGTAGAAACTATCGATTGAGACCAAAAAAATAAAATGTACCAGGCTGTAAATATGTTTTTTTAAGCTGTAAAATCGGCTATTTTAACATGGGGCTCAATTGGAGTTGCTCCCTTCTGGAGCCAGCCCCCAGAGGAAGCCGAGGGGATTGCAGTTTTTTGAATGCGGAAGTGAGCTTCACTTCTCAGACCGACAACTGCCCCCTTGCTCTGCACCCGCCCAGCCACCTCCTCGCACCCCACCCCCCGCTTGTTGACAGCTGGACATTGTACAATTACAGATTCAGCGCGTTTAGCGTAAAACTCCACACTGGGATTCGATCCCAGACTGGAACATAGTCCTTGCTCATGGTGCAAGCTGCTCTACCAGGTGAGCTATACCTGTTATACCTTGACAGCTACACCGAGCTGTCCAGCCTTTCACCTCTGAGCCAGATGCAGAGCGGGGCGGGAGCTTGTAGCACTAGTGCCCTCCCCTGGAGCTGTGACACGTCAGCTCCAGTCTCCCTGAAACTGCCAGTTTGCGTCTGCCATTGGTTCACAGCAGTTTGAAGGCAGAAAAACTCAGAAATGCAATTTTGCACTTCCTTTTCTGCTGATATGTCCTCTAACACAAGAAAAATGCCACAGGAACATGTGAAAAGCTCAAAAAACACGATTTTCACGGGAGTGGGTCTTTAAAGGAAAGCTTTCATTGTGTGTTTTCTTCATATTGCATTGCAATATCCTGTTTAAAGTGATCATATAATAAACAACTAATCAATACTGTATAGATAAAGGAGTGATAATAACCTACAGTAAATGCTTTGAATCTCTTAGATATAGCTGTGCAGTATCCTTAGTAGACCGGATAGCAGCAGATGATAGAAGGGTCATTACAACCAGAAGAGACAGGAGACTTTTATTTTTTAGAGACTTGAGACTTGACTTGGACTTGTGACCAAAGACTTGAGACTTGATGAAGTCTCACCCCTCAAAGACTTGAGACTTTACTCGGACTCGTGACCAAAGACTTGAGACTTGACTTGGACTTGCAAAAAA
Source organism: Trachurus trachurus (assembly GCF_905171665.1). Lineage (NCBI taxonomy): Eukaryota > Metazoa > Chordata > Actinopteri > Carangiformes > Carangidae > Trachurus > Trachurus trachurus. Next base: position 22,249,013 of record NC_139891.1, on the reverse strand, counting down.
AGACTTGTGAACATCTCTGGTAGCTACATACGTATATCGAAACATCGTGGTAATTCCTGGGGTTCCTAGAAAGGTCTACACTTCAGCAGCAGTCGCTCCATGTCTGCACAACAGTGTCTCCCAATGACAGTATCATCCGTACACCACTTGTTGTTTACGAACACACACACCCGTCCTCCTCTTGTCTTACCAGACTGTGTGCAGTCTACTGTGGTCCAACCACCACCAAAGCTGTGTTCGGATGTTTTAGTTTAGCCATGTCTCTGATAGGATCGTGACACAGCTGGTGATCGGTAGCCCGGAGTCTCATTTTATCCAGAGAGTGTGCATTTGCAAGAAAAATCACTATGCTTATGTGTTGCCTGACGTAGCCTGACCCGGCTCCCAGCCCTTTTCCCCAGTTTCTACTTCCTCGTCTTCCTTGGCCTGTGGGCCCCTCCCAATATGCACACTCGATCACACTTGGGCACTTGGCGTGCGCGTTCATGGCCTTAGTGTCAGTGCGCAAGTGTGTCCCATTTCTCCAACGACCGAAAGTGCAGCTCGCTTGATTTGCAATTTACCCACACTTACGGTAAGACCGCATCGGAGTGGTATTTGGCCAAGTATAAATCCCACAATGCACCACGGTGAAGTCCGCCGTCACCGGGAGCCATAAGCCACGTTAGGAAATGCGATTGAATTAATTTCAATAAAATGAAATTAACTTTCTATCTCATAATTATGACTTTTTAATGTCATATTTTATATTATTCATCATGCTCTGTTCATGTTTTTATTTTATTTTTTTCATTTTTCTTGTTTGTTTTATTTCCTTCCGGAGTTGGGCTTACACATTTATGATTTGAATCTTGCGCATACAGACACTTTTGGAGTAGATGAGACTGTGATCCAGCAGCACTGTTTATTAAAACTGTTGCTTTTCTGTGCTGTGTGTGCTTGTGTGTGTTAGCTGTGCTAGTGTGCGCAATGGCACAGGCTGCACTTGTCAATTATGTCCCGAATGCTTTTAAATATCCCCCCACGCACTTGGCCACTTAAGACATGCTTGCACACTATATGCAAATATACGTTCTGCCAGCAAAACGTCACCAAAGTGTGTGCGTAACCAAGCGCACTGAGCCAAGGGTGGAGAAATGGTACAGGCCCTATGTCTTCTTCCTGCAGCTCAGATTAACCCTGGACACCTTTGAAGACATCTTGTCAAAGTGTTGATGTCGTACATCACATTAAATTGCATTCCTGGTAGTTTCATGGTCATCTATTTAAAATATCTCAAGAGACTGAAGAGAGAACTGGATGGATGACTCTAGGGAATGAAGAGCAATATGCCTGAGAGCATTTTTGACTGTGTGTGGTAACATCACCTTATGAACAACTCTTTCCTGACACACACTTTTAGAGTATTTCAAGTGTGAGAATAAAAGCAGATCAAGTGCAATGTTCTGCTCCAAATTTTTCCAACCACTGTCTATGGTGCGGTTATGAGTATAATAAGAACAGGAATCACAAGGAGTCAATAAATATATCCATTCAAACACAGATCAGGAGCTGAATTTAAGAGCTTCCATTTTAACAGTAGTATCACGGCGACATTCAAACAAGGATTTCACTATTCCTCTGTTACATAAGAACTCCTGAAATACATTTCTTGACCTGGTGTCTGTGTGAATCAATTTGCTGTGCTCAGCTCTACGATAAAATTAAGTTTTACCCATAGAGGGAGGACTAACTGGACTGTGGCAGAGGAAATCAGTTGAGTATGTTGTCCTTCAGGATGGAGATGAACCCGAGATGAATATTAATGCCAGGTCTGAATGTGGCCTACATGTTCTCATCAAGAAGGAATATGTTTTATTATTTGGGGAAAGGTTGCAGATTAAGGGACTTGAGAAACCTTTGATTTATCTTTTGGCAGGTGAACCTGTTCATAGTGCAGTCCTAGATGGGGCTTGGGAAGGGTCGAGGCTGAGGATGAGGAGCATATTTATGATTTTTATGGCTCATTATTTAGGGAAAGTTCTACAACAAATTATGAATGTGTGCCAAGGGGGCAGTTGTCGGTCTGAGAAGTGAAGCTCACTTCCGCGTTCAAAAAACTGCAATCCCCTCGGCTTCCTCTGGGGGCTGGTGTCAGAAGGGAGCATTCTCCATAGACCCCCATGTTAAAATCGCCGACTTTACATCCTCAATAAACACGATCCGCGAGCGGATCGATCAATCGTCGGGGGGGGGGGGTTCGGCGCACCGTATTAAGTTTCGCCACGAGCGCTGCTGTTATGCATGCGCGCTTCTCTGTGGTGTGTGTGTGTGAGGATGCGGAGATGAATGAAGGCGCTCGTCCGACGGGGTGGGGTGGGGGGGTGGGGGCGACGGCGAATATCGCTACATTTTTATTTTTTTTAAGACGTTAGTTTAGGCGGCAGCTCATTGTTGTTAAGGCGGCCGCCTTAACAAGAAAGCGCTGCGGGAAACCCTGGACTCCCCAAAACCAATGGGTGACGTCACGGATGCTACGTCCATTCTTTTTACAGTCTATGATGTGTGCATTACTGTTCATACTACTTACCATGTCATTCTTTCTCTTACTTTATGCATTATATTTCTTGTACTACTATTTTTTATATCCTGATGATTGAATTGATACCATTAATACACTGAACTAACTCATAAATTGTATTGTAATTGTAAGCTGCTGCTTCACAATAAAATCCAGGCAATAAGTGATCAAGAGATCAAACTCACGTGCTGATGTCTCGACACTCTGAGAATCGCATGTCATTGTAGAAAACACCCTCGAAGAAGAAGAAAGCTGACTTGTAATGATCCTGAAAACAAACCACATAAGAAAAATTAATTTCTTAGCCGGATAAATTAAATGATTATGATAAAAGGCCCTTTATCAGGGTGTGACAATATGATTACATTCAGATTTAGCTTAAAGTTAAGTCCATGTGTGCTGCTTACTCTGCTGATGAAATCTGGAGCCATGTCCGGCGTGTTGCTGAATTCGCCGCACACTTGCAAATCGCTGACACAGCAAATGGCGTCCCTGAGCTCCGCCAAGGTGTGCGAGCCTGTCATGCGCAGAGACATGTGGGGTCTGACTTGGTGAAACTGAGGGGAAATGGACGAAGAATTGTCAGTACAATGGAGAGAAACCTTCAAGAAACAATTTCGGTAAAGAAAGGAGAGTTTCAGGGAAAAAGAACAAGTTGAAGCTCACTTTCTCATAGACGGCTGGATAGTAGACGTTGATGGTTAGAATGACTTCTCCTTCCGGGACTGTGTTAGTCTTTTTTTCTGGTTCTCTGCCTACAGTTAAACGCTCCTGCAAATCCATCAGAGAACCAAGCCTTACATATTATACGTGAACATTTGTGATACAAATGTTCAGGATGATGTGACTGACGACTAAGAGCTTTTCAGAAACACTCCAGTGGACTCACCAGTTCATCTGCGTAGAGGTCGTGTCTGTTGTTGGGGGATTTCAGAGACTCTCTGTGATCTTGTTTCTTTTTTCTTTGTCTGCTCAAAAAATATCACAGAGCAGGGAATGTGAATATGTTTACATGCTGTTGGTTTATCCAGGACAGAAAATACAGTGAACCGTGACAGTTGATACAGATTCATACATTAGTGTTTTAAGCTTCGGGTCTGGAGGTACAACTTGAACGTCAGGCTGTTCATTCTCAGGATGGCAACGGAGTGAATCAACACTGGAAAAAGAGAAATAAAAGTTGGTAAAGATAAGACAAAATACAAACAAAAACATTTAACACAGTGACAAAATAAATGGTTTCTGTGCACATGATATAATAAAGTGGATACATTAAAGATGCACATTTGGCAGTGTTTCTATTGGCCTTCTGTGTCCTGATGGCCATTATACAGTACCAGTCAGAAATTGAGACACACTTCCCTGAAATGTGTCCAACCTTTTGACTGGTGTCATTGGTTGCCATTATAGTATGCATTTTTACTATCACTTAAGCCTAAAAGTAATTATTGAAAAAAGGCCCAATTTCCCTACAGATATCACTGCCAATAACTGAATTAACAAGGGCGGCAACTTACCATTATTGCCATTACTGATTAATTGGTTGATTATTTGATTATTCTTTACACAACTTATGCAGACTCATATTGTTATTATCATTTCTCCAAATTGTTGCAGCTCAACAATTAAGATGCTTTGCCTTTGTCATCAAACATGTTGAACAGCTTTTCTTCACAACTCCTGTCCTATAAATACCAAAACTCAGCTCATGAAGGAGAAACTGTCTAGGAAGAAAAAACTAATTAATCACCTCTTTTTATTATCATACCCACGTGCTCACTACAGTTGTGTGTTGTTTCTGTATTATTGCATATTGCTTAACTGGTGTGGGTATCTCTGGTTTTGAGTGGTGCTGTAGAAATACGGTTTACTTATTCAATTGACATATTTTAAGGATTGTTTTCCATATAATAAATAGATTTGCATATCCCTATGATAGGCTATACCCGGGGGATGTGCTTCACTCAGGACCAAACACAGTCATGGTTCAAGTGTAGTATCAGGAAAACAATCATTAAAATGTTAGTTGTATTGTTCTCTTTTCACCCTGGTGCGAAGCCGAAGTAAAGTGAAGGCTCAAATTAAACAAATGTGATACACTGTTGGACGTCTGACCGCTGTAAGACGTTACTAAACGTCGGGTGGACGTTATTTGTGGATACCTGCAGACGGACTTCAGTTCAGCCATGGTCTCCGCACTGACCGCCATTTCTTTAGCAAAGTTAGCGTCAAAGGCGTCGCCGTCCTCCCGCTGGTAGGAGACGTCCGCCGCCTCCAGTCTGCTCAGCCACTCGTCTCTGAACGAGCCGATGTGAAAAACGGTGGTGTTCACATCGGCGTATTCATAATCTGGGATGTTGTTGCTGTTGCTGCTCGTAGAGGGTCGCGACGCCGCCATGGTGCTCGCTGAATGACGTAGCTAGCACGCGACGCGTTGGCTTATGGGTAATGTAGTTTTGGAGCGTGGTCCTGAAGGAAACTGAAATACACAAATACACAATGTGTTTGTTATTATTACTTTGGATTAAAGCGGCATAGAAATTATATGGGGATGGGGATTTTCTTCTATTTAATTATCAACAGAAAAAAAATACAGATTTCTCAATTTTAGTTCTAAATGTAGCTCCATGATGGGTTCAATAATCATTGGATCCCTTTTTAAATTGGGGAGTAGCTAATGCAATAGAAATAAACCTTGTCCTCACATTTATATAGGCTATTTAATGACTCAAAGAAATCTATGAATCTATAATATATGTGTGGATGTGTTGATACATCTTCTATGATGCTGTTGCTCTGTGGGTTGAAAGGAACAATGTTAAAATCAGGGTTAAAACTAAAAGTGCATTAAAACATTGTCAACCAAATACATTTTGAATGCCCGTACTTAACAGTAGGAGACTATATACTGGAATTTCTTTTACCAGTCTATTTGACCTGTTATAAGCAATGTCTGCTGCATGGGCAGATTTTTTTCTTTAAAAGGCTTTAAATGCCCTATGCAAGATCATTTTAGTAGAAACAGGAAAGACATTTCAAGGAGTAGAGTGCAGAGCTGCAGGAGAAATGACAAAAACCACCCTGAAGAATTAGTTATACAGAGATATCACATGCATGCAGCAGATAGCCAGAAATGGTAACCAATTCTGAGTAAATCACCCCTTGTGCCGTCATAGTCATGTTAAAGCCATGCTATTTCATTTCACTTCACAACTACTGTTCAGCTACTCCAGTACTTCACCAAACACATGAACTGGTTTAATATCTTAAACACAAAAACATATTCTAGAATAATAAAATGCAGCACGTTGTTACAGAATAAAACAATGGTTTCCCAAATTTAGAGTTGAAAAATGTAGGCTAACTGTTCAAGACCAAAAGGTTATTAAATCATCCCAATATTTTACAAAAAGTGATCCAAAGAATAAAACATAATTTGAACGTTTCACACAAAATTCACATTATTATGAGGTTAGGCTACCTAATATGCGAACGTGCTATAGCCTACCTGTCCACCAGGTGTGGTCCTGGTCCCTGAGCACCTCCACTCATCATCACGTGCCTCCGCAGCTGCAGCTCATTAGTTCCCAGGCGTGAAGAAGTCGGTTTACAACACCATTTACGGTCATTTAGGCAAGTTCACTTTATTTGCTTGTCAGTTAGCCTAAATATGCACTATTTTTGTGTCGTTTATAGGGACAACATTTCGACATAATAGGCTACTCGTTGTAGTTTCTGCTCATAAAGTCCGGGACCTGACAAATCTTAACAAATTTTAGTCAAATCGTTAGGTTATGTAACAGTTTTACAATGCTCAGTGACACGGCTACACATCCATCCATCCATGTCCAGTAATTACTAGCTACACCACCAGTTTTAGGGTCGAGGGCGGAGGGTTGAGGGTGGTGCAGGTACTACCCTCCAGACAAGTCGTGACGTGCTACATCAAAGGGCCTGATAGGGAGCTAGGCCACCACAGCCTGGGGACGAATTTGTGAACTGCCTTCGTAAATTGAAGCCACTCCCGGATCTTTAGCTGATAAATATCAAGGGAGATCAATTCCTTTTGACTGAGACAAACGGAGAGAGCGACATCATTGCAAACCTTAATCCTCCAACTTCTTGTCATCTAACTCAACATCCAATGGATACGACGGAAAATTCAATGCAACAGGTAGGGTTTCTTTTATGACCATCTCTCTGCATGTGCATAATGACCAGATTTAGTTTAGATTTCATTGTTTTTATTTTTAATACAACTAGGCTATTTTTTTGGTACACTTTTTACATGGTCTTTTTTTGTCTTTTCATCTTGTTTTATTGGGGGAGAAATAAATGTTATCAGTGCAGCAGAACTTGTTTTCGTTTTACAGAGAGAGAGAGACACCGATATGTAGCATAACAAGTAATAATAATAATAAGTAACTGTAGTGTATTATCCACCTGAGCTTTTTGCTTTAATATCTTGAATTAGGCTATCTTATGTTTTTTATGGTGTTTTCTTAGCCTAAAAGTCAAGGGATAGGTCAGAGGTAATTCACCATTTGGATAGGAACTTCATTTGTGATAAGTAACAGTTAATAGTTAAATGGAATAAATATAAATAAATTTAGATGTTACAAGAGAGAAAAGGCACATGCATACATTTACAGCAAGATGTTTAGATTAGGTGTCTAGTAGTAGTGTGGAATGTACCCTGAGAAATGTGTTTCTTGTCATTTACCCATCTCTGTGGGTCATAGTTTTGGGGGATAGGCCTACTTGACACTGTATCTATGTTTAAGTTAGCTTGGTCAAGAGGTTAAATGTCAGAAGGTTATAGGTTAGATTCTGTTTTTAGATCCGTCTTTGTCTGACCATCCTGGTCAGTTATCCTTCTGTGGGAGAAGGTGGAGTTTTAGAAAACGTATATAAGGTTTAGGGTTTAGGCCAAGAGAGAGAGATCTCATATTGGACCAGAGATGCTCCACGATTCGGCATTTTTGTACACTGTTCTTCTTCTTGTAATAAACTCTTTTTGAATGCAAGAAAAGACGTTGTCGGCGGTGATCCCTTCTTTTCATCAACACATCAATATACCACATAACAAACAGGTTTTGGCAGATTTAATGGACCGTGTAGTTAATATTATGCAAAGTTTAAAATCACAAGAGTCCAATTTCCTTTTCCCAACTTAAATTTTTAATACAAATAATAAAGTTAACTTTAAAAAAATCTGAAAAATTTAAAATATCTTTATTTATTCTGTCCTTTCTCAGGTGGAACTAAACAATCCCAGTGCGGATGCAGTGTAAGTATTAGCCTATAAAAGTTCTGTTTTTTAATGTTTTTGTTTTCAAACAGGCATTTCTGTATACAAAGGGGAGGCTGCGGGGGTATTTATGTAGCCTATGTTCAGTATTTTAATGTCTTACATTTCAAATTCAGTTACACATGATGGGGAAAACGGAGAGTCCAGTAGGATTGGGGCATGTGAAATCTATTCATTGTAATACGGTTCACACACACTAGAGGCCGGTAGAGATGTATTTGTGATATCCTGCTTCTTATCCTTTCTTCAAACCTGTATTGATCTCAATTGGCTTACTCCAGTAAATTTGTAGTGTGACAGTGTGAGTGACATTCCCTACTCCCAAATGTTTTTGCATGACTCTGCCATCACATTTACAGACATGTTGGGATGTAGATACCTTACATTAAATTGACAATCTTTCCTTCAGAACACCTTCAATGGATCTTGAAACTGCACTGAAGCAATGCTCCCACGCCCTAGAACTTTTCCTGAACAACAAGTTTGCTGATGCCCTGGCTTTTCTAAAACCCTGGTTAGTACTGACACTCGGGATTAATTAAAGGCATTTGAACTACTTTCCTAATCATTTAATTCACTTAAATCAGTCAGTGTGCATTAAATCATTGCATTTGCCCCCCCTCAGGAAGAGTCAGAGCATGTACCACGCAATGGGCTACAGCAGCATCTTGGTGATGCAGGCAGGAATGACCTTTGAACCAAAGGACATGGATGCTGCCATGACGGCACTGAGAGAGTCTCTGCAGACATGCCAGACGTATGTTGAAATGGATCAATCATCTCAAAAAAATGTCAAGATAGGCTCTTATACAGTGACACTTGAATTCATAGATTGTTTTCTCAGAAGAATAGAGACTCTGTCCTGCTACTTCTCACATGGTCTCTGATAAATTGCCTCCATCAACTGTGTATTTCTTAACATCACAAGGTTTCGGAGGAAAGTTGGTCTAATGGAGACTCTGACCAGCCTATGGAGTAGACAACCAGCTGAAAGTCTGACAGAGGGTGAGCCATCTACTAAATCTTCTGATGTATTTGCTTATAATACTTTTCACAAATATTATCTCCTTCACTTATTTTCTTTAACCCAATATGTGACAATAATTGTGATTAACAGAGGAGATGCACGCAGAGCTGTGCTATGCTGAGGTTCTCCTGCAGAAGGCGGCTCTCACCTTCCTGGATGAGAGTATAATCGGCTTCATCAAAGGAGGGATGAGAATCCGAAACAGTTATCAGATTTACAAGTGAGGAGCTTGGTGGCAGGAAGGGCGGGGGGTGATGGTCAACATGATGATAAGATACAAATAAAACATTATCATATTGATGTGAATTTTAAAATGTCTTCTCTCCAACCAGGGATTGCCAGGTGCTGGCAAATGCTGCAGAGGACTCAGAAAAACAGAAGAGTACATACATTCATTTTCGGGGTGGCGTCAGCATGGGCATTGGATCGTTTAATCTTGTAAGAACTATAGAAAACATGTATTCAAGCAAAAAGTACTCAGAATTTGAATGTGCACTGTGATAGAAGACGTAAAACACTATTTCTTAACTTTACATTTAATTTCCGCCCCCAGATGCTGTCTCTGCTTCCATCCAGAGTCCTCAGACTGATGGAGTTTTTAGGTTTCTCAGGAGACAGGGTAGGCCTTCTGAACCCATGTCTTATCATAATTCAGTAGATAAATAGTCAGTAAAATAATTATTCTCTAATTATCTTACAGGAGGTGGGCTTGTCAGAGCTGAGAGAGGGAGCAGCCGGCAACAGCCTTCGCTCTATCCTCAGCACCCTGACGCTGCTGATGTTCCACCTCTACATCACAGTCATACTCGGTGAGCACGCTGTAGCCTACTGTGGGCTGCAGTTTCTTACAGAGTTTGATGCCTAATTTATTAATTGGGATATTTTAATTGTTTTAATGTTTCTTTCCCAAGGTACTGGTGATGGAAACCTTGCTGAAGCTGAAGCTCTGCTGAAACCCTACACTGAAAGGTTCCCTAACGTGGGTGGTTTGTTTCGCTGATTCTGATCTACTGCATATATTGTATTTTAATGCCTCACTCAGTGAAATGGCATTATGTTGTATTAAATTATGTGTATTTTGTTCATAGGGTGCCCTCATGCTCTTCTACAATGCAAGAATTGCTTTGCTTAAAGGAAACTTCACATTTGTGAGTACTGGTAACATCTAATACTTCAAAACAAATTTAACTGAATGTGTGCTGTCTCAGTCTTTTTGTTGTTGCAACCAGAGAGAGAGAGTTAAGTGTGTGTTTCTGTGCAGGCCCAGGACAAGTACTTGGCATGTATCGCTGCTCAGCAAGAGTGGCGTCAGATTCACCACCTGTGTTACTGGGAGCTGATGTGGGCGTATTCCTTTGAACAAAACTGGAAGGAGGCTTATCGATATGCTGACCATCTCTGTAAGGAGAGCAAGTGGTCTCAGGTAGGCTACTGTACCTAATATATCCTTTTACACATATGCCTTGTGATCAAATTATCTAATGTCTTCTCATCATCTTTGCGTTTCATTCTTAAAAGAGTGTTTGCTCCTTTCTTTCAGGCCACCTATGTGTTCCAGAAAGCTGCCATCTTGAGTATGCTCCCAGAGGAAGAAGTGACTAAAATGGGAGAAAATGTGGTGGAACTATTCAGGTGTGCTAGTGAGAAGGACAATAAATTATCCCTACAATTGGGTAGTGTATTAACCAATGCAATGCATTAATGGTGAAACGTGTTGGTTTGCAGGCAGGTGGACGGCCTCAGACTCAGAATCGCAGGGAAATCGATTCCAACAGAGAAGTTTGCAGCAAGGAAGGCGCAACGATACTCTTCTGCCAACCCGGTGAAATTAGTCGTCCCTGCTTTGGTGAGAGCATGATGTACAGGCTTTTTTTTTTTTTTTTACATTGATTTGACAAATCATGAGAATATAACTCATGTTGTTGTCACAGGAAATGATGTACGTGTGGAACGGCTTCACAGTAGTTGGCAAACGACCTGAGCTGACTCAAAACATTTTGACCACCTTGGAAAAAGCAGAAGAGCAGCTCAGAAATGATCCAAGTAAGATATCCAACAGAGCTTGAGAAACACTTGTGTGTAAAAAAAAAAGTAAAGTATCTCTATTACAAAAATTAAACTAACAATATTTTTTTAATGTGTAGACCCATCCGAGTATCACCTGGATGACCAGTGTGTTGTCCTGCTGCTGAAGGGCTTGTGTCTAAGAGAGTTAGGCCGTCTGGTCCAGGCTGAGCTCTGCTTCAACAATGTCATTTCCAGGTGAGCTCATCCCAGAGCACAACACTGGAGAGAATTTGATCCAACTACTGCGTTTGCATTGGAAAATTCACTTTTTATAATAGTGTTCATAGTGTTATGAAGGGAACTTAAACTATTTATTTTCCAAGAGCTTGTTGAGTTATTTTTTTTCTAAAGTTTTGAAGATGAATTTCATCATCAAATGAACTCGGTGACATTTTTTTCTTCATTATGCAGTGAAAATGATCTCAAGCATGAAGACTATCTGGTGCCATTTACCATGTATGAGCTGGGCCTATTGCACAAGCAGAAAGGCGACATCAACACAGCCATCACAGTGATTGAAAATGCCAAGTAAGTCCAATTTTTGTTGTGTTTGCTTCCGATATTTAGTGTATTCCACAAAAACATTACAAGACTATTTCATGTTACACAATCATTTTATAGCTGTGACCGGTGTATAAATTGATGTGTATTTATGTACAACTCTACTCTGCACAGTTGCTTTCAAAGCTGAAAAATCCCTAATTGTTTGCACTGGATTGTTTTTATAATCCTTTAATTGGTTTTGGGTGTTTAGATTTCATCTTTTACTGAGCACTATTGGAAATGTGTTTTATTGCCAGTGTGTCCTCTGAAAGGAAAATAATGTGCTAACATGGAAATGCACCCACAAATTGCAAATAGGCCTAACTATTTCTGGAAGTATCCATTATCTGTCTATCTAACCTATTACAAAAATGTGTTAAAATGTGATCTCATCTATAGAATGAACTACAAAGACTACAGCATGGAGTCCAGGCTACACTTCCGGATCCATGCAGCACTGAACACTATGGGATCCTTTGCAGCCAAACTTCCACCTTCTCGCACACCGGCCTAAAGGAAGTCATGGAAGGAAACTCAACAAAGAGGGTAAAACAAAAAACCTGAAACCAAAAAGTGTCCTCAACTCTGTTCACAAAACTGAATATGATTGAGTGCACTTGCGATCCTACAGTTGGGCGTCTAGCAGTCAGCCACTCTTATTTTGGTAACATGGGAGGGCAACTACAGTAGTATACCTAAATCCGATTTCTAAATGAACAAAAATGGTCTAAAATTTAATGTAGAGCAGACACACAGACTTGAGTGGTGAAGCTGTATGACCTGCCTTAAGATGACTATTTCCAGTGAATTATACCAGAGTTTACCAACACCAGAACAACAAAATTGAAAAGGTTTGTAGACGATTATATAAAGTTTGAGATTATTAGATTGTATTATATTATATTATAATATTATTTTTTGATGTTTATTTTTCTTTATCATTGTATTTTATTCAATGGATTACATTTATTTCATTGTTTTTAAGTAGGCCTATGTGTTTTTTTTAAGCTGTGTCCTGCCGCAGTACTTCTTGTAAATAGTTGTTCATTTTCTTTATCTTCTGCACGAATTGCTGTGGGTAAATATTAATAACTGAATAAATATTATGAATTGAATCAAATTATGTCCTGTACTAAATAAACATAAAATATAATTAATTATATATATTTTCCAGGTGTTTGTGTGACATTTCATTTGACTTGCATGCATGACTGTACCTGCTAGCTACAAAAAACACATGGATGTGCACTGCATACAGTAGCTACAGTGTTACTGGTTTAGTGCTTCAGCTCAGGTTTAATGTGTGTAGATGGCATAGTGCCATAACAGAATTGTATTTATTTTAAAGTTGTCTTGCTCCATTCAAAATTTCATAATATAAATATACCATACAGTATGCCCTGTGTCTACTGCGAGCATACCCTATATTAGGATATACATGAGCGGTCTGTCCAAAGAGGCATGTCTCTTTGTAGTGATAGACATTTGGACGAATGTATTCTATTTTAAATATTTAAAATGTATATTTCCCTCCCCCTCTAAAACTGTGGCATCCAAAGGGAGAAAATTGTCCATAAGATAAAGCATGGACAGGCTACAATTAACTCTTGTTACCTCTGTACTTGTATTTAAGTAGGAGTTTTACTTGTAATCGAGTTTTATAGTAGGTCTATTGAGTGTAATTGAATCTTCCACCATTAAACTTTTTTTTTCTTATTGGAAACAAACATACGCAATAAGTCGGGCTGTGACTGATGAAAATGAAACGGTGTTGGATAGATCCACAGTGGTTGGGACTGGGAGCTGCAGCTGTTTCCCTCAGACCGCTGTCAGTGCTGCTGAGCACGTGGTGCGGCAGCAGCGGATCAGCTGACTCCGCCGGGGAGAGACAGAGAGAGAGAGAGAGAGGAAGGAAGAGGAAAAGAAGAGAAGATGGAAGGGAACAGAGACGAAGCTGAAAAATGTATACATATAGCGAAGAAAGCCATCGAGGCCGGAGACAAGGAGAAAGCGGTGAAGTTTCTCAACAAAGCGGAGAAGTTGTACCCGACTGACAGAGCCAAAGGTAACGTCGTTTGTGGCCGCACACACAGCTAACGTTAGCTCAGCGCGGACTTTAAACTGACCAGGTGTTAGCATGTACGTGTGTTAACATACCTGACGACTTGAAGCTCACATGAATGAACCCACCGGTTGACTGTTACACGGTGGGCACGAACAGGTGTTTCATATTTAGGTGTAAATGGAAGAAGAAGCTACGGTTTTTTAGAGACAGGAAATTATTAAGCAACATCCGAGTTGACGTCGCTCAGTGTAACGTAAGGCCTGTTGGCTAACCTAGCCTGCGTTTCGCTTGCTGTCAATCTGGGGGGTTTAAAATGTTAAATTACGCTAATAAATTGATACAGATGATCAATATTGAAGCCTTGTGTTATCAGCAGCTAGTACAAACGAACTACACCACCTGTTAACACCAAACATCCAGCCGCATTTGAGCAGCGTTGACGCTAACCTTTTCCTGGTTGTAGCCTCTTAAAGATTTAGTTGAGCTGCTATTATTATGCTTTGACCTCCATTTAACAGCATGTGATGATATTAAAAAAAAGAAAAAAAGGTCGTGTTATTTTGTCGGGATTTCAGTCAGGACAAGGCAAACAAACAGGCTGTCGTGTAGTGTAGTGTAGTGTAGTGTAGGATGGATGGATGGATGGATGGATGTAGGGCGAGCGGCTCGTGTTGTCCAGGCCACAGAGCCCAGTGCCAATCCTTTAATTGAATGATTGACCCGGAGAGAGCCTCCAAGTTATGGGCTAATCCAGGACACAGCTGCCTGAGTGCACTGTACTGTTGGAGCGAGGATGGGCCAGGGCCTGACAGACACACAGACAGACAGACAGGTGTTGTGTGGATTGTCCATCCGAAAAGCTCTTAAATGTGTAGACATGTTCACTGACTCCTGTCTCCTTAGGTGTTGCATTGTAACCTGCCGGTTGCCATGGAAAATATTGCTAAAGCTAGTTAGCTACCAGCGGAGTGTCATACAAGAGCACACACACACACACACACACACCAATGTGTAATTCAGATGGATCAGCTTTCAGATAATCAAATGTACTGTATAAGATAGTGTTGTAGTCATGACCAATGGGGATCCAAGAATGAGACCAAACCAATGCCAGACCATTTTCCAGAGACTATTTACTGCACTCAGTATCAGTAGGCACAATCATGTGGCTAGACAATTTAATTCATATTTAAAATGATCTAATTTTATATAAAATCTATACCATATTTAATTGAAACAAAGTTTGGATTGAACAGAATAACGCAGCACAGAACCTGCTTAAGTGTTTGACACTGGTGCAACCAAGTTTTCAGATGGTTACACAAGTGTACCCTCTATACTTTGGTTGAACAATTTTTAATTATCTTCAAGTTATTGAATTACATTACATAAAGCAAAGTGAGCAAGTGACAGAGAGAGACATGCAGAAAAAAAAAGATGTCACTGCAGCTGTGGTTTTGACTGGTCAACACCAATATAAGCAACTTCAGTTCACATAGATATGTGCTGAAATGTAACGTGTGTACATTATAAGGCAGTGCAATAAACATAGACATTATAAAATAGTGTTATGCAAAAGAGGTGGTAAACAAAAAAGGTGTTTCAAACAAACAAAGCTACTCTGTGTGTGTATTGAAGGGAGCACATGAGTTATGGAGCGTGTTGGTTCTCCAGCTTGGCGCCTTTTCAAGATAAGAGTTTGAAATCTTGATGGGTTGGTTTGCTGTTTTTTAAAGGAGTAGAGGAGTGGAGGGAGTTTGTTGCTGTTCACATAACTTGCCAATAGACAGACTGACATAACAGAAAACTAACCTTGTTGGAAGAAGAAATAATTAGCTACTAACACTAGCAGGTAAAAATATAATTAGCTTTTTATATTGAAGAAGATACACTGGCACTAATATAATTCTTATTTAGTAGTAGTAGTAGTAAGGTAAAGGTACTTTATTTGTCAC
Source organism: Trachurus trachurus (assembly GCF_905171665.1). Taxonomy (NCBI): domain Eukaryota; kingdom Metazoa; phylum Chordata; class Actinopteri; order Carangiformes; family Carangidae; genus Trachurus; species Trachurus trachurus. Next base: position 22,233,485 of record NC_139891.1, on the reverse strand, counting down.
ATATACAGCTAGTACAGTGAAATTCTTTCTCTGCATCTCTGCGCCCGGGGACCAACTCCAGCTAGCTGGCATGTTTTTTAGTGGTGGGGGAAACCGGAGCACCCGGAGGAAACCCACGCAGACACGGGGAGAACATGCAAACTCCACACAGAAAGGACCTGGGCGGCCGGGGATTCGAACCCAGGACCTTCTTGCTGTGAGGCAACAGTGCTAACCACTGTGCCACCGTGCCGTAGTAAGAAGAAGAAGAAGAAAAGGAGCAGTGAAAACATTCATAGAAAAACAAAATTATTGCCTTACACTGCTGCTTCTTAACCCCCTTATGCGTTTTCCCGTTGGCTTGACAAGCTTGCTGGTGACTCCTGTAACTGGTGTAATGTGTGTATGTCTGGCTGTGGGCGACATGGTTGTTGCAAGCCCACATGGCGGGTTGACGGGTTGACCGAAGAAGCAGGCACCTGTACATCGGCATTCCTCAAGCCACTTAAGAACACAGCAGTCACATGGAGCTTGTGGCCATAACATAAAGCCCTTTCTTTCATCAGTGAGATCGTTACCAACTGGCTTTGTGGCAGAAATATAAGGTCCAGCATAGGAGAGCTAGAGCTGTAGGATGTAAACAGTACAAGGCGTAATAGATAAAATATACTATAAACATTACACTGTTGTGTTTTTCAACATGTTAAGTCAGGAAGCTGCCGGGGATATGAGGATTATAGTTGTGCAAGAGGAAGAGTGCGCTTGCATTTCACGAGAACAAAGTGTATAATAATGAATAATGCATTGGTAAACTATTCAGAACAATGTATCAGTGAAAGGCATTTATGCTGCTAAGCCCAAAATAAGTCGTTACTGTTGCTGCACTGTCTTTACACCAGACATAATATTCTCCGATAGAGTTGTATTTGAATTGCTGGAAGAACAGCTCAAATAGTGGAAATCGGCTAGAAAAGTAAATAAGATGTAAACACTCATACATGTTGTGGCATATTGTGTAACTAAGAGAGGACTTTAAGTGAAATGTGAATTTGAAATTGTCTTGCTGTCATGACGGCACGGTCGACATTTTTTGTCCTGACACAGTCGTCAGCTCAATGATTGTGTGTCATTGTGTCTTTGATGTGTTATAGTGATTTAATAGTAGGCCTACTATATTATGCTAACTAACTGTCTGTGAATTGTGGTGTTAATATGCAACAGGCATTTTGTGAATCATTGACAGTTTGGTAATGGACAACTGGTCACCTCCTGGGTGGGAGTCGGAAACTGGACTCGGATGGTGATTGAAGGAAAAACTGCCAGTGAAAACAAAATAGTTTTTACACTTGATCTGTAATGTCGGGTGTTGGGGTTCAATCTGAGAAAGGTGTACAACACCTTACATTCATGCAGAAAACAGTTTGTTTCAAGTAAAACTTGAAAAGCTGTACTTTTGTCTGCATTAGGTTGTGTTATTTTTTTTTAGAGCTGGTTTGAAGGAATGTGAACCCTTACTACATTTCTGATGCACTTTTCAGTGCAATACAGTCAACTGGAAGTGATGGCTGATGTTGGGTTTAGACTTTAACATTTATCATTGTTAACTTTGTGCTTTGAAAATGTGCCACATTAGGTTATGTCTGCTGGTTTCCTGGCCTGTGGTGAAAACTTTTTCTTTGTAGTCTGTGGCCTTTTTTCTTGTATTTTCCAGGCTTTAAATTAAGAGATTTAAAAGTCTTAATGGTCCAGCTGAATTGTATTAGGAAAAATTATAATGTGGAGAAAATGCTTGAAATTCTTTTAACTGGAAGTGAACCTATCAATACCATTGTTAGATTATGAAGTTCCCCCCACCAAATTGGCCCATGGCAACAAAGGACTGTAAATCCATGCCTGCGTTTGGCTTGTGTTCATTTCCTGCCATGCCAGGGACATCGCTGTTCATTGTTAAGTCTGTGTGTGTGTATGTGTGTGACAGTTTTACATTGTCTGAAATCAGTAATCAGATCATTTGTTCTTCAAGCCTTGTGTTAAAGCAGTTTTAAAGCTTTTCTTATGTGGAAATGTATGTGTCCGGTTTAACTTCAGGGAGTCATTAGAACAAGACACAGAAGATAATGATTTTCTATGTAATTTACCTTTAGCTTGCTTTGACCTCTTAACTCCTCCCTCTTCAGCTTTGTTGGATGCATTAACGAAGAATGGGAGCTCGACAGGAAATGGCGCATACAGAAGGAGACCAGCAGAAAGCTCAGACAGCTCTGGTGCCAAACCAGAAAGGGAAAGCCAAGAGTCTGGTGGAGGGGATGTAGCAAAGAGCTTCACCAAAGACCAGCTTGAAGGTGTGCAAAGGTGAGAGTTGTAGCGTTCACTAGGTCTCCCCTTTAATTGCTGTGCTGTTCTTTGTCCATCCTCGGTCGACCAGTTTGGTGCTTTGACTCTTTCTGTCTCACTTAATCTGACTCTTCATCTGTGGCTGGAGGACGACACTGTGTAGTAGTCCCCGCAGTGTTGTGCACACAGCTATTGCTATGGGAACCTCTTGAGGTTGATTGTGTTGCCCATGAGGGCAGAGAGTGAGAGACGTACAACAGTGTGAACTAGATACCAGGTAACCACTACATGCTCTAATTTTAGACCATGCAGCAGGGCTACGGCAAGAAAGGAAGCAAGAGAGTCAGTACATATTACCCACATACACCCACCTACCAGATCATTAGAAAGATGCTATAGGCTACTTGAGTTGTACTCCTCAGATAAAAAAAACTCCTGCTAGGTGTAACGCAATCCCAGCAATGTATTGCAGAGAAACCTAGTCACCCTTTCCCCTGATATTTTTCTACTAAATCCTTAGAGAAACCATCAGTGAGTTAAAAATTACATCATGCCATCTACGTGAGATTGGCTGTGTATTGTGTTCATATCACAGTTCTACTCATTAGCGTTATATAATGATTCAATTGTCCAAATGATTCTGAGCAAATTGTAATCAAAATGTGAGAAAATGGACATAAATTTGTTAATTCTATATTAACTTTTTCACACAGTTGCTATTTTGTGATGCATATCGATAACTAAAAAATAGCGCATTTTGTAATACCGAATGCATCATCTACCAGTTGGGAAATTACTCTGAAACATTGGGGTGTGTCCTGTTAGTCAGCTAGAGATGACAAATGTGTAGTTTCTGTCTGCATGTGTATCCTCAATTAATTTGGAATAGGACTCCCATCTATAGGGACTGCTGTTTTCTTTGGTATGTAAGGTGGTGGAAATAAAACATGAGTAGCAAATATGTCTCTCACTGACAACTGTTTAGCAGAATGTATACATGGTAAATGGCTTTTCTAAATGTTTAATATTGTCTGCGTGAGTAAGGTAGTAATAGGTGAGGTAATATAATGGTAACGGCTGTGGTATGAAGAGCTTAGTCTTGACTATTATTTCCAGGAAATGCATTTTGAGTGTCACTTGTCTGTGTGACAAACCCAAAACCATCAACATGTCATTTTGAGTTCCAATCTAACCACCTGTCTGCTGTTGCTCAAAAAGTGAAAGATAAACCAGACATTTCATTTCTGCATTTCAAGTATGTTGCACTACATTTTGTTCACCTGCTGGCCCTCTCCTTCAGAATAAAGCGGTGTAAGGACTATTATGAAGTTCTGGGTGTCAGTAAAGAAGCCAGTGAGGATGAGCTCAAGAAAGCCTACAGGAAACTAGCGCTCAAGTTCCATCCAGACAAAAATCATGCACCGGGAGCAACAGAGGCCTTTAAAAGTAAGTACGCCCTTCTATAATTGGGTGTTGCTGTACTCAAAACCTGTCCTATTGAAAATATAATTGACTGTGAATTTAGTGACGTGCAGATTTGACCCCTGATTCACACCTGTTGTTTCTGGAAAGCTTGGTGGAAAAGTTTGCCATAGTAATTTACGAGTCCAGACCCAAACAGTTCACTGACTAAGCACCAATGTCCTGACTTTGTCATTTTCCAGAGATTGGTAACGCATATGCAGTGCTGAGCAACGCAGACAAAAGACGGCAGTATGACTTGACGGGATCAGAGGAGCTAAGCAGCAGCAGCCCCCCAGGTCACTCGCACGGAGGAGGCTTTGACTTCCACAGAGGCTTTGAGGCTGATATCACTCCTGAAGACCTCTTCAACATGTTCTTTGGAGGTGGCTTCCCCTCCTGTAAGTGAGCACTCACATCATGTAGTGTCATGGAACATGGAAGGAAAAATAACACTAATTTATTCACTCCTTCATGTGATGTGATGAAATCCACACATGACATATGCACCTAGTAGATCCAGTCATTTTTAGCAATATGCAAAAATTCAAAAAAAAAAAAATGATTAGGTTTTGAAATCACAGCTATAAATCTTGCTTTGTTTGGATGATTGATGCACTATTAGAAACGATCACTGCACATCTCGCCTGACGTATCAAATAATGTAGAGCAGTATGAACATGTCATTTACTATTTCTTTTTGCAGCGAGTGCACACACCTTCACCAACGGCAGGACGAGTTACAGCCATCAGAATGATTACCGCCAAGAGAGAACAGAAGAAAGAGGAGATGTATGTGGATAAGTCCAGAATTTAACATAGCTATTTTCACATGTACTATTACAGTTTTAAGTTTATGCACATCTACGCTGTTCATTCGACCACAAACATGTGACTTGAGTTGTTGTACTGTGTTTGTCTCCAGGGAGGTTTCTCAATGTTTATCCAGCTGATGCCCATCGTGGTCCTGATTTTAGTGTCAATACTGAGCCAGATGATGGTGTCCCCTCCGCCTTACAGCCTCTACTCTAGACCGTAAGTGCACACACACTCTGGGGACAACAATAAAGTGCAAATCACAATTTGAATTTGTGAAATTAGTTCATTCACCTGTCAGATCTCTAGTAAAGATAACACTTATTTCATGAGTAGTTTACCTTGCACAGTCGGTCTTTTGTATAAAGTGTCACCTGACGCCTGAGGAAACTTTGTCATACACAACACCAGGGTTTCCTGCAGCGCTTTCCTGTTAAGGCGGCTGCCTTAACAACAAAGGACTGCCGCCTAAACTAACGTCTTCAAAAAAAGAAAAATGTATATACTAGCGATACCCCCCCCCCCCGGTCGGACGATCGCTCCGTTCATTCATCTCATTCACACACATACACACCACAGAGAAGCGCGCATGCATAACAGCAGTGCCTGGTAAAAGCAAAACTTAATACGGCGCGACCCCCCCCGGACAGACACCATAACTAACAAATTTTCTGGGGGAAACACTGAACACTATGTCATCTCATCTTTATGTAACTCTTCTCTCACTTTAGTGTTCACTGTATGTACTGGATATGTTCCAAATGATTCTCTCAGTTCTTTGCAGAGCATGTTTTCAGCAAAAAACAGACATAGACATACAAAAAGCTACCCTTCTTTCAACATGTGGAGGGTAACTACAGTCACATTTTCACTTTTTATCCGATCCATCTCCTCCAGGTCCACGGGTCAGACTGTAAAACGGCAGACAGAAAACCTGCGCGTCGACTTCTATGTCACTAAAGACTTCAGGACTGAGTTCAAGGGCTCGGCGCTGCAGCAGATTGAGAAAAATGTGGAGGAGGACTATGTAGCGAATGTCAGAAATAATTGCTGGAAGGAGCGACAGACAAGTGAGTGTTTTTTTTTAATACACCCTCAAAAACTAGCTCACTGAGTTCAATAATCATATCCGCTGTTCACTTTTGTTTCCCACAGCACTCTTTGTTTCTCACTCGTATTGTTTTCTTGCTCGTCTCTTTCAGAAACAGACCTGCTGTATGCTGCTAAAGTATACAGGGATGATCGAATGCGCAAGAAGGCGGAGCTCATGACCATGGATAACTGCCGGGAGCTGGACAGACTAAATAACCTCTTCAGAGGCGGATGAGTTGGACGCTTTTAGATCCTGTAGATGTAAATTAATAGATGTGTATGTTCATGTTTTTTTTAAAGGAAGTCTTTACACTAGGAGCAAAAACTTAAAGAAATAATATAGGTCTATTGTTGAAGTTTTAAACTGCCCCTCTCCTCATATCCCCCCACCAACCTCCTCGCTCCAGCCTGACCCCAGGAATCGCCTTGTTACAACCTAATGAACCAGTCTACACACTGTAGAAAAGCCCCAGGCGTTTTCTTTTGTTTACTCTGCTCCTCTCGTGTTTTATCCCGGAAACAAGGACAAGGACACTTGATTGTGTAAAGGCATGTGCTTCGAGTAGTGAGAGGCATTCTTGCTTAAAAAAAAAACAAACAAAAAAAACACTCTCTTAAGGTCGACCAACAGATTTTTTTACCATCTGCTTGACATGAATATAAGCTGTCCTCCAGCCAAACCATTTTTTTTTTGAAGAACACAGAAACAAAAGAGGGAAATGAAGAACACAGAACGCTTCTTTTAGCTTCCTACTCAACTCCAAGTGTGGATGAAGACCAGTGGATCATAGTTTTGCCAATAGTGAACATTTTTTACATTGTCCACTTCAGAATGTGAAGGTGTTTGGGACTCAACATGGAAGGACACCAAAACTGTCATTCATTAATGGTTGTACATTTTCATTTTGGAATGTTTGAAATTTATTTAAGTAACTATAGAAGAAAAGGATTTTTCTTCAATGCTCGCCTAATCATTTAAATAAAGTGAAATTATTACCATAGTCTGGATGTATTTGTTTTTCTGATTCAGATGTTGTTCAGAAGACTTGATTCAAATAAAAAAATAAACAATTTTCTTTCACTTATATTAAGTGGTATGAATCCATGGAAAACGTTTTGGAGTTATTTGCCCATGTTTTATTACGTGTTTCAAGGTTTCTGCTGCTGCTCAAGTCAGTGGACAGTAGGATACTTATTTTGTACAAAACAGCAGCAACGATCCGCCAGTCAGTTAGTCGACCTATAGAAAATGAATCTACTCTGATCTAATAATTATAAACATTTGCTGGTTACTTTTTCACCATGTGAGATTCCTTTTAGACCATTTTTGGTAATGCAAAATGAACTATAAAAATGAGATTGTTAAAGACATGATTTCTATCCATAATATCTCTCATATTAATAAATAACATATTTTTTTTAGTCCCATATATCATATCAGATGCATTTTCAAAAAAACAAGACACATCAGCATGGAAATATTGATTGACATATATAATTTTTATATTGTTAGTTCTCCGTTTCATTTATAAAAGTATAATAACTATCAAATTTCCTCGAAGAACCTCAGACTTAGAAACTTAATTATCATAAAGGTTACGTGTGTGACTTCATGAACATGTGGGGAAAAGCGTCTGAATCTCAGCTGTGGCTCTGGCCTGAGGTTCAGAGGTTGCCACGGCAAATTGAGGGGTTGCCATGACGATAGATGTACCCCTGCTAATGTAAAGAGAGAGAGAGAGAAAAAAAAAGATAACGCCCATATTAAAAACGTATTTCTAAAAAATAAACATATGATCTTTAGAAACGTTGTTGGAGAGACTGAATTTATAATTTTATATTTTGACATTACGTCGGTTGTAGTAATTCTTCTGCTGACGTAGCTTCGTCCCGGTTGGTTTATCAGCGGTCACGTGATATCGTCAAACCCGGAAACGTCGACCATAGTAGTTACAGCTGGTAGGTTCGTACCTTGGAAATGAAGTTGAAAACAAGCAGAAGTGAAACTTGAGATGCGATCGAAACGAATGTCCTGAGGAGTAAAATCAGCCAAAGATTATCGACGAACCGGGAAACGCAGGTTTCCTGGCCCCTTGACGAGAGGTGGACTATGCTCTACCACAGCTACACCTGTGTTTTTCTCTTGGCTTCACTCTCCTGCGGATGTTTCCCACATGTATCTGCCTCCAACCAAGAGCCGGAGACTCCAGACTGGAGGATGACTCTGAAAACTATTCGCAACGGAATACACAAGATTGACACGTACCTGAACGCAGCACTGGACTTGTTTGGTGGCGATGACGGGCTGTGTCACTATAGATGCAGTGATGGTAAACCGGCGTCTTGTTTCTACTTAGAAAACCTGATTCAAAGTGAACGAGTGACCTATGAAACACAGGTTTAACAGAGAACACAAACGGCGGCTGTGTTTCATTTTAGTGCCAGTGCATACATCCAAACAGCACTGACAATATTCACACCTGTGCTTTAATAATTCATCTTAAATCATCTTTGATCATAATTAAGAGTCAGCCTTATTATATGTTGAGTTTATGCATCAGTTGGAAGTTAGAGTATCAGCCCTGAGTGGCACAGTAAGCCATTAAACCATCTGTGCTGATGTGTTTATCTCTAACAAAACAAGATAACCGTCGGTGACAGAACAAGAGACATCTTCACCTTTGCTCCTGTCTCACAGGTTACACGCCGGTGCCTCGTCCTGAGTACAAGCAGCCACCACCCAATGGATGTGGCTCCCCACTGTTTGGATTCCAGGTATAGTAGTGAGGTTGCATCATACGCCTGCTGCCAAAGTGCAAGTTTAGCTGATATCTTTGTCTTTAAAAAGAAAAAAAAAGAGACAAAAGATATCAGTCAAACATGCCAGTGTGTGTCTGTTAACTGAACGCCATTGGTGTGTTTCATACTTCTTCCACCAATCAGCAGAGACAAATATTTCATCTGTTAATTTAGCTCAGGACATGCAACACAGAACTAAAGTAAGTGAGGAATAGTTATATTTTGAATAGTAATTTATATATAATACATTTATACAGTGTGATAAAAATGAGAACAAGGGCTGCAAAATATGCCAAAAGAACATCATATAATGATCATATGGGCAGATATTGCAATGGCTTTATGCAATTTAATTTGGAATGGTGATTTTTGTGTTTAATTTTCACATAAAAATAAAATAAAATTGATTATCTGATTTTATTTTCTTGCACCAAACAAACTTGTCACTGTAAGCCAGAATGTCTCCGTAGAAACGCAATACATTTGGGGCAAAAAATGCACACAACAATGTTGTGACACATTTTACCGTATTGGCCGTATTGTTATTATTGTATTGTATCGTTATTTTGATTGCATTAGTGATTAATTGTGCAGCCCTTGAAAAAAACAAAGAATGAGTTCAATATTTGATGTGACAACCCTTCAACTCTAAAATGGCACCAGTTCACCTCAATATATTTCTGCACACTTTCAGTGCAGTATCAGTCAGATGCTTGTAACAAATGGCTATTTTTCGTATTAATTATAACGTGAAATAGACAGATGTAGATATGGCTCTCTTGGAAAGAGTTGTAAGATTTTTTTTGCCGTGGAGCTACATTTCATAAACGGCAATAAACCTACTGGAACAGTCACACAACACTTTGCCTTTTGTCCTGTTTTACCACTGATTCATGTTGTCTCCAGTTCGACATAGGCATCCCCTCCATGACCAAATGCTGTAACCAACACGATCGCTGCTACGACACCTGTGGCCGAGAGAAGTACGACTGTGATGACGAGTTCCAGGACTGTCTCGAGACCATCTGCAGGAACGTGCAAAGAACTCTGGGATTGGCCCACAGTGTCCAAGGTGAGAGGCAGCTGAGTAGCTTGCTATGACTCAATACCATACAACATACTGATGTTTAAGGTGTGTTGTTTTTGCAGTGAGTGTCCAGGTTTTATGATATCAGTAAATCATATAGAATGATATACATCAAACTACTACAGAACTTTGCTGGAGTTTTCTGTACATACAATACATACATCACATTTCTCTTTTTGCAGGTGAGCACCTCCTCTATTTTACTTGTGTGTTGTGCTGGTTGATCATGTGTAATTGTAAAAATGTGTCCAGCAGAGGGCAAAAGAGAGCCTTATTTGCACACTGCACTGCAATCTGTATTATCTGGATCACCTCAATCTGTGCTATGTGGATCACAGTCAGTTTAATTGGTAGTAGTAAATCAAAGAAGAAGGAAGAGCGCACACACTCAAAAGAAGAAAAAAGGTCTGGTGGTGCTCGGCCACACACTGACGAAGACTGACCGTCAAAACCGGTTTGTGATAGTAGCCTGTACCAGTGAGGCATTAAAGATATCAGAAGGACACTGAGTGTTGCTGGTTATTTTTTAATTGGTAGTAGTAAACTACAATAAAATCTTGATTTAGATAATACTGTGTATGTTTTTGAACAAACTTGCCTGTGCACTGTTGTGTGTTTTCTCATGTTCTTCTTCCTCTTGTTCCCTCTCTCCTCCACCTCTGCAGCTTGTGAGACGGCGGTGACCCTGCTGTTTGACGCTGTTATGCACATGGGATGTAAGCCGTACCTGGACAGCCAGAGAGATTCCTGTGTGTGTCAGTATGAGATCAAGAAGGAGCTGTGACACTGCAACAGAAACAAGACTACGAAACAGAAGCACAACGTTGGCAATAAACTTCCTTCGGGCTCAAAGGTTTTCTCAGGGATAGAGCAGAGGGTCGATACGTGTCGCACTTCTGTCGGACAAGTGAATGTGAAATGACCTTAGTTTTTAGAGTGGACAGATAATAAAGTTTGTGTGCGGCAGTTAATTATTTATATTTTTTCAATACTGTGTAATGGACTGTGATGGACTGGGACCCGGTGTTCAGGGTTTCCCTGGGTTTTGAATGCTCCGGTAGCCCATGTGTTTTATTCAAGATACAGCAGGTCAGCTGAACATGTGCAATGTGCTTTTTTGTCTACAGGAAACAAGAATACAACTAATATGGAAATGTACTTTTCTAGTTATTTTCTAGTTTTCTAGTTATATATCACTGATAAAACTTTTTTTTAGGTTTAATTGACCTGGTAATCACTGTCTGTATTTAAAAAGCTCAACAAACAAACAAAAAAACACATTATTGCCCACTTCCATCTCCCTTGCAACTACTAGGAACATCTGAGCAACTGTCTTCCTTATTTAGACTTTGTAAAACACTACATGGGGATTAAACTATGGTGAGCTCAACTTTTGTATATGGAGAAAAACTAAACTAAAATGTCATTAAATAAATAAATGTTTTTCGTGGTAGTTATGTGTTTTCTTAAAATAGTCAGTTGTTGATTGCTGATTGGCTGAGTTGTTCATTTGTACGATCACTTTGGACAATAAGGTGCTGCTGAGCGGTCTAACAGGTATGTCTGCTCTTAAGCCTACCTTTATTGCTATAAATAGGACAAGGAACCTGAACGTTACCCACATATTAAATCAGATGAAATGAAACCTAAGCTAACTTGAAGGGAAACGCTTGTGTCAACTGGACGCTGGATCATGGCTTGTCATACTTACATTTTAATTGTTCTGTTTCTGTGCTCCTCCGTTTTTTTCCCACATGTTGCTGCCGCCAACCATGAGCAAGAGAGTCGAAAATGGATGAAGACCGTGGAAAGCATTTGTGATGTTGTAAACGACTACGAACAGTTACTGGATAGGGTGCTTAATTTTTTTAATGTTCCTACGCAAAAAGATGGTAAACCAGCTTCTTCTTTTCTTTTAAATATTTTTATGATCATTTGATTTGATCCGCTTATTGGAACTTCCAAACATGATATTGACTGATATAATCGCACCTGTGCTTTTGTTTCTGTTGGATTTGTTCTCTTTCCAAAACTTCAGCCTCCAAACAAGGTTCAGAGACTGAAGACCGGCTGGAAAGTGTACTTGACAAATTAATCAAGATTGAACCACTCCTGGACAATTTTTTCACCTGGCATTATGGAGATAAGGACAGTGAAGGTAAACTAACTTCTTATTTCACAACCTTTTTCTAAGTGTATTATTGTAATGTTTTCAATTTCAGGATCCGGTCTTGTTATTTTCTAACGTGTATCTGCCTCCTTCCTTCCAGACATAAAGAAGACAATGAAAACTGTCCTGCACGGAATGAAGGACTTTCACACAAGTGTGAATATGTTGGGGAAAACATACAAAGTGTTACGTGGTTTAGGTAAAGTGGTTTTCATTCATGCTTCCACCAAAACCTTAATCTTAATGGAACAATTGATCTGTGAAATAAAGGTGCAACTATATAATATCTGTGTTTTATGTCAGTATGCAGGTATCATGCATGTTGGTTAACTTACACATTCAAACATCATTAATACTGCTCTAATCTGTGCTCTTGTCTCTTTTGTTTTGGGTTTGTTGTCCTGTGGTTGTTCCCCACAACAAGACCAATGGAGTCCAGACTGGCGGATGACTGTGAAAGCTGCCTGTTACATCATACCCAAGGTTGAACCATTTATGGATGCAATATGGGACTTTCTTAAAGACGATGACATACTGCATTATAAAGCCGATGACATACTGCGTTATATTTCGCACAGTTACGGTAAACAAGCTTTTTTGTTTTTGTTGTAAAACTTGTCTCCAAGTATACAATTGATATTTGAAACACATGTAACTTAGAACATCAGTCAACAAGATAGCTGATGATGACAAATTAAGAAACAGATTCATATTTGTTCCTGTCTCACAGGTTACAGTCAGTTGCTTCTTCCTTGGCACATGCAAGGTAATTGTAATTTTTATATTTCAATTTAACTCAAAAATAAAAATGACTATGATTTTGTTAGGGTCTGTACTAAGGCCGTCTTGAACCTGTCACATTTTCATTGTTCAGAGGTGTGAGCAGCTCTTCTACTTTTTACAGTTAGGTGCCGTGTGTGTGTGTGTGTGTGTTTAACTTTTCAAAAAAACGTATCCGTATTCAGGCTACCATTATTATTGATTACTTTAACAAAAATATGTAAAAATCCATGATACACCTACAGTATATCAACCGCTCATGTTGTTGTTCTTTCTTCTCACCACAACAGGGTGTCAGATCTATGGTGGGCGAATCCTGTGTTATTAAAATGAAGTGAAGACTGATCTGTGACATTGCAACAGGATGGTTCAACTTAAATTAAATGTTTTTTTTTTTTTCAATCTGATGATTTTCTTTTAGGGTGTTAGTGGTGTTGGACTTGTAATTGAGCACATGTGAAAATTCACCCAGTAGTATAATGGTAAATAAATGATTTTCTTCAAACACTGCACTGGTGAGCTCAGCTTTCGTACATGGAGAAAAACTGATTCAAAATGTCATCAAAAAAGAAAGAAAGAAATGTCTTTATTGTTAGCCTAATTGTGTGTTCTCTGTGGGTATTAAATACTGGTTTGTTATTTTAAGCAAAATACAATGTAAAACTTCATGTTCCAGGTTTACTGTGCTCTACTGTGGTGTACAATAATTTGAATTATTGAACTAAATACATTTGTGGCCCTGTCAAGTGGGTTAATTGGGGTATTGGTTGGCACAGTAAAAAAAAAAAAAAAAAAGCAGCACAAGATCAGAGGAGAACATCTTAACGAGGCAGAGTTTAAGACATGCCACAAAAACACTACAATCAGAAATAAATCAAAAAATCTTTCAAGACTAATATTATGGCCTATGCATATTTCAGTCAACTCAGGATTCCCATATTTATTGTGGTTTCAGTACATTTAGAGTTTTTTTGGCATCTAAGCTCAGAGCTCATCCCTTTCTGAACAGGATTTCATTATAGGCTATAGATGGGAGGACATGTCCCCCACCCAGATAGCCTGCAGCTTGATGCTGGGTGGTGTGGTACAGCAGCAGTATCACTGACAGGTCAAAGGGGAATAAGGAAACATTTTGCAGCCCAGATAGCTGCTCGCCATATTGGGAGGCTGTATGACTGAGTGAACTTGAAGCATGTCACATGAGTAGGCTAAAGCAGTGCAGCTTGCAGGCTTCATTCATTCACAGTCATGCACTTTTGATATTCTTACATTACTTCATTGTTGGTTCATTGAGTTGTTATGCGACTGAATGAATTATCTGTGTGATTAAGTTGTGGTGTTACTTAAGTTTATACCACTTGTCTTCTTTAACCTTCCGTCATTGCCATATATGGGACACAATAGTCAGTCTGTAGTGTGGAAACTGAGAGCGGCGAAACGGATGAAACGAAAACGAAACTTACGGTAGGCTACTTGCAGGGAGACGCGTCTGTCTGTTCTTATTGGGAGATGTGCTGATGTTTTATGATGGTGCTGTATCACACCTACGCCGTTATTGCTCTGTTTTTATGCTCCTCTGCATGTTTTTCACACGTTGCTGCCTCCTTCCAAGAACAAGAGTTTAAAAACTGGACGAAGACTCTGGAAAGTGTTTGTGAAGTCATACACGACAGTGCACCGTTAATCGATGCTGCGCTGGACTGGGCCACTGGCTACAGGCAAAAGGATGGTAAAGTAGCATCTTCTTGTGAATATTTTCTTTAAATTATTATTTGATCAGTTTAACTTCTAAACTTCTAAACATGATATGGCTGCATGTTACTTTGTTCTCTTCCTCATACGTCTGCCCCCAAAATAAGGCTCCGCGAATATCTGGACCAAAATTGTTTTTGACAAAATATACCAGCAGACTGGACCGTACCTGGAAGCATTGTGGACCCGGTATTATGGACATAAGGATATTGATGGTAAAAACAACACACTTGTTCGCTGTTTTTTCTCTGAATGACTTATTGTTATGTTAAGGTTTCAGGATCCAGCCTTGTTATTTGTTGACTTTGTTATTTATGTGTTATCTGCCTCCTTCCAGACATAAAGAAGACTCTGAAAACTATCCTCCATGGAATAAATGACTTTCACACAAGTGTGACTATACTGCGGAAAGCGTACAAAGTGTTAAGTGGTGCAGGTAAACTGATTTCTGTCTTCCCTCTCTGTCAACATTAAGTAGGCTAGCTACTAAGAACAAAACTGTGGCTGTGTTGTATTTCAGATGTTGTTCTAATTTGTGCTCTTGTCTCTTTCTGTTGGGCTTGTTGTCCTGTGGATGTTTCCCACATCCATAAGGGAAATGGAGTCCAGACTGGCGGATGACAGTGAAAGCTCTCTGTTACATCATATCCAAGGCTGAACCATTAAAGGATGCAACACGGGTCCTTGTTGAAGGCGATGACAGAGTGTGTCATTATAAGTGTATTGATGGTATATCAGTTTCTTAAAAAAAAAAATCAACACTTTTCTCTAAGTGAACAATTGATCTTTAAAAAAAATGTGCAAGTTAGATCATCAGTCAACATCAACAGGATAACTGTGCTCCTGTCTCACAGGTAACCTCCCGGTGCCTCGTCCTGGGTACAAGCAGCCCGCACCAAACGGATGTGGCTCCCCAATGTTTGGATTTCAGGTACTGAGGCTGCATGTAAAATCATTTGTCCACCCTAAACAACACATAGCCTATAGTCCAGAAAACAAGATGCAATGTGGGTATAAAAAGCCAACTGGTGAGTCTGCTATGATGACATTCCTGATAGATATTAGCTTCATATTTGTCAGGTTATGTCTGTTAACCAGGAGGCATCAGTATGTTAGTTTGTAAACCGTCCAGCAGTGTAGGGTATTTCAGCTGTAGATAGGCCTATAACTCAGAAAATACAATACTATGCAAAGGTTTTCTATACTTGAAGTGAGATCAGGCCTACTATCAAAAATAATGCTTAAACATATATAAAAGTGCATTAAACAAGAAAACAAACCCTAAACCACATGACAGTTTTTTAAGCTTAGTAGGTAGGTTGGTCCATATGGGTCAACCGGATTGAATGCAGAATGAACTTGAGACAAAAGAGACACCTCTTAAATGCAATGATATGACAAATAAAAAATCTAAACATCTAAAGTGACTCAAACCTTTGCTCATAACTCAAAATATAATGTTGATATGACGTTGCAAGAGTCTGGGCTGTCACAATATCAGATTTTCACTAAGAATAAAGTGGCCAAGAAGTTTCATGACAACAATATCATCACCATAAAGTAGTCACTCAGTACACTATACATTTTGTCATCTCTAAAACATTTTTTCACTGAGCCAAACCATAATCACACTATTTCAAGCAGTAGAAGAGTAACTGAGGTGTTGTTTCCAGTTTGACATAGGCGTCCCATCCATGACCAAATGCTGTGACCTTCATGATCGCTGCTATGGCACCTGTGGCCGTGAGAAGCACAGCTGCGATAAGGAGCTCCATCACTGTCTTGTGTCCATGTGTAATGAGCTAAAACCTCTGGGACTGGGCCAGAGTGTCAAAGGTGAGAGGCTCTAATTCCTCACTATATAATAAGCGTTATGTTTTTTGTTTTTTTTGCAATGAATATACAAGATACTTACAACACTTAACAATGCTTTAGTTAAACTACTATCAAGCTTTCATGAGAGCTTTACATTTTTCAGAGGTACCTATATGTGCATTGCGCTATGAAAGAATAATGTCTCAAGTTGATTTTGCTCTTTTGTTCTAAGGCTGTGTTGTGTCTCATTTCAAGCACAAGGTGCTTTCTTGTGAAACACCTTGTGAATTTCTGTGAAAGGTGCTATACCAAATAAATGTATTATTATTATTACATTGTTATTATTTATTCATTGTACTAAAGTGTGTAAAAATCAAGGTTAATGAATTTAATACTGGAGTTGTGTCTGCCTGTAGCATATAAGGGTCATTCCTACTATTCGGTGCCATTTCAGCTTGGTATACTTCTATCAAAAAATGTAAAATTTTCTATAATTTTAATATTTCATCTGAAGGAAGAATTGTTAAGCTATAAGAAAACTATATAGGTCCAGCTCAGGGTATTATGATTAATATTTTTACCAATTTCTTTGCATGTGACAGAGACGAAATGTCCACCCTGTTACTGGACATTCTCATCTCTATTAATATATTTTTTAAATGCATAGTTATTGTAATATTTACATTTTCTAAGGCTCACAGTGTCCCTTACTTTACCCTTTAAATATGTTTTAATAAATATTCAAAAATAATCGTTATTTTAAAAAAAGCCGTGCTCTATTTTGACGCAAGATGTGATTTCAATGCATTTACTTCTCAAATTAAAGAGAATTTCAGTGGAATTTTGCCATACTTTTAAGTGACATCATTTCACCAATTCATACCCTGCACATAATAACAAAAACAATCTTAATATTTTTTGATTTTATATAATTATCACCAAAAAACTCACAGGTAACAGGGTGGACAGAGCGGTAACAGGGTGGACAGGAAGTAACAGGGTGGACAAAACACAGTGAACAACAACACATTTCATTAATGAAAGTCAATTTATACATCAAGATTTCATCCATACCCACCAACATCCAAACCCACCCACCATATCCACACACACAAACACACACACACACACACACACACACACACACACACACACACACACACACACACACACACACACACACACACACACACACACACACACACACACACACACACACACACACACACACACACACACAGCTCTTGTAAACAAAAGGATAGAGTAAGAGCACTGCTCAAAACTGCCTGCTTAAAGGGATAGTTCAACATTTTGTCAAATTGGCCCATTGCCATAATCCCTATAGTCATAGCAGTAGGTTCGTTACCTTTAATTGTCGGTGCAAGCTATTTTTAGAACGGCGGAGCAGAGCCGTGAGCTGCTCAGAGCTACGCTACGGAGGCTCATTATGGGATTTCTTGGTTTCCCTCATCAAACTCATCAAATACACAATCCAACAACTCCACAACGCTCTGGTGGACAAGTTGTGACCTGCACATTCACCACGCTATGAGATAATAACACAACGTTACCAGACAGAGTTGTTTTAGAAGTAAATGCATGCAAAACCACTGATGCACGTTGCCTTCAGGGACAGTTTTTCATCAACAGTCTCTGTATTTCCCTCTAAAAAACAACTCTGTGTGGTAACGTTGTGTTATTATCTCATAGCGTGGTGAATGTGCAGCTCACAACTTGTCCACCAGAGCATTTTGGAGTTGTTGGATTGTGTATTTGATGAGTTTGATGAGGGAAACCAAGAAATTCTGTGTATGCCTGCTGCTTTTTCTTCTCTGTCCCTCTTCCACTTATCCTTCTCTTTACGCCTGCCGTTTTACAGGGTCTGCATTGTGCCGTGCCCTGTAGCGCCTCTGTTTTTTTTTGCAGACGGGCGCCATTACCTGACAAATTCAAACATGACATTTTAACAAATATTTTAAAAGTAGCCTATAGTACAACAAATAATTTCATAATCACTTGATAATAAATACCAAAACATTATGGAAACACCTCATTTAGCTATCTTATGTCCCCCCTGTTACTATGCAAAACAGTAACAGGGGGGACAGTAACAGGGGGGACATTTTAAGCTAAAATTAGCCATTACTACTTATGTGATGCACTAAAAGCTAGCACTTTGGGACAAGCAAGGAAGATTTTTATACTATTTATTAACCATATTTTCAAAATAACCAAAAATAATCAGCTTCCCTAATACACAAGGGTAACAGGGTGGACACGTTATGCTTTACCACATCATTCAAGCACTCTAAAACATGGATAAAAAGTGTATAAAAGAGTGATATTTACTTTGCTTTTTGTTTGAGCTCTTCCCACCAAAAGTATGCTACATCCCACAGTCACATGACTATAGGAATAGTCGGGGGGGGGGGGGGGTTCAGAGTTCTTTGTATCAGAGTAACAGGGGGGACAGTCGACTCAGGGACACAACATTTTTTCAAGATTTTAAATATTAAAAATGTATAAATAACAACAAAAAACGTTTTGTAAACAATATTGTAAATACAGATATAAAACAAAAACAAGAAAAATTGAATTATTTCTTTTTTTATTACATATATGTGTAACTTAAGTTTAGCAAACATGATTAGGGACATGGCAATTTAGCCCACCTCTGTTAAAATCTGGGTAATTATTTTAAGTTAAATTAATGCTGCGCACATAACATTGTGTTCTATGGTAGAGGAGGGTTAACAATGTAAAATAAGCTTTTAAAAAGTAGTATAAGTCTATTTTTACACAAAATATACCATATTATGTCATGGGGACTCAAATGGCACCGAATAGTAGGAATGACCCATAACCCTTTTTCATGGAAAATAAGAATCATTACCAAATTCCTTTTAGCATGGAATTAAGATACTTTCTAAAGTTTAGTTATGTATGAATTTATCGGATGTGAGACAATGATAAACTGTAAATGGACACAGCCTTGTAATGTCATCAAGAGACATAGACCATATCTCTATGTATTTATAGACCCTTTCAGAGAGTATAAACAAAGACAGGTGTTACCAAGAATACTAATTAAGGCTCCATTCCATTTAGTGTACCAGAGCGTTTTCTAATGAGCCACACCTGTCTTTGTTTATACTCTCTGAAAGGGTCTATATACGTAGGCTATATATTTTTTGTCCGGTGTTATTGCTTTGTGTTTGCTCATGTTCTTCCACTTTTTTTCTATTCATCATGGCAGTGTGTGAGTGGGTGGTGACTCAGCTGCACGACGGGGTGAAGTGCTTAGGATGCAGGCCGTACCAGGAGAGCCAGAGAGAGGCCTGTATGTGTCAGTATGAAAAGAAGAGGGATTTATGACACTGCAACAGAAACAACAGGAAGGAATGAACTTCTTCTCTCAGACTTGTAGACTTTCTGAGGGATAGTTAGTATTGAACTTCGGACATATGAAAATTGACGTCCAATGTTATGTCACTTATAAACAAATACTTTTCTTCAGAAGTTTGCCCCTTAGTATGCATCAAATATGAACATGTGATAATCAAAACAATTCTGTTTTTCTTCATGTAAAAGTTGTGAAATAAAGAAATATACTGTGTCTTTATTAATAATTGTGTCATTTGTCCTAAGAAGCTCTCAGAGTGGGATTTGGGGTCTCTCAAAATTACAGTATTTGAAGCATATTAATATGAAGTTTATTGTCTGCTCTGCTGGTCTGTTGGCCTCCACACTGTAACATGATTAATTAGTTATATTTTAACTGGTTGGTCTGTCCAGCTATCAACAATCAATTTTCTGGTGATTCACTGATTAGTTGATAAGGGGGGAAATCATAAACAGCTCTTGTGATAACCACCAAATTGTTTTGGTCATTTCAATTTTGATTTTTTTTTTCACAGTACATCTGATAAAACATACATTTCACAGCTCTGTCACTGAGATTTTTCTCTTACGTTTCTTGATGTGTCCTAATTAGGCTATTACATGTCAGAAATAAATCGGCAGATTAATCATTAATTAGAAATAGCCTAACTGCTATAAATCATATCAGGACATAGCAAAAAAAACTGATAAAATACGTTGAATCTAGGTCATAGCCTATTATCCTGTCTGGTTAGTTGTTAGGCTATATTTTCACAGTTTGGGCAGCATCACACTGATACAATACAAAAACTCATACAAACATGTGACTTTTTTGGGTGTAATTTCCTCTTCCCTAAACTTCGGCAGCAAACATAACCTCCCTTGAGCTATATGAGCTAATAAACCACTGTTTTATGGGTTGGGGTTAGTTATTATTACTATTTTTATGAGTGGCCGTTGAAACGTGACAAAGGCGAAAAAATAATGTGGCCAAGGCGGAAGTACCGGGCTGTAAACCTTTGAGCAGCAGACATCAGAGCCAATCAAATCCCCCGTGTGTCTCAGTGGACCAATGAGGACGCGGGGGAGGGGCTAAACTCAGACTCATTGGTGTTGTCTTGACGAAGCAAATTCATTTTCCAGCGGTGTCAATCGGAGGGGAGCCAGCCGCCCGTGAACATGTCTAACACTACGGAAGACAGCTGTGCAGGTAACCTCTTTACATCATGTCTCTATTAAAAGTAGGCTAGACATGTCCGCTGTGGACGCCTCTGTACGCCGTTTTTTTCCCCTTTAAGTTATTAAGTTGTTGTTTTTTTGTAACCGACTGTTAAGTGTTACTCTTGTCCTGTGCTCAATGTCTCATTTCGCTTAAGTTACTCAGCAAGCTAGTGTAACATGTGTAGCAGTTTCACCACACTAGGGTAACGTGTTGGACTTAGGCTATTTACTCTTTGTTTCAGGAAGTGTTGCCAAAGACAGCAAAACAGCAACAGACAGGGCGGGTGAGTGTTTGCCATTAACACACACACAAACACACACGGATATTTACACGGATACACCTGTGTCCCTAAAGAAAAGGGTCAATACAAAGCACCCTTAAGTTGTTCTCTTTGTGCTATGATGTTTGAACAGTTCAGGATAATAGTATCCGCCATCCTCTGAGGGTCACTGAATGGTTTGTTGAGTATGAAAATGATGTGAATCATATTCTGTGCCAATATCACATAGGGTGAATTTGGATTGATGTGTTGGACAATGCTGTCCATCACCATCTACAATAGGCTACATCACACCAGGGAATATGTAGGTGTTGATTTCTCCAATAGAGTCCCAAGACTTGTGCCAAGGAGTGTTGAATCTGTTGTGACAGTCTAACACCTGAGATCTTTTATGACAGTTTAAATTTGGCAGATGCTGTTGAGAAAGGTGCCATTGTTGAAATGTGAATGGTCATCAAAGCAAAAGTGAAACAGTATAAATGCCCCAGGAGGCAAAGTGCAGTCAAATCAAAGGCACTGAGTTGAATCATCAACTCAAACCCCTTTAATTATTGCTGTGTCATGCGAGCATGATTTAATTTCCTCAAACTTTCCTGTCATCTTGTCATAAACAAGGTGCACTGAAATGGAAAGATATTGAACATCAAAGAAAAAGCCTCATGATTGAAATAGTTTTTGTCTTGATCCAATAATATGTGAACTATATGTAAATGAGCTAAATCTGTAGTTTAATATAAAAGCCTCGGAACAAATACTGATTACATGAAGGTTATATTCAGTTTTTGTTGGAGCTCACTGAACGATAGTCAGTGAGGATGCTAAATTGTTTCACACTGAGAGGTGTTCCTAATAATCACTAAATATTAGAAACACACCTTAATGAATGAACAGCTTAGTCTCTATAAAAAACTATTTTAAGCAAAAATCAAGTAATCTGTAATATGAGACTGGATTAGTTTTAGCAAAGTGTAGCTACCTGATAAAGAGAGTGTAAAAAAAACCATTAGCTTGATTTTACTATTCAAAAATGTGTGTAGATTCTGATCTTAAAGTTACATAACAAAATATTTTGGGCATCGCCTCTGTCAAGGTGTCAAGCGAGGTGAGGCCTGATTGGTTAGTTGTCAAACACCCCTGAGCCGCTGCCTTTTACACATAGACTCTAACCTATATATCTGTAGGGTGGGGCATGGAGCTGTCACTTTTGGCCTCTGTTCTTTGCCATCTTTATCCACCTGTCATGCAGCTATTGAAGGCTATGAGGACTCTAAAGCTGAAAGAACAATGGCTGCTTGACCCCATCCCAGCAGCAGCGGAGCAATCCATGCACCTGGAGCTGTAGCTGTATACTGCTATACAAAGACGGCCTGAATAGCTCAATCATGCTTTTTATTTTATTTTTTTGCAAAAATACTGTTTGTAATATTTAGAAAAAGCTGTAAAACCAGACTTGTCCAAGCGTTGTTGTTTTACAATTGTAGGTTATTTCTATTCTTCATGTGTTTGTGTTTTTACAGCATGCACAGAGAACCTGACAGAGACCGATGCCTTCATCAGAAGGTAAACTGTCCCTTTTTATCTACCAGCATGTAATTCTCCCATAACTCTGGTCTAGTTACCTAACATCTGTATTCACTTTTGAAACAGCTCTTTAGCTCTGGATCCTGCAGAGGAGTACAAGATGACCAACAAACGACGAGGCCTTGCGCTCATCTTTAACCAGGAGCGCTTCTTCTGGCACCTGAGGTTGAACGAAAGGCACGGTACCAACGCTGACCGCTGCAACTTGGAGCGAAGGTATCACTTTGGAGAGGGAACTGTGTTTGTCTACACATGTTGAGGGACGGAGTGTTTTTCTCGACAGTAACATCTAGTGAGAACTTGCATTGCTTTGTTTGCTTTCTAATGTTAACTTGTCCTTTAGACTGGCGGAGCTCAACTTTGAAGTCAACGCGTATGACAACTTAAAACAGGAAGAGGTACTAGAAAAAATCAATGAAGGTGTGTATGTCATTCACCCATAAGACCAGGAAGCGCAGTAACATCATTACTGTGAAGCTACATGCTACGATCCAGTCCACTGAACCTTCGACTGCGACTTTAACAAGTGCCTGATGTCCTTCCAGCTGCTGAGGGCAACCATTCAGATGCCGACTGCTTCCTGCTCGTCTTCCTGAGCCATGGCGAGAACGACCATGTTTATACCTATAATGGCAAGATCAACATTCAGGACATCACATCTATGTTCAAAGGAGACAAGTGCAAGAGTCTTGTTGGGAAGCCGAAGATCTTTATACTACAGGTGCATGCAAACGAAAAGCAAAACTCATTGAAACCCATCAGCATATGACATTATATGACAATGTGACTTTTTTTTTTCAATGCCGTGCCTGTCACTAGGCATGTCGTGGAGACAAGCACGATGACCCAGTGACCCCCTGTGATGCCGTGGACAATGAGATAAAGGTGAATGAGGTGGTGGTGGACGCCAGTGCTGTATACACCCTCCCCGCTGGAGCCGATTTCATCATGTGCTACTCTGTGGCTGAAGGTGAGCAACCGAGGATGGAGCCAATCACCTGCTCCTGATGCCAAGATTCACGCTTTATTTGATTCAGATAATAGTGTAGTTCATTATTTAACTGTCCTGTGTTATTTTTTTTATAAGGCTACTATTCCCACCGGGAGACCGTCAATGGAACCTGGTATATCCAGGATCTGTGCGCGCTGCTCCAGAAGTACGGGGATTCCCTTGAATTCACAGAGTTGCTCACACTGGTGAACAGAGCAGTGTCGATGAGGAGCGTTGGGAACTGTAATGACCGAACTGCAATTGGGAAGAAGCAAGTACCTTGCTTTGCTTCAATGCTCACCAAGAAACTCTATTTCCGACAAAAAAAGTAACTGTTTCAGATCAAAGTCATCAAATTAGCTGGTTTTCCATTAACGCCTAGAAAACAGGGTCTGTGGAAATGGGGATTTTTTTTTCTTCCAATTACTGTTTTTTTTTCTGGTCATCTAATTGTATGTTTCTTGTGAACACTATGATTTACATATGCACTGAATCATCAGCTATTTACAGGGTTAGTTTTTCCAATCAAATCAGTGGTTATAAATAACAGGAACATGTATTGACATGTTCTGAAGAGACATGTATGTACCTGGCCTCAGGCGCTCACTCTGATGCAAATCATCTGATACTGTTTTTCTATGTCCTGTTTCTTGTGTAACCAGAAATCGGATTGCTGAGCAGCTGCAAGTTAACGTGTCATTATCATATGCAGGTTTACGTAACCTGTCTCAACCTGTTCTCTCACGCTCAACTGTCCTGTCTTGTAACTTTTAAAGTTAAGAAGCAATAGTGTAATCAAGTACAACAGCCTTGCAGTAATTCAAAGCGCATTGGAGGAGCAATATGGATTCATCACAGCCCTATGCATTCATTGACTGTGAAATATTTTTACTCAATGTGTCACTACTATTAGAAGATGGTCTTTAAATTGGTTTTCTAAGTACCTTATAGAAAAAGAGACCAAATACCTCCTCTATAACAATTAAGCCTCTATAAAATAAAATGTTAACCTTCAGGGAAGAGGAGCAGAATATTCTTTAGGCTGCCATATACTAAGGTGATCATTAAATGAGAGGCATTAGGATCTGGATGTTTTACAAATTCATCTTAACCAATTACCTACCTGATAATTTATTGGATCACAATATGTGAGATGTTCCTGTTATTTTATCCAACCACTGTGGGGCAATACACGTGTTGCACTTTCAAATTGCTTTTAAACTGCAGGATAATCATGGACCACATTCTGTGTGAGATACTTTTCATAGCCTTTTGTGGTATTTTAGCTTGTTTGTTTAATGCAGTTTTTAATAATTGTGGTACCACAGAGATGGTCTTATTCTCTGGCTTACTGTCTTTTCTTCTTAACAAGACAAAAAAAAAAAAACACTACTAAATTACTGGTGTCCTTGCTCAGGCAAGCCTTCCTCAGACTGAAACAAAGTCTCTTAGGGAGGCTGAAAATGTCAGGTGAGGTTTTCTTTTTTTAGCTGTACAGTCAGTTACAGGTATGTCTGTATCCAGTGAGGTGGGTGATACATAACATCACAACAACCAGGAAACAGTACTCTTTGTTCATATCAGGGGTTAATTACTTAACCTGTTTCTATAAGCAACAAAATCTGTCATACGATCATTCAGGCGCGACAAAAACATGCTGTTTGTTCAAGCTCGCTCCGTCAAAAAGGGAATTCATGTTTGTGCTCTTCTTTGTGTCGTAGCAGTACTAAATTTAATAATGCGTAATTTGCACCCAAAACGGCAACAAAACACCAGTGTGGAAAGTACCTCAGGGAGAAGGGGTGTCCTTTTACACATGTAATGTGGACCTAAAACACTTTCAGCTGTGTCACATGATCTATAAACTCAGGAAACACAAAGCTTACCAGCACACATTTTTGTGGTCTTACTGTTGTGACTTTTTACAATAAATTCAGTGTGAGATTTTAATGATTTTGTTTTGTTCTTATCCGTCTACGTCTACATTAAACCATCTTTGAAATTTACATATTTTTTTAAAGACATCACACAGACAGGAGATGCTCCCAGTGTTGGGGAAATACTTTTTATTTCAATACACCTAAGTGTTTGTATCTTTCTCAAAGATATTATTGGCATCATTATCAAGATTGTAAACAAAAACACAGAGCGATTATGGAGTCCTCGTTTTAAAAAGGGGCCATTATCAAAATAAGTGTTATGATAAGTGTGAGTGACGACTTGTCATGGCTTGGCTTCGCTCATGGCTTTGGCTGGATCTGTTCAAGTGGCAACTGAAGTTGAGTTGGATATTTCAGACGTTTCAGGTCGTCCTCCACCTGACGCACAGGGAACACAGTCATGCACAGAACAGTAACATGTATTAACAGAACATATTTGATTTAAATGCCGGAAATATTGATTAAAGTGGTAGAACATTTGTGTTCAGAACATATGAGCGAAGTCTCCGCTCGAAGCCGAGGGTTTAACCAGTGTGAGTTTATAAAAAAAATAAATCAACCAACCTGAGCCAGTTCATCTCTCAGTTCGTTGTATCTTTGCACATTGAATTTCTTCTTGCTGGCCCCCTTATAAAAGTAACGCAGGAACTGTCTGTCTTTAGCATCTGGATACACGTAATCCTGAAGGAAAGAATGAATTACAGCTTGCTGTTAATGCATCCCCTATAAACATGTATAAATAACTTTAACAGGTTAAACACATGCTGAAAAACCTCACAACAGCACATGTATTGTCAGATGGATGATATTTTGAAGTGTCTTTGTATGTGCTTCAGTGTGTTGAGCTGTCATGGCCACCGTATAGATGAGATGATTGATACCTCACATCTCATGGTATTATCCTCTGGTTGTAGTTTCATATATAACAGTACGGGTATGGATGAGACTGGCATCAATCTTTTCATCCAACTCATGGCAAGAAATACGTCCCTAACTATTCCTTGAAATAGGAATAGAAAAATTGAGTTAAGTTATACAACTGGAAAAGAACAGACTTGCCATTTTGGTCAGGATGTAATAGGCAAAGATTCCCATGCTGGTGCCGTAGGTGATGAAGTAAGTGACGGGCTCCATTACATCCCATGAGTAGACCCACCACGTGAGCCATGCCATAGCACCACCCTGCACAGATAACAGGGCCATGCCGGTCCAGACAACTCTGGATGAGTGGAACTCCGCCGTATGGGACAGCTGTGCCTTCATCTGTCAGGAAACAACACACAAGGACGACAGGTTGCTGGATAATTCACAGAAGCCTGTCCAGCAAATGTAACAGGACAGCGATGCCATCTGTCACTTTCAATACTGCAAAGACCCAACGCATATCGACACGCATCTAACTACCTTTTCTAGAGGTGACAGTTCCTGTTTGAGGTTGTCCAGTTTCTCCAGAAGCTCCCTCTCTTTCAGCAGGTGGTGTTCGGGCTGATGGAGAGCCGTGTGAAGCAGATGCACGACGTGCTTCATGTCCTCCAGCTCCACGGCGTGCTCGCTGGACGTACACTCTGCGATGGAGGACATAACAAGGTGGATGAGGATGAGAAAGTGAGAAGAGTCACACCTGGAGAGATAATACCTACTATTTATCAGCGGGGCTGAGTGTAACTGAGAGGAAAGTAAAAGGTGGATCGTTTATGGCTGGAGAGAAATGTGTTTATACCCCTCTCAGGTGCCTGGACGTCATAAACCGAGTCGTTGATGACAAGCTGAAAGTCCTTGTCCAGCAGAGCATCGATCAGCGTGGTGCTGGCAACACGCTCTCCATCTGTTGGAAGGAGACAAGTGTCCAACTTTTCACCTTTTTTTTGCAATAAAATAACTTTATCCAACACCTAGCAAGACCTTTCTGACAAATGGGCCAGATAAACACAATAAAAACACAAAACAGAGAAAAAAAATTGCACGTAAAAAAAAAAAGTCAAAGCTAAACAGATCGATCCTCCATATACTACATAAACCTCAGACAGAAAATAACCAGACAGGGAGTCTAATTTACGGTTGGAACAAAGTTACTCATCACTGCAAGACCACAAAATGAGACACTTGGGGAAGACAGAGCACTGCTGAGTAACTCTAAATCTATGCTGTGTAGTTCTAACACGTCATGTTTTGTGAATAATAAAATCCTACTTATCAATTTACCGATCTACTTTCAATTCTGATACTGCTGTAGAAAAAGAAAAGCATGGTTTTCTCTATTAAAGGAGAAAATAATTTAGTACTCCTATAAAGTTGCCTGACAAAAACCTATTTTTTTCCAACATGTAGTCCCCAGTGCTGACTAATGCTGACTCAAGATCTGCAGCAACCGTTCATAATTTCACATTTCCAATTTCAAAAGGCTTATTCCTGTGTTTTTCTCATACGGAGCAGTATTACCCAGCACTTTAGAGTTAAATGTTTCATGTTAGGGACATAACTTGTGGGTTGACAGTGGCAAGTGAACAGATTCCTTTTTTTAAGGCGCTATAATCCATTGTTGGGAAGCACCAATCCATTGGGCTACAAATCTACTGGCAATGGAAGAAACTTCTCCAATAACAGTTTGGATGTTATTCACTGCACAAATGTTGCAACTGGGTGAAATGAGATAATGACTTATGAAATTATATTGCGTATACGGCTTCCTGCCAGATACTGAACGCTGTTTTTACCGCTCAGGTGCAACCTGCCAGACCAGACTGCAAAAAAAAAAACCAGACTGACAACACCTGAAGAATGTCGCTGACCTAGTTACATGCATAGTTAACGCATACTGTGTCATACCCTTGGATAATACAGAGGCGGTAAGGCCGGGGTCCTCTCTCCGCAGATCTGTGATCAGGTCTCCTACACTCATCAGCATGGGTCTGAGGAAGAACAGACAGTTCTCATTCCTGGATGGCAGCGGGACCTCCAGAACCAAACGGCCATATTTGTACTTCAAAGACACATCTGCAACACAAAAAACTGAAATATTACATCTATATTTAGATCATATAGGGTTGGGTCTTTACCCAGAAGGAATGCATAAAGTAAAAAAAAAGACAGTGTAGCCATGTTACACAGAATAGTTTACTTTCATGTGGAGGTAGTAACAGTATTTTACCACTGGAGGGTGCGAGAGTACTGCAGAAAAGACGCTGACAATTTCCAATCAGAGGCCGCCTGTGTTGAACCTAAAAAAAGAGATAAGATAAGAAAACAAAGAACATCAGAAAGAGATGGTGACATTTCGTGGGCCAAAAAGCTTTAACTCAGCTTGTTCTTTGTTTGCAAAGCTACACCATCTGTAAACACTTGTGTCAGCAGACGACGCTGAGTAAATAGATCCAGAGCCTCCTGAATGGGAGGATCTGAAGAAAGACACCCACTTCAAAACGGGCTGCCAAGTGGTCGCATCAATTGAGCTGTGTGTTTTGGCTCTGCTCTGACAGTGCTTTTACGCTAATATGTCTTCTACTACAGTCTCTGCCCGCTGAGACGCTTCCCACTGCCTTTGTAAACAGTGTGAGACTCTATCAGCTGATTATGATAATGCACATGCCTCTCTACCCCAAGACCTCAGACCTCAAGTCCCTCCCCCCACTCCTGATAATGAAGGATTCATCCGTAGGTAAGACTTCATCATTCGAGTCAGCAGGACTCTGTTCTGTTCTTGGCATTACTTAGATCTAGTGTTTTTTTTTAATGCAAATTCACATTTCCATTTCTACTCAATATACAAGGCCATTTTTACATAAAGGCCATGATTTTCACTGTAGACGTGTTTGGCCCAGTCTTACCAGAGTAATGACTCACAATATTGCATCCTCCAGTTTCTTCCCTAAAAGCTCTCAAGACTAGCCACTCCCCTGTGTTGGAGCTCAGATTCCTCCACAGCATTTCTCATTTTGCAGAGAGCCAGAGGGGGTCCCACTTACATACATCTTTGTCCAAATGACAATCAAGGATGTGGCAGCCACTCCATCCCACCCCTTCATCCCCCAGCTGAGAGTCCGTTTGATCAATATCACATTAAAGAGGGACAAGGGAGCTGCCCGTTTTTTTTATGGGCCGAGACAGCAGACACGCTTGAAGGCACAGTGGTGGAGCAGATGCCAGATATGCAGCCCTTCACAGTCCGATGGCTAGGAGTAGGGGGTTTAACATGAAAACCAACATGCACATACACTGTGACTAGAGGGTTTCGTCTCAGTGGGAACCTGGACTCCAATTATGTGACAGTAATTCAGTGACTAGAGCTGGAAGGTTAAACATGATAAGGGCATATGCACCACAGAAAAAATATGGGTTTTTCTACCTGAGGATTAGAAGCATATTTGGACCAAAAGCCCTTGTTAACAGTATTTTATAAATACTGTATAACCCTAAAACAGACAAACAAAGCTGTCCCAGTGAGACATATTTGAGCTGCTCAGTCTGTGTGAGATCTCCAGATGTTATTATGCAGTTGAAAGCACTCACTCAGCTTCACCACCTACACACCAGCTCTCAATGGAGAGTGGGGAAGAGGATTTTTTTTTTTGGGTGATCCATGTGAATGTTCACTGATATTTGAAGGGACATGTCATAGCTTTTACATGTGAAGTGCTGTTTATTCATCACGAGTACTTCCCATGAAGTACTTATCATCTTCTCAGTGAGAGTTATTTTTTTCCCCTCTGTGGCTCCAGGGATCTTTAAAAAGTCAGAAAAAAAAACCTTGTGTTCACATTTCAGTTTGTGCTTGAGGCTTAAAATTTCCAGCAGAAAGCTGGTGTGGTACAAACGGATGTTGCAGGTTTTGAAAGAATAGTGTTAAGGAAGCAGGCAAGGGCTGATAAAAGATGCCACGAACCTGCAAGAGTGAAACTGGAAAGACCAGTGTTCATGGAGCTTGACTCAACAGTCAAGTTACTAGTTTTGAAAATTCCCATCTGATAAGTCTTGTGAAAATCCAAACTTTATGGCAGCGCAATACTAAATCTATTAAGAACCTCATGAAATAGAAATAGCGATGAAACCCATCCGAGAACCACCAAATTTAAAAGAAATATTACCATTCTTTTTAAAAAGTTCTAAGTAGTGATAAGCGGCACCATACAAAGTGGATGACATTGATATATGCAACTGTAAATTTTGAAATGATACAGTAATAGTAACAGTGCACACATCATGCAAAAATAATTCATACTACCATTTATCTGCATCTCTTCACTTGCAACTGCAATGGCCTAATACTGTGATTTCCGTCTCAGTTAGGAGTGACCCATATATTATCTTTAAATAAGATATTTTTGAAACTTCTAATGCAAAGTTAAAAAAAAAAAGACAAAAAAAAAAACCTTTGCTTTAAGTGCTTGCAAATCACATTTAGACTGATCAGTCATGTTTCCCGTTTTTAGATGTCACAAGCCAAAAAGGCTGGAAACCACCAGCTTATTACAGTTTCAGAAATTAAAAGGGAAAACTGTCACAGTATAATAAATGGTATATTATTCTGTGACTGCTCATAATTAACCCCTGACAACAAGCACATTACCAGGACGTTAAACAGCCTGGAACCACATTTTCGGTCCACCCCTTACTGCCACAGCCACAGCTTCCTCAGACTGAGTGGTGCAGGCGCTGACAGACGCCAACACATATGACAACACATGGAAATTGAATGTGCATACTGTGTCACTCTCATTAACACTTCATGTCAAGGTAGCATGTATTATCGCAACATTTGCATTCACAGTGCCCTGCTAATGGGGAAACGGCAGATATGGAGCTAAACATCCAAGGGCAATGCCAGACTATTTGTCTCTTCACTGACTGGGAGGGTGTGTGTGTGTGTGTTTGTGTGTGTGAGAGTAAGATTAGTGACCGCAGTCAGCTCAACAGCTGACTGACTCCAGGCAGTTTATATGCTATGTGCACATATACCAAGCCCAATTCTAAATCAACAGAACGTGGCCACTGTGGCAGGCTATGTAGCTTGAGAGCTGTGTGATGATTAATAGTCAATTTCCGAAGCCATGCTCCTGGCCCTGTGTTATTATTGTCTGTAGGACACCACACCATAAATACTCACGCTTTTACTTCTCTCACCTGCACGTGACAGGTATAAATGCTCTTACACGTTCACAGTAAAAACAATTTATATACATTTGGGTGGGGGGGGTGGCAGTGTCATTTGAGAGATGATCTCGAGGGTTGAGGCTAAAAACGGACATCGCCAATTCTCCTTTGAAAGAGACTATTGAAACACGGGGGACATATTTGCCAGCCTCATCACACTCAATGACAGACACATAAGGAGCGAGTGTAATAATGGGTTTTACGTGCCTTGTGGGAACAATGAGGATTGCTGCTTGCCTTGAACTCACTGGCAAACAGTGCAGACAAACCTCTGGAATTAATAATAGGGTCAGAGCCATTAGCAGCTCTGTGAGGCTGTAGCCTACTTATTGAGATACAGCAGTTCTTCTAGCTAAAATGCTTAGGCTACATGCTCACTTACAGTCAATCTACCATAGATAACGTCTAGCGATAACCATCCTTAGCATTTGTACAGCAATGCGTACCCATAATGGATGACATTTTTTTTAAACCTAATTTTCCATCACCAACACTGTCTGTCTGTTTAGCATGCTTTGCTTAGCTATTTTGCTAATTTATCCAGCTAAGCTATCAAATATTCAAGTATTGGTAAGTAAAATGTCTGACCTACTGTACATTTTCAATCACCAACATTGTTTTACTTCATCCTGTACAGACCATGCATGTCTGTACCAAATTTTAAAGCATCTGATGGTTGTCAAGTTATTTCACTTGATATGAAAGCCAAAAATGTCAACCTCATGGTGGCGCTAGGGAGACAAATCACAAAAGTCATTGGGCTTCATCCAGTCTGAGGAACTTCAATGTTGTAATGTGGTGGACCAACCTGGTGCTCACATGGCTGATACTGTTAAAAATCTTTGTTTCCTAACATTTATAGAACAAAGGGAATGGCGTGCTCGACTCTAGTGTAAAGGTAAAACTGGGCTCAAAAATCGAAACACAAAATAAACTTGAAACATTTATTTAACCTGCACTGCTGTGCGTTAAATAAATGTTTCAAGTTTATTTTGTGAGTGCTGCCATTTCAGTTTTTTCAGTGTTCCTAACATTTATAAACATACATACTGGCCAAGATTATGGATGATGGAATATGGAAGATGGTGAGGGGAAAAAGATGATTACATCCATGTGAATTAACAACGAATTACATTGTCATGTTCCTATAGAATTGAATTTCCTTGTTAATTGGCCATTGATTAGTATTTTTTCTCTTTCTTTTCTTTTGACATATTTAGACCTTTCTTACAAATGCAACAAAGCTCAGTCACCCTTGGACGGCTATCCATTATAGCGGAAGAGAAAATTTCCAATCTCAGTGTTCATGAATAATCTAATTTTTTCACTTGGGCTTTTCCCATGGAAAAAAAGATGAACACACCCATATGCTCTGCACTGCCTGAACAAGCCTGCACTGCAAACATAATGAGTAACAGGCAATCACATCCGCGTCATGTCACATGACGTACAGCCTGCAGAGAGGAGCGGGCTGCTCTGCTCTACGTGATAATGGACGTCACCGCCGGCTACTCTGCCGAATGTTCGTCCGCTTATCAAAACAAAACACACTTCCCCAATTACACAGCTAATCACTATCTAGAGCGCAGGGTTGTCACCGTCTATCCATTGTCCTTCACACATTTTGGAAGTCACTCTGGAGCTGCGGGGGAGCACCGCTGCACACCTGCTCCTCAGCACCAAATCATTTTCCTCCAACTGTTCCTTCTCGAAGCAATCAGCTGAAGGTGTATTTATCACCTTATTCATGCCACACCAACAAGCAACGGGGAGAGAGCAGAGGGACTCAGGGAGATGAGATGGGGTGTGAAAGCTGAGGGGTGACAAACCACCACCTCCCCCCTTCTGCAGTAAAGTCTACCCTTGCAATGATCAGGGTCATCACGGTGAAAAGCGGCCTCATTTTCCCCTGCAGTCTCCCAGCAGGTCACTCCATTATGAATCCTGTCACAACTGAGCTATGGCCTGTTGCAGGCTTTGCCATCACATGTTGCTCCACTTCCAACGGGCATTTCGTCCCACTCACCACAGGTTGGATATCACTAAGCAAAGGGGGAAAGTGGCTTTTTCTTTCTCCCACACTGCGTGCACACATGTAATCATAACAGGATGGCAGTTTCTTGGAGTGGTGACTTGAAACATAAGGAAAGGAAAATGAATGCGAGTGATAAACGGCCTGAAGGCTGGGGGGGGGGGGGGGGGGGGGGGGGGGGGGGGGATCGAAAGGCTGCCAAGGAGTGAAATTGACTGAGCGAGAACAGCCAGCACTCTATCATGAAAACGATTTCCATTGAAGCATTTGTTTTCTGTTATCCAGTTAATGCTCAGTGAGATACTGACGACAACGGGACGACAGATAACGCGTTTGGCAACACTGAAAATCTAACTATTAAAAAAAAAACTGTCAAAATGAAAAAATAATAATTCACAGAGGTATAAAGAAACAATGATTTAATCTATTACTTAATGCACCATGAGAATGTGAAGCTGGATTTTTAGTCAAGAAGGTCCAACAAGCAGAGCAGATAGCTTTCCAAGTAGCTCTTCTGCCATATGAAGGGGGGAGAGTGGGAGACCATCTGTTTGACAGAACTTTTCCTCCGTGTCTTTACCTCAGCCAGAGTGGGCGGTGCAGGGTGACAAGCAGAGAAGTAACTTTTTATTTATTTATACCCTCCATGCGAGTAGGACCTTTTTTGTATTACCGATCATTCCTAACTGCAGTGCTTTACCCTGCATCCCAGCACAACACAATGCAGGAGCTGAACGGGGGGCATTGATTTAGGAATTCACATGTGTTTGCAGAAGTACAGAGGAGCCAGATTTAGAGGAGCACAAACAACTCCACCAAACAGACACTAAAAACAAGTTTCCATGCTGAACTTAAATGCAACGCTGCCACAAAAACTTTTCCTCTGCCAGCTTTAGTGAATCATGTTTGGCCTTTAGCTTACACAACACCAGGAAATGCTTCAACACAAGGGCATATCGGGACAAGGCGCACACATGGTAACTGGTTTTGTTGGATTGAGAACTACCAAGAACTTGAACACACTCAGATAAAAAAAAGGCTGAAAGACTATTCACTTGCTCACTGTTAGATTCACTAGTTTCCTTCTGTCTTTTTTTCACTACTCAGTTTTACTGCACAATACAGTGCACTGTTTTCCCTTGCAAAAGGCCTCAGCTGTTGTGTAATATCATGATACAGCCATGTTATTTAAAGCAGAAGTAAGCGATCCGGTCGTTTTGGCTAACTTCTTGTCAGCCGATGGAGTTAGCAGTCCCCGCCCTCGTCATGGATCTATTGGTCCTCGTCCCTACGTCACCACATTCACGCGCATCCCTTGGCTGCACACACAGAGAGGACCGCCCCTTTATGCCATTCTCTCTCCTCATTGGATAAAGGTTGTAGGATACAAGGAAAGTTTTCTCCTCAGCTTACAGCAGAGCAGAGTGACTGACAGACCCGTGTTTCAGACCAAACACTCTATATAAGTGATTGCTGTCAGAAGATATAACTATTTAAGACTTATATTAACACAAACATTCCGCTTACTTCTGCTTTAAGTTGAGAGATTCACAAAGTACACAGCAATGCAATGTACAGTGTGTCCATCATATTGACAAGACAGAGTATAGACCACCATATTACTTACTTATCCGAACACTTTCAGTTATCCATATCCTCATCTATCAAGCAGGCAGCAGGTACAGACAATGGATATTTATGTTAAAAATTTTTAATTTATCCAACCTTTGGCCTCATTGCGGCTCACATCACAATATGTAAATTAGAAACAGGGACAGATGACCGGACGTGTGCCAGCTTATCCTCTTTCTCTATACAGTAGCTGGAGAAATTTTTCTCACACACTTTGCCAGGCTTGTTTGATATGGCATGAAAAGGCCATGTTAGGCCAACTTACAGTTCAATGTGTGAAGGTTTTGCGACACCCATCTGATTGCAGTGTATTCTCAATGCATTGATACTTCACATGCATGTGAATCAGATGTATTTTTCTTCGTTTAAACCACCAGTTGTGCCACTTAATGCCAGGTATCAATGGGGTTTAAAATTCAGTTACTGTCTTCATCTCACTATAGCTCTGTTAAGCCTCACTGGTCGACAGCTGAAATAGACCTACTGCAACAAAAGTCTGAGAGAGATTCCCTGAGGGTGACGTCCCCGTGCTTCAACCAGGATTTCAGTCCCATTCTATTTCTGTGAATGCTGCCCTCATAACAAGGAACAGCCTACGGCTGGCATGACCCGTCTTGACGCTGAAAAACAAGCGGTCTTGGTCTGTTGGAATGAAACCTCCTCTATTTTAACAGCGCCATGCCAGTCAGTCCACACGATGAAAGATGCAAGGCAGCAGATGGAGCTTGTAGTCAGATAAAAATGTCAAGCCGTTGGGTGACAAAGCGATGCCTTTCGCAGCTGCGCTAACGTTTTGGGATTTCAATTTTCTGTGGAATAGAGCACATTCGTCTCTATTTAAGGCAGAAAATTATATCATGTCTGCACACTAAGAACACAAACTCTAATTGTGTAGCGGTTGGCAATAAAGAAAAAACTGTTTCCTCCGTTTCTTCCTGTGCTGAAACCCTGCCTGTTGTGTTTGTCACAATGAACCCAGTGAAACCCGTGGTCAAATGAAGTAATCTACATCAATCATCATTGTGCAGTGCGAAGGCAGTTGGCCAACAAATCCAAGAATCAGAGTAGAGTTACAAAAGTGCACAAACCTGGCAGCCCAACTAGGGCTTTTAATATCACCTAGACTGCTGTGAAAATAAGACAGAACTGTCGCCTCTGATGAACTTGTTCGGCTTCCAGAGCCTTTTCAATGCTGCATGGTCAAATATGAAACTGATATTGATCTTCTTGTCTCCCTCAGAAAAGACACTGCAGACAAATCCAATTTCTATAATGTCAAACAGTCCCCTTTCTGTGAAAGTGTTAAAACAGATGTGAACAATAGACAGCCACTGCAGAGCAAACAAAGTATCAGTCATCTACATTGAGAACACCGCAGGCCAGACAACTTTGCTCATTTGCTCAAAGGCTCAGGCTCTCATTACGTTTACCTGGATAGTATTACAGTACTGTCTGTTCAAGAGAAACATATTATCTGACATCATCTTCGCTTACTGGCATAAAAGTCAAACTCCCTCTTGGTTCAATCTCACTATATTGAAAATATGACATGATATAACAATCACTCAGGCTACCCACAACAGATTGCATCTCAATTCTGCTTAAGCAGTCTACTACTACTCAAGTCTGCTGACAATGCACTATAGCATCTGCTATGAGTATTGAACTATAGGGGTTTATCAATGATTTGCAAGTCAACCACATTTT
Organism: Trachurus trachurus; assembly: GCF_905171665.1. Classification (NCBI taxonomy): domain Eukaryota; kingdom Metazoa; phylum Chordata; class Actinopteri; order Carangiformes; family Carangidae; genus Trachurus; species Trachurus trachurus. The sequence continues at coordinate 22,196,487 of NC_139891.1, read as the reverse complement.
ATGATCACAATGCATTTCTCATCTACAACCTCTGGATTGACCCCTGTGAATTTCACCAGCTACCATGTAGATAACATGAAATCAGTTTATTTCTATAACTTATCAGAAATAGTCTAATAGAAAACTGACAACTGAGCCCCGATTGTGAAAACCTATTTTCCACGCAGCTGTATTCTGATATGACTCTTATCTTGTCAGTCTTATGGGTGCTAGCCTATTTTAAACAAACTGTTGTGTAAAATATAGAATACCTTTGACCTGGGGAGTTGTAAATGTTGTTCAATATCTTTATCTCACTTTTTCAGGAGGAGTAATTATGAATGCTCTCCCAGCCTGTACAGAGCTGAGTCTACAACAACTTGGATGTATCCCAGTCAGCCTGTAGGTTGTGGAAACCCAGAGGTCAAAAGTGCATGCCATGTACTGTACTTGCAGAAACCTCAAATATTACCTCTATACTATTCTGTGTGCAATAAAAGAGTGAAAGATACCCAAATAATATTGCTTTGAAAAAGTTTGCTTAATCACACAAAATTAAATCTGTGACCAGCCTCAATGTAATCCAACGGTGCTAAATTTTCACTGCAGAAAAACATCATTATTGTCCATACCATGATCCATTATCCAAACCATAAGGGCTCCTCCAGCACTAGTCAGACACACTTGTTTCAGACTAAGGCATTAGCCTATAGATTTGATGTGTCTTTAACTTAAGAGGCCTTAATTGGGTCTGCTGGTATAGATACTTTACTCACAGTATGACATTTGAAAGGAAGAAAAGTGCAGCTCCCGTTATATAGGGTTCACTCTAAAAATAGAAGACATCTTAGTCATTCTTGCATGCAGAGGTGAGTCATGACAGCTTGTCCAACCGACACAATGTTAGATTTCTTTTTTTTTTTTCAATCTCTCAGACACTGCACATAAATTTTCATTCAGTGTGGAGACTTCCATTGCATTTCATTCCCTTTTGCCCTGCTCTGTCAGAAACTTGAGGTGCCCAGTTGGGATCTGCATGCCCACGACTTAGCTGATCTCTGCAATTTATGGCGCTGCGTGATAAAAATAGCGCAATGTGCGGGTCTTCACATTATGCTAAATTGCTCTCCTGGGCTTTGACAGCTGATTGCATTTGATGATTAGTGCAGACATGTGCCTTGTAGTTCCCTTGTGCACTTGATGATTCATATACAGTACAAGCCAGCACATAAATGCACAATACTGACATACAACAAGATACTGACCTTCCTGCTGCAACTACTGTGGGGCTGCAGAGTATAGAGACAGTGATGTCTCTAGGATTGTGTGGGGTGAGGTATGTTACTATTTAACTCATTGGCTGCCATTGACGTCTATAGACGTCAATCTAATTACAACCGTTCACTGCCATTGACGTCGATAGACGTCAATTGCGTTTTTCAACGGGAAGGGCTGGAGGAAGGTCTGGCGGAGCTTGTCCATCAATATCAGGCTTGTAAACTAGTGTAAAGATGTGTAGCGGCCTGTAGGGGGCAGCAGTGCCCTCTTTGGATGAGAGATCAGCATGTATTACGGTATGAGAAGAAGAAGCGAGATGACAAGAGATATGCTAAAGAAACTTATGCACGGAGCCTATGTGTTCCGCACGTCGGCACATTATGTACCGTGTGTGTCGCGGTAGTTCGGAGAGGAAGAGGGTCGCGATCGTGAGAAAATGACGGAGATCATTGAAAAAGACACCGACGACCGACACCGACGCTGGACACCGGCGATCAAGCCGGGCCGAGCGGCCGGTGAGAGCAGCAGCTGACGGTGCGTCACCACAGACCAGAGCCCAGCTCAACTGACGGCTCGGTGGACGTGACCCGAGCGATTCCGTCCGGATCAACCAGGAGCAGCAGAGACTCGTCCCCACGCTCCAGAAAGACATGAAGGTAATAATATAATACATCAATGGTAAAAATAATAAAATAAACTAACTTGCTAGCGAGCTAACTTTTACTGCTTAGAGAAGGGCGGATCGCTTTGATCGGAAAGGTTAAAAAAAAAAAAAAAAACTCCACATCACACTTGACTACATCTAAGAGATGTATTTTTATGGTAATTCTATATATTTCTATAATTTACAGGTGGTGGATCGAGCAGTGGTCGACCATGGGGCAGAGGACAGCTACAAACGTACAAAAAAGTTCATGCATTTTTACTGATATTTGTAAATAAATTATTATTTTGCCATCAAAAGTCCTTTCTCAGTGTTGTTTTTGTTGTTTTATAGAAGGAAAACACTGTTCAGATGTGTGAGGTGTCACTAAAGCAAAAAATATCAACGTCAAAGTCACTGTTCTGCTTGACATGTTTCTTTCCACAAAAAGCTCGTTTTCTCAGTGTTTTGGTCAAAAACTGCTGTTTTTGGCGAAACCAGCCTATGTTCTACTGCTGTTTACAAAAGAACGGAAAAAGGTAGAAACAAACTTTTTTTTTCCTATTGAACAAAGAGAGTCTACTTTTCTCTTGGTAGTTTCGGTGTTTATATAGTCATAGAACACAATATTCTGTGGGTCTTATAAGATCGTTCAAAATGCTCTAAAATGGCTGGCAGTATGGGGCTCTCTGATCTGAAAATGGCTGGCAGCCAATGAGTTAAAGTATATTAACAGTCTATTCATGGTGTCTTTCCTCCAAATGGCTGACGGAGGAGCTCACTCAAAGGGTATAATTGAATGAGCACTGCCTTTGTGATAAGGTAATGTTCAGTAATGAACACTTTTCAAGCCTGATTGGCCATAGCAGCCATGTAGACATCTGCAGAATACATAAACCCCATGCAGACAGTAGATAGTGTAATGTAATTTCATAATTTATTCATTGTTGTTGGTGATGGTGGTGGTAGTGGAAGAAAATTACAGGACACAGAGGTGGAGAGCAGAGTGAGTGAGTGACAGAGGCAGGAGCAGAGAAATGCCATTGTCCTGTTATGAACAACTGGATCTATTTTCTGTTAAGTTTCCATCTGACACAAGACAGTAAAGTGAAAAAACATGGGTTGCTGTTAGATAAGACAATAATCCACCTCACATGCACTCACTGTAGTTTAGATCGCTTAGGTTCAAGAAGCAGGAAGCTGCAGGTTTTCAGAAAGCTCCGCAGACTTAGCTATGCACAGTTGTTGGGTGGTGTAGCAAATCAAAGCCAAATTAAATTACTTAACTGCATTATTCATTTACCTGTTGCAGAAATGTAGCCGGACGAATACTTTTGAGACCGCAGTGAAGTGGTTGAAGACTTCCCAAAAGTCTCGTCGTAACTTTGCCGACCAACCGCACCGAAGCCATCGTCAGCCCTCAAAACACACACACACAGTCTTTAGCTGTGTTGTGTGTCGGACATGCCGAGTTGGTATTATACTTCCACAAACAACGCGACTGACGGTGCCAGTGTCCGGACTTCAGCCTGAAAACGGCTTTCTGTTGTTGATGTGTAAATAAAAACAGATGCGGTGTTCGCTACGGGACAGTGGGAGCCTCGACCCAGCCCGAGCCGCATACCGATCCCTCCTAACAACATCCGACTCCGCTTCCTTTACACTACCCCTCCTCCTCCTCCTCCTCCTCTCTCTATCTCTCGTTGGTCCGATTTGCATGAACCCGCCAGCAGGGAAGTGAAGAGTGGGACGAACAATGAACAAATGAATTATTTTTTCTCATTGAGTCATAAAAAAAACACCCTCTTTCTATACCAAAAGCACATTTGAAAAAATAAAAAATAAAAAATGGCCCTAATTGGACAATAACTGGACCACTGATGTGCATGTAAACGCTTAGTCCGACTAATACCGGACTTCTCCAAATCCGAATACCCAGATAATGTGATTGGAAACCGATTTTCGTCTGCACGTTTTAATGTGACTAAACTGGAGTTAACCATGCATGTGCGCGTGCTTCACAACAGTAGAGACGGTACAAAGTGTTAAAACCTGCGCCTGGGTTGATGCCACAGTGCAACCAGCAAGAAGATGTGGAAGCCTGTGGAACTGTAGTTGAGAGTGTACGTGCTATCATCACAGCCCATCCAACACAGCCTATCTACCACACCTTCACCACACAGTGAGTAGTTAGCTAAAGGTGTGCTACTGTTGGTAAAGGAGCAGATCAGTGTGTTTTACTTGGCTAGCTGCCCTATAAGCTTGTTGATTAGCACGTGAGCTTCATCTAATTTTAGCCTCGTAGATAGGTAAGTGTACCTAAAGTAAAGTTTGCAGAGTTGTAGGCTACAAGCTGAAAAGAGAAATGTCAAAGAACTTTGTAAAAAAAAAAAAAAGCTCTTAGCAGTTAGCATCTTCTACATCTCCCTGCCGTTTATATTAGCTTTCCAATGAGTTAGGAAAGTATAACTACCATCTTGGATTGCATGTAGGCTAGGTAAAAAGACTAAGGCAATTTTTATTACAATAAAAATGTATAAACCCTTATATATTAATAATAATTAATATTAATGGATGAGAATTATGTATACAGTTAGGAGTTAGCATAGTTAGCATAGCCTTGGTGGATGCACTGAGCAGCTTTCCAGTGAGTAGGAAATTATGTCCACAATCTTGGATTTCTTGTTAAGAAGCTATAAGTAAGTAGTATATTTAAAAATATATATAATGCGGCTATCAAAGGACAGTGTGAAACTAATGTGTTAGTGTGAAAGGGGGTCATTTGGATTCATGTGGCTTTATTGTTGTGGTTCACTCTCACCACTTTCATACACAACACACTTCAGTTTAACTGCGCCTTAGCAACAGACAGCAGATAGACACAATAAGCAATCAGCTGGTTAAAAATAATGGACTATTTAACAGCTAAAAACACAAATATATTCCTATGAAGCTGGTGCAAGACACAGTGGAGACCACAACTGAGTAGAGAGCAGAAGGAAAGACTGAATATTGGACTAGAGTTTAAAAGGTGTAGTGATGACCTCAAATAAAAACTAACACTACTCCATAACTGAAACAAAAACTGTTTGCTAACCTATGTTGCTAACATGTTTGTGTCATCAATGTAAAAGGGATAGTTCAACATTTTGGCTAATTCGCCTATTGCCTAATAATCCATATAGTCATAGGGCTAGGTTCATTACCTTTAATTATCGGTTGCATGTTGTGCAGGTCACAACTTGTCCACACGAGTGTTTTGGAGTTGTTGGATTGTGTAGCTATTTGATGAGTTTGATGAGGGACTGGGGATCAATACCGTTCACCTCCATTGTGTTTGCCGAGCTGCTCAGCAAACAACATCTCAAAACAACATGCACCGATGCAATTGAAGGTAACCTACCCTGATATAGATTATGGCGAATTTGCCAAAATGTTGAACTATCCCTTTAAATATGATGAAACACTTGGATGCACATCCATGCTGTTAATCTCTTGGTGTAACACAAAGTGTTTGTTAAGGGAACCAGTTTGAGATGACTTGTGGTTTTTGACATGGTGCATTAGTGCGCTGGAATCAGCCATTAGAAGATGGTAACTTGTGGCCATAACGAGATGCTCATGGACAGCTACTATATTCTGTGGCTGTGGCATTCAAATGATTAATGATAGGTAGGGTATAGTGTGTGTGTGTGTGTGTGTGTGTGTGTGTGTGTGTGTGTGTGTGTGTGTGTGTGTGTGTGTGTGTGTGTGTGTGCCAAGAAAGTATTCCTCACAGCTTTACACCACCACAGTTTAACATGAGGCCGGTTGGGTCCATGGATTCATGCTGACACCAAGGTCTGACCCTGCCATCCTCTAACCTCAGCACAAATCACACCAGACTTGCTAGCTGTCCAGTTTTGGTGAGCCTCTGTTCACTGCAGTTTTCATTTCTTGGCTGTCAGGACTGAAACTGGATGTCGTCTTCTGCTATTGTCGTCCATTTGTCTCACCGTTTCAGGCGTTGTACATTCCAAGTTTAACGCAGTTGTTAAGAGTGGTTAAACAACTTCCTGTGGCTTTTTTGTCAGCTCCAACAAGTCTGGTCATTTCTGGCTGACCTTTTTGACCAACAAGACATTTTCATCAACAAAACTAATTGGATCCTTTTTTTCTTCTTTTCTTTATGCACTGTTTCATGTTAAAGAGAGACAACTGAATGTGAAAATCCCAGGAGATTTCAGAAATACTCAAACCAGCTTGTCTGGAACCAACAAACAAAGTCACTGAGATCATACATTTTCCTTATTCTTATGTTTAACTTGAACATTAACATGAATGCACTCCTAAAAGTGCACGGGGAGTCTATGTTTTTATGTAATGTTGTTTCCGCTGCCCCCAAGTGGTGGGAACTTAGTTTGTCTTACAGTCTGTTGGCTTATATTTGCTCTGTAAGCATTTTTATTGGAATGTAATGTTGATTTCTTACAAGCATTGATTGTTTTTTATACTTTATATTTGTTGAGTATGCAGATGCATTTAGTGACATTTCCTCTTGCACTGTGCTCACTTCAGCCCTGGTGCCAAGCAGATACGGACCGGACCCAGTGAGTGTGAGGATCGAGATGGAAGAAGAAACTTATATCAACCCTCCAATCCAACGCCTGGTAAGACATCCAACATGCTAACTCTCCCAAAAAACTTAATTGTAATTACATGCATTTTAATTATCATCTCTTGGACTGTCTGTGACTGAAAAAGTAATCATGGACTATAACTCAGTAATTCTGTTTAATAATGCATAACTGCCCAACCCTCTAGTATAGTTGGGCAGTCATGCCTTGTTGACAGATAATCACGGTGACTATGACAGCGTTGGTTTCATAAAACTATGTGAAAGCTTAGTTTTGTTGCTAGACAAGTTTATTCAAGGTTATTTTTCATTTTAGAATGACAATATGAAATCAAATAATGTATTTTCTGGTCAAATTACTATCTTTTAACTCTTTACCTTATGTCAGCAGTTCTGTTTACAGCTCTGTTTACTGTTAACTGTTTGGAGCTCTTCAAATAAAAATCTCTATAGTGCTGATGTAGATCATGATGTAAAACATCTTTAGGTGTTTGACTGTATACTCAAATCTAAAAGGCTTTTTTGATGCCATCCAACATCAGAAAACCGAGGAAAGTGGGGCTGAGAAAACTGAAGTAATAACGTGAGCCTTACTTTCTTTAATAGAATAAAGCAGAATAATTTTTCCTCACTGGTCACTAGACCTTGGATCTGGATTTGGGAAGAACTAGACTGAGCCTATTTGATTTATATATTAAATAATTATTTCATTTTGTAGAGTTCAGCATGTGAGGGAAATTGCTGAGTATGTCAGTTTACTTTTGTAAGTGATTTTTTGGCGGTTTTGGCACAGCTAAATACGTATCTGCCAGAGAAATATGTAAAAACCTGTGTCTATTTGTGCTCTGTTTAGTGCTGGTGTGACAGATGGAGAACGAATGGAGCATTTTCGACACCTTTCTTTGATAATGACAGAGCACACAATTAGTTTTAATTGAAATACGTGTACTCTATTTATTGACACAAAGCATCTGTGTACGCATCATTATGTTTAATCATTCAAATTGATGACTTGAGTTTTTACTAGACAGTCTTCCCCTGATTCATTGTGATGGGTTTATTAGTTCCTCACAAACAAATCAATGAACCCTCAGCTTTGTGGTCAGTAAAAATGAGTGCTTTACCTATTCTAAAGAAACACAAACCCCAATGCCATTCTGGAGAATCACATAGAAAGTAGTACTGCTTGTGGAAACTGGAATCTGTTCATTAATATTAATATAATAGATAAACAAATACACTTGGAAAGCTCGGCCTGGTTTATGTGATCAGTATAAGTATGGTATAGTGTGTGTATGTTGTATCAACCATTTTTTGTTACCTACTGACCTTCAAGCCCAATACAGCTAAACAAACAGGAAGAAAACAAATCTCTATTCTGCTTTAGAGAACATTTGTTTAGCTTTCATCAAACAAACAATATAGTGCAATAAGATCAATTGTTAATAATGTATGCTGCATACAGTATGGGGAAAACTGTAACGATGTTGATCTCAGCAGTGGATCCATAAAAGGTCACGGACTATTCAAAGTGAGACATTATTTCTCTCTCTGACATTTGATATGTAGCAGCTCTGATCCTTCCATACACCTTTGTTGGACTAAAATCTGTTAGATATACCGTGGTGGAGTCAGACCCCCATTCATAAAAGCATTTGTTCATCTGTCTGACCTTGTTTACTCATGTATCCTGTGGACCAGTGCAATAAAAACCTGCGAGCTTGGTGAGAGTCATCAATACTCCCAGAGAGGAGAAAAGAGAGATGACAGAAAGGCTAGATGCAATCAATGTTTTTGTGGTAAGAAGTTTTCTCCTGCTTTCCCTTTAAAACTACCAGTACTCCTTTTTTGTGTTCATTTTTTAAGTTTCCTTTTATCCTGACGAATATCTATGTGATTGAAACGTTGATCTTATAGCCTACAATAAACATTTGAGGAGCTACAACAGTGTGCGGACTTCACCCTTTTTCAAAAAGTCTATTTTTTAAGTTTACACTCATTGAACATTCACATAGAAAGTGTAGAAAGAAAATGCTGCCTCATTGGTCTAATTCTTTTCATTAGTACAAATAGTACTATGAGTGTCAGTCATCACATAGTAACACAGAGAAAATCCTCTGCCCAGATACACTTTTTTTTTTCCTTATCAGTGATTACCCATCGCCCTGCTAGATTTATCCTTTCATATTGGCCACAAGCTTAGTGATTAAGACTGCTGAATGCAGTTCTTTATGTGAAGTATGTGCCAGGTTTCCTTCTCTAATGAGTTGGCGAGTGTGCTTCAGGCCATTGAGAGAAGCTGCACTTTCGTAATGAAATCTGATTGCGCAGGGTTTTGTCTGCCTGTTAATTATTGAATAGCAAAGTGATAACGTCACTGCAGGAATTCTATACTTATGGTGACAAACATCTGAACACTGTGCTTTTTTTTTTCTTATTAAATTTTTGATTCTCAAAAATAATTAATATCTGGAATTAAAACCCAACACTTAAATACATTCTTTCATACTTGAAGATTATATTAGTGTACCACACTAAAGAATGGACTTGTCGTCAGGGATTTTCACCAGTTCTATTCTGCTGGTCTCTATTGCAGGTATTACACAAGTAATATGGACCTAGAGAACCAACTCCATCGTTGCTGGGATCAACAGGAAAAACAGCAGAGTAAGAGGACACCATTCTGTAAGTTTTGATTTGCTTCAGTTTATTTCAAGAGGCCTAAATAATTTGATACAAAATTCTCACACTGTCAGGTCAGTAAAACAACTGTTCAATGCTGTCATCATAAAACATTATGAACTTGTGGTAAGGCTACCCCCTGGAGCTCTAGGATTAGTATTACAAAATCATAATGCACAATCAATACCACCACAACCCCCCCCCCCCACCCCATAAAAAACTTGATATTCAAAAAAAGAAGAGAAAAGCACCAACAACCAGTATTTATCTTTTTTTTATTCAAATAACATCTGCACAAACACTGCATACCTAATTGAATTCATAGATTAACAGAAAGAGTGAAACAGCTCTTGGATATTTGGCTCCATCTGGTGGTATGAAACACACAGATGTCTGTATATCACATCAAATCTAAATTGGTGTGTTGAGAGACTGACCTACACAGAGAGGCGCCAAGGCTCACAGACAAGTTAAGCCTGAATTTTTAATATCTGTAGACTGAATATCAAAGGACTGTTGAAAATTATAGATGAGCCACCACGACACATCAGATCCTTTTGAGTCAATTAGACAGAGGAAGAAGACAAAATCGGTATTTTAACGGCTATACGATCTGTCACTTGTAATATAGTACCTGTAGTCTGTCACTCAGTGGGTTGTGGATTCAGAGTTACCAGATGCCCCTGTGATATTGCAGAACTTGCTCTGTGGTGTTTGAATACTGCCATACTTATTGTTGTTTTTGTTAACTCTTTGTAAGGTTTGGTTTGTTTGGCTGGTAGTTAACTTAGCTGCAGTTTAATGTACAGAGCTTGTAAAGGGAATCACCCACCTCCTTGGAGCTACTCATGTTTTATTCCTTTGTTTTACATTCACGTACTGCAATCACCTGAAACCCAACTACACACACTAATTATGTGACTTTTGAAGCCGTCGGCTGCACTAATGATGATTTAGGTTTTTCTTATTGAAGGTGCATACACAATCACTCTCTATTTGTAATTCATCAGATGGCTTTGTGCAGACCTGTTTTCACTTTGAATTAAAAGGTCTTTTTGTGTTGATCAGTGTCAGTCAAATCCTTTTTTGATTCAATGTCGTCACTCGTCAAACTTCAAGGCAAGGATAAACAGTGGCTGTGGGCACCGTAATCTTGCTGACCCTAGAACAGTAGTTTAGCTACCCATATGTGTCCTGATTTTACATGTTAATCATAAGCAAGTGTTTCTCTTTGGCACGTTACAATATATGATTAACATTCAACCTAGTGTGTATTTGTGTGTGGAATGTGTTTGTGTGTTGGCTGAGCAAAGGTAGTAGAAAGTGGAGGGCTGTCAGAGGCAGAGGGACGGGCTGTTGTTTGAAGTGCCGGGGAGCGTGCAGTCGAGGTAATTGTGTCTGACGGGCGGCGATAATGATGAGGCGCAGATCAGATCAGCTGCAGTTCCCCTGCCTCCAACCCCCCACTGCTTGCCTTCACTTTTCCCTTCTCTCCTAATTGACCGGGCCGCGTCTCCCCCGAGCCCCTTTGTTATTATTTATTAATAATTCATCTCTAAATAATTCACACCCGTGGACCCGCTGTGTTAATTGAGCCGAGTGGGGTGGCAGTGCTGCGGGGTGTGTATATATGTGCTTGTGTATGTGGGGGTAGAAAAGGAGGGGAGCAAGGGGGCTTAAAAAGTAGGGATGAAGTGGGAAGTGGGCCTTCCTCAACTTGTGGGTGAACAAAAAAGGGAAAAAGGTTTGTGTTGTTGTGGATGGGGATGAGGCTTTAGGGCAACTGGACAGCACAGCTGTGTGTGTGTGTGTGTGTGTGTGTGTGTGTGTGTGTGTGTGTGTGTGTGTGTGTGTGTGTGTGTGTGTGTGTGTGTGTGTGTGTGTGTGGCTGAAAGCAAGCGGAAATCAATACAGTTCATAATATTTAGAAGTAAGGCTTTAATTCTCACACAGCAGACTTAAAACATTAACATTCTCACTCTTGGCTTGTTTTACATGTAAACTATAAGGTAAATACATGCATTTTTAATATTCAAATGATATTGGATTAAATTGAAAAAAGCTCTAAAGCTACTGAGTGTTCATCAACTCTTACATGAATCTTTTGTCGTTGGATTGACTGAAAACAATATAACAGAGAATAATAAGCATATTTTTGGGTCCTTAAAAATAGTTCTTGATGTTATGCTCTTATTGTGAAACAATATGAATATTAGGCACTAAATTGTTATGATTTTTTTTTAATTCTCAAATATTGGCATTGGCTTTATTTAAAAGTCCACTTGTAGCTAGGTGTAAAATAAAGATGATTGTGGACATGTTTACATGTAAAATAGTTATAAAAGCATCCTTAACTTTTATAAAATCAACATGTAATGAAATAAAAAGTACAGTTTTTTTTCATTACTGTTAATGAATCAATAGCTGAAGGACTGGCATGTGCTTGAGTCTGAGCAGTGATGTGGTTTGGTACCACTCCTGCAGTCAGCAGCAGAGCAGTCCAGTAGAGGTCAGTATCAGATCACCAGAATCTGCAGCGCCACACGCACCGAGGCTGCTTCGTGCTTACTGCCACGCTGCTGTTAATTTGAAATGACATGCTTTGTTTATGTTAAATTATTCATGCAACCTTTCATTAACACTCTAAACAAATACAAATAGCACAGCATAGAGGGGAATCATAGCAGTCACACTGTGCCAGGGAATGTTTTCTCAAGAAGGCCCCTGCTTGGTGGTTTCTCAACCTGCTCACTGTGCATTAGCACTGAGAAGCCTGCATCCTGCTCCTAAACCACTGGCCAGCTGGGGCTGCTTTCCCCTTACCAATATCCAAGAATACATCAAATTTAAAAAGGTTAGATTTGAGACTTTTTGTTGCCTCTGGCTGAATAGCTCATCACACTGAAGCCAATGTTTAAAATTTAACTCAAAACTGAAAATTGAAAACGCTGACTGTTTCATAACAAGTTACAAAATCATTCCCTCTGTCGATTTTTTTTTCCTATCCTACATTTCTCTGAGTCTTCCTCTGACTCAAACATTGGCACTGTGTCGAGTCGCTTGGGCAATGCTCGTCTTCTGAGCATTGCCTAGTTGCTAAATCTCTTTTAAGCAGAGCAATATATCAAAAATCAAAGCAACTCTGAACCCAGGCTTTTAAAAGTTTAGATTTTCTTTGTTGGGGGAAATTTCTGGGTTGGGGAAAAAAACAAGTTTGTGAAAAGAGAAAAAAACACTCCCCAGTTTGTGTTTCTTTGGGGAACGGTTCATCTGAAGCTGTCGACAAGGTCCATACAAGTCTCCTGCTACCACGGAGCATACAGACTGTCTTTCATGCTGCGGTGGTTTGGGACCAGAGAGGAAGGGCCAGCAGAGAGAAATCTGTCTACCCGCGCTCAGTGTATACACTGCATGTATTTTTGTAGACATCGTCGTACACTTCACTTAATCTAAGAGTACATCAAAGCATCCTCTGCTCCTCTTCTTCAGTTAAATCCTTCTGTGGTCCTTATTACCAAAGTGCTCATAAATGCCTTTGGGGAGTTGAGAAGAGGAAAAAACACAAACAAAAAACAAACATGTTTGCTTTTATCTTTCAAATAACTATTTATGCTGGTACAAATGAGCATTCTGAGAGGGGATCATATTGTATCGTAGTGGGTGAAGATGTTAAGATTTGCGCAGACTGAAAAGAATAAAGGGAAGGCGGCATTGCAACAGGGTTAATTGTTTCAGTGACGTTTGCCAGAATGTCATCATTGCTGCTAGATTGAAGTGGGATGCCAATCTGTGGGAAGAAAAAAAAAACAAAACCAAACGCTTTTTGATTCAGCAAGTGGTTTCAAAAAGTGCCAGCGAACGTAAGATTAACAAATGGCTTGTACCAGTCTGTTTTTGATTTATTTTTGATGGCTCTGATGTGAGCATGGAAGTGAAGGGACTGGTTGTATATTCCAGCGGACCGCAGGGCCGGGGCCAGGGAGTAAACAGGCTCTCAGCGGCACAGAAGTCTTTCCATCAGGATAGAGAGTGTAACCCCATGGAGATCCTAGAGAGTTCTGAAGCCAGAGATGGTGAATAATAGAACAAAGTGAGGATGAGTCTTCTGAGGTTCCACTGCTCTTCAATATCCCTCCCTGCATGGAGAGCGGATGTGTGTGTGTGTGTGTGTGAGAGAGTGAGAGGAAGAGAGAGAGAGACAGAGCACTGATAGTTGCAACTTCTCCATCCATCTTAACTAAACTATGAAGAATGTTTTCCTCTTCTCAAGCAACACCCATCAACGAAGCAACCAAACTTTGCTTAAAGAAAACAATTGTAATTGTCGACTGGCACAATGACAGCGACACAGAACGGGAGAAAAGAAGTCTGCATTGATATGACGGCATCAAAACCTAATCTCATGGGACTGCGGGCCTCTTCTTCTTTTTTTTTCTCTTTTCGCCCATGAAAAATTCACATCAGCCACCCCTCCTCCCCTACCAACGTGTGTCCTCTGTGCATCTCCAACACCGAGAACTGACACGCGATAAACGAAGAAATATTCAAAGGCAGGCCGGGGCTACTTGTCTCCCACAGGGGGTCTCCTTTTTTTTTTACCCCCTTCGCCACTGGTGAGAAATCAAAACTCTTTGGACGTCACAGAGGCCGATTGAAGTTCGGTGCCTGCTCTGGAGCGGTCCCTTGCCCCAACGATGGCAAGCTTCATTAGAGCTGTCAGTCAGGCCCTGGTGACGGGGCAGCGCCACAGGGCACCCTCAGGGCCCAATCAATGTTGGGGTCCCCAGGAAAGAGCCATCAAACGGCCCTATAAGATGGTGCTGTCACCCCGCATTGTTGAGCTCCATGCTCATCCCCCCATTGATCACATGATTAATAGCTCGGCTCCACACTTTCAGCTCTCTATTTGAACTCTGATGCAAAGCTGCGTTCTTGTATTTTTAATCACTGACTTCCCATTGGCTCTGGTATGGAAATGTGCACCCTGGAAGCCTATATAGGAGCAAGTCTGACTGAAACTCTAATGATGAAGGAGAATGAAACTTCTCTCACAAACAGCTCCCCACTAGTGGCAGTGGGAAACAGGCAGCCAGTTGTTATTTTTTGCATCATTTCAGCTTGCTTTTCCCAGTGTGTTGCAATCACAATGAGTCACATGATGCAATGAAAATAAATGAGCCAGTGGGTGCTTCTCTGTCCAACAATCTCAAATCCTGGAACAATGAGATATCCACGAAATCACGGTACACAATTCAAATACAGGAGCAAACAAAACCCAAACAAAACAAAGCAACCGTCTTTGAAGAGTGAAAAACTCAGACTGCCTAAGTTCCTTTCAACAATATACAGAGTGCAATATTCTCAGTACCAGTATGTTATTCAGAGCGTTCCTCCAAATATTTGGAGAGAAGGAGGAGAGATGAAACAGGGATAGAACAATGGGACTTTGGCTGTGTTATGGCGTTAGTGCACCTCGCCCCGCCAGCCCTTTGTAGTGTGTGTCCCCATCCCCAGTCGGCCTCCCGCTTGTTCTGAGTCCAGGTGGGGTCTCGGTCCCCCTCCTCCACCACCCACTTCCCCCCAATTTGCCTATCTCGCACACACCTGCTCCATCATTTACTCACACACAGACACACACACAAACACACACACACACACACACACACACCTTTTTTTTTTTGTTTCCAGCCATCTAAGCACAGATTAAAGACTGAGTAAGGGGCTGATTTGCTGATGAATTATTGTTATTTGCAATTTTGCATTTAAAGCATGTTTTTAAAATGAGTTGTTATATTTCAGTCTTGGATCAGGACTGGTGCCTGTAACCCAAATCTGACTCTGCCCATAAAATAATTTACCCCTCCATAATGTTATAACACTGTGAAATATTCCCTTTGATCTGTTTGGTTCAACTCAGTGACATATGAGAGGGTATTTTGAGGATAGAAAAGTCTCTTTACAAAGAATATGAATAAAAACTTTAGATTGTATAAAAACCCAGCTGTATACATATTATATATATGCATATTAATTAGATCCATATATTATTGATCATAAACAAGATCGTTGCTGTCAAGTGCTGTAGTCAGATGAAGAAGGATAAAGGATGTTGCTAATTTATTCAGGCTCTCTTCTAATGGAAATGAGTAAAATATTCTCTCTGGACTGTAACAGTGAACAGCTCCCGAAAGTTGGGCAGAATCCCCCCCCCCCCCCCCCACACACACACACACTTCAAATGCATTTCATATGTAAAAAGTTGCCTTTAAAATGCCCATAAGCAACACATTTAAAAGTGGTAAGATATCAGTTTCATTTTATCTCACACTCACATCAAATCCACAAGATAAACCCTTCACTGCATGCCCTCCCCTCCCCACCCCCACTCCCCCAGCGTGCAGTACACAAACAGACCACTGGAGGATGCTGAGATATACACCGCAGGAAGATGAAGTTGTTGAGTCTGGAACAAAGAAAATAAAGTAATGATTTCTCTGTCAGATATTTGGCTTTGGGTACGGAGTGCTACTCTTGTTCTTAGTAAAAGGTTGATCATTAGCAAGTATCAGACTGTAGACACCTTTTATCCAGCAATCAAAGGCAAATAGCAACAAAAACAAGGTCTGACCTATATTCACTCTGCAGCAGCATCCCAGAGGAACGACAGGTACCGGGGCATCACGCATCCTTACAGGATGTGAAGAGTGCACGTGACTAAAACAAATATGCTTGTGCCATGGACTGATAAAAAAGAATAAACACCCTTCAACACATGATCAATAAATACAGCTATTCATTCTTACATTTAAATCCAGCCCCCTCCCTTTTTCCCGTTGAGGGGGTGTCTATGGTCAGCGTGAAGAGCCTGTGTCTGGTGGAGGTAATCCTTGGTGATCTGCCCTAATCTGTCACAGATACGCAGCTGAAGTGCAGAGAAGCTGTTAGAGGAGAGCGGAGGGATGGGGGGGCTGGATTATGGCAGTACGTCTGCATTAACTCGCTGGCCTTATCTCTTAAACGCTTTGCAAAAACAGCTTTGCCTTGTACACAGGGAATGGTGCAGTGTACTGTACAAGCTCGGGATGTATGCTCGTGTGTATGTGTGTGTCATGCGAGCTGAGCTTATTTCATGCCAGCCATACAGGCCTGAGAAATAAGTGTCACTGTAATAGAGCACTAGAGCAATGCCCAGCGCCACCTTGTGCCCGTTCACATCTCAGCCTCACTAGCTGCCTCAAAGCCTGGTAGCCATTCCCAGGTCAGGTGATGCATTTTTAGCCTTCCTCCCTGTTTTTCCGGGCACAGTGGCCGATTCTGTCCCTCAGCAAGTACAGTCACTCGATTTCCACAAACATATCAAATCGCTCTTTGTCCCTATATCTGCAAATTATGTGCTCATGACACAGTTTTTTCCTGTTCAAACCACACGCAATTATGGTTTACACGGTGATTGTGGAAAAATAGCTAATTGTCGGTTGTTGCGGATGAAACCGTCTCACATGTCGAGTCGCGCCCTTGTTTGGAGCCTGATTTACCCAGCAGCGCAGGAACACACACACACACACACACACACACACACACACACACACACACACACACACACACACACACACACACACACACACACACACACACACACACACACACACACACACACACACACACACACACACACACACACACACACATCCTTCGCTATCATAAACAGACACACACGCACACACTCGCACACCTACAGTACAACAAAATCTCATAATGTCTTCACAAACAACCGCTATAAAACTGATATGTTGATTGATAACAGTCGGCGAAACTCTCCCTAATACAAACAGTGGGACAGCCAGAAGCACGCACTGCGCTGCACTCGTGCAGTTCCTCATCTCCAGTCATGGGAGGGTCACCCCTTTGGCCCTGAGAGAGAGACTGTGTGGATGCTCTCATGTTTATGTTTGGGAGATTAGCAATGATGAAAGAATGCCTTTTCAAGTCTGGGCTAGAGGGGCCTCTGTTCTAGGCCCCACCCTTTCACCGTACGCACGCTCGCATGCACTCCATCTGACACACACTTGCACGCGTGTATGTGTACGTACATATGCACTCAAACGGAGTTATGTCATTTTGTCATCAATCCCCGCACATTGTCCTCGATAGCTGCCACATGTTCACAAGATCTGTAAGTGTGCCATAACGTGCCTGATGTTGATTTAGCCGTCTTCGGGCTGCATCTTGGTCGTTTTGCACATCGGAAGCTGCACTAACACTTCACCCTCATCTGTCCTCATCTCCCCTTCATCATCAAACCCCAATGAAAGAGCATCATTGTTCTACTAGTCTGTTAGTGGTCGCTCAGTGTTTTCTCTCAGACTTTCTCCCTTTAGTTCCCTCCATTTCTTTCGCTGCCATATGTTTGGCTCTCTCTCGAGTGCTTCTTCATCTCGTCTCTTTGTGGTGTCGCGGATTATAATGCTGACTTATTTATTTTCGGGGTGTTCCCATGCCCATGCCAGAAGATGAGCCCAGTGCTCTCAGTCTTCCCTGACACATCTCTCCCTTCCAAAGCAAACAGAAGAAGGTATGAGGTTTTAAAGCTGTCTGTCTCTATCGGTTGTGGATTTGGATTAGGGAATCCCTCAGTTTGAGGGGAGTACATGCTCAGACAATTTGTTTCCCATTAGTTGTAATATAAAGCAGGGTTTTCCAAACAAAACATGATTACCACTGGGTGAAGTACTCACCGCATCTAGGCCTCTCCCAGAAAAATGATCTAAAGACGACTGGGTCACAGTCTCATGATCCTTTTCACTCTTTAACCATTCCATTGTCTGATATGCATCAATCACAAGTTTGTTTGACCAGGTATTACAAGCTCTATTGTGCAACCTTTCTCCTTTATGCAAAGCTAATTCTGTTTTCTTTGGCTTCTTTACAAGGCCCTGCATGACAGTTTCACTCACTGCAGAGATTCGTGCTTGGAGAACAGCTCATACTATATGCCAGAGTTCATGCTTGTCTTTAAACTGACTAAACACTTTGATATTCCTGGGTTTTATTACCCGGCGTGGTGACTGTATCCAGCAACCTCCTTTGTTGTCTTGGCAAGTAAACCATTCATTCATCAAATGGTAAGAACCACAGATGTAATTGAAGTTTTCAGCATGATTACGGATTCTGGGGGGCCCTGGCTGTTGAGAGGCAAACTCCCTCAGGTCTTACCTACTGAGAAGTGGAAAGCACCTTTTCAGGTGAAGTCATGAGAGAGCACTCTTGCGGTGGAAGGATGAGGGAAGGGGAAACAAGAGGTGTGCTGTTAGAAGGTACTGGAAACTACTTAATTAAACATAAACCCAGATGATAGTCATTATCTCCTGATTGGCTTGATAATGTGTTACCACCGGGAAACTATAGCGTCCTCCTCTTGACGCAAAAAAAAATGCAAGTGGGAGTCGAAGCTGAGGACAGATAAACAAGGCGTATTAAAGAAAGAAATGGAAAGAAAAAAGATGAAAAGCTGCTGTAAAAGCTACCTCAGTGAGCAGTAAACCTGGAGGCACTGGCCTTGCTGCCTCTGTGCAACATGATACGGCCTCTGTGACAGCTGCTGACACCGCTTCATGTGTAGACTCTGGGACTGTGGAACCGGTCCGGCACTATGGGAGCATGTGTCTGTATTGTGGCGGTATGGGGTTGATGTTGGCATGCTCATCCAAAAAAAAGAAAAAGAAAATGCCGCAAGCCAAATGATACACCATCCTCCATTTTTAGAATTGTTAGTTGCAGATTAAATTGCATTCCAACGTGCCCTTCCCTCCAAGAATGAGACGTCTTGTGTGTTGTGCCCGCTGTCAATCACTGTCGCGCCTCTCGCAGTTAGCGACAAACAGGAATGTGATGTCATGTGGAGCTGACCTACATCAGCATTGCCCCTTAATGCAGATCGTTAACACTGTATACACCAGGCAGCCTGCTGGCAGCAGCCTGTCTTCTCTGTTGCGCTACAACAGTCCTCCAGTATTTGTCTGAGGCACCAAATAAAGGAACAAACATATTGACTCAATCAACATTGTCCTCATGAAACTTGTATGAGCAGAGAAATAAACATCCTGGATGTATTACACAGTATATGCCTCAATATAAAGCCTATAGAGTGATCAAAGCTACCGTCAGAGGAGCCGGTCCATATGCAGGACAGGATATGTGAAGCATTTTGTTGATATAGATGCACAGTGTTTGTTGTACATGGGGAGCAGATGGCACTACCGTTGACCCCTCCGTGTGTCTTCCTGTCCCCTAGCTGAACCACAGCATGAGGGGGCCCTTATCTGGTCAAACTGGGCGGTGGGGAGGGGAAGGCTTTGAAGGCACGCTTGTGTGGCGATGCAATCAGGCAGACTGCTGTAGGGCCGCAAAAAACACCCCCCACACTCCCTCCCTCCCTCCCTCCCTCCCTCCCCCTCCTGTCAGATACCCCTCTTTGCCCCCTCACCACCATGGAGGGATGCTATGGAGCATCCCTCTGAGGCTCTGTGGGTGTTGTTTGAGCAGCAGAAGCTTCTGGACAGGCCTTGGGAATCATGCGGCGAGCATCACGTAAAGTCCTTCCCATTCCCCAATCACAAGCAGCATCTCCAGGAGCATCTCTAAGTGATAAAACACTTACAGGAACCCGAGGGATTCGTTGCAAATTTTCCACCCTGGACAGAAAAATAAATAGAGATTATCTATAGAGACAATGTGATCCCAGTGGTTCCCCCCTGTACTCTACCTTCTGCGTAGAGGACACAGATGAAGCCTAAAGATATTGACTGAAAAAAAAAAAATCTGGGCCACTGAGATGGACAACATGCACAATAAATATACTGTATTAAAATAAATAAATAGTACATTAATAAGAATGTAGTAATGTCTTGGTCTGCTGCCAAAAACTGTGCTGAAATGTGGGAGTGTCTCCAACTCCTCCATCTTGATGTTAATACACATTATGTGTGTTTGTGTTGGCTGTTAAAGTGAGAAAACAGTCGGCTTTGAGCTGTCAGGTATCAGTGAAACTTTGGTTTCAAAAATGTCTTTCGGTCTCATGAAAGCTACTGCTCCCAGTTCACATGTGGTCATGTTAGCAAAAACGTATGCCAGCTCTCCCAGATTTTTCCAATTATTTCTTGTGCTATAAAAGACATAATTTCATCTAGCTAACCACTTTGATGCTTTCATCTTCCGCTAATATGTTCCACACTAGCATTGTAACAACACTCTACCACTCAGAGATATTGATTTGGATTAGGCTCTGTCACGTTCGGGGATTGCATAAATGAGGCTTCTTTTTTTTCTTTATTCTCCCCTCACTCATTTTCGTTCCCCCTCTCCCTGTCACATCTCCATGCTGCCTCCTCACAGGCCCTTTGATGTGCCTGCTTTAATTTGGAGCTTAATGGAATCTGTGGCACTGCTGTGCCTATCGGTGGCAGGATCACAGATCCCAGGGTTCATTGCGGCATGCCTCCATTCTGGTGAGTGGGTGTCAAGATAGCCGTGAAACAATGGAGGAGGGCCTGTAGCCCAAGGAGACGAACTGCATTTCCAATGCAGATCACAGTGTATCGGAAGCCCCTGTCGGGTTATTGCCAGTGTGTTTTACTGAAGGAAGTCCCATCTGTAGCTTGGTGTTACAAACAACTGTTGACGCAGTGAAGACAAAACAAAGCATAAAGCCACTTTGTTTATATTACATGATGAATGGGAGTATTATGTTAAAAGGGGAGGTCGCAATGAGCACAATGAGCAGTAAAACTTTAAACACAAGAATTAATAGGTAATACAAACAACTATAATATCAGTAGTCTTTGTAATGAGAGCTACAATAACAATTTTGTAATGTTTGAATTTTAAATGTTGACCATTATCACAGCATCTCCCGTTTGAGTCTGGCTGTTGGCCAGTGTTGTACGTCATGCACCTTCTCTTAGTTCCTGCATTTCTAATCTGTAAACTACGTAAACAGTTTAACAGCAAATAATGGATACGTATCCAGATATGCAGCATCTATAGGTTCTTATTTATATACATGCATGCACCTCTGTATACATTGAGATTGCTGTAAAGTCAGTGCATATAAATGCAGTAAGTACCATATAGATGTCTATAAGTATCCTGAGCAACAATGAAAAACTCCTCTTGTAACTAAAGACAGATTTATTTTTCGACCATCGTTTGCATTCTGCACTTGTAAAAAAAAATATGCAAAAATATAGTGCAAGTTAAAAGAAATGCTGACAACTATTCTTCTCAAATCAGCATTCAAGTTATCGCCTTTTCTAAATATTGTTTTTATTCAGGAATCTGGAAGTCACTTCCAGTCGGCCTGCATGTGTTTGAACCAAACAGCAGGAATTCCTCTAATGGGTATTCTTTGGCTGTAATTTTTCAAACATGCATGTTTTATAGCCAAACCTTGTGGCCTTAGATGGCTTCCCTTTGCCCTGATATGTAGAAAATAATATGCTTTTTCTATCCCTGTGTGACACATTTCATCTTCTCCTGTCCTATGGTATTAAGTTTTTTAAAATTAGTTCTAATATTCACAACCATTTGCCAGGTCTGTGTGGATTGCACATAGTCTTTAATTCATACCATTTGCCCCTTCTGTAGTTTTTTTTATAAGCCAAGAAAGCTGTTCAAGTCTAACAGATAATATAGACCATCAGGCTCAAAGTCTGGACTGCCCAGAGCCCGGCAGTAGGACTGGACCTAGAAGAGATGTCAAGGATTTAACACACTGCAGTCCTGACTACAACTTCCAATCCATGGGGGTTATAAATCAAAGCAGGTGGTTTCCTCCCCAAAAACCTCTCCACAGGATAGAGTGCTCGGGGGCAGTGGGTTATGAGTGAGCGATGATAAAAGTACGGCCATAAATCAATTCTTCATCCTTATCAAAGGCATATTTCAATCACTGTATGTACCGTTTAACTAGCATGCTAGTAAAAAAAAAAGTTAGAAAAGAAGAGGAACTTCCACATGTGTGTGGAAAGAAGACAGGATCTGGGATCTGAGGCCTGATGAAAAAGCGCCCTCAGCCATGCATTTGTACAGTATTCAAAGACACTGGCAGTCATGTTCAGACAGTTATGCTAGCAGGGGAAATCCCCCAATACAGGGGCCTTTATCTCTCCTCACATACTCAGCTTAATGAACTCTGCTGCATGTAATGGCACATACAGGAGCTGTGTTGGAGGTGCTTTGCCTCGGTCTTTCATCCATGTTTGTATTTGATGTGAGCCTGCTAGATCATTATATCGGAGGGAGAGTTGTTTATGGCTTTGAGGTTCTGCCTTTTGGTGGTGGATGTGCTGCTCTCTTCCTTCATACATTCTAATCTGCATCACATAGAGGGAAGATTTTCAAAATAAAACACACCAAAGACAACTTTAATTATAATTAATAGATTATATTATGTGAGGGCTGTGGCCAGTAACAATGTATATCTATATATTTTTTAATCAACTACAAGAGAACATTAACAATGTCCTTTTGACCCCGCAAGGATGGAGATGGTGTGGAATTGCTGCTTTGAAGAGACATGTATGTGCACAATCTAATTTAATGCAATCTCATTTTGGGTGCATCAACAAATCGAAATGATGAATGAATGCAGCAATGAAAAATGCTGTACGTTTAACTGGTGGTGTGTAATTGAGTTTCCTTGTGTACAGAAATTAAATCTAGCCAAACATTTCAGAGATTTTGTGCATGCACATTTCATATTTTTCAACAAGCGCTGGTCAAAATATTAAATATTTTTTAACAGTCGAAGCAATTAATTCTATGAAACAGGCTCCAGTCCTGTGGGGGTTCAGATTAAAACATTCTTCAGAGGCTGATTTGAAAAAAAAAAAAAAAGAAAGAAAAAAGAGCATGTATTCTTACTAGCTCCTGCATTTATTTGATGTCTGACAACTCCTCATACAAAGACATATATTTGACTTCAATGCAGTTCAAAGTAAAATGTGTGTGTTTTTTTTTTTTTTATCCATTCGCTTACAGTGGTCTGAATATTTCTCATGCAGATCAAAACAGAAAAGTTAAATCTTAACTTTGGTCAAACTGAAATTCCAATACACCCACAGGCATGTAAACAAGATTTGCTTTATTTGTGCCACGTACCCCACCGCTACATCAAGTTGTAGCCACTCTGGACCAACCGCTGTTGCCATAGTGAGTTCGCGTTTCCTGTCATCCCTCTCATGTCTCTCTGAATGAACTCAGTCATATCCATGACGATAAGGGCACATGGGAAAATTGCTAATACCATGAAGCGGTTTACTGGCTGTTGGTCCGTGCTCTCTCACGGCTTTGATGTACCGACATACAAACCTTTATGGCTGCCGGTGGACACACCACCTTAGTCAACCCACACTTCAGGACTCGCCGCTGAACTGTTTGCGCTCTCGCTCGTAAATCGATGTGTGTAACGAAGCCAACAATGAACCTGCTTTAGCTGAGCTGTCCGAGCTGTCTGTTCCATTCAAATCTGACAGATGAGGAGGTTGCGGAGCTGCAGCCGCGGCTCTCTCGGCCCTACCTGAGCAGGAGAAGCCTCTCCTTCTGATGTCTGTCTGTAAATTGACTTGCCTTTTCAGGCTTTGACCCTGATGTCTGATGTAAGACCAAGACACCCACACATCAAAGAGAACTGGGGGGGTGGGAGAATGGATTTTTATTTTGGAAGAAATATTGACTTTAGGCGCTGAAGTGATGAGGCATCCAGCTTTTTGTATCCTATGTGATATTACAGAATCTAAAAATTGATTTTTTCTTTAAATTAAACTATCATAAACTATCATAGGCGTAGGCGCTGTGGTGTCGGGTGCCAAGAAATAAATTGGATCAGTTTTGCATTATTTGGCAGTCTTTCTCAAAGGTTTGTCCTCTGACTATCACCAAGTGCAATTTGTTTAAGGTTACATCAGGGCCTCAACTATGCAACTATAATTATTTTTAGGTTAATGTGTTGGTTTTTAAAGATCCAAAAAATCATTTAAAAACTGAAAATTGTGAAAAAAATATCTTTCTCTGTTTCCCAGAGCACAAGATGACATCTTCAACAGAGTAGCACAACAAACAGAAGCACATTCAAACAGCAGTGGGAGAAATATTTGCATCCTTTAGTTTAATACAAGTCAACCATTCAGATACAGAATTATCAACAAAATGTACGTTTACTAGAATTAATGGTAGCCTACTCGTTAAGCAGAACGTGTCCTGATTTTGTGGTTGTTATGATATTTTTGAATATATTAAAATATATGATGCATTGATATAAATAATGTTATTATTACTTATGCATTAATATGTAAACAGCATTGTAATGTGGTAGCTGTTTGTTTTAGAGATACTTGTTTACTTATGGGCAGTTTAACCTTTTGTATTTCTTAAGATAAGTAACAGTATGTACACTATCAATATGCAAATGATATTTTAACTTCAGAAAAATGTTTCAAAGCATAAAAAACTACATTTTTCGCGCAGTAAAGCACAGGTGGCCATTTGAGAAGTTGAACCCAAATATAGCAACTATTGGTCATCTCCATTCAGTAAATGAAGTTTTCAACTTGAAATACATTAATCAACTAATTTCACCACTTGCTTACATGACACTAGAAACTAAAACCAGTTTCTGAGGCACCGAGTCTAGAAAACAGCAGCGTGAGACATCCTATAAAAACACACACACACACACACACTCACACACACACACACAGAGAGGCTTCTCCTTCTTAAATACACACTATTGCAGTGTGAGTGGCTGGACTGAGAGTGGAGGAACATTGATCAGGCTTCCCCTCGTTCTTCATCCCAGTGTCAACAAACGGCACCCAGCTGCAGTCACTAAAGACAGAGGCCACCTGCTGCTTCCCCTGCAGGCCCATTCTGCTGCAGCATAAACATACCTGCACTGCTTTGGTATTTGGGCAAAGGTGCATGCACATACACAAACACACACACACACACACACACACACACACACACACAGAGCACCAGAGCCAGTTCTTGAGGCCTACAGGTGCTGATTTTAGTGATAGCTTAGGTCAGAATAAGGATTGGCTTTGCTGGATTCCAGTAAAGACTTGGGTTAGAGGAGCTGTGGTGAGTCACACACACTGCCAGGAAACGCTGAACTAGCAGCCCACTCGTTTACGTCCTTTTAATATGCAGTTAGCCAGCACTTCATTTTTTAAGTCTAAGTCACCGTCATGAAATATAAGTCAACAATTAAACAACAATTAACATGCGACGGTTTTTCCAAGAACAACTTTCTTTGCAGTAAAGCCTTTTTTTTCCCCCTCTTCTTTATTTTTGTCTGACTTCTCCGATGAATCACCTGAACCGGTTTATAGACTTCATTAAAAGAAGAGGTTAGTGTGCAGCCGCCTCCACATCACCGCCACCGCTGCCACAACACACAAGCACGCCGACACATAACGCGCAAACGCGGGCTCGCAGAGGACCAAAGATAACACCGCAGCCTCCAGATGACGAGAATTTATTGACGCACACAACACACACACACACGCAAACATGAGCGCACACATCTAATGGCACCGCCAAAGCTCCAGATGATCTTTTGTTGTGAAAAGTTAGCTGAGACTCTAGAGCCATCTTCAAGGTTCAGCCAGCCGCTGCGCTCAGAGAAGAGTTTGCGGGATGGAAAAGCATTTAAGCTGGATTCACAGTGGGGATCTCCACAAAGCACACTCAGAAGACAGCAAAACCAAGTATTATACAGCCTTCTTTGAAGAGTGGGAAATACCAGTTGTTATGTTTCCCCAAAATAAGCAGTGCGGCACACTGTGGGTTTGTACCTTCAATTTTTCTCCTTGTACAAATAAAACTAAACATGGGGGGAAACGCAAACACACACAGCCACGCATCAGCACACAGGAAAAGTCTTTCAGATTCAGGGGGCATGCTTAGCTGTATACGTGAAAAAGCCTCAGTGATTTACTGTACTTGTACACACACACATACACACAAGTACACATGCATGGCAAACCGCTTCCTAACCCTTTACCGCTAACTAGAGTGTGGCAGCCTGAGAGTTATGTCCCTCCTCTCGCTGCTCTTCTCGTAATAATGGGCTGGCTGCTGCCTCAGCCTCATGCAGCCTCAGCCACAGCCACAGCGCTGCCTTGCTCAGGAGCCTCCGGGAAAAACAGGCCAGCCAGCCACCTGTGAGGTAGGCTGGCTGGCCCCACGCCAGAACAGAAAACAGATATGAAAGCTAGTACCTGTGAAGGCGTCACACTCCAGCGCAAAGCCATACACACCAACACTTGCGCGCACACACACACACACAAAAGGGAGGATAATTCCCTTGGCCACATGAAAGCAGGAGGCGGTGGGCAGAGCGCCAGGCAGCGCTACCTGGAGACAAAGGAGCAGCACCTCTGGGGGGGAAAGGAGGGGGGGGGGGGTTTAATGTTCATCTGGGATTCAACATGCTGATGGATCCTGCCTGTGAGGGGGAGAGGGAGATTGGGCTTGTGTGTTTGTGTGTGTCTGTGCACAGATGAATATATTCGAGCCTGCGAGCAATGTGTGCTCCCAGCGTGCTGCAGCTCCGTAGTCTGCAATTAATCTCTCCGACATCAGGCCTTCCCCCAGGGGGGGCAGATTTCTCTCTGCTGCTACTGATCTCCGCCGCGCAGCAGGCCCGCGGGCTTGTGGGCGGTCTGAGAGCTCACCCAGTCTACTCAGGCAGGAGGGGATCCACCTGAACACCAGCAGAGACACGAGCAAAGGCACAACTCACCTGCCTCGGCGGGGCAGACGGTGTGGTGTGAGATTAGTTTTGATTGGCGGCTCATTAAGTATAAGAAATCACTCCAAGTAATGTTAACATGTTTATTTTCCTTCTCACCATCTTCTCTTGATAAGGATGTTTGTCGATGGAACTGACCCACTTTGTTGAATAAAAGTTTTATGTGTGAAGTGCAGACAGAAATCGGCGTTCTTTAAAAGTCTGTCACTTCATAATGCCATTTCTTTTTTAAGGATCTGGCTCCGATTTTACTTTGATGACAATACATTTTGACATTATCCAGTGGGCTTAAAAAAGGCTTTCATGAGCCCCTCCAGAGTCTGATAGTTTCTCAACTCTTTGCTTCTTCCTTAAATGATAAAAAAAACTCAGTCCCAGCAGGATTGAAGGGGCAAAGTTTAGAAAGACATGTACATGTATATTTGTACACATACATATTGAAAAAATGTTTGTATTTTTAGCAAATTGTCACTTTCTTTAAAATTGAATCTCTAAAAAAAACTGAGACTAAAAGAAAAGTTTATGCTCTTGATCTCATCTGTAGCAAATGGTTATTTGCAGTATATGCATTTCATTGATTCAATTTTACTGAAAATGTTGAAAATTAGCTCCTAGAGCCCAAATTGGCTTCTTTATATTACTTTTCAGATGCAACAATTACTAGATTCAATTGATTAATCCTCAGTTGATTGATTGATTAATAATTTCATGCAGAAATGACAGTTCCAGGTTTTCGAATTCGATTTTGCTGCTGTTGTTGGTCTCACACATTGAATATTATTGGGGGTACCTTACAGTACGTGAGATACTAATCAGTAGCTTAATCTATAATAGGTGATTAGTTGGCTTTAATCACCTGTTCTAAACCTTGACGTGTGTTTATTCTCATAGGCGACAATAAATACCAACCAATGGAAGAGACGAATTTTAAACATCTTCTGATTTAAATATGAGTGTAATGATAAATTGATTATCAGTTGTTTAACTGGGCGGTTCTTTCAGCTCTACCTTTGTTACTATATGTTATAACATAGCTGATCAATAGCAATCCGGTCTTATCACCCCTGTCTGGTTAATGGCTGCTCAGGCATAACGGATGAGCTTTGTAGGAGCAAAAAACATATGACCTTTTCAGTATTACATAATCTGAACAAAAGCAAGGAAAAAAGGATGATGCTGTCTGGGAAACAATGCGCCTTCCTGCCTTCCAAGCCTCTTGGTTCTGTTCCACGCGCGGCACAGCTGACTGATAGCACCGATGGAAACCGGTGGCGCTCGCCGCTTCTGCTGGTGCCAGATAATCCCGTGTTTATGTTTGCATGTGTATACTGAAACATGCACAGTGTCACTCCACATCAGCACAAAGAACCTGTGATGTGAGGATTACCACATAGAAGCTATGCGGTGATTTTGGTTTCATGCGGTGGGGACGACGGTTGGCTGCTGCGCACCACCACCACCACCCTCTGCACTGTCCTAATGATGTTGTCTGAGCACTGAGGGGTGGGGATGTAGGGGGTGTGGAGGTGGTGGTGGAGGTGGTGGTGGTGGGAGGGGGGTGCAGGGGAAAATGGGGGAGGGGGGATGTTACTTATCTTCACTGCTCGGCAGCATTTCTCTTAATTAAAACTCCTATCTGTGTCTTTGAAGTTCATAATGAGTCAGTTTGGTTACGCGGAGGAACAGGGAGAAAATAAGGCCAGGGCTGATATTTATGCTGTTATTTCTCCACCTCTCATTATTACTCCTTGTATTCGACACCATATTGAATGTATGTTACCACGTATTATACCGGGGAACGAGCATTGTCGCTTTTGTTGCGGAGTCTTCTATTTAGTTGTTTACATGAAAACAACCTAGAGGAGCGGCCATGTAAGAAATGAGCCTGAAAAAAAAAGGAGCTACTGCTGCTCATTTTTCATTATGGGATGTGAATGGGTTTAATCTTATCACTCGCTGCTCCTCACAGCTTGTGCTGATCTCTCTCTCTCTCTCTCTCTCTCTCCCTCACTGCACACTCCTGCTTTCACAGGCCTTTCAGATTACAGTCAAATATTACAGCCCGTGACCAATCTCCAATTAACCAAATGTTGTAGGGGTATAGTATCACCCTTGGCTCCTTTCATGCTCCTTTAACGCCTTTTCAGGGGGCTTGAATATTTTTCACTTCTGTACTATGAAATATCATTCTGTTAAAGCCTCCTTACTTTTCCGCGCAAGCACCAATGGAAGCTTAACCTAAATAAATCAGTCTTCCTGTAATGTATTCCAAATCAGCTTGGAATTAATTGAACCTCAAAATTGTATTCCAATCAAGTAAATTACCACAGCATCCCAGTTTTGAAAGGCTGACCAAGGAATTTTAGTGTCTCTAATTTTCGTCACAAACTACCAGGCATAATCGAGCGTTAAATAAGCCGATCTTTTGACAACGTGGTCTACATGCATTTTGCTGGTTTTACATGCGTCTTCTTTGTGTGTGTCTTGACGTGCTTTGGCCGTGGCATCACTGTGACAGTTTTTATCTGCCCTTTTTAGTTGTTTACGCGATCAGTGGTTCAAAGCTCTGAGGAGAAATAATTAAGAGCTAAAGGAGAATAAATAGCAGAGAGGCAGACAGGTTCAACAACCAACAACCTAGATGCAAACTGCTGTGCCAGTGTCGGTGATTCACGTCGATGGACAAATTGAAGTCTCTCTGGCTGGGATTTGTTCTCTAATATGCACTGACCTGCATGAGTCTTCATTTGCAAGCAGACAAACAAACTCCATGTCTCTTACAGTCTGTTTTTTTTTTTTCCTCGAGCGCTTGTTTTTGCTCACCACGAGATGCACCTCTGAGATAACCTGAAAACTTTTCTTCATTCCTTCACTCCGCTCGTCTTCTAAACTCCAGTTGCTCAAAGCTGGCATCCTCCCTGTTCTTCTCCAAGAAAAGAAATCTGACCCTTCATGCCCAGATACACTGGATGTGAAACTCCAGACAGCACGTTATTTATTTTTCCATCTTTCTCTTGAGTTGAGAGAACTTCAAAAGAACACCCAGATAGTGTAAAGCACGTTTGATGTCACCAGGGACAAATACTGCAGCTGAGACTGGTGTAAAGTTTGGAGAAGGCGAGGTGAAAAGCTCAATACAAGAGAGACTAAAAAAAGGCTCACCATATGTCATATAAAGCAAAATTGTGTCTTCTGTGTTTTGAAATGAGTTTGGATTCTATTTATAATATCTCTGATTTGATATTTGCGGCACAGTGTTGACATGTTGTCACTGAAAGACGGTGAGTGATAGTTTGTGTGTTTAAACTGTCATAAAATAGGATTGGTGGATGTGTGGCTTTTCATTTCTGTTCTAATTGTTTTCCAGGACTATGCCTCTGGTTCAAAGGCATATTTTATCTGCCTCTGGAGTTTCATATTTCAGTTCTTGAACTGATTTATCTGTGTTTATTATCTGCAACAATCTTGTTGTAATCTTTGTACAACATGGGTAGAACAGCTTAATTACTCCTCTGCAAGACCTGAATGACATCACTCAAGAAATTAAGTGATCTCATAATTTGTTATTACAACATGAAACTAATCCGGTATTTTTATTTCTAACCTCTTTATGGTGTTGTAAACACAACATCAATGTTAGAAAGTTGTTATGGTGAACAACAGCTGCATAACTCCATATCCAGCAGGCCTGAAGTGACATTAACGTTAATCTGAGGTCAGATTTTTCAGGGACTGATGTCTTGCAGATGCCTCATGTTTAGTCCCTGTCTGAGCTTCAGATTTTGTTTCTTAAAGCAACACTAAGCTTTCTGGGAAATTGTTTAAATGCTAATAAGCTGATGACACACTAAAATGTAAGAGAACTCCACCGCAGAAACTCATCATTATTTCATTCTCATATGGTTCTGAGAAAAGTCTGACCAATCTTTTCATTGGATTGGCCGACCGTCCTGAATGTATGTACGTAACAGCCCCCACACTCCTCTCTACCCTCGACCAGGAAATAAACTGTTGGTGGCCCAACAAATGCGGGCCACTGCTTCCACCTCCAGCCGCTCACTCAGAGAAATCAGTCGGCAAAAAGAAGACTATTTTTGAAAAAAAGCCATCACCAAGAGAGAACTTGATGCGTCAAGAGCGAAAACTCAAGTCAACATTGCTCTGCTTTGGAGCGATGGCGGAGACTGATGCAGCTCCATCCTGAGCTAGAAAAGGATGAGATGGTTGCAGAGTTTCAGCTGGACAGTGTTGTCATATGAACCAGCGCATCCGGTTGAGTTGGTCAGCCTGGCCTGTTGAGCACTCTACTCTTTAACATTGTCTTCCGTTTGCATTTTTATTTACCAGTTTAGGTTACTAACTTACACTGTATTATAAAACTCATCACTGACCCTGTTTAAGTTTTAAAACTCCGGGGTTGCGTTTGACTGCATTGGTTGTACAGTAACCTCTGAATCAGAATTGTCTTGTTCTCGTTTCATTCACTTTCCTATTGTTTACCGTTACCTTGCCAATGCATGCAGGAGAGATGTGTTGGAGGTAAGGCAGGAGGAGGAGGTGGGTGGGACTTGGAGGGAGGTGGAGTTGTTGAGGTTAAAATCTTTTCTACTGTGTGAAATGCTAGAAAGGTAAGAGTTGCTTTAAGTACCTCATGGTGCATTTTGAAGTGGGCTTTGGATCATTGCTGTTGAGGGGAACCCAGTTTCACCTCCGCATGACATTTGCATCTCAGATTTGCTGATGTGTAGTGGAGCCCATCCTTCCATCCTTTTGTTGAAGGATTTAGTTTCCACCACACAATTCCATCCAGACTATTTAGTGCTTATAGCCATTAGCACGGTGCATGTACTGTCAGCTAAACTTGCAAAAAACAAAATGTTTGTCTTACTGCATGATTGAGGAGAGCATACAATCCCAATAATAACTTAATATTCAAATTAACCTATCGCAGCCACAATTACATTACTAGTAATCCCTTGTTCCTCCATGGTGTGGAACCAAAACAATAAGCTCAAAGTCATTAAATCATCGTAGTGCTAATGGTGTGTGACCCCTTTGACATCATGAATAGTCGTTAGTGACATAGTCCTAATTGTTCAGGTTTTTTTTTTTTTTTTTACAAATATATTGATTCTTGCAGACTTGTTATAATTAAATTTCAGTTTAAAATGCAAAGTGAAAAGTAGAAGAGTTCAGGAAAGTAAAATTGATGTTTTTATCGCTGATATCTCAAAGGCCAGGACTCCTGCCGATACCAGACTCTCCAGCACCTCTATTACCGACAGACACAGCCCAGGGCCTAGAAATGGGCTTTCTGTGTCCAGAGGCAGAATTCACTGGAGCATCTTGAGAAAATGCATCTGCGAGGACACAGACGTCCTCTTCAGGTCTAAACCTTTGATCCTTAAGAGACCTCCACCTTCCTTTTACCCCTTAGCTACTGGCATCAGTGTAATTGAAGATCATTACCAACCCACAATGCAACCCTCTCAGCGACCGTCTCCATAATGGAAATGAATTGTGTGGCGCAGAGCAGCTCACAACAGCAGAAAATGGAAGCCAAGAGGTAGAAGGAGCGAGGGACGTATTCCAAATTGAAATGAAGTGGAAATATCCTGTCCGTGGTGCCATTGGTTAGCCAAGGAGCCGAAACGAGCAAGATTACTGGCTTACATTTGTAGCTCCTCAGTGTTTTTGTTTTGTTTCGCTGAAGTGGGGTGGTATAGGGGGGTTGTGTGTGCACTTCAAAAGAATTTGTAACAAACCTAATTCATCTGAAGCGTAGGATGAGCTGGTAAGAAAGATGAAAGATGAAAGTGAGTTGGCATGGAAACAGAAAGCACATCAGTGCTCACTGGCACACAAAAGGGCTGCCTGTGTTGCATGTTGCATTTTTGCGGGAAGGGATCCAGAGAGGCTTTAAGTGCTATCATGACCTTACAAACAAAATTAGCCAATTATGACTAACTAGGGTGCTCAATTTCCACTTTTTTATGAGACCGTGCTTATCATGTTTTTCCTCTATTTTTACATAGGCCCATAATCTGGAGCATAGAATCAACATTTTTGTTACACACCTTCAAGTATATTTGCTCCACACTTGTTATGTTGGAGTGTGTTGATCAACATGAGCGCGAATCCAAGATTTCAAAAACACTTAAAAAGCTCATTCCGTCTGTGTTTCACACTCGGTGTACACCTCTGGCTGTCCCCGTCTCCGCTGTTATCACTTTTCATCTCATGGTAGATGCAGGTGAAGTATTAATTGGAAAGCAGTGAGAACCCATATATCTTTTTTCCATTTGATCTCAGGAAGGGGGGATTCCACAAGTTGCTACTGCACAGACCTCCAGTGCTGCTGTTAGTGCCATTACACTCACACACACACACACACACACACACACACACACACACACACACACACACACACACACACACACACACACACACACACACACACACACACACACACACACACACACACACACACACACACACACACACACACACACACAGGCGAGCACATGCACATGCATGCAAGACACACACAGACAAAAAAAAACAGACTTAGGAGAAGTCAGCAAAATACAAAAGAACAGAGAAGATCTCAGAGAGAAAGTTTTTCTGCAAACTGAAGCAACATTCCCAGAACAAACACAGTCCAAGTAAGTAAAAAAAAAAAAAAAAAAAAACATTAAAGTAGACAATCATTTCCAGAAAAGCAAACATTGTACAAGACTGTAGCCCCCAAACATTTGTGGTCAGAACATCTGAAACAAAGAGGGCTTCTAAACAGGTAAACCGCCAGGACACAGTGTTTACCTTTTCATGTTCTCTCTCCGCAGAGGAGTTTGATCTTTTTCTCCTGTATATCCCGCAGTGTCACAAACACAATGCAGTGTCTCGCAGCTTCAAAGGCCCATCGGTGACAGGTTCAGGGGGAAAAGATCAAATATTCATTTCTAAGACACAGAATGGAAATTTAAATGAAATACAGTGAAAATAGGAAAATAACTGCTTGTGTCACTCGTGACAGGGACTCGCTCGAGAGGAAGAACCTTTGGGCTCTCCTTTGTGTTGTGTTTTTGTGTGTGCGTGCATGTTTTTTTTTATGACATTGTTCAGTGTGGTGACAATTGCTGTTTTTTTTTTCTTTAAGTGAGTTTCATCTTTAAACTGAGTTCTGTGTTTGACAGTCAGAGAAACAGCCAGGCAGACTGAGAGTCTTATTTTAATTATTACTTCCATCTAAAAACCTCTTTCAGCCCTTTATGAAACGTAAGGGTTGCTCACTCGTCACTGGAGCCAACTTTGTGCGAGAGAGATCACGGGCTTGTTTTGCCCGTAGTTAAAACTTTTCAGTTTGTTGCTTGTTATGACACCGAATGTTCTTATCATATCATCATAGTAACTCACAATCCTCTCTTGACTTACTTTTTGCTTGCTGCATACCCATCAACAAAATATCCCTCTGGGCTTCCGTGGCACGCCCAGCGAAGAGCTAATTGAATTAAACTGCATTAATATGACATACTGTATGTCCTTCCAACCAAAGAAGAACATCGCTCTCTAATGCCCTCATGTTTATGATTATATGGGCTATTGATTTCAGCACTTAAAAGAGCGTTTTATCATATCATCCAAACAGCTCTCTCATGGTTTCTTGTTTACAGCGAGACTGGTCTAAATCATAAAAACAGATAACAAACATGTGCATGAAAAAATTCCCACAGCAATTTCAAAACCAATCCTCAGCAAACACCCTTTTTTTTTTTTTTTTTACTCCTTCCATGCACTTGCAGAGGGAGCAACTTAATCTCTCCGCTCTTAGAGGCGAGCCGGGTTGTCAACTGAAATATGGGCGGGCTGCGAACCGATTGCAAGCTGAGTGTTTCATCAATATGACAATGTTAACAACGGGGCTGACCTCGCGAAGCCTCCCAAGCAAGAACTTCACAGGGGGAGGAGGTGCTCCCTCCACTTCTGTTAAGTGTGTGAAGAGGTGGAGAGCTTTAGTGGATTATTGTGATCCCTGCCTGGCTGGCACATGGAAGGGAGCGTCTGCTCCGAAACTCAGGATATAAGGAAGATCCATCACTGCCATCATTTGTTTTCCCGGTGTCCTGATGTCGCCAAATAACTCGCATTACAAAAGCAAACATCACACCAAACAACACAACAGCCAAGATTAGATTCCCCCCCCCCCCCCCCCGCGCCTTTTTCTTATGCTATCGTCCTTGTTCTGATCTTCACCAAACTGCACTATATCCCTCCATTTCCACCCCCATCACCCCCCACCTTACATTTTGTGTATGTGTGAATGCATTTGAAATGTGAGCGACTGCTCCAGCAGTGGGGAAAGCGGAAGGGGAGACCAGCCGGCACATGTTGAAAGGCATGGCTGCTCTTTAATGTGGCTCCAGCTCGGGAGTCCTGGGCCTAATGAGGTGCTGTGGAGCTCTGCTGCTCCATCTCCCATCGCCTACACACCAGCAGCCCACATACTGCCACTGCTGCACCATTCAGGATCATTAAGGAGATGCTCCCAAATTCCTCAAGGGACCCTGGATAAAAAAAAAAGAACAAAAAAAGGGGGGGGGGGGGATGAGAAAATGACAGCCCTCAAGATTGGCACACAGGAGTTTGGGTGAGAAGTGATGCTCCATCTGCCAGCAGCCACACCCTGCAGCCAACACACTCACACAAAGCATGCGCATCCTTGACCAGCTCCAGCATCTGTCTAAGTAAACAGAGACTGGTTCCCCTCCTAGACATTTGGTTTAACAGCAGCAGTGCTGGGCATCAATTACATATGATCATTTCTGAATCTGCATCCATATCCACTTTTTGATTGTAGTCAATTATGACTCCTGGGTTTTTAGTTAAGCAGGAAAATGTGGCAGATTTGAGAAGCCAGACAAGAGCACCATGTCCTTAAATGTCCAGATACTTTGGTGATTCTTCTGGTTAAAGAGCAAACAAATAGAGGACAAATATTTTCTGCCTGAACATCTGCATAACGTTAGCAAATTCTGAACCATTATGACTATGACGGTCTGGGACTACCAATGTTTTTCATTATTGATTGATCTGACTGTCATTTGATCAAAAAAATGTGAAACATTCCCACCACAACTTCAGAGTTCAGTCAGTGTTCACAAAAGTGAAAGTTTTCATCACAGAACTGAACTTGAGAAAGGGGGATGTTGAATGACTTAAACCATAACTGCAAATCATTTTTTTGTTATTCATGTGATCAGGTTAACTCAAAAACAATGTGGGAAATGCTATGTAATGTAGAAAGACTTTGCTGTAAGAAATTCTTTTTTCCCTGAAATTATATTTTCCTGCTTTTGAGCGCAGGCTTCACATGCATGTGCAAAGACAATGATAACAGGTAATGTATACAAATCAGATCAAACAGATCCAAACTTTGCCTCTGTAAATCAGTAAGCATGCTTCATGATGAATTAGCCTATATCTACTTTAAAAAATCTTTCAATGCAGACACATTCAAAGCCTTTATTTTGAAACGATATTGCATCAGGATTATGGCTCTTTCTTTCCTTCAAGACCTTAATGATTAGTAGAGGATCACATACAGAATGATAAATAAGATTTTCCTGCCCAGTTCATTCACTTCTCACTGACATAAATCCATCAAATGTCAGTGTATTTCAAAAATACTTCCATTTCTGAAACCTTACTAGAACAAAAGTTCAAACATTAACCCTAACCTTAACCCCTAACGTTTCTGCTTCCTGGCCCATTGCATTATGGATAATGTAGTCTTTTATACAGTCCTCGTAAAACACGTTAAGACTTATTGATGCACAACTAGCTTAATATGGAAATGATAATGGACTACCCTATATGGTCTTTTTCCCATGAAGTATTCTTGTATTATTCTTTTCACCGGAACACGTGTCACAATAAATTCACAATAATCAGTGAGTTGATTTATGTATCAAACATGTTTGATATGATACGTTATGTGCAGTTCACAGCTGCCAGTCTATTTCAAAAAGATTCTCACTGTTATTAAACTGTGGCTGTTTTTTTTACTTGCTCAAGTGTCTAAAAAACATTGATATGAAAACTTTACACTGTTGCTTTGTAGCACACTCACCATTGCGTTATTGTACTTTATGTAAATTGGATGCGATATTACACCTCATCTATATTGAATGATGATGTAATTTTTTTTTTTCCTCTCTGAACTATAAGGACACCTAACTGTCGTCCATATTCTGCTGTTGCTGTAAAGATGCAATTTTGCCCCCAAAGGATTAATAAAGTTCATCTTATCTTATCTTCTAATAACAGCTGTTCCAACATCAAAGTGTGGCGATGGAAAAAGTCAAAATTCTTGAGTAGGAAATATTGGTGTAGTTATTTTTCCAAGTGCGAGTGTGCCTGTATGTGCATGTCTGCATGTGATGCTGCAGCTGGTGCTGTGTGACAGTGGTATACGGCCCAACGAACAGGATGAATAATCCCCAACACCACCATCAAAGGATCCCCAACTAGGGAGCTCAGGCCATGACAGCGGCACATACAGCAAGTCTCCTAGCCTGTCTCATACCCCCTGGGGACAGCAGAGGCTGAGGAGAAAGGGTTGAGAAGTAGAGAAATGGGTAAAATGACAGGAGAAGAGAAGGGGAAGAGAGCCGAGAGGGGAAATTGGAAAGGGAGGGAAAAATGGAGGAAAAAAATAGAAGAGAGTTGGTGGTTGAGGGGAAGAGATAATGTAAGCTGCGGTAAGTTCAAGAGCATTTAAGAGCTGTTCCTCTGGGTGATGAAGACAAAGTGTAGGAGATACTGCAACTTCCCAGCTGAGGGAGCCTGGACATACTGTAATATGCACTGATGATGACTCCCTTTGCCCACTCTAAAGAATGATCAGCTTAAATCAAGCCTAAAGTTCAAAGTGTTAATGTTTCTGAGGAAACCAACAAACTAAAAACAACAACATTCAAACCAGAACATATTAATTAAAAAACTATTTACTCTGAACTGAAATGCTAAATGCACACAAGCTGTTGGTAGAGAGCACAATGAGCACCTATACTGCTGTGCTCAAGTCCTTTCCTATGCACACAACATAAAAAAAGAAATTATGAAATAAAGAAAGAAACAAAAAAACCCCAGCTATGAACTTGAAAAAATCATGGGGATAAGCTGAATAAAATAGCCTCTTACTCCCACCACTACATACTGATACTGGATTTTGCTGAGTCCGTGAAGAGTTCACCGAGTACTTGTGTTATTTATTGGTTGTGATGCTTTTGTAAATGATTCACATTCTAGGAGTTGATCATTGACCCGCATGAAGTCGGTGAGATTAATGATGTGGTTTGATTTGAGCTAAAGCCTTATTAAAAGTTACGAGTTTGACTAAAGCTTGTTTTTTTGTTTCTTTTTTTTTTTTTGTCCAAGTCCACAGTGTCTGTCAGTTTCACCAAAACACTCACAGATGTCACTGTTTAGTTGTGTTACTGCTCTGCAATGAGGGATCACACCAGACAACTTCAGAATTGTGATAAAAAAAATCATTCACACCTATTTTTTTTCTAGGCAGATCTAGATTTTACATGTGTATATCATCCATCGTAAATCCTGAATGCAACTCAAAATAAATATTCATTTTCAAATAGTTTTGGCCTTCTCTCGTCGTCTGCCCTGCTCTCGTCTCCTCTTGGCATCGGTGCATTACTGGCCTGTCGGACAGGGAAATACAGTACATCACAGCTGGCTCCATGCCCACTGATAGAGCGGCTCCCCAGCGTCCTCACACCGCTGCCTCAGATCCCGGGCCAATTCTCCTGCCCCGCCTCGTAGGTCAACCTTGGCTGCTCTCTACACCCTCACACTCCGGTCCCTGAGTCGATGCCCATCCCACCAACGCTGGCACAGTCGCTCGCCGGCTTTTCCCTGCCAGCTTTTTACACAAACCGTAGAGGATACAATGCAGTGTTTTGGTTAAGAGATGGACATGTAATTAACCTCGGATCATGGGTGTTTTTACTCCGTGTCAAGACTCGTGGAGAGGTACGGAAGGCAGGTTAGCTAACAGTCAGGAATGTTAACAGTGCATGAGGGAGGCTAAATGAATGAAAAGGACATCCATTAAGCTGTGTGGCCTGCTGGCTGCTCACTCAACCTGCACACTCTGGATGTGGATCACTGCAATGTAAACTCCAGAAAGCAACCATGAAATTATGCATTTATATTTGATGATTTACAGAACATTTAAAATGCAGTTGTTTTTGATTTATAGTTCATTATACGAGCCATTTCTCAAGCAAAAGTTTAAAACATTCCCAGTTCTAGTCTCACTTTTTGAGTTTTGCTCTGTTCCTCTTGTCATGTATGATTGTACATGTGAATTTCTTTGGCTTTTGGACAATGTAAAAAATTTGTCACCTTAGGTATCTTTGAAGTTGGTCTTTCAGGAAGCATAGGAACATCAGTCATTCCTGCAAGTGCCCAAAATGACATTGGCTTATATTGTAGTGACAAAGCCTTAGAAAAATAGGAAGTAGCATGACATTGTTATAGAGTCCATAGACAGAGGAGGTTTGGTGGCAGGATGAGCAGTGTTTGCTCCCTGTTTCCTATCTACAGCCAATCTTGTTTTTTGTTTTTTTTTCAAACTATGGAGGACTTGTTCTCTTTTTTATGTGTCAGTACTTTTTAACATTTATTAGCCAAAGCCACTAATCAAGAGAATAATCAGATGACTTATCAATAATGGCAGTAGCCTTTCGTTAACTTAACAATGCTGCATGTCAGAATAAAAACACACTCATGCGTGGTCTCCCCTTACCTTTACGTACCTCGAGGTAGCGTGAGTTGTCTGAGAAGGTATTACAGTTAATTTTAGATTTGCACAGTCATAAGGCTCAAACACTGCTTCCAGTATAAAGATAGTTCTCATCATCACATGACCCTCTAAGCCATCCCTCCCCCAATCTGCCAGTTCTGTGACATTGTTCATCAGCAATTACATAAAGCCCTTACAGCCGCTGCCGATGTTAGGCAGCGTCTATTCACATGCAGATGTTACTAAATCCTCTTCTTGTTTTGTTTCGGGGATGGCTCATTTTGTTTTGCCTCCCTCCCTTGCACACCCCCTCCCCTTCCCACACCTCTCTCTCCTTCTGTGTTTGTGTCTTCTTATTTACATTTATAGCCAAAAAAAAAAAAAAGTTAGGTCCAAATATAGATGGTACAGAAATGTTAATTGGTTTCTTGGTCTATATAATGAACCCCTGCACGCTCCGGCTGACTGTATAGATGATGACCGATAAATATTTCATTGCAGCTTCATGTCCAGCATCCCTACTGTCCATTGTTTTTTTCTTAAATCAAATGAACAATAGGCCTGATATTTTCCTCCCCGCTCACTCTCGCTTCTCTCTTTTTTCCTTTGCTTCTCATTCTCTGCCATCCCGTCTTTAAAAAAGAGTCTCACAGCTGCTCTACCAGCAGGGGCTGCCTTTCATCATATGCTGAATCCATTGCTCACCGTTTTTTTTTTCTTTTCTTTCATCGCCCTCACAATAAGTCAGGAATCATTGTGACATTACGCAATATGCTGTAACGCTATTACCTCATTGTCACATTTTAAAGTCGCCGCGAAGGCGGGTACACTGTCTTCCAACACCGTAATCCAACAAATTCAAATGTCCCCTCGCACGAGAGAGAGAGACACGCTGTGACTTCCTTCCTCTGCCAGACAAACCAAGTCACACTGTGGCTGGTTGGCCATCTCTAATTATTTCATGCCCCTTGGTTCTGCGTGTACAGGATGACATGGCATAGTGTTGGAGAAGAATGAGGGTGATTGACAGCCAGCCGCCATCCCACAGGAACTCATTAGGCTTCCTGACTAAAAGCTAGTGGGCACACTCATGCTGCTCTTGCCTTCTTCTTCCTCTGGTCCTCCTTTTAGTCCTACATTCAGTAAGTTGGAAAAAGAAATGCCTGAACTCAGCTGCAAGCAGAGACTGAACTTACTGTGCTCTTATCTCATCTGATCTGAGGATCAGCTCAGAATAAAAGTTTTTCGGGCTCTGCGCTCTTTCATTTTGAGTTTCTTTTTCTCTGTGAGGGTTTCTCTGCTCATATTGGCCCCTATGACTCTTTTGCATTTTGGTTTTAGAGTGTTCTCCCTCTTGCTCGCTGTCTCTTGCGTTCTTTTTCTATTTCTCTTTGGCCCGCTTTTCTCTGCTTCTCCCGGGGTGATACAAGGCAGTGGTGCGGGTTCTAAGAAGCCCTTGAAGTGTTGGCTCCTCTGAGAGTACTTTAAAAGGCCATTTCATCATGTTCATGAAGCAGCACTTGAGACCAAGCTCAAATATGACTTATGTGAAACTAGTATAAACTCCCTGGAAAGTTTTGTTGCATCCTTTACTGTTATATATACCACTTTTCTGCACTGTGGATGTGCGCTCCTTCTACTTGTTTATAGTCTTACAGCTGGTAAGCTTAAGATCTTCATGCATGTACATAATGTTTCTAGTTCAAGGAAAAGGAAAAGTGAGTTACTGGATGCTGATGGGCATTAATTATGTTGAATTGTAACCCAGTTCTAAGCTTTTCATTTTCCAGAACTATCGAATTGCAGGCCTCAAACACCGCCTTGCCTCACCAAAATTGCAGACCAGAGAGCGTGGGGTGCAAAGACACCTACTTTTAGACATTCATTGTCCAGACTTCACTGGGCTTTGTGGAGTGGCAATTATGACATGCCAATTAGACAGAGATAGAAAGATGGATTTGCAGCTCTCCAGTTTGTAATCCGCTCCCAAACTGGGAAATCTACAGACCTAATGCATTAGATCTGGTCCACTCAACTGCCCTCAATCTAACACATCCGTCATCACGCACATGCACGAACGCACGTGTGCGTGGTGCCGAACACATGCAGACAGACAATGATACGAGGGAGCACGAGGGCAGGAGTCTCAAGGCGGCAGTGTGCTCATAAAGAACTCATTCATACCGCATCTGACCACATCTGAAGGCAAAAGTGTTTACACCTG
This sequence comes from Trachurus trachurus, assembly GCF_905171665.1. Lineage (NCBI taxonomy): Eukaryota > Metazoa > Chordata > Actinopteri > Carangiformes > Carangidae > Trachurus > Trachurus trachurus. The sequence continues at coordinate 22,154,425 of NC_139891.1, read as the reverse complement.
TTGTGAATGCTGGAGTATCAATCACTGCATTAAGTAAATAAGAATGGCAAATACTGATCAGAAAATCTGAGAAATAGTTTGGCACAAGTTCCTTAACATTGTTTTTTTTTTTTACTACTAGCCCTTCAGAGCTTCACTAAAATGTGCTTTTTTCCCCCGTCCGTCACAATCTGCTCAAATGATACTTTGCATAATTCAATTCTTAGCAAATTGTTTATTTACTCATCCGGCAGGTGGAGTAACATCAGTGTTCATTTCTGGAGGTCATTACCTTGAATTGTGTAGTAGTGTGGTAGTATCTGGTCTATTACCAATTCCTGTAAAAGACTATCTGGCTCTTTAATTTGCTAAATGCTCCACTATGTTCACCAGCTGGTCCCTCACTTAGTCAGCCTGCTGTCTGATGCTGAGCAGTGTGTACAGAGCTGTAGTGTACACTCAGGTTTAGGAGCTTTTTTTTGCCCAAAGCACCTGCCTGTTGCAAGTGAAATCAGCACTGATGAGTGTGATGAGCCTGAACCACAAGGGTAAAGTTTTCTTCCACCAAAACTTTTATTTAAAACCATCCCAGAATTGACACAATTAAATTATGTTCTACCCCAGTATTTAGTTTTTGAATAAAACATGACATTAAAGAAGCAAAATCTTGTGACTTTAAATGAGTTTTAAAAGCACGCTGTTCCTCCTGTCCAACGGAAAATTAAGTTTGACTGGATGGATTGTTTAATTGATGAATTTATTTACCGCTGCCATCATACGCACACATACCATCTCGTCTAAATTGATCGCGTTCCATATTATTTAAACTGAATTTGTGTTGTTTGAATTTACATTGACCCCGCTCCCTTCACCAAAGCTGTTTGCTGTTTCCGTCTCCCAATTAGTTTCCATCCAAACACATCTGAGCAAGTTCCATTTTGAGCTCATGCAATTCAATGCAGACAATTACTTCTACTCGCAGTGTAGTACCAAGACTTTAGGGCTCAACAGCTTGTTGTGGGAGCCGGGGTAAATACGGTGCTGTTTGAGGAAATGTTGACAGTGAAATCACGCAGTTTCATCTGCGATTAACATTGTTTGCCCTCGGTTTAGCAATAAGAAATTAATGATGGATTTTAGAAGGCCATAAACACAATCTTTTTTTGGTGCCAAGCCAATGGATAAATATAAATTAAGAAGAAAGCAGAAGATCAATGGGGTTTCTATCACTCTCAAATCCCCATTGCTTTATGTTCTGTTTGATGTCTCAAGTGAAGAGCTCATTCACACTAAAATCAAAGACCTGTCATCTCGGTTGCAGTAAGAGCAGATAAAATCATGGTGCGGGACTTTGGGTGTGGGTTAGTTTTTAAGCCTTTAGGAAACTGTTGTTTCCACGGGGAGGTTTATTTGGGCTTGACTTTGACTCGCTACCTGCTGACCAACATCTTCACACCACTTACCGATTGTCAGTCAGGACCAGTGAAGAGTCTCTTAACCAAACAGAAGCTGTAAGCAAGACAGTGATTGACTGCTACCAGTGTTTTTACCAATTAACACAAAAGACAAATAAAAAAGTCAAACTGAAATTTAATTTATATACAACAAGGACACTTCTCAGTTCTTACCAATCACTGAATCGAAGCAGTGGTTTAGACAAGTGAGCTCCCTTTAGTTCCTTAAATCATCGCTAATTTTGATATATTACTACCTAAAATATCTTTGTTACATTACATGTTCACAAAAACATATCATTCTTTCTTTCTTTGACTAGATGTTCTGACTGCACCTACAAGGGAAAGTGAGTCATCTCAGACTGTTTTGTAAAGCTTTTGATATTCTCAAATAAATTCTTTTTATTGTTAGAATAATTGCATCTGTTGTAAGGCACTTGGCTGGATGACTCACTGGGCTTCTCTTAAGGGAGAACTCGAACTTGTCAACTAAAATCTGATGTTGCTCACACTGATGTAACATAGAGAAACTGACAAGTTGATGTTGGCACCAGTGAGTCTTATCACTAACCTCCATAAATGGTCAATATTGCAGTAGCATTGTTCATGAAGCCCCTGTTCTCTACTCCCCTTGTTAACAGATACAATCATACAGTGGATGTGACGATATAACTCTTTTTATTTCCCCATTTCATGAGATGAAACTTCCGTTGTGAACGAATGTCCGGACAAAAAAAAAAAGAGACAAAGACAAAAGACAAAAGACATAACCATGGGATTTGGGAAACTACTAAGACATTACATTTTCACCATTTGAATCTTGTAGATAAACAATTGATCAATGAATCAAGAAAATAATAGGAGGATTCAGACAACTTTTTTTGTTGTATAAGGGTTATTTATTTGTTATGTCATAAATAACTTTCATTTGCAACAATATTGCCTTATTTCACAATATTATTTTGTATTTTCGTGTTGTCCGACGAGATATTGTTTTCTGGCAATATTTGTACTGTAAGGAAGAAAAAACTCTCTAGACTAGACTTTTTAAGGTGTGTATCAGTCTCCACAGATTTTAATAATTGTACTGTACAATGTACTCATGTCGTGTAAGAGGTTTAAGTTAGAAAAGTCATGGTTGAATAGTAATTTCCATGTATATGAACCTACACACTCACTTTTTTGCTGGACTTGATGAGATGACATTTTTATTCTGTGCTGAAAATTGATTGCGTGTTAATATACAATAGACTTGCAGGATATGACACAAAATACTCATGTTTTCACATGCTACATTTTTCCATGTGACAAGAGAGAGGCATGATTCTCTCAATGATCTCTTGTGATGTTGTGGAGCAGGATGTGGTCGTGGCAGACGCAAAAAGTGTTACAGGAGCTTGTTGTGCAATCCTTCGCTTATAGATTACGCAGTTAAGCCATGGAGGAAACCCACACGCCACATCACCGAGAGTAATGTGATGAGATCAACCCGAACCACAGCAAAAGTTCCAGTCATGTCAGACGCCATGACAAGACCACTCAATGTAAATAAACACAGAAAGAATGTGTGACAGAAAGGAGGCAAATGAGACATTGTGGATGTGTGTGTGTGTGTGTGTCGCATTCGACCATGGATTTTAATTGTGCTGCACCCAGAATGCCTCCACCAATCAGAGGACTTACTCAGGCACGCTTCAGGGTGACCGCAAAGGAACAAAAAACAAACGCTGGGCAAACAAACCAGCCCTGATCCGAAGCCACTGAGCCCATCCTGTCTTAGTAACAACAGAGCTGTCATGAGGCTTTCAGAAACAGACACCCATTCCTCCACGCGTTCTCTTTTAGATTTTCCTCCCAGGATTTCCCTCTTCCCCCCCAATATTTGATCCTATCCTTCCTTTCCCTTTCACTTCCCTCTTCTCTTTTTTGACTTTCTTATTCCTTCTCTATCTGGATGCTCCCTATCTCCCTCCCCTCCTTCTCTCCCTCCATGTCATTCAGCCCATCTGGGCTGCCTGGTGGAGTTGGGAACATCGGTCCCTGTCAGGGGAGCTCAGTGGGGCCCTGTTGAAGACACAAAGGGCGGATTACTGCAGCTGCCAGTCACACTAAGACCCACACAGCAGCTCTTCGGAGTCTATACCAGTGTCCTCAACCCTCACACCCAGCCCTATCACAAAGGGACATCATTAGCTCTGGCACAAAGGAGCCCCCTGCTCACCCCGTCTTAAGCAACGCTGCAATAAGGCCCACAAATAGCATGATTAGCGAAGATAATATGCATGTGTAATGTATGCTAAGGCAGTGTCATCTGCTCAAAATAGGAAGGCTAGGTTGAGGGGCTTTGTTTTTAAGGAGCATCTTTCACACAGTTTTTTTGTATCATGCGTGCTTATAATTGGATGTATTCCTAGTTGTTGTCTCACTTTTGCAAGATGGGTTCTGTCTTTTTCTTCTTGCACAGTGCATCTGTGAGCACTCGCTCACGTTTCCTTGGGTGAGTTTGAAACCAATCATACATTTTAAGGCATCAGCACAAATTACAATATGGAAATTTATAATCAAGAAATACAGAAGCTTTATGTTTATGTTTCTATGTTTCCTTTCCTTTAGAAAAATCTTGAATAATTTCAGTGCCAGAGGATTCAACTTTGGTTTCATGAAACTATAATGCTCAATTGAAAGGTTATATCATATATTAACTAATTTTGATTATACATCAAAAAAGGTGTGTTTTGATTGCACATTGTAGGAGAATTTCATTCCTCTTGATTACTGCATCTTCTCTCTTTTATCAGAAAAGTCGTTACATCATCATCATCATCATCATCTAACAGCTCCAAAACAAATAGTTTTCCTTTGTTTGTTCTTCTTATTTAATCATTTCTCATATCATCGAGAAAGGACCACTTGTGCAATATCATTTTGGACCAAGATTAAATTCATTTTCACCCATCATCCAGCCCAATCTCCTCTGACAGAACAAGCGGAGCATCTGGCCGGATTTGCTAATGCACCGAAGCCAAGCGGCACTCAGGGTGCCTAAAACGCATATTCACTGTTCCAACTCACATGCTGGGTCGCTAACACACTGTCCAGGATGGTTATAGTGATGGCTGTAGACTGCAGCCGATAACATCTCCATTCAGTTTGACCAGTGACAACAGCAACATGGTAGGAAATGTCTCTTTTTCTAAAGAGCATGAAAATGTTCTGCTTCTCTTCTTCTCACGTGTCATGTTACTGCACTGATACACTGCATCCACACTGCATGTTGGGGGTCAAGGGGTCAATAGCGGTGGTGCTCATGTTCATAATCTCAAGATAGCCTTGACAAAAGGTCCATGACTGAATAATACAGTTCATCCAAATGTTTACTTGATCTTAAAAAGGAACTATGCAAGATTTTTACCTGTATTAAGTTTAAATTATTAATTTATTAAACAGCTTCAGAGTAATTGTTATAGTTAAATCACTTGTTATGAGGAAAATAGAGGCTCTCTGCCTTCAACCTAGCTTCTCTTGGCCGAAAACCAACCTAGCAAAACAGCGAAAAAGCTACCAGACTTGCAAAGTTCCCCTTTAAAGGAACACACCCACATTTTTAGAAAACATGTTTATGCTTTCTGGCAGAGAGTTAGATGAGGGGGGCACTAAACCATTTCTGTCCATTAAACCTACAGCCAATAGTTATTTATCTTTGCAAATATACTCTGTCTAAAGGTAGCATAATATCACCACACGTGAAGTTCTCTTTATTAACAAGTTTGTATCATCCATAAAAACACACAAAATATGAAAGTAGATGTCACAACCGAAAGTGTGCACACTGACGAAAACTTTTTCCGTACAGTATAATAGACAGAAATGCATGTACTGTCGTGTTATTAAAACACTTGTGCGAGTCCAACTGTAAGTATAACGTGTATCTTTATTTACCTAACGTCTGTAACTTCTCTCTACAACTCAGAGCTTACATTCAGGTTACTTGCCAGGCGAAATCTTTCGAATCTCCAGATCCATTTGTCCAACTCTTGCGGCTTGCGATATTAAACGTAACGCATGGCCCTGGCCCCGCGGTGACTCTCTGTGTTGCTGCTGCCGTTAGCTGCTGGCTACAGCCGCTAGCGTCTCCTCCGTGGCTCATCCTGTCCTTCTCTTTCTTTCTTTCCTTTGCAGGTGTACAACGATCCTTTTCGACGGGCTTCTTCTCTCCACACTAACTACAGTACTTCTGACACCATGTAGTGTTATTAAAACACTCGCGTGAGTCCAACTGTAAGTATAACGTATATTTTTATTTACCTAACGTCTGTAACCTCTCTCTTCAACTCTCGTCTCCCTGGCTACCTTGTCCCCTTGGCTACGATCGCACCTCTGACGTCACCACTAATGGACTCAGGAACAACCGTCTTTTATACCATGGTCTGGGTGAATACTCGATTCTGATTGGCTGCAGGGTGTCCGTTAAAAAGTCATAGTGGACACTCATGAAGACGTTCTGGTCAAATCGCCGGATTACAGTTCTAAATATTCCTGCGCTGGCTCAAAAGCTAGTTGATAACCATGGCAACATAGACTCGAAGCACTTGCCTTATGAAAGAATACTTTGTGTCACGTAACATTTAAGCCATCATCTCACCTCCTTTCATTGATCAACTGTCAGGCCGTGGCAGAGTTACTGTGGCTCTACGCAGCAGCCACAGCGGGTCTCCTTTTTTTTTTTAAATCGCCGACGAGGGATATTAAATAGTCCACTCAGCCGCTTCTTGTGAAAAACTTGATGATTTGACTGATTTTAACGGTAAAACAACATTAAAGTATTAATAATTGATTTAATATTTATTTCTTTTGTAAGTTACCATGGTATAAGCGGGATGATGCCCTTCGAGGTGATTATCTTCGCGTCGGACGGTTCACGCCTCCAGGTCGTCCATTAATCATTGATAATGGACACCTCATTGGGCATTATCCCTTACATCTAACTCTTGACTCAAAGTAAAATGTTACACTATCCCTTTAAACAGCAGGATGAACACTGTTTAATTTTTAATCACTTGTGGTAGAAATAAAGTAGAGGCATTATAGAAACACCGCTGGAATGACTTTAATATAATTATAAAATCTCTTATGTTGGATGTTGAACATCTTTCCATTTCGTGGTCTCATTGAGGAGCTAGACTTTCCATGCCAATTATTTTATCATTGACCCCGGGAATTCTCATAACACAAGAACAGTCTTTGAATTTGTTGGATTAGAGTGAGGAATAATATAAGAATGAGGCTCAAAGGCGCGATAAAGAGGTTGGGAATGCCTTTTAAGTCTGAACCTGGACCAGTGACAGTCTGCAAAGAGAGGAAACATTCACATGTTTCATGTGTGGTGGGAGGGATTTCTGTCCGTGGAAACGTGTGAACATTTTAAATGTAATCTCTGGAGGACTGGCCTCTCTTAAATCATTATCAGGGCTTTCTCGCTCACCACCAACTTGCGTCTTTGTTTTTGGATGTGACAGCGCAGTGCCTGGTGACTCTGAAAGCCCTGGCATTTTTCATACATATTAAACATTTAGGACGCAACAAACCTGGATGGAGATGAATGAAAACAGAGACATGCTCAAGTGAAGCTTGTTTATGTACATTACTCTTCAGACAAAGCCAGGACAAGTAAATCAGAAGAGGGCAAATGACATTAACAGTGGTAGGAAGGCACAAACACTGGAAACATCAGCAAGGCCAGAAGGTCACCACACCCCGAATGAAATTCCTTCCTCATATCTATTTTAATTGCACGCGAGGAAACTTGGAAAAATAGTATGAATGTTTACAGAGTGTGGCCCTTTGGCCAGGCTGCACTTTGTGAAATTTCTTGAAGGTGTGGTGGCACTGAATCTCACTCAGGCCTTTCGTGACAACACTTTATGAAGCAGATGGCAGGGCGAGGCTGGGCAACAAGGATTTTGGCACAGCTACTTTACTATACATCCTCTGGGATTTTACTGTTTCAAATTTGGCTCAAATTGGGCTGCGACTTGGGCTACTGAGGCCGAGAGTTCAAATGTTCTCCTCGCCACATTATTTTTAGCGACAAGACAAAACAGGCTTTGGCTTTAGAGTTAGACACCATGTCTCGGGCCCCCCATACTGCATGCACTGCACTCCAAAAATATTACCTGCAAGCACATGTTGGAGCTCAAAGGAACAGGGAGGGGAAAATATGACATTTTCAGTTAGGAGTCAGCTTAGAAATAAAGGCCAGTTACTAGGAGACATGGTCTGCCTTTGATATCCCCACCCAGTCCAGCAAGAACAATATTACAGTCGTTTACCGACAATACAGTGCAATGCATGCAAGTCATGAATGCACAAAAATATTGTCTTCACAATCACTCACGCACAATGCCACACAGAGCATTTAAAATGTTTGATCACTCTTCACCCTGTTGAAGACAATGCAATTTTCAAAAATACAACTAAAGATGTTATAGACAATAAATATCAGTAATAACCATTCTTATCAAAAATAATTCAAGCAAGGACAGGATAAGTAAATCACTTTTGTCTACAGAAGAAAACGTCCATTCTTTTTTCTTTCTTTCTTTCTTTCGCCTGAGGCCTGCCAAGAAGAAATGACTCATTTGCAACAATTTCTTCATGTTGGGAGACGTGGGGGGAAAACCCTCAGACAAAGGAAAGAAATGAGTTATTTCCCCACTACGAAACAGAGTCAAACACAGCCTGCCTCACAAAAAAAAAAAAAAAAAAAACCCTCATCTGATGCTTTTTAAATACAACAAAGGAGTGGAGCCAAGGTGCCTAACTAAACCTGTCAAATTGGCAGCATGTGCCTGTGTCTGGAAATGCTTTCCTCTCTAGTAACAACTCCCGGGAATTGTAGACGTTTCCTCTGTGAGACTAGAAGAAATCAATCAGCACGAGTAAGTATCACACTCCAGTGGTTTTAACAGTTAATATCCTGATGGTGGAGGCTTGCACACACAGGAAATCAGCCACCAACCTGGTTAAGCATTGCTTGCTCGGGCTCTTTGTACATATAGGCCCTCATCAGGTTTTTCACTCATGCAGCTTTCTCCAGCTGAGAGGAAACAGGTGTAAAACTGAAAGAACTTAAACTTGTGTATGCTGTTTTATATATTATTTTACCCCCCAACAAAATAAAGGCAATACATCTCACCCTTTTTTTTAAACAAATGACCATCTGTGGCAACCTAAAGCTGCTCTAATCAATAATTGGGCCTTGTGTGTTCATGTGAACAGAGTTGCTCATAGAGACAAAGCCTCTATTAGATCTGACGGTGCAATGCTTTGGCGTAATGTTTTGGTGACTTTGTTGTGATTCACTCTCATTAGTGTCGTTTTATTATTTTATCATTTAAAGCATTTTGGGCTGCTTTTTCGTATGAAAAGTGCTCTTCAAATGAAGTTTGATTGATTGATTGATTGATTTGCACCAGTGTCATCCACAGCAGACAGTAAAGCACTTAAATCACACTCTGCTATCACCACCAAGGGGTAACCAGTCAGAAATAACAGCAAGTTGGGGTAGACCAAAGATAAAGCTAAAACAAATATCACAATTGCAGCCATCAGGTCGATTGGAACATGATTTCAAATGGCAATCACTCAACACTTTCTCCTGAATTAAGTTTAATAAAACTACAGCAACAAATACATTTTATAAGAACCATAATTGCTGACATTTTATTGAATGAATGAAGCACTGCATAGTCTTGCACAGTGACAGCAGAGTCACCTAAGGAGGGGCTGGAACACAAAGTACACACCTGAGCACAGTGTTTGTTTCCACAATCCCTCCTGTGGTTAGGTCTGGTCAACAAAAACAAACCCACTGGTTATGATTATGAACTGTGGTATTTCTTGAATGTAAATAAACATGTTGAGTCTGAACTCACTGCGAAACCTTTCCTGTATTAAACCAGACCAGGAGTTTTCCTTTAACCTTAACCAAAAGTTGGCAATGTTGTCTTCTTCACAAGTGGACAAATCATTTGTCTTTACTCATATATTCAGTGTCAACTCAATCACAGAGACCAGTTTCAATGGAGAAGGAAGACAATGAGACAGGTGTAGGGTGGGGCAGACATCCACCGCAGTGGGAAATACATGAGGGCAGCAAATGGGATCTTAAGCAAGAGGGAAAGTCAGATACAGTCACATTTAGTATAGTGGCATGCAAAAGTTTGGGCACCCCTGGTCACAATTTCTATTAATGTGAACAGTTAAGCAAGTGGAAGATTACATGATATACAAAAGGCATCAAGTTAAACAATAATTTGCAGCATTTTAAGCAATATCAGTGTATTATTTTTGTTTTCTACAACTTTAGAATGAAAAAGGAAAAGCAGCAAACCCAAGAGACTTGAGCTCAGTTAACTTTGACCAAGGTATCAGACAAGCTATTTACTATTTACATGCTGTGATAGTTCCTAAAGTGGATGCATCTAGGTACTAACTATGCAGGGTGCCCAAACCTTTGCTGCGGGCCTTTTTCCCTTTTGTCATTTTGAAAATGTTTAATAAAATGCCCAAACCTTTGCATGCCACTGTATACACCGGTGGAGTATGTGAAATTGAACTGAACTGAACTGAACTGGGAAAAAAAAAAATTCTGGCTGCTTTGTTCACTTGACTTAAAAAAAAAGAAGTGATAGGCCCTGGATTAATGCACTATGATATTAGACCACCATTAGTTTCAATGGTATTGTCCTTCCACTTCTGCTATGTTGATCTGACTGCGTTCTTTGAGAATGAGAATGAGTCCGTCATGTATCATCACACATGTTGCCATATTTGTTAGTGTGAATGCACTCAAAACGGCAACAACTGTATTGAAGTGTGCAATTTTAGACAATGCAAGCGACAGCTATAGGAGACAGAGATGGGACACATCAGTAAATATTGCATGTTCAATTTGCAAACATATTTTTGTTGTTTCGAAGCAGAACTGATGACTGACTGAAACAGAATCAAAAGTTGATGAAAATGTAAAACACAAATAGCTAACGTCAACCTTCATGGGACTGTGTGCAGTCATGCACACACATACACACACACACACACACACAGTGAGGAAAACCAGGCTGGCTGTGTTTACTGTTTAGCCCTGCGTGTTGATGTGATGAGACACCCAGGCTGATAACACAGGGCCAGAGGTACCGCCGCTTCGTGTTTGATCTCAGGCAGCTGAGGCGGGCCGAGGCTGGGCAACGGGCACAGACGGAGGAGCGGGGTCAGCGAGGTGTGCTGTGTGCTTGATTACAGACTGGATGGGGGCCCCGCGACCTCTTAGCAGGTCAGCTCCGACCTCTGACCCCGACACAGCAGGGCCTGACGCAGTGTTCAATGCTTTCTCCAGCAACACAGTGGGATGAAAGGAGTAGCTCTGTGCACCGAGAGGACCGGACCACTTCCCCTTTGGACCTGAAGAATGTAGCACACAACACAGCAGCACACAGTGGAGGACGCTTGCCCAGCCCTTGGACATATGTAGCCCCCGTGCAATAAGAAGGAGCCTTGTCATGCCTCTCTAATCTGATCAATTAACTCCAGCGGAGACCTTGCCCTTTCCCACAGAGCAACTGAAGGAAGTTCCTCTAAACTTTCACTCAGAAGACAGGACAAAATATTTCAGTAACCATGGTGTAACGGCACAGCACAGCGCACAGAGTGAAGAGCTGTCCCTGTCAACAATAGAAACCCATGGTGCCAATAGCCAAGCTCAGCATATTTCCATAAATTCCTGTCCGCTGCAGAGAAGGTGGCCGTCCCAGCTGGGTGAAGTTTGTATGTAAACACCCTCACCATCAGTTTCCCTCGAGGCACCTAAGTCAGCCAAGTGTTAATCTGCCCATTAGTCTTCAGGAGTGACAGCAGGACAGGGCTGCATGTACACTACACACACACACACACACACACACACACACACACTGAGGAGAAAGAGTGCCTGTCATGATATTATATGCTCAGGAGCATTTTTCCTTTGGCTGCAGTGAGACAGCACCTGCGTATCAGTACGTGATGTTGACTTGCACTGTGTGTGTGGAGATAGCGAGGGAGGCCAGCAGAGAGATGGAGACTGTGTCTGTGCATGTTGCTTCAATGTTGTGCAGCGATGATGATGGCGGCATGCAAGCCCTCTGGTTTTTGAAGCTCGGAGAATGTAAGTTAATACCGTCTCGCCTGTGTGTGCGAGCCAAGTCTCAGAGGGAAAGTGATCCCTGACTCACTCTCTTTCTCTGAGGAGCTTTCTGTGGGCTCCTCTCTCTTCTGTCAGCATGGCTCACCGGCGAGGATAGAAGGGCGGAGTCAGGTGCCATTTGGCATGAAGCACTCTTTATCTCTCCGTGAATAAAACAATAGAGGAGTCTCCTGATCTGATTTGGTAATCTGTACACTGAGTGAAGGAGTGGATCCTCCAGAGGGAACTTGTTTTTCAAACTCAATTTTTTTCTCTCTCAAAATGTTGAAATGCTGCATTGTTTCATTTTTACCCATCCTAGTGGTGAGTCTCTGTGGGAGGCAATGTTAAGTTAGTTGTTAAGTCCGCTATTTCAAATATCTCAAAATGGATTGCCATGCAAGTTTGCTTGTAAATTCATGGTGCACAGGAGATGAATCCCTAGGACTTTGCTTCCTCTAACACCACCCACAGGTCAAAACATTCAATCATCAAGTAAAATGTTACAACATTTTATTAATGAAATTTGTGCACATGTTCATGGTTCCCAGATGATGAATCATAACGACTCCTCCAATGCCACTGTGTAGTAGGGGTGGGAATCACCAAAGGCCCTGCGATACGATATTATCACAATACTTGTGTCTCGATTTTGCAATATTGCAAATGATGCAATGTGCTGCGATATATTGCGATTTATTCGTTTTTTTGTCTCCAAATGAAAACTTTAACATCAGTTTTTTGTAATAAGATAAACTTCTTTGTTCAGATCGATACTTGGCGTCCGCATATCGATACAGTATTGCCATGCAAAATATCACAATACTTGACTGTATCAATTTTCCCCCCACCCCTTCTGTGTAGTTGATTAAATGGGGTTATGAGAAACACACTGCCATTAAATGTCGCACAATCAGTTCCCCCCATGTCACAACTTGTGATCTATGAACTTTTTATTGAATACAGGTCAACATTTTTACGTGTTAATACCTTTAAAACTTATGGCATTCCTTTCAGCTTCAGGTGTAATCTGTGTTGAGTGCAAATCAAATCATGCTAAACTTGAATGGACAACATGATAACATCATAGTGCAAGTGCGTTAGCATTTAGCTCAAAATGCTGCTGCGCTCTTCACAATGAGGTCAGTCACCTTGCCTGAGTTGTTGGATTTATTGCTTTCTTCTTCTATCCTCAAAGCTGTCCTTGCCAAATTGAACACATCCAGAATATTTAAGTATCATGACAAATTCCCCTCCTTTTCCATCACTGAGATAATTTCATTTTAATGACAGTCTGTCTGAGACAGTCTTCTGACAGTGTTGCCATAAATCAACAGATCACACGTCTGCAACTCTCTACCTTCACCTTACCCTCAAGACATAGCCCCCCTCCCGCCCCCTCTTCAAAACGGTGACTCATCTTCTACCAATCAAAGAGCAGCACAAATAATCACTCACTTTGGACCTCCCCCGTTTTTTGATTTGCACTTTTGATAGATGGTGTCTTTTCTTGGCTTTAATTGCAAGCTCTTTTCATCATAATTTGATGTTTGTTTCCTGTCGTTTTCTTGGAGATGGCTGCGAGTGCTAAGGGCTATAATTTCTACATCAAGGAAGTCGTTATGAATGACTAGCAGGTGGAATAGACAGCCGAGTAGGGATTTCACCAATGAACTCACCTGGCGAGTGAATTTACGAACCGATATTGACGAATCATCACACACAATGAACAGACTGATATCACAAAACGCAGACGCTGAAATGCTCACACACACACACACACACAAATACACAGCACAATAAGCGAACTGGAGATAATTAGGGTAATTTCTGTTTGAAGTATTATGCATTGCAATGAAAATAGAACAGATAAAAGATGAGACAATAATAGATCTAAAGAGGACCTTGACTGAATGTTGTTCCAACAAAGAGCATTTTGTTTGACACAATTCATATTGTCTGCTAAACTGATATCCTCTCCCAACTTTATGAGAGATCGGGAAAAAAAACAACAACAACAGATAAAACAAAATATGCTAAATATGCATTATGTTCATCAACATGTTGTGTGTCACCACAATGTGTAGAGTAGAGCATTCATATATTTATTTCCTGCTGCAGATTGACTACTCTGGTCTTTAAGCAGGCAGATAAGGAACTGAAATCTGCTGGTGATAAATTATGCCCTGTGTATAGTTATATTCCTTCCTTATACAACATGCAAAATGTAGTATCTAAAGTGAGAGACAACTGAATTCAGGTCACAGCGCAGCAGGAAATCTTCCTTTTCATGTGAGATCCAGAGGGGTCACTCTTATGAACTCATTAGGAGAGAAATGCTAATGTAGCTCTGTTTCTTTTTTTTCCTCCCCTCCTTCCCTCTCTCTCTCTTTTCCCTCCACACCAACTTTCCTGGTTATTTTAACAACCAGGGCTGCGATACACAGAGCCTCGCTGGAGAATATTATGTATTTTGATGTCAAGGGAAAGTGCGTAAGGTGGTTCTGACAGCGGCTTCATTAGAAAGGCTGTCGTTTGTTGCCTTGTCATCAAGTCGCTAAACTAGAATCATTACACAGCAAACAAAAGCTTCATCTTTATCTCTACTGGCTTATTACTGATGCACTGCTTTGGCTGCAGCAGACCATATTCATTAAAAGACGAGAAAGACGATGAAAAAGAAAATCCATATCGCTGAGTGAAATATGTACATCTGTGTAGCATCCCAGTGAACAAATGACCCCTTCTCACAGGCCTTCTAATCAGGAAGATAGGCTTCGCCGCAGCGGTCTCTCACCATGCAGCAGAGAGCATTAAATAATGAATCTCCCATTCGCCACAGACTCCCACAAACTACACTTCCACTTAAAAGACCAGAATATGAAATTCAAGAAAACTTTAAGGTTATATTGGAAAATTGCAATGCATGACACTAAATTAGATTGACACTGCAGCTGTTTTTGTTTCCTTTTGGACTAACCAGTGGCGTGCCAAATGGCTTTATTTAACATGTGCAACAGCAGCAATAATATGCTACATTCTGTGGCTTCATTTTCTAATTCCTTGGTATTTGCATTGTGAATAGGGTCATTCAACTGTCTTGCGATTTTTGGGGGTGCTTTGGATACTGTCTCCCTTGTCTGCTTCTTTGAAAAATATATTGTCTGTTTTTTTCTGATTAAATTTTCCAGTAGTTTAGTTATTCGTTTCAATATTTCAGACATTGGTCAGACATAAAATGGCTGATTTGTGGACTTTGGCTTTACTTCCTCTATCTGATCATAGATCCAGCTGTTGTATGTGTAAAAGTAATAAAAGTAACTGCAAAATCAAAATTTTCCTCTTAAATATGGGTTGATTTTTCAATTGTTAGCACCGTTTATATACTGCTTTTTTAAACCAACATAACCCTTTGCCACAAAGTGGGTTTAAACATTAAATGAAAATAAGATAACAGAATAGCAGGATTATCACACTAAAATATGACCTTTTTCATAGGCTATTTTAAATGCTACACAACTGATGCATAACTAAAATGTGTCCTTGTTTCAGACAAAAAAAAAAGATTGTTATCGTACGTTGCGAGGTTCTTCGTGTTTGAGGTCATTTATATTTCACAGAAGTCTAACTCCCTGTTAGATATTTACTAAATTAGAAATTATAATCAAACTGCAATAATAGATAGGCTATTTAAATAATTTTATTTGGGAAGTCAACACCTGCCAATGTAACGCACACAAAAAAGGCTTTATGCATCACTGTTTGAGACTTAATCAGTTAAACATCATGTTAAAATCAACTCTCATTAAATTGAGACTTTTGAATGTTCGGTGTGATATGTCAGTGTTTTTAGTGGTTAAAGAGGGCCTGAGGTGTGAGGTATCCAAACAGAACACTGGGATTAAGACTGGTAAACCTAACAGTCTATGTTTCCTATATAAAATATTACAATGCCAATAAACCAAAACTGAACATGAATCATTTACTCCTGTGCTTTATTTAATCTTTTTTCACAGTTTGAATCACCTCACCTCTTACCTCAGGCCCTGCAGGCCTGCACTGTCTCTTTTTAGTAGCCCATCTTAACAGGCCTTATAAAGCCCCCCAACCCCAACCCCTCTCTCCCGATTTTATGATTTAAACCATATCCAAGGTGAATGCTGGAAAAGCCACGGAAGAAAAACATATTTACAGAAAACGAGGTTGTTCCTATTAGCGAGGTTTTAGGGTGGTAGTGGATGTAGGTAGCATCATTTCAAATGGTGCCAGAAAAAAAGTGGCGGCTAATTAAATTAAAGAAGCGCTGTAATGAAGTAGAACCGACACTTTCTACAGAGTGGGAAGGAAAACAGCCAGAGTTTATACCTTGTGTCACATTTTTTTTCTTCTTCTCATTTTTTTTTTTTTTTTGGCTGGAAACATGAAATATAATGTTAAAAGGTTTTTAGAAATGAAAGGTTTGGTTGTTCAGGTCTGCCTGTGTGAAATCTTTTTAATTAACTCGCTCTCTTTCGGCGCTGTTAACTTAACGCGCGTGTTGTTGCCTGTATCTCGCGTGCGTACGTGCGTGCTTGTGCGTACACGTGTATGAGAGCGCGTGAGAGTGCGCGCGCTTTCCGCTATACTCTGGAATGCAGCCAGTCTCGGCTCTTTTGAATCCACACTCCGCTTCCAAAACCCCAAAGCTTTTGATCTTTTTTTTCTCTCTCTCTCTCTCTCTCGCTGTCTCCTTACCCGGAAGAGAACCCCCTCTCTCTCGCTCCCTCTCTCCCTCTCACTCTGTCCTCTCTCCTCTCTCTCAGCTGGGATGAACGCACACGTGGAAATGTTGGCCCGGCTCCACACTCGGACCAAATTTAGTCATACAAAGGCGAGGGAGAGCGAGGAGGGAGGGAGGGAGGGAGGTGGTGGTGCTGCTGCTGCGGGGCGGTGAGGGGAAGGGAAGGGAAGGGGGGGAGGAACCGGGCGGGGGGAGTCGGGGATGAAAGAGCCAGCCGCCGCAAGATCAAAGGGAGCCGCGGCTCCGCCCCGCTAACCCCACCTCCGCGCTTTATAAAGATCTGCCTCCCCATCCCAACTTTGATTCTCACGCAATCTCTCAGTGCTCAGACAGACGCAGAAAGCACGCCACTTCCACTGTGTTTTTTTTTGTTTATTTTCCTTTTCTTTTTCCTGTATTTTCTCATGAAATATTACACACTTCAATGCCTCCAGTTCTTTTCTTTTAAGCCGCCTTTCCCTATGTTCGAGGCCTGTTCTTGCACATTAGCACTAATTCATTCTTAATTTATTACTTAATTTATTTATTCAGTGTATCTATGTGTGTGTGTGTGTGTGTGTGTGTGCACCCCCCCCCCCCCCGCAAGAAACTGTAGAAAACATTCTGTTGTTGTTTCTCTCTCTGTGTGTAGCCCATGTGCTAATAATGAATTAATATAATCTATGATCAAATGTATTGATATAGAGGATAATAGATCAGATGGGTGTCTGAAATGTTTTAGCCTATTTGTATTTCTAGTGGTCGCTGACATGCAGAAGTTTAGGGAGCCCTGTCTATTATTTCGTTAGACCTTGATATCACATTGACTTATCTCGTCACGATGGAGACTTAAATATATCATTTTATTGAATGACTGTAATTTTTATGTCAATAACTCATTCTGTTGTAAACCAAAACAATTAGAAAAAAACAGTTTAAAGGGTGAAAAAGACAGCCCCCTTTTGCCCCCAAATGTTCCTAAATAAATACTCAAATTAATTGAAGATAAAGCTTGAACGACCTTGTTAGCCTATTAGGTTGGTGAAAATGTAAAAATGAAGAGTGTTTTTTTTTCTTCATCTTTTTTTCTGTGGCCTCAGCTACTCGGTGTTTCTACTTAAAATAACATTATTGCCATTTCTTGCGTTTTGATGAAATTCCACTTCTTCTGCCTTCATGAACCTAACAGGCTCAAGCTCTTGTTCTTCTCTGTTTATTATCAATTTTTATTTATAATGATTGTTTTCACCCATCACACACAGAGCGCGTGTCTGCCTCGTCGCTTCTTCTCCTTCTTCTTCCCCTCCTGTCTGCCCATTTGTTGTGAGCTGTGTATAAATCTCTCTCTCAGGAGGAGTGTCAATCGGTGCGGTGTCAATCAGAGCCTCGGCTTCCCTTTCATCTCTCCTTCCTTCCAGTGACTGAAGAGAGAGAGAGGGAGAGGGAGAGAGAGAGAAAGAGGAGGAGGGAGCACAGCTACATTACCAACACACACATACACACACTGGTTACATTACACTGTGGAAGCAGTGCAGGGAGCAGTGGGAAGTCGGTCCACGGCGCCTTTCCGCTGTATCTTCTTTTTTCTGTGATTGTTTTATGACTTTTCTCTTTCTTTTTTTTTGCTTTCATCCCTCCTCATGACCCGGCCGGCTGCGAGGATGTATTTTGAAGCATGAATGCGACTCACAGCGAGGCGTGTTGATTCGTCTGAGCGTTAAAACTGTTGTGTGTTTTCCTCCAGTTGCACATCCATCAGTTACCTTTTCACCTCTAGACGGTGATTGAGTTTTTGTTATAGCCGACTGTGGCGTTCAAGGACGACTCCGCTTCTTCACAGGACCACCGAGGAAATATTTTCTCCACACTTTTTATAGGCTAAATGCACTTTTGTAGCGTTGAGTCATATTATTATTTTTTGTTACTGGACCGTATCCGTCGTCAGCTGTGCGTGTGTTGACTGAAAAACTAGTGATGAGATTTTAACTCGTGGTTTGTCTCCCTTTTTTTTCTTTTCTATTTTTTCCTCATGACATTGAGGCGTGCACAGGACTCTCATTCCGACCCCTTACATCCCAAGTTTTCCGGGTCTGAGTTTTAGTTTGAAACACTCGTGTTGAAAGGGAGGACGCCGACAGCGAGACACACACTCCTCCTGTTGCTTCAGTAAAAACACACCGGCAGCGTGTTCGCACGCCGCTTCCTCTTCAACTGACTCCCCGGTCGACGCTCCGGTGCAACGGGAGAGGAGGACGGTTTTACCCAGTCAGTCGGTTACATTGGGGGATTTTGGTGGGAGTTGTGCCCCCCTCTCTCTCCACACACACACACAGACACACACTCCGTAGTTACGGACAGTTGTGGCGTGTGTGTGTTGCCTTCAGTGTTCTTGGTGAAACAGATACAGTAAAAAGCATTTGAAAGAAAGACAGAGAAAGACAAAAAGACAAGTCAAAATGCCACAGTTATCAGGCGGCGGCGGCGGAGACCCGGAGCTGTGCGCCACAGACGAAATGATCCCGTTCAAAGACGAAGGGGACCCGCACAAGGAGCAGATCTTCGCCGAGCTCAGCCACTCGGAGGAAGAGGGAGACCTGGCGGACATCAAGTCATCTCTGGTCAACGAGTCAGAGAGCAGCCCCAACAGCAACAGTCACGATGTGAGTAATGTGTAATGCGTGTTTTCACTTGATGTGGTGAATGATGAGAGAGAGAGAGAGAGGGAGAGAGAGAGGGAGAAAAGGTGGGTATCAACTCTGAACTCCCATCACACACAGAGGAGAGGAAACGGCCTGTAGCAGCCTGTTAACAAAGTTGTTTTAATCAGCCTTTTTAATCATGAATAGACCTAGGTTTCATTGAGCTGTTAGCACTCTGATGTCAGTGACCTTCTCAGTCAGAAAGATGGATAATCTGCACCAAAAAGAAAATCAGCTAAAAGCCCATTAATGTGTTTCTGTCTCCTGACATATACAGAGATTTATATTGTATATTATTCATTTTTATCATCAGGATTTCTGTCTGATTGAATATGTAACCTACAAGTTGTGTTCAGTTGTATTTATATCGTCCTGTGTTTTACTGCGACTTATACTGCTGTGTGTTTTTATTTCAATTGAAAATGATGCCAGGAAACCATCCAGATGCTCCTCCAAAAACACCACATCATATATTCTCAATAATCCCCTCACAGGAGATGCTCGAGGCCTAAATGTGTTGACCCTCTGTATCAGTTACATTTTATGAATTCATTGTGAAATTTTGATCAAAAAAATATATTTTTGGATGCAAGAACTGGGGCCTTGTGTGCTGCCTGTGAGAAGTAGGCTACTAGCTGTGGTACACTGTAACCCTCAGCAGCTGTAAACACCAGCACATGAATCTGTTTAGCAAAAGCTATTGACAAACAAGATTATTAATTTGCTTCAGAGATCAAAGCTTATAAAATTCTACCTAAACAAAAGGACACTATCCAGTTATCTGGTTATCAGGATGCAGCATTTTCCTGCCAATTCTAAATGTTGAAATTATTATAATTATTATTAATATTATTATTATTATGGTGGTTCTATTTTGTGGTGCCTATAAATATTATTTTTTTTGCATATTTTGGGGTATGAGGTGTACATATATTAAACACATTCACAGTTGCATTTGTTTTGGCCTGTCGTCACTGATCAGATATAAATGGAGAATATTAGGAGGCAAGATGTGTCTATCAGAAGAAATTCTTCAATGTATAAATGCGTTGAATTCATTGTGTATGTAAATGCATGTAGAATCTCAATGGGGGAATTATTAATGATGAATTTTTAATGTTTCTAAAATTATTGCTCTCCTGCTTTACACTCGGTACTTGCATTTTTATTAGCACACAAAGGCACAGAGTAGGTATAAAACATCACGGTTGAAAATTTTCGACTTAATCTTTTTTTTTTCTTCTTTTTTTTTCCTGCATCTCGTCTACCCCGTGCACTGACCTCGGGATGCAGGCTGCAGCTTCCCCACTACAAAGTTAGTCGGCTGTTTTTGTCATTAACCGCAGTGTTAATGAAATTTCGGGCAAATCCTGAACAAGACTGTACACATTCACCACCAAATGTCCTAGAGACGCACAAGACAGAGGCTGAATGTTAATTAGGAATCCAGCAAAGTTCCCTCGCTCAGCTTGAAGCCATCCTGAGGGGTCTGAACTCCAAAAAAGAGGTCCTCTTCCCAATTCTGACTCAAAAAGAGAAAGGAAATGGATGTGCGAAGTGCAGGGATTTTTCTCTTCTTTTTTTCTTGCAAAAACTCTATGCACCATTTTCGTTTTTTCACTTACCACAGAGGGTTTTTTAATTTATAACACAAATACACTCGTATTTATTTGAATTTAGAAGGAGGCTTAAACTGAGAGATGAAAATGAGAGTGGACCTATGGTATTGAAAACAAGTTAATTTGTAAGCTCCTTAAGGACATGAAGCTTAATTAAGTGGTTCTTTTGAAGCTTTGATGCAGGCTGCTCCGTCACCCCTCTATAGATAGTGGTGTCTGTGTGTGTTTGTGTGTGTGTGTGTGTGTAAGTGTGTGTCTGTGTGGTGAGCTTGTTCTGCTTTGGTGACAAGCAATGGGACAACATTTGTCCCAGCACTGTTTGTGAGTGTCTGACCGTATCACCATGTCTGTCTGTGTAACCGCCTTTGAAGGCCCTCCTAATTGATTCAGCATCATTTCATTTCTTTTTTTATTTTGTATTTTTTTTTTTACAGGCAGCTAGACAGTCCCAAATACCGCAAGATTCATATCATGAAAAACACAGAGACCATCCGGAAGATGGTAAGTGACACAGCCTTCAGCGAGAGCTTGTTAAGTCGACTTTTTAAAAAAAATGTTTTTATTGCAGTCCCTGTGCTATTTAACTGCTAGAAAACTCTGGATTTTCAGAATAAAATGTGCTGTAGCATGAGATGTTGAGCTGAGTGTGAGAAAGCACCACCTCGTTTTTTTCCCTACACAGAAGTGATCAGTCACACTGTTGCACTGTTGGCCCCTTGTTCTTATCAGTTCCCCTGTTTCTGCTGCCCTCAGACAGATAATCTCTGATCCAAGCCCGCTCAGGTCTAGTCATGCTATACCTTCATGGACACAGCTACCTGTTACCTACCTCACAGATGAGGGTTCCTGCAGAAAGGGGAAAACAATGAATACTTGAAGTGAAAGCAGGATAATTATGCTCCTTTTTTATTCCCTCGTGTTTGACATTGGGGATGATCATTAGACCCAATGTAGCACAGTTGGTTCAAAATCATATTTCCTGTGCTTCTTATTATGCATTTACCCCCCCCCCCCCCCCACATACATCAGCTCTGCGGCTGCACTGTCACATGCAACACGTTGCTGCCGCTCGGGGCTCATTGCACTCTGGCTATTGTAGTCTGACCCCGCTGCTGCAGGTCATCATTATAGGGCTTTTAGGAGGAGTGTGTCTCCTCTTTGTTCCCCCTTTCACTCCAGAACAGGATCCCCCTTCAAACCAAACACTGGCTTTCTTCACAACAAGATCCATGTTGCCATCAGGCTTGTATACGAAAAGAACACCCCCTCCCTCCCTCTCTCCCTCCCTCACCCACCTCCCTCCACCCCTGGCCTTATTACTGCAGCGCGCAGTTGAGTGGCGAGTGGCGTTGTATTGAGGCCTCTTGTATAAATCTCCCCCTCTCAGGTCAAAGGCATAGAGGAACAGTTGGGGCGTCTCCTGTTTTGACACAGTCTGTATGTTCTTCTAATTGGTGCTAATTGGCACAGAGGGGCTCCATTGTTCCTCTGTATAATGCGACCCTCCTCTGCAAGACGGGAAGAAAGGGCACAAACAAAAGGCTGAGGCAAAATAGGGCACGGGTTAAAGCGATGGACAGCGATACCATTACAGCATCAGAACAGAGGCAGAAGTTTGTGTCCAGCTTTATGTGCTTGGTTGACTGTAAAACACATTAGGAATTTGGCATCTGAAATATTTGTTTTGTGTTTTAAAACCGCGCATGGGGGAGAGTTTTGATGCTAGTTGTTTTAAATCTTGTTTGTTGATGTGCTTTATGTTAATAAACTGACCTCTGTTATTTTTCCCAACTTTTTTTTTTTTTTTTTTTTGATTTTTTTTATTAGGAAAACATCAAGACATGTACAGCAAAGGCCATCCGTACTCGGGCTACCCAGGTTACATCATGATGAGTAACATGAACAATGACTCCTACATGAACAATGGCTCCCTCTCGCCACCCATGCCCAGAACGGTCAGTACCTGCTCCTGTTTTTCCATGTCACGCCATCGCTGCCATGAACTCAGAGCTGAGAATAACCTTTTTTCTTTTTTAAACGTACAAAACAAAATTGGGAAAGGATCTCTGCCTCTCAGTTTGTGAAAAGTATAACCTGTCCATAATTTATCAAGGCAAGGATATTGTATTTAGTGAAATCATATTTTGATAGAAAATAAATAATTAAGATATTAGTTATTTTCTTTAGAGGCGGGGTTAAAGCTAAGGGGCTTCTATGATTGTGGTAAAAGGTTGCGAAGTGATGTCGAAATTGCTGGTCTGAAACAACAAGTACGCTTTGTTTATTAACAAGTGCTTGATGGGTGGAAAGCCCAGACAAACATGGCGTGTGGTGATTCACAGCGGAGACTGAGCTTCCATGTTGCACCTGCTCGGGTTAAATTCACAATTACAGAGAAACTACAGTCTAAACTACAGACCAGTGAGGACAGATGACAGAAGTTGGTTATGAACTCTCATATTAATGCCACATTTTCCACTATTAAAAAGCAAACAAACTAGTGCACAGAAACCTGTTGATCCACCTGCCCCACAGACTGTGAGTTACGCTGAACTTACGCAAACTTTAAAAATCATTACCACTGACATTGTTTGACAGTGGTGGTTTCAGCTGTTTTCGCAGCCCATAGTTAATGTAAAAAAAACAAAACTGAATTTTTTAATAAGAATCATGGTCCTTTGAAAGAATTACAATACTCAGTTCAGCACTTCAAGATGTGATAAATGTGTTACTTACAGTATATCCAGCTCAGTTTTCATAGTTGATTTTCTGACCAGTTCAGTAAAAAAATTGCAAACATTTGCTTTTGTGAGCTTCTCATTTGTTTGCTTTTCTCGATTTCCAGTCACTGTAAATGGAATAGTTTGTGGTTTGGATCGCTGGTTAGAGAAAATAAACAATCTTCGATGTCTCAATGGGCTGTAAAACCTTGTGATATGCACTTGTTTTTTTATTTTTTTATTTTCTTTGTAAGATTCAAGAGACCAGACAATGAATCCTCTAATTAGCTGCTGTGATTTCACAACCACAGCAGCACATTTAGTTTCTAATGTTAAGATTGAAAGAGAAAACCATCCCTATAAAACTCATAAATCATTCAAATTTTATATCCTAAGAACTCTGACCTGAATTTATAAATTGTAAATTAAAAACAAGTTAGAGAATTAGCAATCTCTATATGCCTGTAGCATTTAATGTTTGTGTTGTATCCGTGCAATATTTACCCTCTTGTATCAGCATTGTTGATGTTGACACCCGTCCCCTTGACAACCCTATGTGAACGAATGCTTGCCATATTTTCCAGCAGATTAGCATGAGATATAAAGTATTTCTCATCTTGTTAAAATCTTAGGTGATGCATGTCTACATGACCCATGTAAGCCCTCTAATTAGCCCAGCATGACTGAGAGAGGCCTGAAGGCAGCATCACGTCTGTGGGGCTGCCTCTGCAGAGGAGTTTATAGCACTGACCAGGGGTGGCGTGTATTGTTGGAGAAAATGTCCCTGTAACGGTATTAATTTCAGGCCAGCTGCAGGTCTCTCACTGGCGGCTTCCTGTGTCTGTCCCGTTTGCAAATTTCTCCTCTCAAGACAGACATAAAACGCAGGGCACACCAGCAGCTGTCCACTCTAATCCTGTTTTGTCCACGTCTCTGTATCACACTTGGGAAGACAACCAGGCCCAGTCTGGCTATGGTTTGGTGCCTCCATACAGGAAACGTTCACACATGGTGCGGCGGAAGCAAAAGCCCTGGGTTGTTTGTGCCTTTTGCTGTGCATATGAGTCAGTTTCATCAGGGTAAAGTTTTGAAACGCGACTTCTGTGTTGCTAGAAGAATCGACTTTCGGAGGCAGATGTGATTGTCGGGGGCAGATGCCACATGCTGCGCGTAAAGGATCTTCATTCATACGCAACTCTATCATGGAATGATGTTAAAATTGCATTGCTTCCCCTGTGCCAAAGTTGAAGAGGGTGAAAGTAAGTGACATTGTGGAGAAAACGTGATCCTGATTACCTCATGATTCACCCTCTTCAGTTCAATAGTTTATGGGAGTATGATGCTTTCCAAATTCTTTTTATGGCTTGTTTTCTGGTCAATTTTATCATTTTATTCCCATCGTATGCACTGAAAAACCCGTAGAGGTCTGTATGGAGACCAGCTGACTGTATGAGAGGAAATTACCCCTCACTGCAGATGAATTAGACCAGGCAGTTAGGCAGCGTACTCGCTGCCAAAAACTTTTAAAGCCCCGCTTTCATTTCATTTACCATGGCTGCTTTATTTTTTTTTTCACCCAATTTTCCCCCCTCGCCCTGTCTTCAATAAAACGGTAGTCATTTTATATACGTTTCTCTCACTTATCCAATAAAAAAGAGCCAAGGCTTGGTGGAAGGATCACGGAACATGAGTCCTCTGGCTTTCTCACTGATGTCAGATTGCTGCCTCTGCTGCTGGCCATCGCAGCCACAGTATCTGCAGGCCTGGGATCGGTTTTCACTGAGATCAAAGGCACATTCTCTCTTTCATTCTCTTCCATCCCTAGCCCCACCGCCGCCCCCAATCCCAGTAGTTTAGATTGATTTCCATTGACCATGACATTCCTGCACATGCCGTCCAGTCATGATGGAGCTGTTGGGGAGTTGCTGATTGTCAGCAGATTTTAGTGCTTCTAGCCTGATGGGTCGCCTCCGCCACAAGAGCTGAGATTTTTGGTGTCGAGATGCCTGATGGTGCTCAGTTTCATTTACTGTATGGTTAATGAGGATTTCAAACAACGCTGACCACATCAAAGAGTCACTGGTGTGGTATAAATACACTGATGTTTATGTAAACCTATAGCTGTTTTAGGATGGAGAGTCCACAGGCTAAAAGTTCAGTGAGGGCCATTTAATCATTTTGTGATGTGATGTGCCTCAGGGGGCATTGTGTTTGTTGGAACTGGCTCCTAGTTGTATATAATTTAAAGAGATTAACATGTATGTTATTCTACACTTGCATTACTCATCGGCCTGTCTACATTTACTGTGCACAGAAAACATCAGGGAATCATATTTATATATTTCTAAGTTCATTAGTGGTTAGTGAAAAGCGACCACCTTAGCTTGTGAAGATTTATTTTAGGTTGATGACACACTCACAGGACAGACCGGTTCCTGATTGTTCTTACTGTGCACAAAAAAACAACAACCCAATGTTTGGCTGTGAAAATCAAGGAAACTTGTCTGTTTTAAATTTTTTGTCCGACTTGGAGTTCAGCTTCAGGATGGGTGTGGCTTTGTGAAACGATGTCCAAGCCAAGAAACCATGTTAAGCATATGCATGGTAAAAAACAACACCACAAATATCTCTGAAGAAGAAATCAAGCTGTGTGAAGTTTCTTTTAGTATAAATGATAGAAAAAGAAACGAAGGAAACGAGGTTACTGCAGAAAACAACGACCTGGTCAATGAACTGTAATTGCAGCATCTTCTTGATCAGGGTCAGTGTGTCAGTGTATCAAAGGGTTTTGAGATGCAGTGGATGTGGAGCCTTGTCTACATGGCAGTGATTCACACTTCCTGTTGTTAAAAATAGATATCAGTGAGAATTATCCTAATGCATCTCACACTGGTTGTGAAGTATGATCTTCAAAGCATTTAGGATGTCATCACTCCAGGTTTGATGTGTTGAAAAATAGGAGTTGGCTGCTTTGATGGGCTTTGTCTTTTCTCTTCAATAAGTGATCCTCCCGCCTCCTGAACTCCGCTCAGGATTTTGGAAATGACAGTTTCCAAATAAAGATCAACACGCGCTTGATGGACAGGACATATTTTTAAATGACCTGAAATCCATTCTCAAAGCACGTCCCTGTTGTCACATAAACACCCCCTCCTCCTCTTCCTTTTAGTTAAAACCACAAAACTCCCGTCTTACACGCTCCTCCATGGGTTTTAAAACCAATCCTACAACCCCTGAGCTCCAGACATCCGACCAAAACCCTTTTGAATAAACTCATAAATGCATCGTTGACAAGATAAAAACCCAGCTGTGTGCTCTCGGTGCTGAAATGTTGATGATGATGCAGAGATACAGTTGAGGGTTTTTCACCTGGGTGTGAAGATGTGTGATCGGTGATCTTCAGCTATGTAAGAACAGTCTTACGGTCACAGGCTTGAAGGGAGAAACGGATAGAGCCGCTGATATATATATTTATTTTTTTAAAGCCGATTTTTGCTACTGTGGTCGGGGGGGGTTGAGTTTAGAGAGCTCCCTCTCCTTTTGCTGTGCACTCTTTTTCCCTTTGGACCCTCAATTGCAGATCCTCATGGCGAGGAAGAGGGTGTGTGTGTGTGTGTGTGTGTGTGTGTGTGTGTGTGTGTGTGTGGAGGAGGGGTGTAGTGCTGCATTTTCCTTTGATGTAGTGGGAACGTGACGGATCTGCTAGCCAGTGTCTCGCAGCGTGGAATCACTAACCCAGGCTTACCTAACGGGATTTGGTAGGACCGCTCTGGTGTCCCTCAGTGCCATGTTTGTCCTGAGCTCATGCCCCCAGCACTACCGTGGAAGATCCCTGTTAAAGAGAACACTACATTTACCAGCAGCCTTCCATGTACACACATAATGTTCTAGATGGCTGCTTATGGCACCATGTGTAGTTCTTCTTCTCAATGTCTCTCTACAGGGTGGACATGCCGTGTGAAGTTTATTAGACTTCAATGTAGCAATTTTGCCTTAAAGCAGCTGAACTCCATATGATCACTGATCACTGTCAGCTCATTTCATCTCCTTTATGTAGTATAGTACCGTGTCTATGTATAGTTTTGTCTTAAAAATACCTCCTTATGATATGTAGCAACTGTCAAAACGTAGAAGCGTAATTGCCTCATTTTTATGCCACACATATACCAAATTAGTAGTTTTCTTCTGTCGGGCCAGCGTGTGTTTTCAAAGAGCCGCACTGACATTGATGTCATCTGCTGTGCAGCTCTATCAAACGCTGAAATATGTGTGTGTACACATGAAGGACAGCACCCAGAGACCTCACACAGAAGAAACACTTGCCGTCTCTCGGCTCTTTGTAGTACCGCCGGGGTCTCGTTGTTTTATAAACAGCGCCATTAACGCCAAGGTTCCTCCTCGTCCTCCGCTGTGTACGGTGATGCTGGTTGACACATTTGCTCCATATGCATGGTGCTAATGACGCCATGTGGTTGCAATCACCTTATCAGTGCGTTTCATCTCGTTTAATGGAGCCGAGCAGAGTGATTCTCCACCAGGACGGAGAGATATGCGTTGTTGTGTAAGATGAGAGCTGGAAGGAGAAAAAAAAGAAAAGAAAAGACAATCGCAGCTTAACTTTCGGGATGATTTATTTTTCTTGGTAGTGCAAGTGCGTGCTGATTGATTTACGATTTAGATTTTGAGAGAGAAAATATGTGTGTTTATGGATTTCTTTGTTTAGATGATGAACACATTTGTCTTTGGAGTTTATTGTATCTTTTTCTAACGCATTAAAACGAAAGTGGCAGGTTTTAGGCAGCGTCATGATGGCGATACGAAAAAAACAAAACAAAACAAGCACTAGATATAATCAGAAAACCATTGTAGAAATGAGTGATGCAGATGAAAGGATGGCTATTTATGAAGTGAAAATCATTAACATTTAGTGTGTAACACATTGAGAAAATGTGTGTTTTTATGCGTCGAGGAGGAAAGCAGTCAGGAGTGTCATGGTTGTGAGCATGTCACACAGGCACACTTAACCCCTGTTGATGTTTATTTTGGGCACGTTACCGCTCAAAGCGCAGCGCTCATAGATGATGACACTTTCTTCGCTCCCCATCCTCCCACTGAATTGGATGAAGCTTAACCAATCAAGCGGTGCTGCCTGGAGCCAGTGAGTCAGGCTTCCGCGGACAGACGGTTTGCTGAGGCCCCACAACACCTGCTCAGAGGGCTTCACTCTGCACCAGCAGCCTGCCACTGATCTCCAGGGGTCAGCGAGAAGGCCCTCACCAAGGTTGTCCCTCATGCCCAGATCTGTTTGAACGGCCTGGGTGTGGACTTCCTGTAAGGGTGGATCAGAAATGGAGACGAGAGGGCGGAGTGTTTCATGAGCGCAGTGTTTTTTTGTCAATTAGTTGTGTAACTGTCGTCACTCTTGGCGTTGTTATGACTGTGCGTAGCTGGAAGAGACTGTGGGTGAAGTGGTGGTTTCCTTAGCCTGATGCTGCAGCATTAACGATGAAACTTGATTGAAACAAATCTATTTTTTTACCATCGTTGTCATTGTTTGTAGTGTAAAAATCAGTTTGATATGCCCCTACTTCTCACGTCGGACTTATGGAGCCTTCATCCATGATTGAAGCTTGGACAGTAGTCCCTAAAAAAAGCCTGAACAGCACCTCACTGTTCCCTGATACAGCTGTAAAATGAGTAAAAACATGAATAGCTTTATTGACTCCATCCTGACAGCTTGTAGGTCTATATAGAGACGAGCAGTGTTCCAGCTAGTAAACTGCAGCAAGGGGAACAATAGGACCACAGGAGTGAAACATGGGTGCAAATCCTGCCGGCTGTGTCCAGACTTCAGAGAAGCTCAAACAGCCCTCACTTTGTCCAACCAAGAAATAGAGCTATGATCAATAGCTGCTCTGTTGTATGAAGTTGGTCAGTCTCTGGTGCGCTCGCGCCCGCCCTCCCTCCTCCCTCCCTCCTCCCCGTTGCTGTTTCATATTTTTCAGAAGCTCATTATTTCTTTCTGCTGTGGGTGTGAGTGCTAAAGAGGCTCACATGCAATGTGTATCTGACAGCGCTGAAATATTAATGGTCCCCAGTGTAGGAGGTTGGTATAGGGCCTGCATAGTTACAGTACAAAGGGTGCCTTCTCGCCACCAGGCTTTATTAGCCAAGCTGTTAAATGAATAGATGGATATATAACTTGCGCTCTTTCTTCATGCCGTCCTTTTGGTGTTTTTTTTTTTTTGCGCAAAACATCAAACTACTTTCTCTACATCCTACCAAGTAAGACTCAGACTCTCACGTTTTGGTCTTGCGCGCCGACACACACACATGCACAGACACATGGTTGTACGTAAGAGCTACGCTGCTCTGTTGAGTTTTTCTGTGGGAGGACAAAGAGGAGGGCTTTGCTATCAGTTCGTTTTGTGTGGTCTTGGCCATAAAAAACACCCTGTTCTTTGACTGTGAAAAAAAAGCTGCCTGTCTTTAATTTTTGGGAAACCCATAAAAGTTTGTCGCTCCTTTCATATCGGCTGCAGAATTGAAAACAAATGCTACATTCTCCCCTCCTCTCCTTTGAACTGGCCAATTATGGAGTTGTGAAAATAAAAATCAGTCTGTAGATCTCTTTACCCTCGCTCTTTTCTTTCCTTCCTTCTCTCCCCCCTCCTTCTCTCTCTTTCTCTCTCTCTCTTTCTTCCTCATTCACTTTCTTTTTTTTTTCCTCCTCCCCCCTTGTTTTTGAAGAAACTGAAGGGGATCACTGATGTCAAAGTCAAAACCAAGAGCATTAAGAAAACTGGCGAAATGCAATACAGCTGCAATCCGACATGACGCTAGAAAATAGGGCTGAGGAGCAGAAAGCCTCTCTCCCGTATTCCCAGGGCGCGCAACTGCTCCCGGCCTTGGCTTTGATCTCTTCAAAGCCTCCTGCCTCCTACTAGATGGAGAGTCTTGGCTGCCGCTCGTGAGCGCTGGAGAGAGGCAGGGAGGGAGGTGGTGGTGGGGGGTGTTTTTGGTGGTGGTGGTGGTGGTGGGGGGGTGGGTGAGCCGTCGTCTTTTCCTTTCCAGGGCTGAAATCAATCACGGTGCCGAGGCAATTATGCGTAATTCAACCCCAGCCAGATTAGTGACTCTTGTTACCTGAGCGACCGGAGCTCTGTAATCTGTGAGACACACCGGCCTCACCAGGAAAGGAGTAGCCAGTAACAGGCGAGGGCACTTGAGGGAAAGGAGGGGATTGAGGTAGTGGTGGTGGTGGGTGGGGGTGGGGGGGTGCTGAAATGCAAGGCTGCCATGCTGCTGTCCAGCAGAGCAAAAAATCAGAGTACAATGGAGTGATTACACTTGCAGATGTAGCCATATTTATGACGGAGTGGATAGAGAGAACAGAAAGAATGAAGAGCGCTGATTGCCATGGAACTCGCTAGTTAGTGTGCTAACGAGCCAGGTCTCTCTTTTGTGTTAAAACATGTGCGTAATGTCACCTCCACTGCGCTTCCACTCCCCCCACCACCACCACACATCCACAGCCCTGTCCCCCCCTCCAGTGCCATATCTCTATCCCTCATGCCCTCCACAGCCGGCTCCGAAATGCAAGCTTGGCCAAGGCTCCTGCCCCAGGCGCCCAATTTACTATGGCTGGAGAAAAACTCAGTGGCCCCAAGTCACAGAGGAAAACAGCAGAGCTGAATGCTGCTCTTTCCCTGCTGCTGCAGTTTCGTCTGATCTGTGCAACTGTTTCAGTGTCTTAACACACAGCAGTGTAACAATTTACACCCTTCTGCTTTTTTTTTATGTGGCTTACTGAGGAGATTTATCCCAATTATGTTTGCTCCTAGTTTAGGCAAATCTAGAACGTGGTAGGAGTTTGATGCTCATGACTAATACCGCCTAGCGTATGTTATGAGATTATTTATTTGTATGCCTTTTTCTTTTTTTAAGCCTATGATATTTTGGTGTGGGATTTTAAAAACAATTAGTTGAAGGTTGGGTGGAGTGCAGATGAAAAATTGCACATTCACTAGTTAATTGGAAATATATGATCGCCCTGGCTTTGATTCTTCCCCTGCGCTCTGTCTGTAAGCGCTGATGTCACAGGGATGAGAACAAGGCTTTGTTTTTTTTTTTCCTCAGCAGTCACTTGATGCAGGATGATGAAACCCACAAAGATATCTAGCAAGAATGTGTTTGTTCATCTGATGAGCTTGCCTTGTGCTCCTTGTTTCTTTTGATCATCGGACGACTTGGTTGGTAATGGGAGGCACTTATTCTCCTTGTGGGATGTACACATTAAATAAATTAGATATACCGTCCTGTTATAATACAATGTAGCTCATCAGCACCGTGATATTGTGTGATAGTTTTAACAAGGCAGGCTGACGGGGAAGTGGAACAGTCTATAAAAAAAAAAACAGAAAATAAAGGTCACGCTGAATGGATTATGTGGCATCAATGGAGCCACCGTCCAGCTCAGCAGGAGCCCTTAAATCCACTAGCAGCCGTAACCCTCAGCTCAGGGGCCAGGTGACGCTTTTCATGTCCTCCAATGGAGAGACATCACAGAGGCATCCTCGACTTTGAGCTGCCCGTCATCAAACAATGCATCAAAACATCAAATCAGTCCACCCCCACTGTACCCCGATCTTTTGATATGACGGACGGGGGAAATGTAAGTGCCCACAGTGCCCCCTTGACCTCAAAACTGCATTTTTTTTTTACCCCCGTCCCGTGATTGCAAACACCAACAAACCTTCCACACTACACACACACACACACCAACAATAGAGCGAAAAACTTTTGACTTCCTTACTTGTTTGACCAAACAGTTGGTATCTGACCTGGACCCACAGAGCTGCTCAGTTTTATGTGGGTCTGCCTTGCCCAACTTGTCATTAAAAACAGGTTGTGGATTACCATAGCTACCCCACAATGAGAGCTGATGGCGCTTACCAACCATCTTGGCCATAAACTCTGCTGTGCCTGTGCTCATAGAGAAACATAAACATAAATGTAAACATGATTGCACAGAAAATAACTTAACATCAACTTAATAGTAGAGGAGCTACACATAGATTTGGGGAGTTACAGTTTCAAGCCACAAGTAAGGGCATTTAAGATGAAGCTTTATGCTTCGCTACGTTTAGTATTTTTTGTAATTTGCAGTCTGGAAGAACAAAAAATGATGCATTTATGTAGTTGCCAGTTAATTGTCTGTTGAATGACGGATAGAGTCCCTTTTACAGCTCTTGAAACTGAACAAAAGAACAAACATCATCAAGATAACTTAAAACAGTTACATCATGTGTTGCAGCTCATTCAATCCAACCGCCCCTCCATGTGTAATCGACAGATTAGACTGTATTCAAACATGGGGTAGTTCACCATGAATAAATCTAGCTAAGAGCTGAATTGCAGCCACGGTGTATTCATTGGGTCGCTTATCATTCAGATGTGTGGCATCAGGTGCATGAGTGTACCCTATAATGTCACTATAACCATATGCTCTGAACCTAAGGAGCTCCCTTTGTGCTCCAGAAATTTACTATTAGCATTTCTTTAGCGGTATCAGGGGATAAGCAGACGTTGTCCGTTGCCATGTTGTACATGGTCATTGTTTTGTTTGTATTAAAGCCCATAAAACCCTGCCACAAAGCTAATTGACGGGGCGGAGTTTTCATGTGACCGTTCAGATCCTTGGAGAGGTTCTTGAAGTGTTCCCTTTTTCTGTGGAGATGGAGAAAAGCCATTTGTTCGGAGGGGATCAGATTTGAATAGCTTTGTGCTTTTCATTCAGATCTTAGCAGGGGCGTGTGCGCCTAGCTAGAAAGAAACCCTAAAATGTGTGGTTTGATTAATGACTAATTCCAGGCTGAAAGGCAGTTGTTGGTAGTCTTTACCAGTTAATCCCTTAAAACGTGGAATCACACCCAAACAGTGGGCTGCTGCTATTGTTGCACGGTCCATAATGTGAATGAGCCGAAAGGTTTCCAGAGTGATCCACAACCATGAATGCGTGTCAGCACTGTGACATGAGCCTCGTCTGATTACAACCAGGACCAAAACCCATGATATAATTTGTAACCTAATACAAAAACAGGGTTTTGTCTAATAATGTAAAAAGATAATTTTTTAAAGTAAAAAAAACAACAAAAAAACACGACAGAATGGGTTTATCCTCAAGAGGAATGGTGCACTGAGGTGAAAGAGCACTAGTCATGTGACTCTGGGGTCAAAGTTCAGACCACAGCCAGGACACAGGTGGTGATATAACACCTGAGGCAAAGGGGGATTTTCAGGACCTTCCAGTTTGCCAAAACATTACATAACCTACATACTGAACCCAATCACAAGAAATTGAATCCAATTCACCCATTCTCTATTTTTTATTCCATTAAGTCATCAATGGTAGAGGCTCACTAACCCATCAATATTTTTATTCTTTCTATTCTTAAACATTATGTGGGTGGGAGCGCATCTGTCTGAGTGAAATACAGACGGAAAACTAGGTCAATACTCTCTACAGCTCAGGCAGAAGCAGCTCTCATTCAAATCACCTCCCCATCCACATTTTCCTGGTGTGTGCCATTGAAAAACCTTCCCTGCAAACACGGCAGCGCCTCCACAGCCTGTGCTGCTGCTGTCTGCCCCGGCTAGCTCGCACAGTGCTAACATTTACCACCTTCCCCTCGACAGACAGCGGTGGTTGCGGAGCATTGCGTTGCGTTGGGGCTAGCTCGGGCTTAGAGAGAAGAGTACTGTCTCTAGCTCTCGTCTCCACAGGTAGAGACACACAAAGACCCCCACCAGACTCTTATTTTCCCCCCCTCAACGCTGAGCTTCCAAATCCAAACTGACAGCCATTCATACCCAGAATACCTGGGCGAAAGCTGAGGAAGGGAGAAGGGGGGGCACTATCTAGGTGTAGCAGGCAAATCCGCTCTTGTTCGACGGCTCTATGAAGCTCCTGCATAAGGCAACTCATCAGCACTTTTTCCCCCCATTCTGCACTGCATTTTCTCGCCCCTCTTTCTCTCTGTCTCTGGTATTGTACGGGCTGCTAAGGTTTTAGCGTGCTAGCTGCAGATAGTTAGCCTGTGCTGCGATTTTATTTGTGTCCGACACTCGGGGGCCCTTCGTGTGTTGTTGTTGTTGAATGTGGATGTTGGCACCACCATGCAGCCTGGCATGAATGTAGCTACTCAGCAGACCAGAGCTGGCTTCTAATGATAAATCATGCAGTGTGTTAATGCAGCAGCGGGGTTGCTATAAATAGCTGCTGGAGAGGGATGCCGATTGATTCAGGAAGAAAAAAAAAAGAAAAAAGACAAGTGTGCTCCAACATTTCCTGCTCGTGGTCAGTTTTAACGGCTGATTTCAAACACAAGGCCCCAAGTAGGACATTTCCCATGATGTGGGACACACAGCTGATCAGATTGATGAGGCACCGACACATACAGCGACAGGCTTTTGACTATTTGGATTCAAGGTAGCTGTGTTTATATCTATATATCAGCTACTAGTGCTGATAAATGATGATGGTGGTGATGCTACAGAGAGCAGCCATGTTCTTTGTGGGGGTATAGTTGCCTAGTGGGTACTCTAGTGTGTGTGCGGTCCGTCTTTTGTGTGTATGTGTGCGCATGTGCCGCTCGCAGGCCTGCTGACAGTGGCACTTCAGCAGAATGTTTGCCCTTTCCTCAGTCCTTTGATGTGACCAGGTCCTGCTGTGATAATGAGCCTTGTGCCCCGCCGCAAGGTGAACATCCTGCAGTTCGCCCAGGGCGCTGCCAGAGCAGAGGCCCAACCCCCCACCACACCTCCACCACACACACACTCTCTGCAAACACGATTGCGGAGGAGCCGACCTCCACTCAGAGATGATCAACTCCCACACAGCGCTTGGATTGTGTGTGAGCATGGTGGCAATTGTTCATGTGGCATGGAAACATTTCACTGCCAAAACCTTCAGCCGAGACAGTATATACAGTACACACCACATGGCAATATGGTCAAGAAGGGAAATGTAATACAATAATAGGGAAGCTGTACACAAACTTTGCATCTTACTATCTTGCATGCATTTACAGTATAAATTTGATGATATGCTTTATTTTCTATTTGTGTCAACAGATCAAATTGAATCACCAAAGTTATCCTGTGCCTGGAATGGTAATTTTTGCTTTTCATTTTCATTTGAAAAATATATTTATGTTTGGCCTTGTTCTTTACTTCTTGAGATTATAAATGGTTGGCCAGGGCATCTCTGTAGCAACACCTCACCTCAACACAAATGGTGCTAACATCGTCAAACAATGTTGTGACACATTTTGCCTTGATTAAAAAAAAAGAAAAAAAGAAAGAAAGAAAAGGATATTAGCTCCTGTTATTTGGATGTTGCGCTTGGCCATATTGCAATTTTGATTACATTGCGATTAATTGTGCAGCCTTAAGCAAAACCATTAATTAATCACTTGAACTGAGCCCCATTGTTGCCTTAAACACACTGTTGCACAGGTTGGCATGTCCCTTCATTATCATTTTGTTTATCTTTAGGGAATCCACCAGGACGTTGTATGTTGCATCTGCCTAAAATAGTCAAAAGTACCCAAGGTCCCATACCCAAAAACTACAATGCCCAGCAGTTTTTGGAAATGAATTAGCCCTAAAGGGGAGCTGTGCAAGTCCGGTCGCTTTTTCACCGTTTTGATCACTTTTTTCTCTCTAAGGAGCTCCCCCTACAGTTTCAGTCGTAAAAACTCACCGCTAACCATCCCCCGGCCATGTGCATTTGTTTCCAACAAAGGCGGCAAGAAGGCAATCTGTGGAGCGATGTCTACCGAGGTGTATTACGTTAAGAAAGATTACGAATTACTGGGCGTGTTTGTGTCGTAGTGCCGTAAAGCAGTCTATGTTTCTCGCGAGACGAGATGTTGGACACCGGGTCGGAGATGCTGATCTTGTAAGGTTGGTTTTCGGCCAAGAGACCCAAGGTGGAAGGCAGCAAGCCTAAATTCACCCTGACCTCTTGGATGACCTTTTTGAAATGAGACCGATTGTTGTCTTCCTTCACTTAACTCGCTGTGGCTTGGCTGAAAAGGGGAAAAATAACTGGATCGCTCCTCATGTTCTGTTGCTCTTCCCTGGGTTTTTAATAGCTCCACGACATATAGAAATTAAGAGTTGAACAGTTTATAAAGTGGATCAAGTCTTTTCATCTGGGGCAGGCACATTTCACACAAATTATCTTCTTTGCACGTTGAGAATGTCAGTGTAAGAGCTAGCGTGATTGGTTTGCTCGGAGCACACGCTCTTCATGCCAACTGAAGGATGATGGGTAATCCACCCCGTCGCCTATTCACTTGTGCTTGGTGGTAGCGGGGAGAGGGGGGAACTTGGCTGTTAATAGCTCCTTTGTGTTCATATGTAGCATGTATGTGTTAAATTCATTAAACGCGTGGTTATTGCAGCCTGATCCACCATGTACATCCACCATTCACCATGTACCATAACCACATTTTACAGCGTGTCTATGTGCCCTTTTGAGTCAATGTTTTTTTTGTGTGTTTGTGTGTGTGTGTGTGTGTGTGTGTGGATTCCATGTTTATACAGTGACATGTGTCGGTCATATGTGTTAATGTGAAGTGTTTGGCGTATGGCTTGTGCGTCCATGTGGGTGTAACGGTTGTATTTAGAGGGCTGGCGTCACAAGTTTCCTCACAACGATAAATTGGCGCTGCGACTTAGCCACTAAAACCATAACACTGTGTATGTGCTTCATGCTTCTTTTTTTTTGGGGGGGGGGGGGGGGGGGGGGGCTGTGTGAGCCATTTGCACCACTCGGCCTCAAGTTTGCGTTTGTCCCTTGTACCTTTTTAACCAGCTGGCTTCAGCCTTCAGTGTCATCGCCTCTATTCAACTTTTGGACTCTTGAGTAGCATGCAGGATTTCTGATTCCAATGAAAAGAGGAGGGAGAAGAAGAGATTTTTTTTTTTTTTTTGGGGGGGGGGGGACTTCACTGATGTTAATTTCTCTCCAGGGCAGGCTTTTCCTGTTATTCGTAGCCTCCTCCTCTTCTGTCCCTGTGGTTGGCTTCGCTTGTTCGTCTCATTACCCCGGGCGCGTGGTGCTCCATCGCTCGCTGGCGGCCTGGCTTTCTTCTCCATTAATTGGGTTTCGTTACATTAAGCCCCCTGGCTAAGGGGCCATCCTGCCAATAAAACATTCCATTTTTAGCACTCCACTCGAAGCTGGTGGGGTTCAACCAGTGCTACGAATGGTAATTGGTTATTTATTTAAGCTTCCTCAGGTTGGTCTCCACTGGTTTTGGTAAAGAGAGGGAGGGGAGGGAGTGAGGTATGGTCCCTTTTTTTCTTTTCCTGGGCTGTAAATGGGAGACAGTGAGAGAATGTTTGCTTACTTTTGTTGGGAAAAGGTTGGACAACTTGCACAGAAACGCACCTGAGAGTGAACACCTGGTCTGAGGGCGACTCT
Organism: Trachurus trachurus; assembly: GCF_905171665.1. Taxonomy (NCBI): domain Eukaryota; kingdom Metazoa; phylum Chordata; class Actinopteri; order Carangiformes; family Carangidae; genus Trachurus; species Trachurus trachurus. The sequence continues at coordinate 22,116,479 of NC_139891.1, read as the reverse complement.
GTATGATTTCAGCTATACGGACACACCCTCGCTTCATACTCAGACTTTCAGCATTTACAGAGTCTTTCTGTCTGTAATCTTGGCGTCTTTATGAACCATTGTCAGTGGAAACAGTAGCCAAAGACTATATTTAAACAATCACACGAGGGTGTGTGCTCTCGGCCAGTGATTCACTGTTGTCTTAAAAGATTTCCTCAGGTGGGAATGGTGTTATTTTATTGGAAATTCACAGCAAATTATTGCCAACACTATTTGCCCTGTTTCCTGTCTTGTCTTTTTTTTCCTGTTAATATCCTGGGCCTTTTTTTTTTCTTTCTTTTTTTTGGTGCATACTTTTCCTCCAGTGTGCAGAAAATCCCCTGAGTAGGTGAGGTTGGGTTTTGGGGTGAGAAGGGCATCTTAGTGAAAAGATTTTAGCAGCATGGGAACCCACAGCCACCACCACTTGAGCTGCCATCTCCCCAGCTGTTTGCGAAACACCTCACATGGTTTCTACACACTTGATTGTAGCTGCAGGCGCGAAGAGTCCTCATTGCATATAAATTACAGAAGTGGGAAGTGATTATTATAAAATTCCCGCTTTCCCTTTTTTCCACTCCACTCTGCAGAAGTGGTATAATTGAGTGGAGTACAAAAGCTGTGCTGCGAGGGGAGAGAGGGAGAGAGATGCTAAAAAGGCAATATTGCAGGGATAGTTATTCCATATAACTCATAGACACACACTCAAACACACACTCGGCACTTAGAAACCGTGGCAGGATGTTGGTGGAATTTGACAGAATACAAGCTCAGAGACACCGGCGTGCCGTCATCAAAAAATCCTCCCTCACAAAAAAAAAAAAAAAAAAAAAAAAGAATAAGAAAGAAACAAAAATGAACCGTCCCATTTCTCTTCCCCACCCCCAACTTCAGACGGCACGCCAAGTCACTGGCTCCCCGTGCTGAAACACACTGGAGTGTCTCCTCCATGGAGGGCTCCCTGCCAGCTCCAGTTCCGCACAATGAATTTCTCTTAAAACCACATCTGAGGGGTTCTTTAAAAGGGCCGGCCAAGCCTGGATATGAAATTCCAAATGGAACGTTTTCTTTTCAATCCTTGCCGCCTCTCCTCTTTCGCTCTCCCTGAAAAATATGAATAGAAAGATCCTAAGCCTATTATTTCTCCTATATAATAAAAGGGACCTCCAATATGGCTGCCCTCCATTGCAAGACCGCTGCTGCTGCTGCTGAGGGCTTTCAGAGTCAGCATGGGGATGAGAGGTGATCAAATCGCTGTGATGTGACGTGACCCTCACGGTTGTGGTCAGTTGAGTGTCTCCAACTACTTCCTGCAGGATATTGGTAAAAGGGTGTCGTGCGTTTTCTTTTTTTCCTTTTTTGTCTGTGAGCTCGCCAAGAGCTCTGCAAAGTGGGCGCAGCAAGCCAACAAGTCTCCACCTGGAAGTATTAAAATGGTGGCTCCATGACGGCTGTTGGCTCATCATCATTCCAACACCAAAGAGGCACAGTCGTAACATTTTATTTAACCCTAATACACTTCGCGTATTAGATCTGCTGTAAGAGATGTGAAGGTGTACTGTATGAAGCCTAAATTACAATTCATTGCTCCTCTTTTCCTCCTCAGGTAAAACCATGACTAGTTGGAGCATGCAGTTTGTGTAAATGTGCACCCAAATAGCCATAAATTCTGTATCAGTCACAGAGGACTGCTGGTTTTTCCCTGGTGGATTTCGCCACAATGCAGGCAGTTTATTAAGAAGTGGAGAAAAATAAGATTTGACAGCTGTAACTGGGGAAAGCACAAAAGATGGCTTCTCTTCTTTGGTAGCGGGCTCTGGCTTTAGTGAGCGATAAAGTGTCAAATCACCCAATATAATTTTTTTTTTTTTTTTTTAATGCCACAGTTCATATTTGTGTGACTGAGTAAAAGCGAGTAACTTTTGTTCCAACCCCCCCTTCCCTTCCCTTTCTGTCTCCTTTGATACAAGTTGGAGAAGACTTCCAGCTAAAAATGATAATCCCCAGGTTCTTATCTCATTCCCAAAGAATAACAAATGGGAGTGGAGAGGCGTAAAATAATATGGGTGAGAATGCTATCATTTAGCCCCTGGCGTAGGCATGTCCCGGCCACCCCGGTCCCGGTTAGTGCCCCTTTAGGGTTAGCAGCCCTCACTAATAAACCCCCCCTCCCTCCCCTCTGTAGGATGAGGTCTGACACTCCCACACCTGCAGATTATCCCGTCACCTTTGACTCTTGCTGACCGGGGTCAAAGAGCCCAGCTCACCTGCACTGGTTCATGTGATAAGCTGCTGCATCATGGCTTCATTAGTTTCAGGCAGGAATTGTCTCGCTGAAACAGGTGTTACACTGACTGTTACACTGCTGTCTATATCAAATATGGAACTAGACTCTGGGAGGCGACTTTGTTATGGAGCCTGATGTGGATGATGCTTGGCATGGTTGGGGAAACATAGCTTTTTTTTGTTTTTTTTGTTTTTTGGACACAGACACACACTCAGACATAGACACACACACACACACACACACCACACCACACCACATACTGGCCTTTGTGTTCCTTGTTAGGACGTTCCCAGAAGTTGGGGGTGGGAGGGGAGGGGTGTCTTAAGTTGAGAGTGGTGCCAGTCTGCGAGTGGTTCGGGGAAACTCAGACATTCCAGCCACCCGTGTCCACAGCATTTCGTGTGTGTGTGTGTGTGTGTGTGTGTGTGTGGGGGGGGCGCCAATCACCAATTAGCACCACAGGAATGTCACCTTGGCACACACCTCACTAGGACAACGAAGTGAAAGCGAGCGAAGAACAATCCCTTGATTAGATCTGGTCTGTAAGAATTTTATGCTGGTACTAAATTTAGTGGAATATCTTCAACAACATCATTAATCAGGTGACTGTTCCTGCGGGAGTCGCTGATTACCATTTCACGAAGTTCCATCTCTTTTGATTTAAAGGCTTGTTGTGGGTGCCCGTTCAGCGCGAGAGACGCGTCTCACCCAACAGTGAACCAATGTCTCTGCGATTAGCCATATATCCTGTGGAGGTGATATTTTGACTCCAGCTCAGCTCTGGGCTCAGATTGTAAATAGTAGATTTAGCATGGCTAAGCATTACCATGTGTTCAGTGCTGCTGAAGCATGTAAGCGCTGTTGGCTGGGGGTTGGGGGGGCCGGGGTTTTTTGGGCCTGGCTCGGTCTATTTTCGTTGTCAGGAGGCAGGTCTCTGTGAGTCAGCCGGGGATGGGGAAGGGGATGGGGAGGTGGTGGTGGGGGGGGGGCTTGTGGCCAGGCCACTGTTGACGTGATTACCCCTGCATTAAGTACCGCTACAGACATCTGTCTCACTCGTGCTCTCTCTCCGTAGCCAACCCCCCCCCTCTCCTCCTCCTCCTCCTCCTCCATCCCTCATCTCTCCTTCCCCCGGCTCTTTCTCTGTAATGAACTCCCCTTATTCACCAGCTAATGACTGCCTTTGATCTCCCGCCTAAGACCTCTGCTCTAACTCTACCCTGCGAGTCTCTTTTCTCTCCCCTTCTCTTTGGTCTATCGCTCGCTTGCTCCTGTTCGCTCCAGCTCTGCTTGCATCTTTCTCTCTTTTGCTGTCTCAAACACGCTCGTGCACCTCTTTGACTTGTTTTTTGCCTCCTTCCTCGAGGGAATAGGGTTTGCCATCCCGCTGACCTAGGCTAAACAAAGTTTTTATGTGCTGGGCTCATGCAGTAGTAAAAAGAAAAGAAATTGGAAGAATGTTTTTTAAGTTTCTTTTTTTTCCCTTGACCATCCTAATAAGCGTCACCCACATCTATAAGGAGTCTCTGTGCTGCTCAGTAGACCACCCGCACTCTGTGCCTTTACCAGTCCCAGCATCATGTGACAAGCAACACAACCATATTGCTCATGGAGTCACGCAGTTGACGCTCACGTACAACCTCATCCCTCTTGCCTCATGTGTTGAATGTCTTTGTGTTTTTCCTCAACAGTCCAACAAAGTCCCCGTGGTGCAGCCGTCCCATGCCGTCCACCCACTCACCCCGCTGATCACGTACAGCGACGAGCACTTCGCCCCCGGATCTCACTCTGGCCATCACCCCCAGGATGGCAGCAACAAGCAAGGTAGAAACCAGAGCATGACACAACACTGACGGCCTGTACACCGACTGCGTGGCAGCTGGGTGCAATACAAACAAAACATGCCTCTGCTTATTACTCACTCAGAGAGGGTTTTCTTCTTCATGCTTTGACAAAATCTCTGTGACTGGTCCGCGTTCCAAAATATTCCGGATGCGCTTGGCGTCCTCCCGCTTAACAAGTTCAATACGCGGTGGCAATATTTTCAAAACACATCCGAGCTGCTTTAGTAAGCAAGAGAAGGACAACTTACTCAGTTTGATCAAACTTCTTTGCTCCCTCTGAGCTCTACCTCTCTGACAACAGGGCTCTCTCTTTTCGCCAGATTTCAAATTTGTAAACGTTACTGCCTGGAAGGAGTTTTTTTATTGAGGGTAACATGAGGCCAGGCTTTGCTGTGGGACTGAAACCTTCAGTTGGCAGCCTGCCCTGCCACGACTGAATAAATACAGCTGATTGAGGAGTCACTGAATTTTATGACAAGTCTGATGAAAGAGCTGTAGTTCATGTTGAGTTGAAGTGATACCTGATCTACTAAATGCTGATATCGATCAATTGAGTCGGATCGGTGCACCTCTACTATTTAAATCCAGGATATAGCTGCTGTGTTCCCTCCTCCATCTTGTATTTACAACCAGTAGGAACATTAGTTAACGGCTCAAATTGATTAGAAACTCAACTGAAAGTCAGAAAAGACCCAGACCCAGGAAGTGTCCCTGCTGGTTGCTTTTAACTCATTGAGTGCCATTGACGTATATATACGTCAATCAAAATCCAACGCTTGAGTGCCATTGACGTATATATACGTCAAATGCAGTTTTCTGCGGCTGGTAAATGGGGACGCTGTTGCGCACACTGTGAGTAATTTTGGGGCTTCTGGGATGTGTAGAACGAAGAAGACTGTAGATCAGAGCAAGAAGTGAAGAGGAAGGAGAAGACGAGTGCGATCGGTACAGAGATAAAAAAAAGTTGGGAAAAGTTTCTATTTCTAGAGGAAAACGACGGGCAGAGCCTGGAACAAGTGTAACGTGGAGCTGGAGGAAAGCTTAGCCACGGTGCTATTAGCATAGCTCCAGCATGAAGTGATCGGAGGAGGCAGGAAAGGTAAACTCATCTAGATGATCAGCACCGAAATGCCGAAGCGAAAGCGGATCGCGGAGTCAGTTTCACCAGTTGCTGTAAACCGACGTCGTGACGACGAACCGAGAGGTCAGCGCGGTGCGTCGCTGCCGCGGCCGCGTCCAGCACAGAGGCTGAAGACGCCATGACGTCTCCCTCCTTCAGAGACGAGGGGAAGCAGCAGGAGGAGAAGTAGGAGAGGGGAGGGGCAGAGAGGGGGTGAGGGGAGGGGGGGGGGGAGAGGGTGAGGGGGCAGCAACTGCAGGAGGAGTAGGAGAGCAGGCATCACTCTGCATAGTAGGACTCCTACTTGTTGTATTTTTTAGTTTTTTTTTTTTTTTTGTACAATGAAAAAACATGTGAAATGAAATTTTCAGACGTCTTACATGTTTTTGAAGCCAAAATTAAAACGGATAAATCACTGTTTTTCTTGAGAGACTCTCTTTCACAAAAATGCATTTTTCTCAGCTTTCTAGAAAAAAAGTGGTCTTTTTGGTGCAACCAGGCTCTATTCAACTTAAGATAAATTAAGAATGGAACAAGGTACAAACAAATGGTTTTTCCCTAGTTAAATAGAGAGTCTCCTCTTTCCTTTGAGCTATTTTGTGTTTTCAGAGTCATAATACAAAATATTCTCTTGGTCTTAAAATATTACTCAAAATGCCCCGAAACGCTGGCACATGGCACTGACCATTTTATAAAAGGGCTGGCACTCAATGAGTTAAAAGTGATAATCTCATATTGATAATACAATGTGCTGGAGTCTGTGCTACTCCACAGTCGGGGTTTAAACGGGAAATTTTACACAATATAATTTGCCGCTGTGCTCTGTTGAACTGGTGTTCAAAACGTTTTTGTGTTTTACATCATTGGTTCCCAACCCGAGGTTGTGAGGTTATCAAAATGATATTTGCGCATATTAGAATTTAAAATCCCAATAACACACCCAGTTGGATAATCAAAATGATGTATAAACAAAGAGAATAGGAACAAAAACTTACAACTGCAGTTTATTTTTGTAAATAAATGTTTGTAACAGATTAGTTTATTTTTCTGATGCGTCTGTGCAGGCTGGCTTGTCTTGGACACGAGCAGGCGGGGCTTCAAGGAAAAAAGTGTGGGGAACCAATGTTTTACATCAACCTCAAATAAACAAGGCTAAACAGACTCAAGATATTGCAGCGATGCTGATCAGCGACCTCAGTTTGCACTAAACTGAACCAGAACCTGTTTTCTGTTTTTATCACTGTGTATCTGTTTTACATCCTCGTCCTGTCAACACCGTCAGGAATCAATGGACACACACAAACCAAAACGTGTCGCAGCAAAAAGTCATCCCTCCTATCGGCTCTAAGCGTGAACTCATTTGATGCGGCCTGTGGGATGGCGCGCTGAGCTCTGCTGCCCTCTCCCTCTGCACCCGTTGCCTCTCAGTAACAACATCGAGCTACAGCTCTGACAGCTGCAGAGGAGCTCCTCAGCAATTTGGACGAGCTCCTCAGCCCCGCGCAGCTGGAGACTTTGGCAGCTTCTCACGAATGCGAACAGACGTGGGCCCTCCATAGTTTTGGTCCCGCACCTTTTTTTTTTTCTCTCTCTCTTTTCCTTTTCCTCCCTCCTTTCGCAGCTTTTTCTGCTCCTGCGGCTGCAAGTTGAAAAGGAGGGGAGGAATCAGACAGGATGTAGGCGATGATGAAGATGATGATGACGCTGGGAGGTTCTAAGGGATCAGCTATAAATAACAAAATAGAACTGAGCACAAGAGTACACAGCTTAGTGAGATGAAGGGAGTGAGACATATAAAGAAATTGTGCTCCACATATGTCAGAGGAATCATGCGCCAGACACGTTTTTTTGGAGTTTTTTTTTTTTTTTTTTTCAAATGGAAGCAAGAAAGAATTGTGTTGACATGGAACTGAGCAGTAGCTACACCATGCGCACATGCATGCGTTCGATTTCAGAAACTTGTTGTCATGTACTACAATTTATGAGGTAATACTGCTACTACTTCCATTTGACTCTTTGTGTCGGTCCGTAGAGATCCACTCAGTTTCTGACAAACACAGCAGAGCAGTTTGGACCCCTGGAGGACTTTTCTTCTTACTATATTTGATCTTTGCACTCAGACGCCCAAAAGAAATCCATGTCCAAGCGATCCAGTTGCAGAATTAGCTGCCAATGATTTCCCCAGGCATATTCATGTGTGTGTGTATACCAGCAGAGCTAAGCTGAAAATGCTTAAAACGAATCCTCTCTTATTCTCTTTCTTGCTGTCTCTCTCTCTCTCTCTCTCTCTCTCTCTCTCTCTCTCTCTCTCTCTTCTCTATCTCTCTCTCTCTATCATATCGACCAGTTGATGCTCTGCCTTCCTTAGTGGGCTCAGACTTTGATCTGCTCGTTAATTATGAAAAACAATCATGGATTTTCTCATTATGAGCTCTAATATGCACAGGGCCGCAATGTAGGATGGAAGGTTGAGGGTGGGTGTGTGTGTGTGTGTGGGGGGTGGGAGGGGTGGTGGGGTGGCTTTGAACATTTTGCAGTTAAACCTTTTTTATATTGTATTTTCTCTTTTAAAAAAAAAATGCATGATATGTGAGCGCTAATTTGAATACAGATTATTTCCAGGGGTTTACAATGAGAATCGTGTCGGTGTTGCTTGTTTTCAAGAGGAAATGCAAGTGTGAAGCACTGTTTGGGTGTCAACAGGAACGTGTGAAAGAGAAGGGGTGGGGGGTGTGGGTGGGGGTGAGTAATTAGGCACCTTAGGGATGTGAGTGACAAGGTTAACACGCTGGGTCTCTCCTCTCCTCCCTCGCTGCCTCACCCCTATGCATCCTTCCCTCCTGCCCTCAGGAGGGCCCTAAGGAGTGTTCGGTGGTGGATTAGTGGGCAGGGGGTAGTGCTGCGCGCGCTGTGAATCCAGCGTTGCAACATTGGCTTTGGAGATATAAGCCCCCCGTTCGCCCTGTCTCTCAGGAGGGAGGCCCCTTCAGACCACAGCCTGGAGAGAGAAAGAGGGAGAAAAGGGATAGAGGCGAGGGAGAAAAGGCTGGCTCCAGCAGGGATTAGAAGATGGTGCTAATCTGGAGGCATTTGCCCTCTTTTTTTTCTTTGCGAGTGTGTGTATGTTTGAGCACACATGTACTGTAGGCACATTCCACTTGAATGTGTGTGAACGGTATATTTCTTGATATCTGCAGACTTTAAATCGTGTTATTACTTAAACAAAAATGAAAAACAAAAAGGTGTAACGCATTAAGACCTGGGCCGACGTAGATTTTAGTTAGATTTCCACTTCATCCTGCAGTCTCGTTAAGTCTCCTTACAAAAAAGAAGACCCCTCGACCTTGAAACCCAGTCGGAGCCGGGGAGAGCTGGAGATGGAGCAGCTTAGTCCTGAAGATCCACCGACAGTTAGTCCAAGTCAATCCCGTGTCTACAGGGAGAGCTGCAGCCTCTGCCACAAAGAGGAAGCTTCAATTAACCAGCTTAAAGACGCTGTAACACACTGGAAGGAATCGAGCTAAGCAGAGAAAATATGATCCTTTTCTCTACCGGTTGATAAGATGAGGTCAAGAGACGCATGTTCAAGCCCCGACGTGTGTCTGTAGGAGAGCAGGAGCAGGATGGGGGAGAAAAGGTGGAGGTGGAAATGAGCGATGATGAGTTTTTCAAACAAGTGTTTGATTTAAAAAAAAAAAAAAAGTTTCAGCTTGAGGTCCACTTTGGGGATTTGTAACCACCGCTCACACATGCCTGTGTGCTTAGAGGTCACGGACCAAGCAGTTTTGGAAAAAAAGCTTACGAGTAAACCGTGAGCTAAGAGTTATTTTATTTCTGTCAAACTGTAACTTCCCAGGTCAGGAATGAATGTTCAGACACTATTCATCAGTGAAAAACATGCAACAGTCCAGCTTTTTTTCTCGCTGATGAGATTCCAGTGCAGAAACAAAAGGCCGTCGTCGACCAGCACTGACCACAGATCTGGTACCAGTGCTCCGAGGAATGTGACCGTGACTTTTCTCAACAGTTTTTTGGTCATTAAAAAAGCAGCAATGTTAAATATCGTCTTATTACAATCAGCTGCACATGAGGGTGAAATAAAATACCACATTATTTAATTAAAACAAAGTTATGAGCTAAATCAGAACATGTCCGACCAAAGAATATTAAACATGATCCAATAAAGCGTTTGATGTCAACATTTGAAACTTGCCAGGAAACTCTGAAAGGAAGATGATGGGCACGTCTTGGTTTGTGCTGAAAAAGTATCAACATGCTACCATGCCCTGTGTTTGACTTGTTCCTGCAGTATCTAACAGTGTGTGTGTGTCTTTTTTCTTAGGAATGCAGAGGCATCACCCCGGACCAGACATGACCAACTTCTACTCCTTATCTCCTGGAGGAGTCGGGCAGATCACGCCACCGCTGGGATGGTGAGTCGCAGACAGCAAGTAAAAACAAAAACATGCATGGTTGATTCGTGTAAACAGGGAGCAATTACCGTCCTGTCTCTTCACATCAGATGCACACTGACACTAGTAGTAGCAGTGTGTGTGCTGAGCGGAGGGAAGCCGGCCTGCAGCAGCAGCAGCAGCAGCAGCAGCAGCAGCAGCAGCAGCAGCAGCAGCAGCAGCAGCCTTCACAGGGAGGTCTGCCGCTGGCTGTTTCCTGCTGCGCTGCTGCGGCTTCAGCCACACCGCTCCTCTTGTGTGCCCAGCACATGTCAAACACATCACCGCATACGTGCCCCCGCATAACCATATGGCTGCTTAACCCCCCCACCCCACCCCACCCCATCAAAGGTTTTCTGGAAGCACTTCTCTCTCTCTCTCTCTCTGTCTGAGCTTCACTTCATGTTTGCAAAGTATTTTTTTAAGGGATCTTTTTACTTGTGTTCTCTCTGCCTTCTCTGACTGCATCCTTGTCACTTCCATTTCCTGTGCCATTTTTTTCTCTCCTTTCCCAACATGTCTTACCTTCTTTCCTTCTACTTCCTCACTGTCTATTTCTGTGTGATGTTTGCAAAGACAGGGCTTTTCAGGCATACACTGAGTGAAGCCAGATGTAAGGTGCAAGATCAGGCAATGGTTGAGGCCCAGACGGTCTCCTCCTGCTTTCCTCTTCAGCTGAATACCTACAATATGTTTAACCCATTTTGATTTAGGAACTTATCCTAAACTTTCCCACTTTCCTATCTTCTTTTCTTTATGAGGAACTCTTCTGATTTGGGGTCTTGGTCATAGTTTGTACTCTAATCTTTTCTTTATATAACAAAACAAAACAAAAAAAAAAATCAGCAACCAGCAATTGAAACTTGGCCACAACGCGATGGAGTGAGTGGTGGTGAAACAAGTGGAACGAAATGGAAAATGGAGATACTGACTTCTTGCACCCTCTGGTCTGATGACAAGATGAGATTAAGACGTGACAACGGCTGAAAAGCACATCCAAAGATTCTCTCATGTGTTGTAGAGCTGTATGTTTTTTTTTTTTAAAAAGGAGTTTTGAAAGAACCTTGAATGACTTCAAATCGAATTTTAATAAAAAAGGAAGAAAGACCACAGTACGTTTCCCTGTCACTTCCACCTATTTCGCCTGAACTTCATAGTTCTTGAGGTGCAGCGAGAGGCCAAACATGAGCACAACTCATGGAAACTTGGAAGTACCTGGACTTCTAAGTTAGTATTCAGTCCTTGGAGCTTTAGATTCACAATAGAGCAGAGTGCACAACGCTCATGAAATTCCCCATATTATCATATAAACCGATGTTTGCCAACCTTTTTTTTTATATACAGTATATATGAGGCTCTTGACAGCTCATCACAGCCTGTATTTCATGTAAGTCATAAACAGTTGAAACATTTTAGAGGTTTGAATGACTTTACAGTCAGGAAAGAAGCAATGATTAAAGAAATGTCCAAAATACAAACAAGAATTTAGTTTTGTATCTAAACTAAGTAATTGCTGATATGACTGTCTTAACATCTGGAATGTAGGATGTTTGTGATCACTTTCACTTGGTCCAGGATAATATTATTATAATTATTATTGACTGCTGCCTGTAAGCCAGACTGGCCCTGAGGGACATTAAAGCTTTACTCCACTACCCCGCTTTAATACTGCAAGGAAGAGGCTGATGAAATCGCTGCTATAAAAAGATCCAGAGCCAGAAGAACTGCAGACAAGAGCTCTCGTCAGTGACCCTGTTCCCATGAGCCTCTCTGTCAGCCAAAAAAGTGTCTTTGTAAATATTGAGCATTGAACATTATGATTTTGTGTTGTGCTGCTGTCACTTTGTTTTCACACTTTAGCGGAGCCTTCTCCTCCGTGCTTTACACCTTCCTTTGTCCCGTCTTGGTTAATTACAGTGCATGTCGTCTGCTGTTTTTGCAGGTTCTCACACCACATGGTGCCAGGCCCCCCAGGTCCCCACGCCACAGGGATCCCCCACCCGGCCATCGTCAACCCACAGGTCAAACACGAGCCACCGCATGAAACAGACATCATGCACATGTGAGTCGTGCAAACACAAAATCATCAGACACTCTCTTCTCACACTTTTTTTTTTTTTTTTTTAAAGCACTCTCCCCTCACCTCTCTATCAGCAGTTTTTTTCTGAGATGACATACTTCCAGGTATTTGTGCACTCCACCACTACAATAGGCCATAGCTGAACAAACCCTCTGTCAGAGCCTTGTTCTCTTTCCCTTGATGTGAGCAGATAGGCAGCGAGGGCCCGTGCTCTACTGATAACAGGCCTATGCTTCATTTGGCCTCAGGGATCACAACACACTTAGCCAGCAACAGATACAGGTCCTAGATTAGTGCTCGGATGAACTGAATTCACAGCCCCAGTGTGTGCAGTGGGAAGTGCTGCGAGCGCCCTGAAGTGGTTATCACTGATATTTCCATTATTCATGGCCATCCTCCATCGCACCAAGTCTGTGTTGGAATCAAAAAGATTGTTAGAAAGTAAGTCAGGAGCGGAGGAGTCAAGTCTTTTTTTTTTTTTTTTTGAGTGTGTGAGTTTGAGCATTTGGTTTTAAGCGATTGGCAATGTGCTGTGGACAAGAAGAGGTTTGGTTGCCATTACTGGTGAAGTAATCTCTCCGCATGAAGGGCTGCAACTGTACAACTGCACATGATTAAAGAGGGAAGGGGCCCATGGCGTGGCAACCCCTCTCACGCTGCCTCACCATTGGCTAAGAGCAACCAGACCCTCGCTGCTTTTGTCGCCACTGCGGCACCGCAATTTCCCTCTTCTGTAGCTTTTCTCTTTTTTTTTTCATTTTTCTCATTTTCAAACTATTTTGTTTCTTCCTTATATTCCCCCCACTCACCCACCCACCCATGTCATTTTCTTCCCCTCTTTTTGTTTCTTTTTGGTCACAGGAAACCCCAACACGAACAGAGAAAGGAGCAGGAGCCCAAAAGACCGCACATCAAGAAGCCGCTAAACGCCTTCATGCTCTACATGAAAGAGATGCGTGCGAATGTGGTCGCCGAGTGCACGCTGAAGGAGAGCGCTGCCATCAATCAGATCCTGGGACGAAGGGTAGGTCACATAGGCAGCGCGCTCTGACACAACGGTCCCCTTCTCCCCCTTTTTGCTCTGATTTATCTTTTGCGGATTGGCTTAAATCACCAAGAGATCACAGTTCAAGCCGTGAGGCTGCATGGACGGACTTTCCAAACCCCAATTAGTTTAAAAAAAAAAAAGGACAAAGATTCCTCACTATTAACATACAGCCGTTTTATGAACTAGTTGTGATTATTGTCGTAATGATTGCCCCAGCCAATTACTTCCCTCTCAGCGACACAGATACAACTCTTGCTTATCTAAGTGACATTTAATCAAATTGGCTTTAATAAAATATGCCGGGATAATGGCACGGTTGTAAATGACAAAATTTGTTCCTTTTGAGGATTGGGAAAAGAGAGGAACCACAGAGCCATGTTAAAAGCCTTAACGAATAGGCCTAGTGGTTGAGGCAGCCAGCCACAGCAAAGCCTAGTTTGTGGCCTGCATAGGGTAATTGCTCGCTGACATAGTTTGAATAAAAAGCGCTGCTAAATTGGAACCAGTGTTTTGATATGAAATCAAAGTTTTTCCCCTTCTCTTCTCTCCCTCTCTGACTCTTGCGCATGTTAATCTCTTCATCATGTTTCCCTCTCTTCTTTGTCTCTCTTTTATCCCCCCCTCCCCTGTTCCTTTTTCTTTTCTTTTTTCAACCAAACCTTTGGAAGTTAAAAAGGATTTTTTTTTTTTTTGCCTTTACCAAAACACCAGCACACATCTCTATGCAGGGAACATGCAAGTGCATGCCAGTAATTGACTGTATGCTATTTTTTTCCCCCTTAATCTCCTTTGTACTGAAACAGTGGCATGCTTTATCTCGGGAAGAGCAAGCTAAGTATTATGAGTTAGCCCGCAAGGAACGGCAGCTCCACATGCAGCTCTACCCAGGCTGGTCCGCTCGAGACAATTATGTAAGTATCAACAGAACAGATTGGCAGAGGTGCGCCTGCGTGTGTTTGTTGGTTCCTGTTGTTTGTTTATGTCGGTGGTGCATGACATGTCCTTTAAATGGCACACAGTAATCACACACACACGCTAATTCACACTAGTACGCTCCATGCTAATAGGGTCCATTTGTAGACCCCTTTGTTTCAGCCTAATGTGTAATTCATAACACTGTGATTCACTGCTATATTACCATCCACACTAAAATGGATTGTAGTATCATGGACATTATTATTGCCACAGTGAGTGAAAATTGCCTGGTAATGGTTATGCTAGTCTTTGATGTTCCATATCGGGCGTGGAGCTTTGGATGTAGAAAGCAACAGTTAGACTGAGTTGTGTAGGCTGGATCGCACATACAGCGTTCAGCAGCAGCAACCTTTGCTCCTCCAGCTGCCCATTTTTGTTTGTGAATGTGGGAGGTTCATCTGGATTTAAGATGCAGTTTGTTTCTTGTGGTGTCTATCGCTGTGTATATGTGTGTGTATGTGTATGTGTATGTGTGTCTGTCTGTGCGTGTGGCTGGAAGTTGTCAAAATCAGTCTTTTGAGTATGTGGTGTGTATGAATTTGTGAGAGAGAGAGAGCACCAGCCTTTATTTAAAAAGTGTGGCTCCGGCACTCACATTCACTCCACCACCAAAGTGCTTTGTGGTGTTTATCTGCCTCCCCTCGGACACCGGCAGCATCCCTCCCCCTTTCTGCCTCCACTGCCTCCACTGCCAAAATGCCTCGCTGAGTGGAGAGAGAGAGAGAGAGACAGTTTCGCAGCTCTGCTCCCAGTGCAGCACAGCGCAGTTAAAGATACACTACATCAGCCAGTGACACTTAGCCCAGTTCCCGTTTCATTCCCAGCTTTGTTAGTACAAACACATTTGACGGGTAAGAGAGGGGGGGAGAAAAAGAGTAGAGGAATTGCTTTTCTACTTGGCATGCTGGAAAGATAAAGGGAAATTATATGTTTAATGCAAAAACATTTCTCACAAATGAATTTTGTCTCCCTGCGAGCACCGCTCTGTGACCCCTCCCTCAGCTGTATACAGGCTGCATATCATGCCTGGAGACACCCGAAATAGGTAACGCACTGGCATTGAGAGCGTGTAGCATTCACAGTTTTGCTGTGTACCCCCTCTCTCATCCTTTCTCTCACCCACTCTCACTTAGTCTCTCTTCTCCCCTGTCTGCCGCAGCAGTAGAAGGCAGATTAGCTCATGAATAAGTGGATTAGCAGACTTTGCAGCAGGAAACCAAAGTGCTGCTCATATTTGACTAGGAACGACTCGACGCTGCTATCTATACCTATAGTCTCCCCCCTGGGGATTTAGCATAAGCTATAAATCCTTACAAACTCCCACCACCTCGCTGGAAAACGAGTGGTGCTCTTCACAGCCATTGAGTTAGACTAGCCTAATTACACTGAGCATTTTTAATTGCACTTCATGTTAATGTTTGTCATTAGAGGGACTTCAAAGGTAGTGGAAATCTGACACAGGCTGGTCACAACGGTGGAATAAACTACCGCAGGGATGGTCACACACACACACACACACAAAAAAGGGCCTAAAAATGACATAAAGTAAACCATTTAAAACCAGTCGAGAGCAGGTAGAGCACTTAAGACTCCTATCAAACCGAACTCTCTGGTTGATCCGTCCCTCTCAGCGTGGCAGTTTGCGGTGCGAGTCCGGAGTCCGAGGGATGCTGGTCAGATGCCCAGCAGGGGATGAGTGAACATGGCAGTCAGCAGCAGGATATCAGAGTGGTCTAGTGAGCGTGAGTGCTGGAGCCACACTTTATGTGTTCCTCTGTATATTTTTTAGGGAAAGAAGAAGAAGCGGAAGAGGGAGAAGATGCAGGAAACGGCCACAGGTAAGAAACAGCCACTGCAGTTTCTACTCGCTCTTCTTTTTTTCTTCTCCTTCTTCTTGTCTGTTGCATCTTGAGGTTGTGACTTACACCATCTTCCCCCTAGAGTACACGTCATCTTTCTTACTAATGCACACACTGTATAAAAGCACTAATCTCCCAGTAGACATTGGCACATCGAGGTATACACTGATGTCAGACTTATGTCACCTTCTATCCTCACTCTGGCTTCAGCACACTTTTTCCTCAAAGACTTTCTTCATATACATCCCTTCATTCATCTGTCCCTGGCCTCTCTCTCATCCCTGTCCTCATATATTACACCTACTTTGGGATTAGTCTGTCCATTCTATACGACTACTTACCGGTTCTGGGCTTTTTGCACTATTTGTTTGCTTGCTGCACTTCAGTATGTCTTTCTGCTGACCTTGTTTAGCTGCGGTTTTGAGCTTCCTCTTAGCACTGGAAGTATAATCCATTGAGAGTTACACCTTAAGTAAAAATGTCAAGCTTTTCTTCCTCCTTTTTTTTCTGGGTCTGTACACTGTGCAGGCCAAATGGACGGTAGACATCTGTGTCGTCCAGATACTGTACCTCAAAAAAACAAAAACAAACTATTTTTAAAAAAAGATGCAATTTTCTGCAGGTACAGGCCAGAGAATGAAAACGGCGTACATCTGAGAAAATGGTAAGACAACCCCTCTATCCGCTTCCTGTCTGGTCCAGTTCAGTATATGTCAAGTCTTTTTAAAACTGCTAAACACTGATTTGAGAGTATGTACTCACAGACTAATCCTAAAAAGGTCCACCCTAACCTCGCCACAGTCATTGTGTCAGCGGTGTTGAGGCTTGAAGAGGGATTGTGCTTTGTGTGTGGAGTTTGCTCAATGGCCTCAGCACAATAGGCATTGGATTCTCTGCATGTTCGTGTGTGTATTTGTGTGTGTGTGCTGAACTGGTCAATTCAATGTTTTGTGCTTGGATGAATGGTCAGATGTTGTGTCAGCAGTTTTGCTGGCTTTTTTAAATTTTATTTTAATTTTTTTTATTCCATCATGCATTAAAAAATGTCCAAAAAAAAGTGGTTTTGAAAAACATTGCTTAATAAATCAGACAGCTCATCCACTCAGTGTTTACTAAATAATACATCTGAAAGCAGTTAAGCAAGCCCACAACATTTTTTTTTTTTTTACTGCTGGTGGAGGCTAGGATGTCAGCCCAGCTCAGCTCCATATGGACTACATGTGTTGTCTCCCTCTGCATCTCTGAGCAGCAGAACGGGACGCGGCAGCTTGTTTGGCAGGAACTTAATGAGATGCTATACCTTAATACGATTTCATGGTATCTGGGGTTTCAGGGTGTCTATAATGCTTTCATAACAAAGGAACTCCTGTGGTCGTCTTTTTTTCTCTTAACATGTGAAAGATATGTAGAGACATATTGATTCATGTGACCTGTCAAACCCTCTCCGAAGTGTCACCTGTCCCCCTTTTTTTATTTATTTATTTATTTCTGTTGAAAGGATTAACTTTCCCCAATGTGTGGCGAAGGCAAGTCTATTTTCCCCCCTCTTTCAATCTTCTTTACTCTCTCTGGATCTTTCTCTCTCCCTCTCTCTCTCTCTCTCTCTCTCTCTCTCTGCCTCTCCCTCCCAGTGAGTCTGGTAGCATCCTGTTATTCCGCTCCCTTTCGGCAGCAGAAAAAAGCCCGGCAGATGTGACAAATCTGGTCTTACGTCAAAATCGCCCCAACCAGACAAAGGTTTTCACTTGATCGATTCCTGACCCAGTGGCTCTCCCTGAACTCAAAATTGGGCAGCTTTTCTTTTCTCGTTTTTTTTTTCTTTCTTTTCACCACAGCCAGTTTTTCAAAGCGCGCAGAGAGCGAGCGCTAAAAAGCACTTTATCTCTGATCCAATAATTAGCAGCGCCTAGCCGCAGTGGGATGGACACCCTTGCTGATTCTCAGTGACAGCCTTAAACTAATATGCATAATACCAAGGATACTGCCACAACTCCCCAAGCCCTCAATTTATGCAGATCCCAAAGAGCTGGATTGAGGTTAGCTTGGTGTATTCGCCAAAAAACATCTTTTAAATGAACTCGTTTGTCTGTTTCTTTTCATCTGCCCCAGCCTCTACCCCATCTGTTTCTAACCCCCGTATGGAGAAAAAAAAAATCTGGAAGGAAAATCTGTTAATGAGTTAATTCTGGAGACACAAATGTGAACACCTTTTCTTTTTAGAGCGAGCAGTTCAAACATACAGTGAACATTAGATTTTTATTTTTAGCTCTTGCACAGTCATAATGAAGAATATTCAGCATAACAAAATGAAATGCTTCAGTCTAGGTAGGTTTTTATGGAGGGGAAAATTGACTTAATACATTTTCATATTAACATATTTTATGGCTGCTGCTTAGTTTTTTCTGCCTGTGAGGCAAACCAGGAGTTGAGTGGTGGAGCAGTGTTTTTTATGGCTTGACGTTGGTTCCCTTTTGTTATCTTTAGCATGTCAAACACTGGGCCCGCCACACAGCTGGCTCTCACCACAGTGGAACAGCACTCTGAGAAGTCATTACTCTGACATTGTAAAATTAGGGTTTCCTTCTCTCTCTCCCCTTCATCACACCGTCCTCACCCCCTTTCCCTCTCCTCACTCTGACTTGAAATGTGCACTCCTGCTCCTCCTCTCCTCACTCGTTCTTTTTTGGCTTCTCCCTCTCTTGCTTCTTCTTGCACTGTTAGCCTTTTGTCTGACTAAGCCCACTGATTCACAGCCTTTGAGATAGTTATCTGGCCGAGACACATACATGCCCTCGAGGCTTTCTTCCGTTCCAGCCACTGCGCATTTTTTTCACAGGGGGGAGACACTCCTAAACAAAGGTGGCTTTTTAATTTTTTTTTTTGCTGGCGGAGTTGCAAACAACGGCAAACTACCATAAAACTGCACGTGAGTCATCTCTGCCCAGACTTTTTATGAAGGTGCTCTTTTGTCGACATGCAACACGGACGTCTTTACGAGTCAGTTTGCCCATATGCTTGTACCAGGGGTTGCATTTTTTATTTGTTTTTTATCACATGATCTAGAATATCTTGGCTTAATTTAAAAACAAAACAAAACTGGATACTTGGTGGGTGCATCGGGGGTCATTTTCTAACCACATGTCCTGATGCAGAAACATGAAAGAAAGTGTTGTTGAAGCAGGAGCTTTGGTGGTGGTGGCTACTCTCTCTCCTCTCCTCTCTCTGTCTCAGCCTTGCCCCGGCTCTGCTCCCTCTGATGTGTGCAGCCAGAAGTCAGCTGTCAAAAGACTTTGATGAGCGAGGAGGGGAGCGAGTATGTTAGGGAAAGAGAGAGAGAGAGAGAGAGAGAGAGGGAGGAGGGGGAAAAGGGAGAGCAAGAAAAGGGCCAGAAGAAAATCCCTCATTCTCGGGAGGTTCTGAGTTTACCCGATCTCACTCGACTGCCACTCATCCTTCAGTCTCCATCCCTCATTTCTTTCCCCTCTTCTCTCTCTTTATTTGATGCCTCTCATCGTCTCGCTCTCTCTCAGACCCTCATCACTCTCTGCGCATTTCACACACGTGAGCAGCCAGCCACACACACACACACACACACACACACACACGAACCCCAGCTGCAATTAGGCAAGATTCAGCGCCTGCCTCTATTTCCCGAGTCGTTTCAATTTGGCACCGAGCCTCCAGGCCACTTGTGGCACAGCCCAGTGCCTCCACACCCCGCCTTATTAGTGACCTGGGATAATTGGGGAAGGAATCCGGATCGCGCAAAAACTGACTCTGGGTCTCGCTCTGAGCAGTGAACAGGAGATGAGAGGATGTTTTTAAAACTGTACTTGTTTTAAAAGTTATTGGTGGGAACATGGAGGAAAGAAATTTGGGCTAAAATCAGAGCGACGCCCCGGCTAATGTTTCTGTGGGGAGGATATAAAATCGGAAACGTTCACCCCAACAGTCCTCCCGTTCTCCCACTGCCCTGACCTCCACAAAGCCCACTCTGTGAGGGAGAAATAACCCTCTCAGCACTTAGCATACGGGCTTCCAGAGGGTGGCAGTATGTCAAACTCCATGTAATTTAAGCGCACATTTGCGGTTTGAGCTCAGAAGTACAAATCTTTTACCCTGACAAGGTTGTCTCACCCTGGTCTGGCAACCTTATTTCACACTCCTGAGAAAAAAACCCAAAACATTCATACCAAGGTAAAACCCTCTTAAGTGTCTGTGTTTACATGGGAGAAAATGCAGCCATAGTGCTCCCATTGTTTAGACTGGAGATTGAAATTTGTTTTGATTGAGTCACTTGCCTGTTTTGTTGTGGTTTGGCCAGCTGCAGTAACAGTATGAGGGTCCAGTGCCTTAGTTTTTTTTTTTTTTTGTCATGTCTTCTTCACTTCCTCCCTTTCTCTCCCCGTCTGTCCCACTCCACCTCCACCTCACCCCTGTGGCTCCTTTAGGCATTGCATCCCCCCCTTTTCTGTTTTTTTTTTTTCTTTCTTTTTTTGGGAGAGGCGGAGATATACGGCCTTACACAATCCCCCCCCCCCCTCGTGAGATGCCTATCTCTGAATGAAAGGCCTCCAGGTAACATGGGGGCACAGACAGGAAGAGAACAGTGGGGCTTGAAGGGAGGAAGCTGTGTTTATTTGTATTTTTACTCTAGTCAGTCTGGCCATTGTTGAAGCAGGCAGAACCTCATCCCCAGCTCTCTCTCTCTCTCTCTCTCTCTCTCTTTTTTTTTTCAATCTTTCACTCATCATTTTCTGCCTCTTTTCCCTCGCTCCTCCTTTTCCTGCTCCTTCTCCTCCGTCTTGACGGTGAATGTGAGTGGCGGCGGAGGAGCCTTTGAAGTGAGACCACAGCAGAGGGAGCAGTCATTGTGTAGGCTCTTTGAATGTGCTGCAACCACCACCACCACTACCACACTCCACCCCCCCACCTCCTGACACCCCCCCACGCCCCCCCCCAGCCTGCAGCGGCTCAGACTGAGCTGTGCGGGGGCACACGGCCAGACTTCAGCTGCCCGGGCCCCCAGCGATGCCGCCTCAGATGTGGGCAAACCCCCACCCCCACCCCTACCCACACCCTCCTGTGCTCCCCTAGTCTCACCCACACATGCCTGAGGTTTGGGGTTTTTGGTGCCCCCCCCCCCCCCCATCCTCCCTTCTCCTCCCCTCTCCTCCCCTTTCCCCCTTTTTGACCACAACCAGTCTCCACCCTTCCTTTACTCTCCAACATTTAACAGTCTTTCCTTGCTCTTGCTCTTGCTCTCTCTCTCTTCACCCTTTCTAGTTTCAGCCCCTACTGGCCGACTTGTTAGTTGCTGATGGCCCCTGTGGTAAAGATTCGAGCCCCCCTGAGCCCCACTTTTGATTGGATGTTAAAAATTTCAAAGCATTTCCAAGTGGCGATTTCTTTTATGTTGAATGTCTCAGAGGTGAAGGAAGTGCTGACAGTGCAGAGCATTTCATTTAAAAGACATTGCCTTCTTCGCCTTCCAGGTGTTTTTCTTTTCTTTTTTTTTTATTGCCTTGCCTGTTTTATTTTCCTCTTGTCTTAAAGAGCAGCACTGCCACAGTTTTATTGGGGGGGGGGGGGGGGGGGGGGGGGCTTTGAAAAGGTGTCACCGTAGCCAGCTGTGTGACACAGGCCAAGGTCACTGCCAACACTTGTCACCACAGCAGACTCTAATCTAAATGTGTGGACACTTCCCTCACCAGAGCTCGTGGTGCGTTCGCTGACCTCAGAGCCTGACGTAACAAAGGGTTGGCACCGTCTTTCATCTCAGGTTGACTGAAAGCTTCAACCCGCGGCCCCTTTGTATTTCACTTTAGTGTTACATTAACCCAACCATGGTTCTTGTTACTCGGTGCCGATTGTACTAGAGAAAATGAATTACAAGTCGGTGCGTTGCAAACTGTTAAGCATCCACTGGTTTCTGCTGCGATTCTGTTTCTGAATATCTCTTTTTTTTGGGAGGGGTGGAGGAGTTCCTACTGTTTACAAAAGGAAAGCATTTCTTGTTTTGGACTTTGAGAACTTGTGATATACATTTTAATAACGTTTTCCAAAAAAAAAACAACAGCACATAAACAGTTAATGGAACTTCGATTATTTGTGAGACTTTTGAGACTCTTTCCAGTTGATTTCAACTGGAGAGGTAACTAGATGTTTTAATTTACTTGCTGCGATCTGATAACGGTCGGGGATTGCTCATAGGAAGTCCAGTGAGGCAAGAAATATGTGCAGTGTGATAATCAGACAGGTTGTTTACAAACCCTGAAACGACCTTGTTCCCACTTCTGAATAAAGACTGAACCAATGAAAATAAGACCCGAGTTGTAATAAACAGGAGTCATCCTTCAAGACGGATCTATAGACTTGCGTTGCTCTCCCTCTCCCACCAGTCTTTCCCTCCCTCTTTCTCTCCTCCAAATCTCCCGTCCTCTCTCTGCCATGGTAAAGTCTGCACCTCAGCCTGAGCTGGAGACACCTCTCTCCACTTGGCTTATTTTTAGAGTAATTTGTCGGCGGTGTTTTCCTTTTTTAATGGCACCAAAAGAATCCCAGAGCTCTCCGTGTAAGGGTGGAGGGGAGGGAGGGAGGGAGGGAGTTGAGGTGGGTGGGTCGTGGGTTTGGAGGTTAAGGGGCTATAAGGCGGGTGGGCCCCAGCTGCGGGCGCTTTGATTTGGCCTGGGAGGTGAAAGCGGCGATTGAGACGCGAGGCTGTGCCAGTTATCTTAACCTCCCACACTTCAAAAGCTGGGCGAGAGCTTGTCCGACTCCTTCCCCCCCACCCCGCCCCTCTCCCTCACTCTCCCTCCCTCTCTCTCTCTCCCTCCCTCCTTCCCTCCGTCCCGTAGAGGGAAAGGAATTGGGGGAGAGAGAAGGGGGAAGACTAAACCTTCGCTAGCCGTCTGAACAGAGGAGCGTTTCATTTCCTGCAAAAAAAGAAAAAAACTCCAGCCGGCATTCCTGAGCACTAATGTAGAGGGAG
Organism: Trachurus trachurus; assembly: GCF_905171665.1. Taxonomy (NCBI): domain Eukaryota; kingdom Metazoa; phylum Chordata; class Actinopteri; order Carangiformes; family Carangidae; genus Trachurus; species Trachurus trachurus. Next base: position 22,093,806 of record NC_139891.1, on the reverse strand, counting down.
GAGGAGGAGGAGGAGGGAGGAAGGAGGGAGGGAGGGAGGGTGGTGAGGGGAGAGGAGAGGAGAGGAGAGGAGAGGAGAGGAGAGGAGAGGAGAGGAGAGGAGAGGAGGGGTCAAGTTGCTCCTGAATCCCAGTGTTTGTGTCGGCTGGACCTTGTGAAGCGCTGGCCTGCTGCCCCCTACAACCAACCACCACGCAGGCACACATCCCTGCTGTTACCACCAACCCTTCTTTTTGAAACACACACACACACACACACACACACACACACACACACACACACACACACACACACACACACACACACACACACGCACGCACGCTTCTCGCCCGCAGCCCCTCAGGCCTCTTCCCCAGGCAGGAAGGGCCAGCGCTTTTCATGTCTGTGGTGGGGGAAGGAAAAATGCTCCCCAGGAAACAGGGTGCAGTACCGGGCGTGCGGGCCCAGCTTTGAGATCCTGGGATGAAAAGAGGGAGGGCGGCGGAGGTAAATAAAAGCGACAGGGGCTCTCTCTCTCTCTCTCTCTCTCTCTCTCTCTCTCTCTCTCCGAGCGCTGTGTTCCTTTCAGTTTCTGCTCCGTGCAGCTCAGGGTCAGCTCTCCTCGGGAAAGGTGGCCTCTGTCCTGTTCCCTTTTATCCACATGTGGTAAAGCAGTCTGCAGGATGGTGTGTGTGTGTGTGTGTGTGTTTGTGTGCGTGCGCTAAGACTTTGGAGTGTTAAGATGCAGCGAGCAGCAGGGCTCAGCTGACTTCTCTCCTACAAAAACACACTCTTGGCTTTGCCACAAGGGAGAGGCAAACTAATACCGTTTCTTTTCCTTTTTTCGCCTTCACAAAACATCCATCTTTTTAGTCGCAGGAGGCATCCATCCACCTCTGTCTCTGCCTCTCCCACTTTGATCACAGATTCTATTTGATGCCGCTCTGGTCTAAAATAACTCTCCTTGGCTTGTCAATAACTGAAGCTAACTCTGTTATGTTAGCTCAATCCTGGATCACGAGAGGGAAAAGAACACTTTTTGCAGCTTTGACAAACAATTTCCCTGTCAGGCGGGAACAGGGGCCAATTTTAGGGAGAGAGTCCTTGTGAAGTGGGATTGAGCAGTAAGGTACGCTGCTGCAGCATCCGCCTGCACTGCACCTGGACTCGCAGTTTGGTTTGTGTAATTATCAACGGTTGCTCCACGACGTCTACGCTTGTTTTAACCGTGCTGGGTCAACGTGGTGATCCTCCAGCGCCGAGAGTATTTCCTCATCTTGTTTTCCCATCGCCCACCTGCAGCGGCAGCCTTTAAATGTCAACCAGAAGCTATACACAATCGAGGCGTGCTCGCCTTCAGAGAGGGAGAGGAGGAATGAGTCAAGTCAGGGGAGGGCACACAAGTGCGTAGCATTGCCAGCTGGGTCACGGCAACCCCCATGTTGGACTAGATCAAAGCCAGACCAGCCCACATCCTGTCACTGACCTATAACCCCTCTGTAGTTCAGCGCTTGGCTCGACACTGCGGCTTTCATTCAATCAGCTGTAACATTAAGAACAAACAAAAAAAAAAAGAAAGAAAGAAAGAAAAAAAAAGTAATGATTGATTATGTAGACGGTAATGCTTGTAATTTGTCCCTTGCTGATGTGGGGAGGCATGCTTGCACGCTGAGACACTTTTGACTCATTCTGATTCATCTTGATATGTCTGGTTTTGGTTAATGTGACGTGAATGTGACCCCGTGTTTTCAGTGTAAGGACTGCTGATGTGTTTCCCATGGAAAAACTTGTCTGATTTTCCCTTTTTTGTGTACAGATGCAGTTACTTCATAGTTTGTGCAGTTGATTGATCGTCTTGTCTTTTGTTCTCATCTGTGTTGTTTTTGTTTTTTTTCCCCCTCCTTTTTGTTTTCTTTTCTTTTTCTCTTTTTCTTCGTCTCCAGGAGGAAAACGGAACAATTTCTCCACATGCAAAGCGAAGGCAGCAGCTACGGGCCCTCTGCTAGAGATGGAGGCCTGTTAGATTCCATGAAGACCCTTAAATCTCCAAACTGAAGCCTCCAGTTCTCAGAGGACCCCCCACCCCACCTTCCTCTCCTCTCCTCCCTTCCCTCCCCTACCTAACCCCTACTGCCTTTTCCTCCAACACAGTCACATGCCACCACCACCACCACCATCACCACCACCAAAAAACACTTCACTGTTTGACTCTACTCCCTTCCTGAAGGCGCCTGCTGTAGAGACACTGAACTGAACCAAGACAATCATGATTAAGTAGGAGCACCCTCACGAAAAAAACACTTCCTCTCACGGAAAAACCCCTGAAAGCATCAAATTTTGACGTCTGTGGTTTTTTTTGTCAGTTTCCTTTACGAATCAGCTTTACTGCAATCCAAGGCACTGCACTGAAAAACAGCAGCAATTTTGATGTGTGCACAAACTTCTTGCCCCCCCCCCCTCCCTGCACCGCCCCAAACTCCCCCTAACACCTGTTTCTAAGTTATTGTAAGTTATTTGTCACCTCTGTTCCTTTGTATAGTTTATTAGGCCGACATTCACTTCCCCCTGAATATCCCCCTACCCTTTCTCTCTCTCTCTCTCTCTCTCTCTCGCTCTCTCACTGGATTTTTGAGACCATTTGGGGTTTCGCCCGACTGACCAAACACCTCTTTTTAGACTGCACTAAGGAAGATGGAGGGATCTCATCTTGTCTAAAGAAACGTCCTCAAGACGCCATTTTAGTTCGTCGCTGACCAGTTGGTGCAAAAAAGGATCAACAATTTTGATTTGCTTTTCATTTTAGACTGAATTTTATTTTGAATGCTTTTTTTTTGTATCTTGAACCCTTGTTTCAATTTCTCGGTGTATATTTTAGTGATTTTTTTTTTTAATATTGTTTTTTTTTTTTATATAGTGGTCTATATGAAAATAAGCTTTGGACACAGGAAAGCCATTTTTCTTGTTGAAGCGTCTTGCAGAAAATTAAAACTTAAGGCTTCTTTTGATAACTATTTGTAACAAATAGTGACCTCGAGTCTTGCTCAGATGTAAAATAATGCTCAGTATGTGTACTTTTTAAAACTGTCAGGATATGTCAATTTTCTTGGTATTTTTGCAGGCAACATTAGGACAAAGGCGAGAGTGATAGCTCAGAGGCCTATATTTTATTGTTCTAAAACATGACAAATGAAGCAGATATATATATTTACCCCAGCACTTGGCAGTCTTTCTTTTATTGCAATGGACCTTTGTCTTTTCTCTCTGGTAGCTAATAGTGTGGTCTTTAGCCATGTTGTTTATTCCATGCAAGCATCTCTGTAACATTTTGATTTTAATGCTCTATTTTAGTATTACTTGATGAATTCCTTTTTTTTTTTATTATCATATTTTGGGTCACTGTCATCTTGGTAGAGCATTTTGCTTCCCAAGTGGTCATATTTGAACTGTTTCAACATGTTTTTTGTTTTTTTGTTTTTGTTTTGATTTTTTTAAGGAAAAATAAAAAGGCACCATTGGCTCATGTGATCACTTGTGTGGTGGAAAGACCAGAGCTATAAGTGCCAGATGTAACAGCCTGCGTGTGTCATCCTTGGAGATTAAAACAGACAGTGGTGTCACCTATTGGTGAGATGAAGCAGGTAAAATGCATTCAATACAACAACTTTCAACAATAATTTAAATCCAAAAACACACAATGCTCAGGGCTGCATCTGTACAGTATTGCAATGATAATGATTTAAACTGTTCAACTGAGATGATTTCAGTGTTCAAAAAAAAAAAGAAAAATTCTGGAAAAACTCAAAATGTCTAAAGGTAACAATTAAATTTTAGTCCAAAAAGTCAACAACATTTTTTGTGAGAGAGCCAAGATCAAAGGAACATCTCATTTATACACAAATCTGATTTGTGCCTCTTGAATGTGGCCATATCAAGTAAAACAGCGCCACCTTGTGTCCCTGCTGGGGTAATGGGACATTTTGAAGAAACTAAGAGGATCAAAACAAATTCTCCTACATTTTGAAATACTAAAAAAAGGACACAATCTGTGCATCAAGGTCAATTTTATGCTTACAAAAGATATAAAGGCCTAATATATAGTAGTATGTACTGCACATGATAATATTGTGTGTGTGGTATTGTTGCTTCATTTGGATGTTTTACTGTGCAGAGTTTGACTCGACTCTGCACAAGCTGTTTTCACATTCATCTGCTGAGGTGGGAAAGTTTCTCTGCGCTCACCTAAATCTCAGTTTAAAATCGAGTGTGCCACAGTAGAACTGATCTAGAAGCCACCTGTAGTAAGATATACAGTTTACACAGATGTGGTGTTGAAACTTTAAGACTCTAGTACACACACACACACACACACACACACACTGAGACCGTCATTGATTTATGTATTTGTTGATTTCTTTGAAGAATGGTAGAATTTTTGACTAATAAGTTGAACTTTTTGTGGAGAAACCATAACAGTCAAATTATTCTCCCAAGCATATTGTTTTGTGTTTTGTAATTGACTGAAAACATAATGTATTAACCTTAAACTGGTACCGTTTGTGCATTGATGTGATGAACTTGTTGCTTAGTGAAACATCCGGAACAGACATACAATTTATTTGGACTCGTGTCTGAATCCAGCTGGTGAAATTCAGTCCAATGTTCACTCTGTCTTATCTGAGAGCACATGATTATTTTCCTTACAGTAGGTCCATCACTATGAGCAGTTATCCTCACTTAATACATTGTAATTGTAAACTTATTGATTATAGCTGCTTTAAGTACCCAGTTGAATTGCTATGGTCAAACTCTCAGTTACTTCCTATAGCACTGCCCCGTGTGGCACATTCAATTTAAGCCGAGTGAAAGCGCCTCAGGTCATATTCAAAGGACTTCAATGAAAGTTTTATTTTCATACATATTAATTTGTGCTATTTTAAAACCGATGCTGGTAGATATGAGAGGCACTGACTCTCTGATTTTCATGTGCAGCGGCAATACAGTCACTCCAACAAAGGAACAAGGTGTTCAAAAAAATCTACTTTAATTTAATGTTATCTTCTCACACAAAAAAATGTCATTTAGTGGTTAAGTGCATAAGAAAACAGACTGAGACAAAAGTTGACCTTACATGTAGAAGGCACAGGCACTTTTTCTATTTCCATTTTTCCTACAAGTCTGTCTTGGATGGTTCATTTCACGATTTCCTTTTTTTTTTGGACCATTGTCAGATTGACGTCTTCCACACAAAACCAGAAACACTTCAAGCCGTCACTACTTGTACTTGTAGAATCCTTCTCCCGTCTTTTTGCCGTATTTGCCCTCTGCAACCATCTTGTTCAGCAGCTCACTGGGGGCGAAAAGCGGGTTGTCGGGATCCTTTGCACTCCAACCTAAAAATTAACGACAGAAAGACATCAGTTTTTACATTTCATAAAGAATTAATTCAAATTGGTGTCGTTTCTCCCTGTAACTCACCATCCATAATGAATTTCATTGTGTCTAGTCCTACGTAGTCCGAGAGCTCAAAGGGTCCCATGGGATACCCAGCACCAAGTTTCATGGCAATATCAATGTCCTCTTTGGATCCATGACCTGAGGAAGAAAACAGTGGTTAATGTAAACACCAAGCTGCAGAAATCATTCAAAAAAATATAATAATAATTTTCCACACCTCTCTCATGCAACCGGATGGCCTCCAGGACGTAAGGCACGAGCAGGCGGTTTACAATGAACCCTGGTGTATCCTGAGCACAGAGAGACAGTGGGTTGGGTTCTGTTGAGAGGGTCTTTCTGATATAATCTGTGAGAAACCTCAGATGTCATGAAATCAGGCGGCGGGTCCTACCTTGCAGGAAACAGGTGTTTTTCCAAGCTTTTTGCTGAAGTCCAGGAGGGAATCGAATGTCTCTTGGCTCGTTGCTGACGTACCAATGACCTGTGGATGAAATGAAATGAATACTTCAGTGATGCTGCCATTAGACACATGGATGATGACCAGTACCTCAAATCTCCCTGTCTACCACCTGGGGCTTTGACGCTTCATCACTGTATTAAATGAGTATTAATCTGAGTCAGTATATTCTGCTCACCACCTCTGCTGGACAGAGGTGGTGAGCTCAGCATGTGAGCGCTGTCTACTACTAATATTTTATTTATTGACAGTTGAAGACTTCAAGGTATTTTCTAGTGGCCAATACAGGCTAATGCAGCGCTACCCTCCCCTTGATTATGTCCCCGTCTTATACAGGTAAGAGTGTAAAGACGCTGCAGAAACCAGGTCCATGACCAAAAAAAAAAGCATGTATGGTCGGCTTAACTGTTGCAGCAGGCCTTTAAAGAGGAAGTATGTAAGTCCGGTCGCTTTTCCACCATTTTGCTAACCCTCCTCCTGGCCATGTGCATTTGTTTACAACGCAGCTGGCGAGAAATCAATCAATAGAGCAGTACATAACGTTATATATCATATACGAAGTTTCTACATGTATATTTGTGTAGTCTTATCTGTCATAAACAAGAGATTACGGGTTACGGGATGCGTTTGAGTTGCGGTGCGCAGAGACGAGAGCTGGGACACTGGGGCGGCGGCGCTGATCTTGCAAGGTTGGTTTCCAGCCAAGAGACGCAGTAAGTGACATGCACGTGGAAGGCAGAGAGCCTCTATTCTCCCTCGTAACGAGTTAAGATATTTATTAAATCATCACAATTACTCAAAAGCTGTTGAATTTAGGTAAAAATGTAGCATAGTTAAGCTACAAATCCTGCATAGTTCCTCCTTAAGTATCACTCTGAATATTGTGACTGAATAACATCTATGTAAGCATTCAGCATTACTGTTGAGCAAATATATATAAATGCTAGTGTGTTGTCAGAGCCAAATCAACAGGTTAAAGTGCAAACTGAAAGAGACTTGTTTGAAATGATTATGTATCTGTGTCAGTGTTGCACTCCTGTCTTCAGTATTTCACTATACAGAAGTCCTTCAGTTCATATAAACAAGGCTCTTATTTTGAAACAACAGTTTATAACAGATATTTACTTTGAATATAAATGTCTCCACTGCTCAGATAAATGTGCAGCAACAGTTACTTCAACTCTCTTGTCTCAGCTCTCAGTACATCTGTTCACACCTGGATTTAAAATGCATCTCAATTGACCACTTGTGATCGGATATGACTTCCATACTTTATTTTCAAGTCAAGAGGTATGGGTTGCTGTTTGTAGCCAAACCAATTAATGTGAAACTGTGTTAGGACTAATTACACTGTGTCAAAGGATGTCAGCAGAGTAGTTGGTCCTTCAATTATGCAACCATGATGCATTCGTGTTCACACTGTAAAAAGGCATGTGGCCCAGACCTGAGTGTCAAATGCATCACCAATGCATCTTGGTTGCGTCTCACTTGTGCATATAGCTGACAACTTGTGATGGGATCACCTGAGAGAGATGTTAATACCAAGTCTGAACATGGCAAAACACACGTACGTACGCACACACACCACATCTATTGCATTACTTCTTAGGATTGCATAACCTTCATCTAGATTGTCCATTTTAAATACGCAGACAAAAAAAGGAAAAAGGAAAAAAAAAACACACGCACATCCGTGCCAAGAACTTTGGGCAGGTGCTGAGCCGAAGACTTACAAAGATTAAAAAGAAAATAGAACGGCTCGCACACCACTACGCAGACAAATAAATACAAATTAACATTGTGGTTGTTTTGTTTTTCGGGGTCTTACCTCTACAAGCTTCATCATAGGGACTGGGTTGAAGAAGTGAAGGCCTCCGAATCTGTCCAGCCTGTTGGTGGAGCTGGCGATGTCAGAGATCGGCAGGGAGGATGTGTTGCTGGCAAAGATGGTGTGTCTGAAAATGCAAAGTGCAGAAGAACAGGCAGGAAGCAGCAGTGAGTACAGGCAGCTGTTACCACTAAAAGCAAGAAAAAACCTTTCAGCATTTTCTCCTGTCTTGTCCAACAGCTGCTCAGCTCCTCCGTGTGTTCAGAAGTGTGTAAGAGTTGATTCTGCCTTTCTCTTCTTGGCCCTTATAACTAATAAACAGAAATTAAAATGTGCTCACGCTGGTGCGATCTTGTCAAGCCGACCGAAGAGATCCTGCTTGATTTTCAGATTCTCCACAATGGCCTCCAACACGAGATCCGACACCTGAGCAGCAGATTCAGCGTCTGTGGAGGTTGAAACGTTCTGCATGACTTTCTGGATGAACTCTTCACCTGCCTGCAACAAAACCAGACAACAATATTGTCAACACATTTTAGTCTATTTTAGTGACCCAGTGGTTCATTATTTTCTCTGTTGATCTCCTGTATCTCACCTCCGGCTTATCAGCAAACTTCTTCTTGACCACTCTTTTCAGACTCGCTTCGATTCCTTTGACAGACTTTTTCAGGACGTTGTCATCCATGTCCACCAGCGTCACCGTGTGGCCGGTTGATGCAGCAACCTGCAAGAGAGAAACGAGTTCACTGTGACTTATAATACAACAAACAAGGTGATATAGGTGTTTTTTTTTTATGTAGTGTGCAATGCCTAAAGGAAAACGTGGGGAAACACATTGTGAGTATTTGTAAAACAGCTTGACAAAGTTCAGAGAAATCTAATAGTACAAATACAAAATGACCGTTTTTTGTAGAAGAACTTGTATAGTGTCAGGATGCAGTGAGCATGTGTGAGCAGCTCACTCTCCAATAGTGACTGAGGACTAAAAGTAGAGGGCGACACCTTGTGGCTAAATGTGTATCCTTCAAAATTCCCTGCATTTGTTCCCAATACTACTACTACTACTACTACTACTAATAATAATAATAATAATAATAATGAGAAGAAGAATATTTATTGTCCACAATGTGGAAATTTGTCTTCGGCTTCACAAATTCTCACAATAAATGAATTACACAACCTCATAATGATTGATCTGTCTGAATGAAATGCATCTCATTGTGTTATATTACGCCACAAGGAAACAACTGCATTTAAATATGGACAACTGAATTATTTGACACCACAACTTCCTGATGCAAACAATCAGTGATTGTACTGGGAGAAAAGAAAACCAATCACTAACAAGGAAATGTCAAACTTTTTTTCAGACCATTGGCTAGTTTTGGCTTTTTGTAAATTGCATGATAAGGGATCATTGACAACAAAGTGTCTTTATGCAATCTTTTTCATTTATCTTTTCATGGTAGACAGTAGTGGGGAAAGAGTTAGGGACACGGGCAGTTTGACCTCAATGACCCCACATGAGGATTTGATGCGTGACCTGAACATCTTTGGGTTTTGGACCACAAGTCCCACAAAAATGAAAACATGTAAAGACGTTGTCACCTGGTCTTTAGGAACCAGCACCAGGATTTATCATAGTTTTATGACACTTTATAGACAAAGCAATCAATCAGGGGAATAATCAGGAGGTTTGCCCCAATTTTCATTCAGGTTCAGAGGTGCTCTTTCATGAGATTCAAACTTAAACACAAACTGGTGAATTCACAGTTATGGTGTTGGCTGTTGGGCATTTAAATCCTTAAATTTGTACTAAAAACTGGTTGAGCAGGCTGCTACAAAACTGCAGTCTGTCATTGGTTAATGAAGTTCTCACCTGTTTTGCAAGCATTTTAACACAGTCTCATGGCTGCAGTGTGTATGCAATGAATGCATTGCATTTTTTGATGGCTGGTGTTAGTGTTTTTTTTTTCTCTGGAGGTTTTATTCTTGTATTGGTTACTTCAATTGTTTTTACTCTTTATTATCAATACGGAGTTAAACGCCTGTTTTCCTATTGGTAACAGTGACCCCGGCCTCTAGCTTGCTATTGTTTACTTTGTCTTTTAGATGTGGTTGACTGTTTGTAAACGAGTTTGTATATGTATTTTCTATAACATAATTTCTGTGCAGTTTATTTTAAATACATATTAAATCGGCAGGTTAATTCAGTCTGCTCGGTAGCATGCGCACTAAGTTTATGACAGGCAGGACTTTCATCCAGGTGTACGTCAGTTACAACGTCATCAATTTGCACAATTGCACACAGCTGTTAAGTTTAACGGGTCCAATGCTTTATAATATTATGTACTGTTTACATAACATACACCCTAGTGAGAGCTGGAGGCGCACGGTCTGCTCTCCTCTGCAGCATGTTGTCAGCCTGCTGCCTGCTAGCTGCACTGAAGCTAAATGCTAAGCTGCTCGGCTCTACGGAGACATTTGTCCGCGTACCTGTGCGATCCCTGCGCCCATCTGTCCCCCTCCGATGATCGTCACATGCTTAATGGCAGCAGCCCTCACGGCCGAGGACGACAGACCTCTGCACACGTGGTGGGTAAAGAAGGCCATGGTGCGTTCGTGGACCTGCTACAACAACCAGAGCTGCTCCGACTGGGACAGACACACTCGCTGCAGATCCGGACCCGGACACACGGAAAGAAAAAGTGGGAGGAAGGTCGGCGATCACGTGACCACGAAGACACTTCCGTGACCTTTCACACACATATTCACAGTCAGGAGGAGTTGTAACAAATCAACTAATAATGATAATGGGAGTTTTAAAACTTCTGATTGTGTCTCATGGGCAATCTGTATTGAACACACATTCAGATTTATCATAATTATATTTGACCATTTATAATTTGACCCAGGGACCTGGTTGTTCATTTGACCCAGCCTGGTGAGTGAAAGAGAGAGACTATTGCTGGGTTACATATTATCCATACACTGGTTGTTTTCTATCTTACATTCATACTTTTATATCTAGTAACAACAAGAACAATGCTATTTTATATAAACAATTTCTCATAGTCATTCAAACACAAAAAGAGACCACTGTAAATGTGCTTTTAATAACATTTACAATTTTTATGTCAAAAAAATCTGAATATTTTTATTATTCCCAATGAAAAATTGTTGTGTAAAAACTGGTAATACAAACACAACAGTGTACAATAGGCACTGCTTGATGTAACTGATATCAAACACCATTTGTCTTGTGATGTTTGTTCTGCACTTGCCTTGTATTCTGTTAGCTAGTGGCTCATATATCAGCTAATTTTCATGTTTGTTTGTTTTTTCTGACATTGACACTTCTTCTTTCTCCCTTTGTTTATGCATGGTTGCCCATAAAGGTGGAATAATTTTATTTTTAGACAGACTCCTCTTTTTATTCCTATTTATAAAGGTTAACTGTGGTTTAATTTTCACAGTGATATGGAGAGATTGATCAATAAGGTTTTGAGAAGACATAGGCTACACGTTATCAAGAATAAATCACATTGTCACAATCGTTTCATGAGAAGGGGTGAAATATGTGTATATTTTATTCCAACTTTATGGGCGACCGTGTAGATTGTTAAAGGCCAAACATAGCAGCTAATGATACTAAAAACAATGTGACAGGAAATGGATCATGGCCAAACTTAACAACTAAAGTATCATGAGGGTATGCTCTCCTCAAAACATGTCACCAGGTAAGTTAAATCAAATGTACTTGTCATTATTATTTATTTCATTATTATTCATTATTGTCTTCAACATTATGGTGACCAAAGTTAGCAGCAAATGTTATTGAAAATATAATTTATCTAGACATTACAACAAATGGACAAGGTTACTGACATTTTATCAGGTTATCAGGTTTAGAATATAGAATACATTTATATCTTTTATTTTTACCATACTTAGTTAGCAATTCTACTGTCAATGCAATTCTTTTAATATTGACATAACATCTTGCCCACTTAGTATTCTGTGAATCCCTCAATGTAAGATGAATCCAGACAGTTCAACAATGGCATGGGAAGATGTATCAACAAGCAGCTTGGTTCAAAGTATTGTGACCAGCTCAGCTGTGAATGATCCCATCAAACACCTTTGACCCAGCATGAGCAAACCAAGGTGCAAAGTGTGTTCTTGAGCCAGCAGTCAACACAGGAATGTGTGTAATAATTGATGAATCAAGCATAAACCTAAACAGATGCATTTATTAAACGTTGAAAATAAGCATGAGGTTCCTTAATGTCTTTCAGTCACTACTGTCAAAGTCTCACCTTATTGTTGAAATGATAATTCCCTTCCACCAGGCGAGTGTAAGTCTACTACAGTAAGAGAGTGTGGTTTCTCCGTTTAGGTGCTTATTCAATAAACACCTACAGTAATTAAAAGTGCCAGAGCGACCCCTGCTGGTGGATTTACTTCTATTCCTTCTTCCAAATGAATGATTTGGTATCAGTTTGTTTTTTCAGAATGAAGAAAGTGACTTAAGTGATGTTAGGACTAATGCACAGATCAGTGGCTCCACTGCACAACTTAAAAGCCTTATTGTCATTTTTAACCAATGACATGAGCATTTCTCAGCAACAGATGCACACAAGATAAATTGAGGTAATTGTTTTTAAGAAAGTCCGTCTTTATAGACTGGCTGCCAATAATCCATTGAGTTTTTGAGGAAACATAGCTTAAACTCTCGGCCAAAAATATAAATCTTTCCTTTATGCCCAAATAAAGGACATTACCTGGTGAGACGTGGTCATTTTCATTAATCTGAAATACAGTATAAAGATAACCTTTCAATTTTAGTTTGTGGTCTGTGTCTTCTGTGTATTACATGTTGGGACTGCAGATGGAAATTAGCTGTGAGCTAAATCTGGTGCAACCGTCTTCTCATTTCCTGCAAATGATTAATGCCATTGCACACTGTCCCTTAATAAACTAAATAAACTAAACAAACAATACAGATATTCAACATGTATCTTTTAAAATCAAAGATACCTAGCATGTAACACTGACACTATAATCACTTAGCTGCTAAACAAATAATTAATAAACATCATTATGATTAATTGAACTTGATTGTTACTTGATAGGAATGTAAATATACAAAACATTTACTGCTTCCTAATTCTTCATTGAGATAATCTGCAGTGATTCTGCACTGATTTAAGTCAATTATAATACCTATGTTGGATTGTGGTGCTTTGTGATGAGTTCTTGACCTTACGTAAATGAAATGTATGTTAATTTCCTTAATAAATTAAAGAAATTATAGATAAATTATACATAATAAAAATAGTAATGGCACATGCAAAAATGCCACTCTCTGTTAGAAAAATACATCTCATTGCTTTTCAAACAACATGTCTTCCCAGGTGACCTTTACCACCAACATCTCTGGCCTTCTTTTCAAGGTGTTGGCATAAGAGCAACCTGTTTACAGCGAAATATGTGCAAACCAAGTCTTCCACTGTCTCAGCTGCGAGTGCTCACACACACAGTGTAAGGACAGGGTGACAGTGTCAAGCCGAAGCGTCCTTGCAGGGATGGAGGAGGCGTTCCCTCCGGCAGGCTGAATGTGAAGGACTGCAATAAGCTGGTGACCATCAGGAACAGCTCCATCTTCGCCAGCTGTTCACCCATGCACACTCTACGTCCTGAGGGATACATGGGATAAATCATTAGATCCTCTGCATGTCAAGTTAAAATACATTTTATATGTGTCTTTTGAATAATGCAGCCCATGGCATACCGATCCCAAATGGTATAAAGCACTCTTTCCTGAGCAACTTTCCATCATCATCCAAGAAGCGTGCTGGGTTGAAACTGTCTGGGTTGTCCCATAGAGTGGGATCTCTATGGACAGACCACAGATTGGGCAAAATAACAGTTCCTTGGGGAATAGTGTAGCCTCTGAACACTGCAAAGAGGGAAATGGTCCATTAAAATACGATCATCTCAGTAAAAGCAAGAAATTACGAGGAATCTTAATTATCCCCTGGGGGACAATTATTGTCTGAGAGATTTGACAGGGTGAGCATTAACAGAGCATTTAGTAAACACAGAGCGGTCACTGGTGCTGTCTGACTTCACCTGTTGTCTTGGAGGCCATGTGTGGAATACCCAGAGGAACCACTACAGTTAATCTCTGCACTTCCATGATCGTGGCTTCGGTAAATGGTAAACTTCCCTTATCGGACAGAGACGGTTCCCGATGTCTCCCCACGACTTCATCAATCTCTGCCTGGACCCTCTCTACAATCAAAAGGGGGGGAGCAAAGCAACATTAAGTTAATTAACCTAATCTCTTTCTCATCTGAAAAAAGACTGTAATTCCACACTTTTTTGGGATGATCATGACAATTTTAAAGGGGACCTATTATGCTTTTCCAGCTTTTCAGACTTATAAATATGTTTAAAATGTTGCATACTTGCTTTAGAGGACGTGGACGTGACATATCATGAAGTAGGCGTAATCCCCGGGGGCAGTTTCAGGAGCTCTAAACCGCTGCAAATGCTTGAGTTTGGAGAGTTTTTTGGCTGAATCTGAGTATTTCAGTGCAAAGCAGGAAAGAGCCAGGGTGGAGGAGTGCACAGGCAGCTTGTATGCAATAAATATGGAGTTTTTAATCTATCAAAACTTTCATTAGTGGCCCACTGGGGTCCAATATCACATTAAAAGCCCCTGAAACGAACATAATAGGTCCCCTTTAAAGTATTAAAGTGCAGCAGTATATGTATGTATTATGTATTATGTATGTAAGAGTTAAATAGCATGAAGACATTGGATCTCCTAACATTAGTTGGTAGTTGAGATTTCCACTTCCCTTTTTCTCCCAAGAGAGCCTCCTATTCATGCAGAAAACAGGGCATGTGGTTCATATAAAACATTTGATGTGGTTCTACAATACAAAGTTTGAACTAGAATGTTCTAAGCATCTGAGCAGAGATAATTTTCCTAAGAACCAATAATACGAACTTGGACAGCATCCGACTGGAGTTACTGCAGGTGTAGGTTGGTGTTATATAAGAAAACCACAAAAGGTGCTAGATTGTAGCTGTCTTTACCTATTCATTGTATTTCAGGATGGATTTACCTTGGATATCAGGGTATAACACCATGTAGAGCAGAATCCACAAAACTGAATTTGTAGTAGTGTCAGTGCCGGCAATGAAGAGATCTCCGACTATATAAAAGAGGTAATCATCTGTGAAGCTGCTGTCCTTCTCCTCCTTCACCTCCATCAAGTACATGTCTACAAGATCCCTTGCGTTTTTAGGATCCAGTGTTTCCCGATGTTTTGCAATGATCCTTTTCAGGAACACAGTGATGTCTCCTTCCACCTGCCTCAACTCCTTGAAGACACCAAAAGGCAAATAGTAGAGCAGTGGAAAGACATTGATGAGGACTGCAGGGCTGTTCACACAGATCTCCAGCCCACGCTCCATCAGGTCCAGTAATGTGCGGAACTCACGGTCTTCGTGATGGAAATGTTGACCCAGGACCATTGAGCAAATGACGTTGGACACGGCGTTGCTGATCAACGGGGCCAGGTTAACACCGGCGCCACCAGACGCCTCATTCCTTCGCAGCAGCTCTGTTTTGACGGTGGCCAGGCCTTGCAGGATGCACGGTTCAAGGCTCAATTTTCCTAGGCCAAAGTTACGGAGAATGGCGTGGCAGAATTTTCGTTGCTTTTTCCATATGGGCCCGTAAGGTGCAAAGACTATTCCTTCAATTAAACCAGAGAAAGGACAGGTACAGGGTCAGTATGATCAGCTTTCATTCTTTTCTCTATGGATTTGTCACATAGAAAAATACCAAGAAAAACACAATTAAGTTGGTTGTATTGTTTCTGAATCAAACTACACCCTAAACTCTGTAATTGATGCTGCAGGTTATGCAAAAGACTTATTTTGTCCTTTACTCCTCTCAGTATCTTTGTCTAGGTACAACGAGTCTTAATTGCATAGCTGAGGTTTAGCAATTAGGAGGGTAAATACAATCTGCCTATGATTTGAAGTGGAAATGTGTAGACTGAAGTTTGAAGTATAACTATAAACACCTATAAATGCAATAGAGTACAACATGTGTTCCAACTCCTTAGTTGTGTGTTTTAGAAAGTTGTTGATTCAACTTTATGGTTAATTTGGAGGTTAATTTGTGGTGCTGTCCAACTGTATAAGGTTATAGCCTACATCTAGACTGAATAACAAACAGACCAACAATAGCTCAAGGTACACAGTGTGCCAACTAGTCTGAGAATATGAGCTCAGGGACAACAGAAACTGAAATGATAAAGACAGCTTCTGCATTTTAAACTTTTAAATGGTGCCTACTCAGCCCATGTGGGTTTATAAGACACCAGAATGTTCACATGACAAACCATAAAGTACAGTTATACAACTTCACATTGGACCACCTCAAAAGCTTCAATTTGCAAATGTCAGCAATACAGTGTGTTCTGCTTGCTGCCACACTTTTCCTATACATCACACCAAAGCAAAAATATCCTAATGAAAGAGTCAACTCAACACATTACCTTCATTTGATGATACACCAACTACAGTATAATGGCATTTTTCCATAATCAGCACAAGTTAATTACAATGCTCACAAGGCCTTTTAAACTCCAGAAACAGGCATCCTATTCTATTTGTTGCCTCCCTTTAGTGCAATAAAACTGAAGTTTATCGGTGTACATTTAAGTTATAATTTTTTTATTTTGAAATGAGTGCTTTGCAGATAAAGTCCAGATGTATGTTTACACACAATTCAAACAGCAGCATCCATTGATGTTAATTTACTTTCAGCACTTTTGTGTTTTATTTGCAACTGTCATTAAAAAGAAAAGAAAGAAAGAAGGGATTTCAGCTATATAGGCTTACATGGACACAGTGGCTGCCTTGCTCTCTTGATATTGACATTAGCCATTGTAAAAAACAATATTGGTCACTCATTACTTCATTTCCTTTTGGTCTCTAAGTACAGCAAAGGCCTACATCATATGTATTGTAAAGATACAAGAGAGAAATGTGCAGCTTCATCCTTCAGCTTGACTCTGGTTTTCTAACAATGTGTCCACCCTTTTTATCAGTAAGAACAGACCATTACTAGAAACACATCTAGTCTCTAACATGACTTTATCAGCTCGCCTCATAGAGATCAATGGGCTCTTTAATGCAAAAACGCTGTCTTACCTTTGCGTTTAGTCATGATAGTGACTGAGGGGATATCCGGCCTGTCGGAGAACACCTCGGGATGGTTGGACAAAGCGTCCTTGACCACTTCATATCCATTGAGCACAACGATCAGCTGGCTCCCTACAAACAGGCTGTACACGTTGCCATAAATAGTGGCTTGCTCCGTTAAAACAACCAAGGGGCTCCTCACAGCCCCGTTGCTGTCGGGCTGCTGCTGTCCAAACCTCCTGTGGATGAAAGACGGGACAAGGAAGCCACCGAAGTTACCGACGACAGGCCACGGTTTGGGACCTGGAGGGATATTTGCAAAGAGTCGTCGTTTCTGATAAAAACGCACAATGTGAAACACCAGCAAGGACACGAGCAAAGCTACAATGTTTACATGCGACACCGGGCTGCTCACTTGCTCCAGCAATGACAGCGGAAACATGGCGTTTAGAGCTGATATATAAACTGAATGAAGGGAGCTGACGATGCTATCCCATTTTACAGAATCATCCCCAAAAAGTTTTTAGTGTCTGAATGCGCCGACACGACGAAACTGGTATTTAACCACGGATTTAACTCACACAAACGCGCTCTTCCTGTGTTGTTGTGAAACAGTCAACGTTGTACCGTTACTGGCTTCCTATTGGCTGACCGAGCTGTGGCCTGCTGTGATTGGTCCGTTGAGATCACAAGTTTTTCAGCCCTCTTCATTGTCTTACAGGCTGCACCACCGTGTATGTTTTCTATGTGTTTTATATATTATATATTTTTTTTATAATTTACTTATTCTAAGATTGTCCCGGTTTATTATTATTCGTTGTCTGCCGCTTGAGCTGGAATGAGCCAGAAACTTGAAACTTGGCCCAATGATTGGAAAGGATGTGCATCAACTTTTATTAAAATATGAGCCCAGTTGGCCAGATGGTGGCGCTGTAATTCACGTTTTAAAAAGTTTTTTGGGGGAGGCCACCCCACGCCCACCACACCCTAAGTCTGATTGAAATTTGATACACAGGTCCAGCCTATGGGTCCAGCTCAATGTGCTCTTCAAAAAAGCCAATCAGACCATAAAGGTCCTAGCCTGGTTGGCACGACTTTCCAATGTTGATACTCAGCATTGAGTCTGGCCAAGACGTTAAGAGAATCCATTTCTCAAAGCGCATCCTTCAAACCTGGTTTACCCGCCCCCCTCAAATGCCTCAGTCTGCTATTGGTCGAAGCCAGAATAGGCGGTGTCGAAGCTTAAACCAATTACAATGAGGTTCCGGTCGCTGCTCCAAAGACGGTTTGGCTGCTCTACTGCGTCACTTACTTGAACACCCTCTACCCAGAGCCGTTGGAGAGGCTCGACGTTGATTGGCTCTCGAAAAAGAGGGTGGAGTTCCCGAAAATTCGGGAGACAGAAATCCAGTTGCATGCACGGTTGGCCAGACTAGTTGAAGTCAGCAGCGCTTTTGCGAGGCGTGACGTCACTAGTGTGGGCGCGACCAGGCTATAAAGGTCCGCCATATTAGTTTTTTTTTGCTAATTTGCATAATGTGGAAAACCAGTAAAATGAATAGAACTTTTGAAAGATTGACTCTATCAACACCAAATTTGGTATACTACAGCTTCGGGGGATGAAAAGACACATTTCTATTATAGAGTGCTGAAGCGGAAGCAGGAAGTAACGGCGCCATAATTTGGAAAAACTCTCCATGCAAGTGAACGGAAGTCAAAGTTTTATTTCGTGATCCGATTGAATTGTGCCATGAGAAAAAGAAAAGTCCTCTACCTGTTTAAAACATCACGTTTCATGCCGAGAAATCAGCAGTTTATCGTAAAACGGCAATGGAAGAATGTGTGTGACGATGCTCTACGGACTACAAATCTGGTGTCCCACAAAAAATACGTCACCAACTGACACGGGAAATGGTGGCATTTGGTGTGTGATGTCACCTACGCCTACGCGACCTGTAGTCTTTCTGGTTACTGATTCTTCAAAATTTTATTTTACAATAGGTTTACAACAAACTGCTGATTTCTTGGCATGAAACGTGATGTTTTAAACAGATAGAGGTCATATTTTTTTCTCATGGCACAATTCAAACGGATCGCGAAATAGGCTAAAACTTGGACTCCCGTTCACTTGTACTACTATGGAGACTTTTTCCGAATTAAGGACGCATGGCGCCGTTACTTCCTGCTTCCGCTTCGGCACTATAGCTAGATTGGTCAAAAAACATGGCCGCCACGGACCAATGACTCTTCGCAATGGGCGGGGCTTAGAAATAATTGGCCATAACTCCCACACCCTTTGACCTATCATCACAAAACTTGGTGGGTAGCTTCACAGTGGGACTGGGAAGCTGCCAACCAAAGCATTTTGAGCTCAGCCTATAGGGGGCGCTATAAATGCCACAAATCTGTATCTCAAAGACCATTGGACAAATTTGGTATGCATGCTCTAGGGGTGACTATTAACTAATATCTTGAGAGCCATGTTGATAGGTGAAAGTGGACGTGGCCTGTTCGTCATTAACCGTCATACTTTGCGTTTTATTTTGACCAGCTGGAAGGACCTAGGGACATGAAACTTGGTACATGGACTATAAACGACATCCAAATGCTGCTAAAAAAAATATTTGATCCCAATCAGCCTGACGGGGGCGCTATAACATAGAGTGTAAACTTCAAATGGCTCTCCCCGCCAAGCCATAAGTGCTATTAGACTTGAAATTTTACACACACGGCCACCTGACGGTCAGAGGGGTGAGGGACAGGGTGGGTGGTGTCGTCGGCTGCGGCGGGTCAGGGTCTCTGGTTGTGGGCGGAACAGGTTAGAACCAGGGCCGGCTCTACGCAGGGGCAAGAGGGGGCAGCGCCCCCTCAAATAAATGTCTTGCCCCCTCAAATCCAAATTTTAGAAGTTGAGAAAGCACATTTTAATATACTCAAAAAATGTGTATATTACAAGTTGACAAAATTATCTGCAGTAGCACAAAAATCCGCCGAAAAAGGGACAGTTCTTTTCTAAAATGTTCTGTTCTTTTTTCTTCTTTTTTTTAGTGTTCATAAGACCACCTTTCAGTTTTGTAAATCTTGACCATAGTAGACCCCCCCCCCCCCCTCTTCTCTGAGTACACCAGAATGCTTCACTCACATTTTAAAATCACAAAAATTTTCTGGGGGGTATGCCCCCAGACCCCCCTACAGGGATTTAGCTACTCACCTTTTTCACCCCCTCTGGATTTGCAATGCATCTTCAGGTACACCCCTAACCCCCCATATAATGTGGCTCTTTGCATTACGATAGTACAAAATTTGGGCTCTAAGACCCTGGTTGGCCACCCCGGCCCCGAGTTGGACAGGTCTGAAGGTAGAGGCCTGACAAAGTGCAATCCACTTCTCCAGGTTGGGGTTGGACACATAGCCAACAACCCAATTCAAAGAAGTTACTATAAGCACGGAGAAAAAAAAGTGCTGGAGCATGATGGGTTCACATGATGCCCCCTTCACATTTCTGACTGCCCCCTCATACAGTATATGCCTGCCTAGAACCTGCCCTGGTTAGAACCCGCAGATTGCCGCTTGCGGCTTTATTGTTTTTTTGTATTCACACTTAATGAAGTTTAACTCGGATACCTCCTCTGTCTTAAGACATATTGATCAAAACAACTCCTGATAATCCAGCTGTCACACTGCTCCCAACTGATTGACTGACTGACTTGAGTATGTGTGTGGACTGGTTAAACTGTGCATGTTGGTCTCCTTATTAACGAGCATTGCACACGATTCTGTCTTCATTTAGATGAGTGTGATCCAAACCCGTGTTTGAATGGAGGGAGCTGTGACACGGCTACTTATGGGGGCTTTGTATGTGTGTGTCCTGAGCCTTACACAGGAAAGAAGTGTCAGACAGGTAGGACTGTGTAACTGTTCTCAACCATGTGACTCTGGTTCAATCAACATCTGAAATAAATAATTATATAACTGAGTTCAACTTTGAGGCACTTGTTACTTTACAAATTAAAGCTTTACTTTGACAAACAAAACTGACTGTGTTTTAATCACATATTTTTAGATGTCTACGAAATGCTAGCAGTTCCACAAACTTTTTTTTTAGAAAGAAAAAAAACTTTTATAAATTAGCATTTTGTAACCTTTTCTGTGTCTGACTTATTAATAACTTCACAAGCACTCACATTTATACTGTGAGCCATTACTTGGGCCCAACCCCTACTGGGAATTGCAAGAACTAGGATAAGGAACTTCAAACTACAGTGACCATCTTACATAGGCTACTTTTACTGAAGTACAGTACCCTCATATTAACTAAGAGCTGTGAGAATTGAGAATTGTGAGTGAGAATTTTCCCGACATGAGAAATTGTTCCGAAAAAAATTAAATAAGTCTATATTTTAAGCTTGTTTGTAGTGGAAGCTCCCAGTGTCTCAGTTCACTGCTCTTCCTGTGTCAGTGCAAATCTCTCGTGATTTGCATTGACCGGCGGAACAATTTCTCATGTCGGGGCTTCAATACAAGAGGGACATTACCGACGAGCAGTATGGAGGTATGTGGATGTTTTTTGGTGTGTCTTTTGACACCAAAAGTTGGTATCCATTGACAACCATTATATGGACAAATACTGCTGCGCGGACCCCCCTGTAACTCTGAGAAGGGACGGAGGACTCTGAAAATTCTCACAGCTCTTAGTCGACATGAGGGTGAGTAGATAATGAGTGAAATTTGAATTTTGGGTGAACTATCCCTTTAAAGGTCACCAAACAAATTCTGACATTTTAACATATGTTTTAGGAAAATGATCAAATATGAGAATCATCAGTGTAGTTTTACCAGCTTTTACTATAAGGCTAAAACATACAGCTGCATGATTTTAAAATCCCAGTTTTGGTGACACCTAGTGGCAGTCTTAGGGCCCCTCAGGCCCCTCAGGCTCCTGCCTGAGCGCTCCTCCTTCCGTTGCTCCTGTCCTGAGGGACACAGTGGGACATTCTGCAAAGTCAGTAAGTATAACTCTCTCACTCACAACAAAATCACGTTTTAAGACCAATCCATAAGAATACAGATATAACACAACAATTAATGCTCAGTGGCCTGTTGTGCCTGTAGGACCAAACGACTGCTACCGGGAGGACGGAGAGTCGTACTGTGGCATGGTGAGTGTGACCCTTGAAGGGGAGGAGTGTGTCTGGACTGCAATTCTTATTTCATCCTGCAGAAAGGAGGAGATCCCTTCACAGACTAGATGCTGGCTTTGATGGCATTGGACCCCACAATTACTGCAGTTGAAGTATTAATACTTCATATACAGGTGCATCTCAATAAATTAGAATATCATGGAAAAGTAAATTCCAGTAGTTCAAGTCAAATAGCCCAAGTGCATATAGAAGGACATATTTTTCAGAATATGCTTTTTTAAAAACTGGTCTTTTGTAATATTCACATTTTTTGAGATACTGAATTCTAGGTCTTCATTAAATGTAAGCCATATTCATTATACAATTAAGACATTAAATGTTTCGTTCTGTGTGTAATGAATCTATATAATGTATTAGTTATTTGAATTGAATTACAGACATTCACCGTACAGTATGTGCTTTGTGTTTGTGTTGATGCAATTATCTTTAAAAAAATTCAGCTTCATTACATCTTTACAGAATAAGTAATGCACTGTTCATGTGCAAAAATACAAATAACTTATTTGTGTTTATGTGTCTTGTAACTAAATGTGTAAAAAGAAAATAGCAGGATGCCGAGTTTTAAAGTCTTTCTTTATTGAAGGAACCCTGATGGCGATGATCAGCCCTGGTGCTTTATTAACAAAAATGGCCAATTGAAGTGGAACTATTGTAAAATCAGGAAATGCTCTGCAGGTAAAACACACACACACACACACACACACACACACACACTGCCTGCCTTGTTGGCCACCCGGCCGCTCCGACTCGGCTGGCTGGCACACACAGCTCCTTCCTTCCACCTCTCTTATTTGATATTTTTTACTTGCCCTCCCATCTGACCTCACCAGCCATAAGTGTAACAGATCCCCGCCCAGTCAAGCCGGAGGTCACCCCCACCGCCCAGTTCTCTGAGTGTGGGAGGCTGCAGCCCGGTCGCTCAGCCAGGATCTTTGGAGGGAAGAAGTCTCTCCCTGGGGCTCATCCCTGGCAGGTGTCCTTGCAGACCAGACCTAAAGGCTCCCACGGGTCCTTCAGCCACATCTGTGGAGGCATCCTCCTTGAGTCCTGCTGGGTTCTCACTGCTGCCCACTGCATGTAAACACCAGCATCTTTGTTATTTACACAATACAATACCGTTTAGAGATTGTTTGATGTAGATTTGAAATGTGGACACACTCTTATCATAAATTTTGTTTGTTTGTGTAGTAAAAATGGGGTGGAAATGCAGGTGGTGCTGGGAGGAGTGGACATAGAGAAGCATGAAGAATATGATCAGGTCATTTCTGTGGAGAAGGCTGTTGTGCATGAGGAGTACAGGGAGTCCCCCTTTCATAATGATATTGGTGAGGTTCTGTTCTGTGTAATTGATTATAAGCATCCACATAGAAAAAACCTGCAGTGTGGTAAAATTACAATAACAGAGACTTTACCAGTGAACAGCTCCTTTGCCTGCAGCCATGCTTCAGCTGAAATTCACTGACAAACCGTACTGTGCCAAAGAAACACGCTTTGTGAAGACGGCCTGTCTGCCCGGGCTGCCCTTCAGCAGCGGGACGGAGTGTGTGATCTCAGGATGGGGTGTGACTGAAACACGTAAGTCTGTAGATCATCTATATAGACTGCACATGATCAGTCTGAGGTGTTTTCAAACTGGTAACTAGTATTTAGCCAAAAAGAACATAGCATAAAGATGAAATAAAATGGACGATTTTTTGAACCCTGGCAGCTCATGGATATTCATCCACTTCACCTAGGCCTATATCACGCATTTACATCGGAAAACAGGGTAATGTAATGTTTACTTGATCATTTCAAAGTCTGTCATTTCAAGGACTGTGTTATATTGATTAATTAGCAGCCAAGAGATTCAGACAAATGTAAAGAGAAACCTATTACTTTGCACTTTAAATATTGACATAACGTTGCATCAGAGTTTGTTCTGTGATTAAAAGTGGATTACATGACTGTATCTGATCTTCAAACTGTAAGTAGGCTATCTACAATGCACACACACTCTGGTCAAGTCTGCCTATCATGCCAGGATAATCACTTTTAAACTGTGGCTGAAAAGTACATGTGTATTCTTTTTTTTTTAAGTATATTTTTTGGCTTTTTTGGCTTTATTTGATTGCACAGTGAGACAGACAGGAAAGGGGGAGGCAGAGAGAGGGGAAATGACACGCAGGAAAGGCCCGCCCGACGCGGGACCCGAACCGGGGACGCCCGCGCCGAGGACCGCAGCCTCCGCATGGGGCGGCCGCTCCAACCACCGCGCCATGCACCGCCCCAGTACATGTGTATTCTTATTAATGCTTCTTTTTATAAACATCTTGTAAAGCGTGGCTTAAGACTTAAATCTCTGCATTTGAACTTTTTTTTTTCCAGAAGTATGGCTCCAACCAGCTGCTGGATGCTCGTGTCCTCCTGATCTCCCAGGAGAAACGTAAAGCCCCCCCATGTGTACGGAGACTCTCTGGATGACAGCATGTTCTGTGCAGGCAACATGAAAGGAGGCGTGGGCTCCTGCCAGGTCTGTTTATGTATGAAGATGTGTTTGCTTCTTCTATGCAGTGAAACTGTGAGTATTGGTTGACCCTCCTGTGTGTTCCCACAGGGAGACTCTGGCGGCCCCCTGGTGTGTGAGTGTAATGGGACGCACCATGTTGTCGGTGTGGTGAGTTGGGGTGACGGCTGCAGGAAGAAGTACAAGCCTGGCGTCTACGCCAACGTCCGCAGATTTGATGACTGGATTGCTTATTATTTACTCTCATCACTACGTACTTGAGGACCACAGACATGCTGCCAATGTCCTACTGTAAAAAATAAATAAATAAACAGAAAAAAAACCCTCACTTCCGACTCTCACTCCATCGCCATGACCTCATGTATGCCACTATAGATATAAGTGTTCACTAAAATAAATAAATATAGTCACTTAATGAAATGAAATTAATGTAATAAAAAATGTTCTTCAGGAATTTCTGAGTAAGTCACTGAATGAAGTACTGCAATAAAACTTTTTTTTTTTTTTTTACAGTGTCTCTTTGTCATTCATTTTAATACACAACATTCACCACTGCAAACATAGGCCAACAGTATATGTTATTTGAAAAGACTAAATGCATGGCAATAGAACCAGAAACATTTAAATACAACAGGAATAAGTCAGTCAACCTCAACAAAAAGAGGAGAGACTGATTTCAAAGGCTCTATCCATTGTTTCTGATTCTCTGCATCCTTTGCACACCGAGTTACGTTTAGGCCCTTCAGGCTGCAGGTTTAAAAATGAATGTCATGCCAACAGGTACAGGCTGTCCTTTGTCCTGTCTGCCATACTGTAGTGGCTCTTAACAACCACTGACATCAGGTCATTGCATTGCCTTGCTTTGCTTTTACCTTGTATGTTGTATGATCTGTTGTGTCATGTCTTGTGCATACTATTGAATGATGTGTTGTGTCCGATTTTGTGTATCTGGTTTAGGAGTAAATTTACTTGACTTTGTTAGTGGTATTGCTTGTTGTGTGAACTACTGGCTATAATCCAAATTGCCCCCCCAGGGACATTAAAGTTTTACTTTTTCTTACCTTTCTGATTTCATATTCTATGAACTGATTTAATGTCCCAACGTCTCTCTAAGAAGTGCCCACATTTGATGTTTTCCTTACTGATCCTATTTTTCTATAGAGCAAAGTTTAATTCAGGTCAAGCAACTGGTGACATTAGCTTTTCTTCTTATGTATCTTTTAGAAAAGGTTTGTTGTATTTGCAGTCATGGACGTCGGAACTATTTTCTGAGAGGGGGTGCGGGATTTTTGTTGGGAGAGTCGGACGTTGTCTGACCCCCCCCCCCCCGCTCCCTCTCTGACTCACACACACACCAGTGTGCCATCTCTCTTTTACGCACGCACGCAGCCATTGCGCATCACTGAAACAACTGAAGCTACTTGACCACACAGCCAGATGCAGCATACATTCAGACAGGACACAACCCCACTCAGCTTTAAGTGTTATAAACAATGCCACGGCGGGCAAAATGCATTAAAAGAGGCTTAGCGTTACCTTTAGAAGAGTTGTATGCGGTGAGTGTGGCCATTAAAGAACAGCATCTTTCCACTGGGTTGGACATTTCCGGGTCCAGTCTCTCTCAAAGGCCAGCTGAAGCACCTGGACTTTTCTTTGATGAAGCATTGCACATCTGTGCTCCGAAAACACCCAAAACTGATCTTTTCTGAACCGATGATGTCATATCCCGACCGCTCTACCTGTACCAAGACACACTGCGACGTAGCCTACAGCTTCAGTCTATGGACGTAACTTAACTTAACAACAGCGTCTGACTTACTCGGCCCCTCGGACATTGCAGCTGAATCTCGCCCGTTAAATCATTATCGATCATTTGCACTGACACGACTCCCAGTCAACATTTAATCCACTCATATGTCTGGAGTTTGAATACTGCGGGGAAGCTTTCTGTCTTCTTCTCTGTTGTTGGTGTTTATGTGTGGCAGCGCTACAGCGCCACACACGCTCCACACAGGCCTGGAGTACTACAGCGTTTTCTAATGAAATGGAGGGAGTGAAGCGCTACAGCGCAACGGTGACAGAGACCCCGGTCCGACAGCGCAGCGAGGAGAACAGTACGTGAGGAAGATGAAGATGAACTAACGATGAGCTTCGTCGCTTATGTGTAAAAAGAAACTGAGGGATTTAGAAATAAAGGCCGTCGGCCGTATGTCACACTGAGCTGTCAGATGCAGCCTGACTCCATACGCCAGATGCCAGGCTGCTGCATGGAGCCAGGCAGGCTGCATATCACATCAAACACATAGATCTGCATCATATGAGATAAGTGTAAGTCAGACAAATTCAGTTTTTTCAGATTTTATTTTATTTTTTTAAAGCTAATTCTGTGGATATAGGGAGGCTGGTGGAGTGCGGGAGGGGGGGGGGGGGGGGGGGGGGGGGGGGTGCACCCCTAGTTCCGACGTCTATGTTTGCAGTATGTTGCAATTTGGGATCACTGACAGGATAGCCAAGTTGAATGAATGTTAGGGTTAGGTGAAGGTAAAGACTGCATCAAAATACTGATACAGTTGGCACAGGCTCGGGGGTAAGTCCAATAGTCCATGTTTCAATATTTGAAAAAAGAAAGAATTTCAAAACAAAAGCAAACAATTCTGCAAAGAGACATTTTGCGTATAGAGTTTAAAGTCTGTACAAAGCTAAATAGGATAGGGTATTTAAGTCAAACACGGGATCAGCAGCTGTATGCATTGAGAGAGTGACATTCAGCAACATGTTGTCTGCAGGAGCTCTGCTCATAAGCCTGAGCATACTGACCATTCATGGTCAGACCATTCATGGTCGGGACCTGAGGGTAAGTTTCGGTCTTTATGAGTGAATCAGTCTGGGAGGATTTATTTTTGAATAATGCACAAGAGTTTCTTTTGTGACAAAACCTTTCTGATGTGTTCTCTCTGATTTTGTCATTTCAGGTGCATCGCTCACGTAAGACTCTTTTCTACTCTTCATCTATGCGGTGACACAATTTGGCAGCACTGATTTATCTTTCTTTAAAAAACTTTTGAAACTGTGTGAATTGAATTGTAGATTATTGTCAAGACTATCTCTCCTACTATACTGTGTATGCCTTATGTATGGGGACTGACCCCACTGGGGTAAGTGTTGTGGATTACTCTTTAAGAAAAAACAAAAATAGCACCAGAAGAAGACCTGTCGTCAAAACATGCTAAATAAAGATTCTTCTCTTTCTTCTCAATTACTCTTCGTGACTCATCACCTGTCTGTTCACTCAGAGAACCTAGGTCACCAGTTGTATTTCTGTGTAACCTTTGAATCAACTCTCTTCTTGACAAATATAGCTGATGAGGAGAGTGAACGCTTGGCTTTCATGGAGAGATACTGGCAAACCCTGGGTAAGTGGCCCTGGACGGCTTTGTGTAACTGTGTTTCCCATCAGGTTGTTTGACACTTTCTCACCTTTTCTAGAGCGTTGTGCCTCAAGCCCTTGTTTCAACGGTGGCGGGTGCAGTGCTGATCCCACTACAGGAACCAGATGTATATGCTCCAGATATTTCACAGGCGACAGGTGTCAAACACCAGGTCAGAAGGAGGATCGTCTTATGTCACTTGCTGCAAAATATTTATTTGCAATGCTAATACATACTATGTTTATACCTGCTCGTAACTCATAACGTGTTTTGCTCCTCAGTCAAAAACATTTGCGAAAATGTCACCTGTGGTAATGGTGACTGCCTCATGTACCCCACCTTACAATGCAAGTGCATGTTTCCATTCAGAGGCGATGAATGTAAGGATTGTGAGTATGACAAAGATATCAAATATGATTTTTCTGGTGAGTCAGGATGGGTGGTGTCCTATGAGAGCCCCAAATGTCCTTGTTACCCCCCTGCTGTTGAACCTACTGATCATGTGTTTCTCTTGTGCATCAGTGTCACTAATTCCCTGCCTACCCAATCGTTGCCAGAACGGAGGCACTTGTGCTGGTATCCGCTGCCTTTGTCCTGACGGATATTCTGGGAGTCTCTGTACAACTGGTAAAGGTTTTATAAAAGACGCAGCCAACCATCAGTCCTACTAATATAACCCCATTCACTTGGCTAAGTCTTCTTTGTGTACTTATTCACCTTTCACATTTAAAATACGAACTCACATTTTTTACTGCAACATTTTTCTACAGCTGCCAGTGACTGTTATGAAGGGAATGGAGAGAAATACGGAGGTAAATACAGTATGACGGAACAAGGGGTGGAGTGTCTGGACTGGTACTCTAATTTCATCCTGTTAAACGCAGGGTTTATTCTCCACATGTTCCCAACCCTCGATAGATACCCAGGGCCAGGGGAAAACTATTGCAGGTATTTTACTTATTATCAACATTTAACATCCATCTTCTAAATCTGGGAAAGTTGTCTCAGACTTTTAGACTCTTGTGTATGGATATACACAGTTGCCCATAAAGTGTGACAATGTGATTTATTCTTGATAAACAAAGTGTAAATTATTCCAACTGGGCAACAGTGTATAGATGTACTGACAGCTTTTGAAAATGATATACAGAGAAAGAAAGAATATATGAACTTACATATTTGTGTGGTTTAGTCATGGCAATATATGGAGTTATTGCAATTTTTCAATCTCTAAATTTGTATTTCAAATGTACATAAATGTTTTATGTAGAATATAGACAAATCTGTGAATGGGGAGAAACAATAATGCAGCTGTTTCATTGTTTTCCTCACATCTTAGGAACCCAGATAGGGATGAAAAACCTTGGTGTTTTATTAAAAAGGATAATAAACTAGACTGGGACTATTGCAACATCAAGAAATGCCCTGGAGGTGATCACGCTCTTGCACACAGCACAGTACACACACAGTTTATACTAAACATGAATGCCAAAGCTAAACTTAACTCTTTTCTGATGTACCTCCGCTTCAGCCAAGCCAACCCTGCCTGTTGATCCAGAACCAGCCTCCTCCCCTTTCTCCGAGTGTGGAAAGACTGACATTCTCACAGCTCACAGGTATTTTGGGCAGAGCAGGGCTTACGTCGCTGCCCACCCCTGGCAGGTGTCGGTGCAGAGGAGACCCAAAGGCTCGTCGTCTGAGTTTCACCACACATGCGGTGGAGCCCTCCTCTCATCCTGCTGGGTCCTCACTGCTGCCAACTGTCTGTAGGTTCTGTTTTTTTTGTACGCAATTTCAAGTTTGTTCAATTTTCTACCATGAACATTTCACATTTTATTTTTTTCCAGTCAAGCTACGCATGAATACCAAGTGGTTTTGGGAGGAGGAAACCTCGACAAACAGGGGGAGAGGGACCAGACCATCCCAGTAATACAAACAATTGTTCATGAGAACTACACTTCGATGCGAACATTTTCCAATGACATTGGTTTGTCACATTTTATGAATATAGTGTCATATTTAGCCTAGTGTTAAAGTACAGTAATACATTACAATGTACACAATAGCTGAACTTAGATTACTTCAATCCAAAAGTTTGAGTCATTGATTCATGAGCTTTTAACTCATGAATCCAAAAAATATGTTTGTTTTGGGAAATGTAATTTGATATACTTTATTCATAAAATGATTCATATCTCTTACTCTCTGTGTCAACTCTCTGTGTAGCTCTGCTTCAACTCCAAGTGACAGACAGTCCTTACTGTGCAAAGGAAACTCGCTATGTGAAATCGGTGTGTCTACCAGACCAGAACTTCCCTGCTGGAAAGAAGTGTGGGATCGCTGGATGGTGGATTACTGAACCTGGTACCGGTAAAGAACATTTCTGTTATCACTTACTATTATTATCCTTTCCTATACTTTCACTCTAGAAGCAACTTAAAATAATTGCATATAACATTGTAATTATATCATGAATATATATGTAGGTATAATATGTATTTATATGATATATCCTATAATGTAATCTGTATTGATTTGCTTTCACCTACTTTTCAGCACGGATAAGCAGCAAGATGTTGAATACTAATATGATGCTGATACCCGAAGAACAATGCAAAGCTCCTGAAGTCCATGGAGATCAACTGGACAAAAGCATGCTCTGTGCAGGGTATTTGGAAGGTGGCATTGACAGCTGTCAGGTGTGTATGTAATTGCATAATGTGCTGCATCATCTCAAAAAATCTATTCATGTGCTGTCGTAGTAGTTAAAGCAGAAGTAAGCGGAATGTTTGTGTTAATATAAGTCTTAAATAGTTATATCTTCCGACGGCAATCACTAGAGTGTTTGGTCCGAAACCCGGGTCTGTCAGTCACTCTGCTCTGCTGTAAGCCGAGGAGAAAACTTTCCTTGTATCCTACAACCTTTATCCAATGAGGAGAGAGAACGGCATAAAGGGGCG
Source organism: Trachurus trachurus (assembly GCF_905171665.1). Lineage (NCBI taxonomy): Eukaryota > Metazoa > Chordata > Actinopteri > Carangiformes > Carangidae > Trachurus > Trachurus trachurus. The sequence continues at coordinate 22,062,760 of NC_139891.1, read as the reverse complement.
GTCCTCTCTGTGTGTTCAGCCAAGGGATGCACGTGGATGTGGTGACGTAGGGACGAGGGCAGGGACTGCTAACTCCATCGGCTGACAGGAAGTTAGCCAAAACCACCGGATGGCTTACTTCTGCTTTAACAGTGCTATTTATGGTCCCATATTTTAGACCTTTTATATGTAGTTTTGATAAGAATGACAGAATATATTTGTGATGTCAAGAGCCAAAAATCAACTCTATATTGTATTACATCTCTTCAGTAAGTAACGACAGTAGGATCAGCCAATCAGGGGAGAGGATTTTAAGCTTTAGCTTTGATCTGATTGGCTGATTTGTTTTTGAGTAATTGAACAAAATTAAAGCAGACTTCAGGTAACAAAACGGTCCAGGGGGGCGGGGCTTAACCATGGCTGATGGCAGGGACTGCTTTGTTGTGACATCACAAAGTTACAGTTTCTGAATGCAGGCTGTGTGCATTTCTCTGTAGCTTGAGTGCCTTAATTTCTGAATATTGATATGGAACCTAAACATGCTTTATAATTTAAAAGTTGACTCATATGGGACTTTCAATATTATTTCTTGTATTCTGTCACTGCTCACTACAGCACTGTATAAACTCTGTAAATGTTCTATTTTTATTTTATTTTATTTTTTTTACATTTTTGTTGTGTTTATAATTTTTTGTGCTCTTTCCTTTTCGCTGCTACAACAATGTAAATCTCCCCAGTGTGGGACAAATTAAGGAATATCTTATCTTATCTCTTACCTTTAAATTCAAACATGCACACATCAGGCCTGTGACGAAGTGTGCAAGACATGTAATTCCTCCCACAGCTCTCTTCTTTAGAGGAAATAGTCACACCTTTACTCTCTATAATTCTGCAGGGAAATGCAGGTAACCCATTGGTGTGTGAGCAAAATGAGATAAACTACGTCGCTGGTGTGGAGAGCTGGGGTGACGGCTGCGGTAAGAAGAAGCCTGCAGTCCACGCCAACGTCTACTCGTTCGTTGATTGGATCAGGAGCAAGATCAACTGAACATGATCTGTTGACCGTATTACCGCGTTACTTCAACTACGAGATGCTGCATCTCAAGGGGTTTATCCTCTCTAAATTTTCAAATAAATAAAATAATTTCTGATTACTCATGGGAAAACTTTTTGCATGGCTGTAAGAAGGCTTTGTCTGTACCTGCATGTGTTCTTCTCTAAAGATTAAAATAAAAAAAATATGAAAATACAATGTACATTCTGTAGTGTATTATATGTATGTATGTAATATGTTAAAACTGACTGTACTGTATAATACAGTACAGTCAGTTTTAACATATTTGGACACATGGATATTTAATATCAATTTTAACAAAGACCAGTCTGGCCAGGACTTCTGGAATAATGTTCTTTGGACAGATGAGTCTAAAATTGAATTATTTGGGCACCAGAACAGAGCAAAAGAGCAAAAGCAAAAGCAGACTTAACATCTAGCTTTATTACTTTTGATCTACGACATTCTGATGTTTTTGCTGCTAATGCTTGAATTGAATTGTTTCATGCCATGTAGCTCAGCCTGAAGCTGTGATAAATCTGGCATAGTACGATCCCTCTCTAAGAAGTGCACACATTTGATGAGTTTTGCTTTGGACATTAGGGATCATATTTTTTTTAAAGTTTATTTGAGGCCCTGTGATCGACTAACGTTATTGGCTCAGAAATGTTATTACATTATTGGCACGTTATTACATTATTGGCTTTATTACATTTAAAATGGCCAAAATTATTACGTTATTGGCCGTTATTACGTTTTTGGTTGCTACACACCCGAATGCCAAAGCGGAATGATTATTATCAGAATGAGCCGCGCGGTGGTCGGAGATGACATAATCCAGGTGAGAGGTTAGTAGGTCAACAGACCCTGGGTGTTGATAACATGCCACCACGGACTCAGAGGGGAATAACACTAGTTTATCATAACAAAATATTGGCGAAATGAACGAGTTTCGCGGCGGATAATGTGTTATTTAGAGGCTGCATTTTAGATAGGTCTTAGATAGGTTAGCTGCATTTTTGATAGGTCTTAGATATGTTTAGATAGGTCTTTAGATAGGTCATCATCCTACAGAATATTTAGGACTAGTTTGGTGAGGTATCTTCTATTCAGGCAAAAATAATACTCTATTTCTAGTATAATTGAAATTAATTTGTAATTTTATGGATATCTTCTGTTTGTTTGTTTGTTTGTTTATTGTGTTTTTTCTTTGTTTCTTTCTCTTTTTTGCTTTTCTTTCCTTTTTCTTTTTCTATTGGTTGATTTGTTTTAGTGATGTTGTATTGAGGGGGAGGATTTTATATAAGCCCTTTGGGCTTCTTTTCCTCTCCTGCACAATTATTTGTCTTTGTATTATTAAATAAAATTCTTGTTTTATCATTGTGCATATGAATAATTTTTTTTTTTTTTTTTTTTAAATTGCGTGCCCCGTGTTCTCGCATTATACGGACATACGCGGCTCTCGGTGGATCAAATTTCATCAGAACGACTTGTAATGACACCAAAGTTATCTGGGTGAGTAAATGATCATATTTTATGGTAAAAATAAGGTCCAGATTGTTAAAAAACGCTAATTATGGAATAAAAATTGGCTTGGGACCTTTTGACTCAGTTGTGGTGCATAATAACAGGAATTGTAGTTTCTGTTTCTTTCTTCTTCTTCTTTTTTTTTAATTGAGCTTTCTAGAGCCCATAAGCTGTCAAGCACTGTTTGTGTTTGGGTATTATATAAGATGATGCTATTATGATGTTCAGTGGATAGGATGTGATGACTGTTAGAGGGAGTAGGAGCTGAGATCTCTAACCACAAGGTCTTATGGCTGTCCTGCAAAAAGCCAAATTGAAAATAAATTTTGGGGGGAATTTTGATATTTCAAGGGCATTTGAGGGACACAAGAATATACAAACCATTCATCAAGTCACAGTCACTTAGAAATATTGTTATTGAACAGTTCTAGGTTGTAAAAAAGATATTTTACTTAGAATACAGCACAGAAAGATACAAAACTGTTAGACAGTCAAGCTCACATATTTGAATGTGACTATTTAGTATTGTTTGGTTTACCTATGCTGCTACCTTAATATTATTAGGCTATTTACCATATTTAAAATGGTTTATTCTGGGGTGGTGTTTGGCTCAGTTGGTGGAGCACCTGCCCCGTGTGTTGGGGCTGTGGTCCTCGCTGCAGGCGGCCCCGGATCGATTCCCGCGTCGGGCGGCCCTTTCCTGTGGGTCGTTCCCCCTCTCTCAGCCTTCCCATTTCCTGTCTCTCTCGACTGTCCTATCAGTAAAGGCATGAAAAGCCCAAAAAATATATATTAAAAAAAGATATATATATATACTTTAAAATGGTTTATCCTATCCTATTTAATCAAAATGTAGAAAAATATTGTATGATTGATGTCATGATAGTTTGTAAAGTAGAAAAAAAATTAGGGTTAAAGCAGAAGTAAGTGATATATTTGTGTTAATATAAGTCTTAAATAGTTATATCTTCCGACAGCAATCACTTACATAGAGTGTTTGGACCGAAACACGGGTCTCTCAGCTCTGCTCTGCTCTGAGCCGAGGAGAAAACATTTATCGTATCCTACAGTTTTTATCCAATGAGGAGAAAGAACGGCATGCAGGGCTGTGTGTGCAGCCAAGGGACGCCGTGAATGTGGCGACGTAGGGACGAGGACTGTGATGGTGCGTTCAAGGAAACTTGTATTTTTAAGTTACGAGTGGCCGTTATAGTGACTTTCACCGGTAAAACAGGTCGGAAAAACACGAGTGGGTTGCCTGGAACGCTACAAAGTCGTAAGTTGTGACTTGAAGCTGTAATTTACGATTTCAAAAGCCTGCCTGGAACGCAGCATTAGCGAAAACGACCGGACCACTTACTTCTGCTTTAACACTATATAGCCTTATTTGGCTTAAAGCAGAAGTAAGTGGTCCGGTCGTTTTCGCTAATGCTGCGTTCCAGGCAGGCTTTTGAAATCGTAAATTACAGCTTCAAGTCACAACTTACGACTTTGTAGCATTTCAGGCAACCCACTCGTGTTTTTCCGACCTGTTTTACCGGTGAAAGTCACTATAACGGCCACTTGTAACTTCCGACCGGTGAACTCGTACCAGATCGAACTGGTACGACTTCACGGTCGGAAAAGTACGAGAACGCACCATAACAGTCCTCGTCCCTACGTCGTCACATTCACGGCGTTCCTTGGCTGCACACACAGCCCTGCATGCCGTTCTCTCTCCTCATTGGATAAAAACTGTAGGATACGATAAATGTTTTCTCTTCGGCTCAGAGCAGAGCAGAGTGACTGACAGACCCGTGTTTCAGACCCAACACTCTATGTAAGTGATTGCTGTCGGAAGATATAACTATTTAAGACTTATATTAACACAAATATATCACTTACTTCTGCTTTAATGTTGACAATGCAATTTTAATAAGCATGACTTTATTTTCATGTATCATATAAATTATTTTAGAAAACATGTTTCTTGTAACTTGTGAACAAAACATTTGCTAACAGTTTGAAGAGATAAAACTGTAAAAACAAACAAACAAAAACCCAAAATGTGCAGTTGTGTTGTACTGTATAGCAGGATTATATCATTAAATTCAGAGAACACTATGAATCTTTCGTATGGTCCCATTTTAATACAGAAGAACAATGTTGAGACTACAACTGGGATATACACACTGAAGGCTGCTAAAACGAATACAAAATTATTTAATATACTAATAATAATAATAATAATAATAATAAAAAAAACAAAGACACCAAGACTCATAATGGCAGTTTTGGTTCACCTACTGACATTTAACACACTAAGGCACCTTGTGATTTGAGCACACTGATATCATATTGAGGTAAAACCCCATCAATACAGTATGAAAGAGTTATGGTAGTAGATCCAAAATCAATATGTCTTGTAAGTATTGCAACAAACCTGCCAGTCAGTTGCAACAAAACTGTCCTTTTGTGTCTGAAATTCACTGGGAGCTGATACAAGTATTGTTTGCCAAAAAAACAAAAACAAAACAACAATTTTGTTTATCTCACAAATAAATTACAGTGGCAAAGAACCCAGACGATATGATTATCCTACTAGGCACATTTTTGTTTCTTTCATACAGTAACTACACATTTGGTACCAATATGTTCCTGTCCAGGAGACAATACTGAATGAATGAATACCACTTCAGTGGATTATCAGGCAACACTGCTGGGGTATCAGGGTCATGTCACTCCTCTCGTGTGCTCTGTACCATGGCGTACTTCTTGCAGGGGTTCTTAAGGCAGGCAGGAGGCCAGGTGATGGGCCAGCTGTATGAGCATGGCACTGCAGTTTGGACGTTCCTCTCCAGGAAGTTGAACAGCGGGTTCCACCAGGTGTTGGTGAGGTAGTTGTTGGGCGAGCATTTCAGAGTCTGTTGAGAAAAATAAGGTTATCTTTTAAAATGATATATACCAGTCTCTTCTTTTTTTTAATCAATTTGACTTATTTATGTTATTTGAAAGGTGTGATTGAATGTTAGAGTAGCACTATTGCAAATTCCAATACTTTATTCGGCCACTAGATGGGGCCGGTGGTGCAGCGTATCAGATATAAACATCCTCGTCCTCTTTACATAGCCTGCCGTTCAGGAGGAGGCGCTAAGCGTCGGGCCGGCTTGTCTCATAGCAAAAAGGAATTCTGCATTTGCTCCACAGGCACTACACCGTTGGCTATATTTTGTGTACAAACAGTTATGGCTCCCCTGGACCTATTTATTGCATATTTCAGTTTTTTTTATTGCTATTACTGCTGTATTTGCGATAGTGCTACTCTAAATTATGGATGTGCAGCTTCAGTATTGCTGGTAGTCACATCACAAGAAACAAGCACGTGGACTCATAGGTCTTATTACTGTGTCCATTTGCTGCCTGATTTGAGGCTTATTGTAAACAGTGGCCACTATGAAATCTTTACTACAAATAGAGTGCTGAAGCGAAAGCAGGAAATAACGTCGCCATGGGTCCTCAATTCAGAAAAAGTCTCCATGTAATTAAACGGGAGTCAACATTTTATTTCGTGATCCGATTGAATTGTGTCATGAGAAAAAAAATATGACCTCTAACTATTTAAAAAAAACGTTTCATGCCAAAAAAATCTGCAGTTTATCGTAAAACGGCAACGGAAGAATGTATTTTGTGTGACGACACTCTACGGACTACAGATCTGGTGTCCCACAAAAATTATATCACCAACTGACACGGGAAAGGGCGGCATTTGGTGTGTAACGTCACCTTCGCGACCTGTAGTCGGATTCTTCAGAATTTTATTTTACAGTAGTTTTACAACAAACTGCTGATTTCTCGGCATGAAACGTGATGTTTTAAACAGGTAGAAATTCAACTGGATCACAAAATAAAACTGTGACTCCCATTCACTTACATGGAGACTTTTTTCCGAATTGAGGACTCATGGCGACGTTACTTCCTGCTTCCGCTTCGGCACTCTATGGCAGGTATGTGGTCTTGGTATGGTCAGATCGTCTAGTGTGCTTTTGGAGGATTGCAATGTTTAGAATTGGTTGAAACTGTCCTGAAACTGAAACAAAACCTTTGAACTGTATGTGTTCTCCTGCACTTTCATTTGAGAATCGTCTAGTGTGTAGCCAGCCTAAAGCTCTCCACTCTGTTCATTCAACACAAAAATATATTCCAAAGGTTATCTGGTATAAGTAGGCCTAAATAAGAGCCTTTAATAGCCTGAGCCTGAGGAAGTACTATCTTCCAAAATAAAAAAAATAGTTCATTTAATTTACATAGACTGTCAAAATGCTGAAAAACAACATCATGTTTGCCATGAAATCCTTATATCAACTGTGTGTTTACACTTGGGCCAGTAGAGGGAGTGGTTCAGCATTTTGAATGTGCCCCAGTTGTTTCAGTGAATGACACCTAGACAGTCTGAAAATGCTGTATGTGAACCTTCTATACGTTTATATATATAGAGAGACCATTTCCTTTGATTATGAACAGTAATTCATTCCTGTGTGAATGTGACTTTACGCTGGTATGTTTGAAGTAAGCTCACACGTCACCAGACAGGCACTAAAGCCTAGCATAATGAACCATGTGTAGCAAGGTTCAATTAGAGGGAAGACTTGAAAGCTTTTATTTACTCTCTTTGACTCCAACACACACACACACACACACACACACACACACACACACACACACACACACACACACACACACACACACACACACACACACACACACACACACACACACACACACACACACACAAATGTCAAGCTGTGTTCAGACCTGTAAATTGGCCATGGTGTGGTACCACCAGAACAGGCGGGAAGTGATGAAATAGGCCACAACGACATCCACACTGTAGTGCTCATGTGCCACCAAGATGCAGACCACTCCCACTGCGCTCAGCAGCCAGCACATCAGATGGTACCACCAAAACGACCGTGGCGAGTCTGAAGGCAGAGGAAGAAGAAAAGATCAAATTTATGACAGCATCTGTTTGTGGTCTGAACTTCCATGTATCCACTGTCAAAAAAAACAGACTGTAACATTTTAGTGAAATATGCCAAAACAGAAGGATTTCCAGCAGCACATGGAGGAATAAGGCTACAGCATAGGTAGTAGTGGAAACTAGAAGGATGTTTAGCTGTGTAATAAACTACTGTGGGCCATATAGGATGAGAATGGAAACAGACAATATCATTCACATACATTATTCATGGGACCTTCCAATAAGAGTTTCCATGCACAAAAACAAACAAGCATGCTTTGAGTACACACACTCTTTGATGAACAGGTAGGTGAGGGTGAGCATCACAGTGTGTCCGCTGTACAGGAAGTCTCCACACAGGAGATGGGAGTTTGTAATGGAAAGACCTCCACCGGAAATGAGCCGCAGAATTCGCTGGATTTTTGCCTGGGAGTCTCCGTGGAGCTGGTGGAGAACAGAAAGTAGATGTGAAGAGGGAGAAATATGGAAAAACAACAACAACAACAAAAACACAAGGTCAGCAGCAACATTACAGCATTATTAGCACTTGTTTTGAAGCATCTTATAAAGCATTTGGGCTCTGTTAATAAAGATTTTTAATATAACAGTTTTCTGATTGGTTTGATCATCAGTGTAGTTGTCAAAGATAGACAAAACCATAGCAAGTCTAGAAGGGAACAGATAAAGGAGGTGCTGCGTGTCCCCCAGTTTCCACTCCCAATAAGCTAAAGCTTCATCTTAAACATACAGACACCAGTCTTCTCATTTAACACACGGCAAGACAGCAAAATGTTGAAATACCTATCTTGTTTTCTGTTATTTCAACTCTGGAAACACAACGCAAGTTGAGCTAATAGGAGTGATCAAAATGAATAGTTGAATTGTAGAATATCATCAACTACACATGGGCAAATCTGTTGTATCCTTTCTTACAAGGAGCTAAATGCTTTCAAATAATGTCTGAAATATATTGAATTCTTGGAAAAAAAACAACAATCATTAAACTGTCCAACTTTTGATCCTTTTGGACAACACAGCCCAGCAAACAACTGCCAGGAGCACATGTTTCTGATCAAACACTGATGCACCTCAATATCATTGGTATCTTGAAGCAATGAAAAGTGAAAATGCCTCTTGCATTGCTGTGCAAAATGAGCGCCTGTGGGCGCACCGGCAGAGTCACCTGTCTGAGCTGTGATGGCTGATGTCTGCATGCTACTCACCTTAGGAGCACAAGTCATATGCATGCCAGGTACAGGCAGGGTAGTGATGTACATGGTGACACAACGGTACAGGTACAAGGTGCCGATGAGGAAGAAGAACCGCCTGCTTGCTATTGACCTGCAAATAGAGAAAGTTAAGAGTCGTAATCAAGCAACTGCAGTGGTTGTGGTCCTCTGGTTATGCCACATAAAGTGGCAAACATCTACTTAAATTACTCTGGAGACTATCTTGCACAGTGTTATATCAACAGGTCAAATCTCAGCCGATCAAGTTTCATTAGCCAGACTCTTAAAGACAACAACTGTAATACACTGTAACAGTGATAAATCTTGTTGACAGCAATTTTATCTTCGAACCACACATTACTAAGCTTGTGCAATCTTGTTTTTACCATCTCAGAAATATCGCTAAAATACGATCCATTTTAAATTCTAGAGATGCTGAAACCATTATACATGCTTTTATATCCTCACGCCTTGATTATTGTGACAGTCTCTTTTCGTGTATGAACCAAAAAGCCTTGAATCGATTACAGAACTCAGCAGCTTTTTATCCTGTGATTTTATTTTCTTGTTTTAACTGTTATCCTCATTTTTCTCTGTTAAGAACTTTGTACTTTCATTTGATAAGTGCTCTATAAATAAAGTTTATTATTATTATTATTATAAAAGTGGTATTAGTGGTTTTGCTTGCATTGCTAAGCCCATTTCATTGATAGATTTATTTGTGTATCTTTGGCTACATATGGAAGAATCAATGTTAAAAGATGAATTTAGTTTGGCTATGTTTTCTGAAGTTTAGAGTTTAGAAGGAAACCCCTACTGTGGCAAGGACAGAAAAACGATTTAATCACTGATGGCTTCTTCAAAAGACTAAGACATGTAGAGCATTGCTCACTTAGATGAGCCGAAGAAAAAGTGACCTGACCAAAAAAATAAAGAAAACACCTACAATTATTCTTTAAGCTGAAAGAACAATTTAGTTTATACATTAGACAGCAGGTAAAAGTTCTTACTTGTATCTGAAGAAGAACAACTGGATCAACCAGATGACCAGCAGCACCATGCCATTGATCTCTGTCACTGTAAATGCCCACTTTACCCTGTCAATATAGTCAAAGAACTTATCAGGGAGAGGTGGGCTGCTTTCTTTGGGTGGGACCCTCTCGTGGACTATGGTGATGACGACTGTGGTCAGGACCAAGTTGAAACCAGCGTAAAAGAAGGCAAGAAATGTCTTCCACCACTCCATGGGCAAACGGTTGACCTTGGACTCTGGCACAGAGATCTTCACGTAGTCATTATGTCTCCCTATGCCTTTCCGAAAGCCCCTCTTTGAATCCTCCCCACCTGGGGTGTGGACGGGACAAGTTTTCCCGCCGTTGGGCACGGCACCCCCCTCCATTCCTGGGTTCCTGTTATCAGTGGCAGAGTCTCTCGCATCCACAAGCTCCTGTGATGCCATGAGTGCCTGCACTGTCCATCCACAGGCACTACTTCACTGGGTTGAGGCTTTTACCTGCCATAAAACCATAAAAGAAACAAACAAAAATGTTGAAGACTGACAGACTCTTTAGTTTGGAAAGTACAAACACCATATTTTCATTTGCATCAGACAGAAAAGCATGAAAGTGAAGGAGCAAGAGCTGCCTGGTTACAATTTGAGTATCACCACCATCACCATGATGAGAAACAGGGAGGATATGGACACCAGTTTACTTTTGTTCCCACTCTTTCTTATACTCGGGATTAGCAAAGCAAAGAATTGAACTTTTATTGATACAAAGTTCTTGATCCCTCAAGCTAAAATGTCCATTTTAGACAGAGAAGTTATTTTTGAGATGTGGTTGTCTGAGTTAAGCTGAGAGTTATATTTTCCTTTCCCTAGACATTCACCAGATCCAGATTTTCTTATTTTGGGCCTTCCACAGTCTTTGCGCCAAACAGCTTCAGTTTTCTGATTTTGTCCTCAACTTACAGCTGTCATGGTCTAAAGTTATATGATCAAACATTACATGCTCAACATCAAGCTTTCAGGCTGTATGAATGCAAACATAGCTCAAGAAAACACATTTTTTACAAGATTTTAAGATAATTCTTGACCAATCCCTTACAGAAAAAACACATGAACTTCACATGTGATTCACATGTGGAAAATTTTGCACATGGGAATCATGTTATTTGCACATGAGAAACATGTGGTTTTGGCCCATTTTTATGTGTGTGAATTCCCATGTGAACCCATTTTCCACATGTGGCAACATGTTTTACACATGTGCTCTACATGGTAACACGTGATCACATGTTACCACGTGTTACCATGTAGAGCACATGGGTAAAACATGCTACCACATGTGGAAAATGGGTTCACATGTGAATTCACATAAAATCAGCCCAAAACCACATGTTTCTCATGTGCAAATAACATGATTCCCACATGTGCAAAATTTTCCACATGTGAAGAATTCACATGTGGAAAATCACAAGCTCCACGTGTTGTTGTTCTATAACTTGGATTGAATGACATGAAGAACACCTAGAGTAAACAAAACCAAAATAAGAAACTTTGTTTCGTTTTTTATTTAAAAAATAAGATCCAAAACAACAAATAAAACTACACTAAACTGAGAAAAATTGAGCTAAACTAAAATTATGTAATGTGTGGATCGATTCTCTGATAACTGATTCGTTGTGAAAGTTGGAGATGAGCTAATGCAATGTTTGTTGTTGAGCTCTTTTCAGTTAATGACTTGAGAGAGCACTACAGCAATGGCCCTTTTTTATTCTCTCACATCTAAAAGGCTTCTAGTCCCTTTAACAGCTCCTTTAATGGATTTGAGGATATTGCTTTCAGCCCTGACATGCATCACAATAACTGTCATCTGGGATACATACAGAATGGTATGTTTACTTAGAGGAAAACCTGGCACCTGGATGAAAGAAGGGATAGAAATAGAGTATGCTTGGACTCAAGAGAGCTGCTGAAAGCATCAGTTTCCTCATGATCAAATTTTTGGGAAAATATTATTACAGTGGAGACAGGGCTTACAGGAGAATGCCCTCTGACTCACCCTCAGCAGATTCAGCCTGTTGTTCTTCTAATGGATGGCTACAGAGCACACATTCTGACTGACTGTTGGGGTACATAAGGTGTATTAATACTGACCAAGATGGCAAATAAGATCAACAGGACCAGGCAAACAATATAAACAGATTATAATGCCACGCCCCTTATGCTTTTATGGAGATTGTATTGAATCTCTGTGATAAGTGATACTTCAGGTTGTTGTCCAATATGTTGATGTGTAGCACAGTGTTTACATTATGAGTGTGAGAGTTTTATTGTAAAACACAATGATTTATTCATCTTTTTTTTTTTTTTACTTTTACCCTTATAATATTAAGCAGCTTTGTTTAAACTTCAAAGTTTGAGCAAGTCTGTACAAATGCTGAACATCAGGGGAGACAGACTGTGCTGACAATGACATCTGAAGACACATCATGCTGCTGCTCAAGTGCCATCGTTTAACTGGTTTATTGGGGCATTGTCTGATTCAAAGCCCCTCAGCACAGTTCATTTATTGGCAAGTCATGTAAAATGTAAAATATCACACAAGTGCTAATGACAGAACAAATTGTTGATCATTACTGCAAAAAAAAAATAAAACACACAAGTGTTTTCTTACACTAGTACCACTATTGATAGGTTAACCCTGTTTTCACAAGTTCCATAACAGGTATATATTAACTATATGATCTATTTAACGTAAGCTACATTTTGCCAACTCAAGTCAATTCACTTGAATGGAGAACACTGTACTGACTTTTTGGTTCATTCTAGACAACTAAAAACTGTATTAGGGCCAGGGAAAGACCATGATCATGGGTAAAACACACTTCAAGTTTTATACATAATGTAACGGAGGTCCACGGGTATAGTCACAGTCACGAGGTACCAGTAAGGAGAAGTGACAGCGTGTGGCGGTTAGCAGTACCAAGGTTAAACTCACTCACCCATAAAAGACGTGCTAATCCACTTGCCAAGTGGTCATTGACCTCTTGGCGAAACAATTAGCATCGTCGCCCACAGTGCGGGAGACCTGGGTTCGAAACCCATACATAATATAGCCTTATAGATACTTACCTACATAATCCCAACTAAACGTCCACTTAGAAGGTTGTTAGAGAGATTTCAAATGTATCACACTGTCTTCCTCAGCTGATGATTTTCTTGGATTTCCTCAAGCTTTACAAACATTGACTTTACTGCCCAATATTTTTGAAGAGGCAGACTATATTATATATATCCAATACAAAGATGGCGGAGCCCATGTTGGCTGCGGCTGCATGGGTTTACGACAAAAACATAGCGCAATACGCAGCAACATTTTTATTTATTACACATATTTCGACACATCTCACCACATGTGTATTTTGTATTTATGTTATATTTATATTTTTTTCTAGCATTTTCCTTTTAACATGGTTATTTTTTTTAACTGTGTTTTTATCGCTTGTGCAATACATGTTTGATGTATTGTATGTAATGTCTGAATGACAATAAAGACATCTGTCTGTCAGTCAGTCAGTACAGTATCTGTCTATCTATCTGTCTACAGAAGATGGGACATATTTATTGCAGTGTTCACTGTGAAACTGTGCTATGTGTACTGTACATGGGAGGTCAGAGGAGTGTCTCCATTAGACTAGTTTTCCACCGGTCCCCTCCTCCCCAGTGTACAGTCCACAGTGTTTTCCCACCAGCTGGAGCACCCAGTGCTCTAAAGGGAAGGGTGGTGATGGAAAACTGGCAGAAAAACCTATTCCACATGGTCACAGGCCGTAATGGATAACTTGGCTGCCTCCACTCACCCAGGCTATTTCAAGAGAAGCCACCCAGTTGCCTTGAAGGCTGTATTTTACTCCAGGGGAACCATGGGCTCTGACTCCACTTTGGGGCCTTCATAATAACATGCTACTATTGCTGTCCACTCATTTTCTTCTTCACATCATGTGGATTGTCTTCATCAAAGAGAGAGTTTTAAATAAATCACGCCTGAAGTGGCCCAGCCCTCTAGAAACTGGTCACACTACAGAGAGGAGCTGACTTTACGCTATAACAGGCACCTGGTGTATAGGCTACGCTCTGAAATGCCTAGCCTACATCAAGCTGAGGTTTATTTTAGCTTCATTTCAATAGACGACTCACTGAGGAGGATGTTATTTAAATATTTGACACAAGTTTGTACAGCACTATGGCACAATGCATACGTGTGTTTTCGAAGCTCTAAAATGTAAATAAAAATACCTTTGTGAAAAAAGGATTAAATTACAAGAGGTATGTGTATCCTTTACGTGAGAAAGCCACAATGTAACAACATGTAAAAGAACCCATTAAAAGTAAAGTATGTTACTTAAAGCAGATATCAGTGGAATGTTTTTGTTAATATAAGTCCTAAATAGTCCTATTTTCCGTCAGCAATCACTTACATGAAGTATTTCAGCCTAAACACGAGTCTCTCCGTCACTCTGCTCTGCTGTAACCCGAGGAGAAAATTTTCCTTGTGGGATACAAGTGTTATCCAATGAGGAGAGAGAACGGCATGAAGGGCTGTGTGTGCAGCCAAGGGATGCGCGTGAATGTGGTGACGTAGCACGAGGACCAATTGATGCCTGACAAGGGCGGGGGCTGCTAACTCATGGTGCGTTCAAAGAAACTCGTACTTTGTGTTTTTCCTTCCTGTGAAGTCATACCAGTTCGATCTGGTACGAGTTCACGGGTCGGAAGTTACGAGTGGCCGTTATAGGGAACTTTCACAGACAACAGGATGGTAAAAACACGAGCTACGGGTTACCTGGAACGCTACCAAGTCGTAGTTGTGACTTGAAGCTGTAACTTACGGTTTCAAAAGCCTGCCTTGAACGCAGCATTAGCCGAAACGGCCGTGAAGCTGATATCTGCTTTAAGAAAAGGTGGGCCTTGAGCGTTATATTGCTGGGCTGTTAAAATAACACATAAAACATGCATTAACATCTAAGTAGCCTTCCACTGTCATGGCTGATTCATGTCGAGCTAATTTTAAGTACTTTAGTTTGTGTACATCAGCATCACTATCACTATCACTATCATCACTGTATATAAACTTTTAATTCAAAGCATCAGTCACTTTCAGTTAAATGTAATGACAAATGTCGTGGAGTAGCCTACTAGTACAAAGTAGAATGTAATGTAAATAAGTACAAGTCCTGTATGTCAGACTGGCCTAAGCAGAGTCCTTCAGTAAAATATGCTCTCTATCACTGATCAGCAGCAGAAGAGGTAGTAATAGAAGTGTGAAGTTGATATTGACTTCATAGTAGCAGTAACACTAGTCCAGTTTGTCTTGGCAAGTAAATGACAGAGAGCAAATGTCTGACACGTTTGGGTTTAGCGCAATAATGTTCTCCTGTTTTAGTGGATGCCATGACTACTGTATGATAGTCACTGTCACTTTTTCCAAGCTGTCATCAAAACACAGAGCTGTAGCCTACTTTTTCTTTGCTGACAGTGCAAATAAATATTGTTGTATTTTATTTTTTATTAAAGGACAGCTACTTTAACAAGCCAAAATGGTCACAGAGTGCAAGAAACCAGCAGCCCAGGCTTTTCTGGGTGCTGTAACCACACAAGGGGTGGATACTGGCAGTAATGTCAGGTTTCTCACTGGGTGTTGTCCCCTATATATTAAAGGGTGGTAGTCTGTCACATGGGATGCGCATGGCTGAACCAGTTTTGAAGTTTACTTTTGGGGTGTAACACTGTGGCCCCACACAGTCACACACACACACACACACACACACACACACACAGTGAACACCATGCTCCATATGAAGGCTACTGGGTGGGGCAACAGGTCATTGCATGTCCTGTAATTAAACCTTCTCATTTTCAAGTCAAAGCTGTTGCACTTGGAAGCTGACAAGTGAATTATTAAGGAACAGCTGTACCACAAGCCTGTTTACATATAATAAAATAGCTACTGCTTTGGATTTGTGACAACTTGCCTCTTCATTTCTATACCTGAAGCTATATACTGATTAATATGCTGTGTATTTCTGACATCATCACACCATAAATACGTAGCCCACTGTTCCAGTTCATTCCCACTGATCAGCCGATAAAACTTTTTTTTTTCATGATTTTCTGAGACAAGCATGAATCCTATACCCCAAATAAAAAACACCGATAGGCGGCTGTGTAGGCTATGTCTAATTCGTATTTACAGTCTATTTCTAGAAAAGACTGATGGAAAAAAGTTGAATGTCATCAGGAATAGCCTCTAAAAACCCACCTCGGTCCTATACCATCCAATGAATGATCATATTAATGCCACAATCAATCGTCCGTATTGAACGCAGGTAAGCCAGCAGTAACACCGATGAGGAGACATTAGAGGATCTCTATTTATATCCACATGTTGCTCGGGTTAGATAGCATCCTTACCTGCCTGTGCTCGGGCCTCCTGGTGCCTCTTCCTGTAGTTGCAGTTCGTTGACTCCTTGATGCTGCGCCCTGTTCGATCGCCGCTCTGGCTCAGGCTGCTCTGCTACATTACACGACACTGCCGCTGGCTTTTGAGGGAGCGCTCCTCCCCGTAGCCCCATTCATCCATCCGTCGCTCCATCCATCCATCCTCTAGCTATATCCAGCCTCCCGCCTCGTATCCCCTTTAATTCACAGTGCGTCCTATAATCAGCACAAGCTTCAACCTATAACTCCGCTCGCTTTAAATAGGCCATAAGTGTGTTGCAATGTTTTTTTTTTTTTTTCGTTTTAACCAAGTGAGGTGGAGTAGCCTAGTGCGGTGTTTTATTATTAGTAGGTAGGGTAATCGTGAATATATCATTGCGGAGACACGACATACCAAATACTACATTTTTATAACATGTGAAATTATTAAAATCAATTATCTGGCCTGTGCATTTTGCTAGCATTCATGACTCATTCCTATTATTTGCGTTATCGCAAAAATAGCTGTGTATTTCTGGTGACGTCAGTGCAATGACGCGAGTTTCATTTTCTAAACATCAATATTTCACGTAATCAAATCTCATTGCATGAAAAAGGTTTCACTTGTAACATTACGAAGTGCCTGCTCTGCGAAAGCTGCACCCAGATCAGATGAGTCATTGGGACAGTGATTGTGCTGAGCTGAGGGTTACCAAACAAAAACTGACATCAGATCAGTTCGTTTTTCCAGAACCGACCCCTTCCAGGCTGAGGAAATACGTCACCGCGTCGCCGGTGACGTGGCTTTCGGGGGAAATCTCTTCCCGTTTGTTGTGCCAGCCAGGCTCCACGGCTCCACGGCTCCGGGCGGGCTCCTCCATTGACCGGGAGATACCTGTGCCAAAAAAATAAATCACACAAATACCTGTACTAGTAAACAAAACAAAGAGCCAAGCGGCCGGAGCGTTTTTGCGTGTTTATAAAAACAAAAAAAAAAGCATCTAGCCGGTTGAATCAGCCGTTGACTGCTGTCAGTCATGGAGACCTACGGCAACTCAAACAAGAAACAGAAGCTGAGCAACGCCGCCGAGAGCTGGGTGAGTTTTCTTTTCAGCCCTAAACTTGTGTGAAATCAGCTCAGGTCCGTCCTCCCCCACCCACCAACAAACCCAGTAACCAGCTAACGGGCCGACCGGTCAGGAGGCTAGCTATTTAGCATACCAACACATTCAGTCTACACCCGGCGCACAGCGAAGCTAGCGCTACGCTGCTAAGTTAGTAGCAAGTGGCTAAATCAACAGCACAACATGTATTTAATTTGATGCTCCGGCAACAGATGTTTGGTTAACACCTCTGCAGCTGTGATAACATGATGGTTCTAACTTAGTTGAAAACAAGAAACGTTTTGTTTTCTCTTCTATGCAAATTCATCACTACTACGTTACTAATAATGTAACTGCTACGTTACTATTGCTAATGTTATTACCTTTGGTGCAATGTTATTTCTTATTCTTTCGTATTTTCAAGTACTTTTCATGTTTACGTCCCATTTCCAAATTATGCATATCAGATGTACAGTGTATTTTCCCCATTTCTTTCGTTTTCTTCTTTAATGCAATGTAAACTTCCCCACCTCTCAAGTCTTATCTTATCTAAACCTGCCACATGCACAGATTATTTTGGCAAACAATATTTGCAATCAGCAAGGGTAAAGATTTTGAAATTTAATTAACATTCACACAGTGTGGATGCCCTGAATCCAACTAACAACACAAACAGTAATGAAAGTCAAACAAACAAATATTTCTGTTGTAGCCTACCATACAGCATACAGGTCTTTAAAGAAAAAAAAAAAAATGTATTTATTTATTTTTTGTCGTTGTTTGTTCATACCTCTGTTAAGGAGTTGTATGCCACTTTTTTTTCTCTCTTTCAAGGCAACCCCCCCCCCAAAAAAAAAAAAAATAATAATATGGAGAGCTGACACAATTAATCTGTCAACCAATTACTAATCAAATAATTTTTATTCATGATGGGAAAATGCCATCATTATCAAATGTTGTGACTGGTAACCCTTTTTTTGTCGAGGGATACAGTAATGGAAAATGGAAAAGGCTCTTCATGTTTCGGTGATTATGTTTGGAATATTAAACTTTATCTGTGCTAAATTACAATGTCAATTTTGAGGTATTTAAATAAACAGACAAACAGACGTTGAGAGACAAATCATTTTGGTGATTATGTGAAATGGTCATTTTCAGTTTGATATTGTAAGGTCTCATAATATAGCATATTGTAACATTTCTTACTGGTTTAAATGACTTCAGAGATGCTCTTTGAAATGGCTTCATGTTGACTTCTGGGCTGAACTGATAATAAATCTGTATGATTTCAGGGAATGCAACGAGCAACTAATGTCACCTATCAGGCTCATCACGTCAGCCGAAACAAGCGTGGGCAGGTTGTGGGCACAAGAGGAGGGTTCAGAGGATGCACTGTTTGGTTAACTGGTAGGTTATGAGATGTTACTAGAAAGACATTTCACAGTGTTACCAATAAACACCTTTCTGCAGTTTAAGAGTTGTTTCATGGTCCTCTTGTTTCCCCCTATGTAAAGGTTTGTCCGGTGCAGGGAAGACCACAGTGAGCATGGCTCTGGAGGAGTACCTGGTGTGTCACGGTATCCCCTGCTACAGCCTTGATGGAGACAACATCCGCCAAGGGCTGAACAAGAACCTGGGTTTCAGCCCAGAGGATCGAGAAGAGAACATCAGACGCATTGCTGAGGTGGCCCGGCTTTTTGCTGATGCTGGCCTGGTGTGCATCGCCAGTTTCATCTCTCCCTACGGCAGGGTGAGTGACTGTACAAAGAAAGCCTCAGCAGAGAAACAGATGACAGCAGGAATAGTGCTTCTGAGCCTCATATGTGTTGTAGCTACAGTCTTTATTGAACTGGCCCCTTTATGAACAGTTTTCTTCTAGACTGAAAGGAAGTAACGTTGAAAAATACTGCGTGGCCAGCAGTATTTTTGTTTTTTATCTTTCCTGGGGTAGGACCTAATTTCCTGTAGGGTGAATATAATGTCCCCTTGTAACTCAATCTACTTCTTTTCCACAAACTGTTCTTCAGCTAAAATCACGTGTGCACCACACTGTATGTCTTTTTTTGTTTGCCAGGATCGCGTCAATGCTCGGAAGATCCACGAGGCTGCAGGGCTGCCTTTCTTTGAGGTGTTTGTGGATGCTCCACTGGACGTATGTGAGCAGAGGGATGTGAAGGGACTGTACAAGAGAGCCAGAGCGGGGGAGATAAGAGGTGGAGTATTGTCTGTTACTGTTCATATCATTAGTAGAGCAGAGACTCTTATATAGGTTTGGATTCATACTTTGGCTGATATACAGTGACATAAAGTAAATGGGTAAAGAGCGAATGTCATTTCAAGTTTCAAAAAAATAATATCATTGGTACAGAATGTTGTTTTTTTTGTTTTGTGCTATTTCTGTAGAGCAAAAAAAACTCTCCTTACGAAGTTTCACTTTGGTCTCAGGTACCAAAGACATTGTTAATCAGATGATATTCATGCTGTACTTGAATTCCCCAAGAAATAAAAATAACTCATTTATTGTAACTATTCAATGGCTATTTGTACTCTTAATCCATTCATGCAGCAATTCTTGATTGATGAAGAAGGTATCAATCATGTTTGTGTGATTGAAGAGTTCTTGAAGAGAAACAAAAGTGTTTGGTTGTTGTTTAAGTGATAGGATACTCCATACACTTTTAATTTCAAATCTATACACTAATGGAAATAAAATAAGTATAGACTTACTGTGCGCTCTGTTCCCTGTCTCCACTCATCAGGCTTCACTGGAATTGATTCAGAGTACGAGAAACCAGAAGCTCCGGAACTGGTGCTGAAGACCGACTCCTGCAATGTGAACGAGTGCATACAACAGGTCATTGACCTACTTCAGGAGAGGGTGAGGGGACTGGTTTTCCTGCTTGGAAGTGTGTTAAATACATGTTACGTTTAGAATCAACTGGTATTGTTTTTATGGTGATTTACAGAGGCTGCTTGAGGCTTGAAGTTCAGATTTGATTCACAAAAAATGATGCTGTGTCATCCCATCACTGGCCACTGTGGGGCAGTCAAACCTCACAATTGTGTGGATGTTGTTGTCTCCATGTCTAGACTTGTATTATGTCAAATCAATATTGCTGTAGTGAAGTCTCTTCATACTATTTTTCTCACTTCGATCAAATAATCAATTTCACGTTCTTAACATTGTGCAGGATATAGTTCCTGTTGATGCATCTTATGAGGTGAAAGAGCTATACGTTCAGGAGAACAAACTGGACCTGGCTAAGGCTGATGCAGAGACTCTGCCTGCTGTACAGATTGGCAAGGTACTTGTGACTTTTAAAGACATTAACACATCTTTACGCTACACTTTTTTGCTTTGTGTATATAGTGCATCCATTAATAACTTTGGTGTTCATAGTGCAATTATAAGTAAAACCTTTACTGGCAGCCTACTATATGTGAGTGTATATGATCCACAGGTGGACATGCAGTGGGTGCAGGTGCTGGCTGAAGGCTGGGCCACCCCTCTGAACGGGTTCATGAGGGAGAGAGAGTTCTTACAGTGTCTTCATTTTGACTGTCTGCTGGATGGTAAGATGTTATTTAAGTTCTGAAGGTGATGAAAAGAAAATCTCTAACAATTCGTTTTTAAAATCCAGTTTTGAGAAAAAGTGCTCACAAAACAGCTCACCTGCAAGAAACAGATAGCTTTCTGTGGAGATATCATTTTTTTATTTTATATTTTTATATTTTGTATTTAATTGCTAATGTTTTTTTCAACCAGGCCCTGGCACCATGTTTCCTATATTGGTTTCCAAATATAACACAAATTATGTGATTTCCCTGTTCTTATTGAAACATGCTGAGCACAAATGTTCTTTGTCATCCTGTCCTGAGCTTACCTCTTGCCCAAGGGATTAATGCATAAGTGTTTGCCATTTTCATTTTGATTATTCTGTCTGCTTATTATTCTGTCCTCAAGTGTTTGTCAGCTGTTTTTTTTTTTTACACAATTTAAAACAAAACTCACGACTCTTGATTAAATGGAGCATTTAATAGGATTCAAAATTACTCTCTGTATGTTCTTCTCTGAGCTACACCAAGAGGCTTCAGTAAGCTTTTCTTATAGGCTGATGTGCTGGTTGGTTATACAGCAGTGATGCGCAATTTAGCTGAAGAGGCAGAATGACACAATGATATAATCAAGAGCGACATTGATTTAGCTGTAGATTTTCGAGAGTGATGTTGTTGAGTGTGGTGTTGGTGAAGTAATGACTCTGTTTGTAACGAGGGGCTCAGGAATGCTTCCGTTTTTTGGCACTATTTAGAAAACAAATATCATTTTGGGCGTAGAGTCTCTTGAAGTAATTACAGCAATTTCTCATGTATTGTTTGAAATTCCAAGAAAAAGTCAATTTACTTTTATTGCCCACATGAGCACTCAAACCTCGCGTCTGTGTTGTGGCGCCAAAAATTCTGATACATACACACACAGTAAAAATTAAAAAAATATATAAAATAAATTGAAAGTTAACATAGCCTGTATTTCATTTTCAGATTCTGACAGGACTATATTACAAACTCCATCCTCACCAAAGCATAAAACCATCAAATTATTACAACTTAGAATGAAATAACAGATGATTTAAGTTCTTTCCCATAGAAAGAGAGGTAGCCAGAGAAACTCAGCTGGCTGAGCGGAGGCAGAAATATATACTGATGTCAAAAGTCTTGACTCCACTTTCCTGTGTGTCTGGGATGAGAGGGACACAGAGGAAGAGTATTGATTGACACCGTACACCGCCACTTGTCTATTTTCCCTTCCTTCCTGGGATTTGACAGTCAAAGAATGATATTACAGTGAGAGGATCGATTCTTGTGACATTAAAACTTGCCGGGAAGCAGAAAACTGCTTGTGTGACTAGCCACCGATGCCGTTCATCTGCCATCTATGGGTGTAATCACTGATCCACCACACTGATAATTTTTTTTGTGTCTTGTTACAGTAGCCATTTTTTTTTTGGTATATCAGACCTTCTTAGCTTTGTAGTACACCGGGACTTCCAACAGGCGGCAGCGTAAACTGAAGAAAGCACCACAAAATAGTTAAACTTATTGAGTCAACACAACCAGCTTTTACTTTGTTCATCAGAGCAGCGTTCCCAAGGAGCGATGCAGATGGCGTACGTTAATATCGGTCTCACACAACTTTGCACAAGTTTCAGACAGGCAACATGTTGTTTGGTTTTGGTGGCCTGTCGCGCAGGCGTCACCCTGAACAAGGTGGGAGGTGGGACTATGTTACACAGCCTCAGACACCAGAATATTAACCACAGGTGATCGATGACTATAGGCGTTAATACTGATTTACCAATCACATATTTCATGAATCGTTTGACAATGATCAGTGGCTGATCAATCGTGGCACCCCTCGTAAAAATAAACAAATTCAAGTTTGTGTCTCCCTTGCTTGGACATTTGGCAGTCGTGTGTGTGTGTGTGTGTGTGTGTGTGTGTGTGTGTGTGTGTGTGTGTGTGTGTGTGTGTGTGTCTTATTAAAACCAGCTGTAAGCTCTATGCTGTGACAGAGGGGACTAGGAGAGGGTGCAGGGGGAAGTGGGGGCAGCAGCAGCAGTCAGCAGTCAGCGTCCCCTCCTGTCTCCACAGCTTTTGATCTGACGTGATGTGAAAAGCGTGCGGCTCCCAACTTTTTTCATCAACCTGGATGGCAAAATGAAGCCGGCAACAGAGCGCTGCCACTACACAGATAAATCTTAAATGAGAAAGGGGTCAAGCTCTGGCTTAGTTTAAGAGGGCACATTTCTCCTCTAGCCTCTTAAATTGCAGCCTTGAAGACTCGCTGTAGCCTGTGGTTTAGCTGTATATTCCACATTTAGCCTGAAGGGGTACAACATGGAAACTTTATTAGAGGATGGCTGAGCTTCAGAGCGTTTTAACCTGCCTTTTGTAGACTGTTTGTAGACTTTTGTAGACTGTTCACAGATTCTCAGAGCTTTGCACCGGGCCGCTTCTTCATGGTTTTTGTTGTGTTCCCTGTTACATTGCTTGTCGTGTTACTGCCGCCAACTGTCGACCATCAACTGTTGTTTGGAAGTTGCGATGGGTGTTCACTTGTCTTCTCACAAAAGTTGTTTTGTTTCTCTCCTGTCTTAGGCGGTGTCATCAACCTGTCGGTGCCTGTGGTGCTGCCGGTGTCTACCACAGATAAAGATCGTTTGGATGGCGTGACGGCCATGGCCCTGGTCTATGAGGGAAGGAGAGTCGCCATCCTCCGTAACCCTGAGTTTTATGAACACCGCAAAGAAGAGCGCTGCGCCCGCCAGTGGGGCACCACTTGCAAGGACCACCCTTACATCAAGGTAACGTTCTCATGTGACATGTCCAGAGTTATAGTCTTCTACTCTCTGAAAGAGGAATTTTAATATGTCGGGAGGCGTATAGAAAATCCAAAAGCACACAACAGCATCTGCAGAGCTTCAGACGGTCCGTCTCATTGTGATAAACACTCTGCATGTGAAAGCAAAGTGCCTCCCTGGATTCTGCATTGATAGAACACAGATCCGAGCTGGCCGTTTCACAGTGCTTATGGAAAGACTGACTAGGTTGAGGAGTGGAGCTTTTCTCACAGTCTGTCAGGACGCCCAGTGTAATCACTTGATCTTTTTGGTCCACCCCTCATTTTGCAGGTGTTATATTTGGATGGTTAGTTTCTCTCTTAGCCTCCACCAAATGCGTTTGAGATTGTACTGCTCAGCTGAACAGGCTGTGAAATCCCTGCCAGCTTCTACCTTTTCCGCTCACCCAAACCCTTCTCCAAATATACCCCAGGAATTGTTTCCATCTGTGTCCTATCGACTGCTTTGGGGCTCAGGTAGACTCAGTGGCGAGGTAACGTCCTGAAATGATCCTGCGCACCCTGCGGAAAGTGGCACAGGCTCGTAGCTGGAAAGGAGCGGAACCGTCTGGTGTTGCTGACATAGATAGTTGTCAGATTTACTTTTTAAATCTCCATCTGCGCCATCCGACAGTGCAAGGTTACCTTTAAAAGTTGCTTGTCTGGCTAATTTTAACTCTCATTGTTTCCTGGATTAGTGCGTCCGGGTGGCCACTTGTATCTTGGCAAAGATGGAAGACAAAACTGACGGTAACCTCTGTGGCATCTGATGATTTCACTCCCTGGGGTCAGTCTTACTGTAAACCTCACCGGCTCATTTTAAAGCCCTTTGCTGCTACAAACACCGGACGGAGATTAACTTGAACACCAGAAAACAGCTGTCTCAATATTTCACCATCACTGGCAGTCATTTTTTTTAATTTCAGCAGATATCTCTCAGTGTCTCACCTTGTTTATGATCAGATCTGGCTCGGTAATGTGTCTTTAAGATGCATTAGAAGCTGCCAGTTTCATAAATTGGTACCATGACTCTCCAGTGTCAACACCTGATGCCTCAGCGCTGGCTTTAAACACATGCTCCATACTCTGGTATTTCCACAACTGCCATTCCTTATCCACTCTGACTTGTCACAGCCGAATATGTGTGTTCAGCTTGCTGTGATTAAGGTGTCATTCATTAAAAGAGTGTGTATGTATACCTAAGTGTATGTTTAACTCTCTGCACCGGAGCCAGTCTGTCAACACACCTCTGAGTTGGTAGCTACAACTTTTTTTTTTCTTTTTTTTGTCATCTTGCCTCTCTCCAGCCAGAGACCTGTCCTGCTCCACATTACATGTAGTTAATCCTCTTTTTCCTGTTTACCTGTCCGTCAGTCAGACAGGAGCCCCCTTCATCGGAAACTGTGGTGTAGTGGCTGTTTATTTGAGTACGGCCATGTTAAGCCACGGGGCACTTTTATGGTTAAACAGAGCACATGTGTACATGCAGGCCTGCTCCTGTGATTTATCCATGCAGGCAATATATTTTCCATTATGTATGTTGGGAAAATATATTGCAACTTGTCAATGCTTTTGATTCCTCCAAAGTATAAGACTGTTAAGCATCTGTCATGACTCCTATCTCCAGCCAACAGTGCGCAGGTTGGATTAATGAGTGTGTGGAGAACAAATCACAATACAGTCCTCACAACATCTTAAAACGGAGCCGAGTTGTTATTGATCACATCACATAGCCACCTCTGCCGCTGACAACCTTCTGACTTTTATGTATAGGTTGCCAGATCAAACTGAAACCAGCATGTCCGTAAAGTATGGATATCAAAGAGCGCTTTATGTTTTTCTAACATGATAAATTACATGTCAGTGAAATAAGTGACATGAATAGATTTTTCTTTTTTTATCAACTTCCAAATTGGCTTTTCTCAATGCCTACACACTTCAGGATGAATTTGTAGCCTTTGTTTTGAGTTCCCACCGTCTTGCTGCTGGATCTGTGCTTCTTTTATTGCAGAGCCTGTAAAGAATTGTCACTTTGTATCACACTAACATCGTACAGACCACTGTTTTCAGTAACTCTAGCTACAGTCTCATAAATGCCACAGGAGACAGGGTAAAGATACTGCCTGAAACAATAGCAGCCTACGCTTGGATCCCGAGCACTTTGGTGACATTGTTGGATAAATCTCGTGAAGGGGAAAAATTCTCTCCAATGTGGTCATGAGCTCATCACCAGGTTTTTTTTTACTGTGGAATACAATCTGACTTTGTCTCTGCTCTGTTATTGAAATTAAGGTAGTAGATGTGGCCAAATGCAGAAGAAGGGGCATGCCAGAGTTTTGTTGACTGTTTAACGACACGTGGGGACTTTGATTTATGCTGCCGTGTCCCCCGTTGCAACTGGGTAATAACTTGGGAGTTTTATTAGAATTCACGTTGGCCTGGTTCCAGCACAGTGAAGTTTTTATTGGTCACAGTGTCTTAAGTCTGGATTACGTTTGAGTTAGTGTTCACTGTCATGATCAGTGTGACTCCTATTTCAGATGGTGATGGAAAGTGGGGACTGGCTGGTTGGCGGAGACCTGCAGGTTCTGGACAGGATCTCCTGGAATGACGGACTGGACCAGTACCGCCTGACACCGACTGAGCTCAAACAGAAGTTTAAAGAAATGAATGCAGGTATGTGGTCACGTCATGTTGGTATTAATGTTTTGATTTTTTTGTCTAGACTAAAAGAAATAAGGGAGTAAGAGCAAGGGAGGTCAGAGTTAAGGACACAGATTCAACCCTTCACCAAGAGGCTGAATGGAGCTCCAGCGTTGGGCACTTAGCTGCTTATACCCGTGTACATTAAGACCCCTTGTTTGGCTTGTACAGATGTGTTTGGTTGCATTCAAACAAACACATTTTCTCCTTTCTTTCCATCCAGATGCTGTGTTTGCCTTCCAGCTCCGCAACCCGGTCCACAACGGCCACGCTCTCCTGATGCAGGACACCCACAAGCGTCTGATCGAGCGAGGCTACCGCCGGCCTGTGCTCCTGCTCCACCCACTGGGAGGGTGGACTAAGGATGATGATGTGCCGTTGCCTTGGCGAATGAAGCAGCATGCTGCCGTGCTGGAGGAGGGCGTCCTGAATCCAGACTCTACCATTGTTGCGATCTTTCCTTCGCCCATGATGTATGCAGGGCCAACTGAGGTAATGATTGTCAACTGTATTGTAATTTTCAGGCACATGCTTGAGGTTTCTTGTAAAGGAAAAAAAAATGGCATCATGTTTTTCTTCAAAACTGACAAGGAACACAAAGTGTGACTGCAGCACCAAATAATGATGAGGACTGTCACATACTTTGTGTCTGCACATTTTTGAGTGTGATAATTGGCAGGAAGAGGGATTTACAGGCTCTGTTTAGTGTTTCCATGCCATGCACAAACCTCTCCGTGTGACTGAGCGTAGCTGTGTAGCTGGGAATCTTTTAATCATTCACTTATGATAATGGGAGAGCTATGGAGAAAATTATTGAGAGCAGATTGGAGGCTGGTGGATGTCAGACAGCAAATTTATTCAGCTTGTACTTCTGAATGGGAACTTTACAGAACCAGACTCAACTCCAGCCTTAGAGTCATTGTTCTGACCTTGTTTAACCACATATACCCTTGGTGTCCCTGTCACTCAAACAGTAAAACAAGCTTCCTGCCTCCAGCCAGTGGCCGTATCCGCCAGAGTGTTCTCGAGCTTCTAGTCTGAGCTGAAATGGCATGTTTTGTAAGGCTAATCTAAAAAAAACCTTCATCCTAAAATATACAAATTACACAAGCAAGAACATTATTCTAATGGCAGTAGTATTGATAATTATCAAGAAGTAATGTGGAGTTTTAGCAATTATTGATAATGAGAAACAGAAAGAAAAACTCTGCTTTTGGTGAATGCGAATTCCTAAGGGGAACAATTGCTGGAGACCGGCTGGCTGAAGTTGTGTAGGTAGCATAGGTCTGCTAAAAAGAGTAACTGCTAAAGTCTTTTTTTAAGATGCCTTCATATTTTGGGCTTTAAACCTCCACCATTTAGATAATATTTTAAACTGTAGAGAATTGTAGCATTTAATTAGGAAATTAGGTTCCAGTCACTATAACAAAATATCTCTGGCATATTGTCCAAGTAAAGCAAGGGTGGAGGCTGAGCACGAACCAAATAAAACCAAATATAATATTTTTCTCATGTAGCCTTTGATTGAAGATATGAAGAACAAAAAATCCTCATAAGTGTATTTTCTTGGTCTCTACAGTTTTCTCTTTTTCTCCTCATCCACAGGTTCAGTGGCACTGCAGAGCTCGAATGGTGGCGGGTGCCAACTTTTACATTGTAGGCCGTGACCCTGCAGGCATGCCCCACCCTGACACAGGAAAGGACCTGTACGAACCAACTCACGGGGCCAAGGTCCTCACCATGGCTCCAGGGCTCATCACCCTGGAGATCGTGCCCTTTAAGGTTGCCGCTTACAACAAGGTCAAAAGGGCAATGGATTTTTATGACCCTAAAAAGTGAGTATTTGTTCATATTATGATTTCATTCGTTACAACTTGTGCCCCAGTTTGTTTCCCACAGTCTTTAAGTTTACGAGGGTTATGGAGAACAGACGTAGTTTAGGTCGAAAGCAGCGGTGCTCACTCACACTACATTAAATGGCTAATTTGTAGATTTAGTCCAGGGTAATACCTCACATGTATTTCAATTAGAACCAGCAGCCTAAACACGCTCTAAATTAGATTAATTGCTAATTAGAACTGTTTTTCTCCGTTCATCCATTTTCTGCCCTCTCTCTCCTCTGTCTACTGTAAATGCTATGCCAAGAATAACAGGTTGTTTTTCTTTCTTACACAGTTAAAAGGTTTTTGTGGATTAGTATGGGCTTTGATGTTGCTCAAAAATTACAGAGTCCTGCTATTAATTAAAGTCTGTATACGGACATTGCACATGATGGCTGACAAAAATCGTGCAATCTCGCTGCCTCTCCTCTGAATCCGATGCAGCCTCCACCATAAGGTTATGCAACTGTAGCTGTGTTTGGCCAAGAATGTTCAGACTAAATACGGCCAGACTAATCAGAAGATTTGCTTTGTTTTCCATGATGCATATTTGTGACGTTAAATCCCAAACAAATTATTCATCAGGAACATAAAGTACTTCTGTGGAAAGAGATAAGAGTGCGTTTAAAAAAATTGTATGCTTGAAAATATTACTCAGAATTTGGCTTTGAAGTTATGACATGGCCAGGTGAGAATAAAGCAAACCAAAAAATGCTTTGATCAGTTTGTGACAGAAAGCCTCTGTTACCTCATAAATACTGAGTGTCACTTTTATTCAAAGTTTATTTATTTAAACTTAATCTAACTGTTAAGTCTACATATTTTATTTAAAGTGTAGTGAAAAGCAGGGTGGCATGCTCGTTAAGACTGGTGTGAAAAATCACAAGGAAATCTCAAAATGTAATGAAAACAAATTAAGGAAATAAAATGTATAATTATATGTAAAACAAAAAAATATTGTCACATTTATAGTCAAAATGTATCAGGAGATGTACCGACTACAGCGCAGATATACATATATAAATGGATCGTTCAGATTTGGCACAAATGCTGACTTGGCTGAAGTGATTATAATCTGGGGTCAAAGGTCGATGTGATCTTTGGCTATAACTCAAGAATGTATTTACCAGTTATATCAAAATTTCACACAGATGTTGAATGTGATAAAATAATGAAATTATGACATTTTATATCCAAAAAGTCAAACGTCAGCTTCCCATTGACTTCAAAACACCACCCCTTTAAAGTGTTGTTCACTACATATAATACAAGTCTGGCGAGACATGGATGCCAACTGCAGCCTGACTGAGGCGGTAACTCTAGTTTCATATGGAATGGGCTCTATGCACAACTCCACTACTTCCTGAATTTAATGCTGCTCCTTTGTTTCCTGTCTTACATTATTGGACAAATTGATTAATCCAGGTGTGTCTGACCATTGTGACTACTCAAACACACCTGGATTAATCATTTTGTCCAAAAATGTAAGACAGGAAACAAAGGAGCAGCATTAAGTTCAGGAAGTAGTGGAGTTGTGCATAGAGCCCATATCACTGACCCAGGGGCGGGCAATATGACGATATTAGATCGTGAAGGATGAGAAGAACATGCCAACTACAGGTAGTGCCACGAATTTCTCATTCCCCACCTGTTTGATTCAGAGTGTTGCGGGATGATTTGTCACGAATGAACAGGCACTATAGAATAAAAAAGAATCTCAGCTTGTATCCTTGAAGCGGCAGTTCGTATCATTGATCTGGCAACTTGTCCAATAAGACTTGAGTATGGAGCTCAGAGTTTAGCTGCGGAGTGACCGAGTCTCGGGTGAGATCAGCTGTTGCAGCCTGTGTCTGAGGAGCCAGAGGAGCTGTTTATTAACTCGGTTAGATCTTCATTGTCTGCACTACATCTTTCGCTCTACAGATAAACGATCATTGTCATCTACAAATGTATCAATTAATTCACAAAAGCACAAAAGGAAATGTGATGACTCATCACAGCAGGTGTGAGGAGTTAGTTAACTCCTCTCACCTGCTGTTGCTGGTCTCTCAATGAATATGTCTGAACTTTAGCAGAGTGTTTTCTATGGCTAACACTGACAATTTTTTTATTGGGTTATCGGATTATATTTGCAGATGCATTTTTATCTGATTTGCTGGTAAATTGTAGTTAATTTTCATTTCATTTTTTTCTATTACCATTTAAATCTGTTGATATTTTTTGAGTTGTAGCGTAGGCCTACCTGAAATCTGAAATATGTCAGCACTCTTGTTTAATGTCCATTGTACTTGGCACAAGTTGGCATAATTCCACAAACTGATTAAAATCTGTTCAGAAAGGTTCCTTGGCCTAAGGCTCTGTTATATTTTTATTTAATTTTTAGAGGTTATGTTTTATGTTTTTACATTGGCAAATAGTTGGGTTGTACTGTTCAGTAACTTGCAAAATAATCAAAAACCAATGTGATTTTACTTCAAAAAAAATAAATATTTTTGCCATATTGCCCACCCCTACACTGACCCTATGGTTTGGTATATAAGATGGACAGCAAATGAAACAGAATAACTGGTTTTCCAAACCCTGTAGTCGTGTCTCTGAGATTTATGGCATTCCATTCCCTCATGCATGCTGACAGCACTTTGCCAAATTTCAGGAGGAGAGTATCGATGCTAAGCATAATCACCAGCAATACCTCTCAGTCTTTGTCTAAAGCATTACGGCTGAGGTCACAGCATGCTGTTTCTAATTTGACACTGTATAAAAGTGCTTTTGGAAGAATTTGCCTGGAGCTCGTCTACCTCACGCCATGTGAAACGTGACGTGTTCTTCACAGATTCTTAATGTTTCAAAGCCACAAGATGCGCCTTGTGTCATGTGATAACAATTAGAAATCTTACTCCGTAAACAGCAGGATTTCAAGCCTTTCTGAATGTGTGCGCGGTGAAGATGAGTCTAAATGTCTGCTAACAAGATGTCTAAAAACTGTCTTGATTATTCCTGACAGTAATTTTGTAGACAAGAGAAGTGGAGATGGGATGAACTAGTGCCAGTGCTCTGCACAGCCCTGGTCGGCCCTGTCCTTGGCTGCTCACTTCAAACAAAGTTGTACATGTCTTTTTTGAACTAGGTGAACTCGGTGTGCTGTGAAGAGCCATCTGTCGTAAAGAGAGGAGTGGGAGTAGACATCACAATGTCTGAAAGATGCGAGACAAAAAACCTTTTGGACTAGGGAAACTCTGCAATGTAGTTATCAGAAACACATTTAGTTAGGTGGTTTGATAGTAATGTGTCGTACCCTTTTTAATTTGTGGTAGCTGCAGCAGTCAAAGTTTCAGTTATTAAAGAAGTTGCACCTATTTCTGTTTGTTTTAATGTTTAAATTACAGTTATATTAGAATCATGCCATGCAGTGTTGCGTTTAATAGCAGTTGGTCAGTATTATTGCTTTCTTTCACTTCACCAGTGCTGTTATTCACATATTAAAAGACTGGTAAAACAAATGGGAATTGTACCTTGTCCTCCTGAAGGCTTAATCAGCACATTTTTAAAAATATAAATTACACGTCTACTCACATATATTTGAAAGATTTGACCTAAAGAATCTTCATGTAGGATTTTCAAAACTGTAAATGTGGTAGTAAAGAGATTCTGTGGCAGACAGCAATATGTAGTAAAGACCCATAAAGTGTTTTTAACGGGAGGGTACCGCTGCTCTCTGGATTGTCCTGGCACCTCTGAAGCCACAGAGTGATTTGGAAGGAAAGCAGCTGCCAGGAATGGCCCGCATATGAAATATAGAGTTTAGCAAGATAAATACTCCCATACAGAGTGATCGCGTCTATTTTCACTGCGAGGGACATGAAATGGTTTAAGAGCTTCGTTTTGGTTTGCAGAAATGCTAACTGGACTGTTTGTACGCCTCAGTGTACTGGATTCCAACGCAGCAGGCGGTTATTGTTGGCTCATATGTTATGCTGCTCTGCTGATAAGCATCTTCGTATTGATTGAAATATTCCAGTGACTAAAAATTTGCTGTATTTCTTTCTTTCTTTTTAATTTGCAGCCATCAAGACTATGATTTCATCTCAGGTACACGCATGCGTAAGATGGCCCGCGAGGGAGAGAATCCTCCCGACGGCTTCATGGCGCCAAAGGCCTGGGCTGTGCTGAAAGAATATTATAAATCACTGGAGAAGGCCTAAAGGTTGAGTCTGGGATGGAAAAACAAAAACACGGGAACACGGTTTAACACAGTTTGATGTTTAAAATGATGAATGTGGGGACCACTCAGTTACTATCGAAAAACCACGCTCCAGCTTATGTCTGTGTCACTCTTCACACTCAACTGTCAAATACATGAAACTGGTCTCTGTTGTTTTTAGTCTCATCACACTTGTGTTTTAACTGTATGTGCTTTATTTAACTAAACTTACTCTGACTGTGAAGTACCGTAGGAGAAGTCACCATGATAATACAAGAGAACATACTAAAAAAATAATGTTTTCATAGTAGATGTTTGTGTTTCTCACTAACTTTATGACTGTATTCTGATACCTGCTTTCAAAAATATTGTATAAAAAAAAATTTAAGATCAGAGACTTGTATTGAACTGTGTGGAAAGTACTGTTGACCAGTACTCAAATAGTTGGGAATGAGTGTTGAGTATTTGTGATTTGTGAAGAAGAAAAAAGTTACTGCACCTGCTAAAGTTCATAAAAGTCACTGCTCGACTCCAAACAAGTTGCTTTGTACTGTATGTTTGCAAGTGGCAGTGGCAATTGCTCAAAATTTGGTGTACACAAGTATTTGATGTAAAAGTTGAGTGCCTTGGTCTTAAGAAAAGTGAATTCACATGATGTCTTGTTTGAATTAGGACTAACACACACACACACGCACGCACACACACACACCTGCTTCTTGTCTCACTTCGTGTTACACTGAAATGATCCAGCAGGTCAAGAAATGGTCTGCAAAACAGATCAGCTTTAAAGATGTTTCTATTAGGATATGCAACCCTAACCTTCCTACATTTCAAGGAAAAACTTTTAACATTGTTTTTTTTTTCACAATTATTCTATTTATTTGTCCCAGCATCGCAATGTTTTCTCCTTTTAACTGTGTTGTGCATGTAGTTTGGTGCTCAGAGCTTTTCTGTTAACAGTCTTGATATTTTGTTACGTTTTCATCATTTGTGTTTTTTTTTCTCTCCCTCTCTCATGGGTTGCTAATATTTTCCATGTGGTAATTCATTTTTAAGAGTTGGCCTGTATAATCAGATGGTTGATGGTTACCATCAAGGGATCAGGTTTGTAATCTTCCTTATCCAATAAACCATTTTTAGCAAAAAAAAAAGAAAAAGAACAATTTGTTTACTTTTGCTTTCTCTAATCTTTGAGTTTGCCACACGGAACAAGATGTGTGTGTGCTTTCTCCCGTTTTCTTTGCACCAAACAGTCCTAAATGCATAACACACTCAAAGACTCCCTTCATTTGATATGACAGCTCTGAATTTCATGTATTTTAGAAACTAAACTTACATTGATGAGATGTCATCAACTTTTAGCTGCCTGTGATCTCTCTGTAATGCAGTTCGCATTCTGACAACTCAATAGCTCTAAATCTCCTCACGTCTTTGTGACTTACTCGCTTCAAGTGCACTTTGTCAACTACATGAACAGTCCCCTCCGCAGAATTTAAATCTCTCCAGGTTCGCAAAAGGCCCTGGCTGTTGGAACTTCTATGACCTCCCAGTTGGTCCATCAGCTCCATATTGAATGAGACAGACACTCTGGTGACCCCAATCAGACTCAGACACACTTGCGCACTGCACACAAAGAGCTGCAGCTGGCTCCCAGATGCAGTGAAAGTGGAACACAGAGGGTTAAAAACAGGCTGTGAAGAGTGGCTCTGTCAGAAATACCCTGGATACTTCATCTAATCCAGCTCCAAGATATAATGAAGAAACCCGCCAGCAGCAATTTTGTTTTTTTCCCAAGTTTTGCCAGATCTCGTTCGATCTCAAGTGGTAATCAAGCTGGGACCTCTGTGCAACTTCAAAAGAAGAGCTGTTGTGTTTTTTTTTCTCACACAGAAAATGATCAAATTATTTTTTGGAGAAGTCGCCATAAGATTTGTGTTGTTCTTTAACTGTCTGGAGGGAATCAGAGCTCTCTGTGTAATGCAGGTGTCAGTTACTATGTGTAGACCTAACTTCCTGATGTTATCTTCCAGTGTATTTAGGTTCTGGATCCCTTTTCAGCTTGTTCGCCCCATAATCAGATCTTGCTTTGAAACTTTTAATCCCTCTCCGTCAAGGGGTGTTGTTACAGTGTGGCACGCTGCCGGGGGAAGAAAAGGGGGATGGTGCCAGAAGAACGTGTCGTGTTCTGACTACTGTTTACATGACTTGTGCCTCCACTCACCTGCACCACCTCATTTCAACAGGGGTGGCTGTTGTACAGAATTTATACAGTCATAAACAACATTCATCAAAGGCAACAAAACCGAAGGATGTTTACATGCTGTGTGTTTGAGGCTATACGACATGCAACCAGAGTGTGTCAAAGAAATTGAGTGTTGATGTTATTCGTATAGGAATAAATAAAACACAAGGCCTATAAATTAACATCTGTTATATGATTGCACTAAGGGTTTTTCCCTCACTGGTGTCATCATATCCAGGTTTTATTGTTAAAATACTATAACAGTGAGCTGTATTTTTCTTATAATTTTCTGGGAAGGATCTGAAACATAACTGTTGGAAATTACAGCTTTACTTCATCATGAGTCATAGTGTCTTTTAGTCATCAGGCCAGCTAAAGATAGAAAAATGCAGAATTTCTCTTAAGATTTCAGTCTGAAGTACAACTCATCCAATAAAGAGAGAAAAAAAGAAAGTTTCTTTTGATTAAATTCCAGTGGAACTGATGAACTCATATAATTTCCCACTGTTCACAATAAAAAGCGCTCAAATAAATCAGATGGTGCTCATTATGTGTACTATCTATGTCCCTTTTTTTTAATCTTCCCTATAATAATGATCAATTTATGTTATTCTTTGCTGTCCTAGAAAATTATTAGGAAATTACACAAGCTACAAAATAAAGAGTTAGGCTACTAGTAGTTATTAGTTAAATACAATGAGATATGATAACATGAATATTGATTGATTGTTAGGGTGACATCGCCTCAGACAAACTTGAATGGTTAGTTTTTGACGTTTTTTATAGTGCCAAGTGATGAATTGATGATTTGTAAGATAATTTGCAGGAGAAAAGAAAGCTCAGTAGCCCTATAAATATGATAACAGTATCATAAGCACCAAGTGAACCATGAAGAATCTGAATGTAATAACTACAGTAAGAGATCAAACAGTCATGTCTCCATTGCAGGAGCTATTGTATTTAAATGTCACCAGTGTGTCCTTCGTCCTCTATACACTATATACTCTTATACTTGCATGCAGCATGGTACATGCAGTGACATCATTGCTGTCTCATTTGATACCACCATAAGGTTCTGCTCCTACATGGACTCCAGCTGCATTTATCTCCAATTTCCTTCCATCTGGTTCGAGTTCTTTTCAAAGCCAGTCATGATAAAAACAGGCTTTACTCTGCAAAACGCAATACAGCGATACAGGACATGGTTAAAATTCAAGGAAAGCTGTGTGTGCTCCATTTGATGGCTCTGAGGTGTGTGCAGGGCTGGGTCAGTGCTCATCAGCTCAGCAGTAATGGTTTTGTATGATCATCTGGGTCCTTGTGATGGCAGTGGAAAAAGCTGTCTTGAAAATTGTTAAAGGATCCAGCAAAAAAAAAAAAATGTATCTATGAGGTTTGTGACATATGGTTAACATACTGCATTGTTATGATCTTTAGGGATAGTTTAGGTCCTGGAGTGTACCCCTCCTATAACATGTGTGTTCATGGAATAAATTAAGCCACTGTCTGAGTATGTCATCTCAGAATGATTAGGATTTATCATATTTATTTTTCCAAACTGATCAAACGAATCCCACACTAATTCAAATATCAGAGCTCTCCATTGGATTCTTTAATCTTCATCATACTCACTCCGCACACAATCTTTATTCCAAAAATATACCGTGTATAGTCTGCATTTGTCATTTGGAGACATGAAATTCTTTACTATAATCATTTACATGCTCACCAATAGTAGAAAGATGTCTTGTGTAGTGCAGCTTTGTGTTTGCTAATAATACAAGTTATAAACATATGATGGAGTTAATTTAATTCTAATAATCTAATATCATTGACTACTATTGTAATGGTCAGGCATCCCATAGAGCATATAGGTATGTACATGTATGCTACACTTATAAAGTCCTTTGATGTCTATGTACTGTACATGATTGTAACAAGAGAATATCCACAAATCATCAGTCATTCTGCCATCATATTAGTTGTACTTCTTCCTCACACATAGGCTACCATTAATCTAGGACTCACTCTTGTCAACGCACCCTGTCAGAGTGAGGCTAGACAGCCACAGGAACATTACCCCAGGGGGCTCAATGTAAAGATATGATACAGAGGGAGGGAGGCTATACATCACATGATGATATGTGAGTACATCTAAGGAAAGCATATGTTCCACAACCTTGGAGGTTTGCAACAGGATACAAGAGAGGAAACAGCATTTTTACATGTCACCAACAGACAGGACAGACAGCTATGTACAATGTCAACAGATTACAGGGGTCTGGAGAGGTCATGATGTGATTTTTCATTTTAATTTAAGAGTAGCTAAGTGTAAAAGAGCAGGGAGGATCAATGTTGTGACACTTTATTTGTTCACAATTCAAATTTTAGGATTGAAAATAAACTCATATGCATGTTGAGGTCTATGAAGCTGAATGTGTGAAGGGTGGTTGCTTGTTTTCTTAAGATGTGGTTGAACTGCAGAGAGACTGGAAAGCGCTAAAAGGCGGCCAGAGATCTAATCATTATTTATAAAATTTCAGACTTAATTGACATCACTTGAACACAATGTTGGGTTTGAGTAAAAACACAGACGTATTATGGTCCATACCAATGAACAAACATGTGTGAAAAGGGTTTTCACTAGGAGAAAAAGTGACAGGTATCCTCAGTGAAAGTTTGAACAATCCGATACCACAGACACACCATCTCTGCTTCTGAATAACCTCCTCTTCCGTTTATTGATATGAGACAAGAACAAAAAAAAAACTGCCCCACAGTGAAAAACTGCCAGGTTAATTGCTGTCAACCTCCACCGTGTGTGAAAGCACCATTTGAAGCACATAAAATTATAGACCACTAAATGAATAACTATTTCTTCAAATATATGTTATTACAGTGTCCAGAGCCGCCATTTATGGTTACAGGGCAGCCACTTATTGTGAAGGATTGCAGACGCTTGGATACACATTAGCACAGTCACACATTGCTTCATGGTTGATATATAACAGACGGACTTTCAAAATGTTATGATGACCAAGCAATCAATTTTTCTTTGTGTAAGAATCTCTGTGAAGGGACATCACTTTCAAGATATTGACGTTCCAGGGTTTTGTCTCACCAACTGTCATCTCAGTTACCCTGGCTTTCAGGTTTTAACAAACATTGGATCAGACTTGATCAAATTGAATATTGGAGTAAGTTTCTGTTTTGGGTGGTTTTTTGGATATATTTTTAATTTAATTATTCACGCCAATTCGTATTCAGTATTAAATGGTTTATTGAGCCTGGACAGTTTGTGTCTGTGATATGCCAAACTTTCTGCAGTGTGTGTGTGTGTTCAGGTGCAATTAAATGGAAGAAGGACAGCATTACTGGCATAAAACACCCCACTCAGCAGAACGCAACCTGGGATCTTGGATTGTTTGACTGCAGCAGAGCATTTTTAAATCTCTTAGAGGGCAAAGCCATGAGAGAGTAAAAACCCTGACCACTGCCAGGGGTTTGAGGTTGTAGAGCCAACAGATATTACGGCTTTATAAAAAACAGCGCTGGAAGAAAGAAGATGTGCCGTGTGAGAAAAGGCTTTAAAGTCCCACTCCCGCGGCCCTTTTTGGTCATTTTAAAACCAGCTCATTAGCAATGCACATTAGCAATGCACCTCTGGAGGGTGGGCCGAGACTGCGCTGCTCTGCACCCGCCCAGCCACCTCCTGGCACCCCACCCCCCGCTTGCTGACAGCTGGACATTGTACAATTACAGATTCAGCGCGTTTAGCGTAAAACTCCACACTGGGATTCAATCCCAGACTGGAGCATAGTCTTTGCTCGCAGTGCAAGCTGCTCTACCAGGTGAGCTATACCTATTGCTATTATACCTTGACAGCTACACCGAGCTGTCAAGCCTTTCACCTCTGAGCCAGATGCAGAGTGGGGCGGGAGCTTGTAGCACTAGTGCCCTCCCCTGGAGCTGTGACACGTCAGCTCCAGTCTCCCTGAAACTGCCAGTTTGCGTCTGCCATTGGTTCACAGCAATTTGACGGCAGAAAAACTCAGAAATGCAATTTTGCACTTCCTTTTCTGCTGATATGTGCTCTAACACAAGAAAAATGCCACAGGAACATGTGAAAAGCACGAAAAACACGATTTTCATGGGAGTGGGTCTTTAATGTCTTGAAGCGAATTCACTTTGGGTAAGACATCCAAGATGAAAGTAAATGGGACACATTCTCTTCAATATGTGATAAACTTATATAAACAACTTTAATTAGCTCTCAGCAGTTGCTTTGTTTGGTGTCAAACTGGTGACATAAATATGTGTGTCCATGTGTCTTGTCGCAAACATCCTTTTGACATTGGTGACTAGTGTCGACAAAATGAAAAAAAAAGTTTTAATCACAGTGTCGGTCTCATTACTTTATCTGATTGATGTGGACAACATGAATGACAACACTTTATTTTAAGACAGGACAAAGTAAATTTTTGAGCGCAGTCGTTTGTTCTGAAAATAAATGAGACAAGAGTGGATCAAAAGTGAAGGAGCTGCTGACCAGATGAATCACGCAGCACAATGTTGCTCAAATAAATTTCACACTGAGTTGGCGTGGCTTTGTCTGGACATGGAAACCACAACTATTAACTACGACCATTATTACTTATTAACTTCTGAGCAAGATAACACAGTATAATTTGTGTTAGTTGAATCCAGACAACTGAAACCTTGTGTCAAAACGATGAGAGCAGGTCTAAATAAATGGACAAGGGCAAGGCAGAGTGACATGAAGAGGCCAGACCACAAGGCAAATTAAAGCTGTGGTGCCTCTAATATAAAGATGTATGTCCAATTGTATTCCACACACTGAGCCAATTACTTTTATTACATTTTATTAACATACATAATATGAACCAGCGCTAAATAAATAACTTCTGGAGGGACATAAGGATCTAGGATCCCACTGTGCTGAGTCAGCTGCCTTGCACGCCCGCCACGTTGCTCCCTCACTCTATATGCTGATCTTTGCATGTTGCTGCTGCTCGTGTTGGCAGATGGATTTTCCATCCCAACCTCCAACTGCCTTTGCTTTCCTCTGCTAGACTGTGTTTGTTTGTTTTGTAGTTTCAAATGCACTGTGCGTGTTGTTTATAACATTGCTGTGCATTTCGCATTACATTTTACACCAAAACAAGCATCCCTGAAAGGTGAAAACTACCACAAAGTCAAAACAAATGGCCTTCTCCCTATATATATTTTTTGACAATATGTGATTTCTTTCCCTCATCTTTTGCTAAAACTTCTTTTATAAGGTAAATAATCAGCTATAGATAATGATTGTGGAGTGAGCTATGGTGCAAAGATAAAAAAAAAAAACATTTTCTGGTGAAGATTAAAGTTTTAGTCCAAGTAGCCTACCTTATAGTTTCACGGTATTCAGCCTCTTTTTTTGATTGTTTTTATTTATTTATTTATGTTATGTCTGACATAGATCAATGATTGACAGATTGCTGGAGTGGATTTTATGCTGACTACACGTAGTTTACCACTATATTTCATACTCTGCACCTGTCCTTAATGCATACATTAGGTTATACATTAAAATATTTAGCAATACAATGATTAATTTTCCATTTCGGACCCTTGTTGCATGCGATTATCAACCACCTCACTCCTTATCATCGGTAATATACATCAATAATATACTAATCAAATCCATACAAAATGCTTTAGAATGTAAAAAACAGATGATGGTCATTCTGTGTGTAGATGTACAAGAACTTTTATAAAACACATCACCAATGATATTAATATCATGTGAGTATTGTGGAGACAGACCTGTTCTGAGAAAACAGATCAGTACCACAGTCATTTCCTATATTCATGCACTATATGGCAGCTGGTTTACACAAACCAAAATCCATATGCTATTGACCCCTATCAAATTCAGTGAATCATAAATCATGTGCTGCAGTTCACTCTGAGTTCACAGGGTCGACTCATACATGAAGACATAATGAGTACCTGTGATTGACTTGCAGCCGCTTTTGCTCGCAAACAAGTGTGGTGATGCGGTTTTAGCCTCTCCCTGGCACGGCTCACTTAGGCAATCTCAAGTTCCCCCATATCATCAGATGTACTGCTATCCGATGCCGTGATTCTGTTTGTCTTGGACATTGTTCTAGCTTTGATCACAAATTGCAGTAATTACTCTGGGCCTTATCCTTCCCCCTGGAAACAATGCGTGGAACAAGAGAAGCCAGTGCGTACACAAGCACCGACAGAGGCCGACAGTACAGCACGTGGTTGCACCGGTGAGAGGATAAATGGCCTGATTAAATGGAGCCTTTATGTTTTTCATTCACAATGCACTTTGCAGCTCCACTACTAGGGTGTAGCCACTTAGCAGTAGGTAATTTAAGTCCGGATGTGCTAACGAAACAGGGTGTTTTTTTAATTGAACCAGATCTCTTTCTGCCTCCCCTTCCTTTCCTTTTATCCTTAAGCCTCTAAGTATAAATAAATAAATGAGTAGAACCTGAGACGTGACAACAGGGAATTTTTCACTATGGGATCTGGAAAACAGCAGCAATCAGGACTAACAACAGGCTATGTGACTCATTTTGGTCCCTGAATTGTGCAGGGGCCATGCATTTAACCCCCCTCTTGCCACGAAGGCCTTTCATCTTCTTCACACAAAAATGGTGTCTTTTGTAGCCTCCCCTCAACAGGAAACAAACATGTTTGAATTCCAAGTGCTGCGTGCATACCGTGACAAAATTTTATAATTAGGATTCCTGTCAGATTGCACTGTAACTTCCCGGAAGATCGTGAACCTCTGCCTCTGAGAATTAAACGTCAGGCCGCAGCGGAACCTCAGTGTGGTTATCCAAAAATATGGTGACAGAGATTCCACAAATACTCAATTTATAACCATAAAACCTTTAATGATGTGAGATCTAACCTCTTCATTGGTGTTACGACATGTTTTTCGAGGCAAAGAGGTTGGGCGAGAGTTGATCATTCTCAGCTTTCCAGTTTTTCCACGGAAAACATAATGGAGAGCAGGCCATGTAAAATGTGACTTTAGGTTTAAGGTTATGCGTAGTATGTTTTTATCACTAACGTTTACAATCATGTTATTGCCTTTGTGAGACCTCTATCAAGGGAAGCTGCATGAGTGACAGTCATTGCATATGTTTATATCCAAGTAACAGACCCCCCACACTGTTGAAATCATGAGGAACTCATGTGAAAAAGTCAGAAATTGAAGTTCATGTAGGGAATATGACGAGGGGTATAGATTGAATTTTGGATTAAGAGTAGCTACTGTTTGTTTCTTGTTTCCAACCAGCAGCCAGTGTTGTTAAAAAAATAAAACAAAAAAACAAACACAACTATCCCTGAAGCTTCAAGATACTGTACTTAAATTAATCATCAAACCAGATTTTCCACACGATACCAATGTGGTTGTCTTAACACATTCCATTCAATTTCCCAAACCTAGTTGCAGCCATTTGTAGGTTTTGGTATTGCTATGTGGCCAATTAGCATAAACGGCTGCTGACTATCACAGTCCTGCCAAAAGTCCCAGCCATTGTTGCATTTATAGTACAAGAATTGATGATAATCCCTCTGCCCAGCACAGGGATTAGGAAATGGACAGGAGCTGGCTGGTTATCATGCTAATTTCGGTAGAGGAAAAGATCTGGGAGCAGCTCTTGGCAAATAAAAGAATCAAGTATGATGCTGAACTCACACTTTAGACTTTCTCCATACAGTCTTCTACTTCAAGCCTTATCTACCATAAAAGGTGATGCACAGCCTATCATCAATTTGAGGGAATTGGACATGTAAGTATTGATTTACATCCTACAGCAGAGCTACATGTAGCCTACATGTGCCTAACATGTCGGCTACATCACAATTGTAGAAGGAAACAATGATCATTGCTTGACAGAGAGCTCTGAAATACAATGATATATCAACTTAAAAAAAACAGCTAATGACAAACTGATTTACAAAAAAGAAAAGTGGATGAACATGACCCATAGTAGCACAATGGCTGTTTCGTGTTCAAAATAATTCCCTGCATATTTCACATTCAGTTATTACAAAGTTGCAATCTGAGACACACAATGATCTAATATCAAAAACATGACTGGGATTCGACTATTGCTATTGGTATTTGAGCCAAATGTCAGATATTGTTATCTAGGGAATACCATTCTGGAATTTAAAACCAAATTCCATATGCATTAGTTTGAGATGCGTATTCAGCAATTTTTGGACCATCGGTGTATCTAATAAAGTTTATGGGAAGTCTTAACCCTGCCCAAAAGCAGTGCTTCAAAATAAAAATGACTGTTGACAGAGTTACTCTTTTCCAGAACCTCTAAAAGTGCTCATTTTGACCGAAAAACAAGACTGAATGTGATTCCAGCCTCACAGGGAATTGTGCAACACTTGGCTTCTGTTGATTTCCACGACATCTCTTATTGGAAGACATCCTCAGTACACAGCGAGGGAAATATGCACCCACCAACAGTATCAAATGCGTATCCTGAGGGAGGTCATTACTTTATGATGTGGTATGTTCAGATGCCAACGTGCAATGATCCACCTCAAGATGGTTTGTTCACTGTCTTTGGGAAGTGAACACTGTCGTTCAGCACTAGGACTTGGGATTTCATGTTGTTAATGCAGATCGGTTTTGCTTTTGCCTGTTACCACATACTAAAGTACTAAAGAGGAAAATCCTGCTTTCTGTGCACTGTTCAGCTTTTAACTTTGAAAAGCATTGTACCAGATGCCAACAGAATAAATGCAACAATTTCTGCATATACTTCGTTCCATCTTTTTTAGTTCAAAATAGAACAAAAGCAATGTCAGCAATAGTGCAATGAGATTTAGGGCCCTAGTTTGCTGGCGCAGCGCAGGTGGCGCAAGGTAGCGCAGCCAGTCTAATGCAAGTTTCGACCAGCGCAGCCTAGCGCAAAGTCAGATTGGAAGATTTGTAGATCGCGCTGCGCTGAGATAGGCGTGGCCGCGCAGCAGGGGGAGGCGTCACAGATTCTGCTTGGTGCAGTGGAAGTTTCGTCCGAAAATGTCCCGCCGAAGTTGCGCTGAAAGCTCGCCACCTCCAACCAGGTCTAGTCTCAGCGCAGCGCGGAGCGCAGCAGGTGCAGTGGAAGTTTGGCTGACTGACCTGCAGTGCACACACGTCACCAAGACCTCACAGGCAGATCTCCACAGTTCCAGACACATTTCAATGCAATAAATATCCACAATAACCACTATTTAATGCAACTAACGGAATCAACACGTGA
Organism: Trachurus trachurus; assembly: GCF_905171665.1. Lineage (NCBI taxonomy): Eukaryota > Metazoa > Chordata > Actinopteri > Carangiformes > Carangidae > Trachurus > Trachurus trachurus. The sequence goes on along the minus strand of NC_139891.1, from coordinate 22,018,646 downwards.
ATTTATATCTATATAGATTGTCCCGTCACATCTGACGTCAGATCAAAGCAGAGATCAAAGGCTGTGGCACGCGTAATGGAAACTCCACCTGAATTAACACAGCAGGGACGAACTGGCACTGAAAAGCAGCTGTGGATGTCCCAAGCAGGACTGAGGGTGGATGACTGCATGTCGCTGCCGTGTTGAGATACCACTCTGCCCTTGTGATGATCGCTGAATTTATTTATTTACTTATTAATTCATAAGCACGTGCGACCGCATCACGCAGCCGTAATGAAAAACAAAACACAAATCATCATCTCTCTTAGTCCACCACCACTGCCTCGGTATCAGATAGTCAGTATATAGCCTACTACAGTACTCAGCATCTCTATCACAGAGAAAAAAAGAGAAAAAAAGAGACGGACAGAGAGAGAGAGAGAGGAGGACAGAGAGAGAGAGAGAGAGAGAGAGAGAGAGAGAGAGAGAGAGAGAGAGAGAGAGGGAGAGAGAGAGAGAGCGCGTCCTTGCTGATTTCATCCACATGGTGTGTGTTTATGTTGTGATTAGTGTAGCCTACACCTCTGATCTTATACACAGGGTTTGAATAAATGTGAGTTTCTTTATTAGTTTATTAGTTGTTGTTTCTTACACTGAGCACCGGTTCTCAGTGTATCAGATCAATCCTGGTTAAGTATATTAGTAAACTCATTGTTGGTCACTCTGAGCTCGGACCTCCGGGGAAACAGCTGTTTCCTCCGGGGAGAGGTTCGGCCTCTGGCGTCGCTGTTTCCTCCGTCCATGTCAAAGTATAAAATGACAAACTTGCAGCGCGCATCACCCGCCGCGCAGTTAAAGGTGAGGAGAGGAGCTCATTTGATTGGTGAAGATCTGACTCGGCTGTGTCAAACCCACTCCACGCCTTTCTCTCCTCCTTCTGTCTCCCTCCCGCCCTCTCTCCTCCCTCTTCACCGTTTGCGCCGGTGGGAGGGACGAGGGGAGGGTTTACGCCGGTCTAAGTCTGACTGCGCGGCCCACGAATCTTGCGAAATGGACCTGGACCACACCCCGTTGGCGTGGCGAAGCTGCGCTGATCACAGACTTCACCTGGTCGACGAAACTAGGGCCCATGGTCTCAAGATAACTCTGAGCTAAAATACACCAAATAGTATAATTTTTATTCATTTGGATCAGGGAGGGTCAGTAGGGTGAAATAAAATGAAATAGAATCAAATAAAATGAAATAGAATAGAAAATCCAATTAGCATTGATTTTGTATTTTCTCATATATTGTCATCTTAAGTTAACCTGGTGAATTCACATGTCCAGCAGATTATGGGGAAACATTAGCATTCTTTTGGAGTTAATTTTAGGGACCGCTAAAATACAATATTTACTCAATTTATTTTATTTTATTTATTTATTTATTTTTAGCTCTGATTTGGTCTCCACCAACTCCTAAGGGAAATACCTGGCTCATTTGCTGCTAAATGCTCCCATATGTTCACTGGCTATTTAGTGACTTTGTGTGTCTGCTTTGTGGTTCTGAGCAGGTTGTGTTTCTCAGACCTTTTTCACTGAAAGCAGCTGCCGAATGCAGCCAACCGAACAGCAATGTTGCAGACCGGAAAAGCAAAACAATGAGCTGAAAGACGTTAAATGGTCCATTACGATGAGGGAGAGAGTAGTACTACTATAAACTCCTTTCCACATCACACATCACTTGGCCCATTGTTGAAATTGAAAATATATTGATAAATGCAGCTTCATAACTCAGCGAAATAGTAGTAGAAATATAGTCCCTCAAAATGTAATCACAGTAATCTAGTTGTGGCAGCTCAGTCTAAATGACTGTGTTTTTCCATATTCAGTGTGGTTTCTGAAAATCAAACAAACTCTGTTGTAATAAATTGCCCTCAAATTCACTTCAAGGTGACGATAATGCCTAGAACTGTAATCTTGTTTACTAGGCAGTATTCACTGTAAAGTTGAGCGATTCTGCAGCTCCATGTGGTTGGAGTTTTTTTTTTTGTTGCCTGAAGCTCAGTTTGCTCTTTCAGTTTTGTGTTGTGTCACAGCCTGAACCTCAACATTATAATATTATCCTGCATTAGCCTGGGGATAAGGACCTCCAGTAGATGAACACCCTGTCTGCTGATGTGCATGTACTGTAAATACACATAAGCAGTAACATCATACAGAGTGTAAACAGATTTAAAAAAATGTTGTGAATCCCTGACTCTTTCCCAGGACCCCAGTTTGTTTATAACTGTAACAACCCATTCAAGACGCTTCTTTTCAGCCTACCAGTGTTTTCACTACACTTCCATTTGGCCTAGTTTTTGGCACAATTCTGACCAAAGTGGTGTTTGGTCTTGCCTCAGATTCGACTTCAGAAATTCAGGTGAAGCCTCATGATATCTTATCTGGGTAATGAGAGGGTTTAAGTGTAATAGAGAATGTTCATGACATGCTCTTCAAAAATCACTGCATGACTCACGGAGAGCAACACAAAGAGCTTACAGTACGGCAAAAGCCATGCAGAACATTCAGGTATCAGGTGTTTTATGTTAATTAAATTTTTAAAAGTTCATGTAAATGTTCATGACATGTAAGGATGAGGGTAAGGGTTACACAAATGAGATATAAACTGCCATGTTATCTAGTGAGCCTTCCAGGTGATGCAAATTTTGCTACATTTGTCAAACAGCCAAGTTTTATCTTTAAGCTATAGGCTAACCTGTCACTGGCTGCAGCCTCAAGTCTCAAGGTTAGTAGTATCAGTTCAGCATCAAGATTTTCTAGCCATGATTTTAAATTGTGATATGGTTTGTTTGTGGATCGGTTAGCTAACTGAGCAAGCCCTATTCGCTGAGATGTGGTGGGCACAAGGGGGAAGTTGTCGGTCTGAGAAGTGAAACTCACTTCCGCATTCAAAAAACTGCAATCCCCTCGGCTGCCACTGGGGGCTGGTGTCAGAAAGCAGCATTCTCCATAGACCCCCATGTTAAAATCCCCGATTTTACATCCTCAATAAACATGATCAAAGCCTGGTGTCATCACATTTTTGGTCTCAACCAATTCTACTCCCGCACACACTCTGAGGGGGGTGAATTAAAAAAAAAAACTCTACCGTTTTACTACTATTAGGTTTAAAATTCTCGCCAATTAGGGCGAGGAAACGTTGAGTGACAGGTCTGGAGACCACTGCTTCAAGGCCAGTGGGCGGGTTCTCAGCCAGTAAATCCAACATGGCGCTGTTCATATTTGAGTCACAAAAACGACTCCCCAAAACCAATGGGTGACGTCACGGATGCTACGTCCATGTTTTTTACAGTCTATGGATAGGCAGCTTAGGGAAAAGCTAGTAGCCTAAGTGGAACTTCAGTTGAGATTATTCATACTTTTTTTTCTTTTTGTCAAATAATATTTTACGTTAAAGGGGAACTATGCAAGTCTGATAGCCTTTTGCTGTTTTCCTCTTTAAATCATGGGCTTTCGGTGTGAATGAAATAACCAAGGTGGTCAAGGACTATTTTGTGGTTAAAATGTTGCTAATAAAAAAAAAAGCACTTGTAAGAGAAAATGATCTAAGTTGTTTTATTTGTATTCTATTATTAAAGCAGAATTAATATCTGTGTTTGGTTGGAGGTTGTCAAAACGTACACAGTGACCTAAACCACTGGGAACACAATTGTGAAAATTTGTGATAAATTATAGGCTCAAAGACAAAGACATCCAGTGAGCAGAGTTACCAAACTCTACAATGAAAAAACAGTGATTTCAGTGTTGTTACTGACAAGTTAAGACAACGATTGTCCAAAACGTCAGCTCTTCATAAATTCAGATTCAAAGCTTTCTTTTTAACTTGATGAAAATACAGCTATGAGTTCACCCTGTGGGTTTTTGTGAGGACGTTTTAAGTGGAAGAGCTCAGAGCATTTGTTCTACCCAGATGTATAAACCTCCAAAATGATGTGAAAACATGATGAGTTATGAGGTTATAGCATGACAACAGCATCATGCAACATCACACACAAAAGGAAAGGCTCGCCTCTTACCAAAACTCAGCTCTTTCATGTTGATCCAAAGGCGATTTTCTGGTAAGCTGTTTCTTCACTTTTGATTTTTTTGCATCATAAGCAAACGACTGATTCATATGTGGAGGTGTTTTTCTTATGATTATGGATTTAATTATGACTTAACATTTACTCACATGGGGGAAAATAATCTAAACAGAATCATTTACAGGTTTCTGATCCTATCAGGATTAAACAAGCAGAATTTTGCCTCATTATGTTTAAACCCAAACAAACTATCTTTTTATGAATAATTCAAAACTCATGTTTAATTTACAGCAGCTCAGTCAATTTCTGAATGATAAACCCTGCCAATTAAATAAACACATCTCCAGTGGGGCCTTATTTGTACTGCAGATGTATAAAAAAAGACTAATGAGCAGTATTAAATCACATTAACTGCAGATGACCTTTATTTAAAGGACATATCTGTTCCTTGTTACTTCTTAAATCTCATGCACACTTCTTCAATCTCATTGAGGGCTGCAGCCAATGACTACTTTCACTGTTAATTAATGTCCCAATTATTCTGTTACTTAAAGGGATACTTCACTCAAAATCAATAATTCATCAATTTTCTACTCACCGTCATGCCAAGGAAGGGTTTGGAGAACTTTCGGAGTCATCAAAACACTTTTGGAGTTCCAGGGGGGGTCTGGCTGGCAACGGATTTTCATATATTGGCGGTGGATGGTGCTCACTTTTGAATCGTCCAAAACACACACTATGAAACATCCAGATACCGCCATACTGCTCATCTGTACTGACCCAAGTGTCCTGAATAATTTGATCTCTGTTTTTAGCCTGGTTGTTGCGAGATTTGCTGCAAGATGTTCGTTCGTCATTGTAAATTATGTAAACACGGAAGAACATTTTTTTTTTTTGTATATTTTTTTGGCTCTTTTGCCTTTATTTGACAGCACAGTGAGATAGACAGGAAAGAGGGAGGCAGAGAGAGGGGGAATGACATGCAGGAAAGGTCTGCCCGACGCAGGACTCGAACCGGGGACGCCTGCGTTGAGGACTGTAGCCTCTACATGGGGCGGCCGCTTTAACCACTGCGCCACGCACCGTCCCGGAAGAACATTTTACAGCAAATCTCGCACACAAACATCAACAGAGCCTATGGGAGCTACTACAAGCCCAAAGACCGAGATCAAATTAATATTTTCCAAACAACTTTTTCGTGTTGCAGCTTCAGGACACTCCAGAACTCTCAAGAACTCCAAATATGTTTTGATGACTCCGGAAGTTCTCCAAACCCTTCCTTGGCATGACGGTGAGTAGAAAACTGGTGAATTATTATATTGTGACTGGTGGGTGTGTGTGCATGGGTGTATACCAAGTCAAGCCATGAAGCTGTGGCAAATAATACAAACTAGAATTTAAGTTTTTAACCCTAGAACACTAACGTCGGGTGATTTTCACCCGTGAAATTATTATTTCATAATTTTCATTATGTTGCTGTTGTCTGAGTTTCATGGGTCCCTGGGTAGCTTCATACTGCTCACTGACGCCATTGAAGGTAGGCATGTTTCCCTGCTCCCATCCCTAGTTTTTTCAGCAGGCACGTGTTCGGGTGGATTTCACCCGACGTTAGTGTTTATGTATCTAAATCTGGCAACCATTTCTGGTGATGCTGAAAATTCTTCTTTTTTCTTTTAACTCCACCAAATAAGGCTCAAATGTCCCACAAATGGGTCTGAAGGACAAAGTCCCAGCTCCATTAGTTCTTTTTTTAAGGAAGTTTTTGTTAAAGAAACAAAAAAAATCACAAATTTTGGACATTTTTTTATAGGGTCCTCCATGATACCTTTTTTTCATTTTGTGAAACATTGTATAGTGGAAAATAAAGGAAGTGTACTTCAATTTGCCATGTATTGTTGTATTTTAATATACTTTGATGAGAAATATTTTTTTATGGGTATATTATATCGGGTAAAAAATACCCGGCGTTAGTGATGATGTTACTATTTTTAACGTTAGTGTTCTAGGGTTAATCAAATAATTAACGTTTCAGAATTAACTCTTACATCAGTCCATCAGCTTTAACAATAACATTCACATGTTTTAATGTTGAAATGTTGTTACATTATGGGACAACAGACTTGTTTGAGGCAAATACATAGCTGGAACTACAGTCCTGACATGGGCGAAAAAGCACAAGTATAGTTATATATACAGTATATATTATATAGTGTTTGCTTCATGTGTCGTAATGTTACATACTTATTTCATAGTGTGGCAAATGTGCAGGTCACAACTTCTCCACAAGAGCGTTTTGGAGTTGTTGGACTGTATATTTGATGAGTTTGATGAGGGACAGGGGACGTGTCCCTCAATTGTGTTAGCTGAGCAGCTTGCGTCTTTGCCCTGTGGATTTCAAAACAACATGCACCAATACTTAAAAGTAATGAAATTTGCCAAAATGTTGAACTATCCCATTATGTGAAAGAATGTGTTTATAATAAACTAAAAGTAAGAGGCTGGCATTAGTTCTTAAAGTTGGCTAACTATTAGATAATAGCCATTAAATCTTTAATTTGATATTTTAATTTGTCAGTTATCAAAAAGTGGATGGTTATTTTTCCATCATTCAGTTAATCAAATGATTGTTTCAGCTCGTCTCAGTTTAATTTATAATTGGTTTGTTTGACAGTCTCACTAGAAAACCATTCTTGCAGATGGCAATGTGAGATTCTTGCCAATTACACTAAACAAAAACCCACACGTTTCCTTCTGTTACTGCTGCAAAGTCATCAGCTTGTGACTTGACCTCTTTATCTGCACAACTCTGATGTCACCTCCTCTTGTAGTTACTGTACTGGCATCGTAAAGTGATGTTTATGTGTCAGCTCTGCTTATAATTCCTTACTCAACCTTATATTTAGACCTGAGCTCTTCATTTCATGCTCACAGTCCATGCTGAAGGATTTAATGTAATAGGTGAAGGTTTCCAATTTCATGTTGCCTTAAGCTATTTGTTATAAGAGAGAAAAAAAAGTCTGGGAACTGTTGTGATTTACATGAAAGTGAGGGGACATTTTGTTCCTCACTGTCGCCCGAAGACTAGAGCTTCTCTTTGTGCTGCGGTTCTCTCCACTGACCACAGACACTTTGTTCACTTTCTCAAGGCAACTGACATCCAGGGCATCTGCACAGAGACTGAGAAACAAAACATGCCCAATGTGGATCACATCTGCCCCCAAACAATTCCCCGGGGAGGTGGTGGGTCAACATCCCTCCCAGTAATTCCCAAGATATTCAAGTGTTGTCAAAACCACCATGACAAATGTGGTTCTGCACCACAATTAGGTCCAACTGAAAATTCTTACCAAATATTGCAGAGGACTAAAGTGCATTCATGACATCCTCTCTAAAAATTAGAATTTGAATTAGCTTTCTTTGACTGTGTTCCTCTCGCTGCCAGCCCGACCGCTGCCATTTAATTTGGTTTGACCCGTTTGGTTTGCGTTTAAGAGTCTTTCTAATGTTTTTGAGACAGTCAGGGCAAATCATAGGGCTTTTCAAGAAGCAGACCTCCACGAAGTCTAACATCTGCTATGTAAATATGCTTGCCCCACACAGCACTACTTCACATCACTCATCATGTTGTGGTGTCATCTCATGCAGTCACAGAAGCTGTCTTATATCATTCTACCCAACCTCAACCGCATCACGGCAGCATCGGCTGGCCGGCGTATTTTCACATTTCTGACGAGGTCAGCTATCAGCTTTTTACGCTTTATTGCTTTTCTACGTGAGAGTGGCTTAACACCTGGCATCTATTACGGCACACACTGCATTCACACACGTACAGAGACACAGAGATAAACACACTGAATCAAAGAGTTTGTATAGTCATAGTTGTCATAGCTCTGCTGCCTGCACGTGGATCTTATTTGTAAAGCTGGAGTCAACAGCCCTTTTCATCTTTTATCTTGGGTTTAATTGTTTCGCTAGGCCTTTTTGTCAGTGACATGTTGTTTGAAACCAGTGGCGTTGCTGGAAGCAACAAGTGCCTGGGCTTTGACTTTCACAAGTGAAAACAGAAACTCCATTGCACACAGTTTACACACAGAGACACAGAAACTTAAAGGGATAGTCATGTTTTTTTAAACCCAGGTTTTACACTCATAATTGCGGCCATGCGCACTATACTAACTATTCAGACACTGCCTCACTTATGCAGATTAAAACAAACCCAAAACAAAACACAAAGAGGAGTATGTCAAAACAAAGCACATCATCACAGAGTAAGCACCATGAGCCTTGTGTCTGCGCAAACTGTTTTTTTGTGTGAGGTTGGTGGTTACTGGCTGTAGCAGTAACCTAGAAGATGAGTTTTCTTTTCACATTTACACTGTGGTGGTAAAGGTAATACTTTCTGAGCCAGTGTGGGCGTTGTATTGCAAGACATTTTTTTGGGGGGGAAACATATCAAAAACATTTGCAGTTAAAATTCAGTATATTCAATCAAACAATCAATAGAGACATTTTTAGATTGTCTTCTAAAGTTTTCCAATAGGTCCTTCAACCTAAACAACCAAAACAACCCTATAGGTTGTTTTTCTCTTACAATCCATATGAGTGTTTCTTGGAATACCACACATAATGGACCAACAACTGTGTCATGTGTGTTTGATTGACCCACCAAACCATCCCAACCTCCTCCTGATGCAAATTTTCATATTCTTAAATGTCGTCATCGCACTTCACGTTTGACTGGACAACAATCTCCTATTTGTTCATTATGTTAATAGGAACATAATCAATGGAAGAAGCAGAAGTGGTGCCCTTGTGGTCAATGGTCTCCTTAGCTGACTCTGGAGGGAAAACCCTGCTGCAAAAAGAGCTGGACTTGAATGCCGTGGCGTGTAGAGACATCAGTGGTTGGTCCTGCAAGTCATTTCCCAACTATGACTGAAATGTCACAATCATATAAAAACATCTTCCATCATGCATGGAAGCCTGTAATTTTTATCCGGGCAGCTGTGTGTAATGTGAATGTCTGTGAATGCTGTTTGATTAAATATTGCCAATCTGAACATTGGTGATGCACAATTAAAACACATATTTTTCAATACAGCAGCTCCTTCTGTTGCACTGTTGCAGCCTCTTTGGGTATTAGCTGAGTTTCTTGGTGTTGAAAGTTGAGCAATGCAACTTGCAGTGAACAGCAGCATCGGTCAGTGCAGCACAAAGGAGCCACTGATTATATATTGTAGGAGAGGGCGCACCTCGCCAAATAGTCATAAAGCATCATGTCTGAGTGATGAGATCATGCACTGCCCAGATAAGCCCTCAGTTAATTGAATGGGTCGCTTAGAAACAAGACGGCTATCCTTCATTTTCTTGTTGACCAGGAAATGTTTTGGGAGTGCTTGGTCTGCAGTAATTGGCTCCCGACACATGAAAGGAACTTTTCCTTGAAAGATGCGCCTTCAAAAGTCGCCAGGTTTTACTTATCACTGTTAAGGCATACAAATTGCTTCAGCTCAACCTTGCTGTAGAGAAATTGAAAACATACCACAGAAAAAAATGCCTTATGTTTGCAATACCTTAAGAGTTTTTTTCTTCTTCTTTTGTATAGGACAAAGACAAAACAAGTTTTACCAGGTCAAAGTTAGCACCTAGAGACATCTGGTCCTGTCACATCAAACCAACAAAAACACCAAGAACCAGGGCTGAATGACAGTAATAAAAACCACTCAGACATTTTCTTTCTCAGTTGTTCTGTGATGTATGGATGGTTGACACGCTGCTGCAGTTAAGAAGGTGTCCAGAGATTGTCCAGGGGGTAAAGCCTCATGCTTCAGTGACATTGCTGATGCTGGAAAGGTGAAAGGTTGTGACAGTTTCAGAGGCCCACTGCAAAGAGAAAAATTCCAGTAGGATTATTTGATTAAGAAAAGTGTGTGTCCAGAGAGGGAATGGTTATTCAGGTGGCCCATAATTCATTGCTACGCCACTGCACATATGTGGCTCCACTCACCAAGCTCAGGAACACGGAGACCAGAGATTTGTCTCCTCTTGTCTCACCTGCACTACTTTGTCACACTGAAAGTGAAAACAGTAAGGCTGAGCAGACTTCAGATGTGACTTTGGTTCTTTCAAAATAAGATACTGACATGTAAAAGGGAGAAATACTGGACTGCACCAAGACCACAACATTTCCCTTTTTTAGCTTCTGTAACCTCAAAGCCCAACTTTGTCTTAATTTAATCTTTTTGGCAATCACATTTGACTTATTAATGTTCATTTTTGCCATCATTGTGATATAAAAGGAGTACATGGACAGTGTAGTAGGTCTGTTATCCTGGCTGCAACGAGTTGTGGGCAAAATAAGATTTTTGAAATCCATAGCATGTCAGTGACTTCAGTGATTTAGGATTTATGCGCCAAACATGTGTGTGTGTGTGTCATGGGGAAAACAGGATTCTGCGGCCCAAGTAAATGTGTGTAAAAAACATTTGCTCCATTTGAATGACTGGTTTGTTGGTGTTGACTGGGCGCTGCCACAGTTTGTTCATCTTCGACCAAGAATCCTGGACGTTCAGAGATGAGTGATCTCTTTATGACTGGGAGGTTAGAAAGTTCTCTGCACTTGTCCAAACCAGAAATATTCCAGGGCTGACCAACACATCTGAGCAACCAATGACTGGACCGGAAAAGGTTTGGAATTAAAAGGATGAGTCACAGATGTTTGTGGGTTTGTGGTTAACTGTGGTATTAGGACTATTGATTTGAAGTGTCTATAGTGTCTTTTCTCCTGACACCCTGAGGGTCCTCTGGAATAGATTTCTACTTTTCTTCCTTTTCAGCACTCCAGGAGAGGACTGTTACACTCTTCAGGACCATACCAGTGATTTTGTATGTTTTAACCTACAGTACGTAATGCAAAGTTCATACACTAATTTCCATTCATTTTGGGACAAGATAAAAATCTAAAGTCCTTGCATTCATTTTGTATCTACATGCACTTGAATGACCACAAGATTGCTGATCCCCACACCCTCCAGCATCCAGAGCAATACAGAATTTAGAGACAGATTCAGCTTCATCTCAACACTGGAGTAAATACTGAGTGAGGTCTAATAGCACCTTCATTAGAGAGGGATGCATTAGCAAATCTATAAACTGTGGTATTTATAGCAAACTAGAGCTCAGGATATAGGTATATAGTGTTTGACAGGCTGAGTGGTCACAAATGTGCAGGGATAAAAAAAAAAAAAAAAAGATTAGAGGGTGTTACACTGCTAGAAGTCTATGTTTGAAATATTCTTGCCTTTCCTGTGCTCTGCAACATCACAGGTTTGGGGACAATGGAGCATTGTGTGGCAGTCATTCAATCCAGCACTATGCAGTAACACTGATAGCGAGTGATCACAGAAAAATGATGTCACCGCAGCTGCTTGCAGGAACAACAAAGACCCACCTTTTAGGATGGGCAGATCTGAAGTCAGATTAAAGCCAGAGGGAACCCAGAGTTTGAAGAGCCCCAAATAACACACACACACACACACACACTGATTACATGGCATTGTCGTAAGATGTGAATCCTAACCTGGGTCAGGACACTGATTGTGTTATCTAATCTGTTTATAAAAGTTTTATCCCTCAAATCCCTCAATGCATCTAAATACTTAGGTTTAAGTTTCAACAATTTTAACATCCAAACACAGCGTTAACTTAAATATTTTACATTTACAACTAAACACTGTGACAATGTGGTGGTCGCCCCTCACATTGGTCAAGCTACTGAGAGTTACCTGACAAATTCCCAGTGCTGCTTGGGTTTATGAAACTTTATAGTGAGACTCTCCTCCAGGTTAATGTTTAAATTCATTTTTCACCAATTTAACAGAGACATTTTCAACTGTGTTTAGACACAGTGAGAAACTCAATGGTGAGTGTAGTGGAGTCATTTTAATTTTTCTAATTATATAAAAAAAAAATATATTTTTGATGGGTAACATATTACATCTTGTTGGTAAAAGGGTTAGATGGGGGTTAAGGTTCAATGAAAATTTATTTGAAGCTCAGTAAATCAAGGTATTTTATTATTACTCATTATTTGTTTTTAATGAAAGCATATCAAAGCATGGAAGTGTTACATAAAATTGCTGATGTTCTTTATAACTGTGGCTACAATGCATCTGTATATGTGTATGCAGCTTTGCACAACCTGAAAACACTGTTACTGGGCATATACTGTACAGACAAGTCGGCAGAGTTACAGACCAAAAACTCTATGCTACTGTAATTACTGCAGACGTTTTAAAGCAGCACTTTAAGGTAAACTGCCGTGTGCATGCGTGAGCCAGACATAGCATGTATATACCACCAGGCTCACATGCATGTGGCTGGGGCTGGCTTCAATTAAAACACTATTACTGTCAAAACTAATCAACACTCCTCATAGGGATCTCAGCAGCAATAATTAAGCTTACATTTATCTGTGCTGTCTATGCTCTGCTGGGCTCTAAGTGTGCTATTAAAATCCCACAGATGGTATTATCTAATTTTCTGGTTTACCATATTGATTCAATGGAATATTTGGAAAATCACAGTTTATCATGAGAACATGGTATTTATAGCCTATATTGGTCAGGCACATCATAAATCTCATTTCGAGAACTGGCCACAAGCTGCCAGACTCTGGCCCCGGTGTACACCACTCTGCTGAATACGTACCTGGCCCCTGTTATTCATGGTTCTCGCTGGTCTGAAGCAGAGGCTGACATTTTCTTTTCAAATAATGTCAGCCTCAGCATAGACAGCTATATTTAATCCTATACCTCTCTCCCATGTAATAAAGCTTTGGCCTTGGTGTTAGAGTAACCAAAAGCCTTGCATATGCGTGCAATACCTGTATTCTAATGGACTTTGATACGTATGTCTGCTTTGTATTTGCCCATGAGACATGATCATGGAATTTCAGTCTGGCATTTTATCTCATATCAGTTCTCTATGGTGAAACTTCAGGAGGACAGGCAGTCACATCTTTAAAGAGGACTTGAAATAACAGCAGCAGCAGTGACAGTACGCCTCTGTGTGTCACTGCTTCCCACCGCCCCAGGCAAAGATGGCATCGTTTGATTTAGAGGCAGGAATGGCCCTCTGGACCCTTGATTACCAGAACCCAGCATGCTTTCATGTGGTCAGCGTTCTGCCAGAGAAGGGTCACTGTTATCGATTAAATAATCTGAGTCAGTTAAAGGCAGAAACAGGGTGCATTCATGCTCCAGACTGAAGAACTGACTCTTCGGAAATGGCCTAATCCATCTTCCTGGGAAATGAGAGGATAGGAACAATTATCTGCTAAGCATCATGTCCTCTTCTAAACAGACTCTCTGCAGCCTCAAGTCCATCTCCCTGGAATGTGCAATTGAAAGAAGTTATGAAAGCAGTGTGGGACTTCTGATTAAAGTGATGTTCCTAACGATCCAGATCAGAGCTGCAGGACGTGTACAGTTTGTAGAGCGAGCATGGCTAATGGCAGGAACAATGAATCTGTTGATTTGAGAGGAAGCAATTCAGTCGGTTCAAAACTACTATCGTCACAGGAGTGAACATCGAGAAATCCTGGGCTCATAAGTCGCACAAATGACATTCATTCATTGACTAATGAACACACACATATGGCAGAGATTACCTAATCAGAATTTATACTGCACTAATGACAAAATAATTACTTTCTCCTAATGACCATTGATGTAATTAAGCACTCTGCATGTTTCTTTTGTGTCACTGAGGTTACAACCGTTGGGAAACCATTACGTTTAATGTATTGTATGTATCTATTAATTCAGCTAATAGTTTCTAAAGCTTTAATGGTTTGGCTCCTCAGTACATTTGAACCTGCTAACTGACTATGATCCATGCATGTCAGACCTCTTAGGCTTTGGCTTAGATCTGAACAGTTTCCATGTTCAAAAACAACTCTACTGACTTTTCTCTGGCTTATAATTAGTAATTTGCATGTCTGTGTTTTCAAAGTCTGTCTCCTGTTTTTTCTTCTTCCGCTGTTCAGATTTTGTTTCCTTTAACTTGCAAATTATATTTTATATTTTTTGTGTACATGCTACTTGTTATATGTTATATATGTGTTCATTTAATAATGTGGTATATGAATGGAGCTGACCTGACTAATGACATTCAATCCCATTTTTAGAGGAAAGGAAAGCATTTTTTCAAATCTGTCAAAGAAATAGTCACACGGCCATACGAAACATTGGCTGCTTGCTGTAATTAGTCGCACTGCAGAATTACAGCCTTTTCAGTCTGGAAATCTTTTTGCTTCTACTGCTCTGCTGCAGGTCAGGACGGAGAAACACAAAAAATGACTGTAACTTTTGCAAAAACACCCACTTGATTTGTGACTGCTGAGGCCTCATAATCATATGATAATGATAATATTATTAATTAATTGAGCACTTTTGAAACCTTTGTTACAAAGTATATTTCAACAACTAAAATAAAGAATTGATAAAACCAATGTATTTCAAAGAAAGAGGGGACAGATAGGATAATTAAAACAATCATGAGCATAAAATACCATCGCTGAGACATTTAAAGAGAATTAATACACCAATAAAAGCTCTCCAATAAAAGGACGTTTTAAGAAGGGGCTTGAAGGAGATCACAGATTTGGCCGATCTGATTTCCTCAGGCAGGTCATTCCACAGCTGACTGGAAATGCTCTGTCCCCTTTTATTTTCAGCTGGGCCTCTGAGACACTGAACATAGCTGAACATAGATAAAAAGATCAAGAAGCCCATCACTTCCTCTGGAATCACCTAAAGATTGTGGTCTCTTCATGGCAATGGCATGTGACTGACAACTTGAAAACAAGACTGGATCAAAATCTAATGTCTAGATCACCTTTAATCGACACAAAATCAACCAACATAAATTACAAAGACTTATCTCTATCTTTCCCTTTTAAGTTATTTTTCAGGGTTTTGCATTTGTTTCAGTCATAGGAGAGAGAGAAAAGGAAATTGGCAAGAGAGAGCAGATGACGCAGCATCAAGAGCAACTTGCTGGATTTGAAACTGGGCCATTATGGCAAGGCCTATGCCCACCAGGTGAGTAGCCAGGTGACCGTCCATCTTTCTCATTTTGTCTCTCTCATAGTTCATAGTCTTCATCTCTGGTCAACAATAGTTTAATCTTTAACTCCAGAACTTTTATTGAAGGCAGGTCTTTATGTTTAACTCCCTCTGCTTGATATGTAGAAGTGGTCATAGTTGTTTGTACAAAGCTTTGTTACGGACTCTCCCTCCTTCTCTCCTGCTCTCTTCAGGAGTTGTTCGCCTGCAGTTCCCGAGCAGCCAGGAAACCAGAGCAGCTCTACAGACTGTGGCCCGGCACTCTGCTGACCAGCGGTGAAAATATCAACAGTCAGTCAGTCGGTCAGTCAGTCAGCGACTTTCCAGATTATAGGGCTGTAGCTGCAGTCCAGCCAAAATGTGACTTTACCCTTTAAGATGACATTGTAACAAAGGTAAAAATCAATCTGCCAACATTGTTAGAGTTGGACCAGTTCACTACTCAGCTCTGCATTAACAATGCAAATTTTTTAAAATGGGTAACACCTGCAAGACTCTTTGATCCCTGCCTTAATTTCTAACGTGCTCTTGCATCATGAAGCTCAGCCTTTATTACAAACATATGCATATGATGTTTCTTTTAATGTTTTTTGGCGGGAGCTGAAAAGACTGTGTTGAAAGAAAACTGTCCAGTTAAGTACTCATCTTAATAAATGATAGCTCTTATCTTGGATTTTGTTTGGGATTGGGTGGTGGAGAGACATCAACCAATGGAATAAACACACCAAAATCCTGTTCGGAAACAGCCCTTAATGAGTAGACATTTCCACATAATCCATCATCAAGGTCATCCTGAAAAAAACCAGATCATAAAAATAAGAGGAGTCATCTGCATTTAAAATCAAAGCCACTCACAATAAATGTGTTTTTTTCTTGTGACAGCCAAATGTTTCATTTTCTGGAACCAGAGCTACTTCCCCTTGGCATGTCGCTCTAATGGTTAGCCACCTGCTGAATGACCGGCGTCACGAGGCTCTCTGCTCACATCTGCCGGAGACGGAGGTAGTGATCGACTAAAGAAGAGAACGATGGGCTCTTGGATCATTTGTTTATCATCTAGAGTGGGTGTAGTCCACATGCATGTTCTGTGTGAGTCATGTCAGCGAGACAGCCTTTCACTGAGCTCCACCGCACTAACAAAGCATGATTTACAGACATGTTGCTGGGTCTCAACTGTGGGGAAGCCCATAGCCAGCACAGAACATAAACACCCACGTTTCTGAGCGACTCTGAATCAAAGGCAGAGTCAGGGTGGGCCGACTGATGTGTTGTACTGATGCGTAGCTGCGGGTGGTCAACCAGGAGAGGAGGTTGAAACCAGTCCTGGACTATGTGATCCATTAATAAGAACCAGTCTCACAGTGAGCCAATGTGCCACAGTAAAACGGGTTTACACTGTTTTCAGTTACATGAAAGGATCGAACCATAAACACTTTAATTCCAATCCAAGAACGATATTCTCAAATTGGACTTCACACAGAATGAAAGATGTTGTGTCTACAGACTGCTATTCTCATGAATGTCACAGTATTTGGTTTATCCCCTGTACCATAGCAATTTAAAACTTTATTGTATATTGGACAGCATAAACCCAACAAGCAGATGTCAAGGAAAAGGAAACCAAGAGAAAGTGCTTTAAGACAGAACTCCTCTCAGAACAGACAACTTCAATTCATTTGTGTGAGTTGTGTGATGAAGTCCTACAACCCAAACAACTGAATAGGTCACTTCTCATTTTTCCACCAGTACAGTCAACCCTCTGATACGACCCATAGGAGCGTCTACAGCAGCAGGTGCTACTGACCTCACTTGTCATTGTCATCGTAATAAACACACCAGAATATCTATCTTGGACACTAAAACAGCAGTCATGGCTTGATTAGGCAGTAAAACTATTTGGTGGGTTTCAGAGGAAGATCATGTTACATCGTCACTGACAATCTTTGTTGTCATGGTTACTTTAATAATAATAATGAAAGTTGCAATTACTATGGTCACTAGATGCCACCTAATAACAAAATGTAACTATGTGTCATAATTAGCCGGCGCACAAACAGCCTCTTTTTTATTGGAAGACAATCTCGATGAATGCAATTACAACCACTGGGCGTTTTTGTACGCTAAATAATTCACCATGCTTACAAACTAGTTGTTGTTTGACAGCAAAAAGTTAGTTATCAGAGCTTTTTTTTTTTTTTTTTACTGAAAACAGCTGCTTGCTGCATCTGGAGATAATGGAGATGGAGCGTGGATAGTGACCTGGAACTTTAAAGTTGCAGGCTATGAAATCAAAACAACGTGCCAAAATATGCTGAAATGCTTTGTGAGGCCATTGGGAACTGCAGAGTTATTGTTTCTGTCAATTAATTTATGAGAAAGCCCTCTCACCTCTTAGATAAACATGTCATCAGAGAAGCGTCTTACTAAGCAATAGGGAAATGAACTCGACAATCTTCAACCAGTCTAAAACTGTATTTATGCTACTTGCCCCAATCATTCAGTCACGTCAGCCCAGAGAGTTTGTGGCGCCTGGTGGATGACCACCTGGGCGACATGACGTGTCTCTGTCAGCATTAACATTGGGCTACTATTATTCTGCTGGATAAGACCATTGCCACTTATAGTATAGTATGATTCACCTGCAAGTGATGCCAGAGTTATCCAGTGTGGCATCAAGGGAGTCTATACCTGCCACCATATGACTTTAATCGTCCCTTAAAACAGACTATGCATTATCCATTGTCAGGTGAACTGATTATTTTACAGATGGTTTGGATTTCTCAACATCTGAGAGTCGGCTGTGTCACCAGAGTATTAATGCTGGATGATAGTGGTCAAAATGTGATTACTGTGTGGAGGCTGGGGTGATGATAGCATAGCAGAACATAAGATAATACCACGGTAAACTCTTTCCAACTGAGCGAGCCAGGAAAACTATCACAGATCTTGGCCCAGGTGCTCTTTGCTGCATTTCTGCGAAAAAACTCAAGTCTGTTTCCTTTCTTTTTTTCCTTCATTCTTCAGATCACAATGTAATTGGTGACATCCTCAAAAGATCTCAACAGGGGTGCACTCGGCGCCATCATTCTTAAAAATGCCTGCGTGGACTTTATGGAAGGCACCAGAAGCTTCACTGTCCAAAACATTCACATCACCTTCTCTCCATCATGTGTTACTCTTTATCATGTGTTACTCAGACCTGTCACATCTCATCTGCTGTGGTTCCTCTGGACATCTCGACACTTATCAGCACCAGAGCATCAACATGCTGGTTTTTGCCCTCCAGAGTTTCAGCAGTATGTCATTTTAAGTGTCTCCTCTTTACTGCTTGCATGTATTAAAGTGATGAATGTGTTTGAAATGCTCCAAACCCTCTGTGCTCTGGTCCTCCGGTTCACTCTGAGCCACTTTCGCCTTTTCTTCAGGGACTTTTTCAGCTGTTTAATCAGCAGCATTGCAGGCAGACAAAATCCAGATGGGCATCACCCGGCATTTAAGGGATAAATCAAATCAAAGCTTTTGCTCTGAGCCTTTGTTTCTGTTTTCTCCCCTTATTTTGAACATAATCTTAAATTTATCCCCACCGATCACATTAATAAAATCTTCACAAATGTGGTTTTACTTATTCAGTTGAAGTTTATAATCTAGTCTTAATCTTCTCTGGAATTTCAAAACTTCATGTCTGGCATTCCCTTCAAAAATGGAAGATGCCTTTAAAATCGGATTTCTGCATAAAGCAACTGTCTGCTGCCAGTCTTTCAAGGTAAATCACTGTGCACTCGGGTAACAAAGGTAGTATCACCTCTAAGCATCTACAGTTACATCAAACAAGTCCAATACTTCCTCCCACTCCCCAGTTCAGTTGGTTGTCTATTGTCTCAAACAAAAGAACTTGACACTTTGAATTGGAGCCTGTGATGGATTGTTTTTGAGGTCAGAAGCCTTTACCGGTATATTGGTTTCATCCCAGCCCAGCCGGGCTTCCAGCCTTGAATAGATGCTTCCAACTTGTGAAGACTAAAGCATTATTAGGCGTACTAGAGTCATAGAGCCATTGTGGGAAAGATGGTTTTGGTGACTGGCTGCTTATTTTATTATATATTTTTTAATGCTGATAAGATGAATTTTGCAGTGATTTACATGCACTGTGGTTTCTATTGGTGCATCGTATTTTTTATTTTCAGAGAGAAAAGGAGTGCACTGAAAAGATGATTGTGACTACAGCAAAACAATACACAGGCATGAGGAAGGACAGTCTGAGGCATACATCTATACAGAGTTGTAAAACTGATAACATCACCAAAATGAATAATCTCCAGGCAGGACTCCTGTCCCTGCACTAAGCATATTATTCTTCCAAAAAATAAATCACGGGCTTTACCTGCCTGAAACTAAAAGGCTTCATTGTACATGTGCATGTATTATCATTTAACCAACATGAATATAAGTCAGTCCTGATACAGGGCTCTAAGAATCACACAAAGGAGCCTCTATAATACTTATATCACTAACTCTATCACCATTGGCATTCCTTGCATCATGAGGGATGCCCATCCCACACAGGGAAAACAATGGTTATCAGATAGTTGTTTTTTATTCTAAGTTATTCCGGAATGCTGCTTAAATGGATCCTGAACCGCATCCTGTTTATCTATTTCACATTGGTCAGAGCATCATTTCGGTAACAAACCCAAACCCAGGCACGAGGTTTAAATAAATCAGCGCTTTATATCGGTGGATATTTTAGATTTTACATTTTTAGAGTCACAGGTAACAATTTCCCAGATAGAGGGATTTATTACCTATGGAAAATGTTCCGCGATACCCACAAAACCTCCTTAGAGCAGCTCTGACTTTTTATCTTCCCATTTCCTATGCGCCCAACCGCCTCGCAGTAAAAAGGGTCAAGCGCCCAGTTAAAATACACAGTGTATAATTTTATAGCTTTTCCCCAACGGGGCTCCTGGTGCCGGTGTCGAGACGACAATGCGCAAGCAGCAGTGCCGCACACATATCAGTTTCATTCTTTGTCAGTTGTGAGGGGCGGAGGAAGCAAACTCATTACAATCCTATAAAAAGAAAGTATCCGAGATCATAAAACACCCGGCTGCAGGGCTAAGTGCTCACTCACAGACAGAGACAGAGTGGAAACCTCTTGTCAAATTTCTCTCTGACCCTCAGAGCATCAGCATTTTAACAGATTCTGTTACTCACTGTTTCCCTTCTACACTGGGCTCTCTGTTTCCAGGTGACTGTGTCGATGGCAGTCATTCCTCTGAATATCTGATTTTCAGGAACAAAAACCCGGCCTCATCACTACTATTCTATTTTGCAGTCGGTCAAGGCGCATGGACATTGCCAGGGCGCACACTTCTCACTGAGAAACATCGTTTTCTTTTCTGCGCTCACAGTTCACGTTCTCCAAGTGATTCTCCCTTCTTATATTGGCATTTCGTTACATATTTTTTCGAGGATGCTTGTCTCCACACGGAATAGATGCTGTGTTTTAATGTTTCTCGTCGCTGCGCTGAGGACCGGGACATCCCAGGTGTCAGAGGCGCGCCCGAAGGCGAACTCCATCAAGCCAGCTCTGTTGGGAGAGACACCTACACCCGCCACAAACCGCTCCGCCGCTGTCCACATCGGGGTCACGAAGAAACACAACATCCTTGCGCAGGTAATTTGAATGATCTAATTGTCTGAAGTGCGTTGATGAATAGGACAGACCAATTTTTACGCACAACCGTAAGAGTATTTCTAACAGTGGACTCCGCTATTATTAGTGTTGATAATAAGTTGTAGTGATAATCTATTCTTCTTACTATTTATTTGTGATTATATAAGTGGCATTTCTTTTTATTGAAATTAGATTAACGGTGCGTAATTGCGCGCAGTGCCTCGAAAACCGTGTCCGTATAGTGTCTTGAGGCGAACAAGTAAAATAGCCCAGTTGCACAGAAGAGGAGAAGAAGAAAAGAAAAAAAAAACTCACGTGTGAATCGTTATTGGAAATTGCAGGGATTGGACCCCTCATAAACCCTAATTGCCGTTCAGACCTGACGCCACAGTCGGGTGCATTGCACTTCCACGGTAAATCATTAATGCCAACAAAAATGTGAGAAAAAGTTAACACTTGGTGTAATTTTCTGTCTGGGTCTTAGTGTTATTAAAGTTGTCCAGACGCTTGCTGGGATTATGAGATTCTTACTGTGGGGCCTCTGAGGGATACTCTTACCGACCACTTAATACCCACTCAAAGAGTTATCAATTCCTGCTGTTTCAACAAAGTGCCATACTGTAGTTTGACAGCAAAGGTGGGACTCAACATTTGGCAGCTTGAATTCAGACAAAGATAAAAGAAAGTTGTGAACATTATGAGTAATTTTTAGAAAGTGAGGAATTAACAAGTGAACACCCGTTGCTTGGCTGAGAAAGAAAAGTTTTCACTTTACAGAGTAATTTCTCTGGGAAGTGGATGTTTTAGTGTAGTTTTTTGAAAGGAAGCCGGAAAACTGACACCACAGTGAAAAAGAAACACGACATGTCAGTCACACATAAAACACTGACAAAACCCACCAGGCCCTCATCATCATCATCATCATCATCATCATCAACTAACTGTATGCTTAAATTAAACATATAGGTGTAATAGAGGAGTTCATATCAACTGAAGAGATGCTGGTGATGCCTCACAGTATCCCCCTGAGCAGTAGATGGCACTGCCACATCTCCATCAGCAGACTCTCTGTGCATCAGCTCAGTGAAACAGCTGATTACCCCTGTCTTTACTTCTTAAGTGTTTTTTTATTCCGCCTGATTGACTCGGCCTCTCGATTTAACACTGACTTATGTTTATACATTTGGCCGCTTCAACCGTCTGTAATATCACTTGCAGCAGTGATAGTATTGGACATCGGTGGAGTGCTTATAGTGCTGAGAGCAGCGCTCTGACATCCAGCTCAGACAGAAGAAAATTATGGAAAAGCCACTTTCTCCTCTCTGCGGAGTGTGGAGATCCAACCTCAAGCAGCACTGCCAGACCTCAATTTGAACGCCTGCTTACATCTTTGCCATTGCAATAATCTGGAGCGGTTTGGAAGGTTGGACCGAGGGGAAACAATATATGTGTGCAGAGACCACCATACCGTTATAAAAGTAAAATTGCACTGTGTACAGTTAGGGTGTGCAAATGATGATGGCTAATAACATTTGCGGCAGGAGGGGGTATATACTGTATGTGCATGTGTATGTGTATGTGCATGTGTGTATATGTGTGTGTGCTCTGGCTGCCAGGAGGTTCTCCAGAGTTGTTTAGTACCAACCGCAGTTCTGCCTCGGGCCAGATCGCGGCTTGACGCCGGCAGGGAAACTTCACTGACCTTCTGCATCTAATCATACAGTGGACATTTATAAGCAGAACAAATCAACTATAACAAGTCTGTGCTCACCTTGAAGTTGTAATGGCAATGTGTGGCATAGGCTTAGCTCCAGAGCAATTACTTCTCATCTTTCCTAATAAGTACACAGCACTGATTGCTGCTTTGAGACAAGCTGAATGACACAAAACAACCTGTTACTGAGTCGTTCTTCTCTCAAAGTGTTTCACAGCAGGCGCCCCAAAATATGTCCGTGTCCATCTGCATTTGTGAAGTGAATTACTGCTGATTAAGGGTTTGGGTGTAAATGTGGAAAATGGGCACACGCCAACTCAAATTTCTCTGAATGTGCTTTATGGGAACCCTCAGTGCCAATATCCAGCAGGTAGATTTATGATCGTGTTGTCATGCTGTTGAGTTCGTTACAGTTGGTGAGGAATAGTTGGCAGATTATCTCACCTCTGGAGAGACTGCAGTGGGTTCCGGATGGATGCGATTGTTCTGTTGCCAGTTGTGTGAGTGAGAATCGTAATAATTCACCACTGTGCCAATTTTTCAAGAGGTTTTTCTTTTTTCTTTTTTAACCTACTATCTCCTCTTCAATCTGTAGTCAAAAACAAGAACAGACATCGTTTTTACACGGAGTAAGGCAGCTGTTTGGGGGCCTGAAAATCTCCCGACATTTATAGAAAAGTGCAGAAAATTACAAAAATCTTCCAATAAACTGCCCTCATTGGCTTACTTTCAGATGTAGCAAATTATCGAGGGAGAGAGTCCAGCCACCCTGCGGAGACAAGCCGCTGCAGCAGGAAACAAGGGTGTAATTTGGTGTTTTATCCATCAGATTAGGAACGCTGGTTGAAGCCCTTGGTTATAGGAAGCATTTGACAGCTTAATGTGCTTTTATTTCCTGCAGCTGCTGACAACGTTTGGCGATAAGGGTTATATTAATCACTCAGAAACCAGGGTCAGGTTCTGGCTATCCCTTGGCGTTGAGTCAGAGCAAACTGCAGAGTGTTTTCTCCGTTGTCTCAGCCCTTTTCACATCAGCCTGACTGGAGTGAAACCGACAAAACCAAAACCTCTAAGACCTTGACAGCCGGCGCTCGTGGGTGGCACTGTTGGCTCCTTGGAAGGGAACCAACAGAAATGGATAGCACGGGCAGGCGGTGCTCACCACTGTAACCTCTGAACCCACAAGGGAACCGACAGCGTGGCTGCATTCATGCAGTACATGTCTGTAAAACATCAGCAGCTTTAACTAGTTGCTTTATTTAATTAAACACAGGGATCACTTTAACAAGCAATCTCTGAGGGCTCTACCTATAAAAGTACAGCCACGTATTTTCTCTCCCTCGGCCCAGCCTACCTCCTCCTCTATAACCTAAAATGACTGTTTAGTGATCCTAATGAGCTGAGAAAGAGAGAGAAAGAGGTGTGACTGCTTGTTAGCGCTCTGCTTCGTTTGTGCTCTGGCCCGCCGTCCTGTGGCCTTTTCCAGTCTGTGGGTCCCTTGGGCACCGTGAGGGCCCTGCGCTGGAGCCATTAGGGGCCTCCTATTGCGACCTCTTTTATTGCAATTGGACCTGTTAATGAGAGAGGAGACCCACGCACATCTCATTCCACAGGATTACACCTTTTAGAGCAGCACACCTCTTAGATTTACCATCAAAAGTACTCCCCTCGTCTTTGATCGTCTTTGAAGACAGCAGTCATGTGTGGTGACTGTGTGCCTTTCTTCATGTCCGATGAAAAAGATCAACCCAGAATGTATACTTAACTTAAGGAAGGTCTAGTTTTTGGAGACTTTGGGATCTTGCACTGAAATGAGACATGCCCATAAACACATGTGTTTTGAGTGATGAAAGACGCCGAGCTGCTTTTGAAGACATGGTTTGTAAGAGTGACTTGTGCGCAGCCATCCCTATGTTATCTGATACTGGCTGTCTGCGCTTTCAGGGCATATGAAGTTTGTTTGTTCAGTGACATCGTTTATTTGACTCTGGCCTCTGCCAAAGGCCCCTGCCACTCATTAACACCATTCACAGTTTCAGATTACGCGCTGGATCTCTGAAGGTCAAGTGCAATCACGACATGAAAAGTGTGGACATTGACCAAATGTGTGAAGAAGTCCTTGGCTTTAGGTTTATTGTGATTTTTTTTATTTGCTTTTTTTTTCAGACAAAACAAATGCAAATACAGCATATATGAATTTGCTCTATGATATTATTGAGGTGTCCATCCATGTAAAATGGTGAAGGACTATAAGGTTTGGGGTAAAGGGGAGAGGCTGAAGGCAGATATTTTTTTTAGAAGAGCAGGAAAGCATCTTTTATATTTTGTTCACCTTGACTTTTCACTTATGCATCCTTTTCAGTATAGTTAATAATTGCATATATTGACATTGTTCCCATGTTATTGCAATTCATTGGTGACTCACATCAACAGTCTCATTTGGTAGTGAGATTTAAATTGCGTCTAATTAAATGTCAAACAATGATGTTTGCCTGTTTTCTATGATGATGTGATACCTTCTAATGGTCGCAGTGTTATGGTATATGGTTTGGTTTAGTCTAGGCACAGAAATAACCTGGTTGGGTTTAGTGCAAAAAGCACATTAAGTCACAGTTAGGTTTATGGTCACAGTGGGGTTAGGGTTAGTTGGGTTAGGGCTAGAAACACTGGAGCAACATTGTGGTTTGGGTTTAAATTACTACTACAACAATGAACACTGGGTTAAGGTTAGGGAATGGTTGTGGTGATGTCAAAAAAAACTAAGCAAAGTTGACTGTTGGTTGAAATAGGAAATAAACAGTGGTTTCCTGCGATCCAAAGTCTGATGTTTTGTTGACTATCTGTCTGGACCTCCTGCCTTCTGATGCTATCGTTCTTCTTGAGAGGACAGTGTCTTAAATTTGGGTATATGGTCTAGTTAATATATATAATGGTCGGTGGTAGGACTCAAAGACCCCATAAATAATTCTGCGAAAGGGTCTTGCTTTGTGAAACAGGAGATTCAACCCTTTTTAATTTTCCAATTATTTTCATCCTGTCCCTAAATTTGAAACACCCTCAACTTGGAAGAGCCATTATTTTTTCATGCATTACAGGGCACTTCCATCAAATTATATCAGCACTTTGAAATGACTGTGCAGAGGTAAATAAGGGATCCTGAGACCAGGGGGAGGGTTCAAAGCCTTGTATATCCTGTAGTAAATGCCTTGTAGATTGTTGCTCCCGCACATTTAAGTTTCCTCTTCAAAGTCACGGCGCTTTACCAGCACGAAAGCAGCACGAGACAGGGCCAGGGGGCTTCCCTTATGGCTCTCCGTCTGTCTCTGCCTTTATCGTCTCACCAGCATACCAAGAGAGGCTGCAGAGTACACAGTTCTCAGCCCACTTCCTGCACAGGATCCAAGGCTGCGCTTTTATGTGCGAAAGCTGTCTAGGGAAAAATAAGGGAGCAACAGAAAAAAGATGTATGAGATGAATGAGATGCATCCAAATGAAGCCCTGTCTCTCAGAAGTTGCGAATAAGGCATTTTAAAACATGACAAGATAAGGTGAGATTATCTGCTGTGATTTGGGGGTCAGTGTTGTATCATTGGGTTTCAAAGGGCTGTCTTGTGGTTTGAGTCATGATGGAAGAGGTGAGCCCCGTTCCTCTCCTTCTTCTAACCCTGACCCCCCACCCCCATATGTGTGATGCACTGTAATTGATCCAAGTCTGCTTGCCAGAAACACAGATAGAAATCAGAGCAGGTAGTATGAAGTACTACAGCACGTGGCTGGGCCCATTTGTCATCATATTTAGATAACAGCACATTTTTCATGTCAGGGGGGAAAAAAACTCCCTTTGCACTTTCTTGAACTTCTCTTCAGACCAGATTTCTGGTGTTTCCTCCTCCTTGGCTGTGTAGCCTACGTCAATAGTTCATGGCAATATTTCTCTGAACAAGCAGTTGTCACTAAAGATGAGTTATGCTTGAAAGGTTGTAGACTGTAGTAGTTTGACAAAACTTAAGAAGATTGGACTGGAACTGGATATTTGACATTTTATGGAACATGTTTGTTTGTTTCTTGACAGTGTCTAGAAGAACGGATCCATACCAATCTAATATGGGTTTAGAGTTGGAGCCAGAAGATGATTAGCTTCGTAGCTTATCTTTAATGGGAAATGTGTTTGCCTACCTTCAAAACACACCTGCTACAACTGTAGCACTTTTAAAACTATTGCAGATGATGCAACTTTCCCCAATGTTTCATTCAATATGCAAACAGAGAGAGCTACATGCTAAAGGTTTTACTTGGCGGTAATGTTGTTCAAAGGTGCTGAACTGAAATAAATACATTATAAATAGTTGCTTTAAATACACATTTCAACAAATATTAAGGAATAGGAAACATCTCTCTAATTATTGAGTTTCAGGGCTGCTGAAAAATCTTTCACCTCAGGGAGCCTCAAATCTCACTATTGCCCCTGCTTCCTTTTGTTATGCTAAGCTAAGCTAATTTCCTGGCTTTAGTCATGGGAGATATGAGAGTTGTCTTTTCATTTAACTTTCAAGAAAACAAATAAAACACAAGCTTTTCCTAGATATATGTCAGACTTTGACTGTCTAAAGCTTGGATTTCAAATTTTTTGTATAAAAAAGAGAGAGAGAGAGAGAGAAAAAAAGTAGTCATACATATAGGACAAAGCTCCTCTACATCATACAAGTGTTCTTCTTAAAATCTGCATCTCGGTTCGTGCCTATACAATAGGCCTATATACAATATATACAGTGGCCTACCAGCAAGCTTATAGCCTAACACCTTAAACTAACTACAGAGACTACACTCTTTACGGTGAGACATTAAACTCACCATGGAGCAGAATGATGTTCCGACTGTCAATGATGCTGTTACGTGTTTACCAGTCATACGCGACACGTTCACATTCATTATGACATTTAGCCTACCAGCTCTGTAGCGATATGATGTAATGATATTGAAGGAGACGGAGCTCATCCGGGTCTGGCCCAATGTTATGGCTGGTGCTTGGTGCAGGATCTTACTGCTGAGTCGCTACAAGACTGTGGCGTCGCATCATAGCCTAGTTACTTCTATTTAAATTACTTAACATTATTTATAGGCCTATTGTCTTTTTTACTTGGAGGCGGCCTGGGAACAGCGGTAGCATCCGTGATTTTTCAACTCAGTGCCACGACTGAACACCGGCCCAAAAACAAACAAACAACAACAAAAGAAAAACCCAGTAACACCGGACCACCGGGGAATCCTGATTAGCCACTCTGGGCCTGCTCACCTGTACTCTGCATAACAGCTAAACTGATCACATGAAATCAGTGTGTCTGCCCTACAAATAAGCCATTTGAATATTCTGTGAACAGCTCTCAACATTGTACTTATTAAAAAATATTTGGAATCCATCAAGCATCAGGGATTTGTTACTTTCATCAATACATTAAGCATCTGCATCATGGCAATCTGTCATAATGATAGATGAGCATTCAGCCTAATATTCCTTCTCATTTTTCTATGGCTGTATCATTGCCTCCATGTGTTTCCAGCCTGAGAAAAGTCAGTATGGCATCCATCCAACGAGTCTAATCTTGTTCGCTTTTCTGAAGCACAAGGACATCGAGCAACAACTTTTAATGTGCTGAAATATTCGTATGTTTGAGAGCTGATTGTAACATGTGGAGTACATTCATGTTTGGAGTGATGCCTATTCTTCCAGGCATGGCCTCCACTCTCAGCTGACCTTTATACTCCAAAGGGTGTTTGCTATTTATTGTGGCTATAATGATTTTGTTCTGATTTAAACATCTCTCATGATCATCTGTATGTTTATTGTTCCATGTTTGTCAGTGGTAAGCCATACTAAATCAGATCTGTCAGTGCAGTGCCAGCTGAATGTGGCTGGCCAGCCAAACATGTTGTTCTAATGTCAATCCACACTGGACACAATTTACACAGTCAGATATATCCGACTTTTTCTTTTTCTTAGCTGCATATATCAATAGGTGCAATGTTGTGCAAATGTCTGACAACTCATCAACCCATCCACTGTAATATCAGTACCCTGAAATCAAACCAAATTGCTCGAAATAAGATAAAGATGTTAAGCCATTGGAGGAAACATTAGTTTTAGAACATTAGACTTTTACTGCGACCTGAGCTCGAACTCAAAGCATTGATGCAGCTGTTCGAAATGTCCCTTTCCCTTCATGAGTTCACTGCAAATTCACGACATTTCATTTGTCGGAGGAGTTCATTTGATTTTCGTGGTACAATTTATGTCAAGATTCTTTGCTCCTGCTCCAAGTCTAATGGCGACAGGACTTACATGTGCAAGGAATTATATCAAGGCAATTCCAGTAAAACTTCCCATTGGTGTAGCGCATTTGTTATGGAAAAAGTGAGCTTGGTTTTAATTGTTCTTTGCACTGTTGTGGACAGTGGATTTTATGATTGCAAGGTGGTCGTTTTTCTTGCATGGTTGTTTCAGTGCACTGAAAGAGAAGACTAGAGAGATGTTCTGGTGCTTTGCCACAACTACAACTACAATTGAAAATCTCAACGTCCACAGGCATTAATAGTTGAGGTTACTCAAACAATGAGGAACTCATATGGGAATCCTTGAAAAAAAATACACTGCAGTGACTGGGATATCTTCCATAGCTTAGTTTTCCTCAGCTGGAAAACTAGGCAAGCTAAAATAACCTTTGATAGGATTTTCTTGGATTGAATGCCTGCTTAACAAAATGCATTGCAGTGTTTTTCTTCGCCTTTGTTTCTGATCCAATCAAAATTTTTCACAGCACTTAAACACAGCCGATGTGGACTAGAAGGAATAGACCAAGCACGACCCAGAGAGAGTCACAGTTGAGTGCTCTTGTCTTCAGGGGGATAGGGAGTCTCTCCAAAGACCTATAAACAGCAACATAACACACATTTTATTTGGCTTGTTAACTGCTTGCTGTAATTCGAATTTTGCAGCTTGAAGTGCCTGGTACAACTGTGGTGCCTCAATTAGAAGGAATGCTGGGATTGTGTCAAGTTCTGTAGGTGTTTGCTCAGTGTTTCTCTCCTTTCACAGCAATGTCTACAACTCAACAATCTGACAATGCGGAAGAATTTGTGTGGGCAGACTGGACTTATTTCCCATCAGACAAGACATTTTGAATGATATTTGATTTGACAGCTACAGTAACTGCAGGATCAGCGTGTCCATCAGCCAGTCTATAGCATCTTTATATAATGTGGCATCCTGATGTGTGTCATTTTGAGTGAGAACAGAATGACCCTACAGATTTCATTAAGAAAATCACCCTACATCACAGCCACATGCGTGCATGTTTCATGTTTCAGTTATGTTTTCTTTAGGCAAATACATTAAAGTCAAATATCAAAGGCAGCATTTATTGTATTGTTCAGAAACAGCAGTAATTGAGCTTTTATTAGTCCCGCTCATGTCTGTCAATTCAGAGCCACACACAAAATATGACTGCAACTTCTGCCATGCACACAATCTGAGTAGGTGGGTGATGAAACTGCAACCACACTGCCACCAGTACATTCTTACAAGTATAGAAGGTTTACAGTTTTTAGATGTGACAACAGCTGTGTTTAAAAGGCTGATATCATGGAAATGATCTATAAGCTCCTCTGTAAAGATGAGTCTGTGCTCTTGCAATGTAGTTTGTATGTTTTCACAAATAGAGTAAAGGCATCTTTTCCTCAGCAGGTGTATCCGTGCAGCAGTGATAAGGAGTGCAGTGTGGGCAGCTACTGCCACAGCCCTCAACAGGCTCCCTCTCGCTGCCTCACCTGCCGCAGGAGGAAGAAGCGCTGCCATCGAGATGCCATGTGCTGCCCGGGGAACCGCTGCAGCAACTGTATGTACCTGACACACACGCACATACATGTGCACACATGCACACAATTTCATTGCATGTCAATCTCAGTAATATTGTTACTTTAGGGTGCAATTCTGAAATTTGATTTCTTGTTTTATGCAAATAATCTGGAAAAAGTGACTTGTTCTAGGTCACTGAACAAATAGTATCACTGTATCTTGCCCAGAGACTCAATGGAGGAGCCAATACATTTAAATAATGCTGAACACATGCCTTTGAACAGAAACTTGAACTATAGTTGAAATGCATTAAACTGATGCCTGTAGGCTCCGATAAAATACACTTCTTTGCTTCACAGAGATTACCTGCCTTTACTAAAAACTCCTGTTTCTGTTTTATTCGTTTTCCCTCTGCAGATATTTGTGTCCCTATCTCTGAGAGTGTGCTTTCGCCTCACATCTCAGCATTAGATGAGCATAACAAACTCTCCACCAAAGAGCACAACTGGAGGAAGACTAGCAAAGCACATGCTAAGCATTCTCTAAAAGGTAAGATATGACTGCACATGTCTAATGTCATGTTTAAAACATGCCCACCAGAAACCCCACTGTCTCTGAACACTGTCACTGTTGTCTTTGCTCTCATCTTCTTTGCCCTCATCCACACTGATTCTGGTCTGGATGGCTGAATCTGCTCTGTTGTTCAGTGTCTGCATGTCCTACAGAGTTCATGGGCGACGCCAGTCCACAAACTATGTTGATAATTACCCCTGTGCTCATATGTCAGTGTCTGGGAGCCCAAATCACAGCATGGGGAGCCTAGAAGAAACCACAATGCCCCTGCTGTTTCTGCACCTACATAAACCCATACAAACACTTTCCCCTGACAGCACATATAGTGTGGTACACAAGTGAAAACCACAGAATGTAAATTTGGCAGGGTTATAGCTTATAACTCACTGAGCCCCCTGCTTTATGTACATGTCACCTGATTTAAGGTAAAGTAAGGGCCTATCCATAAAGCAATGCATTTAATGAGACATTTAAATTACTCAACTGTAAGGCAACTTCAAGAGAGCAGACTGTGATACTAAAATCAATGTGAAAATAGCACTACCACTTGAGGCTCCTATAAATAAGGCCATTTCATTTTATTTGTGCTTGACTCACTCCCCCTCTTTAAACATTATTACTTTATAATGGCCCAACAAGAGCCACCACTTGAGAAAAATCCGCCCAGAGAATCAGTGGTGTTAAAGCAGAGAACAAGCAGACAGGCTTACCAGGCCATCGTGCTGATGGTTGGAACCTCATATTGAAATAACTAATCAGCAAAGTGTGGTTTTGTCAGGGATACAGGGCGGCCGGTTTGAATGATACAGCAGCCTTTGGCAAGAGGTGATATACATTTAAATGTTTTCCACAGAAAAAAACCCTACATGACCAAATTGTACTAATTATGCATTCATTGGAGTAATACTGACCACCTGCCAAGAACATCAGACTCAGACCAGATGGGACTATATGGTTAATATACAGAATAAGCAAATTGTTTGCTTGATTT
Organism: Trachurus trachurus; assembly: GCF_905171665.1. Lineage (NCBI taxonomy): Eukaryota > Metazoa > Chordata > Actinopteri > Carangiformes > Carangidae > Trachurus > Trachurus trachurus. The sequence continues at coordinate 21,986,667 of NC_139891.1, read as the reverse complement.
ATGTTGAAAGCTTCATGTGTTTCCTTGGTCTCTGACATGGCCACACATAATGCAATCTGAACTGAAACGTGAAGAAAGGGTTGCTAAACTCGTCCGTATGGAAAACATAACAGCTTAATGAACAGTGATTATACATTTCCTTTTCTTTATTTAACTGGGGCACTATAGAGCAAAGCAACTCCAAGATGCTGGAACGGTTTATGATTTCATGCCGGTCTTTCATGTCCCTGATGAAGCATTTGTTTCTGTTTTCCCGAGTAGAGATATGCCAACCAGATATACAGTATGGGAGTTTGATGCTGGCTGGTTCACCACTGATCAGTGCTGCTTGTTGTCTTCCTCCATTAGGACATGAGGGCGACCCTTGCCTGCGCTCATCTGACTGTTCGGAGGGCTACTGCTGCGCCCGCCATTTCTGGACCAAAATCTGCAAGCCGGTGCTGAGGCTGGGAGAGGTGTGCACCAAGCAGAGGAAGAAAGGCTCTCACGGCTTGGAAATCTTCCAACGCTGTGACTGTGCCAAGGGCCTCTCCTGTAAGGTGTGGAAAGACGCCACCTCCTCGTCCAAGTCCAGGCTCCACATGTGCCAGAGGATCTGAAGCGGAGGCAGCTGCTGTCGGCGTAGAGGCCTCCGTCTCCATCTGCCAGGGAATTTTTTTTTTAAAGGATGGGTTGTGGCTGTATTGAAAAGGAGTAAGAGACAGAGACTAACAAGAGACAGAACAGACTTTGTGGGTTCAAGCTCGCTACTCACCAAGCGCAGAGCAAATGGGGAATGCCTTTAATGTGCTTGCTGTGTGAGTGGTCCATCCCTGCACCCACATACAAACATGCACCACCACCACCACAACACACACACGCATACACCTCACAGCTTTGTGAGATCAGTGAGCTCATGGCGTGTTTGCTCACAAAGACAGCAAACATTTTACACAAACATCTCAATGACATTCAGGGAGCCACAGGTTTAGCCAGTAGATGCTGTGATAGGTATGGATCATCTTTTCTAGATGGAGGCAGCAGATGTAGCAGTCTTTCATCAATCTTCAACTTGTACTAATTATGCAGGTAGACTATTTACATAGAAGCCATATTTTTACTGCACAGCACATTCTTTTACCAAAGTCTAAAAATCAGTTTGTTTTAAAAGGTTGGATGTGTTTCACTACTGGATCTGAATTTTGCCGCGATGTGTTGTCTGTTTTATTAGATTTCAGTATCATATTGTTTATTTTAAGTCTTGAAGAGTCCAGCTATTGTTAATGCGAGACACTCACAACCAGTAACAATGTCCAGACCCCATAAATACCGGTCATAGAGGAACTAATTTCACACACTGTTCACTCCAGAGCTCGACTTGTGTGAAGATTGAAAGAACATTTACATTAGTGTGATGAGTTTCATCTGGGGCATTAGCTCCTCGCCCGACTTTTAGCCACAAGAAGAGAGATAAAGTATTGTGTCCATTGTGGGAACCGTTTTTGATCTGTCAGATACAGCTGTGATACAACTGTGTGGGTTAAAAAGGCTTTGCACTGAAGGTAGTGCTCTGCTGCAGACTTAGTGGTTCCGATACTAGACCGAGGATGGTTCTGCTTTTCCAATCACATGAACAGGATTCAAGGGTACGATGGAAGTGCAATTTTTTCCATTTACAAAGCCAGTAGGAATGGAGACGTGAGGAGATTGATTAGGGTTACAAAAACGCTCCATAAACCTGATGTTTTCAAAGAGAATTGCAGTTTGAATCAACATTTTTGTTGATGGCATGCAGCCTTTTATATTTTTCTCTTATTTCAAATATGGCTGCATAGTCTCTTCTCATGAGATACTGTTCAGTTTTCTGTTGTACTGGAGGTGAAGCGACGCCTTTAAACTACGTAGTCCATTTAATATCACATTTGCCTCCTTTTGCTTAAATGTTTTCAGAACATCAAATACACATATTTTACCATTTAAAAATAACCAATAAGCTCTTATATTGTAAATAGATTGGAAACAATGAAAATGTATTTAAGAATCAATGTATATCATGTACATATAATAAAAATATGAATCTTAAACATTATAGCAAAATGATCTAGGTGAGAAGAGTATAAAGGGATGAGACAGGACAAGCACAGTTTGGCAGATTCATAATAATATAGTGATGGAAAAAAGAAACTGTGTTAATAGAGAAGAGGGGAACTCCGTAGATAGCTTTGACTGATATTACAGACTAGATGCATCAAAAGGATAGCTTCTAAAAAAAAGAGAGAGAAAGCACATTAATTTCCAAAATAGTTTGTGTAAATGGTGTGTAAATGGTCTCAAGATTTATATCCCATTAAATATTGTTTGTGTGAATACTTCCCATTGATTTCTTTTGTGTATTTACAATGATGAATGAATAAAAGAATGTATTTTGTATCACTGGCTACACAGGACTTGTTATTTCTCCTTGTGTTAAGTCTTTCTGAGATTAAAATTTATCAGTTTTATTACCATTTACAGTAATAAAATTAAAATCATATTTTAAATATATTTAAGTTCATTAATAAAGGAACACCAACACAACATCACTTAAAAATGCAAATTGAACCTTCTTCTTTTCATATTGTGAACATTAAAGCCCATAAAAACTGCATTTTTAATACTTACAGTACATGGAAGAACATTACTTCTCTGCCCACTTCAGTGCAGTAAAATGACCACAACAAAGAACAGATACACATCTTGCATGAGAAATACCCCAAACTGAAACAGAAAATATATTTTTCAACATAAATCAAATTCATTTTCATATATTCTAAAAGGTGCAAAACCTGCAGTGCTTATGCATCATAAAAGTTAACTGAGCCATGAAAAGTGAAAATATTTGCAGGATTATATGCTAGGGTCTAAATAAAACAATCTAATGCAAAATGAAATAATTATGATATAAAATGGAGCTTGGAGTGGGACTGATGCAATAAATCCTGAAACAGTTCAAGGGTCACTTAAACCACCAACTAACTGTGTCTGCATTTGAGATTTTTTCATGAGTACAAATAGGACTTCATGAGAACCATTATAGCCTGATGTGTTGCAGATGTGATGTATAGGAAAACGCTTTGATATTCTCCTTTTTACAGCAAATGTGCAGGAAATGTTTTGTTAAGTAGTTGCAATTCAAGTGTTTTTTTTTTTTGGGTTGCATTTTAGAATATGATTTAGAATAGATTATAATTGATTATAATTTTGGAAATTCTTACAGAAATAATTCAATGTGATCGTTGTCTTCACCACTTCAGAGCATGTGGTGGGGAGGCCACTTTGTAAACAAGACTCACATTTTTTTTTAACATTATTATACCATTTCACTAGGCCCTGTTTTGACTTTTCTCAAAAGAGTGACATATTTTTTCCATCATCATCGACAGGCAGACTCATCAGATGCAGCAGCATCGTTGTGGGGCTGCTATTGTTCTCCTCAGTATGTCTCAACATGTTCAAAATAAGGTTTATGCATCAGCCAAGGAATTTTTCCTCAGATTTCAGCTTAACTTTTCATGACTTTAGCTGTGGATCACAAAAATGTTAGATAATATCAAAGTGTTTAAGCAATAGTGCCATGCCACTACTTTGAAACTTTTTCATGTTAAAGGCAGTTTGAACCAGATGTTAGGTTTATATGGTCCTACAAACTGTTACAGTGCTACAACACACTGACTACAATATTATTTGTGATTTACAAGCATTGTATAGTAAATTTCCCAGACCTGACTGTCAGCACACATTTACTTTATGATATATCCAGAATTCCAAGATAAGCTCTATTCATTTGAAACAATGAGCAGAAAATCTTCAGCTTAAACATCTGGTACTACTATGACATATCCAGCTGAAAATTGGTCAGGTATTTTGAGGCCCTTGAAGGTGTTGAACAAGAGTCTTTCTTTAAATAATGGCTCCTGTGTTTGATTTGTTTTCTCTCTGTAAATCCTCTGTAAATTGTTAAATAATACATATTCAGTTTTTCCTTCAGTCATTAGCTTGTTTTACAGACTATGTGGAAAAGTCTAGGAGTGACCTCTTATGTAAATGTGTTCACCAGATGTTCGATATTTTTATTTCAAAAACGTTTTTTTTTTTTAAATTACCTACCGCTAAAGGTATAAACATTTACGCCATTATCCCCTTCTTCTGTTTTCCCTCTTCATCCTTTTCTAATAATAACAATAGAACCAAAGAAATTATTCAGAACTTTTCCGCTACATGCAACCAGTTTTGATGGATATTTCATTGCCTTTTCAATTTGAGGTGGTGAGAGACACAATAAATCATTTTCTCACATTCCTTGACAGTAAAAAGCAGAAACCTGCAGTAATTATTCAGCACGCTGCCTTTTACAAGGTTGTGTTTTCAATCCAGCGAGTGTCCAGTCATTTCTTCTTTGTTCACATGTGCTTTTGATTGAAAATAATGACCCTAGCCTACCTTTGTTTGGATAAGGTTTCTATTTCTGAAATATTGAATGTCTTTTTATCTCCACAGACACTGGAAATGGTACATTCAGGGTGACTGGAGACTTCAGGTCGCCATGGAAAGAAGAGGTAGATGCAGAAAGTAAGCACTTTTCTCCTGCTCCAGGCCACCCACAGGCTCTGGAGTCTCCACCAAAAACCTGCTAATGAGAGAGTGACTGTCACTGGCTGTGCACTTTCCAGCGTGTGTCAGCAGAAAATACAAATGAAGGAGTTCGCACAGACAGGTTTGACTGCCCATGGAGTTGCCAGCTAAATAAATATGCTAAACGATTCAGTGGAAGGCTTTGATTTTGTGCCTGTGTTGGCACCGTGTAAATCATAAATGTAATTTGGTTTTGTATGGCTCATATCATTCACTGGGGCAGAGAAGGAAAGTCTTCTCAAGCAGGCGGGCTGCGTGACTTCATCACATGGTGTTCTGCATCTGTGCGTGATGGGATGTGTCAAAGAAAAAGGCTAAAGCTGGTGAGAATGATGATGGTCATCCTTTTCGAAATGATTATGACACAAAAGTGGCTTTTATTTGTGTTGTTCTTTTATCAGTCTTTATGTCCTCATTCATCAATATAACACATTTTGAGCAAAGCCAGACCAACAGAAACTCTAGGGGAGAAATTCTTAAACATATGAAGAAAGTTGACCGCAGGAAACATGTGGTTGGATGCTTGGCGACATTTTACCCGTCTGTCACAGGGTATGTTCATGGTCATTCTCTGATTTCTTTCTCAGGCTGCATGGGAAAGCTCAGGAATTTACTTTTGTCCTTTGTCCTGTACTTTTGCAATTATAAACAAATGACAGCAGTAATAATGTTCTGCAGGAAGTGGTGGAAGACATATGCAAAATAAAAGTTTTTTGTATTTGGGAAAGTCAAATGTCGATGTATTGATGAGGTCTAGTTTACACAACTTCTTTTTGTTACAATACAGAGTTTAAAAATCAAAACGTTTTCCACTTTAAAATGAAAAGTACACACCATTCATTCAATATATAACTTAAAAGTTCCTCCTCAGACATGTTTTATACTATGTAAAAGTACTCTGCACTCACTAATATTTATTAAACATAGTTTTCCCAGAGATAAAAGGCAAACTGAGGCTGACTGCACATCACAGCTAACTCTCTCATTGAGAAATTCTGTATCAGGTTGGCTAACACTCAGGAGTTTGTTGTGCACAAAATCAGCGACTAAAAGATGTATCAGAATGAGTAGAATTCAACTTATTTGTTAGCTTGTAACTGGCAGTGGCTGACACAATGTTTGTGATTAGTGCTATTAACTTTCTGTACTGTCAAGGTTTCAGGTTTATTTTTCCCCGCCCCACTCCCCACAAGTTGATTGGGTTGGTTCCTTAGGTTTTATGACTCATGAAACCCTGGCTGTCTGAATCTGTCAGCTAGAATTATGTAGTCACATTGACTGCTTATTTCACTCATTGTACAGTATGTCTTACCAAATAAAAAACAATATAGACACGTAAATAAGGTTAGACAGTTGTTTTTCATGGGAGGGAATCTTAAAGAAACTATCATTATCAGCAACAAGTACAACTGCTGTATTAAAGTCTTTGGTCCATGGGAAAATTCCCCCTCTCGATGATTTATTGTCACAAATTACATCATTATTGCTCACACTAATGCGCCAATGTGTAAGTAACAGTTGTAGTGAGGTGTAGTGGGTCTAGTGGTTTCCCGCTCAGGGTCAACCCCGCCCACAGAGTTGATAGATAAACCTGGTAAAACACAAAGCACTGCTACATGAACTTGTAATTTTTTCCAATTTTATACTTTTCTCTAATGTTTTCTTTGGTGAAATAATTACCCATTGAGCACCAAAAAGTCATTTAAATCACCATCTAAGATGTTAACCAGGAAATGTTTCAACTCATTTGAAATGTGTCAAATGGGCTTAAAGGGATAGTTCACCCTAGAATGATATTTCGCTCATTATCTACTCACCCTCATGTTGACTAAGGGCTGGAAGAATTATCAGAGTCCACCGTCCCTTCTCTGAGTTACAGGGGGTCTCGGCGTAGCAGTGCATTTCAATGCAACGGTTGCAAAGGGACACCAAAGCTCTGATCGCGTGATTCGCAGTAACCGCACTGACGCCGGCGCAAATCACGCGATATTTGGACGGACCAGGAAGAGGAGCTTCGAGAAGCTTCTGCTACAAACAAGCTTAAAATATAGACTTATTTAATTTTTTTCGGGACAATTACGCAATTTGGGGCTTCAGCACAAGACGGACATTACATACGAGCATCATGGAGGTATTTGGATGTTTTTTTGTGTGTGTTTTTTTACGAAGAGCTCTGGTGTCCCTTTGCAACCGTTGCATTGAAATGCACTGCTACGCCGAGACCCCCTGTAACTAAAGCCCGTGATATACTTGCTGTAAACTACGCGTACGCGAGCTGCCGCGCGTATCCTGCGTCGCGTCACCTCGCGTCGATATGTGCGTTCGGTCGCAGGATACGCATCAAACGGACGCAGGATACGCGCGGCAGCTCGCGTACGCGTACTTTACAGCAAGTATATCGAGGCCCTAAGAGAAGGGACGGTGGACTCTGATAATTCTTCCAGCCCTTAGTCAACATGAGGGTGAGTAGATAATGAGCGAAATATCATTCTAGGGTGAACTATCCCTTTAAGTGAACGTTGGCTTTTTTGTCTTTAAAGGACCACGAGAGTTACTGTTATTATTAACAAAGTGTTGTATTTTAACAAGGTAAAATGTATTTCAAATATAGTTCTTGAGTAAAAATACATAGGTTATTTCCATAGTCACTGAGAGCCAGGTGTTTTGATAGATTCCTTAGTATAAGATTACAAAAAATCACACATGCAACTAATTTCTTAAAAACCCCATTCATTTTACTTTCCAAGAAGTCTACGGTGCATTTTGGGTCATGACTCCTTGTTATCATCCACTGAAAACATAGCAGGCCATGTAAATGTATGGACATGGCCAAAGTTATATCAGATATGCAATAACGTCTTGGCCCAGGGGCTTCTTGTTGGGGCTTATCTTCTCTATCTGAATCTACAGTCTGCTCTGATTGAAGCTGCCATTACAACTGGCAATGTTTCGGTTTTATCATTGCAGCGAGGTTCACAGTTATTATTTTCCATGACCTTCCTTTGCAGCAGCACATGGTCCAAGAAAAGAACCATTTTTACATCAGAGGTTATCCAAATAGATAAAATCTCTCTGCCAACTCTCAGTCTCTGGACCCCTGCCTGGTCAACCACTGCTTTTTGTCAGTTCTCAGTATCTCTGCTCCACTGTTATTAAACAGTTGCATTAGTAGGATACTTAATGGAAATACCACAGTGTGTGTAACAGCAGTCTAATATCCCAGTAAGACACCATTGTAAGTGTCACATAAAGAAACCGTATGAAGTCATGCCAGATTAAAGCAGAAGTAAACGATCCGGTCTTTTTGGCTAACTTCTTGTCAGCCGATGGAGTTAGCAGTCCCCGCCCTCGTCCCTACGTCACCACATTCACGCACATCCCTTGGCTGCACACACAGAGAGGACCGCCCCTTTATGCCGTTCTCTCTCCTCATTGGATAAAGGTTGTAGGATACAAGGAAAGTTTTCTCCTCGGCTTACAGCAGAGCAGAGTGACTGACAGACCTGTGTTTCGGACCAAACACTCTACATAAGTGATTCCCGTCGGAAGATATAACTATTTAAAACTTATATTAAAGCAGAAGTAAGCGGAATATTTGTGTTAATATAAGTCTTAAATAGTTATATCTTCCGACAGCAATCACTTATATAGAGTGTTTGGTCCGAAACACGGGTCTGTCAGTCACTCTGTTCTGCTGTAAGCCGAGGAGAAAACGTTCCTTGTATCCTACAAGCTTTATCCAATGAGGAGAGAGAACAGCATAAAGGGGCGGTCCTCTCTGTGTGTGCAGCCAAGGGATGCGCGTGAATGTGGTGACGTAGGGACGAGGACCAATAGATCCATGACGAGGGCGGGGGCTGCTAACTCCATCGGCTGACAAGAAGTTAGCCAAAACCACCAGATCACTTACTTCTGCTTTAACACAAATATTCCGCTTACTTCTGCTTTAACCACACTGACTGATAAATGAATTCTGTCTTATCTTCAGAAAACACCACAATGTTTCTTCCATCTGCAGCACTCGTACAACACTCACTTCATCTTTGTTAAGTACCCATTTCCCTGTGATTTCCTTATTTCAGATTATAAAGGGTGTGTATTGCATGGAATGTTCAGTCTAGAGTGGGTGATATCAGAAGTTGTCTGAAATTGTCTAACACCCCGTTAACACCTGGCATTAACATGCGTTTACAGTGATTGGATTGCCCTCGGACAATGCTTGACCACATGAAAGTGTAAACGCCCCCAAGACACATTGAGGACTGATTGTGATCCGATTGGCCAAACCACCTCTGAAGGTGGTCAGGGACGCATTTTGACCACATTGAACACAGGTGTAAAAACCTTTTGGTTGCTAAATCCAATGAGTAATTATTTTTTTCACTTTGTATATATCTACAGTGACAAATGCTTATTATTTGTGAAAATATGCTGTAGTTATCTCAGGTAGTTCTGCCTAAAAGGTAATCTTAAAGAGAAACTATAGAAGTCATGGTCTCTTTTCTGCTGTTTTGCTAACCCTCCTCCTGGCCATGTGCATTTGTTTACAACGAAGCTGGCGAGAAATCAGAGCGGTACATAACGCTATACATCATATATGATGTTATGACGTGCATATTTGTGTAGTTTAATCTGTCATAAACAAGAGATTACGGGTTACGGGGTGCGTTTGTGTCGCAGAGATCAGAGCTGGGACACCGGGGCAGCGGCACTGATCTTGCAAGGTTGGTTTTCATTCAAGAGACGCAATAAATGACATGCACGTGGAAGGCAGAGAGTCTCCATTCTCCCTCGTAACAAGTTAAGCCATTTATTAAACCATCACAGTAAAGCTGTTTAATAAAAGTAAAAATGTAGCATAGTTAAGCTACAAATCCTGCATAGTTCCTCTTTAACTTTGTCACACTACAACACATTTGTCCCAAGTCCCTCAAGATCAACCCTAGGTTCACTGTACTGCAGTTGATTTGAAGCCTGTGGAGGAGCTAACTCACAGTTTTCAAACACACATTGCATTTCTCTGTATGGTATGGCTGGTGTTTGATTACAGATGGGTGACAGTGACAGAGACCTTTGTTTTTCATGGATCACAGTTGCTACATGGGCCACTACTTTCATCTTGTTGCTTTGTGTCTCATATGTAGAATAATTAGAGTTTTTGATGTAGACAGTCTGGTTTAAACATTTCATTAAAAAGGACTTTGTATTTAATTTGACCATGTGTGCATCGTCCTGATTTTTTGTTGTTGTTGTTGATGCTGTTTCAAAAAACAGGGTGAAAAAAATGGAAAAAGGAACTTTAAGGGGATACTTTTTTTTCTTTTTTTTTGATGTGGCCTTGTGTGATGTTGTCATGTCATGCATAGTCTTTACATAACATGCAGTAGATCAAGATCAGAGCGCTCGCAGATAGGGGAGCCAACTGGGAGCACTGGCTGACTGCAGCTACAGGGACACAAGAAAAAAAAAAGTTCTAAACATTTTTTTAAACACTAATACGAAAAATCCAGTACTGTATTCGGGGCGGTGTTTAGCTCAGTTGGTATAGCAGCCGCCCCATGTGTTGAGGCCACATAGTCCTCACTGCAGACGGCCTTTCGCACTACAATTTTTCAACTGCTATAATACCATATTCCTACGCACAAGTGCACCTGCAGAGTACTGTAAATAACACTGCTCTCTGATTCGATCAACTGACCTGCAGCTGTAGTGTAACAGAGTACAAATAAGAAGTTGCGTCTTACATCGCTGACAGGTACATTCACTCATGCTTTCACATCATGTGTCAAAGTTGCACCATAACCCCCCAATTAGTTTAGATGTCCCAAAAGCCTGTCCACTGTAAAAGTTTAAATTCTAAGCAAATAAACTGCCATCACCAACGACTCCAAGCACGCGGGTCATGTTTGTGTGGAAACCAGTTTGCTGCATTTTTCAAACCCACTTCTGCCATATATCTCTCATGTGGGTTAATGTCACCATTGCTTTCTTGATGCTGTTGGACACATGTTCTCATAACTCTCCAGACTGTTCCACATGACCTTCCAAATAATTCTGGTATTCGGTCACCCACGATTTCACATCTTAAAAAGCTGTGATTCAAAGATGATTCGTATTTTGTTGCTTTTCAGACGCTCACATTAAAGTGCTAATTGCCAGACTCCTTTTTATGTCTCAAAATCCTTTTAAAGCAAGACTTCATATGACCCAAACTTGTTTTAGTGGCTGTCAGTTTTATTAATTCAGTTAGTTAAGAACTTGTCATGTTATTGTATCTGCCACCTTGGGTGTAACTGAGAGGACATGTTGAGTACCAGTCAGCTTCAGAGGAGGAAAAAGGAGGGACGAGTTTTCCATCATTGGCAGGTTGAGAGTGAGAAAGGAATGCTGGTTGATGTGCCAAACCTCAGGCATTTCCTTCCCTTCCAAATTGTCTGTATTTGTATTTATTGATTTCTGTTTTTATACTTGGGAAGTTTACATTTTGTAAATTGCCTTTAAAAAAACAACAAGAAAAAAACACCAGGGCAGGGACACATTAGAAGAACAAAAACATGTGGCATGCTGCCAAAGAGTTTTAGCCATGTACTGAGAAGTTTCAGATGGACGGTTCATCTGGACATTAAGCAGGACATCCAAATAATAGATCCAATTACTTCATGCACAAGTTATGAATCAGACAACATGTGCTCAAACCATTTCTGTCTTTCAAGGCCTAACATCTGCATAACAGCCTGCATATCTCTGATGGATATACATCTAAATGTGTACATTCGCATGTGTATTTGTATACGTACGGTTTATGTGTTATGAAAGCCGGGATGCTTTAATCTTTTTTTAGGTGTCAAATCATTGTTTTTGTGCTACATGACCAGAGGCACCTGAGCTCTTAGGAGCTTGTGTCCAAGTAGGTGCTGTTCTTCATGACAGCATTTCCATCATTATAATAAACCCATTTACACCTGCTTGAGGCCACACACTCTGGGGGTCATGACTCTTTTCTCACCAAACTTGGAACATCTGTTTTGGCTTCCACAAGCTTTGCCTCTTCCAGACTACGGGGTGTTAAAATTTATGAGAACCCCAGAGGGAACTCGTTGTTTGTTGGTATACACATTGATTTTCTTTTCAGGAAACAGCACGTGGACTGAGGCCAACTGAAAGAGAGAGTAATTACAAGGGAAAGGCCACCCTGGTGAGCGCAGGTCTGAACCCTGGAAGTTCAGTGAGACAACAGAGGAAAAACATGTCAGGTCAGTTTGATTTAGGTACAACAGAATTAATGTTCAAATGCTCGCACTAGCGTGATGCCTGTTGTTAGTTAGTAATCATGCTTAATTTTCATGCCAAACACATGTTTATGCGTGACCAATTGGGGTTTCTGTTACATTTCGCAGCAAAGTAAAACAGACTTTTAAGAGCTAACTAACAAAGACCTGCTATTATTCCAAGTCACAGTAAGGTCAATTTCTTGTGCAAAAAATTTACAATATCAAATGCACATTTTGTAAAGAAAGAATTGTAACACTGTTATCTAAAGTGGCGTTGATTGTGCCAAACCACAACTCTTGAAAAACAGGAGGTTACAGGGCAAAGCCAGCCAGTGCCTTGAGACCTCAAACCCCCAGGAGACCAAAAGCTCTGGGTAATTTTTCAAATAATGGGTCCTTGATTTGAGACAAAGACGGTGGTAAGCAGCTGAAATTGCAACTGTCGCTGGCAGAAGTCATCAAACGTTGCTAGACAATTATGTAATATTAGTTCTGTGAGTTGGCTAACTTTTGAATGTGCACTTCATGGCTATAGGCATGCTAAACGATTAGGGCTTACTACATTATATCTTCCAGGCAAGAGGTTAGCATCCTCACAAGTTGTAAACTGAAATAAAGAAACTGTGTTGATCTCGTGTTTAAGTTACATAAGAGCTACATTACCTAATATACTGTTTTGACATTTCAAGAGAAATGGCTTCATTGATGAGATCTATAGTAACAGCTGTGTTTATCAAATTGAATTCTATTGAATGAAGTCTGGTTGTGGGAATGTAGACCTCCATATATCCCCCAAAAAAACAGCAAATCGCTGCTAATATGAATGGCACCCCTGAGAGTTAACATTACACAGTGGATCTTTATTATGTAACATTTACCAATAAACTAATCAATTATGTGCTCTGTAGCACATTGTTTAATCCATTCCTTAAACCTTTTGGCTTTGGGAAGCCTAAAAATGACACTCCTGTCCAAATATTTATAGTGTTTATGGAGTATTTGTCTTTACTTCACCCCGTAGCATCACCCAAGCACCCAAAATTCAAAGACAGACCTGCTGTTCTGGCTATTGTCAAGCTGAGTGGATACTTGCTCTCTGGAGGAGGGTGAGGACATTGAATGGGTTTGCAGTATTTGACTAATTGTATAATAGTGCATATTCCTAAATTCACTTGTATTCACTTAGTACCCACAAAACTTGGACCATTGTTATGCGTATTATTAATGTGCACCATACACAGAACAGCTTTTTCCTGGCCCATATTCCGGCTACGGATGAGGAAGCCAATGAACGTGATGAAGCATCAGTTCGCTGTGATCTTGGTAATGCAAACAGTCTCAAACAGTCTGATTCATCTGCTCCAATCGAGGACAAACTGACAGGACACACTGCGAGGATTAAACAGAGAAGTGCTACTGCAGTTGTTTAGTGTTGTCCCACATATTCCAAACTGTTGTCTGAGTAACTGATGGTTAAAGACAAAATCTACTAAAAACAACCATATGCAATGAGTGTGACCAATCCTCCCTGTTTACTCTGAGCAGAAACCCTCCTGCCGTTTACCCAGGGCAGTCAGATGAATTCGGCTTCAAATAAAATGAATGTGCAGTGCTTGAAATGGATAAGGGGTCAAAAAAACAAGTGCTATGCCTTTGAGTGCAGCATGTGAATGTGTTTAGCGTGGAATGCAGGATATGCCATGTAAGATTCACAGCCCCGCTTTGATCAGCGCTCGCCCTGATTTACAGGGCCTGGATCGAAGATTTGTGTGTGGTTTTATTGGCGAGAGTTAGTCGAGGATAGCGTTCTCGCAGTTCAAAGGCTGTTTTTTTTTGTATATAGGTGAGGGCTATACTGACTTCATGGCCAAATATGTCAAAACAGGTTAGGTATTAGGTTAAAAAAAAGTGCGTGTGGCGAAGGGCTGTCTTGTAGCCATGCTCAGGAGCACTTTCTCGATGTTGACCTCCTTAAATCACTCTCCGGGCCTGTGTGTGTTTCTTATCACATCTCCAGGGTAAAAAACTGAATCAAACACAATGTGAGGTCTGTGTGTCTTCTCAGTTAGCATGGTGGGTGTCAGGTGAAAAGCAAACTCCACCGAATCTGTTTAAAAAATCTGAATATTTTTAGATTGAATTTGAACCTACATCTATTTTTTTCTCGTCACAATTCACCAGAGCTGCAAGGATTTGATGCTGTTTTTGGTAACACTTTATTTTAAGGGGTCCTTGTTCCTGTGTATCTACCTAATTAATTACAGTGTAATTACCTATGTAACCGTATGTAATAACATGTACTTACATAGTAAATACATAGTGTATTTTGGTGTACTTACAGGTCCTTGTTACACTTGTAATAAGAAATACTTGTGCAAGGAGAGAGGCCACTTTGGCATTTCTTATTAGAGTGTAACAAGGACCTGTAAGTACACCAAAATACACTATGTATTTACTATGTAAGTACATGTTATTACATACGGTTACATAGGTAATTACACTGTAATTAATTAGGTAGATACACAGGAACAAGGACCCCTTAAAATAAAGTGTTACCCTGTTTTTCTATAGCTCTACGTCCGCATTTCTTTCAGTCACGACTGTTACGATAGTCAGTGTAGATAATTAAACGACAAAGGCGCGTGTTTCAGTTTTGTTGGACCACTGAGTGTGACCAAATGCAAACAAACACAGCTTGTGTTTATTTTACCATGGCCCCTTGGAAGTCATGAATAATGAGGATGTTGGCTTAGGGGAGTGAGTTGTGGCTGCTATTGTTTTGTTGCTCAATGAACATTACCAAAGAGGAGTGGTTGGTTTATGTGGTAGTACCTCCATGCAGCATATTTCATAGTGTCACCAGGGTTGGATTTTTTTTTCCTTTGTATATTCGTACGATATAAGTATACAAGTTTAATAATACGATGCTCCACACATATCTGCATCCTCCATCCTGTTGTTGTTAACAGATAAGGGCTCTTGCACTCGCCACGATCACAGCAGGAGATCCATTTGTCAAACAGGCAAACCCGATACTGGGAGCCATTGTGCTTCTTTCAACAGCTCCAAACGGTGACACTGCCCCTCCTACTCCCAGGGGACAAGCTTTAACCCCCACCCCGTCCCCATCTCACTGTCATCCCTCATCTCTAAAAGGAGGCTTTGTCACAACGTCTCACTTTGGCAGTTTAACTTGATAGTTACCATTGAGTGCTTGTGGGTGGCAAAGGGTACAATTTCCTCTGGCTAGATAATAAACTCCAACAATTACTGGAACCTTCCCATGGTGGACCCACAGATCCTTTCTCTATTTGCCTGTCCCTCTTCCTTGATCTCTTGGTTCTCTGTCCATCTATCTTTCTATTATTCAAAACCTATAGCAATAAATCTTGGGTTCCTCCCACTGCTCCGTGGTGAAGATAGTGGAATATTCCATGCAGCCCTACCAGCTATGATTTAGCTCCGCAGCTCTGCAGCAAGCGGGAGCCAACCGACTCTGTAAGCAATCAAGACAATGAGACAAACACATGCACCGTCCCGGAGTCATGCAAGCTCATACTTGCTATTTATTTACACCATGAGATGCCCTGGCCTTTGCTAAACGTCTCCTTCACGCCATGTACACCTAATTGAGCAGACTGTTGACATTACTTTTCAGTCCCTGCTGTAAAGCAGTACTGGGAGCTTCCCTAAGGTAATTTCTCTAGCACAAATTGCACCAGGCAGATGAGAATGTTGCTGAATGATGAAGTTGTTCAAGAGTCGATTCCTGCAGGAGAGCTTGTCCGCAGTAGGCCAAGGCTGAGCTGCGCTTACTGAAGGCTGCTTGATGGGTGGTTTGGATTCCTACAGGTTTCTTTGCTCTCTCTCTCTCTCCTCATATATTGGCACAAATTCTTTAAAAAAAAACATTACTTCATTTACCATGGGGGGAGATTCAAATCCACACTTATGTCTGATCACAGTGAAATTAGCGTATTAATAGAACTGAACGCTCGCCAAATATTCCTTTCCCGTGCTTGAGTGGCCACCCAGGTGTTTATGCACACACACACACACACAGTGAATGTGCTTGGATTCATTTTAAAATTGTGCAGTGTCACCAATCAAACTTGGGAGTTTCTTGTAAAATAGCAGCAAGCTGTGGGTGTTTATAAGAGAGGAAATGGCAGAGCATGAACAAGGAGCAACGAAAGGGCAAGAACACACAAGGATTTAAGGCAATCCAAGAAACCCTGTAGTCCTGTGATTAATTATACTATTTAACATTTTGTAATGTTACATTTCGTAAAGACTATTGGAAAGTGTGAGTATTGTGAGGAGCGGGAGGGAGAGAGAGAGAGAACATCCCTGTCTTGTGCTCCTGTGTAAAATGATGCAGTGTTACTAGAGGCCATTGCTCATGATGAGTCCAATGATTTAATCAGTGATGACTGACTCTCCAAATACACACATATTTTCATTAATATTTAATAGTCAAGTATCTGACTGGGTGGGGGAAAAAAAACTGTAATGAGTCTTAGCAGCGTTAGGTAAATGTCTGGGTTTTGGATAACTGCTCAGAGAAGGCATTTGTCGACATCCCATTAGGGGAATTTTCAGTAATACTTTTCACTGTTTTCTGATATTTTACACATAAAAAACAATTGATTAAATGGTCAAGCAAATACGTTAATTAATGGAAACAACTGGCAGTTACAGCTACACTTCAACAATGGCCCACATGTGTGACCCAAACTCAAACTGTGTGTTCATGGGAAAAAATGTGAAGGATAGACAAGACCATGAACCAGACACATGTGAAGCAAACATGATGCACATTGAGGCCATTTACATGATGGCGTTCTCTCACCAGCCATATGCCTCCTCTCCTTTTTCACCTGAATCTTCCCGCCTACCCCAGCGCACACACAAATACACACACACACACATAGACACGCACAAACTCACACGCTCTCCCTTGCGGGCGATCCTTTACCAAGCTTCCCTCACTCTCTGAGGGCCTGGGGCATGAATGAACGACCTGGAAATCTCACTGTTTCAAATGGAGGGTGTGCGGAAGTGGAGCTGCGAGCCTGGCCCATTATGCTTCCCAAGGTTCATTCACTAGAAAAAAAAGAGAGAGAGAGAGAGAGAGAGAGAGAGGGATGCACATGGGGAGAGAGAGGACAGAGGTATGGCCCCACCCAAACCGCTCATCCTCCCACCCCCACACCAAGGACTCCACTAACATGACATCATGTCTCTGTCACAGGGCAGACTGTATTGTTGTCAGTGACTGGCTCTAACTTTGTGCTTTCGCTCTCCCTCCCTCTGTCCCTCCCTCCTCTCTTCCGCTCCCTCGTGCTCTTTTTACTTTCTTTCTCCCCCCCCCCCCCCTCTCTCTCCTCTTGTCCTCCTCTCTTTTTGTTTTGTTTTCACGAACAATAAAGGGACGCCAGAGTCAAGGCTGGAGACATCCTTCCTCTCTCTGGCTATTTAAAAAGACAGCTCCCCCTCCCACTCATTCCTCCACCTCCACTTGAATAGACAACACACACACACCCATATGCAAACCTGCACACACACACATAGGCCCTTTGCTTTACATTGGCTTTTAATATCCTTTTACAGCAGTGCCCATGTGCACGCTGTGATCCAGTCAGCCCTGATTCCCTTCTCTGTCACACTCACACACAAATGCACACACACGCACACAAAACCCCAAATCTGGTAGGTTTTCTCACACACTCGAGGTGACATCCCACTTGCCTCTTGATTAAATGCTACCACCAATCTCAATTTACCATAACAGACAGGGAGAGTCCTGTGTGGGTTAGTTCACTTCAAGTTGAATGTTCGCATTACTCTCTTTCATTCCAAATTTAATATTACATAACATTTCTTTTTTATTTATCATTGTCACATTGGTTTGAACAGCTAAAAACCTCCCAAAAAATTAAATCAAAGGCAATTTGGAGCTAAGATTAATGGCACGACATATCCTCCAAATACAACTGTACCACAGACACCATAGTGTGTTTATGACTCAGGATGTTTCCTTCTGTGTTTTATGTCTTGCGTGTGTCTTTTGTTCTCTATCTGTCTGCAGTCAAACTAAGTGTCTTCATGTATCATCATAGGTCATGGCACTTGTCAAAGGGAGTGATTTATAATCATCTGAACTGCTTTTTCCCGGTACGGGTCTGGCTGTGTTAGAACTCAGCGTAATAAGCAGTTAGTCGCCTGATATGCCTGAGTGCTTTTGTAAAGGAAGGCTGTTTGAAGTATTTAGGCTTCATTTAAACTGTGACATATTGTTTCAATCAGTCATAGCCCATGATCAGTCGTAATCAAGTAGGTGAAATTAATGCTTCTCTGCTTCAGTATCGTTTTCTCTCTTCTCAAATTCTTGCCTCTGTTCATTTCTGGAAACACCAAGAGACGTTAAGTGGTGTGATTATGACTCTTGAGCTCGTATGGGTCATTTACTCTCTTTTTGAAATCCACCTTTTCTGTTTAACAATAAATAAAGATCAATTCAGAGGTTTTATTGACACCTTGTGGTACAGAACCAGAAATTACAGAATTTGTTTATCCAGTGCAGCCAAGTGCGAGGCCTGTGTTCTGCTTCAGGAATGATGTAGTCTTTGGCAGGTGAACCAGTCCTTTATCAGAAACTATATCCTACACTGTCAAAACAAATTAACAACTTTGCTTCCCCCAAGACATTTTATGGAATATGGCAAAAGATGAGGCATCTATAAATGTAAATGGTGCACCGTGTTGAGTATCCATAGCGACTGCAACAGGACTTTCTGAAACAAATGGGTGCATGAGCTGTGCATCTGCTTGGTCATTAGGAAAAGTCCTTGTATGTGACATCAAAGAGATTCACAAACTTAACACTTTGCCACCCGTCGGCAATGAGTAATGAGACCTGAAGCCATTCACATGATGGAGACCTTCAGTGTTTTGTTTGGAAAAAAGGTGCAATGAAGTGTTTTTCATACTCACGGATCTCTGCGTATTATTAATGAGCTTTAGTGTTTTCCTCTAGTAACTCTACCCATGCATAGCCACACCGAGTGATTGCTTTCCTTTCCTTTGGCACAGTGTACCTGACAGACTTGATTACTCTTGAGTCAGACGTTGCAAGATTATACTGTGCATGTGTTCAGATATCTGTTTCACAGCGTCCAGATAAAGCCCCAGTGGGGATTAGAAGTCAGCCTTTATATTAAATGGATTCGTGTTTGGTACAGTTGAAAGTACTCTAGTGTACAAGAAATGTCTTGGCTCTTGTTGCAACCTTTGTACACTAAAGAGAAAATCGGCCCTGACAAATCACACTGCGACTGTCAGGATGTCTGCATATTTGGGGTCTCTTGATTGTCATTGTCAGAACTCATCAGTTGCTTTTTTTCTCTTGTCATTTTCCAGCTGTTTGTTTTGGCTACTTGTATAATACAGACAAATATGTGTATAATACAGCATTGGTGATTGTATGATTAATACATTTGAACTCCAACACTTCTGCTAATAAAATAAATTTGTAAACCTCATACAGTGTATCATTGTTGTGATAGATTTCAGAGATCAAGGTCGGCATCAGTGTGCTTGGATGATGTGGAACCAAGGCAAGAAAATAAATACATACATTTAAAAAAAAACATTGCTCCCAAAAGCCTGATGTAATATCATATTTTTCTTGTTGTTTTTTTCACAAGGCTCATCACTCCTTTGATATTCATGGGTGAATATCAAAAGAGTCGTGTCTGCTTTTAGCACATTTTTGTTCCACTGTTGCATATCACTTGATTGCAAACTCAAACATCTGCATTAAAAACCCCATAATCACACACATGTAAATTTGCATCAAGGGCTTTTTGCTTTGATTACATTTGAGCTCTAGATTTTTGTTTCCCAAAATATATCACTCACTTTCCCGACATCTTTGGTCGCGGATATAAAGGAACTAAATCTTTAATGACAGCTGCAGTTAGTCTGACTTCGGTTTCCAAATGCGAGTGAGTGATTCAGAAGGGGAATTTCACTTTGGGCCTGGGTGTTTTCAGAAGATTTTTACATTCAAATAAAAGGTGGAACCCGATCAAAATCCATTGCTCCCTGCTTCCCACTTTTGTCTTGCCGAACATCACAGAAACACAATAGACAGTTCTTGGGTAAATCAGAGTCTGTGTGACAGTTACTCGGCAGTAGGTAAAAAGAGAAGAACAGATGTAAAAGGTATTGCAAAATAGAGCTGCACTGTGATTCAAACTGTGATTCAACCATCAGTCAGTGGCAGTCTCACCATCCGCTAAGTCCTCAGGTGAAATGGGTAACGTGAAGTGATGACAGTTGTTCAGTCGCAACCTCATTGACCATCAACTGATACACTTGGCCAAAGGCCCCCTTGCAAAAGCTTCCTTCGTCCAGCTGTCTCCTCGGGCAATGAGTGACTCCTGAGACGAACCCACTATACTCACTCAACTCCAATTATTATATCAGGTCTCCAGGCTTTTGTTTTGATGCTTTAAAGGATGTTGTTTTGTGTTTGTTTGAGAAATTATGGGTGTCCGGTCTGCAAAGAGGGGGGAAAAAATTACCTGGGATAGAAAATAGAGCGACCACAATGCTTTCACAATGCTTTTTCCTTCTCCTTTCTCTTACCAATACCTCATGGTGCAACCTGACTCCCCTTCTATTTTAGCTGTGTTTATCTAAGCGTCTCCATGGGACAGGCTGATGTGATTCTTCAGTGGACATCCTTTCAGTGTTCCTCTATGAGAAAAAAGCTGGATTCCCATGCCATCTATTCTTCTCACACAACCAACAACTGGCCAATACACACATAGCACACTAACTCACACACACACAATATAGATGGTATAGAACTATAAGATCTTAAGAAAATGAAAAAAAGATATAAAAAAAAGAATAAAAATAGAGGAGATGGATTTCAATCTCACAATCTACAGAGATAGATAAATCAACGCTTGAGTTTAAAACTCTTAAAACCTACAAACAACTGGACAGTTATACAAAAAAATAACCTTAATTTATTTTTCTCTATCTTTATACATTTTGGCGTGATGACATACTGTACATTTTACCCCCTCTTATTATCTTCCTCTTGGGATTCAGCACGTTGGACAGCTCATATTTTTGTGCCTGACTGCAGTGACATAATCCTGAACATTCACACATGTACAAATCACATGCAAATAATTTCAAAGTGGCATGAGTATTTTTTTTTTTAGATCCTTTCAAAGCTCATGAAGAATGAAAGCTCTCAAAACTGTTCCCCATTCCCTTTCCAGGCAAATGAGCCACAACTGTAGTGTAATTGGTTCAGAATTGATTTCATGAGTATATTTAATCTACATCTGATGGAGGGAGCTACTAATAGTTTGTTTATCAGGGTAAATGGTTTGCATGTCTTTGTCATTATGCGTAGGAATGAGCCTGTATGGAGCTCCATTTATCTCTGTGACTTTTTTTGTTTACGCCTGTAACATAATCTGAGGCCTCCTGTGAGATAGGATCAGTGGAAGGGATGGCTTTATACTCCTACGTGACACTGAGCATATCTCTCAATCAACTGCTGGATGATAAGGCAGACATGACTGACAGGGTTTAAACTGAGGGTCACTATGCTGAGATTCAGAGCCTTAGATTTATCATGGTTAACCTTAAATTGCATGATTGTGAGTTAGACTTAGACTGTGGCACTTTGGAAGTTTAGCATGCTATTCTGTGAGCTTCACTCAGGAGGAGAAACAAGAGTCTACAGTCATGCTGTTGTAGCTCTGTGGGTCTGCATTTAAGCATTGTGGTGCTTTGGGCTAAATTCTAACAGCATGAACCGAAACTGTGAAAACGCTGACCATCAGATGCAATTAGGTATCAGGTCCAACACCTAACCCATTTGCTAATTAGCACCTAATAGAAGAGAGAAGGTTCATGGGAACTTAATTTACTGACATGAAAAAGAAAGTATCTCCTAAGTTGCAGTTCTTGTACCAAACAGAGTTGTTCCACTGGATAAGTAAAAGCCTTGACCTCACGGTGGTACAAGGACAGCCATAGAGGGTTCATCCTCTGGGAAACATGAATACCTTACACTAAATTTCATCGAGACAATCCATTTGCCAGTTGTTGAGATATTTCAGTCAGTGAGTGGTGCACTGGCTGACAGGCTGTTGACAGTACCATCCCCCATGCATGCAGTAAGCGTGGCTAAAAACAAATGCGGGAGATTATTTCTTAAAAGTGAGTACTTCACTGAGCAAGAGATCTGTCAGGTACAGTCATGGCTCATGTGTTTTTCCACTCAGGGGTATCATCAGAGCCCACCATTTTGTAACTGGGACACACACACACACACACACACACACACACACACACACACACACACACACACACACACACACACACACACACACACACACACACACACACACACACACACACACACACACACACACACACACACATATACACTGTGGTGAGTCAGCAGCGTAGTTCAGGTGTGTTTTCTCGGGGGTCTGGAGTTCAGCCTGGTCTGACTATTAGGAGACACTGAAGTCATTACACTCACTATTTCCATTGTCTCGAGTTGTATTACTGGAGAGATAGAGCTTGTGTGAGTGGTCCCCTGAAATACTGTTTGCATTAGTCACAGCTGCTGAGCCGTATGCAGCTGAAAACCAACAATATTTAAAATGGAATCACCTGTTCCACATCTGAATAGATTAATGGTATAATCATCTTGATAATGAAATACTATATGTACCATTATTACTAATAATCTTCGTATGATGATATGAAACTCTTGTCCTTTTGTCAATGTCAAAAAACATTCAGCTGAACCACTATGATGAGGGATCAGTTTGTAGAACATGCCAGCAGATTTCCAGGATATAAAAGGTTAGCCTGGCCTTGGTCTACTTTATAGTTTGATTGTATACATATGTAGTTATTTAGTGATTCAGCGCCAGGATGTCAAAGTCCTGCATCAGCACTTCCCCTTCTGTCCGTGAACGAGGGGGTTTTCCCTAAAATACTATATGGGCAAATAAACCAAATCAACAGGCATTAAAAGAGGAACATTATATCCAATGTGGGCACCAATAATGCATGTCTTGGTTGTTTATACCTAAAACAGCTGCTCCACTGAGTATATGTTATTCAAGACAAAGCTGGATTACATGGTGCCTTTGACTAATATCACAATATCGCTTGTCCGCATATGGTAATTGACTGCACGTACACTCCATGTGCTTTGATGTGAGTTGGACTTTGTCCTCAAACAAAATCCCTGACAGAGCTTAGAAAGGTAAACTGATCTCATTCTCTGAATAATAATACATTATAAGACAACAACCACAGCGAAACAAGAGCTCCTTGTCCAAGTCTCACTCTGTAAATCAAATAATTGTGTTCACTAGGTATAAAATTACCCCCACCCTATACTTCTGACTGTCAGCCACCATCATCATATCCAAGATCCCATCACCATAACTGGTGGCATATAAATCAGTTATGGTGTTATAAGAAAGCCCTTCGACAGGCAAGAAGCCATAAACCAAAACAGGTAAAGGGCCTCAACTTTAAGCCCTAATTTGTTCAAAAAAGCTCCCATTCACGTCTCCCCTCGTTGTTATCTTGGGTTTCACCTGTGGATGCAGGGGACAGTGGTGTCCTTGTTTGATACTAATTATGGTCCTCACCTCAAAAGTTTCCCCTCGGGAACTCCCCTCCTCCCCCTCCTCCAAGGGGCCTAAAGACACACTCAGACTGACTCATTAAGCGTCAAGGAAAATTAAGACAAACCAGAGCTGTCTGAGAAGGCGAAGCTGCGCTGCAGTCTCCTGGAGACTCTCTCTGTCAATTGTCTTATCTTCTCTGGCATGTGGAAGTGTCTCCTTAGGCCTGCTGCCGCTGATAGATGAATGCGCTCATCAAGATACTAGACCGTGAGCGGGGTTTCAGTGTTGCTGGCCCAGACAATAGTCTAGGGTCAATTTTGTGTGATGTGTTTTATTTTTAGCCTAAAAATGGGTTACCAAGCTGATCCATGATCTGTGCCGATAAATATAGCCCTCGCGAAATGTTTCGAGTTACACTGGTTCTCAGCCATCTCCTAAGACAA
This sequence comes from Trachurus trachurus, assembly GCF_905171665.1. Taxonomy (NCBI): domain Eukaryota; kingdom Metazoa; phylum Chordata; class Actinopteri; order Carangiformes; family Carangidae; genus Trachurus; species Trachurus trachurus. Next base: position 21,962,607 of record NC_139891.1, on the reverse strand, counting down.
ATGAGGTTATAAGAGTGAAGGTTGCAACTCAAAACACATGTCTCAGCAGCCTTTTCCTTTTTCATTCTTTGGCAACAGGTCCAGTAATTAGGGAGGCTAACCACATCCTTATTTACTCAGTTCTGATAGATTTCTTTAAAACTCAAATCTCTGTTTCCGATAAAGTCTTTCATCACTTAACGCACTGATAAGAAATGAATGGCTGGATGTACCAGCCTGGTATGGATCAGTATCACCAATGGATCAGATAAGCACAAACAAAGCATTTTGCTCAGAAGGATAATTATACAGTCATATAATACTTCCTCCTCTTCTTCATCCTCTTACACATCAGAGATGAATGAATCTGCATGACCAGGATTTTCCTCCTGCCGCCTCAGATTGGCTTCTATGTACACGGAGGAAACAACAACAAAAAAAGGTGATTCAGCATGCTTAAGGTCAGCTCAATCAAGCACATTTAACTCTTCCATGAAATACATGAAGCCTGTTCTTTGTGTGGTGGGGATGGTAATTTAGTGGTGGGGCTCTGCCCTCCTGTGGTCAGCTCAGAAACTCTCAAGGTGTCTCGAGGTACAATGAATTATCCTGTTCAGTGGTTTTTGTGACAAATAACTTTGAAGACAAAGACCCTTTAGTTGTATTTGGTTAGAAATCCCCCCCTTGTGTGGAGTTATGCAGTTTGTCATTACAAATAGGTCTTTTTCACTGAAGAATTTTTGACATGCCTCAGTAGGAAAAGCACAGGTGTAAGCAACAAAGTGAATGATCGCTAAATTCCATTCAGCTGCTTCAGTTTCAGGGCCTTGTGCATGGCCAAATGTGCTTTCTCACAATGCCAAGTCAAAACATTTGCTGTGAAAAGCTATGTCGCAGTGGAATGAACAAACTGCCAAAACAACATTAGCACATCTAAGAGTGCAAGATATGTTATGTGATAAACCAGCAGAGAAGCACATGAGCGTATTCAAAAGAAATAATCACATGAAAAGAAAAGTAGCAACACAATGTTTAAGCAATCATGGAAATACCGTAGATACAGAGACAAACACAAAGACAGCTGTATGAACTGCTGGCTCAGTAATGATGCAAAGTAACTAAGTACATCAGTTTTAGTAGTTACTGTACAATTGCTAAGTATTTGATCAATTAATCAACTATTTCCATTTTGTTCTACTTCATACTTCCACATTCCCCTACAATACAGAGAAAAATATTGCACTTTTTTACACGGTAAATCTAATAACTACATGCACTAGTTTAAATTTCAATTAGTGATACTGTAGAAACACCACCTCCTCTAACCAGAGAGGTTGCAGGCAATATGGTCATAATCTCCCCTTCTGTTCCTGATTTACAGCACTAAATAATGGCCAGATGTGTTATTGTAGAGCATCATGATGTAACGGTGAAGTTGACCATTGTCTGTTTGGATATAAAATGTCATCACTTGACTATTTTATCCTATTAGATGTTTGACATTTTACTTTTGTCACAATTTGTATATGAATTCTTCAGTTATGGTCAAAAAATGGGTTTTGCAAGGTCAAAATTACCTTGACCGTTGATCTTTAACCACCAAATTATAAGCAATTCAGCACGAAGAGTCGAAGTGAAATTTTGTTCCAAAATTGAAGTAACTCCTTCACAGTGTTCCTGAAATATCACATTCACAAGAACATGAAAACGTAGCACCTGAACTGTGAGAAGAACAGAAGTTGAACAGCAAGTAGACCTTTAATATTTCAACATCTACTATACTATAGCCTACATGTTCATGCCAAAGGGAAGACTGTGTGATGGGGTTGAAAGCTCCAGAACAGCTACTAAATGGAGCTTTTGATGATAATTTTGTCTGCTGGTGTTTTCATGGTCAACAATGAACTTTCACATCCCAGTATTGTTCCTTATATCTTATCCTCTCATGTTTTATATTTCACTAGAATTTTTTGGAAGACAGCTGTATTATACCATGTGATTTTCACGTTTTATGTTCTTCTCCCTTTTGCTTTTTTTTTCATTGGCAGTTGGCTGTATTTATAGAGGAACTGGTATGCGTTTCCTCCTTTAAAATTGAACCTGTTGCACAACATAGCCGAAACCCATCTGTAATTCATGTGGTTTGTCTTATTGTTGCCTGATAAATTAAGGTATAAGTCATGGCAATTAAGCAACATGTGAAGATGCTGAGCAGGAGTTTGTTCACTAATGCTACCAGCTGAAAATATCTTGGCTCTTCAGATTTCTATATGAAAACACAGACGTCATTCAGATGAGATACTGAAATGCTGGTTTATATGAATCAACTTTAAAGTGTCCAGCAGGGCCTATAATATGGATAATAGATTTCCTCCAGTTGAAAGAGAAGCTTGGATAATTCTGTTCATTGTGAACACTGGCGAAGCATGAAACCACACACAGAGGAGCATGCAAGAGCTGCTCTTTCAACTGCAGCCAAAATATGCTCATGGAGGCTTGTCTTTCCCTCAGCACTCCACAGCGTTTTCCACCCAAAACATGTTCCTGTCCATCAACTGCTATTGATAAAATAAAGCTGTTGATTATAATTTGTTTATTGGTGATCTGGTCTATATTCTGGTCACATTTTAGCACATTTTCCTACCATCTACCACGAGGTAGTGTGGAGGAATTTCTGAGGATTATGTCAAACTGTCTATCACAGAGAGGTTTATTTTGCAGAAGGTTTTGATTATTAACAGTCTTTCAGAATTTTTTATTTAAAATCAAGATGTGATGAAATGGTGTGGTGTTGCAATCAATCAACTTATAATTAATCATAATTAATAAATTATTTCAATCTTTTTTTCTGGCGATTGCTTGGGGAATCTTGAGAGACATAATTAAAAATGTAAGCGCTGGAGTAAACAAGAGTGATGATGAATGCTCATTACATTCAGACTAGCAAAGACTAGCAAGGGAAATGATACAAAAGGCACCATCTCTTCCACTTAAACTTGTAATGTAGGCATTTAAAAAAAATATATATATAATGTAGGCATTAAGAGGCTTGCACATCTCTGCAAGAATAGAGCTGCCAAATATCAAAGAGAACAAATAAATATCTGAATAAAGTTAAGCTATTTTGGTTTTAATCAATGAAAATGTGTAGGCTACAATATATGCCCAGTGGTTTCATATTAGATAAATATCAAATATTTATATTGCACAATGCTACAATGCAAAGAAAAGAAAACTGTGTGGTAAGGACCCATGGCTACATGAAACCGCTACTGTACAGTGCTACAGTGAAATATATTTCATTTTATAAGTAAAAATGTGTTTTTGTTGTAGTGTTGCAAATGCTGAAGACATGAGGCCACTGTTGATCCAAGAGCTGATTTGCCATGGGGAATGTTATTGCCACAAAACAAAAACAATGAAATGGATCGGCAGTTAATATATCATCTTTGAAACTAAAGTTGACAGGACACACACCCAAAGGGTCTTGAAGTAATCAAGAAACACGCAATGTCTTGATTCACACCAAAATCAGATCTCGCAAATGCAAATCTCACTGTCCAGTATGAATCATGTCTTTTGCCCCAGAGGTTTGCATTCCTTTCCTGAAAGACCTGTTATAGTTTGACGGAGAATGATAAATGTTTTCCTCATGGTCCCTTGTGGAACTTTGAACCCAAACTTTAGAGAAAAATAATATTAAATTTGTCCGTTAGTCATAGTTACCAATACACAAAAATCCTGCTTTGGGATGGATGAATAACTCTCCATCACATCAAAAGAGTTGTTTGGGTATTTCCAGAATTCTTTCTCTTTGCATTCAGTCATGTCTGAGGTGTTGCATTTGCGATGTGTCCACCTCCATGAAGGCCTGTTTCTTAGCTCAGGTCAATTTGAGGACATATATATATATAACCTGGGGGGTAAATAATGAGGTGGTAATAATGAAACAGCCACACACCCACCTCTTCTACATTTTAGATTTTGGCAATGAAAAGCAGACATCAACAATGTCTATAAGGCTCAGAAAATAGTTGCAGCAGCTGTACATGACAACAACAAATGTGTCGTTTGGATATATGGGTTATCATGAAGCATGTGCAATGTGTGAGCCAGCTATTTGTGAAATCAATACATACCACCCCAAACCTGCCAATCTAGACATGAGTCAGCATATGGAACAATCAGGAATAATCTACTGTTAGATATGAATGACATGTAGATGCTGCATCACATACTGTACATCAGTTACTGCTCAAACATTCAGTTGGCGGCAGAGGGGGGCATGTGGTCTGCAAATGTCTGAGTCAAAATACCCAAGAGTGAGCTCTCTCTCAGGTTGCAACACTCGTTGTGGTCACAGAAAAGGAGAAGTGTGGTTTAGGTGAGAATACAGCAATGCTACAGCAGAGAACACTTATAAGAGCTGTGTATGTCATCTTAACCAAAATGAAAGGCTTTCCTCGTGGAAGATCTCTAAATAGTTATTTTTATCTTAAGTGTATGGGGTCTTGGACAGGACATAAAATCATTTAAAAGCCTCTTCTTGGACTTATTGAATAGATATAGCAGTGCTTCTTGCTTAGGGCAAGGTCTCCTCCTGCACCACAGCTTTTGTGACGTCCCTCACTTAAGCTGGTTTGGATGAAAGCGTCTGCCACATGAGTAAATGTAATGTAAAAAGCTTACAAAGATCATAGGTCTTCACCTGACAGACAATCAGGCAGGTGTCTAAAAACTACAGTAGTGGCTGACTATTTGTGCTACAATATAAGTGTCTTTATGAATAAATAATGGCACATCATCACTGATGCCAATATTTTTTTTTTCACAAGAGCTGCAGTTCTTATCTGCATCTGCATCATAGAATAACATCAGCAGCTACAGGTAGTTGCGCCATCTACAGGTAAGGAGAGTCTGAAATCGACACCTCATGCTAGCTTGAGGCAATTACATTTTGAGGGCTGCAGTTTGTATTTCACATTTTACAAAACAGTTATGTTAACAGAAGACATGCATTGACTCTGATTCTGTACTGTATGTGCTGCTGAGTACTGGAAAAGAAAAGAGTTATTGATCTAACTTTTATTTCCTGTGTCAGCAGTCTGTTGGTCGAATAGGGAGGGACCACTTCTGTAGTGGTAGACAATCCTGTCAATATAAACTCTGAGTGGTGATGTATGGAAGCCACATTACAACAGTGCTGCCCTGGTGAACACATCAAAGCTACTCCACCTTGACTACTGATGCAACAGGACTGATGTTTCCTGCACTGTTGTGACACCTATTTCCCTCTCATCTCAGACAAATTGTGTTTCCTGTATGAGTATTTACTACTCACTATACACTGATCCAACATAATTATTTTAGCTTGGCTAACAAGAGATAAATGTGCTGTTGCACACATGCTGTTTTACTTCCCCGTGCGAGACAGTTTGGAGAGAGTACAACTCAGCTAAATGAACCCCATGAATATAAATGAGCTGTGAGTTGTGTAGAGTCTAGTTTGCATCTAAAAAACTGGTGAAATTACAATCACACTCATTTATAATAACACAGTTATTAAATAGGTCTTTCATGTAAAAGGAGAAAAATGTGTGGTTGAACATGGGCAAATTTGTTACATTTTTAGAGCACAAGTTCTTCACAAGTTTGATGGTCTACTTTGACCCATGACAGATGATTCTACAAAGAGGATGGCCTTAATTACTGCTGATGTAACATTAGAGGCTCTGGAGCACAGCTCTCTGTCTGTTTCTTCATTGTAGTCTGATACTTCCGGAGGTGGATGGACTTTTTTTTTTCCAAGGGGACAATAAAACAAAGCACATGGCACTGGCATCACAAAGCCAAGATTGAGATGACAGTGGGCCAGGAGATTGGAGTGCCCGGCCTGAGTACCATCTAAATAGCCTCTACAAAGGACTCGAGAACCCGATCTGTTTTTGTTGGGCTTTGTAGTAAAACTTCTCCGATTCATCTCCTGCTCATTAAAATTCCTGAGCCTAGATGAAGTGGAAACCAATGATGCTCGCTAAAGTCCAGGACAGTATATATGCTTTTGAGTTACAACCTCAAAATCAAAGCACAATCAAGCTAATGTGCCCAAGGAGAAGAGACAAACTTTGAGAATTAAAGCATAAACACAGTTCTATTGATTAACTACACTTTATAGACCATGACTGTATATTTTAGAGGTCAAAAAAGAACTCATTGTCATAGGACAGATTCTTATTCTTAAATCCCTTTATTGATCTTCAAAGCATTTACTTCCACTCATCACCATCCTGTTTTGCAAAAACCCTCATTGTCATCACTGACGATGATTGCCAAGTAAACACTGAGCTATTTCAAGCGTGCTCCGTTGTTTTATTTGATTCCACTGTTGCTCATGGTCTGGGCCTTGCACACTCCCTTGCCGGTGACTTCAAAGGCAGCTCCTTTGTAGGTTGCGACACACTGGCCGTCTGTGCGGAGGTCTGGCTGAACCTGCTCCCAAACCTTCTTTTTAGGATTCAGCTCTTTGTCCGGTTCACCTGCGATCAAGAAGTCAGATTGATTGATATATTAGACGTTCTCAGCTCATCCATCACGCATGCTGGATTTATGGATCCAGTGGTGATGTTTTATGAGCTCTTTGTGGTATGTCATGCTTGCATATAATCTTCACTGTAATATTGGCGTGCAAAGACACATGTGATGGATGACTTCAAACTTCCCTTCATGGATTTTTCACATTCAGCATATACTGATACAATCGGTGTTATAAGCCGAAGCCAATAACAATTGTGAGCAAATGACCAACAATTACATTCAAGATTTATAAGACTTATTCAAATTTTATTCCTCCCACATGACTTGTGAATAGTCCGACTTTCTATCATGTTCTATTACAGCATTAGCTTTCTAAAACTGCTGTTTGGTCTTAACTGTAATTCAAAACATCTCAACTGAACTTGTCCAATCAAAAATATGCATGCAGGGAAAACAATTAAGTGAAGTTCTCATTTCAAAATGGCTTTGTTTTTGATGTTAAAATTCAAAGTCGGTGTTGGCTGGCTTCTGTCTGGTGTCAACTTTTTTTCCCCCTCTCTGCTCAGTCATCTCCGGGTTTGAGGACACAAATGTGTTTCATATCCCAAGGCTGCAATTTCTGCTAGTTTACAACTCCAGAGTGGCAACAAGAAAGAAGCGTGAAAGAGATTTTGATGAACAACTTGCGCACATTCTTAAGTTTAAGCAGAAGTACTGGGCCCGATTAGTCAGGCAAATCGGGGCAATTACAACCATACACTCACTAACAGTGGAGGGGCTGTAACGTGGGGCTCTGGGGGAGGAAAAAGACAAGCGTCTTTCACTCCTTATTTTCCATTATATTTAATTTAGAACAACAACCTACCTGTTAAACCCAACAAACAAACAATCAAGCAATTCAGTCTTTGCTTCACTTGCACTTCTGTTTTCTCTTGAGCGGTGTTTCTATGGAATCGTTTCAATATGACTTTTTTTTTTTTTTTTCAAATGTAGCATCCATAAAAACCATTCAAACCAGAGGGATCCCTTGTGAATCAAACAGCCTTTGGAGTGGCTGGGACATGTGTACTGCTAGAATGAAAGCCTTGGCTGACGCAGCTGGTCTGTGGGTACTTGGGTGGACCACAGATCCACCTTCATCACATCCTCCTCATCACTTTTTTGGGGGATCTCCCAATTTGCTTATTGTTCTCATCTCAAAACAATATTTGAATAACAAGAGCAATCCATCTTCCCATATTCAGCTTTAAAAACTTCTAAAAAACCACTGGACTCTTGGCGGTGGCACTTCTTTTTGAATACTTCACACGAAGGGCTCTGACTCTCTCAAACTCTAGTTGATGTATTAATTTATATGTTAAAATGTAGTTTCTCTCAAAATACTACATTAGTTAAGCTCAACTTGACAGTTAGGACACTTATCTCTCCAATTGGCTCAGAAAGGACACTTACATTCCAAGCAATGAACACTGATTAGCTTGTCAAATCCACAGTCACAGGCCATTTAGCCACTGCCAAACAGAGCTGAGGACTCCTTTAACGAGAGCTTTGAGTGGGGTCTGTGAACCCATCATGACTGGTGTCTTCAGAGGAGTCTATGTTGAAAATGCCGTGCTATTTCTGTCAGCAAGAAGGTTCAATGACACCCTTCATTTCCTAAAGACAGAGTTATCTTGTGGATGCAAGGCTGAGAAATTCTTACCGTGGAATTAGCTCAAGGACAATCACTCGGGGTTGATGAAGCCTCAAGACTGTCTGTTTGGCTGATTTGAACATTTTATCTTTATGGTAATGATGATTAATCTGATTTTGAGGGTACAGTAGTCAGGTTATGGTACCTGGGAAGCCCTGGAAAGTAACTCTGTCCCCTGGCACTGCTCCACTTGGAGGATCAAGGATTTCAACCTTGTCTGGTGAGCTTGCACACATGACCATGGCCTGGGACACCACTCCTCTCATCTTGGCTGGCTTCAGGTTACACATCAGGACTGCCATGCGGTTCTGCATCTGCATGTCAGAGAGAAGATTAAATACATTTTTATTGTCCATAGATCTTACACAATAAAGAAGAACAACAAATGATACGCAATTTACTAAAGTAGGGGGAAAAAAAAAACACCTTCAACTGATGTGGTCTGTTTGGCTATGGGACAGAGGATTTCATAATCCAATATAAGCCATAATGCCAAATTTCAGTCTCTTCTCTTAAAATTATTGTGTCCGATGGGTCTTTGGTTTCTTTGCTTCATTTTATAACCCAAAGAGAGCAAGCAGGAAAACATTAGATGCTTGAGCCTGGAGACCTCTGCGGCTCACCAAAATTTAAAAGAAGACGAAGCTTAAGTTTTCTGCCAAAAACTGAGAAGAAGAGAAATCCAGCATTTCATCAGATGATGTACGCCAGATCTTAAGAAACAATCATACCTTTCTCTGAGGGACATCCTTTTAGAAAATAACTTCATAAATCTAAACTCACTCATGATGCTTTGACAGAGACTTGGTGGTAGGGTTCATTTTTCATCTCCAGGCAATTCTGGCCGGCCGCGGATAGTGTGTGAATGTTTTGTAATGGTATTTACAAAATAGACTGTTCAACTTGAGCAATATTTCATGTCTACTGCAGACACTTGTCCTAACTGTTATTTTATGATTTGCCTGTCTCAATCTCATATTACTGAATATTTATCCACACTCGTAAGTACAGCCAGAGAACTGGTAATGTATCTCCTTGAATATTTCCCCCCATGCTTCCTTTGACAGAAAGAGACGATACTTCATATAAATAAGACAGTTAACAAGAAAGTCAAACATAATTGACTTTTAGAGTTATTCCCTCTGTCGAGTAATGGACCGATACAGTCACACAAACATAGCACTACCTTTCTAACTGCACTCAGAGAGCACTTGTTAAGGCTGTAAAACTAAATCCCACTGCTTCAACTGCATGCATTAATTTAAACATACAACAATTTCACATTTGTCTGTGTGAACTGAAAAAACATGATTTCAGCAGGCATACAGTACCTGTCCATTTAAATGACACGCTCTGTCTACCTATGATGTAGGAAAGTAATATAAAAAGGTTTCCTCGTCTAAAAGTCTGAAGGCAAATGCTGAAATACTGTCGACCATAAAAAGTAACTGGTGCTTTTCATTCAGATGAAATTCTTCATACAGATTGTTTTTCCTCAGGATCGAATCCACATGAAGGAAGAAATAAACCCCTAAATTTGAGGGAGATTCTGAATCACCAACATAAAATGTGTGACTGCTGAATAATCAACACAGTCATTCCAAGCAGTCACTTTAAATAGATGAATAAATTCTTATTACGGCCCCAGTGAGTCATAAATGTCTGAATATACAGCACTGCTTTTGCGTCTAGTGAAAACAAGTAGATTCTGTGCTTAAAGTTTATGGAGATAATATAAAAACCTAATTTGTATTTTAGTCTAAATCTCTGTCACTCACAAGCAGACAGCGCATATGGTATTGTTAGGTGTTGCTTCTGACAACTACAGGCCTGTAATCCGAAGACATTCAGTGACCTAAAGTTCGATCAGTACCATGAGACAACCACAAGGGAACTGGTTTCTTTTTCTAATCTAATGAATACAAACAAAATCAGTAAATGAGGATGCATCTTTGCAGCATACATTCTAATAGATAATCATATCTAAATGGCTATCATTGTACCTGGTCCAGAGGTATGTGTTTGACCAGCCCGCTGACCACCGTCCTGGGCGAGGCCTCTCCAACGTCGACCTGCTCCACGTACAGACTGTCGGCGTCTGGGTGCTTCTCGGCTGTGACGATACGTCCGATCCTCAGGTCCAAACGGGACACGTCCACCTTGACGTCCTCTTGGCTGGGAGCCGCCTGCTTTTTCTCTGCTTTCTCCCCTCCTGGCATCAAAGAGCAGAGAAATAATGTCACACCCGGCCTTGAGATTTCATGTTTCACAGCTTTGAGTTTGGTCTTTGTCAGTGAAGGCGTGTGATGACAATTTTGTTGGGTGTTTTCTGGCTCAGAATATCAGACAGCAGCTATTCATCATGTGCTAAGGAGAGGTTTGCTGAGGAGAGCCATCTCTGAGTTTTAATGCTATTAAACTTGATGTGCATGAATTTATTAAACAAATGTTAGCTTAAAATATTTTGGCCAGCTGGTAACTTTCCAAGGGAAATTATAAAAAACAAATCATAGCTGAAACAATACTGGGCATCCGTCTGGAATCTGATTTAATTTCCTCCTATAAATGAAAACAAAGTCCACCAATGACAGGCCTGAGGGTGGCATGTTTCATGTGAAGTAAATAAATATTAAAGAAAAGACAATTATTTACTTTTCAACTAATTCCCAGAAGTGTGGGCTCTATAGCTCAACTAAAATACCAATACCCACTTTTGGCTGAAGGTGAGCGTCACATGATACAATGACATAGCAGAATAACAGATGCTTCCTCCCCAAGAGACACAGTACCTTTCACTGCCTCGTCTGGCTTTTTTACACACACATTCATTCAAGTGGACTGCACTGATCAAATGATCACACAGTCTTTAATCATTTCTCGGAGCCCACACCAGCTCTGAAGTTCCAACCCTCTGCCTTTGATATTCAACATCCGTCCCTTGAGTAAATCCTTGAACTGCTGTGTTGACAGTAACATTACCAGGACTCCACTTAGGTTACACAAGGGTTTGTAGACCAACAAGCGATGACTGTTTGGATGAGGTGAGAAGTATCTCTCATTAACAGCTCTCTGGATGGGAGAAATATCAGCCACCCTGAGTAGGTCTTGCTCAGCTTGTTCCTTCCTCGTCTTAACCTCATAAACACATCCAGCACTGATTATACCTGCTCCATATCAGATAATTCTACTAATTGGTCCAGATAGCACATTGCTGAAACAGAACAAAATGTCTTAGTGACTAGAAAGTCTGTGTCTGGGTTTTTCTTGGTTTGTTGCTCTCTAAAACAAATACTGTAGTTCCTCTTCATTATGCTGCTTGCATAGGAATACTCTGACTTTTAATGGACGCAGATCCACTAAATATTCAGTCAATCTCCAATGCTGGAGACATTAGACAACGTTAATGTCCTCCTCACAAATCATAAAGCAAATTAAGCTCCATTACACATATTCCAAACTGAGGCCCAGAGGTCTTGGATCCATTAAAAGGCACATTTCTGGCCTAACATCCATTATCACCCGATATTAGAAATTCAAACAGAGAAACATGCTTGGAGAAGATCAAATCACACTTGCATCCAGCCACCTGTTGACAGGCAAACTTTATCAAAACCCTAAGTTCAAAAAATAATAATAAGAATAATAACAATACTGATGGAGACTGAGTAAATCCCTGAGTGGCGACTGGCGAGAGGTGAGTCACTTTTATGACTTTAATCAGATCCGGCCAGAAAAACTGAAAATGAAACACATGACAACAATGTTGCTATATAACATGTCTAAACAGGCTTAATTGAATAGTCTAAAACTGTTTTATAGGATGTGAAAACTTCAAAAGATTCCTAATAAAACCCTGCGACGGGCCATATTTTTTTCATTCAGCCATTACCTTTTTTCTCAGGCTTCTTCTTTTTACCCTCGTCCTTTGGAGCGGGGCTCTGGGCAGCAGCAGCAGGGGCGGCAGAGGGGGCCGCACCAGAGGTTTTGGGAAGGGTGGGTTTCGAACTGCACACAACAGCAGGTTCACCTGATGGCATGGCCACGTCCTGCACTACAGGGAGGACACATTGAAAGTGTTAGCAGCAAACTTAGCATGCAGAAAGGCCTCTAGTTTTCTCTAGTACCTCTGATGACCGATGCTCTCTACAAACACACACATTTTTGTTGTTGTGTGAATGAAAGCACAGACAGGGGCACGGTGCAACTACTTCTTAGTGCCTTTTCACGCACAGAGCTGGTTGCGTCAACATAATACGGTGAAATGATACAGAGGGAGCTTTATTTACACACCAAGTGGGAGGACTGCTCTCCTGATGCAAACAGTTTTGATGGGAAAATGACACAGTGTCCACGCTGATGGAAACAGGGAAGTGGAGCCATAAAGCAGTGAACAATGTCCTACAATAACTCCCCTCGAAAGAATAACCCCTCATTTAAGGCGCCTGATGTTTGAGCTCCTACAAAAATCTTGTGCCTGTGTCTGACAAACATCGGCCTGCAGGCACACCACCATCACCATAATGCTTTTAATTACCTTAATTGTATGTTAAGACCTGACATCAGGACCTTTCCGGTTTACCTTGGAATTATGGGCAATAACCTCTTAAACTCTTGACATTCCACTTTGAATGTATAAAGCCTTGAGAGGAAACGTGAAGTGAAAAAGAAAACACTGTGATAGTGAAATATTCAACTCCAAGGTATTGCATCTTTTGAAGCTTCACAAATCAATATTTTAACATTAGCAATGGATTCCTGTTGTAACTCTTTGTTTTGGGGTGTTAAAGTCCAAAAACTCTCGTTGAACAGGTTTCCAGCTACAGCAGACAGTTGCCTTGGTAAAAGAGCTCAGATACCAGAACCCAACGCTCACTATATGAATGACGGAAAAGACAAAGTAAAAAAAAAAATTGTGGTGGAGACCAGACCAGAGCTAAAAAGTAGAGTGGATACTAGTCAATCTACATCTGGACTTATCGTGTTTGCACTCATGTTTGTAATAGCAACTTTATTAGATAATAATAGGACAACCAAAGTGGGCCCCTTAAAGTCAATGGAGCTATAAATTCTTTGGGTTTAAAAAGGTTTGTTTGCATGATACAATTTAAAGGAGCCACAGATGGACCAAGTGGTGTTGAACATTTTCAGCTTTAAAACTGTTGGAACAAATCTGACACTCAACTTCAATTGTCACTGTTTTCATTCTTTGGCTGAGGAAAGGTTGTTTTTCAGACTGGCTACCATTATATAGTAGTTATAAAGTTTGTTTTCCTCATCTCAATTGCAAATCAGCAAAGCTGAAATTCCTTTCAAAAAGGTTCATATTTATCTGTGTTTTGATTAAGCTATTTTATGCCACCTTAAAGCCATTGAAAAGAAACCCCAAAAATAAACATCACAATTAGATACAATATGTGGAAAAACATAGCCCTGAGAGTATTGGAACACATTCCTTCAATGTTCCAACACTAACATATTGAGTGTTTTTGAATAAGGTTAAATTGCTTATTTCTTCCAGTCCTGCCTTTTATTCCCACTGCTTCTTTCTGGAAAACATTAAATGTGTGTTAATGTGTGTGATCTGAGCTATTTGGCCTTAAACGTCAACGTATGTCAGACGCACAAAAGCTGACAGACATGTTGTCCCCATCACTCTAATGGGGATTCTTGAGGCACTATGGTTGCTTATAATAAAAACAAAAAAAGATCTGGTTATAATGGGCTGAAGCGAGAATGTACGAGATGTTATCATTGATAGTACAAACCAAACAATGCTCTAATGAGCAACAACTGACATCAAATGTTTCCACGTCAGGCACACACAACGGACCCTCTATAACTTGATATAAAGGATAACAACATCAAGGTCTTTTTAAAAGACAAACAAACATTTGATCTGCGATGGAAGCCTTCGCTGGGAACCAAACTCAACATACCTCCCCTTCTCTTCTCTTTTTCCAGCAGCTGTTTTTTCAGTTCCTCTATGTCATTCTTCAGTTTAGCATTCTCCACCATCAGTTTCTTCTCTTCTCTGACACTGGCCTGGACGACTGCAGTGAGGCAAATTCTTGTTACCACAGCACAGGAATTAGATTTCAGTTTCCCACAGGGCATTCTCAAAAAAACGTTTAACTAGTACAGCTATATTACTGACTAAAATAAGTTGACTGTTGAAATCAATATAGTGAGTCCTCTGGGGTTAGAGATGTCATGAAATTGTGAACTAATACAGTTGCTGACCCTTGGTATACTGTAATTAATCTTGCTCAATTTGTGCAGGTGATAACATTCAAAGTGTGGAATGGGACAAAATGATGGAGATGGAAAATCAAGGATGGATATCTATTATTTACACAACTGTAACAACAATATATCCCATATTCACTTCAATACAGTTAATTTTCTAATTAATCTACAGAATAATAAATGTGACCATATGAGCTATGATCACACTACTTTATTAAGTAAAGAAAACTTTGTCATAACTGATGCCTCAGGTTTCATGTACATACTTGCTACTGGCCTTGTGGGGATTTTACTTCTATATCTTTTATCTAGATTAAACATAAACAAATTTTAAACTTTATGTAAACGGCCTTCATTTGTATACGTGCTTCTCTAATTGCCTCTCATTTCCTGGCAGTCTTGTTGTGCATGGGTGTTGGTGTGCGGTGTCATGTCTTACTAGCTTTTTCCTTCAGCAGCTGGATTTGCTGCTTGAGGTACTCGATGATCTGGTCAGCCTCAGCTGCTCGCTGCTCCAGCCTCAACAAAGGATTGTGACTTGACATCTTGATCAAGGAGCGAGCCAGGAACCTAACAGACAACACAGACTTATTACCACCACAACACTATAAAAACCCTTGAAAGAAACAAGCAGACATTAAGTTCAAATGACAAACTGAAGTGATTCAATTGGGATTTATATGGACAGTAGAGTAGCCTATGCTTCCTTTTGTTGTTGATATAACTGAGGGGTCATGTATACTAAGTGCTTCAAAGTTACGTGCAAAGACTACAGACAAAATATAACAAGACAAGGTTAAAACCTACAGTAGTGTGTGGTTAGACCATGTTGTATTTTCATTCTGTCTAGTGCCCTTTAAGCCCTTTGTCTGTTTATGTCTCTCCTGTTCTCTATGCACACATATACAGTACTCAAATACAGCTGAAGTCCCAGTGAGGCTGATCTCATTCACATTTACCAGTTTGAAAAATTTGGTGTTGAGTTGACAACACTTCCAGTTCATGCCAAATCACTGAAAACAGCAATGGTCAATGTTGAAAGTCCAAGACTTGGCCTATCAGTCAGTCAGTCAGGCTGTGTGTTGTTGCGGTCCAGCCAAAAAGAGATGGTATTTTAAAGTATCGTCCTGAACCTCTACAAAAGATACATGTTTGGAGTTACAAGGTTTGTATTCCAGTACAACCCCACCACAAACTACAGCCTGTGAAATGACCACATAGCAAAGTCAACTTCTCTCTCTTACAGTCTCAACAAAAAGTGAGCATTGTAATTTCCACAAACGTGGTATGTGTGTTACACAGCACTTCTGTATGCTTACATAACATTATGCAGGGTTTTGTCATTTTTGTGCTATATTCCATAATAAACTGTTCATATGCTGTGGAAGCATTTCAATAGCCTTCATCGTTTAATACGGCATATTCCAAAATAGAAAACAAGGCACTGTGGATACCAAACTGCAATATCTCTGACAGAATAATTGCAATTTTGACATGTTTTCCATGACATACAGCCCCATTACATGTTGAACCATGTGGTGATGCAATTTCCATGACTGTTACTAAATAGATTTGTGGGTTTCCCAAAGTGACAAAATCTGACCTCTGTCCACAAGGCATGATGAGAGATAATCAACTTGTGCGGATAATTCATAAAAATTACATCTCTGCAACATTTCAGTGTTTAAAAAATCCTCATAAAAGCCTTGGCATGGTCCTCTCCTCTGTCTTTCAGTGGTGCAATGTCCTTTCACACCCAGTAATGTGATTCAACTGATACTTAATACTTTGAATCACAACAGCATTATATGACACGTTCAGTTTTGATGCTAAAGTTCAAAAAGGGATCAGCCATTCGTGTGCCACTCAACCAAAATACAGCTGGTCATCAGTTTGGGTTTGGGGTTATGTTCCTTTATCTTACCGAGCATGGCAAATTACTTCTTGAAGAAAGAGGAAAAGAAAGATTTTTACAGGCGGAGGCATGGAGAAGAAAACTTCTTACACATATTACAGGGAGGCGCTGGAAAACAACAGCTGGCCCAAGATGAAAACAAAATGTTGGGGGATGAGGAAATTAGAAACACAAAAGAGCTGGAGTTGATAAAATCAAGGATCAAAGCATTGTTTTTTGAGAAACTGAATTGATTTAAACAGGACCAGTGGTGGAGTAATAACAAGAGCCACAAAAAGGCTGATCTCATTTGGATAACCTCTGAAAATGGGTCCTGGGGCCGAGGTATGGTCCGTAGCATTTAAAACATGAAGAGGTCGTTGCAGCTTTGGATTTCAGATGGAAATAGTCAAATGTGTTAACAATATTAATGTGACGTGAGCTTTCACTGGCCTTCAGCCTGCCTAATGTGCCTGTCTTCACCGTATGGGAATTAAAATATATCTTTGATTCATTGCAACTGTATAAATTTAGCTGGTCAACTGCACTAAACAGAGGACAGCTGGTGCTCAACTGGTAGAGGGTATCTGCCTATTTGCATCCTTATCAATTTTCTAAAAACAGCCATGACAGTTTTTTTAGTCATGCAGTTCAGCACAGTTTACGCACACACATTTTATGTCAACATCTATTTTTAAATTTGAATATCAAAGGTAGGGCTGCGGAGCAATACACTGGGTACACATGTGGTTTGAGTCAAATCACTAAATCTGTTATGTTTAACCACTGGCTCTCTCTGGTATGGTGGTGGTGTGTGAACAGACCCACCATAAGACAAGTGTTTCCTCTTTTTATGCTCTACTCCCAAAGTAAAAATACTTGGTAGGAGGAGAATTCCCTACCTGTCTGCCAGCCAGACAATTGGGAAAGAAATGTCAATGCAGTATGCCAGCACCACCTGAAGGCATTACAAGGACCTACACGTTTTAATTCAAAAGATGAGTAGCCACTAGCCACCCACACACAATATGTAACAACTTTCCACACAGTCAGTCTTAAAAGTGGGCATGCTTGTCACTCATGAAAAAAATAACTGATGTGTTTTTTTATAGTTGAGTACCCACAGGGCATGAACTTGAACATGAGAAGGTCAGACAGAGAGGTGTCTATTAAGAAGCTATACATTCAGGCCACTTGGTGTAAACCATGACAATATAATGCATTATCACAGCTAAATCACATCAAAGCTCTGTTTATTGGATCAACATTGATGTTTGCGTTTAGGTTTTTAATGCATTATCACAAAGATGAAAGCATGGACTCTCCCTCATGACTAGGCTAATGCTTACATGATCATTTGACTTCATCACGGCTCTTTTGTTTCTAAATCGGCTGAATTATAATATGTATATATATATATATATATATATATATATATATATATATATATATATATATATATATATATATATATATATATATATATATATATATATATATACATATTTCTTTTTTTTATTTTTCCAAATTGCCATCACATTTACACACATTATATTTGGTCAACACATAGAAAAACTGACTCCACTTAAAAGGTGTGTTCTGGGGAGGGTTTTTGTTATTACTACACAGAAGCAACACAATGAAGGAGTGCTGTCTGTTTTGCTAATGGGTTTCAAACACCAACTGTAATAAAATACCAAAAAGAAAAAAACCTTGGGGGACCCTGGGAAAAAGCCTTAGTTTGGGGTATCAAAAGGTATTGACAACAATTGGCCTCACAGTATTGATTGTTAAGTTAGTGGCTAATATATTCAGCTTAAAAAGGAAATATTAAATGAACTTAAGATAATTTGATGAATGTTTAAATATAAGATATACTTTATTTATCCCAGGCTGGCTTGTGCTACAGTGGCAGTGCAAATAGAAAAAAAAATGAATGAATGAATTGAAACAATTTTGAGTACCGGTAAAATAAACACAATGTAAATAGTATGAACAAATGAACAGAAAAATATGTAAAAGAGAATAGGAATAATATTCGCTAATGCTGTTATGTTAGCCTATATCCAGCTCACAGTGTTGGGTTTGGACTAGTATAAAAACAAAACAATAATGGTGCAAGAACTGTGCAACATGCAAGTATTATACACAGATGATATATGTACGTTTCTCTCTTGTGAAAATGACAGGACTACCCATTTTTGGACTCTCTGTGGACAAAACACATGACCCAAAATAATCATTTTCTGTAACGTTACGTTAACCTTGCGATTCAAATTATTCAGTAACTTAACTGTTGGCTGCAGCATTACTTGAGTAGGCTACTGATATCTATCAATTGCCACCTCTCTAGTCTTAGACATTTGCAAATCAAAGTGGGCAGATTAAAACGTCATGTATATTGCAGAGAAGAGTTTACCACACTGACATAACATTACCTCGGGTTGCGTCAGTTCAATCAGTGTAACCGGCTTCTAAATTGTCATGTAGGCAGCTAATCGCTGGTCACTAGCTACAAGGTTAATGCGACATTACTGACCATTTTCGATTAAAATACAGCAATAGTTGGTTAAATCTCATAATCATAAAGGCATGTTGTACAAACATCAAACAAAAACTTACATGGGAAATGAGCAGCGGTCCCAGCACGTTTCAGGGAGCACTGTCTGGGGGCTTGACAGCTGCTAGTAGTCGAGCAGCTAATGCAGGTCGCCGAGCGGGTAGATCTCTACACCATGCGGATAAGAAGCAGAGCGTGAGTTCTGCCCGGCCGTTGCTAGGCAACATGTTCTATAGATCAACACGCAGTGCTAGGAGGCAACGGCAAACGCCTGAGTGTAATTACAAGAGCGATAATAGAATATGTGCGTATTCAGGAAATATAACGAATTATCATTCCATTAACAATATTTGTTAAGATATCATATCGGCTGTTTTTAAGTAAGTGTTGTGCTTAAGAAACGTCTTCCCGCCGTAAAACGAAAAGAACAAGAAGAAGAAGAAGAAACGTCTTCCATGCATGCACTGACGTTGTCGCGCAAATGTGACGTCGTCGGTCACGTTCACTCAGCTGTTCCCATCACATCGCAGAGGCAGGAAAGGATTTCATTTAAAAAATCTTTTCTGTCGTATGAATTATTTCAGTTTCATCCTGTCGACATGATCATGCAGACTTCCTGTTAAGCGTGAGTGGACATTTCTCGGAGGCAGTGCACATGTATATGTTTTTATAAGGCAGCTACTCGTAACTTAGCTATATGCACCGTAATGTTAGCTCAGTGTGTTTTGTTTACGAAGTTGCCACACATCTCAGCTATATGGTGTAAATATGCTCTACAGTAATTACAGTGACAGCATTAAAATACTATTTGATGTTTCACTTTGCCTCAAACAGCGCTGACACATTCGCAAAGCTTTAACAAAGCAGTGTTATATATCAATAACACTTGCTATGTCACATGATAAGACTCCTCCTTTCATTCACAGTCATTCATGATATTATTTTTCACATTACGCATACACTGTATTGAGGACTCTCTTTCCCATTTGCAGAGTTTCAAGTCAGTGGCAGGATGAGGCCCCTCAAAGACGCTCAGGTGGGGGCTTTCACCTTCTTTGCCTCAGCTCTCCCCCATGATGTGTGTGGGAGCAACGGCCTCCCTCTCACCCCCAACTCCATCAAAATCCTGGGACGCTTTCAGATCCTCAAGACCGTCACTCATCCCAGACTCTGCCAGTATGTGGACATATCCAGAGGGAAGCATGGTATGACTAATCATGTTTTATACCCTGATCTTCCATTTCATCACATTTTACATTATCACATTTCTGGGGGGGTTGCATTTCGACTGTGATCTGTGCTCTAACCAACGTAAACCAGAAAGTACCTGGCCTTTTATCTGAGCAATACTAATAGAAATGTCTCTCTAAGTGTTAAAGTCTAGTCGCTTTTAGTGATGTTTCATCTTGTTGTTGTGTGTCCCTGATGTTGAATGCATGTTGAAAAGTGGGAGCAATGGCATTGTGTGTTTTTTTTTTTGCACTTTACACATAAGTATTTAATTTTTTTTTTGCACTTTACACATAAGTATTTAATAGCCCACTGAGTTACTATAGGGCACTTCAAAGGGCAAATGCCAATTCATTCTGAATACATTTTTGCTAACTCACTTGCATCTTTTTGTTTCTTCTTCTGCTTGTTTGATAGAACGGCTGATTGTTGTTGCTGAACACTATGAAAGCAGCTTAAGCGATTTCCAAAAACAGGGAAAAACTGTCTGGTGAGAACATCATTACACATCTTTGTTAACGATTCAGAATTAATTAGAGTCAATGTGATGAGCCCAAAGTTCACTTTCAGTGCTAGACAGACTTTTTACTTTTGATAAATGATGTTGTAGATTGTAGGATGGAAAGAGAACGAAAGAAGCTTCTTACCTCAACAAGGAAGGAAATTCTAAGCATTAACCTTGCCATCTACTGGCAGAGGTTAGGTTTACATAACGAGTGTCTATTGAGTTTCTCATAAAATGTAGATACGTTCTTTCACACATCTCTTCTCTGACCCAGTCACCACCTTACCTTCAAAAAAGGTTTGACAAAAATGTTTGTGTTTGCACTAGCCCTGAGAAAGTGCTGCAGATTGCCTTTGAGGTTCTTGAAGGTCTGGAGTTTATGAACAAACATGGTATGGTGCACCGAGCCCTCAGTGGACACAATGTGTTGATGGATGTCAAGGTACTGTTTTTTTTTCACATCCAGTTGGTTTCTTTACAGTATTTCCATTCAGTATGTCTAGCCACAGCTGTCACTCTAAGATGTTTTTCTTTTCTTTATAGGGAAATGTCAAACTGGCAAAGTTTGGCCTTTATCACATGACTGATCATGGTGCTGATGTAGATTTTCCCATTGGGTACGTCTTTTTTCTCCTCATTTATCACAGAGAAGGGTTCATTAGTGCTCCTCTGGAACTCTTCAGCTGGTTGGACAGAGCTGCGTGAGCTGTCTGCTAGGGGTCAAAGGTTCACTTGTATCTGTTTGATGTTAGTCAGATAATGAAAAAAGGCAAGTGACCATAACATTGATGCATAATTGCTCATCCTCTTTCATAGAAACCAGGTTTTAGGGCATCAAAATTGCTTCCTGGCTGAGGAACTGTAACCGATTGTTGGACTTTTATCCTAATCCAAAGGCCTTTGTGTTCTCTGTGTATCTCTGTGTAATATCCTTTTGCAAATTGAAAAGAGGAATGATGGCACTCGCCCAAAATTTCCAGCAAAACATCTGGATGGAAAATGTAATGAATGTAACTGTCAAACAGTAATGCTCATTCTTTTAATGAGTAACTATACATACATCAGGTACTGACAGAGATGCAAACAAAATTACTTTTTTATAGTTGTTGTGTAACTTGAATCAGCACAGTTTAGATTGCTGGCCTGGGTATCCACTTAAAGTGTTACTCAGAGGTTGATGTGAGAGTCATGTGCTTATCTCCCCTGTGATCTTTACCTCAGGTACCCATCATACCTTGCTCCAGAGGTGATCGCTCAGGGCTCTTTCCACCCGAGTGACCCTTCCCATGATGAATCTCCTTTGCCCTCAGGGCCCAAGACTGATGTTTGGTCACTTGGGGTGTTGCTCTTTGAACTGTGTGCAGTAAGAGTCTCACATAAACATCTTCGTATAAGACATTCAAACACGACTGCTTAATCTGTGCTGCGCTGTGCCGCTTAAGTTAAAATGGTGTGTGGATCATTTTCGCCTTTAAATCTAATGCTGTGAATCTGTTGCAGGGTAGACGACTGCTGCAGAATATTGATATAAGTGAGAGATTGAAATTCATTCTGACCTTGGGTAAGTGAAAAGGGCGTAATTATCTTAAGAACTTAGCAATATGCTCTTAAGCTCAATTAGGTTGACACGGTGATGTTGTCATTCTTAGGTTGCATGGATGACATTGTCACTGTCCTTGCTGAGGAACACGGTTGCCTGGATACAATTAAGGTAGTAAAATTAATTGGCTGTCTTGATCTTTGTTAATAAGACTACTTACATATACAAGGGTTTTTTTAATGGACAGTCATGTTAAATGGTATTTTGTGCGACAAGAGTCTTTACATTATAAAATATTATCTGAACATAATATCATCTGTACCTGAACACACACACACACACACACACATACTTGGCAGGGTATTCAGTATGCTTAGATATCTTAAGTGGTCTGTTACAGCAGTATTGCTGTAAATCCTCTGTTCATGTTCATTTCATATTGAAATAGATTTTGTAGGTGTTTCCATGTGATTGGGGTTATTTGTTAGAGCTGTCTGCGTCACTCACTGATCCCCAGTGCTGATTAATAATACAGATGTAATCATTTCCAGTAAGTTGCAATTGTGCAGTACTTTTAAATGTGTTTGTGTGATAGAGATCTATTAGGTTTGTGTTTACAATCATTATTAAATCTTTCTTGATGTGTATTTTTGGATGTTTACATGGGATCTGTCTGTGTTGTTGGCCATTTTTACAGGAGCTGCCTGAGAATGTTGTCGAGTTATTGAGGAAATGCTTGACCTTTCTTCCATCCAAAAGGTAAATACAGCCATGGTCAGATGTCATATCCTGTTGGAGGGCATTGGCCGTTCATTTTCCAAAACACTTTGGTCACACAGGTTATGAAGTAGTCATGCAACATGTACATCAAAGAAGATTCCAGCATGCTAAAACCAATGAGTTGTATAATATCAAAATAAACAAATTCAAGTTATCAGGCGATGAGCTTTTATGACTTAACATGATGGACGCTATGATTGTAGTGTTTACGTAATTAGCTGAAAGGCACATTTCATGCGTTTGGTTATGTATTGATTATCCTAACAGGCCCACCCCTGCTGAGCTGCTGGGAGACCCTGTGTTCAGTGGGGTCTCATGCCGCTATACGCCTTTCCAGAAGCCTGTCAGCTTGTTCTCCTCTTCCCTGCGCTGTGCACATCTGGAGCTTCCAGAGGACATAAGTGACCTTTGCAAAGGTCTGCCCCAACTACACCCCACTGTACATTGCATGCAGACTGAAACACACACTGATGTTGATGAGAAATGTAGTTTTACTAAATTTCAATACTAGGCAGTTCCTTGCTGCAGCATAATTTGTATTTTTGCATGTGCGGTACATTTGCTCCTGCCTCTTTTATCCAGTTAGTGAAATGAATAGCACATTGAGACTGTCTTACAGATAGGGAATACATTGAGCCTCTAGTATGAGCCCAGGTGTTTGTTTTTACTATTGTGGGCCAGATCTTAAGTCTTATGCAGTAAATCAAATTTGTTAGTGTAATTAACTTAAAATTTGATCCAGACAGTACACCATAGCTGTATGATTGAGCATTTTGTTGATGTCATTAGTTCTTCATTTCAACTTGCAGATAAAGAAATCATTCGGCTGCATATGTTATAGCCACTTCTGTCTATAGGAATGTGATCACTATTATGGTTTTGTGTGTGTGCTATTAGACGATGATGAAGACTACCTGTCAGAGCGGGCCATAGATGAGGTGTACCATCTGTGGTGTCTGGCCGGGGGAGACCTGGAGAAAGAGCTGACCAATAAGGAGATCATTCAGTCCAAGCCTCCAATCTGCACACTGCCCAAGTACATACGCACATACAGTACATAAGCACACACAACAAGTGCATTTGCTTGTTGATTTCACATTCAAGCATTATTAAATGTGTCTTTCTCTTTCTCTTTCTGTGTTTTGTTGTTTTTTTTCTGTTTCGTTCTTTCTTTAGTTTCGTCCTGGAAGATGGCGAGTCCTTCGGCCAGGGCAGGGATCGGAGTTTCTTATTAGACGACACAACAGTGACCCTGTCTCTGTGCCAACTCAGAAATGTAAGACACAATAAACATGTACTGAACATCTGCATGTGTGTAAGGTTAGGAATTAATACCCTGAATCCAGTACTGAGTGTAAAAGCCAGTTGGAGAAGAACGCAAATGAGCAAAGATTAGTTGATTTTATTGATTAGTAGATAAAAAGAAACAGAACCGGCAACGATTTGGATAATTGACTCATTGTTTCTGTTTTTAAACATTTGTTTCAGAATTAGAATTAGATGCATGCCTTTATTTTTGCATCACTGCAAACTGAATATCTTTGGGTTTTGGATTGTTGGCCAGACAAAGTAAGACATCTAAAAATATCACCATGGGAGCCGTGCATTTGTCAGTGATTTCTCATGTTTATAGCCCAAAACAGTGAACTGATTAATAAATTAACGGAGACATTTTTCAATAGTTGTTGCCCTGGAACTAATTGTCTAATTGCAATTCTCTTTGTGCCCCTCAAGAATTCTTTAACGCAGTTTGTTAAAAAGGGAAAAGGACAACTTTGAATGAATTTATAAGCGTTGTGAAATCAAATGTGTCGAGAGCACTGAGCCATACACAATGCACTGTTTGTGTCGTTAAGCTAGTGAAAAGTGCCCACAAATGGGCGATAAACACAAATGGGCCATGAATCTGGGTGTTTTATAACGAGGCATCTCCATAACAGAATCTTCCATTTAAGATGATTTTCTCTCCACTTTATCCAGAGACTGAAGGATGTAGCAGGAGAAGCCTATTACCCACTGCTGGAGGATGAGTAAGTCATTTCCACCCTGACCCCTCTGCTGCCACCCTCTCTTTCCCTGTCACTGTATTTCACGTTACTCTGTCATTTGTTTTGGCTTGAGTGAAGTCATATTTCCCTTTACCTCTCCCTCTCTCAGACAGTCAAGTCTTTCCCAGTCCAACAGCAGCCACGAGCTGTCGTCCACCGTCACGCTGCCACTCATCATCCGTGAGAGAGACACCGAGTACCAGCTCATCCGCATCATCCTCTTTGACAGGCTGCTCCAGGTCAGGGCTCCATACAAATTCAAAAAACACATGCACACGCAAACATGTAACACATACATGTGACACCACACTTATGAAAATGTCTTCCCCTGATCTGAGTGTGTAAAAGAACCCAAACCTGCTGCTTGTTTCAACTGAAATGTTATTTCCTGTACTCGGAATAATTATTATTCAAACAGGTCATTGCTGAATTAAAGCTGACTGATGTATTCTTTGTTCAATGTTTTGTCTGTAGGCCTATCCCTACAAAAAGAGCCTGATGTGGAAGGAAGCCAGAGTGGATATTCCCCCTCTTGTTCGAGGACTAGCGTGGGCTGTGCTTCTGGGCATTGAGGTACAAGAGAATGTGATAGTCGTGTGCTGAGAAAATGCCTGGTTTTAACTAGGATTTGGCAGCAGCTTATCTTTCTTTTTCACACAGGGAGACATCCAAGCCAAATATGAAACCATAGACAAGGATACTCCCATTCCAACGGACAGACAGGTAGCTGTTCATTTTAAATGTACATTGCATCGTACAGCCATTTATTGACATAGCACTTTTTAAATTGAATTTTTCATCCAAGCATTTTGTGTGTGTGTGTGTTTGTGTATGTTCCTGGTGTATGTTTACAGATTGAGGTGGACATCCCACGTTGCCACCAGTATGATGAGCTGCTGTCTTCTCCTCAGGGCCACATCAAGTTCAGGCGTGTGTTGAAAGCCTGGGTGGTCTCTCACCCTGACCTCGTCTACTGGCAGGGTCAGTTGACCCCCTGTCAATCTCTTTCACTGTCACATTCTCATGCCTGGGTCTCCTTATTTTCTTCTCTCACTCTTCGTTATTTCTCATTGTGTTTTACATGACTGGACACTAGATGGTGGTCATGTCACGTCTTTTAAACTCCTGCACCCCCCAGGTTCAACCGTGTGACCTTAGGGCAAATGTACTATTACTGTATGAACTGTTTTTTGAATTTTGTTTTCATTTCAGGTTTGGACTCACTTTGTGCCCCATTCCTTTACTTGAATTTCAACAACGAAGGTCACAGTTTGAACTTAAAATAAAGTAAAATACCACCATGACTCAGTCATGCTCAGTGTTTTTATCTCTACATTCATTCTTGTGTCCTATTCTTCACAGCCCTGGCATATGCCTGCATGTCTGCCTTCATCCCTAAATACTTGTACAACTTTTTCCTGAAGGACAACTCTCATGTCATCCAAGGTGAGATACATTCTTGTTTATGGAAAAGTCATACTCCTCCTCTCATAGTGATGTGATCTCAAAAGCTTTTCTTTTTGCTTCCTCTGATTGTAATATGATTTGCACTATGCCTCCTTCCTCTATATCACCTGTTTCCACTTAAGAAATCCATTGTTGCTAAACTAATGTAGTCAACTGCCACTGGAAGTTAAATAATAAGTATTAAACATGGTCAGAGCATTGAGCTAAGTTCAAAAACAAATTAACATCTGCTGGCACCGAGCATCAGGCCGTCAGCTCAATGTTGATTAAATTTTGGCTCCATGTTGTTCCTAAGCTGTGAAAACTAATTTCAGTCTGTCTTAATGGAGTTTGCAGCTGAGCCACATCATTTAGAGATAGGGAAACAAATGAAACTGCACAAGCCTGCAGAGAAATGTCACAAGCAATTCGTACGTGACTGATAAACAGCTACACCATACACCTCTTGAACTCTGTGGGGAATGTGGCTATTATCATTTCTTTCCACTGCTAGATGCCCTGGAAGTCTAGCTAATGTTTATCTGTCTGGTCAGAGCTCCTTTGTTGACTTACAGTGTGAAGAATGGCTGTAGCACAACATTACGCTGCATGAGTTTCCATTCGGCATGAGCAGAGGTTAGTTTCCAAGGTTGCAGCAGCAGTCTACCTGCAACATTTTAGAGCTTCTGACTTTATTTTTTTCTTTTGTTCGTTTAAAACAACAGCTCTTTAAGACAAGGCATCAAACAGCCCACTAAAAGAATCAGATCTCATTACATCTATACCCATCTGCACTAGTTCAATAAATCATCATTCATTGGAAGGTCCTTGTATTTAGCAACGGCTCTTGTATTGTCTTTCTTTAAAAAAAAATGTTTTTCCTTAAACTGATTTGCTTTTAGTGCACATGTTGCAGAATAGGCTTTTTATAGATTTCTTGCCCTTTTGTATTTTTTTCAGAGTACCTGACTGTCTTCTCTCAAATGATCGCCTTCCATGACCCAGAGCTAAGCAACCATCTAAATGAGATTGGCTTCATCCCAGATGTAAGTTATCAAGCGTGCACGTGTCCTGTCAAAGTGAGGATAACAACATTTGTCTTTTATTGCAAGTTTACCTTTAATGGGAACTCAAAGACAGTTAGAAATTATTCCTTTTTCTGGCTCAGCACCAGGGGCAAAGTAAATGACTATCCATAGATCACTATGTATATAGTCATTGACATTTTTTGTTCCACATCCTCCTTTCCAGAATTTGTGGCCAGGGTCAAGTTCTCCCCATAGTCCACTGGTGATGATTTATACAACGACTAATGTCTGCCAGGCACTCTTAATGATTGTCCTCTGCCAGACTTGCCTTATTTCTCTTACTCTGTGCCACCTCTTCCTGCCCTTCACTTCCCTTCTTCTAGCTTTGCACAGACAGTGACAAGGTTAAAGTCTCCACTGTCTCTCTAGGGTTTCAGTTAGTCTGCTGATGAATGTATGTCACCTGTAGACCCGCCTCTGGGACATTACCCAATGAAAAGTAGGGTCTTTATCACATAGGAGTCAGGGATCTAAGCCTCCTCCACCTCCCCCTCGTCCTCCTTGCAATTTTCAAATGCTGCACCTCCTTACATAAAGTGAGGCAATAAAGCACCAAACTGTTTGTCTGTCATAATTTTCATTGTAAAAAAAAAAAACATGACCTGTAGGTGTGAAAAACGAAAAACAAAACAAAACCATGCCTTGAACAAATGTCCCCTTAAGATGCATGGTCTCATGATGCTGACTTGACAACTACTGCAGCACTAGTACCAGGACTGACTTGCCTCTCAAAGTAGACGCTGCATGCCTGTTTTCATTGTTAGGCCAGAATAATATTGGAGCAAGCTTTGTTGATACAGCTTTTATGCTTGATGTCAATCCCAGTAATTAGACTTTACAGACCTTAAATCCCCTTTTTCTTTGTGAACTTCAGAGAACACTCTGAACTGTTGTTTTACTGAGGCAATAAATCTGTCTACCCTAAAAGACCAAGTGAATGAAATGGATTTGATCTCATATATATATGCATACCAAAACACGGCTGGCTTTATACCGTTTGTCTTTCAGAAATAAGACAAATCTTGTCCAAGCATGCAAAAACCACAAGTAATCTTTGGAAACACTGCGGTGCTGAAGGTCTCTGCTCCAGTAATGCCACAGGCAGAGAGTCAGATTGCCTGTAGCCAGTGGTTTAATTCAGGCCATTTTCAATTTGGCCACATCCACTCTCCTGGGTCTGCCATTTACACCTACACTAATCCAAACTGGCTGGACTTGCAGTCCTGCTGCCAGACTGTTGAGACTGAGGCTGGAACTCGGAGTGCAGTGGCTTTCTTTTTTTGCTCATCACACCCAGGCGCAGAGGAGGACGTCAGAACAGTCACCAGCTCCCCTGCAATTAGCTATCAATTAACTGGCTCAGATAAGCTCCAGAATTCCTGATCCAGACCCTTTGCTGCTGAGCCACAGTGACAGTGGCCAACAATTGGCAGGTGTTAGTCCAGATGGTTAATGGTGGAGTGTGTGTGTGTGTGTGTGTACATCAGTAGGTGAGTGTGCGTGTGTGTGGTCTATAATATCAGTTTTATGCATTTTCTCCCTGGGGACGCGTGAAAAACGGAGATTAAATAGAAGAGACTATAAGAAGAGAGAAGAGGAGTTGATAAGATTGGTGAAAAGAGATTCATTGTTATATTTTCTCCCCATTGACTAATAACCAAACTCAGCAGTTTGTTCTTTATTGCTGTTTGAGTTCCTCTGAGGCTGTAGAGATGTGCAGCCATGTGCGCTGCTCTGCTTAAAGACAGAAATCTCTCAAGTAAGAAAGCAGTTAATTCATTTAATGTGAATGAATTGACTGAATATTACAGAGAGATGCTAAATTATGTCTTTAATGTGCATATATCTTATTCTTTCTTTTTTTTCTGTTCCGTGCAGCTTTATGCGATTCCATGGTTCCTGACAATGTTTACACGTAAGTAGCCTCTCTTTGTATTCACGATGTGGATTTGCATAATCCAGAATTTTGTTATTCTGAGTTTGTGTCAGTTAGAGTTACAATAAAAGAGACAGAAAAGGTCAGGTGCTCCAGTATGGACAAGTTAAGTAGGGTTTGTGTGCTTTTCCTATCTTGGTGACCTTTGTTCCAGCTGCTAATTAATTCCAGTCCTGGGGGAAAAGGACTTGAACGCTCAGTCCTGCGCTACCTGAGATTTTTACCAGCACATCTTTATTCATCTTTAATATGTATTTTACAGAATAAATTAAAAAATCCTATCATAAAGCTGATAAGATGGTTGCTCGCAGCAACCATTTGAAGAAGATCAGAAACCCAAGTACAAGAGTACCAGAGGGGTTATTGTTATCACGTCAGTTATTATTGCTGATCTATCACAGGATCCATGACAACAGATAATGACAAATTCATGTTTCAGATTCAGTCTTTCACTGAGTTGAATTTGAAATTACGGAGCTTTACTATTTACTCACGTACTGCAGAACAATAATTTTAAGTTGCTTTACAAAGGAAAATAATTATCTAATAATAATACCAAACAGACAGATTAAACCTCACAGAATTATTTAACACAGAATTAGTGCTCTGCCAATCAGCTAAAACATTAAAGTCCTGCTTACATGTTTGGCTGACTGTTTTCTGAGTGATCTAGTAACAATATAGCAGGTTTGAGGTTAACACTCCAGTATCCTGCATGTTTGGTTGGCGTAGTTGGGTGGGCTGATGGTGGTGTCTACACTGTTGTGATATCACAAAAGTACAGAAGTTGTGACGGCTTGTTTTAAAGGTCAATGTGTACATTTCTCTGTGGACTGAGCACTTTGATAATCTCTCAGTATTATTATACTGTAGTACCAAGACCAGCTTTATAATGGGAAAAAAAGAGATACAAATCTCACTGTATACAATATTGGGCCTTTTACAAATAGTAAGTAATAATAAATAATTGTGTAAGATGGAATATTTGTTTAGTTTTGCATTTGAACATTTATTTAACTAATTAAAAGTGTGTGGGGCTGTCAAATTTCTCTTAAAACAATATTATGCAGCAAGATACAAAATTCCAGCCTAGACATGGATTGTGGGAATTATATTTTGCTGTTTTAAAATTCAAGGTTCTTTTGTATGCAGATGCATGTCTGTTCCAAGTGTCACGTCTCTGTGACTCTGTGACTAAACAGATAGGCGAAACTGAGCTGTAGTTTTTACAGGCTTATTATAGCGCTCCCTATGGAGCAGTCTGCACCATTCTCTGCGTCCATGTAGTGACTCACTGAGACTATCAATGTAGGAAAGAAGAAATATAACACCCAATTGTGTGGAGGAATTTGCTGAAATAGAGTATAAAAGCTGTTGCGGATGGGACGGTGGTTATTACACGGGTAATTCAAAGATATTGATTACAGTGTCATGATTTTACAGTCAACTGAAAACGCACAGTTAATGTATTCTAACCTGCAGCTTATGAAAATGAGGTTTGAGGTGATATTAAAAAGGAAAAAATACGGTATGTAAGATACATGGGTAAGATGTGGCAGACGAAATCAATTCCAGGCGCTGACTTCCAGGATGTAAAACATAAAAAGCCTTTAATAAATATGGATTTAATACATTATAAAAATTCATCAACACTTATCGGCAAACTTGTTTTCCTCAGGAGAACCTGGAGGAGGGCATGATGTATTTCTACAACTTAAGATGCCCATTTTTATTGAACACTTTATATTTATTTGTACTATCTAGATGCCATAAATTGAATTTGTGCCCTACCCATGAATCTTTTCCTTCTCTATAGTATAACTCCAAGTGCACCATTAGATTTAGGGCTCAGGAAAAATACTCTTACTCCTTGTTTTTCTTAAACTCTTGAAAGCTTTAAAAAAAACACACATCAGCAATGGCAGAAACGAAACGACTATCAGACAAACCGATGAGGACCTTTAGGCAGAGCCATTCCCTGTGAGAATATTTGTTCATACCCCCTTCATATACCCTGAAGTACCCAGCTGCCTCCTGCATTATGATGTTCAGCTTCTAATAATAATAATAATACATTTATTTATAAAGCGCTTTACATCAAAGTGCTGTACAACACATCAAAAACTGCAAGCAGTTTACAAGCAGAGACATTCCAAAAAACAAAAACATATTTGAAACAGGGCAGGACTTTACTAATGAAAAACCTAGGACCCATATGCAACAGTAAATAAGTGGGTCTTAAGCTTTGTTTTAAAAACCCCAATTGAACAGGCCTGCCTGATGTCCAAAGGGAGATTGTTCCACAGGGTCGGAGCCCAATAGGAAAAGGCACGCTCACCAACCGTCTTTTTCCTAACCTTTGGAACACAGAGAGACACACTCCCCTGGGAGCGTAGAGACCGTGTGGGAACATACACATTAATTAAATCACTCAAATACAAATGTGCCAAGCCGTTTAGGATTTTAAAGGTTAGTAAAAGCACCTTAAAATCTGCTCTAAACTGAATCTGTTTGATAGACTTCTATTGTGACTGTTTATATATAGGTAGTCATCTTGCATCAGTTTATATCAGTTATTAAAGTTATGGGTTCACCATGGCAATTTGGGTGCCTGCAGGTACGTGATCATTTTAAGATTATATGTAATTGTCCAAAATGAAGATTTGCCAAATGGAAAACTACTTCACTGGACAATTTTTATATAATTTTGACTGTGATATTTCTGAGTTCTGTCTAGTTTTAGCAAAACTATTAAATAAGAGTATAAATAATGTCCAATCTTTTTTCCATTAGTTGAAACCAAAATATGGACGTCATGTACTGTATGTCCTTTCGCCTTCTGCACTGCATGAGAGCTACATAAAGGTTTTATTTTGGCTGGCTCTCAGCGTGCAGTTTGTCAGTTGATGGCAGCATTACGCTTTTATCTTTCACCGAGCACAGCTGGAGCTCTGAAATACGGGCTTATGAGCAGGGGTCACAGCTCGCTGCTACAAATTAAATTATATGCAATTAACCTCTGTCTTCTTGGTGTGGCTCCATCTAACTCTACAACTATTTGAATAACTTTTTGCCTTCTTGGAATAATTCGGGGTATTTAACTGTAGAACTTTGCTCATCTGCAGACTCCTAACACATGTGATTTGCACTAATTGTTACTAAATTGTCTTGACACACTCTGTCCATTGATTTATAAATCCAAACCCTGCACTTTGTAGTGGGGTATTTAATTCCCACACTCACACGGAGACCACTCCTGCTGTAGAAGGTGGGAGGTGTGACCCTTTTACCCCTTATCCTCCCCCTGAGGCAGTGTGTGAGTCCAGTTTAGGAGGCGTGCCCCTCTGACTGCTAATGTCCCCAATCCAATATGAGACAAGGTTGGAGGGTCATCTTCCATTCTCATATAGACACACACACTCCTAGACACACTGCCTGTCACTCACATGCACCGGTCTGCCCAGCTGACTGCTAATGTGGCGCCGGCCCTCCGAGGCATTTTCTCACCCCTCTTGCTCTCCCTGCCTGCCTGCCTGCCTGCCTGTCTCAGTACAGTCACACTCTGCCCACACACACGTCTACCGCCGAGCAGCCACGTTAACCAGCGACAATATGATATAACCAGGTGGACGGCGCTGGTTCTCATGCATAAATCTCAATCAGGAGGAGACATGAAATTTTCAAATCCTGCGAGTAATACGACTGAAATAATGAGTGCACTGGGATGCATTATCAGGATGTGGTTTTTATTTTGGCTCGAAATAACCTGTGCAGGTTCTTTGCTCACAAGCTCCTCAGCCCCCTGATGTTCTTCCTGTCATTTTTCCACAACAACACCCACCTAAAAACATTTTCCCAGCTGCCTCCCCCACATCAAATATCCCTCCAGGCAGCCTTGCCAATGCACAGTTTTGCTTATTGAGCTTCCCATTTTGAAGCCATAGAGCCACGTTAAGTAAATGTACTATGCACATGCAAATCATACTCATTATGTACCTACCGTTTTTCACTGTGTGCCCATTGAATTCTATTGTCCTGCTCACACGATCCCATTGTGCATCCCTCCAGGGATTTGTCTTTTCAGACACTCTTGTTTTTTTATAGTCATTTTGTTAAATATTGCCATGTTGTGTTTATTTCTCCAACTGCCATGTAGATGTGTTTCCACTGCACAAGATCTTCCACCTGTGGGACACGTTGCTGCTGGGTAACTCTTCTTTCCCCTTCTGCATCGGAGTGGCCATATTGCAGCAACTCAGAGATCGTCTCCTGGCGAACGGTTTTAACGAGTGCATCCTGCTCTTCTCTGACCTGCCAGGTGAGAATATGAGCTGGTATTTATGTCCTTGAATATCCACTGTCTTTTCGGCTTGTTTACCTTGTACATGCCTTAAGCTGTAGTGCCTCTGTGGTTATATATAAAATCACACACAAATACTTTTTCCCGCCCCAGCTAAACCTGACTTGAAGGTTGCCCTATCGCAACCGAGAGTGGTGTTTGTAGGATGCCGTGTTTCGTTCCTGGGAGTACTAATGTGTGCTGATGTGTCTGAGTTAATGATATCCTCAAAGCCGGCAGCTCTGCACTCCTACACAGACAGACTCCCTCCTTGATGTGCTCTAGGCGTACCTCACTCTGCTCCGCATCTGTCAAACAGTCAACGACTGCACCCTGGGAATTGTCTGCCACTGAAATCATAACCTGGTCCTGTGGTCCTCCGGTGTTTCCATCACTTATCTTTTTCATCGCAAAGTCCATCTTTAGTCTGAGAGGGCTGTTTTTGCCACAGTGGTACAATATTCATTAAAGTAAGTTGTTGCTGTTTGGTTCTTCAGCCCTGTTAGACATGAACCAGAGAGATGAAGTCAGACTCTCAATCACAAAAACAAGATTACTCATTCAAGAAATGCAGGTGGAGAAAAATAAATAAATCTAAGAGTTACTGACACATGTGTGAGGGTAACAGGCTGCCTGAGACATCTACATGTACCTGATTTGCAAGTTAAAGACAGTGAGTTTGTTTTAAAACTGTGCTTAAAAAAAAAGGGTCGGAAATGGGTAAAATTTACATTAAGTAACGTCATGTAAGACACCGTCATCTGTTTTTTTTCCTATGTTCATTACAAATCTCAGCACACGTTGCATAATAGTTCTTTAACTTCTCATTATGTCTCATTAGGGAAATATCCCTGTGGTGCAGAAGTAAGGTGTGGGAGGAGGTGGGCGGGCTGGTGTGGTAAATACTGAATATAGTCTTTTAACTCAGCAGTACAGTTGTTAATCCCTGCAGGTTTCAGTGTAATACAAGAGGAGCAATTCGGCCACTTTTCTTGAGTAAGATAAAGAGGAGTGCTGACAAATCAAGGAGGAATTCTGGGGCTTGATCTTAATCATACAGGATTAATGCATACTAAAACTAAATGCATACTTACGAGACTACTCTTTTGGTTACATGTATTTTTAAAGTACTTGTAACAGACTGACTCTCACTCCAATGGGTTTGTAATGTGGCATAGACAAACACTGACACATTGTCCCAGGAATTTTGCTTCTTTTTTGCGACAGTGCCACAGAGAGTGAAGACTCCTAGCAGTGTCTCATAATATGTGACCACTTTACTGCTCCTTTTCACTTGCACAAAGCAATTACTTGAGCGAAGTATCGGTGACATAAAATCCAAGAGCAGCATTCATAATGTATGTCTTCAGAGTGTACCTTTCGGTACTTGAGGGATAGCTCAAACTATTTCCTTTAAAACTCTATTTCCAAATACTGCTTAGGCTTCTTTTTTTTGAGCTGAAAGGCAGAATGACATTGGGGTTTTAAAACCAACAGAGACGGGGACGATTTGTCCAAAAGGGGATACTGGAGTACTCTGTAAACGAAGCCCAGCATTCTCCCCTTCTGTTTAAATTCAGTGCTCGCTGTTACTTCACTGTGCTTTACTGCCCAGGTCCAACAGATTCATGTGATTGAGGCGGAAGGGAAAAGGAGAGCCAGTTCTCCTTATAAAGGTAAAATATGTTGGCCCAGAGCTGCAGTCAGCTTCTTTGGCAATATTTCCTTGGAGAGGCAGCTTCTGCCAGCCCGTTTCTGTATATCTCTGCCAACCTCATTATCGCAGCTTGTGTATACCTGGGTAGTTACAGTGTCATATCTGGCAGTCTCTCTTAAACTATATTAGGAATGAATTCTGGGCTTTAGAGTGACCTCAAACAGGACTTGTTTACTTAAGCATCCAGCCATGTTCTGGTCCACACTCCAGATAGTTTTATATAACTTGCTACAGACACAAGCTGCTAAATCCAATCAAGTACCAAACAGTTCAGCACAGCGTTTATCACCTCTGCTAAATGACAGTAGGGGTCTTACTACTGTGAGCTTATTGGCGGGGAATGTGCTGGGGTTTATTTATTTTGTCTTTTAGCCTTCCCAGCTGTATCCTCTAGGGAGAGCAATTTGGGCCTGCCTGTCAGTCAGCCCACCACCTTGGTCCAGATTCTGCTATCTCAACATCTAGTGGATGAAATTTCACACAGGCGTTTGAGGTTCTGCAAGGACGAAGCTCTCAGAATTTGGGGTCCTTTGATATTCTACCAGGATCAACAAGTCGAGTCAAAGTTATTTCATGTTGCCAGTAATCCTGCAAAACTAGTGAGATTCTCAGCTGACTCAGCTGTACTCAATGGTTAGGGCCGATATTAGCGTGCCAGTCCCAATGTATCTGCTCAACACCAGCATGTTAGTATGGTGCTCGCAACTTCACAGTCTTTTTCCCTTTCTAACCCTTCTTAACAGTTAACTTGTAAATGTCATTCATTGAATGGGATATAATGCATAGAACTTTGGAAGGAAACATATGTCTGACTTTGTTAGGTCAATAAATTGTGCATATTTCTAATAGTGCTTGTCAGCATTTGTTGGAAGCAAGGTATTGATGGCTAGTGTGTGCGTGCTCTGTCTCCCCACATTCGTGTAGTTAAAACACACACTCACATGCACGCACACGTAAAGCACATAGACTGTGAGTTATGGTAGATATTTGATTTGTGTTCCGCACCTGCTCCTTTCTGCCATCAGGCGTGCAGAATTGATGTCCTCATACAACTGAGGCTCACATTCATTTGTTTCAGTGCAGACTCCAAATGCTCCACATGCTTGTAACTACAAGACCTGCATGTGTGAAGCCAGGAAAAACATTCCCTGATGCTGGATGGACGGTATGAAACAAAGAAGAAAAGTAGACTCTATCACGCTTTGCACAGACTGAAAAGGAAAATCAAAGAGAATGTTTGAGTCTTGAATGTGCATGTTGTCTTTAGGCCCTGCAGGAGAGAATTAATGATTTCACTCAGCAAACATGTTAACACTATATTTGGCTCAGGAGGTAGAGCGGGTCGTCCGCCAACCGGAAGGTTGGAGGTTCGATTCCCGGCTCCCCCAGTTTGCATTTTGAAGTGTCCTTGGGCAAGACACTGAACCCACACTTGCCCTCCGATGTATCATCGGATGTATGACCTCCAAGGCCTCCGAGCCTGTCTGCGCACAGAGCTGTATGAATGTGTGTGAAAGGGTGAATGTGACGATACAGTGTAAAGTGCTTTGAGTGGTCCAAGTGACTAGAGAAGCGCTATATAAGTGCAAGTCCATTTACCATTTACATTGTAAACAAGCAGTTTTCAAATTGAACCATTATGCTTTAGTTTTTAGTGACTATTGGAAATAGTTTCTGTTGCTCATCATATTGTGGGACATCAATATATAATTTTTATTTTTTATTATAATTAGTTTTATAATTAAGTATTTTGGTAAATGGTAAATGGTAAATGGTCTGTATTTATATAGCGCTTTACTATACCTGAACGATACCCAAAGCGCTTTACAGTACATCACATTCACCCATTCACGCACACATTCACACACTGATGGCGGAAGCTGCCATGCAAGGCGCTAACCACGACCCATCAGGAGCAAGGTGGGTAAGGTGTCTTGCCCAAGGACACTACGGCAGCAACCGGGACAGAGCGGGATTCGAACCGCCAACCCTCTGATCATTGGACGACCCGCTCTACCACCTGAGCCACTGCCGCCCCATTTTGGGGGGCTTTTAGGCCTTTAATCGACAGTACAGCTTTAGAGGGACAGGAAAAGGGAGACAGAGAGAGGGGGAACGACATGCAGCAAAGGGCAACCAGTGGAATCGAACCAGAGCCACTGCGGCATGGACTATAACTTAGCTCGACCCACCGAGCTAAACAATGCCCCAATTGTGGTACATTACTAATAGAGGCATTGGCCCTCATTTATGAAACTTGCGTACACCAAAAAAATGGTTGTACACCAAATTGACCGCAAGGATCGGCATCTATCAATCTGAGCGTGAGCGTACGGTACGCACAAATCTCACTCACGCCAGCTCTGACCAGGTGTACGCACATTTGTCCGCTACCTGTCCAGGTGCAGCTGATCTCCGCGGCGGAGTGTTTTTTTTTTTTTTCCCCGTCACCGGGACCTGTCAGCGGGACATCGGGCCGGTGTTTCACATCCCTCCATCAGCCGAACCATGCCAGCTGTGCTGATGGTCATAAAGTAGCGTTCGCAGCAGTAATATGCCAAATGATTTCTCCTCAATCACTTGTGTTTAGTAAACTGCAGGAGCGTTTCATGAGATCGCTGGGTTTCCTGACGTGGTCGGTGACATGTGCGTCTGCAGCCTCCATCCACCGGGATGACGCTTAAACTATCAATGTCCAGATATTTAATGTTGCCGCCCTCTCCCTGTTCAACGCGGTAATGTTGGTAAAGTCCCTCTTCTTGGCCGTCTTCCGTGTCTCCATGTCGTAAAAGGGGCAGGGCGACGCCTCTAAAGCAGGAATATATCGGGGCGTGACATTTAAATTACGCTCGTTTTCAGCCGCCGGATTTATCACCACCACGCCGGTTCTACGCCAAAATCAGCAGCGTACACACTTTTAGTTAATCACACGTGACACTTGGCGTACACTGATATTTACACCAGAATCTACACCAGATCCTGCGCAAGTTTGATAAATGAGGGCCATTGTGATTTGCCATTTTGCCTGTGCGTGATGGAAGCTTGTATGTGGTTGTGATGACTGACAGCGCTAAAATGGTAAAGGACATTGCAGTAGACACTTTGAGATGGATGAACTTTGAAAGATGCATAAGTATGCATGACATTTAGTTGTGAAATTTAGGGGGAAAAAAGCGCGCTCTCTTTCTATTCCTGTCTATGACCGTCAGAATAAAAGTTAACGGTCAGGATAACGTTACAGGACAGTGGCTCTTAAATGATTCAGACACACTCCTCTCTTTCTCTCTTTCGTGGCAGTAAGTGGGGCCAGTGACCATAATTCACAGTGACAAGCCTATTACACGTAACACTGTGAAGTCTATAGTTGCCAATATTCTGACGAAGCAACCCCGTCCAGATTTAAGGGAAGTGATACAGACTATGAGGTCACATTCAACCACTGGTTTCCCCAGATTGTCAATATGTCACTTATATAGTCATATATACTGTAAGTCATCGCTCCTTTCAACAGAACATCCCTTGACCCAACAGATTGTCACAGAAGACTAAATTATTGTTTAACCGAGTCTTACATCACACCCCGTATATCAGAGTCTTGAACAAAATCTAATGTGAAACAGGTCAGCCCTGTGCCGCAACATTTTGCCTCGGAGCCAGTGAGTCTCAGCCCGCCATTTGTCGGCAATTAATCTCATTTTGTGATACCCATGCATTTGCTTACTCTGGTAGCCTCAGGTAATCTATAACTCTCTCTTGTTTGGAGACTTCATTGATTCACAATGGAGGCGAGGGGCTCTCCAGCTGACAGGAAGCGTGTGTTTACTGATGATGCAGCGGCATTTGCCTTCCTTCACGGGACATTAGCATCTGTCTCAATGAGCAGAGCTGGGCACAGAACTGATGAGCTGTAGTTATAAACATTTAGGTTCTGAGAGAAGCAACTATGAGCCACTGACAGCGCTCACGGCGATGATGTACATAGGGACACTGCAAGAAAACAGGCAGAAGGAGAAGCAGAACATCGATGCTGAAGGTTGAGTGTTTGGGTGTACATGACAAATTCGGCATGACATGTTTACATTTGCATTTTGGATTTGGCTGATCGTCTGGTCTGTGGCATTTTAAAATGAGTAAATCCTATCCTATTAGAGGCAGCAAGCATTGGGGGTTAAGGTGCACCCAGGTAATATCTGAAGTGTCGTGACAATATTGACCTGCGGCCAAATTTATCAGTCATCTCAGACTTACTCACAGTTATGCTTCAAGTAAAAAAAAATCTAACAAAAAAAACTCAAACCTCTGAGAATATGAGTTATTTGTGAGCTTCCTTCAGTCTCTCTTAGCGAGGACCGGTAGAGGTTCTCATTTTAAAGTGACACTTGACAGAACCATAAAATTGAATTAATGGTGTCATTTTGTCATTTTTCTGAGTGGCTTCCAATGTGCAGTCAACACACTCAGAGGATTGATGAGCTGATCTCAGTACAATTTCATGCAGGAAGTAACAACAAAAACGAAAAAAAGCCAGTAGCACCACTTTAAAACAAACTAGCTGCACAAGGGTAAAGACTGGAAATATATTAAACCTAAACTGAAAATGGTACACAGACTTAACTGTGGTTGGCAAATAGCAATCTGGTGTTGCAACTTGCAGTTTTTATCTGATAAGTCTGGTGATGTTTTATGTTAGCTTTTACACATTTGGTGTGATTTGAAAGCTGAATGGTTGGGGCAGATACTGTGCCACATGGAGGCAAAAGCTCTGCAGTGAGTCCTCAGTTTGGCTTGCAGCTGGACGGACAGTTTCGCTGCATGTCATTCCCCTGCATTTCCTGTCCGTCTCATCAGTCTCTGTCCAATTACAACATAAAATGCCCCCCCCCCCCCCCCCCTAAAAAAAAAAAAAAAAAACCTTTACACATTCAGTATAATCCTATCAAGTATGAACATGCCTGGGCTACAGCAATGTTTTGGACAGCTCTGCTGATTTTCCCTTTTGGTGTTCCTGGTGCATCTGTGCCTCATGCCCAGCAAGGTCATTTGGCCACAACATCAGATACTTCTTTGTTTTGTAAATCTGTAAATCTAATTCAACTTCATGAGAAACAATGTTTTTCATTGTCTTCAGTTTGACCTTGACTTTCCCTTTGGGTTATATGGAATTGTTTCCTGAAAATCGGGCATTGACTTGTCGTCATGTTTTATATTTATAAATATTCTTTTTACACTCCTTGCAATCAGCATTTGTGCTCAGGAGTCAGTGTCTTTATTGGTAACTGCTATCTGGTTATTCACCTTTTACAGCTCCCTCTGGGAGATAGGAATGTGTCGAGGATTAAGATTGGTGATGAAATGTTTGCACTGCTAAGCCTCCTAGCCTTAGAACTAGACAATCTGTATTATCAGATAAGCATTGGTTGATCACTTACATTATCCAAGAAAAGTGAAGCAGCGGACAACTAGATTTGTTTGCCGCATGTCTTCACAGACATACTGTGATCATCCATTTGAGTCTGAATCAATTGAGTATTGAAATTGAACAGAGCAAGGGCAGACATTATTCTCTTTTTGTTTTTTTATTATTATTAAAATGTGATAGGTGGTATGTTTCGTGTCACTTACGGTACATGTAAAGATGGATGTCCAACCCCTGGACAAAAGACTGTTACTTTCCACTTCTCCCACCCCTATCGAATATTATCTATTTAATCAAGGTTTACAATTAAAGGACCACCAGTGGTTGGCTTTGTTGGTTGATGATCAATTTCATGGTGTGTCTGTGATGAAATAATGAGTAGTAACATTGAAACGAGAGACTTTCTCCATTTGTTTTAATTCACAAAATCCTCTCATTTCTCTTATTGTCAGCTTGCTCTTCCTTTGCACCACAATCAAATTCTGCCAACCCCCCCGAGTCGCTCTTAACTAAGCAACAAGTCACAGCCCACAGTCAACGTCTATACATAATTACTTGAATGTAATGTTGCCTGACTAAAAAGAAAAATTGCCCCTTAACCGAGTTGGCTGCCGTGGAATGCCCAGCTGAGCCCGAGGCTTGTTAAAGCTGTTATCAATCTCCTCTTCCCTTGTCCCTGCCCTGCTTTTTTAGCAGAAGGAGTGATTGCATGCAGCATTCGTGGCCCTAGAGAGGGAAAATGTATTTCCCGCGAACTGCTCGGGAGCCTGTCAGTGAAGGAATCTCAGACCACCAGTGTGTTTTTCACTGGAATGAACCTTGTAACCGAGTCCGTGAGGTCCTAGTCCCTCAGAGCTGACAACCCCCTAACATTGATGCAGCTGTGGGACCGAAAGGGGGTGGGGGGTAAAAAGATACATCTTTTATATAGTTTAACTTGAGCCTGGTCCAGGTGCAGGTCATACCAAGGAGTGCTAATTAGCCGGACTTACTTATTATCCACGAAAAGGGGGATTGAAAGAGAGAGGCTGTCGGTATGAAAGAGTGTTAAGGAAAGAATTCCTAATTTACCCAAATCCTCGGCTAATCCAGTGAGTCCCTGCTCCCTAATCCTCTCTATTCTCCATGTGAGAAGCAGGAGAAGCATGGATACTGTTGGAGAGGCATTAAGGAGAAGGGAGAGGAAATTTCACTTTGCACTAAAAACTTATTTTGGGACAAAAGCTCAGATGAGGGACAGCAGCTAAACAAAAGCCAGTTATTATCTTAAAGAGCTGCCGCCGCTGCTAAAATTATTAATGGCAGCAAAATGCCAAGGTCAAGCTTCTCGACTCTTCAGCTAAACCTCCCACAACACATTTACATAATTTCCTCTGCTTTATGTCTGATTGAAGGGAGGGAATCACATTATTTATTCTCATTCTTTTCACTCTCTTTATTCATTGGTTTTTTGATTCATTCATTTTCTCACAGCAGCAAAATAATTTGTCAAGGTAAAATCTTGTCTGTGGTAATTGAGAAATCAGAGATTAGCGTCAGAGATTACCACCCTGAGCTTTTAAGTGAAATGATGCCACGACTATTGAATTTTTTTTACCATCAAATTTAGTACAATTATGACCTCAGGATGAATTCGGGATCCCTTAAGTGTTTATTTAGTGTCGCCTAAAAGACAACATTTTGTGATGTAAAAAGCTGCCTTCTTAATGTAAGGCTCCTAATTTCCACTGTACATCTTTGATATTTTAGGTGTACTTGTATATACTGTATATTTAAGAAAAAAATCAGATTTCAGTAACCAAGTGGAAGTCAATGTTTGCCAGTTTTTTAAAAAGCAATCCATGGGTGAAAAAAAGCAACATTAGGTCAACCCATTTGTTTCTTACTTTGCTCATAATCATTTTTGTTGCACAGAAATTGACATTGAGCGCTGTGTCCGAGAATCCATCACCCTCTTCTGCTGGACTCCGAAGAGCGCCACATACCGCCAACATGCTCAGCCGCCTAAAGTCGCTGGTGACAATGGCTTTGGGAAAACAGCAGCATGCTATTCATCTGACTTTCCAGATATGCCCAAGACCGACCTGGTGAGTTTTGTTTCCCCCCCCCCCACA
The DNA here is from genome assembly GCF_905171665.1 of Trachurus trachurus. Classification (NCBI taxonomy): domain Eukaryota; kingdom Metazoa; phylum Chordata; class Actinopteri; order Carangiformes; family Carangidae; genus Trachurus; species Trachurus trachurus. The sequence goes on along the minus strand of NC_139891.1, from coordinate 21,919,542 downwards.
CACACACACACAGTTCTGCAGCTTACTCTTCTTCAGGAGTGGTGTTAGTTTTTTTTTTTTTTTTTTTTTAAGTTTTGGTGAAAATATCTTTCCTAGCAAACAGAGGAAATAACCAATAGCACTCAATATCCCAACCTGGTAATAACCTGGTAAATAAGGTGCAATGTTTTGGGATTTTTTTTTAGGTATCAGCTTGGTAAGAACAATGAGAAAAGAATGGGAAAGAATACCTAATGTATGATGTATTAAAATTACCCTATGCTTGCTGCCCCAAAACACCCATTTATTAAGGTCATATACTCCAAGTAATGTCCATAATCACAAGAATTAGTTAAATGAATAATATTGAACTTATTCTTCCTTCACATTCTACTGTTACAGTCCATTGGCACTGATCTGATCAACTGTCACCCACACAGACGGGTATTGATAATGCTGACTAATTTGGTCGAAGCTTTGCTATACTGTATGTGCATCACCAGCACCTGATTGAAGTTGTGAGGTAGATTTCACAACCTACCTGTGGAATAAATGCGAAACCTTGCCCCCCATTCTCTCGCACCTGCTCTTTCCCCCAGTCACCGCCTGATTGTAGCGCTGCAGAGGGACCCCAGCAGGCCTGTTAAGCTGTATTGATTTTTCATGTTCGAGAGAGTTCCCCAGGAATCAAAAGTTATAGTTCGATACAGTACATGGCAGCTCCAGTCTCTAATTCCCGAAGTAGCAAAAAATATTGATTTGTTTAAAAATGCATTTGCTTTAGAAACACAACCAGTGAAGAATATCTCATCATAAAACTTGATTTATATAGCACTTTTTAGTTTACTAATAGGTTGCTTTGCAGTGAACATAATATATTACATTAAAGTAGGCTACTCAATATTCATTAGATGCTTTTATCCCAAGCAAAATGCAAAAGTGATAGACAGATGTCATCAAAAACAATTAGCCCAATATAGTATGCTGTATGAGCAAAGAAAAATAAACATATAACTAGGGTTGCACGGTATACCGGTACTAGAGTGGTACCGGGGTACTAACGCATTTAAAACGGTACCATACTGTGCTTAGATGGGACCGGTACTTTCATTCTGCGCCGCCGGCAGCGGTGACGTCGCCGCGTGAAGTCGCCGCATTGTAATTTGAGCCGCGAGGAGCGAGAGAGCGAGTCACAAACAAAGCAAGGTGCTTTTTATCATTACCGTTACAGCGCCACCTGTCCATGTGCCTGTGTTTGTGTGTGTGTCTGTGTGTGTGCGCCGCGCGCGAGAGAGAGACGGCCGCCACAGCCTCGTTAATAAGTTTTGTTTTTACCGCGGATCACCACTGGCTGCATGCTCTCTCTCTCTCTCTGTCTCTCTCTGTCTCTCTCTCTCTCTCTGTGAGTGAGTGAGTACGGCGAAGCAGCGCTACGCAGAGATGAATTAACGGAACGATATTGCGTTGATGGGGGTGGGGGGAACAGAATCAATTTGGTCCACGTATGGGAAACAATAGGTGTGTGTTTGAGTAACATGAACATTTGTGTTTCATTCTATAAACTACTGATAACAATTTCTCCCAAAAATTACAACTGGTCAAAATAACAAAAAAAGATGCAGTGTTTTCAGACCTCAAATAATGCAAAGAAAACAAGTTGATGTTCATTTTTAAACAGACATTTTTTAATTTAGGAAGAGTTCAGATTAATATAGATGGAATGTTAATCCTGCAGCAGCAGTAACTGTTTACTGATTTCCTGTTTTATGGTCGAACATTTTTCTATTAAAATAAAGCCAATAATGACATTTTTTGTGTTCTCTATTTATGTGGAAAAGTACCGAAAAGTATCGAAAAGTATCGAAAAACATGTTGGTACCGATACCGGTACCAAAATGTTGGTATCGTGACAACACTACATATTCAAACAAACCACCATAAAAAAAGGTGTTAATACTCCGTTTTGAGGAGTGTTTATCGATGTGATGCTGTCTTCCATACAGGCCTTTTGTCTTTGTTTAGTTTTTGCGGTGCAGCCCTGTTTGCCTTTCACACCTGAATGCATCGTGTCCAGAAAGCTCACAAACACTCTTGTCAGCCCTATCTGCTGTGTGCCCAAGTGATTGCTGTAATCTTTCTCATTCAGCCGAGGCTCATTTGTATGGGTGGTGGCATTGATCCATGGCCGCATCTATCTGCACCCCGCCTTCTCCTCAGAAAACACTCTGGCACTGGGTTGAAATGTCACTCTCATCACTGGAGTGACCACAGACACACACAAACTATACTCCACATACGACTCAGTGCACAATACAACCACAGAGAGGAAGAAAATAAGGAGCCGCATGTTGATATGGAAACAGCTCTGCTCATTACTCATTATTACACATGTTGGCGAAGATTACTCTTTGCCTTGAAGACTGCTGATTCAGTGAAATTTAACTTTCTCATTTGAAGCCTGGGAAAGTTTTTACTGTGTGAACTGTGTGATGTGGGTAAAACTGACAACCATAGCAACAGCAAATAAAGGTTTAATCTATGGTCACATCTGCCAACATAGTCAATAAAGAACCCTTTCATAGTTGCTATTATAAGGCTTCATTGGAAAATAAATAGCCTGTGTAAACACCTTGATCATAGTGAAAGTCCCAGAGTTAGAACTGAAAGAACTAGTTTACTTTCACTGTATTAGGTTTGGACAAGAGGAATGATTACAGCACCCAGACCCTTTGAACCAGTGTTGGGCATCTGTTCACCTGAGGATTGCTTTAAGGCAGACTTGGAAGATGTATGATCCCTCCTTTAAGCTAAAACTGAATGAAACAGACTGACTAAAAGTTACAGCACAGCTGCAGCGGAGTTCAAGATATGAATAAATAATCTCAAATTTAATATGATAAAAGGTGCCTCCGCCTGTCTTAAGCCTTGATTTAAAAGAACTAAGAGTTCTTGCATGAAAAATTTCTTAAAGGAAGCTCCTAAAAAATGCTGTGTCAGCTCCAGGTTCAGTGGCAATAACTCTAACGTACAACCACAGTCTTACACTTAGAGATCCACAATGTCCTCACTGCCAAAAAAAAAAAAAGTGGGGTGGCTGATACAGTGGTGATTCATGTACAGTACAGGTACTGTATGTTTGTGTTAGGTGCCCCCCTGTTGCCCCCCCCCCCCCCCCCCCCCCTTTCTGCTAACAGAACAGGAGTCTCTGTCAGCAGATTTCCAACCCTTGTAGTGAACAGACATCCATCTCACTGGACAGCTGCTCTCCAGTCAGCCTGGTCTGGGTGAATGAAAAGGAGCTGGCTGTCTGACACAAATACACAAATGTGAACATTGCAAAATAAAACCAGAAATATTGTCCTCTTAATGAAATTGCCCAGTTACTCAAGCCTGAAACAAACTATGTGCAAGCCTATATGTGCATGTGTTGAAAGGCAGCAATAAGAGAGCAGCTTTTGGGCATGCAACATAAATGTGTCCCCATACTGTATGTATAAGCTGTTCATCTCATTAAAACTGAACACACAACGATAAATCTGTGCATTTAATTTTCTTGCCACTGTAATGTACATGAAGAGGCAGGTGTTAGTCTGAGGGAATTCAAATAAATCATATTGCAGTAGAGTGCACGGGAGGCTAATGCCGTCCCCTGTGGATGAGCAGATGTTTTGCTTACTGTCATCTAACAGCCGGCACAGTTCATATTTCAGCGACTGAACAAACGGATGTCCATGAGCAAACAGGAATGCTCCCTTGTTCCATTTGTTCTGTGTTTGTTCCCATGGACAGTGAGAGGAAGCAGCATTCCCGTTTAGCTAGGGTCATTTTTTATTGTATTATTTCTTCATTTATGTGTTTTGTTTGATTTGCACAAAGTTGCCATCCAACTTGAGAAAGCATGTTGAGATATGTAACATTAATTTAATTTCAGAATATCTTCTAAACAAACTTGTAATTGTTGCTGTTTTTATGCTTTGGTGGGTAAAATACTGTCTGAAAGTCAGTCTTTATCCTACAAGCTGTTTAATCTACAGGTTCTACAAAAAGTCTCTGCATTCAACAGTGTGTTGAGATGATAACAATAGAAAAAGTCCTATTGAAAGTATTTTCATTTTAAATCAAGTTCTTTAGTATTTTATCTGGAAAATTTTGACTTAACAGCTTCCACTTGTATTGAAACAACATTGTGTTGTTGTGTACACTGCTTGTTTTTGATGCAGCTTTATACAAAATATGTACAATAAATAGTTATGTATTAAAACTTATGACATAACTAGATTTGATGACAGTATGATTATACAGTTAATCACCAGCCCCACCAACAATAGCATGAAAAATTACCAAAATTGAATTGTCCGGAATACTTGAATACTTCTCTGACACATTGTACACAAAAAAACTGAGCCATGCATGCACAACAGTGAGTAAAATATGAAATGGAAATGTTTCGGTCATTACACTTCAGTCCAGAGCAAGTTGCTTATGCAGCTCTAAAATAACATCATATTTCAGTCACTGTAACTCAGTTGTCAAAGTGTAGGTCTTGACTTTCTCGATTCTCAGCAAGAACAGGGCTGAATTTTCATTAGAAGAGACTGTTTTTTTCTTTTTTTTCTTTTCTAGCATTCACAAGAAAAATCATTCACGTTAGACTGCTATTGGTAACTGCTGTGTGGCCAGAACAGGAAGTATAAGAAAAGCTGGGAGGGTTTTTCATTTTAAAATCCTCCTCACTGTGAAAATTGGTATGTGTGTGGCTGCTGCGAGGGGTATTTGTTGTCAGCAGTTTTCTCAGATCATACCCTCAATTATGCTCTTCTTCTCTTTGTCTGACTGCAAACTTGGCAGATAAAATGTGTTTTTGTTTCAGAAATTATGCTCAAACACCACAGACGGCGCTGGTTTGATATGTGAAAATCTCAGCACAATTACAATCACGCACTGTGAAGGCACTTTAAATGAGTCATTGACCTTGTCATCAAAGCCCAAACAGCACTGTGGCTCCTAGCTCAATATGTTTAAGTGATAGGATTTTTCTGTCAACTATGTACCATGAGCATCCGTGCGTAGACGCACACGCGCACAAGACACAACACGGCATTTTTTGTGTGTTTATCAGCTGCAGTTTAGGCTCATCACTGTCAGGGCCAGTGAAATGTGAGAGTGTCATTAAGCCTTTCTCGGCTGGCACACACTGCTCATCATGACATTTAAGTCGCCGCTCAGTGCTCTGTCAGCCTCAGGCAATCCCAGGCTGCATATTTTACCTATTTCTGTCAGCATATCACATATGGATATGTTGATGTATATGCGCAGAAAGAGAGAGGTATTATTTGGTTTTACTGGAATAGATGTGTAGGTTTTGCCACTCATCTTTGCTGATCAGCTCATATGAGCCCAGCAAAGCAGATGAGCCTATTCAGCTCTGTGGAGCTGTCCAATGTCGTCCTCATCCACTTTTCAGACACTGTCACAGACAGTACAATCCAGTTGAATAAAGCAGTCCTCAGCTTAGCACTAAGCGCTTTGAACAGGACTCTGAGCATCAAGGTAAAATCTCTGCTTCCACACAAAATGATGACTGAGCTAAAAGCACAGATTTTCTGTCATTAAACTAAAGTGCAGGTGTTTTTTTAATGAGTTGACAGGATCTCCAATATTGACATAGCAGTATGCAACCCAGCTGATGACATTCCACTGAAATGGTCAGAAATTTCAAACACATAGAGTTGACTTAGGCTACAGTAGTTGTACTTTTTTCGATGATGTACAGAGACAATTAGCATTGGTATAGGCTGTAGGCTCATAGTATCCCACAATGCACTCTGACAAGTGACAACCAAGTGGCAACCTCTGAGGATGAACAATACAGAAAACCCAGAAGTACTAAAAATTGCAGTTCCTTGAATCCCCATATAGACCCCTAATGATTTTTTAAAATGCATGTTCCTGTACCTGACTTTGCAGGAACTGTGTGGTACAAAAGAGTTTTGGAGTGTAGCTCATTTCCCTCTTAATGATAGCTGTGAAGGGGGATTTTTTAAAATAAATTTTCACTGCTAAAGGCTTTAAATTCTGCATAATTGAGAACTTGCCACTTTGAGTGATAGGTGGGTGACCGCACGCTGAGGTCTCAGCTTCACATGTATGTCACCTCTTTTCTCATTTTCGATTAGCCCTGAGTTTGGTGGAGTCATTCACTTACAGCCCATGGTGGTTTGATATACGTACAGAATAGAAATGCATTTGACTATGATAGAAAGGGGGGTGTCTAAAAGTGCTCTACATACTGTACAGTAGACCCCCTGGTGAATAAGATGAAGTGAATGAGGAAGTGATTATACTTTATTACAACAGTCAGTACATGTTAAGTGCATACCATAGGTTTATAGCATTTTCTTGTTCTCTTGTGAATGATTCTATTAAAAAGGTGTTTTTAAAGGCAGATTGACAGACCAACTCTACTTTTTCACCAATCTTTGTCTGTTTAGTTTAGTGCTTATTTAGACAAAAGCTGGCAACACATACAGGTCACATAAACCGGTCTAAGCATGTTCTTATCAGGAATTGCCTGTTCTTATTGTTCCCTTGTTTCTTTTATGTTACGACGTTTACCCATTATTTGGAGTACCTGCTCGCATGAGACAAGGGTCAAATGACATTTTATGTCGAGCATCTTTGCACCTAGTACACTGCATTGTGCGACTCAAGCGATTATTCATACATGCACGAAAAAAAGCCACATGCCCCATTGCCTCAGCTATAAACTGGTGTATGTGTGAGTCAACAATACTTGTTGTTGTAATTGCGGCTCATCACAGTGAAAAGCTCTGTCAGCTCTGGAGGTTAAGACCCAGCTGAACACACACAAAATCTATCTGGTCCAAAACCAAACTGCACTTTGACAGTCAATGCGGTGCCAGTCAATGTGGTTTTTTGAGGTGTTTTTGTTCATCATGTTGCAGTGATAATCATGGGGCACATGCTGCATTTAAAAGAAACAACCTCTACCTGTCATAAGCAAGTGCGATCAAGAGTGTGCTCCTGGCTTCTATGTGGTCCAACCATGACCTCTTCATTTGTGCAGTTAAACGTTAATTTGAAAGCAGCAATGCCAGAATTAAATATTCAGATGATATTTGAGAGAATATTAGTTTATTAGATATTTACTGTGACATATCAGTGGGGACATATAATAAAACTGAAAAATATGTCCATTTACTCTAAGAGTGGTTGCTCTGGCTGTTTAGAAATTTTGATTAGCCCCCTAATTTGTTCAGTTTTGAACATTTCATTTATGCATTACTGCAGTTGGAGAGAGTGTCATCATGCAGAAAATTAATAATTTCAGTTTACATATGTTTACAGTGACAGTATGTAAATACCACTTACACGACGCAGACAAAATGAAAATTTATTCAAATTGCTTACCATGTTGCGTGTCATTTTATCTATCACTGAAGCATGCTAATTTATCTCTAGAGATACATTGTTTTCTCTCAGCCTGCCAGTCTCTCTGTTTTTTCCAGAGTTGTAAAGCAACAAAACAGTATTTTTAATTCCCTTTATCATATCTTTGAAAAAAAAGTCTGTGCTGTGTAATATTAAGAAATCATATGAAAAAGATGTAGAAGTGGTTGTTTTTTCAATAAAACAGGGAGCATGACTCTTGAACTATATACACGTCTGTTGCGTGAGAGATCCCCCGTCAGTTACTCTTCCCAAAGTTTATGTTAATAAATAGTTTGACAAGTGAAAGATTAATTTAGTGTCAAAACAGTGTAATAAACTTAAGATATACTGTATATTACTTTATAGTTTTATAGTTCTAGTAAGGCAGCTTTTACTGAGCAGGTGTGTTTTTTGGCAGACACGTCCAAGTTGGATGTGTTAAATTGTTTTCACGACACCTGGGCAAGTGTCTTACCAGTGGCCTTGACCTAGCTGGTCTAGACGACGGATGTGGTAGAAACACTATCACCACACCTTATACAGTACCACCAAATAACTAACTTTATCATGAAACAAGATGCATCAGGGTGTGGATGGCTTATCTCATCAGCTAAACAATTCCCTGTGTCATGTTTTTGCATCTCCATTATGTCTAAAGGAAGTGGACAAATATATGATACACCTAAAACAGGTGAGTTCAGTTCAGTATTCAACTAAAGCAAATTATAAAAGTGCACCATACAGTATTACTGACTTAAAACTCAAAAACAACTTGAGTGTTATGCTCAACAAAAACTGAGCATGATGTGTAAGAGTAGTATTTATGTATGCAGGACTGACGTATTGCATCAAAGTGGCGCATTATAATGTTTTTACTTGTCAGCAGTTGTTAGACATCAGATTGAAAGTTGAGAAAGAAAATCCCTGAGGTGAGTGACATTTTCTCTGCAACACACCAAACTGTTGGTCATGGCAGTAAGACATCATGAATATGTAGATCCCTGTTCTGCTTGAGCTCTCTGATGTTGCCTAGAATAACTATTGTCAAGCTGTCTATAGATAATTCAAGGGAGCAGAATAAAGTTGTTTGGTGAAAAAAGATGCACCACTCCTCTCTGACTCTTGTGTTGATGCAGCACAGTGAGATTGCACCCTTTTGACACATCTATACAAATAATTGCTGCAAAGGGCAGAGACAGTGATTTTGTTATAATTGCAGCTGAAAATCAGATGCTCATTGAAATAATCTGACTCTCAGTGTTTATTAGAAGCAAGAACAAAAAAAAGATTACCCAAAACTGTGAAAGAGGAAATTAAACAGCTTTACATGTCCCTTGTCTCAGCCTACAGTCAATCTTTACAAGAAAAGAAAGGGTTTCAGGCGTACTCAGCATCAAGCCTGAAATCTGAAACATGAGACAAACCCTTTCAATGAAGTGTATAGAAAACTTACTTCCTTTACAAAGAGTTTGTTTCCCATTTTGGTAACGCTTCCTTTTACAGTACGGTAATTACCAGGCAATTACCAGGTAATAAGATGTATTTACTAGGTAATAACCAGGTAATTAAATGCAATTACATTGTAATTACCAAGTACTTACTAGGTAATTACAAGGTAATTACCCAGTATTTACAGATATTTTTCCTGACTACTACCAGGCATTTACCCAATAATTTCCTGGTAGATACGCAGTAATTGTATATTGTAGATTTTAAACCCGGTAGTTAAAAAATATTTACCTGATATTTATCTGGTAAATACCAACAAGTTACCTGGTATTTACCCAATAATTACCAGGTAGATATCCTGCAATTGCATATTGTAGACTATAAACCCACTGAATGTGTCTATATGTGACTTTGTTAGGGTGATAATAACTTAGATATTTACCTGGTAATTACCAGGTATTTACCCCAAATCATCACATGTTTACCTGGTAACTACCACTTATTTACGTGGTAGTTACCTGATATTTACCTGGTAAATATCAACTAGTTACCTAGTATTTACTAGAAATATACGGAAAACTACCAGGTATTTATCCAGGAATTATAGATTATGTATTACCAGTCAACCTGTGTAGTGACAGTGAGGGTATAACTTGCAACTATTTACCAAGTAATTACTTTCTAATTACCCAGTAGTTACAATTTACATTATCAGGTAAAACCTTGTGAATTACCCTGTAAGGAAGGTGGAACTGTACTGTAAAAGGAAGCGTGGTTTGTTTCAATGATATTACCATGTACTTTCCTGGTAACTGTAGATTATAATCCTCTGCCCCCCATCAGGGTGTGTAATTTTGAACATGGTACCTGGTAAAAACTCCCATATCTACCTGATAATTAACAGGTAAATATCAGAGTTTTACAGAGTAGTTACCATGTAAGAAAAGTGTAATTGTACTGTAAAAGGAAGCGTGGTTTGTTTCAATGATATTACCATGTACTTTCCTGGTAACTGTAGATTATAATCCTGTGTAAATTTGAACATGGTACCTGGCAAAAACTCCCATATCTTCCTGATAATTATCAGGTAAATATCAGGGTGATATCAGAGTTTTACAGAGTAGTTACCATGTAAGAAAGGTGGAACTGTACTGTAAAAGGAAGCGTGGTTTGTTTCAATGATATTACCATGTACTTTCCTTTACATAAAGATACAATGCATTTTGTTACACTCTGTGACAAATACGCAAAAACATGTGAACTGTCAAAGAGACTAACTTTAATCCTCTTAATCTGCAAAACAGTGAACTTGAAGAGAGTAACTTCAATACTCTTAAAGGTATACGCAAACATTTTTTTTGTGTGTCTTGTCTCACTCCCGAGTCCATGACAGGCAGATAGACACCATCCTTTCAACTGTGCGTGCAGTAACAAGGGAGATACGGGCAGAGCTGGCGCACCGCTAATTAGCTTAGCTCAAACGCTGGAAGTATATAGACCGTGTTAGCCTGCCTCCACCTAAAGTCATCAGAGAAACTCTTCAGCAACTCTAAACGGAAACCGGCGGGCCGATCTTCGTCTCAGAGCTGACAAAACTCTCTGGTAAGACATCTTGAGCAGTCAAATGCCGTTAACAAGACGAGATCGGTCAAAACGGAGGGTTGAAGCAGAGACGGTTATTTTGGTTCAAGCGAGCTACATCGAGGGTAGGTTAGCTTCCTATTTCAAAACAAAAGCACAAATTATATCGTCATGGTTTTCTGTATGTAAAGAGCAACCGGTGTTTGGTTGGTCACACCGCAGCTTGAGTAGCGCCGAATTTGTCCTAACAAAATTGTAAACCACAGCTGGTATTTTGACAAATTAACGACACACTGCTGATCTAAACGTCTACTTTCTCACCTAAAAATGTTTGAAATGTCGATAAAGTGATATATTTACAGAGTTTAGAGCTAAAATGAAATCAGCTTCTGACTGCTGATTTCGGCTCAGGTAGGAGGCAGGCTAACACTACCCATACACTTACAGCGTTTAAGCAAAGCTAATTACGGACGATAGGGGCTCTGCCTTGTTACTGCACGCAAAGTCAAAAGGATGGTGTCTATCTGCTGGTCATGGACTCGGGAGTGAGGCAAGACACGGAAAAAAAATGCTGGCCTTTCCCTTTAAGTGCTAAACATACAATAACTTGCATATTAAAAAAGAAAATGAAAAGAAAAACACAAAGTGCAGAGCTTTTTGCCTCCTTCACATGTCCAGTCTACACATTTTGGCAAATTACATCCGTAAAAACTATAACCTATCCACACCCCACCCCACCCAACAGAGATGGGTGCTCCAAGGCTATCCCAGTGATGCTTCTCCCTAGCATGAGGACATACAGGTATTCTGTGCTACTGCTTGTGGTCGCCAGGTACTGCACCATGTTTGTTCCAGGCTGAAGAATAAAGAAAAAGAAAAAACAAGATTCAAAAATTAGTTTGTACAACAGGTTAGGTTCATCTCTACAGGTAATGCTGTACCAGACACTGTATCTGGAGTCTTAGCCCATAGCACATTTCTTTAGGCACATGTAACAGCCATCTCAGGTAGATATAAAATCTGTACACTGGGTACAGTAGCCCATACTGTATGTGCACAGCCAACAAACTATGCATCTCTGCATTTAACCCTTCAAATACCCATCTTGTTGATGCCCATGTGGTAGAAACAAATCATGAACTATATTTTTACAATAATGTTTTCGAAAATATCTATTTATTCCATTAATTTTTAATCAGGGCCCTATATGAATTCTGGGATGAGGGATTCCTTGATTTTTAGCCAGAAGTCGAAATCAAATAGCTATGCATTTTAGACAGGACAACACACAAACATATACTCACCATGCCTTGAGTGTCGATGAGAGGAGGCCACAATGTCATTTGCCAGCACTTCTCACCAGTTATACTGGGTTCTGTAGTGGGCAGAGAAAAGAAAGACCACAATAATCTCAAAATAGCAAACCCAAATACTCCAACCTAGCACCAACAAGCACTGCTAGCAAAACGTCTCTGCTGCTAGTCACTATGGTGACGTCCGTTACGCCCCCCTACCCCCCCCCCCTCCCTCCCTCCACTAACGACAAAGCAAAACAGTTTGAGCGCACATACACACACACGGCTAACAGAAAACAACACTCACCCTACACTCATAGACTTTGATAGACGGCTATGTGCAGCAGAAGCAGAGTAGGAGGGCTACTAGCACCACCAGATGTCCTGGATGTTAGCCAGTGCTGGTAGCAAGTCTCTTCCTCTTAGCAGCAGCAGCATCGCAAAGGAAAGGTGAGCTAGCTCGATGCTAACTTCGACTAGCGCTAGCAGTTAGCATCCGCTGCTAACACCCACTTCCCAACTCACCACAACGGTCCTCCTGTCAATTAAAACACAAGACTGGAGGCTACCGCCATTTCCTTTCCTTCACGGCCCTGACAATTGATGCTGCTGCTGCTGTGCTGGAAACTATCTTATCAGGCGAAAATAACTAGCTAGCTAGCAAGTTAGCAAGCAAGCAACACGAGGAAACAATGCCTGGCCGCAGAGTGAGGTGAAGTTTTTAAAGTAACACTAATTGGCTACCACATTAAACTACCAAGTCTGTAGGCTAATAATTATAAGTTTACTTACCAAACACTGTTTTCTGAAGCTGGAGGTCGTCCAAATCTCAGCCCAATCTGTTGGGTCGAAATATTTAACCCAACTTGGAGTTTTTACCAGGTACCATGTTCAAAACACCCTGATGGGTGGTAGATGATTATAATCTACAGTTACCAGGAAAGTACATGGTAATATCATTGAAACAAACCACGCTTCCTTTTACAGTACAGTTCCACCTTTCTTACATGGTAACTACTCTGTAAAACTCTGATATTTACCTGTTAATTATCAGGTAGATATGGGAGTTTTTACCAGGTACCATGTTCAAAATTACACACCCTGATGGGGGGCAGAGGATTATAATCTACAGTTACCAGGAAAGTACATGGTAATATCATTGAAACAAACCACGCTTCCTTTTACAGTACAGTTCCACCTTCCTTACAGGGTAATTCACAAGGTTTTACCTGATAATGTAAATTTTAACTACTGGGTAATTAGAAAGTAATTACTTGGTAAATAGTTGCAAGTTATACCCTCACTGTCACTACACAGGTTGACTGGTAATACATAATCTATAATTCCTGGATAAATACCTGGTAGTTTTCCGTATATTTCTAGTAAATACTAGGTAACTAGTTGATATTTACCAGGTAAATATCAGGTAACTACCACGTAAATAAGTGGTAGTTACCAGGTAAACATGTGATGATTTGGGGTAAATACCTGGTAATTACCAGGTAAATATCTAAGTTATTATCACCCTAACAAAGTCACATAAAGACACATTCAGTGGGTTTACAATATGCAATTGCAGGATATCTACCTGGTAATTATTGGGTAAATACAGGTAATTTGTTGGTATTTACCAGATAAATATCCGGTAAATATTTTTAACTACCGGGTTTAAAATCTACAATAGACAATTACTGTGTATCTACCAGGAAATTATTGGGTAAATGCCTGGTAGTAGTCAGGAAAAATATCTGTAAATACTGGGTAATTACCTTGTAATTACCTAGTAAGTACTTGGTAATTACAATGTAATTGCATTTAATTACCTGGTTATTACCTAGTACTACTGAATAATATTCCTTTACAAAATAAAAGATGCATACTCCTCTGCCACTGCATTATAATTGATGCGTTCACTTGTGAGCAGTACAGTGCTTAAAGTAAGGATTCAGAGTGACCCCCTTTAATTTTACACCATTTTTTTTGTTGCAGTTTGATGTTCAAAGTTAATAATTGCACAAACCCAGAATTATAGAATTTTTTATTGAAAATGAAAAACTAAAATATCACATGAACATAAGTATTTCAGACCCTTTGCTGTGACACATACAGTAGGTCACTCAGGTCAATTCCTTTTGTTCATTTTTGAGATGGTTGTGGCTGTGTTGAATTAAATAGTTTGGACAAGATTTGGAAGGCACACGCCTGTCTAAATAAGACTTTACAGCTCCAGTGCATATCTGAGCAAAATGAGGAACTGCCCAAAAGGTTCACAGCCAGAACTGTAGCAAGACACAAATCTGGGCAAAGGCTACAAAAAATTCTGAGCACAGTGGCTTTCATCATTATTACTTGGAGGAAGTTTGGGTCAACCAGGACTCTTCCTAGAGCTCGCTGTCCGGCCAAACTGAACAGTTAGCGGAGAAAAGCCTTGGTTAGAGAGGTAACCCAGAACCCAAAGGTCACACTGGCTGAGCTCCAGAGATCCTGTGTGGAGTTGGGAGAAAGTTCCAGAAAGACAACGATTGATGCAGCCCTCCACCGATCTGCTATATGGCAGAGTGGCCCAACGAAAGCCTCTCCTCAGTGCTAGACACATGAAAGGCTGCATAGATTTACAAAAACCACCTAAAGGAGTCCCAGGCTGTCAGTAACTTTATGCAGCCTTCCATGTGTTTAGCACTGAGAAGAAGCTTTCGTCAGGCCGCTCTGCCGTATAGCCCAGATTGGTGAAGGGCTCCAGCAATGGTTGTCTTTCTGGAACCTGTTCTGTCTCTATTACATCTTTTTCTTTCTTTCTTGTGGAAGTTAGCATGCTAACCAGCTTTCACATCTCTTTCTGATAGCGACTCACTCTAATCTGCCTTGAAGGTGTAACGGTCCTCAGAGGCTATCTTCAAAATGCAACAGTGGCTAAAGGTCACCACCTCCTGCTCCCAGTGAGGAACCACATACATTAAATCCTTGACCAAAAAAAAAAAATCCTTCCTGGACTCTGGATGTCTCTGCTTTGCAGTCCTGGCTTCTTCTTCACTGTTGGGTGGGCAGAAGATTGTTCAGCTAGCAAGTAGAGTTAGCAGCTTTCAACATTTTATTTCATGGATGAAGGAGCCTTGGCTCTTAACCTACCCAATGTGCAGTTGGTCCTTCTCTGTTCTATAAATGCCTTTCACACAGTGCGCTGAAATTCAGAGATAATTCTGTTAACATTTCTCACCTATTTAATTTGCATATAAATGAAGAGAAGTCGCAGGCTTCTATTGTAAATAACCACTCATTAACACAAAATGTTTGTGAGTTGTTTTTTTTGTGTGTGTGTGTGTGTTTTTCATGGGGACTTGGGGAAAACTGTCAGCATCTTTGTTTTTGTCTTTTCTCTTTTTTTATGTTTTATATATATATTATGCTTAAATGATTCCAGGGCATCTGAAAATCACTGAGGTATAACAGTTTGCTCACCAGTGCAGACCTGGGTGTTGTCCCCTGCAGCCATGCCTCGGGTTGGTTGGTTTAATGAACTCAGTTGGCAGTGCAGGTGGAGACTGGCAACAGATCACAGTCTGGCCGCTACCACTGGTCATCTGTGGTGCTCTCTCTGCTGTAATACTGCTTTTTTTTATGGTAATAAATAATTAAAATCTCTTCCAAGTTACTGGAACAAACTGTTTTAAACAATGGTGTCAAATTTATCTTAAATACAGAGGAGATTTAGTTCACATGGATGACATTCAGGCCTAATTACTTGTCTCTTGGTTTTAAAGAAACTATAATATTCAACCCGACACTGTTCTTTCTGTCGCTTTTATGTCATTTTTCAGTGATGACTTTTCCAAAATCCATTATTCAAATCATGTTAAGAAATTCTGTGAAAGCCTGCACTGTAATTTTCTCCAGCTTCATCTGATCTCCTGTGACTCCCTCTCTTGTAGTCCCGGGAGCCCCTGGCGCTGTGTGACCTGAAAGCAGAAGTATCACCAAGGATCTCGGCTGAGGACTTGATTGACCTCTGTGAACTGTCACTAGCTGCGCCCACCAAGCGGACCAAAGCTGGCAAGCCCAAAATTGTTGCTGCCGACATCCGCAGTGTTGAGGAGTATCCTTCCCATTTTTGTGTGGCTGTGCAATGACACTTCTTTGCCTAAACAGTGATGTCATTTCAACACAAGTACATTGCTCAATTTTCTTCAGTTGTCAGCTTTGCAGATCAGGTCAACCAAATTGCATCCCACAAAACCAAAGCAACACATTTCTTATCTTATATAGGCTAGTGTTTTCTGAATGAGAGCCTTACCAGTGTTTAGTCTGACTGAACTCTCCCCAGAGCAAAAGAGGCTGAGTCATTCTGGCAAATCTGGGGTGAATGGGCACCAGGGGGTCTTTGGCTGCAGTCAAGATATAGTACAGGCCACAAAAATGAATGAAATAAAAGTCTAAAAGAAAACAATAGAGAAACAATGAAATAATAATAATAAAAAAAAAAACTCTTGATCCATTTATTTCTGACAGGTCCATGTGGAGCTTGGCTCTGATGACATAGACTGGTTATTTCTTGCCGTTACGGTTAATGTGTGAAATAGAGCAGGCAGTAAGTCTGATGCAATATCAGGTGTGTGTGGAAATCTGCGCATCAATATTTTGTCTGGCTGCTTTGCAACTGTTTTATAGACACAATCATACCCAGTGAAGATTTCTCTACTCAACTCTACTCAACTCAACTAAACTCAACATTATTTATATACTGTAGCACTTTAAAACAACCGTAATTGAAAACAAAGTGCTGTACAGAGACATAAAACAATTAAAGCACTAAAATAAATAAAACAAAATAAAGTAAAACAGTTGTTTCATTATTTCAAAAGCAATCAAAAACAATAAAAACAGTTGTTTCATTTTTTTAAAGCAATTAGAAACAATAAAACAGTAAATAAAAGCAGGACCATAAAACACTAAAACAAGAGTAAAGTCTCATGTGAGTTGAAAGCCAGGGAGTAAAAATGGGTTTTAAGACTGGTTTTAAAAATGGAAAGATTAAATTATACAATTCACCAAATCATAACATATGTTATCTCAAGGAGCTGTAGGTTAAATTCAAGATATTTCCTCTTTATTGAGGGAAACCCAACCCAGCTCAGAGTGGGAGGCCAGCCACCTGCCTCAACTAGTTTGGTTTACAAGGAGCGGCATAGGGAAAAGAATAAAAGGAGAAACATAGCTCATTGCATCATGGGAATCACCCAGCAGTTTAGCTCTACATAACGAAGGGGAGGTTCATGACCCACCTGAGTCCAACATAACGGCCATAATGAGAAAGACTGGGAGAACAGGTTTGATAGCCAAATGTTCTACCTCCTGTTGTAGTCTTAAAAACCCAAAGAACAGCCAATGCAGAGAAGCTACAACAGGGGAGAAGTGAGTTTGCTGTCAGTGCTCATGCTGCAGGATTTTGAATCAGCTGGAGGTTTTTCACTGAGTCAAATGCTGAACAGACACCTGGGGTTGTCCTTCTGTTCTTCTATTAATGGAGAACAATAGGAGGTTGTGGCTTCACTGAGGCTTTTTTACTATCTTTCCAAGCCTTTTGAAATTCTCCCAGTTTACTGGGACACTATTTCTTTTATAGCTTTCTTGAAAATCTGCTTCAGATCACGTGTTCCTGAGTTGTACCATGGAACTAGCCTCCTCTGACTCACTGTCTCAGAGAAGCCGTAGTGTCTAGCACTCTTGTATTAACAAGATCATCAGCTTGTGTGGGACGAAAGTTCAGATAGCTACTCTCTATTGTACTACTATGATTTACTCAAAATAAGATGAAAAATAAAGTAATTTGCATGAAAAAATATCAGTGGGAATTTTCTGGCTTATATGTGTATGTCTAGATTGTGTTAGTGGCTGTAAAGAAAATCTTTAAATAAGATCCATGCAGGAGTTATTTGTGCCTTAGGCTTCTTATGGAAACAAATCAAAAAGAAGCACCATACCACCATCAACCCATTGGATTAGCCTCTAAATTAATTGCTGTGGGACGGGGAAACCCTTTGCTCTTCAGGTGATTTGCTCTGCATCACATGAATAATAATTGAAACTCTAGAAATTCTGTCACTTAACATTTAACATTTTGGAGGAACCACCCCATGGCTCCTTTGTACAGATAGCTCTCAGTTTCTTGTACTTTCTTCCAGGCCTAGAAACGTCTTAATTTTGGGTTCACAGCAGTGATCTGTGCTGCCCAGAATTGGCACTGAGTAGATTTTGCCTACAGCGGTCTTATTGTTTCTTAAAGTGGTTGCTTTCAATTAGGTGTGTGCTGAGAAAATGTGGTGAGTTGCTTAATGAGCCGTATTCGTTTAACTTATTGTTATTTGTGATAAAGCAATGAGTCCTCAAATCTGACTCATCCCTTTGATGCTGTTCCACATCACCCTCTGGTTGTTGTTGAAAATTTTATTTTTTTGTCATCTCTACCAAAACAATGTATAAATGTTGATTTCCTTATGCAGCACATTCTTTGCTGCTGCTTCTTGTTATGAAACAGTCTAATATGCTCAGTTCTGTTGAAACATACATGTACCATCCAACTACATGTGCAAAACCTGCAGGACAGGTAATCTCTGACATTCAGTAGCTGTTCAGTTATTTGCAAACATATGACAAAACAAGTTTGCCTTTTTCAGTCTTACTAATTGATCTGCTTTACTTATGTGCCGCCGCATTCTGCAACCTTCAGTTTAGACCTTCATATCTGCCCACAAGCTGCTCCAATACTTCCTGGAGTCTGAGTAACAGTCACATGAAGCAGTAGACCAAGCAAAATGCATTCTCCTAGCCTGAACCTTTTACTTTCCACAATATGTTTGATCTTTTTTTTTTTGTAAAAGTCACCTGACAATCACAATCAGTATTTCTATGTGTAGAATGTACAGCTGTCAGCAAAGGAAACATTTTCAGGCTTATCAATATCTGAGTATCCAGGATCAAGTATTCTTTTATGAGAAAATGTAGCTGCTTTCTTATGCTTCAATAAAAAAAAAGTTAGCTGCATTGATCAAAAAGCTGAAAACATGTCAGCTATTTTTCATGTAGGTCCCATCCAAATAAATTCCCTGTAACTTCCTCAGATTAAAAATGGAAATGTCTGCTGCTTGCTACATTCATTAATCTTTTTTATCCAACTTTTTTTTGTAGCTCTCCACAAAATTCCATTATTATATAAATTAATTTTGCTTTTTTCAGATACACAGTTTCTATTTATTACAAGGCATATGGTGGCCCCAAAAACCCTCTCTATATAAAAGGAGTGAGCTACATTCTTCAGCTCATCATCATTTGAGTGGTAATTGTTTCAGAGGTTAAAGAGCCATTAATCAATAAGGATTAGTGGGCAGAGTAAGGATTTTGAAGTTTTGAAGTAGTTCTTCTTGCTGAAATCCTGCACCAGAGCCTCCTGATAGACAGGCTCCTCAGGCTCAAAGAAGGGGACAAAGGGGATTTGACCACTGTCACATGACTTGGCAACCTGTAGTGTGATCTTGGGGAAAAGTCTGCTGTTGGTAGCAGTGGATCAATTAAGACTTTTGCAGGAGGAAATCAGCGTTATTTAGATTAAGGTGTATTAGAGCCTGCATCATTATCTTCTATAAAACATGGGGCACACCTAACCCTAATCACAGGGTTCAGTGTCACACAATAGGATTTGTCAGTTGAGTTGGTGAATCACACTGTACAGTGCATGTAGCAGCTGGTATGTGTAAGTGATCATGGTAATGTGACAGTGAGAGAGACGTCGAGCACCACTTTTCTTGAAATATTCAGCAATAATGTCAATAGCTGCAATTTCAGAAATAGGACAACCTAATTTTCTCAAGAGTTATTATTCAATTATATACCGCTTTTTCAGCAAATCTTGCATGAAGATGGGAGTTTTTTTCTTTTTCTTTTCTTTTCTCTTGCTGACCCTCTTGTTAGTGTACATCTCCTACGTCTCTCATTCCCCCACCTTCTTCGGCCCCCTCAATTAGCAGATCTATCTTTTTGCACACCACTTCCTCAAAACTTGTTTGTAACGTCATGCATGTTAGGTGTCCTTTATATTAAATGTCAGTCTGATACCTGGTGGTATGGTACAGTAATTGATATCTTTAAGAGTGTCATTTAATTAATTTCTGTGATATGATATATGATAAAAAGAAAAATCATGCTAATATTTTCTTTGTGGGCAGATGTCCTCAGCAGGCGTTGTACTTGTTAAACCGCGGTCCTTCTCCTTAACTTCACCACCTCCAGCTTCAGCAGAGGCCATATTTCTCGCAGCATCAACATTCCCTTCAACACAGTGTTCAGCCCTGATGGGGAGCTGGTGCAGTGTCCTGCAACAGGAGTCCTCCAGAACTACAGAGGACGTGTCATTGTAGTCATCAGCCACGCCATGAAGAGTGCTGCTATGGTGAGAAAGCAGATACTATACACCTGTGTAGAGTACACCACATCAGTTTACACACTACTTAGTTTTCAAATGAGCATTACCATGGACTGAAATTATGATTTAGGCTTAGACCTGTAAGGTCATTCATCAGTTATTTTTCTTAATTTCACATAATACATTGGTGCCTATTTTTGCTCCATATTAGAGAAGGTGTTAAAGAAGGTAAAAAATTTTGTATATTTAGTCTTGGAAAGAAAATCCATCTCTTGATGATGAGATGTTGTAAGACTTTTGTAATGTCTTCGATGGACAGATTTTGACATTGCATTAAAGTGCATTTAAAATGATAATGAGAGAACAGAAGTAAATGCAGGTATATAATCAAGGTTCACACCTCACAAGAGCTAGTTCAAAGTTCAGTTCACACAGAATAAAATGAGTTTTGGTTCTTAGTTAAATTTTGAATTATGTTCACAGTCTTTAAAAATGAACTAGTTCACGTTCATTTCTTCCGTTTTTTATTAATGAGCTGCTCTGAGCTGTTCTTTTTCAGTAGACCTCATTGCCATCCATCCCCAACCCCCAATTATTGCCTTATTACTACAAATTCCCGGATGGATAATACCTTAAAAAGCCAGGAAAAAACAATACGAGTATATGTTCTAGTAATTCAACAATATATCTCAAAACAGGACAACTCAGTCTGTCAAAACAGAGGAACTCAAATCAGATTGGTATACAAATATAATTCAGCAGTATGTACATTTTTTATTATGCAGTGTGGAGCAGTTCAAAAACATGGAATAGATTGCAGGCTGCTATGCTCCACCGCTGGCTTCATTACAGGCACACAAGCCCTGATTTCACATGTTCTTCCTCTGCTTAATGCTTTTTGGTGGTTGGTGAGCAGCTCTTTGATGTGTCATGTTCATTAGCTGTGAATAGGTTCAACCAGTTCAACATTCATTGACAACCAACAATCATGAGTTTGTTCAGTAACTTTTTTGGCGTGGTCATGCACAACACCAAGAAAGAAGTTACATTTCCCAGTAGTAGTAGTGCGAATAGTAGACAGCTCAATAAAAATAAAGATATTGCACCTTTTGAAGGAGTTGACGCCCTTCATGGACGATGCAAAGGTTAAAGGGATAATAGCATTTTTTTTAAAGTGGGGTTCGACAAATAGCCCCAAAGTACTTTAATTGCAGTAGAAGACTCTCTGCACTCCTCCCGTTAGCAACGCAAGCCCATTGCCCTGCCCAGAGATTTACAACATACAGTGTTGTGAACAGACCCAAAGAAACGGCCTACTTTCGCAGCCTAAAAGAGGTTTTACCTGAAAAAAAATACACAGTTCCATTGTTCGCTATAATAAATTTTTTTCCAGCCCCTCAAAGTGCAGGAAAAACGCAGTTTTTACCAACTGCTGATCGGCGGGCGCTAACCCTGGGCGGAGGGATACGTGAGTTGGCTAGGTCCAAATAAAAACTGCGTTTTTTTCTGCACTTTGAAGGGCTGGAAAAAATTATATTATAGCGAACAATGGAACTGTGTATTTTTTTCAGGTAAAACCTCTTTTAGGCTGCGAAAGTAGGCCGTTTCTTTGGGTCTGTTCACAACACTGTATGTTGTAAATCTCTGGGCAGGGCTATGGGCTGGTGTTGCTAATGGGAGGAGTGCAGAGAGTCTTCTACTGCAATTAAAGTACTTAGGGGCTATTTGTAGATCATACAACCCCACTTTAAAAAAATGCTACTATCCCTTTAAGAAGAGCTCCTTCAATGTAAAGGTTAAGGAGGACATCTGTACTATCCTGTGCTGTACTGTACCTGTTGGTGTCGGTGTTGTTGTTGGTGTGCACGGTATGTGACCTGTGATGTACTGTAAGTGAAATGTGGAACATAGCTGGTCCACCACCCTGGGGACAGTCAGTATTGATGTCCTTACTCACCTGATTCCCATGTTGACAGAGATCACACCAGTCAGTGCCCTCCATGACACTCTCAAAACTTTAGTTAGGAAAATGTTCTAGTTTTTACTGTAGCCCTCTATAATGACAGTTCCATAATACTGGATGGAAAGTACTTTTTCCACCTTTACCTCCCCGGGGTTAGAATCCTAATTTGCTAAATGTCTGGTTTATTCTTTCCAAATGCCATGTTATAATTTCAGGTATGTAATAATAATGATAATATACCTCCATGTTCAGAAGACTAAGTCCTTCATTATTTCTTGAGGTGAGGATTATTTTTTTCATACTCTTTAATGTTTCATACCCAATTTTCTTTTTTTCAAAGGAGGTTAAATCGAAAGCAACTGGACCCAATTGTTTATCGAAGCATACAATTCAATTTTGGGGCAGCAAACATCTTAATGGTATAAATTAAATGTTTATTAGTTTCCATTTATCCATGTTTACCTCCTTTTTAGGTTAAGGTTAATTCCAACTGGAATCCACTTAAACTGGTGTTTAAAACCCCCTGTGGCACATCTAAATCCCCCCAGTTTACTGTTCTATTTTTAGACTTCTTGTGGCAGTGCCTTAGGGATGGCAATGTCAGTCTGTTGGTTCAGACTGAAATATTTCAACAACTATTGGATTGCCATGAAATTTTCAAGAGACATTCTTGGTTCCTAGATCCCAGATCCCAGATACTGCAGCATTATCAGTCTGAGCATGTTGCCCTCCTCTCAAAGCGCCACAGTGCTTAAGTAGGCTACTGTATAAGGCTGATATGGCTATAGGCTCTGGTAATCTTGGTTTAGGGGTATTCGACAAAAAAGACGTAAAACTGGTTTCTAGATTGGCTGCTGATCGTTGTAACAGTCAAAAATGTCGTAAAAAATCAGTTTTATTTTATTTCCTTGTTTTATTTTATTTACTTCCTTGTGAGGGGGTGTTTTGTTCAGCAGGTGACTGAGAATATGTGGGTAAAATGAGTGGTTGGGTAAACAGAGACACAAAATCAACAGAAGTTAGTTCGTACTTCTTTGACTCCAGATTTTTCATGGAATGTCTCGTTAGTGTCAGGGGGCAGTGAGAGGGCAGTGAAGATAGACCTCAGGGTCAAATCGTCTCCTTTTAAATCCCTCTGATCATCCACTGGATCACTCTGGCATCATAGACAAACTGCACAAGAGCAGGTGTTTAAAGACTTATCCTAATCCCAGACCAAAAGAAATGTTTTTTTTCTTATTCTGAAATATTTCAGCATCTTCTCAATGGATCAGCACAAACTTCAAACATCGGCTGGATATTGTAGTTTTTCAGAAATGTTCTGACATCTTAATTTAATTTTGGCGTATGATCTAATGATGAAGGTGTTTTTTAATTTTAATTTTAGTTTTAATTATTCAAGATGAATTGTTCTGTTGTCTGTTTAAGAGCTAACCTGCTCACTGCAGAGATAGACGGCAGTCCTCATTCTGCTCTGCAGCCTTAGCGAGCTGGGTGTAAACGGCACATGTAGACGTTCTCAACAGAGTAGAATAAAAACAACCAGACAGTGATGGTGTGACATCAAGAGTTCAACTGAATCTATGAGGATACTTGCATCGCAATACAGATGGTGGATAGCAATTTGTTTGATTGTTGATCTTTTTTTGGGCAGATCACCCAGGCACAGTAAAGGATGTTTTTTCTTTCTTCCTTTAAAGAAAAAAAAGACATTAGGACATTAGCCAAGGCTGAAACTGTATTTTGCATAAATCATTGACATTTTCATAACACAAGAATAACTTTGCTCGCTTCAGCGTAACAGAGCAGAGAACTGTATTGATCATTATAAATTCTCCTTTTGTGCTCTCTTCGGAATAAATTAGCCAAACATAAATTTAAAAACTCAGCAGGGTTGTTGCTTCAGGCAGTATCCTAATTTAGAGAAGATGTCCTCCTTCCATATGTTCGAAAGTAAAAGAGAAAAATAAAAAGTTCTCTTTAATTGAGGATATAGTCCTGCATTTTTTAGGAAGCAGCAGCAGGCTCTTTCTGTCTAACTCCAAAAACTGTGACAGAGTAATAGGCACATGTTCCTAGTCCTCTGCAATTTCTGGTTTGTACTTACGATATGCAGTGTTGTTAATTTGTTAATAATTACTTATATTATCAGGTGTTCTAACTAAAGCAACTTGCCATAAAATATGATGACTATTAATCAAAGCTATCAGTTGAAATGGTTTGGAAAGTGTCTAAAGATGTACAGTAAAACCACATACTGATTCACACAAAACACCTGACCGACCGCATAGGCCTACTTGAAATTCCATATTTGAGTTGTATGGCAAAGCCCAGTAATTCATCAGACCTTTCAGTCACACAGGTCATGAAATTAAAGGTCACTTAAAGGACTCAATTGTGTTTAAATGTCATTCACATTACTGAGCACCGCACCAGTGGCATTATCATTACCTCTGGGGCAAAACAATGAGTCCACTCAATGTGTGGTCAGGCTTTACTGTAAACCTTTAACATTTAAACCTTATTGGCATTCAGAAGTAAGGCAGATTCTTCTGAGCGTGCATATTACAGCTAATTGAATCTGAAATTATAAAACTTTACCTCACATGACTGACACATGGCTGAATTGAAATGAGAGAATGAATCTATTCTTTCTGCATGTAAATTGTTGCACTTTGTTGTTACACGTTTTTCTTTTTTCTCTTCTTTTTTTGTATTTTAATTACTCCACCACCTTCCTTTACCTTGTGGGACAGATTACTGGAAGTCCGAACTCTTGGTAACAGATTTCATGACACAACTGAATTTCATTCATCTGCCAGTTTCAGGTTTTGTAATATTTATCTGTGATGACACAGAAGCAGAGGTTTCATAATATTTCATAACATTGCTGTGGCAGAAAAACAAGACTTTGGTATCACCATCAATCATTGGGTACAAATGTTAGATGGTCAGAACATGTTCCAACTTCTATCTTATCTGTTGGCATCATTCCAGTAATATGCTTCTTCTTAAGAAATTTCTTTTGTGCTAACCCAACCCTCTCATTAATCCCTTACTTGTCTGGGCACACTTATACACTTGTTACAGTGCGCCAGTGTGCAATGCATTACAACTACCACAGGTGTTTCTTAATTGTCAAAGGGTTGTTGTTGCATAAAAGTTGTATTCCCATGTTAAAGAAACTACATGATGAGCGTCAGGAAATGATTGACCTATAAGTATGGTTCAGTGGTGGGAGAAAAAATAAATATCTTTCTCTCCTCTTCATTTCTTCCCAGTTTGCAACACATTTGGTCAAGGTAAATTTCCCACGGGTTTGTATCTTGGACGGAGGAATCAACAAACTCAAGCCCACTGGACTCCTCACCGTCCCCTCCCCTCAGATCTGACCCTGCTCTTCAGCCTTACATTAACACAAGGGACAAATGGAAGTACTTGTTTTTTTTTTTGCATTTCAAGCTGATACTGAAATGAAACGAAAAAAAAAAAAAAAAACATTATTGCATATAGTCTTTTTTTAACACATAAAATAAAAATTGTGCTTCAAGATGGAACTGCATTTCCATGAATACTTACATGGCATTACTAGTGTTTTACTATTTCTTTTTCAAAACAAGAATTAATGAACCTGTTTATTTCTTAATTTCTGGACCATTGCACTGATTCTTTGAGCTGCCTGTTGTTGTACGTCAATCTCTGTTCTGACCCTGAGCCACATGATCATGAGAACTGTTTAAAATATTCTTGTGAGTAACAATAAATACAGTGAATTTAACATTTGTTGAGTTTATTAGGGCCCGAGCGGCGACTGCAAGTCGCCCAGCGAAAGCCCTATTGAAATCGCGCTGTTTATTATTAGGGCCCGAGCGGCGACTGCTGTCGCCCGGCGAAAGCCCTATTGTTTCTGCTATGTTTATTATTATTCTTTCTTTCATTCTTTTTCTCTCAAAAGGATCGCATTTTTGGAGGCTTCAACATGCCCCAAAACGCGTAAATTTTGGCATGCACATCAGGACTGGCGAAAAATTTGATATTTTAAAGTCGTTGGAAATGGGCGTGGCCAAATGGCTAAATAGCGCCCCCTAGAAAATTTCAAAACATCAGCCCCGCCTTTGTGTGTCACCTAGACGCATGAAATTTGGTGGGCTTATAGAACATGGCAAGACGCACAAAAAAGCCTCTTATGTCATGGTGAAATCACAACAGGAAGTCGGCCATTTTGATTTGAATTTTTGACCTGTTTGATCTATCTCCTCCTAGGGATTTTGTCCGATTGACTTCAAATTGGCTAGAGACCACCGAGATGCCACTCTGATCAAAAGTTGTGCTCCGCAGGTCTCTAGGTCAAAGGGCGTGGCTTCTGGGGCCTTGAGGATTTTGGCGACTTTTCGTTTGCTCGCCATTTCACCTTCGAACAGCTCTCACACCCACATACTTTATCTGATCAGCTTCAAACTTGCTGGACATGATGACGGCTCCGCCCTGAACGTCCCCATATATTAATTTCCTACGTCACTCATAGCGCCCCCCGGTGGTAACAGGAAGTGGCCAGGTTTTACCTTAACGTGTGCTGATGGCACATAGTTGACCCCATCAACTTCATTCCACTTCTAAAACATGCAGACTAATGGTACAGACACACCAACTCCGTCAACCGACGTTCAGTCAACGGATTCCATTCATGTCTATGTAGAGCAGGAGCTCCGGCCGGGCGGGGCAGATGGATACAGCAGGAGGAGTTGACGGCCCCGTCGCCGTATGTGAATTTGCATAAAGTTCGATAGATTGAACTTTATGCAAATGAGGTCCGTCCAACGCAATGCGGCCGGCTCCAGAAACTTCGTTCAAACTATCAAACTAGGCGGTGTTGATCAAATATAAATCCAGATTCTGTTACTGCACTACACATTTCCCGCCTCAAATGTTTTCAGAAACATACTTTAGTGTGTTGTTTAACTGTAAAATGAGATCGTTTGTGACCCGGCCGCCATGTTGGAAACGGCAGAGCGAAACTCAAGCTCGGCACTACGTCACATAAACGTCACATAGTCCTGCCCACTCGCTGCAGCGCTCGCCGGTCCGTTGTGGCCGGATCCGTCGCCGCCGGAGTTGGTGTGTCTGTACCATAAGGTGGTGAAGCTACATCATGAACGCTGTGAAGCTACGAGTAATGGCGTCCGTG
This sequence comes from Trachurus trachurus, assembly GCF_905171665.1. Classification (NCBI taxonomy): domain Eukaryota; kingdom Metazoa; phylum Chordata; class Actinopteri; order Carangiformes; family Carangidae; genus Trachurus; species Trachurus trachurus. Next base: position 21,892,228 of record NC_139891.1, on the reverse strand, counting down.
TGGGGGCGTGGCTACGATTCCTCGCCATGAACATACGTTTGGCTTTTTGATGGCTTTAATGAACTCGTATCAACATGAAAATTGGTACACAGGTCCAGGGTCACGACCTCAACGTCTTAATATGCTCATAGGCAATCTCACTCATTCGCCCCCTAGTGGAAACAGGAAGTGGCAAATTTTACATCAACATTGTCCGATATCCACGAAACTTCACATGTGTGATGAGGGACTGACCCTGAACACACCTGCACGCATCCCATTACTGCCCCCTAGTGGACGAACCATTAACTGCTCATAACTCCCTCATGCTTTGTCCGATTCACTCCAAACTTCACATGAGTGATGAGGGGCCGCCCCTGAACGCACCCGCCCACAACTGCTTAGCGCCACCTGGTGGATGAACAAAACATTGCAGCCCAGGCATGCCTCAGGCCCCGCGGTCGCATGGGTGAGCGAGGGCCCGTCATCGCCGCTTGCGGCTTTAATTATTATTCTTGCCGCTATTCGTGCCTCGATTTCGCCCCTTTCCCCAACTGGAAAAGTTGTCTACTTTTGCACGGACGTCCGGCCTGATCCGAAATTCGATATTTTGTGGTGGTCGCACACGGTCGATGCGAAATGGCGAAATAGCGCCCCCTACAAACTTTCAAAATCCCCATAGGGAAGTCGGGTCACTTTGTCCCACGCATACAAAATTTGGTACACATATGTATTATACCCAGATATGCAAAAAAGCCTCTTGACCTTTTGACCTCAACCCAACAGGACGTCGGCCATTTTGGTTTTGATTTTTCCCGCCTAAAATTAACTCCTCCCAGAGCGTTCGCCCGATCAAGTTGAAATTAGGTACACCACATCTCCAGACCTAGCTGAGCTTATCTTGTGCTCCGTGAGTCCGTAGGTCAAAGGGCGTGGCTGCCAGCGCTCAATTAACTTTGGCGTGCTCGCCATGTAATACGAGTGGCTCTCACGCCCACATACTTCATCCAATCAACTTCAAACTTGCTGGACATGATGATGGCTTCGCCCTGAACGTCCCGATATATTAACTTCCCACGTAACTCATAGCGCCCCCCGGTGGTAACAGGAAGTACACTAAAATTCATTAAAAATACGTAGTTGACCCCATCAACTTCATTCCACTTCTAAAACATGCAGAACCAGTTGGTGAAGCTACATTATGAAGACTGTGAAGCTACGAGTAATGGCGTCCCTGTGGGGGCGTGGCTACCATCAATTCCTCGCCATGAAAATACGTTTGGCTTTTTGATGGCTTTAATGAACTCGTATCATCATGAAAATTGATACACAGGTCCAGGATGGAGACCTCTTCCATCTGATAGGGGTGTCGCTCATGTGGCCCCCTAGTGGAAACCGGAAGTGCCATTTTTTGCATAAACATTGTCCGATTTCCACGAAACTTCACATGTGTGATGAGGGACTGACCCTGAACACACCTGCACGCATCCCATTACTGCCCCTAGTGGACGAACCTTTAACTGCTCATAACTCCCTCATGCTTTGTCCGATTTCCAAGAAACTTCACATGTGTGATGAGGGACTGACCCTGAACACACCTGCACGCATACCATTACTGCCCCCTAGTGGACGGACTTTTAACTGCTCATAACTCCCTCATGCTTTGTCCGATTCACTCCAAACTTCACACGAGTGATGAGGGGCTGCCCCTGAACGCACCACACCACATGCGGTGACTGCCCCCTGGTGGACGAACGAAACATTGCGTTTTTGGCCTCCTTCCGGGTTTTTTCTCCATTTCTGCTCCGCGCCACGGCCCCGGCGTGCCTCAGGCCACGCGGTGGCATGGGCGAGCGAGGGCCCGCCATCGCCGCTTGCGGCTTTAATTGCATTTGCTTTGCTTACAAGTCACTGAATAATCTGAATTTAAATATAATTACTCTTAAAACTATCAGTTAAATCTCAGTGCACTGTGAAAACACTGTTGTTGTAGAGAAAGAGAAAAGCTTTGTTAGGTTTAAGTAATGCATTATAGGGGAGACCAGGGATGATTGTAACACTTTTTGCCTCAGCTCCTATAACTTGCAGAGTGTTCATGGTAGGGCTGTCAAATTTTGACAATAAGGGCTCTAGTTTTGCATAGTCGGTTTGGCAGTTTGGTAGACCGAGGTGCACCGAAATGGATGTGGCGGCGCAGCAGGGGAAGGTGTCGTCAGATTCAGTTTGGCGCAGTGACAGTTTTGTGCCATAAAACTGCGCCGAAGGTGCATTGAAAGCTCGCCAGCCCAGCTCCAACCTGGTCGACTCTCGGCACAAGTCAAAGCGCAGCGGTGCAGTGGTAGTTTGGCTAGTTTGGCTACCACTGCAAGGTCTCATTACTGGTGGCTGAATGAAGAATATTGTCAGTGGTGTGGATCCAAACATTAGAAGAGCTGTCTTAAAGAACATATTCTGATAATACCAATGAATGGTAACCTTCAGCAGAAGGTCAGAAGCAGCTAATAATCCACGTCAAATTTCAGGAAAGATGATTGACACTTAATAAAACAACAAAGGTAAAAGCTGATACAACCATCCCCACCCCTGTCAGTCAATGTTTGACTAGCTGTACCAGCATGGTGGTTTGAAATTAATATCAATCAAATAACTCACATTTTACATGCTCTTTCATTGTATTCAAGTTAACTAATTCAAACTTCAGCAGTATTGTTGATAGTAACTTGTATTTATTAAGATGCTGGTGAGAATCCGACTCTGCCTCATATTTTTTCTTTTGTCTTTTAATGAAGTCTGGGTATACTGCTGAAGTGAATAGCCCCTCTGGGATAAATAAAGTTGTCTAAAGTATGAAGTCTAATCAAAATTTTTTACTTGGTCCAAAATATTAGTTTCTTACCTAAAAAAAAGTTTTTTGCCTGAAAAACCAACACATGTCTTCTTCATACAGCCATGCAAATTCACATGCAGGCGTCAATAAGGGACACATGATATTCATCACATAACTCTAATGTCATCCCGTATTGGTGAAAGTGATGCTGTTACAACCACCCCTTTGTTACAGCCATCTCCGGTCTCTCCAACACACTATTGCACAACCCTGTGGTTTTTCAGGTAACTGCCAACACATGTCAGTGAATATGTTTTCTTTTTGGATGCTCCCACAAAAGTCAATGTATAAAAAGAGAAACCTGTGTTGATTTCAAGACAGATACTTTCTTTAAAATGTAGGAGAGTGAGAGCTAGCTCATCATGAGGGCCAGGTTACAATTAACAGGAAACATCTGGAAATATTGGGATAGGCTGAAGTAAACCAGACAGTGTTGAGACACAACACCAAATCTTGTTTGAAGTTCAACATAATAAAGATAAGATAAGTTCAAGGCCAAACAGTCTGGTAAATAGGATGAAACATATCCAACACACATGCACGAGCATGCAAGTCCACCCAACACACACACACTGACTTTGGTATAAAAAGGCATGTCAAGTTCTGCAGTGCTTTGAGATATATCTCCGACTCCCCATTCGACACCTGTAAGTGAGATTAAACTGGTAAGATAAACAGGTAAAATGTCAAGTAAAGCTTTGTAAATAAAAACCATGCAATGTTGTTCCCTTCTTATACTGTACTTAAAGCAGAAGTAAGCAGAATATTTGTGTTAATATAAGTCTTAAATTGTTATATCTTCCGACAGCAATCACTTATATAGAGTGTTTGGTCTGAAACACGGGTCTGTCAGTCACTCTGCTCTGCTGTAAGCTGAGGAGAAAACTTTCCTTGTATCCTACAACCTTTATCCAATGAGGAGAGAGAACGGCATAAAGGGGCGGTCCTCTCTGTGTGTGCAGCCAAGGGATGCGCGTGAATGTGGTGACGTAGGGACGAGGGTGGGGACTGCTAACTCCATCGGCTGACAAGAAGTTAGCCAAAGAGACCGGGTCGCTTACTTCTGCTTTAATGCAGTGTATGTGTGTTGTGTAGTAACTGTTGGGTGTGAAACTGAGCTACACTTTGAAAATGTAGCTCTGAATATGTTGCTGTTAAAAGAGAGGTTCAATCAAGCTTTGGTCAGTGAAATTTAGTCTCATAATAGACAATGCAAAACAAGTCTGCTTTTGTGTTTTCTTGAATAAAATCACTTGAGTTAAAACTCCCACTAGTCAGGTTAAATAGGTGGCATATCCTAATTTGCAGCATTTGTGCAGGGAACTTAGAATTGGATGTGCATTTTTACAAAAACAAAGACAAGAGATGCTCCCAGCAGTATACAAATAGAAGGCATTAGCAGCGGCAGTACATTCATATGTTTTTTCTATTTTCAATCTATTTCCAATGCCCACCTTCCAGGTTTTACAGTTAGATTGTCCCAGTTTCTAGTAGGCTAGACATTTATGTTCCAGAGGGAGGGATGGACAAACCCTTGACACAGTTGACTCCTTTCTGCCTCTTCCACAAAGGCTGGACTCCCTAGCCTGCGAAATAGTACATATTGGAGGGTTAGATTTTTAATTTCACTGTTCTTTTATTAAGATATTTAACAAATGTCGGCTACTCACAAGAGAATAGGACAGACACTGAAACAAGCATTGAATTACTTTCAGACGGGCAGATTAATGTGTGTGTGTGTGTGTGTGTGTGTGTGTGTGTGTGTGTGTGTGTGTGTGTGTGTGTGTGTGTGTGTGCTCCTATTTTTCATGAACTGTAGGATCTAAAACGTTTTCTATGAACACAAAATACCTATTTCTCTCAAATATTGTTCACAACCTGTAGATGTGTGTTAGTGAGCACTTCTCCTTTGCCGAGATAATCCATCCACCTCACAGGTGTGGCATATCAAGATGCTGATTAGACAGCATGAATATTGCACAGGTGTGCCTTAGGCTGTCACAATAAAAGACCACTCTTGTGCAGTTTTATCACACAGCACAATGCCACAGATGTCGCAAGTTTTGAGGGAGCGTGCAATTGGCATGCTGACTGCAGGAATGTCCACCCATGAATTTAATGTTCATTTCTCTACCATAAGCCGTCTCCAAAGGCGTTTCAGAGAATTTGGCAGTACATCCAACCATCCTCACAACTGCAGACCACGTGTAAGCACACCAGCCCAGGACCTCCACATCCAGCATGTTCACCTCCAAGAACGTCTGAGACCAGCCACCTGCAAAGCTGCTGCAACAATTGGTTTGCGTAACCAAAGAATTTCTGCACAAACTGTCAGAAACCGTCTGCATGCTTGTCATCCTTATCGGGGTCTCGACCTGACTGCAGTTCGTCGTTGTAACCGACTTGAGTGGGCAAATGCTCACATTCAATGGCGTCTGGCACTTTGGAGAGGTGTTCAGGGCAGATGGCAGACATGGTGTAGTGTAGGTGAGCGGTTTGCTGATGTCAACGTTGTGGATCGAGTGGCCTATGGTGGCGGTGGGGTTACGCAGGCGCATGTTATAGACAACGAACACAGGTGCATTTTATTGCCAGAGATACTGTAAATGGTAAATGGTCTATATAGCGCTTTACTATACCTGAACGATACCCAAAGCGCTTTACAGTACACATCACATTCACCCATTCACACACACATTCACACACTGATGGCGGAAGCTGCCATGCAAGGCGCTAACCACGACCCATCAGGAGCAAGGTGGGTAAGGTGTCTTGCCCAAGGACACTACGGCAGCAACCGGGACAGAGCGGGATTCGAACCGCCAACCCTCTGATCATTGGACAACCTGCTCTACCTGAGCCACTGCCGCTGTGACAATATTCGGAGGCCCTTTGTTGTGCCATTCATCCACGACCATCACCTCATGTTGCAGCATGATAATGCACGGCCCTGTGTTTCAAGGATCTGTACACAGTTCCTGGAAGCTGAAAACATCTCTTTTCTTGCATGGCCAGCATACTCACCCATTGAGCATGTTTGAGATGCTTTGGATCAGCCTATACGTATACATTTTAGATCTTTGTATTCAGCTCATGAAAAATGGGAGCAAAAACAAAGGTGTTGCGTTTATATTTTTGTGATGATATATATGCTCACGACAGGAGGCGATGTAGAGCAGAGTGACAGGCCGCTTATTTCTGCTGCAAGGTCCATAGCCGATATCGAAATCTATCAAAATTTTAAATAACAATACTAGGCCAATAACGTAATAATAATGTAATAAGTTATTACATTATTGGCTGGTTATTACATTATTGGCCTAGTATTAAAAAAACCTTTGACAATGTAATAACTGGTGCCGATAATGTAATAATACATAAATATGACTGCAGTTCTTGGAAATAAAAGGCAGTTTTGTGCAGTTTGCTAATCAAAAATAGGTAAGTGGATGACATAGTCGTCATATTTATTCATCCAAGATTATCTTTCACCTCTCTCTCTCTCACTTCTACCGTGCTAAATGATATGTTTGCAAACGGAAGAAGTAAGCATTGTAGGCTATCAACAACCTCCAAAACATAACCAAACTTGTGTATTGAATGGTGACTGCCAGCCAGTTTATGTTTCAGTCTATAACTTCCTGCCTCAGACAAACCATTGGGAATAGGTAATGTTCAATGTGATAATCCCAGCATGGCTCGGAGGAGCAATGGCGTTGATTTGATTTTACCATTGATTTTTTTTTAAATTAACATATTTAGCCATCATTTGTCCAACTTGATGGTTAGCGTTATCTCCAGAACACCCAAATGAAGTTCCAAATGAAGTGGCAGCACAATTGTACACATTCAGAAATCTCTTTCTCAAATAAATGTTTTCTTTTGCAGCACCAATCAACAAATAGATCACTACTGAAACCAGCTGTTGGAGATCTAAAATGAAATTTCTGCAGGTTTCATACGTCTAACTTTGATTTTCATGTTTGAAAATTAAAAACTAAACGTTGAGCTTAAAGGTCCCATTTGGATAAAGTGACATTTCAATTTTTTTTGGCTTTTTATACAGTGATGATAAAGCAGCTTTAGGTTCTATATTAATACTGTGAAAGTCTAAAGGTAGATGTTTGTACTGTATTGCTCCACACAGTATAAATATAGAACCTATGTTGCTTTATTATCACTGTAAAAAAAAAAAAAAAAAACATAAAAATGTAACTTTATCCAACACGGGACCTTTAAGCTCAACGTGTTGAAAAAAAAAATTCAAATAGAAAGAGAATGGTAAAACCAAATCAACTCCATTGCTCCTCCGAGCCATGCTGGGATTACCACATTTCCCAATGGTTTGTCTGAGGCAGGAAGTGAAACATACAGTAAACTGGCTGGCAGTCACCATTCAATACACAAGTTTGGTTATGTTTTGGAGGTTGTTGATAGCCTACAATGCTTACTTCTTCCGTTTGCAAACATATCACTAAGCATGGTAGAAGTGAGAGAGAGAGAGAGAGAGAGAGAGAGAGAGAGAGAGAGAGAGAGAGAGAGAGAGAGAGAGAGAGAGAGAGAGAGAGAGGTGAAAGATAGTACATATCTTGGATGAATAAATATGACGACTATGTCATCCACTTACCTATTTTTGATTAGCAAACTGCACAAAAACTGCAAAAAACCCTTTTATTTCCAAGAACTGCAGTCATATTTATGTATTATTACATTATCGACACCAGTTATTACGTTATTGGCTCAAAAGTTTTATTACATTATTGGCACGTTATTACATTATTGGCTTTATTACATTAAAAATGGCCAAAATTATTACATTATTGGCTGTTATTACGTTATTGGCCGTTATTACGTTTTTGGTTGCTACATGCTCCTTTAAACCTTATTAGCAATCTGAAGACAGATTCTTCATGGTGTGGATATTTCAGCTAATCTGAAATTATAAAACTTCAGCTCACATGAGTGACACATGGCTGAAATAAAATGAGAGAATGAATGTGTTCTTTTTTGCACGTAAATTGTTGCACTTCGTTCTTGCACGTTTTCCTTTTTTTCTTCTTCTTTTTTTTGAATTTTAATTACTCCACCACCTTCCTTTACCTTATGGGACAGATTACTGGAAGTCCAAACTCTTGGTTACAGATTTCATGACACAACTGAATTTCATTCATCAGTCAGCTTCAGGTTTTGTAATAATTATCTGTGGTGACATCTGGTTTCACAATATTTCATAACATTGCTGTGGCAGGAAAACAGACTTGGTGTCACCATCAATCATTGGGTACAAATGTTAGGTGAGAGTATGTTGTCAGAATCAGAATCAGAATACTTTATTGATCCCCATTTCTTTTTGTTGCAACAACATCTCCAACTCAAAGTGTACAAGTTAAAGAGCAAAGTAGTCAAGAAATATAAAAAAAGAAGAAATATAAATATATATAAAATAAAGGAGGAGCTGTATGCAAGCTGACCTATCCTCTACCTTATATACTGGCATCATTCCAGTGATGTGCTGTAAAATGTTTTGTTCTAACCCCAACCCTGTCTTTAATTACTTCCTTGTCTGGGCACACTGACACACTTGTTACAGCGCATCAGTACGCAATGCATTACAACTATCACAGGTGTTTCACAATTGCCAAAGGGTTGTTGTTGTGTAAAAATTGTATTTCCACAAAACCTGCATGATGAGTGTCAGGAAATGATTGACCTGTATGGGTGTGGTTCAGTGGTGGTGGTGGTGGGAGGGAAAATAAACATATTTCTTTCCTCTTCATTTCTTCCCAGTTTGCAGCTTGGTCAAGGTAAATTTCCCACAGATATGTATCTTGGATGGAGGAATCAACAAATTCAAGCCCACTGGACTCCTCACTGTCCCCTCCCCTCAGATCTGACCCTGTTCTTCAGCCTTAACTAAAACAAGGGACACATGGAAATACTGTATAATGCATTTTGAGCTGATACTAACTGAAACAGAAAAGATATATTACTGTATCATTGCATTTAGTCCTTTTTTAAAATATACATTCAAAGTAAATTGTGCTTCAACTTGAATTTCCATTAATACTTACAAGTGTTTACTTTTTTTTTCCAAAACAAGAATGAATGAACCTGTTTATTTCTTAATTTATGGAACCTTGCACTGATACTTTGAGCTGCCTGTTGTTGTATGTCAATCTCTGTTCTGAGCATGAGCTACATGATCATGGGTGAATCGTATTTAATATTCATGTGAGGTGGTGAAAACTCTGTTGTGATAGAGAAGGAGAAATGCTTCGTTAGGTTTAAGTAATGCATTTGCACTATTACACAACCCTGTGGTTTTTAAGGTAACTGCTCATACATGTCTGACATTCCATCAGCACAGTGTATGTTTGCTTTTTGGATCCTCCCACAAAAATCAGTGTATAAAAAGAGAAGCCTGTGATGATTTCCATCAAAGGAGACCTGGTGATTTCATTAACAGAGGTAAGACAGATACTTTCTATAAATCAGCAACAACTGGAGTCTAAAATATCATGTTCAGTATTAGTTGACACAATAACTCATTGAATTTCGAAGGTTTCGTTCTGTTACAGGTAAATTAATCAGTTATTGTTATTCTTCTCCAACCAGGTTTTTTATAACGATTTACAGATTGAAAATGGTGGATTACGAAGTGACGGTTTCCACAACCAATCTTGCCACTGCCACTACTTTCAGTAATGTCTTCATAAAGCTGGTGGGCAGAGATGGGGAGAGTGATCGTAAGTGGCTTGTGAGCCTCAAAGGAGTCGCAACCTTCTTCAGAGGAGCAGTAAGTAGAGAATATCCCTCTCTGTTTAAATGTGCAGCACGCTGGCCCATCTCTGCCTATAGGCACATGTAATACCAATTTAGAGAGGCTGATGTAAATTGCCAATTCAGACTTGTGTGTGCAGCAATAGGATTTTTGCAGCTCTGCAACTTCCAGTGACAAAGACGACCAAAGTAACCAAAAGCCCCCATAATCAGCCTCACAATATTGGTATCATATTCAGGGCATGTTTTGTTTGTCCATCCCTTTACATTAGGGATCCTAATTGTTTGGATGCTACAGCTCAGTTCTTGGTGAGCAAATCCATGTCATATACACATTTATACAAATTGTTTTGTCATTACCTCCAGGTGTCTACTTTCACCGTGTCCTGCCCCATCTCTCTGGGAAAGCTGGTTCTGATAGAGCTAGACAAACAGCATCTTCCATTCTTCCCAGAGGACTCATGGTTCCCTGCCAAGGTGGAAGTGAAATCTCCCGAGGGACACACCTTCACCTTTCCCGTCTACCGCTGGATCACTGACAACGAGGTGCACCGCTTCAGAGAGGGAACAGGTTTGTGGAAAATGGTTCACAGAAGACATACTGTTCAACAATGGCAGGAGACAATATAGAAAATAGCATCCAAAATATTGGCAATTTCAACATTTTAAAATCTTGCTGTTCTTTTCAAGCTCTGAAAATCTTTGAAGACGACCATCATCTTGGACGGTACAATCGGGAGCAGGAACTGAAACAACGAGCAGAGGACTATCGGTGAGAGATCAGAGCTTGTACATGGTTTAGCATCTTGCACCCCAGAGCTAACGTAGATCCAAACCTCACACATCTTTGTTTGAATTTATCCATCACATATAATATTATATTAACCATCTTATGACACTGTGACACCTGCCAAGGGTTTATTAAAATGCATTACACTGTGACATATGTGGCAGTTGTTATACTGAATGTATGAATATTTGTCAAGATGCCAGCCAGGGTATCTGCAGAAACACTGTTCAAATCCCCTCATAACTCTGTTCATACTAAATTGCCTGTGCTATTTTTCCCAGCTGGCATGTGTATGCAGAGGGAATACCTCAATGCATGAAAGCGGACGATCCTTTTTCGCTGCCTTGTGAGGTCCGCTTCTCCTTCACCAAGACTACAGAGTTTCTCTACACTGCAGCAGCGGGGTAAAATTCTCAAAGCTAATCTTTCAACCTGCCAGCCTATCAAAGTTAGTTTAGGAATCATAACGAAGTGTCTGTTTTTGTTTTCCAGACTGACAGAACTGAACCTGAAGGGACTGGATGATAACACAGAGAGGTGGACTGACCTTGATGCCATCAACCGGGTGTTCTGCTGCAAAAGGACAGACATATCAGGTGCTGTGCAATTGCAATAGGATACTGTATGCATTACACTTTACATTCACACTTTACAGATCACCTGTATTCCATTACACTACAGTACCTAAGACATATTCAAAAGTTTGTGATAAGATGAATACTGAATAATCTATTGGATCCTTTACTTGTTTCCTTAAATGGATACAAATGTGCAGGAGAAGGAAATGTTTGTCAAAATTCACCCAATTTCACCCTAATTCTCAGCTTGGCTTATAAGAAAAGTATTGACTGTAGTAAATTGCAAACAATCAAGACTCAGCACTGTCCTTGAAAAAAAGTATAAATAACACTTACTCATACCAGACTGCAGTCTATGAAACACATTGTTTCCCATATCCAATTAAGATAATGAAAATGACATTCAAATTTGCTCTTTCTCCAGAATATGTCCAGGAACACTGGAGGGAGGATGCTTTCTTTGCCTACCAGTTTCTGAATGGTGTCAACCCCATATTGATCCAACGCTGCAAGGTCCTACCCAGAAATTTCCCTGTCACTGATGACATGGTCTCCCTCAGCGGTCAGTGTAGCTTGGCAGATGAAATGAAGGTAAGTGTTTCATACTGACTCAAAAACTTAATAATAGATCATGAATCTGCACTAATGTGTTTACTTTGCAAATGTAATTTTAAGCCATAAGTTTGGAAATAAAATGATTTCTTGTCCCTGCTAAAAAATCAAACAGAATGGCAACATATACCTGTGTGACTACAAGCGTTTGGATGGAGCTAAACCAAATATCATCAATGGGAAGAAGCATTACCTCATGGCTCCCCTCGTTCTGCTCCACAAAACACCTGATGACAAGTTGATGCCGATTGCTATTCAGGTGAGATAAGCGAGATTAATATGGTTGATACTAAAGGTGGGAATTAGAGTATTGATTAAGGTGGCTATCTCTGAAGGGTACGATGTTGGCTCAGCTGCTTCAGGAGGCATCAGCTTTGATAAATACATCCTAAAGCAAGACACTAGGTTCTTTGTAACTAGCAGCAACTGTGTTAGTGTCCTCTCTGCTGGTATTGGATCGACTAGGATGAATTAACTGTGACCCTCTGTCTACATCCTGTAGCTGAAGCAGAAACCAACTACTGACAATCCCATCTTTGTCCCTGCTGATTCCGAGTACGACTGGTTGATGGCCAAGATTTTTGTGAGAAGTGCAGATTTCAGCGAGCATCAACTCAATGTCCACCTGCTGCGCACTCACCTGCTGGCTGAAGTTTTTGCAGTGTCGCTGCTGCGCAACGTGCCCATGGTGCATCCACTGTACAAGGTAACTGAATGGGAGAGTGCAGAATTGACCATGATTTGCTGTTTGTTTGTTTTTCTACCTACTGAATTTGATGAACTGTAATTGTATCTGCTACACGGTAGAAGCATCAAGATTTCTGACTTGGTGGACGAGTACTAACAGAGTTCCCTCTTTCCCTCAGCTGCTCATTCCTCACACACGCTACACTCTGCAGATCAACTTATTGGCTCGACGTCTTCTGATATCTGAGGAGGGAGTTTTTACACAGGTAAGAACAACACCTTCAGTTGACCATTACCTGCACACTGTGTATTCTTTCTATTCAGTATCACGATTACTGTTTGTTTGTTGTTCACTACATTGCTTTCATATTTGGTTGTTCTCTAGTTTGCATCCTCTGGCGGAGAGGCGATGCTGAAAATCCTGAAGCGATCGCTGTCATCAGTGACCTACAGCTCCCTCTGTATGCCAGAAGACATTGCTGAGCGTGGGGTTGAGGATGTGCCAAACTACCACTACAGGGATGATGGACTGCGGCTTTGGGATATCATCTTCAGGTATATTTGACAGTTTTCATTCTGCATTTTCTTTATACAAGATGGAGACGTAGGCTACACCTTGGTTGGGTTAGTTTGTATGAATTCAGAGGCCGAAAAGTGCAGTGAGGTGAAAAACACAATTTGTACAATGTGTGTCAGATGATGGTTATAGGTAGCATTAGAGATCTCAGCTTTTCATTTCAATTTATGAAATACTTGCTATACACAGCTAGTGTGGCTGTTAGTTATGTGAACAACTGAATCACATGCTTTCCTCAGCTGAAGCAAAGGTAATGAGGAACAGGACAGATTAGCTGGCCTGCACAAAGGCAACTGCATCTGTGTTGGTGAGATTGCTCCAGCAGAGAGCACCAATCCTCATGGGAAAGCTACCTGAAAATACAAATTCAGGATTAGAGGGTGCATTTTCTTCCACTGAGTTCACCCCCAAATTGTACTCCATGCCCTAGTAAATAACACCTGGCTGGGCCATCCAACTCCACAAGGAGAGCCTGTGCCATTTCATTACCAATGTATTATCCACTCCCATTCACCAGTGACTGAAGTATGAAGCTGCTCTGATGACCTTTACATTTGACTGGAGATGGATTAGTCAGTATATTGGGAATTACAGTACATATTGTTAATGCAAAGACAATTCACTGCTCTTCAAGATGCCCTAATTTAGGCAAAGGAGAGATCCCAGTGCCATATCTATTATGCAGCTTTTGGTTCCTTTATGTTTGTCATAAAAAACTGATCATCAACACTGAAGCACTGACTTCTAACATAAACATTGGCTGCTAAACTGCAACATTTGAGACTCACTCCTCCTATCCCTCTTCTTTTTTTTTTTTCTTTTTTTTTTACAAATAGTTCCTTTTCATCAATTCTTTCAGTTAGACCAGTTTGATGCAATCTCTGAAAGTTTTATGTTGAAAGACATGTTCTTTCATTGTTGCAAGAGGCTCTACTGGAAGTGTTTGGGGGTCTGAGACACACAGTTTCCTACATCTAATAAAAACTAATACACTTCAACCGCCCTTCAACAAATTCTACCTTCATGAAGGTTGAACAATTTAAGAAACTTAACAGCCTCCAAAACTAATCATTTTGGAGGCTGCAGTTTTTTTGTTTTTTTTCAGTGGTCTACTTTCCCTGATGTTCTTTATCTAAACCTGGGGCACCTCCATGGCTCGGGGGTTAAGTAACATCCCCAGTTTGAATCTAAACAAGAATATCTTCCATCTTATTCTCTTTCTTGTCGTCTATCAACTACTGCTATTTAATGAAGGAGCCCATGCCCAAACGATCCGTAAATAGGGTAGAATTTTTTTTTGTTGAACACATTTTATAGGGATTATTTAACCCTGTTCTCCACTCTTTACAAAGAATAACTACAGCATGTAATTCCCCGTCAAATCTCAACTTGTCATTTTCACGTCTCTACTTAAAGAGATGTAATATGATTGAGTTATGATTTAATATTGATATAATTACATTTACAACTACGATTTTAATGTGCTGGAAGGCATATGTTTGAACTTTAAAGCAAGCATCTATTCATCCCTGAATCCAGTCCTCATGTTAAGCCAAGCTACTCTGCTAAAACTCACAGATGTGCTAGTGCTATTGATTTTCTCATCTAACACTTCTTTTAAAGTTATGTTGTCCACTCTCTCAGCCATTGCACCAACATCCCCAAAAACACCATTCCCTAATGTCTTGAACTAAAGGAATCATCTCACAAGAGTTTCTTACCACTACAGTGTGTATAAAAAATGTATAAGTCGAAGTAGAAATGTGTTTTACAGTAGCTACTTATCCACATTTCTCAAAGGTTTGTGAAGGGAATACTCAGCCACTACTACAAGAATGACTTTGAGGTCCAGCAAGACTCTGAGCTGCAGAAGTGGATTTGGGACATTTTTGAACACGGATTCCTTTCTCAAGAAGAGACAGGTGGGGTTAAAAGAAAATAATGGTGTCATACATGTTGGCTACATAGACTGTGTTTACATAACATTATTTGACATCAATCATGACTCAGACTTTACTTCAGTATAACTTAATTGACTGACCTATTTTACTGTGCGGTCTAATTCTCAGGAATTCCTCGGAGATTTACCACGGTGGCTGAGCTGATCAAGTTTGTAACCATGGCGATCTTCACTGGCTCAGCCCAGCATGCAGCTGTGAATACTGGACAGGTGAATCTTTTTTAATTTACTGAATTATTCAATTAAAGTGTGGCTGTACCTTATGGGATGGGTTGAAGAGTCCTCACAGTTTTTCCTCTTTGGTGGAGAGAGAGAGATTAATTCTGGCCAAATAAGTGACATTTGACCTTGAGGGTATAACTGTTAGGACACAGCTAAAACTCTACAAGCAGCAGGACTGTGAGTCTGTACCTGCAGGTGCTATCAGGTAAATACAGCAAATGTTGAAATGCACAAGGACAATGCAAACAATGCATTCTGTTTTTTTATTTTAGCATGTCATAATTAGCACAAAAGACAAAATACAGCTGAGGCTGATTGTATAATGACAGGTAAAGGTAGGTATTTATCATTAACCAAAGGGTTAATTTGGCTCCAGTGGTGATACCAGTGGAAAAACTTGGATGTCTAAAGCAGCAGTCAATCCAGCCCTAAAAGATTTCTCTCAGAACAAATAGTGCCGAATAGTGGGGATACAGGAAAAGTCGGGGGATTGTGAAAGTCATTAGGATTCGTCCTCTGGGGACCACGAATGTCTCTGTCCCAAAATTTGATGACCATCCATCCATTGTTTAAATATTTTAGTCTGGACCAAAAGGGTGATCTTGCTTTTTTTTTTTGACATGAACATTGTGGTCTTTATTACAGTATTACTAGTGCACTCATCCCTCAAAACCATTTTAACCAGTTCTCCATTAAATATCTGTTTATCGTAGTATGACTTTGGTGGCTGGATGCCCAACACTCCCATCGCCCTACAACTCCCTCCACCAACGACGAAGGGGACAACAAGCGAGGCCACGATGCTGCAGACTTTCCCTGATGTCAACACAACAGCCCAGGGCATGGCCACCATGTGGCTACTGAGCAAGAAGTCTTCAGACTTTGTAAGTATTTAAGACTACTTTGAAAAATTACATTATTCATAACATTAGCTACATGAAATGTTTGTGAACAAAACATAACTGTACCATTGTTCATTAGGTTCAGCTTGGCCAGTACAATGAAGACCATTTCACTGAGGAGGTTCCCCGCAAGCTGATCCGGCTCTTCCAGGGAGAACTTGAAGTGCTGGGCACAGCCATCGAAGTCCGAAACAGGGGCCTGGAAATCCCATACACATACTTGGATCCAGAGGAGGTAGAAAACAGTGTTGCCATTTGAAGCTCAGAAGGTGTGACCCCTTCAGCAAAAAAAAAAAAAAGAAAGAAATATGATATGAATCTGCTATGCTGAGGAGTTTGTCATATCAATATCATTGTATGTTCATTGAACAAAAATGTTTGATTATTTTTGTCTCAACATAAATGTTAATAAAACTGTTATTTTTACGGTTCAATGCAGTGTATGTGTATCAAGCTTTGTGGGTGAAATTTAAGTTGCTCAAGGGATAAAAAAAAAAAACATAATGGTGGATATTAGTCTTAAACAGTGCAAAACAAGTCTGCTTTTGTGTTTTCTTTGATTAAAAATCACTCGAGACTCCCACTAGTCAGGTTAATGAACATAGGTGGCCTATCCTAATTTGCAGCATTTGTGCGAGATCTTGAATTTATTTGGATGCACATTTTAACAAAAACAAAGATACGGGATGCTCCCAGCAGTATATTAATAGACGGCATTAGCAGTGCCACTACATTCATATAGTATATATATATATACTGTATTTCTTTTCAATCTATTTCCAGTGCCCATCTTTTCAGGTTTACAGTAAAGGCTTAGATTGTCCCAGTTTGTAAATAAAACTAGGAAACATTTATGTTCCAGAGGGAGAGATGAACAAACTCTTGACACATTTGACACTGTTGTTTTTGTGAAGAAGTTTAACAAATGCACTCACAAGAGAATATTAAGGACAGACAGTGAAACAAGCATTACAGTACTTTCAGACGGGTGGGTAGTAGGATGTGTATGTGTGTGTGCGTGCGTGTTTGTGTGTGCCTTTACAGCTTGATAAATATCTAACAAGTGATAAGAGAACAGTGCAGAGCTGGCACATTTTCAATCATTGTGGTTATATTGTTGAACTAAATAATTAAAGTGTCTGCTAGTTGTTCTTATTGTTTTTCTACAAGAGTTGTTTAGGGAGCTTGCACGAGATTAGCCTAGTTCAGATCAACCTAGCTGTTGTTGACTTCACTTATAGTATTTACATCACACATTGTCATCATTCATCATCACTCTAACAGTGTTTTACTTAAAGCAGAAGTGAGTGATATATTTGTGTTAATATAAGTCTTAAATAGTTATATCTTCCGACAGCAATCACTTACATAGAGTGTTTGGACTGAAACACGGGTCTCTCAGTCCCTCTGCTCTGCTCTGAGCCGAAGAGAAAACATTTATCGTATCCTACAGTTTTTATCCAATGAGGAGAGAGAACGGCATGCAGGGCTGTGTGTGCAGCCAAGGAACGCCGTGAATGTGGTGACGTAGCGACGAGGACTGTTATGGTGCGTTCAAGGAAACTCGTATTTTTCCGACCGTGAAGTGGTACCAGTTCGATCTGGTACGAGTTCACCGGTCGGAAGTTACGAGTGGCCGTTATAGTGACTTTCACCGGTAAAACAGGTCGGAAAAACACAAGTGGGTTGCCTGGAACGCTACAAAGTCGTAAATTGTGACTTGAAGCTGTAATTTATGATTTCAAAAGCCTGCCTGGAACGCAGCATTAGCGAAAACGACCGGACCACTCACTTCTGCTTTAAGCTATTCTTTACAAAGAATGTAGTGCACAGTTCAGGTCAGTTAATGTCTGAATCATTTATTCAGTGGAACCTCTTACCCTTGAGGTAAATGTTGTATGGATGGACATATAAATCACTGACATTTGGACCAGTGTTTTTCCTTATTTTTATTCTATTTGTCAATGTAATGGTGTGTTAAAATTGTATCTGGTTACCTCTGACCAGGGTTAATTTGCTTTTCAAAACCAAAACAGTGAACAGTGTAAAGTGACAGCAACCACTTTAAACCCCCCTCAGGCCTCAACCTCAAACAATGTCTTCACATTAAGATGGGACAAGTACTCACACATGGATTGCAGTAGACTGCCACCTTCAATCCAGTGAGTCACTATTATCCCTGAATTTTACATTGAAATCTTAAGTTTATCACCTATGCATGTTAGCAGTCTTGTCTTTTCCTCCCTATTGTAATTGTGTTTTTATTTATTTAAAGATGGACAATTAAACATGAAAATTAATGTAAAATAAATTCAGTCCAGTATCCTGAAACAAAGATAGCCTGAATTATTTAAATATTGTTCTCAAAATTTCTCCTTATTTTCCAGTTGCGGAAGTCTGGTTTTAGTTTATCAATGAATCTGTTGATAGTCAGTATAGGTACTTGGTTGTGAGTACATGTAGGAGGCTAATTTGTGCATCCCCAAAAAACATTTTTGAATGAAATCACTAATCAACCATTCATAAAACCAAGCAATGACTATAATTGTCAAATTCATGTATTTTTGGCAGTGTGCTACCTCTCTGGATGTCCTTGCCAAATAAGGGCATTAATATTGCTTTGTGGACTTCACTTCACTAACCGGATCTGCATAAATACCATTTCAGCTGCAAAGATATCAACTTAATCTGGACAAAATTGCATTTGCAATTTTTAACTCCATCCACATTGGTACAACCAAAGGCACCGCATCTGCACACAAACACAGCACAGAGCTCCTCTCACCTTCTCTTTGTCTGTTTTCAGGCCTCGCAATTTTTTGTGTCCTGCACTGAATCTCGCTTTGAGAGCTGGTGGTGATTGAGGTTGACAATAACCCTCTCTCACTGCTCCCACAGACTCTTGTTTTTCCTGCAAGGTTAAAGTGAAATACCCCAGGAGAGTGACTCCTACAACTTTTCATTATACCACTGGATCACCACTAGACATTGAGGTTCACCTGTTTAGAGAGGCAACATGTTCATGGATGTGTACACGACTACAATGCACATACACACATTTAAGAAAGCAGTTTATGTATTTTTCAGCCCCAATAATCTTTGATGACAGTGATTATCGTGGCAGGTAGCAACAGCAGAGAGAAGGAGCTGAACTGTGGGAGCAGAATTAATGTATAATATTACGCAAACTCATGAACCCTTGATATAATTACAATTAGAGACACATAAACCTGTCCCACTTTCTACGATTTATGCCTAATTTTAATTTTAATCCTAGAGATCATTTGCAATACTGCAAGAAAGTTATTATACTGTACTGTAACTGTACTATAATTCAAAATCAACATCCTTCACCAGTCTGCCAACCCTTTTCTGAGCTGCAATGTGTTAAAGTGACTGCCTTACCCCAGACACCCTTCTGTGTTTTGCTTCTTTTTCACTATTGTTTTTCACATGAGGTCCTAAACATTTTTTTAAGAGAACCTCCAGACCTATCACTGCATAGGCCATGATAGGATTAGCATACAGGCAGTGAAGCCCAGCCTACTTTCTGAACATGTCCAGCACATTAGAGGGACAATACTTTTGTTGGCTGCTCATTTCTGAATGATGTCACCTTGTCTTGATCTGACATTGTACAGCATTGCTTGGGAACTTTCAGTAACATATGCCACTGAGTTTCTCAGTGGCAGGAGCTGCTCAACTCAAGACATAGCTACTGTAAAGTCTTTGTTTCTTCAGTATCCTAGTTGAATAAATTATTAAGCCAAATTTAAACTGCCATTAGTCATATACCAACACTGCAGTGGTTTAGACACTGAGGAGTAAATCTGTAATGAGGTGTTGGAGCAACAAACTTTGAAGTAATTTAAGATTAGGGTTTAGAAAAAAAACAGCATTTAAATGACTGAGAACTCCACTCCTAAAGGTCAAATCCTGTCAGCAGCTGTCTTTAGAAAAGTCAGTGTTAATATTTATATTTTTTACGTTATAAATGTGTGACTGGCTTGCTCCACTTCATTTATTATTTCTAACCAAAATGTACAAGATTATAATTGGCTCTAAAATGTCAATGGTTCTCGTCATCCTGCTCCACAAAACACCTGATGATGTTGGTGCCAAATGATATTCAGGTGAGACACAACGCTTGGGCTGAACATTAGGATGCAGCCAATAAAATGTCAGCGGAGGGTCTTTTGAGATTTACTATTACATAAAGCAGGTTTAGCTGAGTTTGTTTATTGGATAAAGGACACTGGATTTATGGCCGCATGTGAAATGTTTTAACATTAAACTTTTATAGCACCACCATGTGGACTCCTTCAGTAACATTCTGTCAAGTCTGCTTACCAAAATTTCCTTTAAATATACTGCTCTGTCAATCAATTTAATAGTGTGTGGTGAGTTTTATATTGCTCCTTATTTAGGGATTTTGATATAATAAAAAAAAGTCCAGTCATGGTTGGATTAAACTATATGAGTCAAGTGAAATGCTTGACACACATCTTTTGGCCATTGCCAAAAATAGCATGTTCATGGCGACTAGGTTTATGACATATGATTGATAAATGAATGTATGGGGGAAAAAGACAAACAGGGATTGTCATGGTGGATTTGTTACAAAGGACTTGACTGGCCACATGGGAGATGTTTAAAGCTTGAAGAGCTGAGTCAGTTAAACAATGGGTAGGTCAGACTGAGAGAGGAGATACCGCTTTTTGAAGTCATTCACATCAAATTTTCCTGACAACTTAAAAGTACATAGCTCAGTGGATACTAGAAAGCAGAAGCTCACCTCAGATGAGCTTCTCTGTCTCGAGTTCATGTCAAGTTTTTTTTTTGTTCTTCATACAGAACAGAAACCTACAAAAAAAGGAAAATCAATTACTGGCTCAAGTGGTGAGCACAGGGCATTAGGTCATCATGCATCATATTATAGATGAACGTATTATCTTACTTGGTGCATTTTTAAGGAATACATTCATGACTGTTATTGAACTGTCTTTGAATCAAATCTCTCATGAGAGTTTCAAATGGGGTTTACTTTGTATGTTTTTTTGTTTTGTTTTGGTTGTCTGTCAAGTTTGAGTTTGACCATACATTCACTTTCTTACAGAGAGGTAGATGAGAACATGGATATCATTCATACATCTGTCAGTTTACTGTAACCTGACAAAAAACCTGAAACCAAGACCAAGTATTTCTCAATATGCTGAACTATTCCTTTAAATCCCACAGTATTTTCTAAAAATGTTTCAGACTTACCTCACTGTGATACTATAAATAATATAGCAGTTTGTCAGACATGTGGAGTTTTTTTTAAACTTGTGATTATCTCTAAATTTGACATTTCCCTCAGCTACTCATTCCTCACTCATGCTACACGCTCCACATCAACTACTCAGCTCCACTTCTGCTTATGTCAAAGAGATGGAGTTTTCATACAGCTCAGATATTACAAACATTTTAATACATTTCCCAGCTGCTGAGATAAGAGTCAAATAAATTGTTGGTATCTATCGTCCATCTATCTGTGTTTCTCTTATTCATTTGACTGGTTCCTGAACTGCAGCTCCTGTGACACACATCTACTACAGGAATGATGCACTTTTTTGGTTATAAGCCTCCTCTTTCTACATTAAAGCAGAAGTAAGTGGTCCGGTCGTTTTGGCTAATGCTGCGTTCCAGGCAGGCTTTTGAAACCGTAAATTACAGCCTCAAGTCACAACTTACGACTTTGTAGCGTTCCAGGCAACCCACTCGTGTTTTTCCGACCTGTTTTACCTGTGAAAGTCACTATAACGGCCACTCGTAACTTCCGACCCGTGAACTCGTACCAGATCGAACTGGTACCACTTCACAGGTCGGAAAAACACGAGTTACAGGCTGCCTTGAACGCACCATAACAGTCCTCGTCCCTACGTCACCACGTTCACGGCGTCCCTTGGCTGCACACACAGCCCTGCATGCCGTTCTCTCTCCTCATTGGATAAAAACTGTAGGATACGAGAAAAGTTTTCTCCTCGGCTCAGAGCAGAGCAGAGTGACTGACAGACCCGTGTTTCAGACCAAACACTCTATGTAAGTGATAGCTGTCGGAAGATATAACTATTTAAGACTTATATTAACACAAATATATCACTTACTTCTGCTTTAAGATCTTTAAACAAAACCACCTGCCAGATTAATGTAGTATACAGTTATGGTACAATAGGTGATCTAGTGGTTTTAAATGACAGTGTCTAGATCTTGCAGAGATGTTCTTGCCACTTAATTCTGTAGTAAACACACAGTTGCAGATTACGCTCATATGTAATTTGTCTCTTGTGGAAAAAGAAATGTCAGAATACTGAATATTTACTGTAAAATTCATCATTGCCATGTTTACCGTCTTATACCAAATGATGATGCTTATGTACTGTCTGCCCCCGTGTCAGGAATAACTAACGTGAGAAACCAGGAAGTGATGTGTTTTACATATTGAAGGAAGACAGAGGTGAACTGAGCCAATTTCTGTGGGCTGTTTTAAAATGTAGTAGGTAGACAGCTCTGTGGGGACTGTTTCTCCGCCTTTGCCCTTTCCAGAGGAAAATAATGTTTGGAAAGTCTCTAAGTGGAAGAAAGTGGAGTGATAAGCAGCACAATAAACAATCTTGCTTTACAAACTGGGACGAGCCAAACCTGGCAGCAGAAGCAGTGGTTTGTAACCTCAACACCCAAGAGCCCAGTGTGAGCCAGAGTGTATGTTGTGATTGTTTTGGAGAGGGGTGGGCTTCCTGCATGTTATCCCTTATGTGTCTAGCCTATGTATATCATGCTGCTACATGCTGTACTGCAGCAGCAGCAGGGAGCACTTCCAAGAGTAGAGAGAGTAGAGGCCAAGTCAAACCGTGTTGTCAGTTTCATTTGATATGTTACATGAGTGTTCCTGAAGGATGTCAAAGCAATAACATAACATTGTAGAAAGAGGCTAACAATATCCCCGCTGCCCCTGAAGAGGCTGCTGTGCAGCAGTCTAAAACCTGATTAGAATTTGTCCCTGTGTTGTTGTTTGAAATACTAATCTGAGAAGAGTTCTTCAGTACTTCTCCTAAAGGTCTGTGAAGGGAGCGCTTGGCTGCCGCAACAAGACTGATGTTGATGTTTGCCAAGACTCTGAGCTGTATAAATGGATTCGGGACATTTTCAGCATGGATTCTTTTCCCAGGCTTGCACAGCTGTGCTTAAAGACAAGCTGACTTTTATTGTTCAGAAAATACATATTTTTGATTAACATTACTCTACAGAATGCATTTTTAGGACAGAAGCCACCTAGCAAATCTAAATATATTGATTTTTGCTGTGTTTTTATTCTTTTACTCCTCACGACTGCCATAAAGTTTTTGAGCTGGTTCTGAGTTGCTCAAGTTTGTCAGGATGGTGATGTTGTACTTGCCCAGGCCGGCACCCAGCTGTCAGCTCTGGACAGGTGCATCACCATCACATACTGTAAAGGCTTCAGTCAGCGAGGAGAAAAAAAAAAAACATCACAATCCAGATTTGAGAGAAATCGCTTTGTTGGAAAGTCTGTTATGTTAAATTGTCTTTAGAGCACTTCACTTTTTGTAATAACAAATAATATATTTATAATGTACATTCATTATATACCTTTTGCTTTCTGTTATCTTTATTATTAAGGGTGGCTGGATGCAACAATTTAGGGGACAGTTTGGCCACAATGCTGCAGACATTTCCTGATTTCAGGGCATAACTGAGCCATGAGCAAAAGTTTAAAGCTCCATTACAAAAAATACTTATTTATAACGTTTGGACTATATAATTCTCCAGCAGTTCCATTGAAATAAATCGCCAACATACTGTCTGATGATTATATCTTGAAAATGTCAACATGCTTTCTTCTTGGAACTGTATCTCTGCATATTTCTGAAATTACACTTTTATTGAAACCTTATGTCAGAAAAAAACCAAATCATGTCTTGTTCTTTGTTAACACAGCATTACATTTTTTCAGGTCCCTCTTGGCCCGTACCCACAGGAGCAGTACTGTGAGGGCCTGATAACGGATTTTCAAGGAGAACTTGTAATTTTAAGTACAGTGATCAAAACCACAGGCATGAATGTTGAAATCCTATAAGTGAAAATAACACAATAAATTCCTGGAGGGTAAAACTATGCGGTATGTTTTAGAAAATTGTCAGTGGTGCAAACTATGTGCAATTTGTCGTATTGTGACTTCAAGATATAAATGGGTGCAATGTTTTATGTGTTTAGCTATTTAATGTCATTTCAATCAGGACAGACTAATTACGACAAAGAGAGACAGGTTGAAGATGAAGATGAAATTATATTTATTGTGCATAAGAATACTGTAAACTTTGGCGCCTAGACACTGGTGGTGGTAGGGACGTATGAGGCCACCTGATGAGGAAACTTCTTGGTTGAAGATCTGGATGAAGACGGTTTGTATCTTGATGGAGGTGATGCAGGGGTGGAGGTGGGCTGAGAGTTTTGCTGAAATGACAGCTGGATGACAGCAGAGAAAGAGAGCACTTTTCAATTTGACAGCTAATGACTGATTGGTAGAAGAGAGAGAGGATGGCAGACTGATTGGATGAATCAGGTGAGGAAGGGTGGAGTGAGAGGATAGCGGGAAAACTGGGAAGAGGCTTGGAGGCGTGCTTAAAGAGAGATAGTCTTCCTGTCTGAACTTTCGCTTAGCTCAATTTCAATTACAAGAGACTCGTTTGTGTCCAGGAGTTGAGTTTAATTGTCATGTGCAAAACAAGAGAAGAAAATGGAGAGATGTGAGTCTTTGACAATTAGATCCCATCATGTTAACATAATGTGAAGAGGGGGTGAGGCTGTTGGTGGAGGAGGAGAAGCTGGGGATGTGGTTGTGATGAGTGTGATGATGAGCTTGGCCTGACTGGATATAAGATTGGCGGTGGATGAAGAGGAGGAGGTCACAGCAAATTGCCTGGATATGAGGAGTGGAAGTGGATGGTGTCGTTGGTGCAATTTGTCTCAATATGAAGACTGGGGGGGAAAGGGGTGGAGGTGGGTTGCTGCAAACACAATGACAGCACGAGATTGGCATGTTGAGATCGTGGTACAGTAAGATCTGATTGGTTGGTTGCCAAGTCAGCTGATTACGAGGAGAGAAAATCAGAAAATTGTGAGTGGAAGTGGAAAAGCGACAGAATTTACACTAAGCTTCATATCAAGTTAAACCTACATGTCTCCGTAAAATATAGCCTCAACAGTAAGTGTGAAAACCTTTTCATTGACAGTCTATGGTCAAAATAGATGGATTGGTGTGTTGGTATAGCTTGGATGCCTTGTTGCAGCTCATCTCCTGTCAAGATTTTCTTTTGTACCATATGTTTTTAAAATATGACAGCAGCTACAAGTCTGTTCTTTTTCACTGTAATATTGACAAAAATAATATTATTAGTTATAAAACAGTTAGAGATGTTTGTATAAGAATTACTAGAGGATATAGAACCAGCTTGTTTGCCTTACCTTCATTTCTCCATCCTTCTTTTTTGTTTTATTTTTATTAAGTCTCAGTTGTAGTGGAAACAGAACGAGCAGAACAACCAGTGAGCTTTTGGATGTTTTGGGCCACATCACTGGGGGGCATTGTTATCAGGCTCAATGGCCTGTTTCATTTTGTTTGTATCCATTAAACTACTGCAGTCGAGGTCAGTATAAACACCAGCTCCTCCATACAAGTGCAGGTATTTTTTGTGATCATGGTTTAAAACAACTCAAGCGGTATACCTAAAGCACAAACCTTGTGCCCTTTAAACCCTTTAGACATTTAAGATGCTTCCCCAACAACATCAAGGTCAGTAATATCCAAACAATCTCACTCATCCTCAAACAATTACCAGAGAGGATCTTTCAGATTTCTCTGCCAATGAGAACCCTGACCTGACTGTGCCTCTCTTGAAGCAGCAACTTTTATCCAGAGGGTATAACAAAGTTCCTCAAAGTGGTCTCCTTCACCCCTGTTTCAACCTCATCCTCAATTATTTCCTGCAGTCCCCAGAAGATCCAGCGGTCATCTTCTGTGACCTGCCAGTGCTTCCCTGCTGAGTCAGCATTGCTATCCCAACTTGGAGGACCTCTTGTCCAACATGACACATTCCCTCAGCACCGGTGAGTGACGCTGTGAAAACACCCTACATCATATTGGCAGGCTATTCAGAGCTGCACCCTGTACTGAAAACTCCCAGGAAATTTACAGTGCCAAGGCTTGATGAAGATCTCTCATGGGCCTGACCTTTACTCTGTTAAATAAAATGTAGTGGGAGGTATCAGCACAGAAAACAGCCTCTTATCTGACTTCAGCGACAAATACAGCAGCACAGAAGCAGATGAATGTATGAACAGATTAATCCATCATCAAAGGATGCATCACCCTATTGCTGATAAACATACACAGTATCAACAATACATACAGTGGCTAAGACTTGCTGTAAAAAGAGTGGGGAAATGGTTTGTTGTACTTGAATATTCCTCACATTTGGTGTTAGTCTGAGCACTAATAATGAGATCATATTCATGCATAGTAATTCTATGGCTCTGGTTTGAATTTTTACTCTACTCTTTAGTTCTCTAACAGACACCTTGTCTCCATGCATGAAGAAAGACAACAGTGAATGTGTTTCCTCATCTTTAACTTAATTATTCCATCCACTCGTATGATGTTCATTATTGCCCATTAGCATTCATAGATTTTGCATCTTCACAGAATAACAAAGTAAAGGTAGGTCTTGGCTCATTCTTTACTCTATATGATCTGGAAAGGTGTTTGATATTACATTCTCTTATTGTGTGCTCTGTCTGTATGGCTTTATACTGGATGTGAGAAGAGAGATGATGAAATATCTGACTTTACCACTTCCAGGGATGACTGGCACACACCACAAACACAAACACAGAAGATACAGGGAAATACTCTCTACCCTTTGGATTTCTCTCTGCTGTGGTAGTTCATCTTAATAAACTTACTGTTTGCCTGCCCTTTTTGTCCTAAATAAGATGCCCCGAGGCAAAATGAAGGTTTTTTTTTTCAAGTATTTTGTCACAGAGGCCAGTGACAGGACTCAATTGTTTAGAGACTCTTATATCAAAACTGCAGACCTTATTCAAGCAAACACAAGTTTCATTTTCAAAAGTTTGATTTGATTCACTGCCTCCATGTGTGTGTGTCTGTGTGCACATCGGTTATGGTGGGATGCATTCTCAGTTAAAAGTTCACCAATGCTTTAATATTTATGAAAGTTCCATTTGCTGCTTCAAGAATATGACTGACTAAAAAAAATCCTCATCCAGAAGTAGCTAAGTCTCATTGCAGTGCTGGTTTTATCAAGAACTGGAACAATATGTTTGAGGCTCCCTATTCGCTTGTCAGATGCCTGTCAGTCTCCAGACACAACTATGCTCTATAGTTTTGGTGTGAATAAAGAAAAAGCGCCTTTCAGTGTCTCTGGGGAAAGTAAAATATCAAATCAAAGAGTGGAGTGTGTCCTTGTAGCTTTTTACAAGTATGTAGAATATAAGTAGTCTGGCAGTAACTTTTCTTCCTTTGTATTACATTAAAGGAATTCCTACACAGTGCCCTCAGTGGAATTTTTCACATTTACTTTAAATTCCTACAAAATTTGACATTCTCAAATTGATTTGGATAACTTGACCTTTTATTCTGTTAATTTGCATCAAATTCAACAAAGTCCTTTATTGCATATGTTGTCTTGAATGAATATGTTTTGTGTGATGTTGATTGAGAAATTATTCTCCTCCATAAAATCAATCTTGGATCCCAAAGTTGACCAATATTTTCATAATCAATTGTTGTTGTTGTTCAAAGCTGTAGTGCATACAATTTCATGCCTGCTAAATGTCTGTTATGCCCAAGCCATTACTACACAAAATAACAAGACACCCATTGGTTGTTTTGAATTTTGTGAATCACACGTTTAACTTAGGAGGAGAAGTGAGTCGCCTAGTGTAGCAACAGGTAGAAATAAACGCCCACGGCACGATTCAGAAGTGCATTGTACTACACAGGAAATGTTTGGTTGTTCAGCAGAAGGAATACAATCAAAGAATGAAAGTGACCTATGGAGAAGACAAACACACATTTACATTCACATGTTTTGTTAGTAAAAGGAGTAAAAGATCAGTGCAACTAAAATATTGATGAATACACCCTTGGGCACATTACGAGCAACACAATATGGCACTTGTTCAATGTTCATGCGATTAGGGTCACATGGACATAGAGTTAGGGTTGGGGATTAGGGTTACGTTGAGAGCAACCATTGTTGTCCGGGTCTCTTCCATGTCCATCAAATAATGTCAGTGTGATAACCACTTCCACTTATGGGGCCCTTTTGGCTTTAGGGGTAGGGTTAGGGTTCCACTTACCACACTGGGTTAAAGTCTTGGTCAAGTCCATAACCCTAGCATTATTATTATTAATAATAACTCTAGCACAGGGCCACTAAACTTACTGTCATGTTCATGAAACAGTTTGAGACAAATTCTGCTTTGCAATACAATGCATTATCCTTTTGTAATCAGCGCTGGCTATGAGTGTCCATAAGGGAATGCATATGGACAGCAGCTATGCTCTAATGGGCTGTGGCATTCAGATGATTATGTAAGGGATAATGTATAGTTCGGAGGTTGTTATGGAGAAATAAACCCCGACAGGTTGTATGGAACCCCGACGCGAAGCGGAGGGGTTTCATTCAACATGAAGGGGTTTATTTCTCCATAACAACCGACCAACTGTACATTATCCCGCTTATTACACGGTTTACGAGTGAAATAATTAATTTGAAACATAATGTTGACCAAAATACGACTTTCATCGATTTAAAATTGCATTTAGCGAATCTGCAAGACCGGTCACTTCCGCTGTTTTGCCGAGCCTCCTCCCGTTCGTGCATTTGAAGCCTTTGATAATCAATCAGTGGATCGATGGATTACCATACACGTGTTAAAATGTGTGTATTGTGTGTAGTCGTATCTGTCATAAACAAGAGATTAACTTTACTGTTTACGGGGTGCGTTTGTGTCGCGGAGCCGCGGTGCCAGCTGCACCGAGATGAGAGGAGAGCTGTGACACCGGGTCAGAGGCTCTGATCAGCAGGTTTGGTTTCCAGCCACGATGTGGAAGGAGCCTCCACTCTCCTTGTAACATGTTACAAATCATTTATCTCTAACATCACTATCAGTCCGACGCTGTTTAATGACGGTAAAAATGAAACACAAGGTAAATATCCTGCATAGTTACTGCAGTGAAGTTAGTTTGAAGTTGGATATTTGACAGACATTCGCTCACTCACTCGCTTCTCAATATATTAAAAATCCATATAAAATATTAGATGTGTTCAAATGCAATAAAAACAGGTGTGTCTCATAGAGGAGGCTAAGCTCTACCATCCTGTGTCGATTTTGAGCCAACAGGTCACATGACCTAGGAGTTATTGAGCTATAATGCTCATATTTACAGTATAAAATACATTAAAAATTCATATAAAATATTTAATGTGTTTAAATGCAATAAAAACAGGTGTGTGTCATAGAGGAGGCTTAGCCCTACCATCCTGTGTTGATTTTGAGCCAACAGGTTACATGACCTGAGAGTTATTGAGCTCTAATGCTCATATTTACAGTATAAAATACATAAAAAATTCATATAAAATATTAAATGTGTTTAAATACAATAAAAACAGGTGTGTGTCATAGAGGAGGCTTAGCCCTACCATCCTGTGTTGATTCTGAGTCAACAGGTCACATGACCTAGGAGTTATTGAGCTATAATGCTCATATTTACTGTATAAAATATATAAAATATTCATATAAAATATTAAATGTGTTTAAATACAATAAAAACAGGTGTGTCTCATAGAGGAGGCTTAGCCCTACCATCCTGTGTTGATTTTGAGCCAACAGGTCACATGACCTGGGAGTTATTGAGCTATTAATGCTCATATTTACTGTATAAAATATATAAAATATTCATAAAAAATAGTAAATGTGTTTAAATGCAATAAAAACAGGTGTGTGTCATAGAGGAGGCTTAGCTCTACCACCCTGTGCTGATTTTGAGCCAACAGGTCACATGACCTGAGAGTTATTGAGCTCTAATGCTCATATTTACAGTATAAAATACATTAAAAATTCATATAAAATATTAAATGTGTTTAAATACAATAAAAACAGGTGTGTCTCATAGAGGAGGCTTAACCCTACCATCCTGTGTTGATTTTGAGCCAACAGGTCACATGACCTGAGAGTTATTGAGCTCTAATGCTCATATTTACAGTATAAAATACATTAAAAATTCATATAAAATATTAAATTCGTTTAAATGCAATAAAAAACAGGTGTGTCTCATAGAGGAGGCTTAGCTCTACCATCCTGTGTTGATTCTGAGTCAACAGGTCACATGACCTGGGAGTTATTGAGCTATAATGCTCATATTTACTGTATAAAATAAATCAAAAATCCATATAAAATATTACATTTGTTTAAATGCAATAAAAACAGGTGTGTGTCATAGAGGAGGCTTAGCTCTACCATCCTGTGTTGATTTTGAGCCAACAGGTCACATGACCTGGGAGTTATTGAGCTATTAATGCTCATATTTACTGTATAAAATATATAAAATATTCATAAAAAATAGTAAATGTGTTTAAATGCAATTAAAACAGGTGTGTGTCATAGAGGAGGCTTAGCTCTACCACCCTGTGCTGATTTTGAGCCAACAGGTCACATGACCTGAGAGTTATTGAGCTCTAATGCTCATATTTACAGTATAAAATACATTAAAAATTCATATAAAATATTAAATGTGTTTAAATACAATAAAAACAGGTGTGTCTCATAGAGGAGGCTTAACCCTACCATCCTGTGTTGATTTTGAGCCAACAGGTCACATGACCTAGGAGTTATTGAGCTATAATGCTCATATTTACAGTATAAAATACATAAAGAATTCATATAAAATATTAAATTCGTTTAAATGCAATAAAAAACAGGTGTGTCTCATAGAGGAGGCTTAGCTCTACCATCATGTGTTGATTCTGAGTCAACAGGTCACATGACCTGGGAGTTATTGAGCTATAATGCTCATATTTACTGTATAAAATAAATCAAAAATCCATATAAAATATTACATTTGTTTAAATGCAATAAAAACAGGTGTGTGTCATAGAGGAGGCTTAGCTCTACCATCCTGTGTTGATTTTGAGCCAACAGGTCACATGACCTGGGAGTTATTGAGCTATTAATGCTCATATTTACTGTATAAAATATATAAAATATTCATAAAAAATAGTAAATGTGTTTAAATGCAATAAAAACAGGTGTGTGTCATAGAGGAGGCTTAGCTCTACCACCCTGTGCTGATTTTGAGCCAACAGGTCACATGACCTGAGAGTTATTGAGCTCTAATGCTCATATTTACTAGCCTGATGCATCAGCCGCTTACTTCATTACATTTCATATAGCGTCTGAACACGAGCCATAGGGATTCGTTTGCTTCCGGGAGGCGGTTGCTTACATTTGCTTCAACTAATCGCTGCTGCTTGGTGGTCACGTGTGCTATACACCGGTTAAGCTCATAGGTTAATCTTGAGCGCTTGAGTTCAACGTCATCGCCTTCACTTACCCGTCTGTTCGCTGATTGGTCCGTCCGCTCTGGCGGACGGAGCAAACCGAAACGCATTGCTAGTGTCCTGACTACATTGTTGAGGCAAATGAAATTTGCCGGAACCAGTAGGCGGCGCTAGCCTGGCTACATATTTACAGTATAAAATACATTAAAAATTCATATAAAATATTAAATGTGTTTAAATACAATAAAAACAGGTGTGTCTCATAGAGGAGGCTTAGCCCTACCATCCTGTGTTGATTTTGAGCCAACAGGTCACATGACCTAGGAGTTATTGAGCTATAATGCTCATATTTACAGTATAAAATACATAAAGAATTCATATAAAATATTAAATTCGTTTAAATGCAATAAAAAACAGGTGTGTCTCATAGAGGAGGCTTAGCTCTACCATCCTGTGTTGATTCTGAGTCAACAGGTCACATGACCTGGGAGTTATTGAGCTATAATGCTCATATTTACTGTATAAAATAAATCAAAAATCCATATAAAATATTACATTCGTTTAAATGCAATAAAAACAGGTGTGTGTCATAGAGGAGGCTTAGCTCTGCACCCTGTGTTGATTTTGAGCCAACAGGTCACATGACCTGGGAGTTATTGAGCTCTAATGCTCATATTTAGCCTACTGTATAAAATATATTAAAAATTCATATAAAATAGTAAATGTGTTTAAATGCAATAAAAACGGGTGTGTGTCATAGAGGAGACTTAGATCTTCTGTTCTGTGTTGATTTTAAGCCAACAGGTCACATGACCTGGGAGTTATTGAGCTCTAACACCCATATTTACTGTATAAAATATATAAAAAATTAATGTGACCTGTTGGCTCAAAATCAACACAGAATGGCAGATGTGAGCCTATGACACACACCTTTTTTTATTGCATTTAAACACATTTACTATTTTATATGAATATTTTATATATTTTATACAGTAAATATGAGCATTAATAGCTCAATAACTCCCAAGTCATGTGACCTGTTGGCTCAAAATCAGCACAGGGTGGTAGAGCTAAGCCTCCTCTATGACACACACCTGTTTTTATTGCATTTAAACACATTTACTATTTTATATGAATATTTTATATATTTTATACAGTAAATATGAGCATTAATAGCTCAATAACTCCCAGGTCATGTGACCTGTTGGCTCAAAATCAACACAGGGTGGTAGAGCTAAGCCTCTTCTATGACACTCACCTGTTTTTATTGTATTTAAACACATTTAATATTTTATATGAATTTTTAATGTATTTTATACTGTAAATATGAGCATTATAGCTCAATAACTCCTAGGTCATGTGACCTGTTGGCTCAAAATCAACACAGGATGGTAGAGCTAAGCCTCCTCTATGACACACACCTGTTTTTATTGCATTTAAACACATTTATTATTTTATATGAATATTTTATATATTTTATACAGTAAGTATGAGCATTATAGCTCAATAACTCCCAGGTCATGTGACCTGTTGGCTCAAAATCAACACAGGATGGTAGAGCTAAGCCTCCTCTATGAGACACACCTGTTTTTTATTGCATTTAAACGAATGTAATATTTTATATGGATTTTTGATTTATTTTATACTGTAAATATGAGCATTATAGCTCAATAACTCCTAGGTCATGGGACCTGTTGGCTCAAAATCAACATAGGATGGTAGGGCTAAGCCTCCTCTATGAGACCCACCTGTTTTTATTGCATTTAAACGAATGTAATATTTTATATGGATTTTTGATTTATTTTATACTGTAAATATGAGCATTATAGCTCAATAACTCCTAGGTCATGTGACCTGTTGGCTCAAAATCAACACAGGATGGTAGGGTTAAGCCTCCTCTATGAGACACACCTGTTTTTATTGTATTTAAACACATTTAATATTTTATATGAATTTTTAATGTATTTTATACTGTAAATATGAGCATTAGAGCTCAATAACTCTCAGGTCATGTGACCTGTTGGCTCAAAATCAACACAGGATGGTAGGGTTAAGCCTCCTCTATGAGACACACCTGTTTTTATTGTATTTAAACACATTTAATATTTTATATGAATTTTTAATGTATTTTATACTGTAAATATGAGCATTATAGCTCAATAACTCTCAGGTCATGTGACCTGTTGGCTCAAAATCAGCACAGGGTGGTAGAGCTAAGCCTCCTCTATGACACACACCTGTTTTTATTGCATTTAAACACATTTACTATTTTTTATGAATATTTTATATATTTTATACAGTAAATATGAGCATTAATAGCTCAATAACTCCCAGGTCATGTGACCTGTTGGCTCAAAATCAACACAGGGTGGTAGAGCTAAGCCTCCTCTATGACACACACCTGTTTTTATTGTATTTAAACACATTTAATATTTTATATGAATTTTTAATGTATTTTATACTGTAAATATGAGCATTATAGCTCAATAACTCCTAGGTCATGTGACCTGTTGGCTCAAAATCAACACAGGATGGTAGGGCTAAGCCTCCTCTATGAGACACACCTGTTTTTATTGTATTTAAACACATTTAATATTTTATATGAATATTTTATATATTTTATACAGTAAATATGAGCATTATAGCTCAATAACTCCTAGGTCATGTGACCTGTTGACTCAGAATCAACACAGGATGGTAGGGCTAAGCCTCCTCTATGACACACACCTGTTTTTATTGTATTTAAACACATTTAATATTTTATATGAATTTTTAATGTATTTTATACTGTAAATATGAGCATTAGAGCTCAATAACTCTCAGGTCATGTAACCTGTTGGCTCAAAATCAACACAGGATGGTAGGGCTAAGCCTCCTCTATGACACACACCTGTTTTTATTGCATTTAAACACATTAAATATTTTATATGAATTTTTAATGTATTTTATACTGTAAATATGAGCATTATAGCTCAATAACTCCTAGGTCATGTGACCTGTTGGCTCAAAATCGACACAGGATGGTAGAGC
Source organism: Trachurus trachurus (assembly GCF_905171665.1). NCBI lineage: Eukaryota > Metazoa > Chordata > Actinopteri > Carangiformes > Carangidae > Trachurus > Trachurus trachurus. The sequence goes on along the minus strand of NC_139891.1, from coordinate 21,857,583 downwards.
TAAGCCTCCTCTATGAGACACACCTGTTTTTATTGCATTTGAACACATCTAATATTTTATATGGATTTTTAATATATTGAGAAGCGAGTGAGTGAGCGAATGTCTGTCAAATATCCAACTTCAAACTAACTTCACTGCAGTTGCATAGTTTCTCTTTTCTGTGCTGCGCTGATCAGAGCGGCGTCCCTAGCAACGGTCTGTTATACATGACGACGGTCCGTTATACAGAAATAACAGACCGCAGAACGCAGCGCTGGACCAATCAGAGAGCAGCATTCAATAGAGCCGTGTAATAAGGATTACTATTATGGGCGGAACGTGACTCAAGACAACATTTGGCATACCATTATAACACCATAACCAACATGGGCTGTTACTGTACAGTAAGTTGGGCCCTGCTGACACTGTGATCTTATGGTGACTGTTAAAGCAAACCTGCTTCAAGGCTGGAGGTATTGTTCATTATGAGCTGCTTTTCTGTTCACCACAGTTGTGAAGAGTGATGAATCTGAATATATATTCATATTCAAATCGTCTCTGTAAAACGTCTACTGTTGGGTGTAAAAATATTAGGAGTCTTTGTGTGTTTTGTTGATAACTGCATGAATAAGCAGGCATAAAATGCCTGTTGAGTGTAATAAAATCTTAATTTCTAAAATCAGTTTGTTGTCCTTTTCTTTCTCTCCTCAATTAGCAATTGCTGCATTAGTATCAGCAATGACTGTTGATACCATGATTATACCAGCATTCAAACAAATGAGTCCAAAAAAAGTGAGCACCTGCTCATGAAAACAATGTTTAACCTCTAGTAGTCAAAGCCTCAACAGGAGTCGGCTTCTCCAAACCGTGTGTTGCTGTGATCTACTGTACTGTACAAGCACATGAAAAAGAACATGCTCCATGTCTCACAACGTATCAGTCAAATGTATTTTATTTACATACTGGTCTGGATAAATTTGAATTTGTTGAATGCACCTATGCATACAGAAAACCTCTAAATTCCAGCCGACGCCCTTCATTATCACAGCATACGATACGCAACTATGTGCTTTGCAAGTTACAGACAGAGCATTTTACCACATGAATATACACATTTTGTGCACTTTAAACATGGCCTTGCACTACACAAGGTTTCAATCTGTTTACAAGTTCTTTAATTAGAAGCTGAAATACCAACCATTTTGAAATCCAATCAATATTCATGTATGAATAAACATAACGTATAAACCACACAACAAATGGGATCATAGATTTTTAGTATGTACACGCAACTACATTTACAATAATACAATTTGTGAAAGCCTAAAAAGTTGTAGGTGTTGTCGTTATAACAAACTGCACTTAATATAACAAAGCACATACTGTATAATAGAAAGTAACTGTTGATTTGCTAGTGTCACAAATAGAACATTGATTCTGTTTGACACATTTCAAGTATCTGAGAAACATGACTGTAGAGTGTTTTAACAACTTAAAGAGGCTTCAATAAAAGATTTTCGGCAGAAAAAGTGCTTTCGTTTTCCAAACTCTCTTCTGCCAAACCGATCTTTGAAATACTGTGACAACAAAAGACAGCGCTGCTTCAGTCATAACTGTGCTACAGGACAGTAGCAATACCAAAAACTCAACAAAGACCTACAAAAGCAGGCCTGAACTGGCTCTGACTCAGATTTGGAGTAATCTGGATTAGCACCAAATAATGACAATTTCTTTTTTCCATAGTATTTTATGTCTGATCTTCAAAGAAATGTATACCACCTCTGATATTTCACTGATTAAAACAATTACAAAATGCATCCCTTGCCACATAGCTTAACATCAAGCAAAAAAAAAAAAGAAAGAAAGAAAGAAAGAAAGCAATGGCTTGTGATTTTAAAGATCAAAGCAAGGAAAAAGCAGACTCCTAAGTGAGGGAATGATCCTCTCTCCAGGAAGAAATGAAGCGAATGTGCACCTGGATGGCTGCCAGGGCTGTGTTGGGCGGAGGACATTTCCATGGTAAGTAGGTACATGCAGGTTTCAGAGTAACAAGGTGATGGAGTGAGAGGAGTGTGCTGCTGGAGATCCATGAGATTTGGTTCAGTCCTTTTATTCCCGGACTGCTCAGAGAAAGAGAAACCCACTGTTCTGCAGATGCACGATTTTGAGAATATCGTTCACAGGATGGAGTTGGGAGGAGGGAGGGGGGGTGGGGTGGGGACTGGGTTGAGAGGGGGATCGGCGAGAACTCAGGCAGAGTGAGGGGGTGTCATAACAGAGTCAGTTCTCTCTTTGAGATGATTTTTCCCTCTTGTTTTCTTTCTGCCTTTCTTTTCTCCTGCTCTGTCAGTTAGAGTCTCCTCAGATTGTGCTCCTCTGTGCAGGAGCCTTTCCTCAGGGTGATGTCGTCCACGGCCATCTCGCCACTCCTGCCTCGCCCACGCTCCCCCTTCAGGATCACCTGGGGGAACAATGGCACAATGCACACTGAGTCAGTACCATGGAGGGGCAATCAACAGCATGCTACTTCACGATGAAAGAAAACTGTTCTCGACGGTGACGTCCATCTTAAATTTTACAGATCCACTCTTTTGAAATGCAGACTGTTGCTCTGATTTATTTTTCATCAACAGGAACACAAACATGTCTCCCCACTACTGTCAAATATATCAGTGGAAATAATTCAAATTTCATGAATGAACCTGTTTGACGTCTTTATTCTTAGACTTACACTCTCAAGGCCTGTGCCCCATAGCGTGATCTGGGTGTGTCTCCAGCCATTTCCACCTGTCCGTCCCCACACTGCCGGACTGTACTGCTTCCCCTTCTTCACAAACACTTGCAGCATGCCCACGTGGTGGCCTGCCAACTTGTGCCGGAAAGACAGGCACAGATTGCCGTCATTCCAGGGAGGGGTGAGTGGGAGAACCAGCCGGGCCCCTCGTCCACTTCTCTTGTTTCCAACCTCAGGAATGGTGAGGTACCGTCCACCTGCGGAGACCAGTGACAGACAGACTAATAGAGTCAGTTAATGAAATTAACCTGGTGGAGCCATGTTCCATGCATCCTCAGCACATCCTCTCACAATGGGTTCTCATTCAGTCTGCACCCCGGCTGCTCAGAAATGCAACTCCCTCCAGCAAAACCCCCAGTCTCAGACTCTATTAGCATTTATTTGCTCAGAAATTTTACATCTTAGTTTTAATATGACAGTCTGCAGCAGGCTTACTCAGACTATTACATCTGAGCAACTCATCCAAACTAACACATGTATTTTTACAACTAATAATAAAAACTAAGTGAATGTGCTCTGCAAATTTCTGTCAGATCTTGCAATAACATATTTGGGGAATTTAATCCATTATCATTTACCATCTGTCTCCTAAAATTGCCATGTAATTTGAAAAAATGTGAGATCGCAACTTTTTTTTCAAAACCCCAGGGACATCATGCTTACCTGACACAGTTATGGTTTTCTGGTCAAATATTCTATGTCAATGGAATGACAAGTGAAACTCATTTGTGTGGGCTTATTGATACGAATTTACCAAATTGATTTCTTTATGAAACTCAGTTGAAGTATGAAATTCAATATATGTGTGCAAGACAAAAACAAAAAATAAACATTAGTACTACTACACAGTTAGGGGGGGGGGACTGATCTTTTTTAAATAAATAGGTATGTAGATAGGTGCATGTAGGTGAGTTGGTCTTTTTGTATGTAATAATACATTTTCCATCCAACTGTGCAATTTATAAAGGTGATGCAATAAGAGATCGTGAAAAAATATTCACTTAAAAAAGACTTGACCCACTTATGTTTTTCAACTCAAAGTAAATCTAGTTGCCGGTGGGCTTTTCTTTTTTACTATTAATTTATACATTAGTTAGTGATATTAGATCTATACAGTTTTAAAAATTTAAAGGTTAAAGTGCTTCAGGGTAATAATGTTGATGCATTTTGCTTATTTAGTGGATCTGTGTATGGCTGCTGTGAACCACAGGAGGTCCAATAAGTATCTGGAGGCCACAGACGCTTTCTGCATAAGTTATGAACTGCCTCCAAATCTGTGCCAATCCTTTAAGAGCCATGAGTGTTTGCCTGTGGCTGTCTATCAAAACAACTTAAAGTGATGAACAGTTAATAGTTACATGCTTCACAACACCCTGAAGATGCATGCGATGATGGACACACACATATAAATGAAAGATTATTCAAATGTTCTGACTGAACATGTTCATGATGAGGCTACTGCAAAGAGAACTGTTGCCTCTTAGTCAGGGCTTAGCTTGTGATTTACTGTGAACGATTTTCCAAGTTGGGGTAAAAATCTTTATTTGCACTAATGAGGGAGCACAAACTTGGCTGAATAGAGGCCTCTGTGTGTATGTCTTAGAAACTGGCTACTACTGTAACTGCAAGACTAAGCCAGTTGGCTGTGGGAGCCACATGCAGTTAATGTCACTTAAAGAGTGCCAGTATGCTGCACTGTTTAGTCTTCACACTGCCTCCACTGAGTCCACTCAGTGTAATTCACCAGAACTACTCACTGTCTGAACCCCCCCAAGAAAAACAGTGTTGTGTTCCCGTTTAAAGCAAGCCACAGGTATCAGTGACAGGTGGTGTAATCCACGTCTCATTTGCATCACTTTGTAGAGCAAAGTGCTAATCTGCAGAGAAGACAGACTACTTCCCTCAAGTAATTTTCATCTTGACCTGTAATTGAGCAGAACAAAACAGAACTGCTTAGATTGTCTGACCTTGCGTGTGTTTGCATGTGTGTGCGTGTCGGGAAAGCAACACAACTTTGCTTATTTGCATTTACTGACTATAAAATACAACGTTTTCCCTTATTTGAGCATGTGAGTGGGAGGAGTACAGCATCTTCCTCCTTCTTTTCCTCCTCCTCCTCTTCCTCCTCCACCTCCCACACTTTAACTACCTGACGGATCAGGCGTCGTCTCCCAATGCAGGTCTCCATCTTTGTCCCTGATCCAGCCGCAAAGACCATCATCAAAGGAGCAGCTCAGATACCCTGACTCTGGGGAGAAAAGAAATACACTTTTCAGAGAGGTGGAGAGCACACACACACACATGCAAAAAGTCTTCAGACTGCTCTCCGTGATGCTTCACAGGAGCCATGCTGTGAGCCTCTAAATTCACCGGGGGCGAAAGGACTCTTGAAGCTTCTTGTGATGAACAAGATGATACAATAAAAGTGTAAACATTTGTCATGATGTTGTAATCTCTGAAGAGACGTGATGCATTGAGGAAGAAGCGAGTGAAAATGGAGCTGCATAAATCAAAAGCAGAGATGCATTCATCTAAGGAATAACAAATATTGTAACAGTAGCTGAAATTGTTGATATCTGTGTGTGTGGGTGTGGGTGCATGTGTAAGTATGCTGCTTCTACACACATACACACAGCCTATAGTATGCGTGCCATACACCATAATAAAATACATTATGGTTACAGCAGAGAGTCATAATATTCAATGAGTGATGATTTCCTTCTTGGCCATGATGCCTAGACAATAGCATTAAGAAAATGTAGACAACACAGTAACAGTATTATCCATGCATTGCTGTGCAAATTGGTTCGAAGATAAGAAAAACATCCATCATTTCGCAACTGAAACATGTTTCCAAAAAACACTTCTCACTTCGTTTTCTGAGCCAATGAAAACACCTTCTCTCCTGACACCGCATAGCAAATGATGCACTGTGAACCAAAATAAACTAAGTCATTAGGCATTTTAAACTGCATACCACCGACATCGATAAATCATATTGAGCAAATACAAGATAAAATGTATCTTCACAAAATCTATTTTCTTATTGTTCTTGTAGGAATTCTACATTGGGTGCTATGCAGCTTATGAACAGAGCAGTGATGTTCTTGATAATGATCAATTAATCATTCATGCAGTCAAGCATAATGTGAAAAGTGGAAAAAGTCTGGCAGTAGGCTGTGAGCCATTATTTAAACGGATATAGCCAGACGTCATGTGTCACCTCCTGGTGGAAGGCCTATCAAAACACATCTGGTCACTATCATGTCTTCACCTCCGCAGCAGCACCGCAGGAGTTTGGTTGTCACTTTCATTTTGCCCGCAGCGAACGTGGCTCGTCTGTCATCATTTGAGCTCTGCAGTGATCTGCTATGAGCCGGGCTGCTGCTGCCGCTGCCGCTTGCTGATTATCTTTGTCAAAAATGTGTCGTGTTTACCTGGGTCATCTTTGGCTTCATCCGCCGTGTTGCCGAGCTCAATGTCAAAATCGATGCCGAGAACGTTGTTGTGGCCGTGGTTCCGAGGGACTGTGGAGAGAGAGACGCAGGTTTAGATAAAGGATTAATAAAAATGTATTATATTTGCTCAGATGCATCCCTGTTTGTGGCTATTGTGTGGATTTGTTTCATTACTCCACAAGGATGCAACAATGTCATGGTTTAGTGCCTGCGTATCCAGAGCTAAGCACCACAGAGATTTGAATACTTGAGGAAACCTTTAGAAAGACCAGAAGTCAAATGTGATTCTTTACAAGAAAAAGGGCAACTGCTCATCTGACGCAACTACTGGGTAAATTTTACTGCTACGAAACTAGTAACCACATACATACATACTGTACACACAAACACACAAATAGAGTACAGCCAGTCCTGAAATAGCCTCTTTCCTTCTCTAATGGGGTCACGTTGCCCAAAATACTAAAGGCCAAGCTGTCATATGAAAGGTCAACTGACAATTGAAGCAAATTAAGTTGATACTTGTACAGTACTGTGACAAATATTTTGCAGCAAAAATGCTCAAGCCTTTAACTCCGTCAGGATAACAGTCATCTTAACTGGTTTTAAATTCCCTTATGAGGAAAAGTGTCAGTGGAAGCAAAGTAGAGATAAACAGACTGCAACAGTTTTAGTGTGTTTTGTACAGTATTTGCTGATGAGCCAAATTTCTCAGCGTCCCAGACAGATTCTTGTCCATGTGCTACAAATATGCTGTAACCTGCACTTGAACCACCAAAGTTCCCAACCACCAAACCTCCCCCCTCTAACCTCACGCTGGGTCGCACCACCCGGCACACTGCTGATGTAGTCTGTCAGTCGAAGGAATCTGAGAGCAGGGAGGTCACACTCTCACACCAGGCTCTCCAGCAATCCCAAGCATGTAGAACTCAGTGTGTGTGTGTCTGTGCTTCTAAGGAAAGCACAGACATGCCCCCACCCCACCCCAGAAATCTTGCATCCGGTCATAGAGTGGATATATAAAGAATAAAAAATAAGTGATGTGCCAATTAAGGGAGCAGTAATTTGAACTGGGACAGTGTGTGACTCGTAGTAAAAAATAGCTGTTTGTGTCATCATGACAGGAATTCTGACACACATGCTGCTTCCAAAAATAATTCCCAAATAACATATTTTATCACCAAAAACATGCAGAAAAAAGAGATATATCATAATATCATTTTCTATAGGTGTATCACATTGACTGTACATGAAGAAATACGCTACGCAAACAATTGAAATTATAGCTTTGAGTAGTTGTATGTGCTCAAAAGGAACAGTGTCCTGGTTACTTTGTATGCTCTGTAGGTCTCGCTATCAACAGTTTTCCTTCAGTAGAAAGTAGTTCAAATGAAAACTTTTCCCAGCAAGGTCAGTGGATTATCCAGGGTAACTGGGGCACAGTTTGTGCAAAGACAAATTGCTTCAAATCCTTTTAAGCTTTGAGCACCACAAACAAAATGCCATTCCTTTTCATTGCATTGAGTTGTCGGGCAGAAATCTCAAGTATCTTAAAATCTTTGCACATAAAACCAAACTTTCTGCATGGTTACATAGAACACTTTGTTTACTGTATGTTGAAATACTTAATATTACATGTTTTGCACTGGCTGTTCTATTTGACCTTTGTGGTTTGTTAAATCCAAATATTTGAGGGTGGGGGGTCAATGAAAGCTGCTCTAGAGGGATTTTCTATGTTCTGCCAAAATGTTGAACAAACAGAACCAAAACAAATCAGTGTTTTTTTTTGTTTTTTTCTATGAACAGCATATTTCAGAATTTTTCAGAGGCAGTGTGACTAATGCCTACCACCCACATAAAGATAATCTGTCTGATTTTGCCCCGATTTCCCCCCTTCCGACCAAGGACAAAAATTGTCAGATTATTTTAGGCTTTTAAGATTATTTTATGAGATTCTCCTGTAGTGTGTGTGGTGTGTTAAGAGTCAAATTCTCCCGACAATCGGCTTGTAAAACGGTCGGCGCCGACAATCGTAAATATTAAACATGTTCAATATTTACGACTGTCGGCCCTGAGTCACCGATTTTTTATCTTCATGTGTGGGGTCTCTCACAGATAAAAAAAATCTGTTGAGATTTAGAAAATCTTTATGTGTGTAGGCTACCGGGCTTAAGTGGAAATGCAAAAAGGTTAATGCAGCATAATTTTTCTTCTGTTCACATGTCATCAAGCCATCATACTTTATCATCCGCTGGGTAAAAGCCTTTTTAAGTTTAGAAAAACGTAGTACTTTAATGTAAATGCATTTTCTCTCAATCCAGATGCTGTTGAGATGTTTGTTTGTTTTTAAATTAGCCTAATAAAAGGGGTTAGACGGTTTTCTCATATTACAGAGAAGCCTCTAGTCCTTTAAAGAGAAGTACATCTACATTCTGGGAAATATCATTTGCTTTCTTACAGAGAGCTATTTGAAAAGATTTTAAAAATCTGGCCTAACTGATCTTTTATTGGATAACAATTGTCCTCTAGCATGTACAGTAGCACATACCCATCTTAACCTAAACCATACATTTTCTCTGACCAAGTACAGTAGTTGTTGTATTTACTGTACTTCCATAAATAACCTCTGTGTATGGCTGTTTAGCCTTGAGGACCTGCTGGATTAAACATGCTGTCTGAGATGTGTTGATGGGTGTGCTTTGAGCCAGGCCTGCTGTTTCCCTGCTTGTTGTTGCTATCCTTTATGCTAGGCTAAGATAAATCACCTCCTAGCTACAGATGCATTTTTGACACAGATGTGTGTAGTGATAATGTTCTCTGTAGATATTTGCTAAGAATGTGAATTTATATTTTAAAATACTGAAGATAAAATAAGAGTATACAACATTTTTTCATTGGACAGCAATGATAATGTTGATTGAAGTGTCTGAAAATAAACTATAAAGGCTTGAAAACTGCTCTGACCACTGCACACACCTTCACTTGAGGCACAGCTGAAGTGTTTCTTCCTGCCCCTAGGCTCTTATTCAAATGATTCCTATTTCCGTCTAATTATTTGAATAATCACTCAGCGGTGTCTCTCCTCCTTCCCTCTCTCATCTTATTCAAACCATCTTCAGGAGGCTCTGATTTCCAGAACTGCTCTGCCGTGGTGCGAACTATTAGATTGATGTCTCCTTCAAGCAGTGCAGACAGGTGTTAATGTAATCTTCTCTCCTCTTTCCTTTTTCTAATTATGTGATGCCATCTGGCAAGGTGAGTAGGAACCACAGTGTCTCACCTCTTATGCTGCAGTTTGCTGTTCTCGACAAACAATTCTATGTTTAAGGACTATAATGTTGGGTTTTGGTAAAAACAGACTTTCACAGTGCAGACGAGAGCGGAGCACAAAAACACTTCAATCATGTTCAATAACAATTGCTGTCCAATTTATACTTTTGGTGCATCTGGATTTCCACCTACTCAATTATCACCCTCTGCTGCTTTTTCTGTACGGCTGCATCATAAAGTGCAAATTTCTCAGTTTGACCTGTTTGTTGTAAGCTTTGAACACTTGGCAGATACAAAAGTGTTGCATTCGAACAATGCAAACAGCGTTATAGTCATAAAGATGACACCACACAATATACATTTTTAAATATGGCTCACAAATATACAGCATAGTACATTCTTTTTTAAAGTTGTTTCACTGTAGGTAGCTAGTTTTTAGCAATCATTGCTCAAAAAGAAGCAAATAGTGGACCTGTTGGTGACTGTTTGACCTGCGGATATGCAGTTGGTTTGCTCTTGAGGATGTACAGCATCAGAACGGGTGAAAAATGAATAAATATTCCTTATTCCATTTTTGTCACGGCCCTAACCCTCTCCATCCACATTGCACCTAGCCATTTAAATTATTTAAGTTTTATGTTTCCAGATTATGAATGTTTCTAGTCCAGTGGAAGTGAAAAGAAAATTGTTGTCAACTTGTGCAACAGGATGTCACAGGACTAAGCCATTTAAAGCTTTCAGAAAGAGAATGAATGAGTTCATTTTTGCTTTTCACAGGATTTTTTGATGAAGAGAAAAATATAGAACTCAAACAACCTTATCCTTTAAATACTATAATAAAGCATAATTGCCAGCAGACAAATCATGTATTAGTGCCGATATATAAAGTAAGTGTGACTTTGGCCTTGAACTGATATTTAAGTCTTAACAAGTGGCATGTCGCAGGGATTATGTCATTAAACACAATTCATCGCTTTGAAGAGGTGTAAAGTGGCAAATGATTGCAGCGATTACTGTCTTTGTTAAAGCCAAAAGAAACTCCTCACTGCTGCAGTATTTAGATATTCTGGATATTCTGTTATTTGGTTTTGATGAAGAATGTCAAACTAAAACAAAGACTGATGATACATTTTGAATGCAGCTGGTGTCAAAGATTCATGCTTGGCAGACAGCACTGTGTGACATGTGGACAAACAACAGTCTGGCTCCAGCACCAGTTTGTTGTGTTTTTTTTTTTTTTTAACTATAGCCAAAAAGATAATTATCTCGAGAGAAAGATTTTTACTTCAACACTTAGTGAGACTAATTTGTCGTCTTGTACAATTTGGCATTGTTTCCTAACAATCTGCGTATCATACTTTAATCTGAGGGTGGGTATAGCCTGATTTACATACTAATCACCTCAAATTCTCATATGTCAGAGGGTTGTGTATTGCAGTGGCTGATTGTGATCAATCAGATTGATAGTCACCTTTGATTTCAACCATTTTCAGTGTACATTATAAACAATCTTTAAGTCCCCTGCCAGATTTTCAGAACTTAAATCTACTGTATCATGTGGTTAGCCATCAGACAAACTGTGTACAGATAGGAGCTGACTGCCAACTGCTCGGATAAGTTACCGCCACACGTTCATGTGTTTGAATACAAAATGGATACGATAATACACAATGATTATACACATCATCTGTCAGGTAAACATCACTCCTGATTCCGCAGAGTGTGACATGCTTCATAATAAACAGTGTTTCAGGGATTGGGAGGAAGAAATATGGAAATTTGCTCCAATTTGGATAGCGCAGAGCTGTCAGGAGGCTGATGAAGATGAATGGCGAGACAAATAGGTGCCTTTTGAAGTCAAAGACTGTGACCCGAAAGTAAACAAAAGCTTCACCGCCCCATCAAACATCAAACACAGAGATTAGAGCCTGCTAATGTTTGATTATAAAACTATCATGTTTTCTGAGCAGTTGAAGCTCCTCTAATAAATTCCTCTCTATGAACTGAATGTCTCTATGTGTGATGTAAAAGGTGTCATAGCTCATTGTTTCAGTTTTATGGTTCATGTCTTCACTGTGTCGGGTCACTCTCACCACTCTCATCAGCCTCTTTTTTAGACACAGCATCTGTTTTCTGTGAAAACGCATTTAGCAGCTGAAGAGGAGGAGGTTGAAAAAAATGAAAACTGGGTTAAATGAGAGTGAATGTGGGACTTCATCTGGCGGCCACGAACAAGGCTCAAAATGAATGCTAACATTCCTTTGCATCTCGTGGATCTGTAGAAAGGCGATTATTTGATAGTAGGTTCAACATATAAACTTACAAGGTGATAAAAAATATATGTTTGTTTGACAGATTTGCAAAGACGCTATTATATTATCTCCAGTATGTAAAAAATAAATAAAAATCAAGTTCTTACTGTGGACGTCCCCTCTCTGTTTGGTCACCTCCTTCTGGATGGTGTTGTCCACAGGGGTGACGGGAGGTGGCGTTGGAGGGTGTCTGGTGGGAGGTACCGCCTTTGGTGGGATGTAGGGCTTCTGTGTGGGAACTGGTGGCTTCCTGGTTGGGATGAAGGGCTTCCTGGTTGGGATGAAGGGCTTCCGGGTGGGAACTGACGGCCTGCGTGTAGGTGGGGTGACCCTCCTTGGAGGCAGAGGTGCCTTTGTCGTAGTTGTGGCTGTTGTTGATTTGGGGATAACGGGGAAGATTCTCCTTGGAGTCACTGGTGGACGACGGGTAGTGGTGGAGGCGGTGGTGGTGGTAGTTGTCCTCCTCTGATCCAAATCCGGGATGTGGTTGTGATGATTTGGAGGCAGCTTGCCTGGTCTCGGTGGGTCAATAACCACCTTAGGAATGGCTGAAAAAAATAAGAGGATGCAGATGGAGCACTGAAATATGAACACTTAAGAGTTAATGAGGCACAAAATTGTAGACTAACTGTAATGATTAGCCTGACTTTTGGAGTCTCTTCCGTCTACTGAGACTTCTCCTGATATCTATTAACTAAATGTTAGCATCCTAAAACTAACTGGGTGTCCCAAAGCTCACTGAAGGTGAAATTCACACAGCCCATACAACGAGCACGCTGCAAGTTCACATTTGTTCATTGTGCAAATCTGGACATAGTATTCCTCAATGGGACAGCTGAATAGAGAAAGTAGGCTGGGGTCATGGGTACATGGCATGTGGCACTGGCAAACTAACCCACAGAGGCACTGTGGGATCCTGTGAGTTTCAACTTTTGTGAAATTGATATTGCTTTTCCAAAAATAGCCTTTTTTTTCATGGTTGTCCTGATTAGTAATTCTTTGAGTGTTCATAGCCGGAGGCTTCGCAGCATTGGGCCAAAGCTGCTCTGAGTGTGTGTGTGTAATGTATGTGTGTGTAGAATGGATCTCGGTGCTCAAACAGGCTGCTGTGCCTCGGAGATCACCCTCGCTCTGCTGACATCATTGAAGTTACACCCTCCCTTTCCTTTGTTCCTCCACACATTCTTCAAGTCAGTCTGAGGTTGGGGGGTTGGGGGGTTGGGGTGGCCGTGCTGATGGTGGTGGTGGTGGTTGGGGGCGTTCATAAGGGTTTCATGAGTGAGGAATGAGAGTGGACAAAGGCGAGTGGTTTGAACTCAGTTACATGTATTGCCCTCTCAGGTTGCAGGCGACTTTGATATGTGATACACGAATAGGATATTGCAACTGGACTCCCAGAGCACTTGAGGCTCACACCCTTTGGGCAGGTGACAGGGTGAAGTATTTGCAGTGCACTACGCCAGGAGGCATCCTCTCTGCTGCACGGACTACTACACCAGTTGTGTCTCTTAGATTATTAAATAACTGTAGAGAATGAATGACTTCTTATCCACCGAGGTGCTGTGAAAAACTGCAGACGCATAGACTAATGAACTGCTTGTCAGCAAGCAGAATGAGACAAACTGCCAGGGAACAAAATATTTCACTTTCTTCTTTTTTTGTTGGCTGATCAGAAAAGTCCAGATGTCAAAGAAGTGGAGTCAGGGCTCACTCTGGGCGCATGTGATAAGGGAGTAGGCTGATTCTAGTAATAACTGACAGCCATTACGAAGAAAGGAATTTCAGTCTCAGCTTTGTGTGCTAGGCTATTCCTCCCTCTCCCCTTACTTTCCCACCTTTTTAAAAAACATGGGCAAAGAAAACAAAAATGTGAGGCCCCAGCCCTCTTTGCAAAAGTGAACATCGGGGCCAATGTTTTGTTCTCGATCCTTACGCTTGCAGTCGTGGCCCATCCCCCTGTAGCCGTCTTTGCATTTGCACTTGTATGAGCCCGGCGTGTTGTAGCAGGTGGCAAAGCTGCTGCAGTGGCTTTGACCCAAGGAGCACTCATCCACGTCTGAAAGATAATGGAAACATAACAACATTCAGTTACCGGGTGCAAGTGTGAAACGCACATAAAGTAGAATATCAAAGGCTGCTATCTTGACATGCACTTCAAAGAGGGCTCCAAGCTGATGTCGTGTGTACAGTTAGCGAAAGCGTTTAAGTGAATATCACAGATCTGTCCATGAATTATTCCTCGAGTAAAAGCGACAAGGTCTTCGAAGAATCTTAGAGGTATCAGCCTTCAATTCTCTTAACTATCACTACTCAGCCCTTTTTTTTACCTCCAAAGTTTGTTCTTAAGAAATGAATAAATAAAGACTGGATGCGGTGTATTCTCCAGATGCTGCTGAGATTCAAGGTAATGTGGATTTGTGGAGAATACTAATGCAAATCTTAGATGGCAGGTATTCATAAATAAGGTCCGTATCACTGTATTGCTGGTTGCATTAGCATTGCAGTGGTTCTGCTCAAGTTCATTACATGTTAAGTATTCAAAAGCCTTTTCATATTGGGGGATATATTTTTTATTTATTTACTTCCTTATCTTCATAAAGTACAGAAACACAAAATGGTTTCACATACTTTAAATTTCATTTCCTATCCAGTCTTTTCTCTGCCTTAACTCGAGATATTATCATCTCATGGGTAACGGATTTCACTCAAGTGTTTTATCCAGTTAATCTGGCTTTATGGGGTAGTCTCAACCAACTCAATTTATTTGACTATTTTTATTTAAAATACGTTTCTTGCACATTCAGTCCCCAGTTGTGAGAGAAGTACCCAGTATCCAGATCTTCTGATTAAATTAAAGTAGCAATACCTCTGTATAAAATACTCCATTAAAAGTAGATGTCCTGCATTTAAAATCAAGTACCATCACCAATTCTTAACCACACACTGCTCCTGCAACACACACATTTCTTTTCATTTTTCCACTTTTCAATTTTCTTAGTGCACGAAAAAATGCCTACATCAGGAGAAATAACTTGTGTACACATCAAAACATCTCAGCACATCTATGACCTTTGTAAGTTTTCTGTATAAAAAGCCCCACTGCAGAGGCCTTGAGACTGTACCTGTGCATTGGTATTTCCCATTGATATATTGCAGGTCAAACCCTTCGTGGCACTTGCAGATGTAGCTACCAAAGGTGTTGATGCATTTTCTGAACCTGGGACATACAGCTATTCCTGCTGCACACTCATCCACATCTAGAAGGAAAAAAAAAGCAAATGCAAATTATTAGACGATATTGAAATTGACATATAATGTATTCATAATTTTTCCACTATAAGTTGCCCTTGAGAGTTGGTCACATACAGCAAATAATGCATTCAAAATAACACAATGCAGAGGAAAACTTGAAGATTAAAAAAAGGCAATTTAATTCAAAACCAAACATTTCTATTCATACCAACTTTTTTTTTTCCTGGTTAGTATTCATTTATGAACAAAGCACATTATGTATTCTGTTCAGTGAGCAGAATACAGTGCACGCTACCTTGTTTCATTATTTAATGACCTATTCTAAGTGTCTCTGTTAATCACCTTTGCAGGCATGTGGGCATTAATATTTAGACACCAAGAGGCTCAAAGCATTTGCCTTAAAATCATTAATTTATTTGCTGCATAATGCCGCTGAGGCACCGTGGGGATACAGGGACTCTTGTTTAAAAGAACCTTAAAAACACACAGACACCTGCACCAGCTGGGGAAACCAGAGAGGGAAGTACTGTAAGTGGACAGCGCTCCCTTATCCCCTTAACAGCTACTGCTGAAGTTCTCATCCGCAAGGCACTTAATCCCAAACTGCCCAGGTGAAGGCTTCATCTGCATTTATTCAGCTACTGAGGGGGTGAATTGTTATGTTTTACATAAAACACACAAGCACATGTAAATGCAAGCTTTATGTACACACAATATACTGTTCCTCACAATCCCAGCTCCACCTGCTCTGAAGGACTTGTTTTAGTCAAAGTAGCGGATCTGACTTCGGTTTATAGTCATAGTAACACACACACACACACATAGGCTACACACATTAGCCAAGATTAGACAATAAGCTTTGTAACTGTATATTACTTGAAAATGTCTGATACATGAAACAATTTCTAGGTTGAGCAGCACTGAAATATGAGGCTGTCTCACTGCAAACTCCCATAACAAAACCATCAATACACACTGTCATTATGTAATCAAGGTTTTTTTTGCTGATTTGTCACACTGCAAATACAAGTCAATTTTTTTTTAAGTATCAGAGAATGTCTCTGCACTCAATTATAAATCCTGCAGTTTAACCAAAAATTAGTAAATCAAATCATCAAACAGTTAAAAGCAGAGGATAGAAGCAAAACCCACCCACTTTTACTTGTACTCAAATTTCTTACAGATTAAAACACTCCTAAAATATTCAAGGGTCCTTTACTGAAATTTGATTAACAGTAAGAGCTAATATGTCAGCTGAAATAATACAATTCACAGTGCTTTCAATTCTGATTTTTCAGTTTAAAATATAAAGTTATTGATTTTTGGCCATTTCTGCAAATGTCAGTGTGGTATTAAGTCTTCCTTATTATACAATTTCCCTGATGTAGCCTATACCTCATCTGGCAGCACATTCCACTTATTTTCTGCTATTTCATCTGTATCAGTAATTCCCTATGATGAAAACATTACCTTGATGTCAATTTGACACACTAATTACCACTGGAGCTATTGAATTTACATATGTTTTAGCTTTCAAGGATCCGGCTCAGACATGAGATTAACCATGTGGTCACTTGACAGCTGCTGTATTTTCTCCTAACCCCCAAAGAAGTTGCTCTGGACTCAACCCAAACATATGGAGGTGATGTTATACAACTAAAAATCAGGTAAAAAATGTATATATAAGTCATCAATGCAATCACAAACTACAAAGAAAGTAATAGTGAGTAAAACATGATTTACAAACACAGTGCATGGATGTTTTTGCTGGTCAATGTAGGACAAAGGTAAGAGTCTGTTGGAGCTGGTTGGAGATCGCAGCACAACAAGCGATTTGTCTGTTGTGAACAAGGAGAGTGATCATTTGTTGGCTGAGTGAATCACTTGATAAAGAGTTTCGTTCTTCACGCTCATTTTTTACTGCTACAGTAAGTTGGATTTTCAGAGTTAACGCATGTGTAACTTTTTAAAGTTTGATGAATGCAGGCCAAGGTCACTTTTCGAGCTAGAGCAAAAAATGTGTTGACACGTTAGATTTCACAGCATCCACATGAGTAAAAACAGCTCTGCCTCTATGCAGACTGACTCCCCCTTATATGAGGCTCTAGTTACTGGATATAAATATGATTAGAAACTCTCCATAAAACTGCCCATAAAACATTTGCTTCCGGAAACATTCCATTAAACTGTCGTAACACCTGTGGAAGGCAACCTTTCCGTCCTCTTCTCCATCGCTCTTCGTGATTGATGTCCGTCCTCTTTCAGCGATCCGCCCCCCCATTAGCCAGCCGGCAGTTAAGTGGGAGTACACGGCAGAGTAACAGGAACAACCCAGTCTGGAACAGCCTGTATTTAAACCTGACGCAGGTTAACTGCCTCAACTGGCTTCCTTTATCTGTTAGTTACCCATGTGAGGAGCAGTGCCACGTAAAACGGGTAATGAAAGAGGGAGGGGATGATCGGTGCATGGGCAGGAGGGGGTGGGCTTCGCCTGATCACATTTCTGCTGTAAAAGCAGGAAGAGGCAAGTGGAATAATATCCCGGGGAGATGACAAAGATTGGTAAATTGCTGAGGTCCTTGATCAAAGCAAAAAAAAAAAAAAAAAGAGGTACTAGTAAATATTTTGGATTAACTCCAGCTTTGCTTGCTAAGAGGTTCTGTTTGAGCTCCCAGATTGCATTTTCACTGCCAAGTTATCTTTCTTGCTCTGCCAAAACAGTAGCATTTGATTATCACTCAGCAAATTTAAAAGCTGAGAAGAAAGAAAAATTAAAAAAACACAACATTCTCATTTGTGATGCTTCACATGAGCTGCTCATGAAAAAGAGAGGCTGAAATAAAGGCTCAGCTTTCAGGGCTGTGAGGATATACGTATATAAAGACTGGGACTTACCCACACAGGTTCTTCCATCTGGAGCCAGTTGTAGCCCCGGTGACGGGCATTGACACCGGACCTCTCCTTTCAGCACCTCGCAGCCATACTGGCAGTTGGCCATGCCACAAGTGCGTGCGTCTGATGGACACAGGGGGGAAACACAAAACACATTAACACCGGTGCTACAAGTTTATTCTGCTCCCACTCTCTCACACTTGTTTTCTTCCTAACATAAACACTCACACTTTCTCTCTTTTATCCTTCAGTCCGAGTGTGCAGAGTCACTCGCCTGCCTCATCTGATATGAGCCAGGTTGACCCATGGGGTGCACACTACAGAACTGCACACACTCCTCCATTATTAGCTCCCTGTGCTGCGCAGTCGCTCTGTGCTCACACCTAGCCCACGCAAATCCTGCCTCACCAACTTTTATCCTTCCCCACTGTTGAAGTCTCATAATCCGTCTCCACCCTATCAAAGCGCCGGCATGCAGCGCCTCTGTTGTTGCGCCTTGCTGAGCAGATCAAGCCCACCCCCCCCCCTAAAATAATAATATAATGTACCAGATTTTGTTCAGCCTCTCTTGATAACTTTGGACCCTAAAAAGGAAATTAAAAGTGAGGCTCATGCTGCTGCTGCTGCTACTTCAGCTGCCGCAGGCGCCCTGGAGTACAGTTTGATGACTGAGGCAGGCCAGGCTGATTAAATGCTACAGTGATCTATTGATCAAAGCAGTAGCAAGGGAGAGAAGAAGAGCAGCAAGGTGTTTAACACTATCGTGCAATCATAAAACCACAACACCTAGCGTAGTTGGAGATTGCCTTTACTGGTGAGCAATTCAGACTTTGAAGGGGAGAAAATTAATTTTCCTTTGATAAAAAAGGCAACTATTTAAAATGAGGTACAGGCAGTCACGCCATCCTTAAGAGGAAATGTGAGCAGAAAATAGTTATTGGGTGCGACTTGGGCAGGCATCAGCTCCCATTCCTTGGAATACCTCAGGGCAACCAATAAGACCTGCACATTCACTCGAGGGTCTTAAGATTGTCTCTTTCATATTTTAATTTTAGCCCTCTTTGGGTTCTTCACAGGGGTTCTTCAGACCGTAGAGCTGCTATAATGAAGCAGATCAACACGGGGCTTTAATCAAAACAGTCTATCAAAGGATTGTGAGGCTACTGTCAGACGTGCTCACACGAGAGGGGAAATGTATTTCATAATAGAGAGCACATGTCATCGGCATTGCCCCGTGCAGGCATTCAGATGAACACATCTGTGGTGAAGTGAAGAAAAGCTTCACAGTAGCACATTCAGGCTTCAGACCAGAAGAGAGATCATGAAACAGGAGCAGATGAGTTGTGATGAATAGATAAGGAGTGAAAATATCAACATATATAATAAACTGCATGCACGTGTCACAGAGATCTCTGTGTGTGTGTGTGTGTGTATTTGTGAGAGAGAATCACTCACTTCCACAGGTCCCGTCAGGCATCAGCATGTAGCCGTTCAGACAGTAGCACTTGTAACTCCCATATGTGTTCATGCACCTGTGTTTACAAGGCCTCGGCTTCAGCCCGCACTCATTCAGGTCTGCAGACAGAGACAGAGAGAGAGAGACAGAATAAGTGGACTGAGGGAGGGAGGGGGGGAGGAGAGGGAGAGACCCTCCCACACAGAGGTGAAATTAGTCAGAAGGCAAAGGTGAAGAGGTCAATCATGTCCAACCTCACCCATTCTTTTAAGTGCAGGTTTAAGGTGTCTGTCTCTGTGTGTTAATGTGTGTGTGTGTTTTGGAGGGCTTGAGTACTAGGGTGTCTTCGAGGAAGTGAAGTGTTGCCATGTTCTGACAGGCCCGCTACTCCCCACTTTGATGATTTTTACAGGAAGCCGGTGTCAACTGTGGACCTGCTGATAAAAGACGCTGTTATTACCACGCTGACTCACCACAACTTCACCAGATTGTAGCTAGTCTCAACCATCCGGCATCTCTCAAAAAATGTCAGTGTTTTTTGTTTTTTTTTAACGCCAGACAAATCTCACCCAGAACAGTCCATGGAAATCTTATTAGAAAATGATGCTGTCTGAGCTGGAAGCAGGCAGGGCTCCAGGGAAGAAGGAATAATGCCCTGAGCTCTCTACTTCTGTCAGATGCTTATGCAAATTCGAGCCATTATACCTTTATCACAGCAGACACGTTGACTAGTCAAACACAGGTGAAACTAATAGCATTATTAATGTCTGCGTTCCATTTTCTGTCACAGGGCCCCGTTGGTGTTGTGCGTGCCGCCTTCGGCTGCCGTGACTACTGACACACCTGAACGGAACTGAGCCGTCGTTAATGTTATTGGTTACACCTGTGGGCTTCCTGCTGTCCTCCTCCGTGTGAGGGGTTTATGGGAGCTGGGTAAAATAAATACATTCACGTATACATAATATTTGACATTCCACAACATTGAAACTGCAGCAATTGCAAAAAGAAAAAGAAAATAAACTCAGGTGATCATATCAGTAATGTCTACGTTCCACTCTGCTGTTTTGTGCAGCGGGACCCTGCCGTTGTTGCACGCTTCCTCCCTCGGGGCGACTTACTGACGCTTCTAAATGGAACAGGGCCATCGTTTAATGGTATTGGTTACACTTATGCGTCCTTCCTGCCAGAACAAGTCCAAATGTCCTTCATGAAAAATGAAGTGATGCATGAATTAGAGTAATGATAATAAGCCTCCTGACTGTAGACTCCACTGAAGACTGAGTAGCTGCCATAATATTCACAACATCCAAACACAATAGCAAGCTAATTAATATGGACTTGATGAGCATGAGAGCATTTTTGGTGGCAGACCTTTTTCTGCTCTTACAAGTCAAATGTCCTTTGTTAAAAAGATTTATTGGGCTTCAATTATAGTGATTCGCATTTATTTAATGTTTTGAAACACTGGGGTAATGTTCAGCATTAAAATTGAAAAAAAAAAGCTATCAAAAAGACTTTGACTGCTCTATCTCCTTTCTGTCAGCTATTCCGAGGAGGAAAGGTTAGGTATAACATTAATACATCCATGTGTACCAGAGCTTTGTTACTGTGTGTGATGGTTGATTGGCTCAAAAATGTATCAGAGCCATCATTAAAATATGTGGTTACACTTGTGCATCTCCTGCTAAAACAAGCCAAAATGCCTGCTGTAAAGAAAAAAAAAAAGAAGAAAGGGGAAAACGATCTATACGCATTCTAGGCTCACTGCTCTAAAGAGAATATTGATCATGCTGCAATTGGTGGTGGTGGTGGAGAGTAAATAATTACTCTCATTACAGTAACTGAGACTCTTTATTGTGCATTTGTACAATCTGAGTATGCTAAAGTCAATAATTTATTTAGGGAGATTCGTGATTCTTTTTGCACTCGTGCTTTGAGAAAGGGAAAGATAGAGTGTCCTGGAGTTACGCTGCTCTGACACAGCGAGGAAGATTTCTCATTTCAGTTTGCTTTAAACTTCTTTTCTCCTCCTAAAGCAATTTTTAAGATTAAGTTTCCTCATAAAGAAAATGGTGTCACTTCTCTTGCAGAGCATCACTGAACTGAAGAGGGACGGGATGGTAAGGCATGTTATGACTGCTTATGATTACCAGATGAGCTTTTTCATGGTCACAGCTCTTGCTCACAGCCATTTTCAAAAGAACATCTCTTGAGAAGGTGTAAGATTTTATTTTTACATCTACTCCTTGTTATATTTAGTACAGTAACAATGCCTCTACTTTAATAATGTATTTCTCTTATTTGGTTGTGACGTGTGCTAATTGTCTTCGAACCATGATAAGTGGCTCTGATGGAAAAAACACATCACTTTTATAATGTGTAGGAGTTCATGGCCATTCAGACAATTGCGATTTCATCATGAATCAGCTAACATCTATCTTTGTCATCAGTTATATAATTTCCTTGACATGAAATTCACCACAGCATTTAGCTTAATTTTACAGCGTGATATTCCTTCAAATTAAATAAAGGCCCACATTATGAATGGCTGAAATCATTTAAAGCTGCTCTTGGCTTCAATTCAATGTCTTCACTATGGAAAGGTCCAATTATTTTTCATGTCTTATCACGCATAATTTAGAATGAGTGAGTAGGTAGGGATTAAATATTTATGGGTGTTGATGGAGACAATGGGTAATGCAGCGGGTGAATGCATGATTTGGCCACAATCACTTATTTTTTTTCTATGTTCCATTAAAATTATTTCTCCTGCCCCTTACTGAAGTGTGGGGTCCCCTGGGAGTACCAGGCCCAAACAGCAAAATTACACAGGGATTCTCCTCATAGGGATGATGAATATATATATATATGTGTATATATAACTTAATCTAGGAACACCACAGACATTTCCTGGGATACAGTGGAAGCATCACAAATAGATGGCATCTCACTGTACAGCACATGAGGAGTCGTTTTCATCTTGGCCAGCCGCATTGTAAATGGTGCCACGTTTAGCTCCATGGACATATGCAGTGTGCATTCTTCGAGTGCCACATAGCTCTTGCATTCAACAAATACCACAGATTAATATGGATGAATGACTGAGCAGTTGCCCAGATTGTACATCGACCTATCCCACGTCCTATAAATGGTAGCCTCTTGGTTCTCAACTAAAGCCATGTTACTGAGTGAAGGGACGCAGCCTCAGACTGACCATCTGCTTGTTCAATCCTACCAAGTGCCATCAGGCTTAATCTTATGTTCCATGACTATAAATTCCTCTTGGTACATAGGGGTCAATTTATGAATGCATTTACTACACAAGGTCCTCTGTCATAAAACAGCTAGCTGTTACTTTGACTAGATACAAGACTGAGGATAACAAGGAGAAGACATTTCACAGTGTTACAGTAGATGTGACATGAATTTCCTTATAATGGTGTTAAGCAAGCTACATGTTAATTGATTCAAGGTTGCGTTCATTAATATTATCTGGATGTATCCATGGTTATGAAGAGGATTCAATAAATCTACAAGGACAAATTTCTATGAAACTTTCTACAAGGACGAATGCAAACTTAGGTGTGCATCTGTCTCGTCAAGGTGAACTCATATCATTTCCTACTTGCCATTTGTATTTGCTAAACACAGGTGCAATGTCATGCAAAATGAATGCTGAAATTGCACCGCGCACAAACGCACGGTATTGTTGTCATCACTCGCGCCTCCACTGAGACTGGCTTGTGTGTGAACATAGAAGCAAATAGTGCTCTTTTCATTCTGGGTTGATATTAATGCCTCTTAATTCGTTTTCAAACCGACGAAAATCAAAGCGATTCATCCTGTACTAGTCGAACACAAGGGATAGCTCTGTTCTTTTTAACAAGCCCTACAACCATGTTTTTCTCCAGCAAGATGATGACACTCACACCTGCACACACACACAACATCCTCGTGCCTTTTTTTTTTTTAATTAACAGTGTCAACCCATGTCTTCCTCTCTCCTCGTTTTCACAATAAACAACTGGCATTCTCATTAGTGTGATTACAGAAAACCATAGCAACACTGTCCATTGTCAGCGTGGCAGAGAAACAGGTCTCCACTTCTCTGTTGCTCTGAAAAACAGCTTAAAAATGTAAATGAGGGATCATTGAAATGGTCACATTCTAGGACAGAGGCGGCTCCGTGAGCATCAGCACATGCCAGACGCAAGACACAGCCAGGGCTTCCTCTACGTAAAAAAACAAACAAACACACAAAACAAACAAACAAAAAAGAACCACAACGGGACAGAGGGAGAAGGCACAAAAAGACAAGACTGAGAGAGGACACAGAGGGGATGAAAAACAGAGAGATAACAGACAGATATGAGCACCGACTGACAGTTCGACATGGCCCCAGGACTGCAGAAGCCTATGTGATAGCAGAGGTGGAGAGCCCCCTCTGGGATGTTCACTGTACGGTAAATGAAGTGCTAAGTCACATCTGAAGCGATGCAAAGTGGAGTGATTTATTGGGTCAGCTCCACTGAGGTATGCTTTGCTACATTCCCGACACGCCTCTATCACTGACAGAGAGATTAGCAGGGGTCTCTCTCTCTCTTGGGGATATGCTTGTCTTTAAAGAAGATAACAATGGTTAGAACCCAAGGCCTCGTTCTAGTGGTATCGGAGGAGCCGTGAGTGCTGTGTCCATGTCGATGACGGCTTTTAAAGGGTTCCAGGTGCTGGAGAGGAAAATGAAAAAGAAGAGGAGAGGGCAGAGCAATAAAGAGAAAATCGTGAATCACTCTCTGGTACTGAGAAAACTGTCTTTTTAAAGGAGAGAGAGAGAGAGTGTGGGGCAGATGTACAGTAGAGTGGTAGAGACTATGACATGCTTGGCATTCATGCTGGCATTTCAACTGAAAAGCTGTTCTTGGGTGGCGTCTCTTCTGCCAGTGGAAAGCAGTGAGAATATAGTTGAGTGACATCCACTCCTCAGTCTGCACAGTGCCGCACCATGCAATGTTGCTGAGACTTGGAGTGTGTGGGGGAGGGAGGGAGAAGATGCTGGGGGGGAGGTTGATCGACGAATCTCACCCTCCGTCACAACTCTCGCCGGCTGATGGTCCGCGGGAAGAAAGATAGGGAGGTGACTGGCCCACACTGGTGGGGTTAAATAGTCCATCTCCTCTTCTTCGGACAAAAGAAAATGGGTTACGAGGAATAGGGGAGGAGGAGGAGGAGGAGGAGGAGGGGGGGGGGGTTGATTGAGATAAAATAGTTAAGGGTGGAGAATAAGTAAGAAGCACAGACAGAGAGAGACAGAGAGAGATGTGGTGAGAATGAAAAGCACCAACCAATGGATTAGAACACCTCTGACCACACCACATTCCTGGAAAATAAAGAGGAACATTATGCATCAAAGAGGATTACACTTGTGGGATTTGGACATGACCTGAGCATCAGAAGAAATTCAGGGGCACACAGGAGAAATGCTCTTCTGTACTCCTTTTTTGTCACAAAGGGTGAAATAGGATCTTTGAGAATAACAGTATCTCACAGACACAGAGGATCCCTTCTCAATTTGTATCTGGAGGTTCAGAGGTAGACAGGCCTTGTTATTCAAAAAGGCAAATCACTGCCTTACTACAAACAAGAATTACAGCCCCTCCCCTCTTTGTCTCCATACAGTATGTATCCATCCACCAACCTTTCCTCTGGCCATAAGCTAACAATACCTATTGTTAAGTTAGTCAGCAAGATGATACAGCTACGTCTGACTGTTTTGCACACTTCAAAACATTCAAGCATTTTCCTACTGAGGGTTGCAGTAATTTCAACTGAGAAGTTATGCAACCCCTCTGCATACTTTGTTAACTCGGCCCAGGACTGAAAAACTTGTTGTAGGCAAATAGCCACAATTGGTGGGCGTTGGTATGAGAGGTTTTAGTAGCTATGATGTTCACAGACAGAAACATCTCAACACGGTGAAACACTCTCTAGTAACAGTTCTCCTTGATTCCAGCACATACGTATGTGTGTGGGCAAGTAACAATGTAAAAGCATCAAAATTATGATGGTTTCCATTTGAACCATAATAGACTGAGTAATGGTTGGACTCGGACTGTAAGTGGGCAGGTAAACAGTCCATGCAGAAAGTAAATGAGGCGCCCACCAGTCTTTTTGAGTCTTCAAAACTATTGAAGTCCTGTAAGAAAGAGAAAATCCAATGCAATATCCCTGCAATCGTTTTAATGAAGCTCAGACTGCTTTGTGCTGTTGTGTAAATTTGGTGTTGCGTAAACGCTGGTCACTTTTAAGACTGCAGTCAGTAGCTTCTTAACTCGATTCTATTCTACTATACCATTGCCTGTTTACATTTAAATCCATAGTGTTAGCCAAAGGCAGCGCAGATGCTCCTATAGTGTTTGGATAACTGCTGAACTTAAGCTCTATCACATGAAAGTGGAAGGCAAAGCAGCTTTACTGGGACATGCCCCCGGAGACAAGTATTCTGCACGATTATCTGATGGAGACATATGCCTGTGGGACTGGATACAAGTTAGTGAAAGACAAAACAAAGTAAATCAAGTAGTATGAATAATGGCGTTAACAGACGGTGCCGTGCAGCTATTGTTTGCCGATCCTACTACAGCCACGGTAAATCATGTGGGAAATTATACTGAAGTATATTTGTGTTGACATATTGATTTAATGGGGCACAATCTGTTCTCTATGATAACACGTGCATAAAAAATCCTCAGAGACTCTGCACTAGGTCGGTGGCATTATTGATCACTCAGCCAGGTGCAAAAGTTTTTGATGTGACTCTCTGGTCTCTATCCATGTGATGCCTCCCTGATATTCTCTCCCTTGCATTTTCATTGACTCTTGCAAGCAAACCGCTGATATAGAATGAGATCCAAGTGGCCACATATTGTAATTTGTCACCTCGGTATGAAACTCAATTGCTTACTCATGTTAACAGGGAAAATTTGACTTTATTTTTTTATCATTAGGATCTCCGCCCTAGGGAAGGTAAGGATGAGGTCTGTTCTGTCCTGCATTTACTGCAAGTCAAGGTCAAATATTACTTCATAGCCCCTTAATGATCCTGTCATAAAACACGGAACATAGATAAAACAAACACAATTTGAAGCAATTAGATGATAGCTGAAGGAAAATACACAGTGTGATGATGACATGCATACAATACTTAAAATATTTGCAGCTGCTCACAGAAGACAGACAGAGCAAGAGAGAGAGAGAGATCGGTTTCTAAACCAACATCTTGAAAGTATCTATTCACACGTAGACTGAATTGAATTCATGAGGTTAGTGCTAGGGGCCATGGAAGTTTCTCAATTTCACAAAGATGAAGCTGTGAAAGTTTAGTCTAGATATAATAATAATAATATATGTATAATATTATGCAAACAGATATAGAATAAAAGTCAATCACAGTGCTAGACAATCACACTTTAAGTGGGATTAATTACATAGCTGGCTGACACACAAGGGAGCTGGGGGTGGCAAGAAGAAAGCAGCATCTGGATGTACGTATAGTGCAGATGAATCACTTCTGAGGTCTGAGATGTGTTTTTTTTCCCTGCATCAAAAGTCTCTTAATAGTTTCTTAACAGCAGGTCAACTACACGCAATTAAATGCACCTGCACAGAATAATCATCTTATTAAAATGATTGGATCAGCAGGGGAAGTGTGCTGCCAAATTGTTAAACAGATTATCCCCATAATGAGTTTATTTGTGCAGTGAGAGCGCATTCATCTATCCTCAGCCCACAGCATGACAGATACAATTCTCATCAGCAACAAAGGTGAAGCTTCTTTTTTCTCAAAATAATAGGGATAATTCAAGTAGTGGTTATTACTCTTGACAGCCGAGTGCCAGTTAATTTAATGATGAAAATATTCAGATTTGTTCAAATCGCATCCCATTTAAGTCTTGAAGCAATAAAAGCCAAGGTGAAATCATTTGGTGGGTGAAAAGAGCTGGCACTAAAGATAGATATAAAATCATCCTTGATGTAGAAGTCTCTCAAAACAATACCAGTTCATGTAAATTTGACAGAGAAAAAAAATATAGCTTTGATTCTGGAGCGATGGAATCAATACAGCATCTGCCGGGCTTGTGCTTAGTGTAAACACTCTTGTTTCCTCTGTGGCTTGTTTTTGTTCTGTACACCCGGTGTTTTCGAAGGTGTTTAACATGGTTGTTAATCAGAGTGGCTCCAGGGTCGTGCGTCTGTCCGCACCTCCCACTTAGAGCGGAGGAATGTGCGTCCATTTGTTTGTGCATGCAGAGCATCTCCATGGACATGCACAGAGCTTTACATACAGTACAACCTTTAAGTGATTAGTCCCTTTAAGGAGAAGCTACTAGTGCAAATCAAATGAACGGATACTAAAGCGGTTTAAAAGCTAAACTGTTAGTGATTTGCAGTTGGTTCAACTTAAAATACGTTTTCCTGCAGTCCTAAAAATAGGAGTTGACTGCTAATTGGTTCAAAGAGGGGACTCAAGAGAATATCAAGATTCATCATGGAGTGCGCTGTTTTCATTATTATAAAAGGAAACAACCCTGGCTTCAAGATGCACAAGTTTCCATCCCATAGAGGAGTCTGGGGGGAGATTTCACCCTTAAACAATGTGCGCTAGGAAGTCTGTTAATATGCTAATGATGTTTATTTAAGTGCTTCATTCTACACAGAGCAGAACAGGTATTAAAAACTTCGATATGGTCAGGAAATGAAGTTTAATTTACTCAAAATGAATAAAAAATTCTGTATGATGTTTTTACAGTGTATCTGAGATGCTTCTTGACCTTTAGCAGCATCGAGGTCCGTGAAGCAACTTCTTTCTTTCCTGTGGTTGACTCCTCAAGATAAATGCTCTCCTCCAGAGGGACGGGATATTGGAACGCTTCAAAACATTGGCTACCTGGCACATCAATAGTCAACCTCAAATCAATGTTTCACAGGGGCTGCATTTAAATGAGAAAATCTAATCTATGGCTTCTGAATAATTAAATTGGGTTTTCATACTGTGGTGTGCCAAAAAATAAAATAAATAAAAAATAACAGAATCCAAGGTTATCTCCTCCTAAATGGACTGAAAGGGCAAGTCTGCAATTCAAAGCGGAGTAAAATGGTACGGTCTGTAAAAATGTCTAGAACTTTGCCGGATGCTCAATGGACACTTGAAAGTACAGTTTCATCTTGAAAGGTCTTGGAAGCACTTTTGTCAGATAAGTCTGTCTGAGCGTTTGGCAGCAGAGTCTATTGTAGATGGAAATGGGACGAGGATCCTCTTTCCACTCCCCCTTTGTTGCAGATTAAGACAAAGCAGAGCCGTCTGGCCGGGCAGACAGGAGCCACCTATAGCCTCCAAATGCAGGATGAGTCACTTGGAACATTCCGGAATGGATTTCAACACCCCCTACCCTCCCCCTCCCACCCCCCCAGCCTCAACCCCCCACACCCCCTTGTTTTTAATTACACACTATCCTATTCCTGTCTCAGGGCGTGAATTCCACAAGTATTCTCAAGCAGCTTGGATGCACGTCAACTTACGGCTAACTGGAAACGCTTAACGCTTTTCAACATGTCCAATCTGTCATTGGTGCAAACGCACAAAAGCTAAAGCATTCATGCGTGCACACACACACACACAAACACAAACACACACACATACATACACAAACACCATTTCAATAGCATCGGTTGCACTCAGCCGGGCCAAGTTATCTCAGGTCAGTAATTGAGATGTTATCTTCACAGGAGAGGATGCACTCCTGGGATCATTCAACACGGCCTCACCACTCATTTCCATTTGAGCTGAATCAGCTCTCTCTCTCTCTCTCCTCCTGCTCCCGTAGTGATTAAAGCATCTCACCACTGTGGGCTGGTGGCAAACCTGCTTCCGCTCGATGAGTAAGTGGCAACTTCAATACGGCGGTGTTGTGCGGTGGAGATCTGACCACAATAAACAATGATTACCCTGCCGGTGCTCAGGGCAGGGGATCGCCTTCACTTTGTTTTCATGAGGGAAATGTGCACGTCAGCAGCCCTGTGTGGTTGCTTTGGGGTGGGGTGGGGGTGTGGGGAGGAGGGGGGGTTTGAATCATGATATGCTCACAAGGAACATATACTCTGATGGTTTTTTTTGTGGCGTATGTTTGGCGTATCTGAGTGCAGACTGACAAATAAACAAAGTCACATACGATTACAGTGTGTCTACCAGTTCTGCAGGTTCAAGCTCACCTTGGTTGCAGGTCTTGCCCGTGAAGCCGGGGTGGCACTTGCACTTATTGGGTCCCACGCAGTCTCCGTGCTTGCAGCCAGGCTGGCACACAGCTGTTCGGGAAAGATTCAAAGAGAGACAGATCAGTGCAGCACCCTGGCAGACTTCTTGTACCAGATCAGGATGACAAAGCACTTAATCCTACTGCTTCTTGACTTCCACAACCCCTTGGCTGTAAATGATCTATTTACTCCACATTAAAGCAATAAGACAGCATGATGCCTCATTCATATAGGGAATGTGTTTGTTTGTTTCTCCTTGTGCGACAGTGTTATTATCAATGACTAATGATAATAGAGCAGCCATTTTCAGCTAACCAGATTATATATAGCATTTTTTTTTCACATTGCACAACACTGACTCTTGGGGAAGTTTTATTGCGCACACTGATATTAAATCATTTTAGGCTCTGTGAGATAAATGAGAAGTTTGACCTTTTACCACCGGGTAAAAGTTTTGATTTTTCTGAGTTTAAAATGCAGCAGCACTGATATTTTCCCTGGAGCAATCAGTCAATAAGACTTACCTTGACAAATAATATTTCCCCCTTTAGACTGAAGCTGAAACAATTAGAGAACCAAAATAGAAGATTATAATTAGTGCCTGTGTTAAGAGCTGCCCTGCACTTGGTACTCTGTGTGGGGATGGTGATATTTTGAGTGCGTACAGAGATGGTAGTTGCAGGAGCTATACAGCTTGTGTTCAGTCTCAGCAAGCTGGAGGCTTGCCCTCCTTATCTGACTGTGCTTACTGCAGCTTGCTGCTAAGCATGTCTGAATCATGGGGCCTCAGCCAAGTGTTACTAATTTTCATTAAAAGCTTCATTAATTCTGTCATAATACAGTGCAATCAGAGGACTTAATTATCACTGTGGTGGAAGTGGAAGTACGTGTACAGTATGTGTGTGTGTGTACGTGTGTTTTTGAGAGAGAGAGAGAGAGAGAGAGAGAGAGAGAGAGAGAGAGAGAGATGCTGGGGAAGAGTACTTTTCATATCGGCTAGTCGCTGTATAGAGGTGTGATGGTGTGCAACGCTGCCTCCTGTTTCTTCGTGTGACCTTTGGCTTCAGCTCTACTACTTAACAGATTTTAGTTCAATTTGATGGCAACTTGGTTCATAGGGCAAAAGAAAAACAAATTAGTAGATGTTCAGACTGAAAATAGCTCTGCATTAAAAAAAAAAAAAAAACAGCTAGAGGCTGTGTTGAGGTGGGCTGTGGAAGGTCTGGGTGAGAATATGAAAATAATCCAGGGAGTTTGATAAAATAAAGCCATGATTAATTCATAAATATATTTTTAAAGGCTTTCGAGAGGCACAGTGGTTTACATTACTGAAGAAGTCTGGTAAGCTTTTTTCTTTGTCTTTGTTGCAGGGTAAAATGGTAGAATAGCAATATTCACATTACAAAGTCGTTTGCGAGAAATGTGCTAAACACACAGTATTCATGTGGCTAACATGATGGTGCCAGATGACAGTGGAGAAAAAGTTGGGGTAGATTAAAACTTTTTCTTGGTCTTTGACCCAGCATCTGTTATCTGGCGAGCTCTGCATCAGGACCACTACTGAGCCAACACAGTCCATCTTGGCACTTTAAAAGCACTTCATATTCTTGGCCCTTCACTTAAATTGTCACAAATTTCCATTGCTCCTGGTTTAATCTATCAGTAGAGTCAACATCAATCTGACTTCTCCCCCCTATTCTTATATTTCTGCAATACAATTCTGTTTACTGTGTATTCAATCCCAGTATTTGCCACTTATGGATGAAGTTACACTGTCATACTGAGTGGTCTATTTTAGATAAACTGCTGTAAACGTTTGACCACACGGTGCCTTTGCAACTCTGAGATGTGTTTATATTGCAGAACGTAATGTGATTGTGTGCGTCTCCACTGAATTGTGCGGCCTTAGTGGAGAAGTCAGAAGTGTTTTCTGTTTTATAGTGACTTTCATGAATGAAATAGGATAAGAGCCATTTTAACATTGACTGAGGGACACATAATAGAGCTAAAGAAGAAAGAGTTGGATAATCTTCTCTACGTATGAAATACATACATTGAGAATTAGGTTATGTAACCCACATGGTTACTAAACCCATTTTTGTAGTTTAGATGTAGTACCCCGTTTCCCCACTTGGTGGCGCAGCACCCCTGCGAGTAATCGCCGACGCATTGAACGTGCCCCCGAACGTGACCTGTGCATGATCACAGTGTGCACCGTCCGCCATCTTAGATCAAGCTGAGACACCGAGCAGAGCGGTCGCACATGAACCGAGCTGAAGTAACGGGGTATGTAAAGTGAACAAAACCACGCTAAAACATCAGTAACTCTCGAGCAAAACCTTCATAAGTCTTCTGTTTATCAGGCAGAGTCGTTACGAGCGTGTGTGAAGGAGCGGGAGGCTGAGTTTACCGTGTTAAGTGTCCCTGAGAACTCCGGTAAGAAAATGCTAAGTTGCTGAGCAAGCCTCAGGCTAGTTGTTGCTATTAGCATGATAAGATAAAGTTCCTGTGACTGAAATATGTTCATAAAAACCAGTCGGAGTCCATGCTAAGTTCATGCTATGTTTCGTTAAGGTTTTAAACCTACTCTGGTACCTGCTGTATCATTGTGTATATTGAAAACGAGCTGTAAAAAGATCGCTAACAACCTAGCGCGAAGCTAATGCTAGTCGCCGCTATGCTAATTCTGGGTGTTACCTGCTAAAGGTGATATGAATGCTAATGGTGAAGCTATCTAAGCTAATGTGTGCTAGCTGGTTAAGCTAATGAGCCTTTACTGTGACTTGAGATGAGAAATGGAGACAGCTATGGTACAGAAATGTGGTTAAATGATACCGGGTCATGCTAATTATTTTTCCGGTCATTGAGATGAATGTATTCAGTGTTTTTGCACTAGTGATGGTTTAATATTTATTCTGTTAAAAAGAATTTATCCTGTTTAGAGTTTATACTGTAACTTTATGGTTAAAAACAGATAAAAAGCTATGGTTAAAAGATAAATATTGTGTTAAAAATGTAAATTCTGATTTATTGAGCTGTTTATAAATATAAATAGAGCTTTATTGAAATAAATAAGGTGATTTATGTTGAATTATAAGTTCATGGTAAATAATAGTCATGGTAAAAGTACTTATACTGTACTGTAAAAAATATGCAGTCTCATTTAAAGCATTTAAATGCAGAGTATCCTTTATTTGGGTATTTATGTGAAAGAATTAGAGTGAAAAGTGAAAGTAGAAAGATGTCAATTGAATAGAAAGTAATGATTATTTGTTCTACACTCTCTGTGTAGACTGGTTTTTGTTCGACGGATTAAGACTTTGGATCCAGAATTCCGAGCCAAGGGTTCGGTGGCGAGCCAATCCAGCGAGAGAAAGATTCAGACGGAGCGGGTCCCAGCCTGGCCAGCTGTGAACCCAATCCGAGGAGCCCCGACATCGATTCACTTCACACAGATAAGAACCCATACACAAATCTACCCGGGTAGTAATTGAACATTGGACTGAACATTACACAGAACATAAACGCAATTGAACCCTGAACTCTGACCTTCGAAAAAGAGAAGGATGGACAATTTTCTTTGAACTTTTTTATTTTTTTATTTTGACAAATTAAAGAGCTCTATTTTTCTGTATTTTATTTTATTTTATTATTTTCATTCATTGCAATTCAATAATTGTGACAATAAATTGTTCACTATTACCAGCTCTTACGAACCTAGAGAATGTAGTGTTATTGTTATTAGCCAGAAAGACTACAGGCGCTACATAAAACTTGGCGAGCCAGCCAGGAGTTGGTGGTTGAACAGTTGACATTTTCTTTTGCTTTCATTGAAAAAAAAAAAAACGAACTGAAAAAAAAAACTTGTGTTGATCTAAGTGATAATATGGATGTTATTAAGGCTGAAAATGTGAAGGTACCAAACTCAGTCTTAGTTGACGGTTTAACTGGTGAAGAGATAGACAACGAGGTCTTTGATTACTTAGGACAGTGCGGTCCTATTGAGAGGTTAATCAAAGTGAGCAGTTCAGAAGCTATCGTAGAGTTCAAGTCAGGTGAACCCATTCACTTTCTGCAGAGCAGCTTGCCCTGCAAGAGACCCACAAGGAACCCAAACGTCGTTAACAGCATTCAGTCTCTCTCTGACTTTTATGCAGCTGACAGAAGTTCAACCCTGACACACACTTATTTAGCTGAACTGAAAGATGTTGCTAAGCTAAGTGGTGCTGACTTTGAGAAAGTTTTGCTTGATGAGTTGACCAGAATCCGTGAGTCTACGAAACCCCAGACAGTTGAACCAGGTACGTCTGAAACCGATCACGGATCTCCGTTGACCAGTGACTCGACCTCAACACAGCTAGTGACAAACCCGACCCAAACTCCTGTTAAAAGGGTTACTGACGAAACTCACTCACATGAACATGACTCTTTTTCACTGCTTGTAGGTGCAGAGGCTCTCCCCTCACCTAAGAAACCAGGTTTGTACTTACCCTCTGAGCATCTCAGTACCCCTGAAGTCCAAAAGGTAGTTGTAGAACATGTCATTAGGAGTGGTGATGTGGCTTCCCAATACCATGGTCATACCAGGCTAAGGTCCTTTTCTGGGAAGACTCCCTGTCCCAGCTTAGAGTCTGACTATGATGCATGGCGCAGTACTGTTGACTTCTTTCTTGCTGATCCTTCCATGTCTGACAAACTCACTGTCAGAAGAATAGTAGAAAGCCTTCTTCCACCCGCAGCTAATGTCGTCCAGCATCTTGGACCGAGCTCCAGTCCACATGACTATCTCAGTCTTCTTGATTCAGCATACGGCATCGTGGATGATGGAGACGAGCTTTTTGCTAAATTTCTGAACACAAACCAGAACTCAGGTGAGAAACCTTCCAGCTACCTGCAACGGCTGCAGGCAGCTTTGAGCAAAGTGGTTAAGCGAGGTGGTATTGCCACTGTTGACTCAGAGCGCCAGCTCCTTAAGCAATTTTGCAGGGGTTGTTGGAACAACAGTCTCATCACAAGTTTACAGTTGGAGCAGAGGAAGACCAACCCCCCCTCATTCTCCGAGTTGCTCCTTCTTTTACGCACAGATGAAGACCGCCAAGCTGCAAAGTCAAACAGAATGAAACAGCACTTAGGGTTTTCTAAAGCCAAAGTCCAGTCGAACCCTCTCTCTGTCAACGACTGTACCCTTGATGGTTCTGACATGGCAGCTGCAGCATCTGTGACTTCTTCTCTTGAGACCAGTAAACTCGAACAGCAAATTGCTAAACTACAAGCACAGGTAGCTTCACTCAAAACATCTTTGAGCAGCAACTCAGCTCAGTCTTTTCCTAAGTCGAACAAGAAAACAAAACCAAAGACCCCAACTGAACCAAAACCCTCACTTCCAAGTGAGTGTACTTCTGAAAAAAGACCCAGACCAGGCTACTGCTTCAAGTGCGGGCAGGACGGCCATATCGCGCCCTCTTGCAGCAACGAGCCTGACCCTGAACTAGTTGAACTAAAACGAAAAGAGTTCCGGCAGAAACAACAAGCATGGGAACAACAGAACAAACATCATTTAAACTAACCTCAGTTCCTGTTGAGGGACTCACAGGAACTGAAACGAAGCGTGCATGTCCCAAAACTGATCCATCCAATCAAGCATCGGTTCACTCTCAAAACCTTGAGCATCACATCAAGCTTCCAAGAGGACTTGTAGGGAACAAATGTACTGCTAACATCAAAGTGGCAGGAGTTGAGTGTAGTTGTCTTCTTGACACTGGTTCTCAGGTAACCACGGTGTCCACTTCTTTCTACAACAGCCATCTGACAGAACATCCCATTCAACCACTCAATGGTCTTGATGTTGAAGGTGCCAGTGGTGCCATAGTTCCTTACTTGGGTTATATCCCTCTTGTCCTGAAGTTTCCAAAGGACTTTGTCGAATCTGAACCTGAAGTCGCTACTTTGGCGTTGGTCGTTCCAGATATACGCACCAACTGCGAGCTTCCTGTACTAATAGGTACAAACGCTCTTGATGTCATGTATGACGAGCATTGTCATGAAAAAAATCCAAATGACCTTTCACCTGTTTATGGCTTTCGACAAATCCTTCACACCCTGAAGCTCAGGAAAGAGGT
Organism: Trachurus trachurus; assembly: GCF_905171665.1. NCBI lineage: Eukaryota > Metazoa > Chordata > Actinopteri > Carangiformes > Carangidae > Trachurus > Trachurus trachurus. Next base: position 21,821,746 of record NC_139891.1, on the reverse strand, counting down.
AAGTTCCACCGGGAAAATCGGCTTGATGACCCTGAAAGGCAGAGAACAGAGAGTGATACCTGCACAAGGGAGAGTGCTTCTCGAGGGATTTGCTAAGATAAACACCTCAGATGAATGTGTCATCATTGAACAGCCTAGCATGTCCACATTACCTGGTGGTATCTTTGTAGAGTGTTGTCTTGTGAGCATGCCCAAGGAACATCCTTTCAAGTTACCTGTATGGGTAAGAAACGAGAGTGAACATGACATAACACTTCCTTGTAGTTGTGTTATCGCTGAACTTCATGCTCCTGCATCAGTTCATGACAACTTACCTGCTTCTCATGAGGACACCAACACTGTTCGGTGTTGTTCAGTTTCTCCTCAGTCATCTTCTGAATCCACTGAGTCAGGTCTTGTCTTTGACTTCAAGGAATCCCCCCTTCCGGAAGAGTGGAAGGAGAGGATAACGCAGAGCTTGAGCTCTTATGCTGATGTTTTCGCTCAGCATGATCTAGATTTCGGACACACTTCCAAGGTCGAACATCACATTCACTTGAGAGACGAAACACCTTTCAAACAGAAGTCTAGACCTATCCACCCTAACGATTATGAAGCTGTAAGGAAACATCTACAAACGCTTCTGGCGGCAGGAGTGATTCGCGAATCAGAATCACCCTACTCTTCGCCAATCGTTGTGGTTCGGAAAAAAAACGGCGATGTCCGGCTTTGCATCGACTATCGAAAGTTAAACTCTTTCACCATCCGAGATGCTTATGCACTTCCACATCTTGAAGAGTCTTTCTCAGCGCTTGCCGGTTCCAAATGGTTCTCGGTAATGGACTTGAAATCTGGGTATTACCAGATAGCAATGAAAGAATGTGACAAACCTAAAACTGCTTTTGTGTGCCCCCTGGGTTTTTACGAGTTTAATCGTATGCCCCAGGGCATCACTAATGCTCCCAGCACCTTTCAGCGCTTAATGGAGCGTTGCATGGGTAGCCTTAACCTGAAAGAAGTGCTGGTTTTCTTGGATGATGTCATTGTGTTTTCAGACACCAAAGAGGAACATGAAAGACGTCTTTTACATGTTCTCCAGCAATTGCGGGAATATGGCTTGAAGTTGTCGCCGTCGAAGTGTCGTTTCTTCCAGAGCTCTGTGCGCTACTTGGGGCACATTGTCTCGAACAAGGGTGTTGAGACCGACCCTGAGAAGGTGAGTGCCCTTCGCACATGGCCACAGCCAAACACACTTACCGAGCTCAAGTCATTTCTTGGTTTTGCGGGATATTACCGCCGGTTTGTCAAGGACTACTCCCGGATAGTAAAACCCTTGAACGACCTTACTGGTGGTTACCCACCATGCAGGAAGGGTAAAAGGGCAACCCCTTCCTCCGCTGGGTACTTGAGCGTCAAAGAGCCCTTCGCCGACCGCTGGACGCCAGCTTGTCAAGAAGCTTTTCAAACCATCATAGAAAAGCTTACTTCTGCACCAGTCCTCGGTTTTGCAAATCCAAAACTTCCTTATTTCCTTCACACCGACGCGAGTACATCTGGGCTTGGTGCCGCTCTTTACCAAGAGCAAGATGGTGAACTACGCGTTATCGCTTACGCTAGTAGAGGGCTCTCTTCCAGCGAGAAACGCTACCCAGCTCACAAATTAGAGTTCTTGGCTTTAAAGTGGTCTGTGGTAGAAAAATTACACGACTATCTTTATGGAAATGTGTTCACGGTTGTAACAGACAACAACCCGTTGACATATATCTTGAAGTCTGCCAAGCTTGACGCCGCTAGCTATCGTTGGCTGGCCGCTCTTTCCACTTTTGACTTTCACATCAAGTATAGAGCTGGCAAGAGCAACCAAGATGCAGACGGTCTTTCCAGACGTCCTCATGACGATCTGCCAGATGATGACGTGTCCCTGGAGGAAAGAGAACGAATCAGACAGTTCGCTTCGCATCACCTTTCTTCTTCTCCTGACCATCTTGACTTACCGCCTGACACAGTTACCGCCTTGTGCAGTCGTCATCTTGTTGAGGCCGATGGTAACTTACCTTCTGTCGCCTTTGTGGAGTCCTTGGCTTTGCATGCTGATGCAGTGCCAGATGCGTACGGAGAGGTTGAAGCATTAGGTTGTTCCATCATACCTACATTCAGCGAAGCAGATCTCCAACATCACCAGAGGTCCGATCCAGTCCTTGGGAAGGTCATCGACATGCTGGAATCTGGAAATGGGACAAATCCCAAATCCATTCCTGATTCATTGGAACTTAAGCTAATGCTTAAAGAGTGGAAGCGGTTTGAGTTCAAGAGTAACCTCCTTTACCGAGTCCGACAATCAGATGGTGACATCATTTACCAGTTTGTGGTTCCTACGTCTCTTCGGTCCCCCATTCTTTCTTGGCTCCACGAAGATATGGGACATCTTGGCTTTGATCGAACTCTTGACCTCATTCGCTCAAGGTTTTATTGGCCAAAGATGGCTAAGGACGTAGAGAACAAGATCAAATCTTGTGGACGTTGTGTAAGGAGGAAAACACCACCTGAGAAATCCGCACCTCTTGTAAACATTCAAACAACACGTCCCATGGAACTAGTCTGCATAGACTATTTGTCCTTGGAACCCGACAGCAAAAACACCAAAGACGTCTTAGTTATAACTGATCACTTCACGAAATACGCTGTTGCGCTTCCAACGAAGGATCAGAAAGCAACAACCGTGGCTAAGAGTCTTTGGGAGCAGTTTCTGATACATTACGGGTTTCCAGAGCGAATCTTAAGTGACCAGGGCAGAGACTTTGAGTCACAGCTGATCCACGAACTTTGTGCTCTCGCGGGTATCAAGAAAGTACGCACCAGTCCGTACCATCCCCGCGCAAATCCAGTTGAAAGGTTCAACAGAACTCTCTTGAGTATGTTGGGAACGCTGAGAGAAAAAGAGAAGAATCACTGGCGTGATTACGTGAAACCGTTGACTCATGCGTACAACTGTACGAAAAACGATGTGACGGGTTTTAGTCCGTATGAGTTGATGTTTGGGCGCCGGCCCAGGTTACCGGTAGACATTGCATTTGGTTTACCTGTCCAGAGTGGAGCTCCCAAAAGTCATTCTCAATACGTGAAGAATCTGAAAGCGCGTCTTGAAGAAAGCTACCAGATTGTTGTCAAAAATTCTGCAAAGGTCGCAGAAAGGAACAAAAAAAGGTTTGACAGGGTAGTAAGGGAATCAACACTCCAGGAAGGTGATCATGTGCTTGTACGGAACCTGCGGTTAAGGAACAAACACAAACTTGCAGATAAGTGGGAGTCAACTGTGTACAAAGTCTTGCACAGAAAGGGAGACTTACCAGTTTATACAGTGCAGTCCATTGATGAAGACGGTCCCAAGCGAACGCTGCATCGGGATCACTTGCTTCCTTGTAGTAATCTGGTAGACGACGAGGAGCCTGAGCAGGTCGCTCCAAAGGTACACCGTCCCAGAACGAGGAGCCAACAGTCTCAGTTTCACTCCCAAGAGAATCATTCAGAGTCTGAAGATGACTCATGCGATTGTCCACTTTCCTTGTCTGTCATTCCTGAGAAAAGGTTCGTTCAGGTCCTTGAGCTTCCTACGGGGCAGCATCCCCCTGTGAATCCAGCCCCAGAGGCTGATCATTCGTCAGCTCATTCCACACATTCCGAACCTCCAGATGTACTTGCTGCCAGCAACTTACCTTTCTCACCTGCTGAGACAGGTGAAGTGCTTCCCAACTTGGTTTTGGTGGAACCAGAGGTTGCGGTTGAGCAAGCCATTGAACCAGACCTGAACAGAGAAAGCATAGCTATGAGCGAAAGTCAATCAAAACCAACCGGAGATGTAGTTGACAGAGACGTAGCTGACACAGATGTAGTTGACGGAGATGTTGACACAGATGTATTTGACGGAGATGTTGACACAGATGTAGTTGACACAGACGTTGTTGAGACAAACATTGTTGACCAAGACCAGAATGACAAAGATGGACAACAGACCGACACAGATATCACTGACCAAGACGAACATGGACAGTTGACTGACATAGACACTGACGACCCAGACTTGACCACACGGAGGTCTGAAAGGTTCAGACGACCCCCCAAACGCTTTCATTATGATGAGCTAGGGAAACCTTTAATCTCCTTTGCCAAAAGTCTCTTGGAGAGTTTCAACAGAGCCCTTGATACTATAGGAGATGATAGTTACCATGCAGTCCAGGGAACTGAGCATGAAGGGACTCATACAGATTCAAGAGGGGAGGGTGTAACCCACATGGTTACTAAACCCATTTTTGTAGTTTAGATGTAGTACCCCGTTTCCCCACTTGGTGGCGCAGCACCCCTGCGAGTAATCGCCGACGCATTGAACGTGCCCCCGAACGTGACCTGTGCATGATCACAGTGTGCACCGTCCGCCATCTTAGATCAAGCTGAGACACCGAGCAGAGCGGTCGCACATGAACCGAGCTGAAGTAACGGGGTATGTAAAGTGAACAAAACCACGCTAAAACATCAGTAACTCTCGAGCAAAACCTTCATAAGTCTTCTGTTTATCAGGCAGAGTCGTTACGAGCGTGTGTGAAGGAGCGGGAGGCTGAGTTTACCGTGTTAAGTGTCCCTGAGAACTCCGGTAAGAAAATGCTAAGTTGCTGAGCAAGCCTCAGGCTAGTTGTTGCTATTAGCATGATAAGATAAAGTTCCTGTGACTGAAATATGTTCATAAAAACCAGTCGGAGTCCATGCTAAGTTCATGCTATGTTTCGTTAAGGTTTTAAACCTACTCTGGTACCTGCTGTATCATTGTGTATATTGAAAACGAGCTGTAAAAAGATCGCTAACAACCTAGCGCGAAGCTAATGCTAGTCGCCGCTATGCTAATTCTGGGTGTTACCTGCTAAAGGTGATATGAATGCTAATGGTGAAGCTATCTAAGCTAATGTGTGCTAGCTGGTTAAGCTAATGAGCCTTTACTGTGACTTGAGATGAGAAATGGAGACAGCTATGGTACAGAAATGTGGTTAAATGATACCGGGTCATGCTAATTATTTTTCCGGTCATTGAGATGAATGTATTCAGTGTTTTTGCACTAGTGATGGTTTAATATTTATTCTGTTAAAAAGAATTTATCCTGTTTAGAGTTTATACTGTAACTTTATGGTTAAAAACAGATAAAAAGCTATGGTTAAAAGATAAATATTGTGTTAAAAATGTAAATTCTGATTTATTGAGCTGTTTATAAATATAAATAGAGCTTTATTGAAATAAATAAGGTGATTTATGTTGAATTATAAGTTCATGGTAAATAATAGTCATGGTAAAAGTACTTATACTGTACTGTAAAAAATATGCAGTCTCATTTAAAGCATTTAAATGCAGAGTATCCTTTATTTGGGTATTTATGTGAAAGAATTAGAGTGAAAAGTGAAAGTAGAAAGATGTCAATTGAATAGAAAGTAATGATTATTTGTTCTACACTCTCTGTGTAGACTGGTTTTTGTTCGACGGATTAAGACTTTGGATCCAGAATTCCGAGCCAAGGGTTCGGTGGCGAGCCAATCCAGCGAGAGAAAGATTCAGACGGAGCGGGTCCCAGCCTGGCCAGCTGTGAACCCAATCCGAGGAGCCCCGACATCGATTCACTTCACACAGATAAGAACCCATACACAAATCTACCCGGGTAGTAATTGAACATTGGACTGAACATTACACAGAACATAAACGCAATTGAACCCTGAACTCTGACCTTCGAAAAAGAGAAGGATGGACAATTTTCTTTGAACTTTTTTATTTTTTTATTTTGACAAATTAAAGAGCTCTATTTTTCTGTATTTTATTTTATTTTATTATTTTCATTCATTGCAATTCAATAATTGTGACAATAAATTGTTCACTATTACCAGCTCTTACGAACCTAGAGAATGTAGTGTTATTGTTATTAGCCAGAAAGACTACAGGCGCTACAGTTACAATATCATTCATTGCAATTTCTATTCATACACATGCAGGGCTATCCGAGTGGAACAACTTTATCTCCTTTGGTTTCAGTCTGTAACACTACTCAAACTGAACTCGTGGGCAAAGGTATACGAGATGAATCCTTTAACTGGAGCAGATAACATCTCCAGACTTATTCCACTTTATTAGGCTATGTAATCAAATAGGAAGAGAGTTCTGTGAGCCCACTTGGTGATATGAGCCAGTGTGTTAACCCTCTGAGCAGTCAAAGTGCACAATTACTGATTAAAAATGACCCAATTTGGTGGAGGAAAGGAGGCGCACTGTGCTTCTCTGGAAGGAGGAGAGGTGTGTTGGATTTGGTGTGGTCGGCTAATAAAAGGAAAGACGCTACTACTGATGTTGTTTGTATGATAGTAGCTGTCAAGTGGTGGTACTCTTTGTTATTCCCCTACATGGAGGGAGGATCTGATTAGCAGGGATCAGAGGCAGCCCATCAACAGGCTTTGCCTCTGAGGGTATTTTTAAGCCTGTGGCCTGGCAGAGAGATCAGGAAAATGACCAGCGTTCATTAACCACACAGCAAAGGACACAGAGGACTAAAAATGGCCGCACCAGCTGGAAGGCCAAACATAGCATGTATGACCCATGTTCCACCAATGCCATCAAAACATGCCGAGTGATGACACACTTTTGCTCTGGTTTACATCAGCCATTCCTCTGGACGGCACGACGGCTGGTAACCGACGCAGACTCTTTTGATTTATCGTCTATTTGTGGATGATCGCGACCACAAAGGAACATAGTATGGTTTTGATTGGTTCTTGTGCTGTGTTTGCCATTTTATATTAATGCAGTGCATTGCCTCATCAAAGTAAGATGAGAAAATCGGTACATAATTAAACACGAGTTGCATCAACTTGCAATCAACCAATTCTTCACCTAAGGCTGCTTGAAATGATCATTTCCTGATGGGTTGATTTTCTGACTATAATGTAAATTTTCCATTGGAAAACACCCAGAAATGGAGGCGACGTTTTGAAATTGCTTATTTGTCAGATCAACAGTCCCAAACCCGCAAAGTTTACAAAGACAGAGAAAAGCGGAAAGAGACAGAGAAAACCAGAAAAGTCTAATATTCAAGACATTGGACCCAGACCTCGGCGTTCTCGCTTGACAGAATGACAAATAATGCAATCAGAGTTACTCATCTTATTAAATGATCAATTAATCTACTAATGGGTGTCAACACACAGTGCAGGCTGTACAGATAACAGATCATCTAATGTCAGAGTAATTTGATCTTGCTGTTGCTTGTGTGGAGTGAAAATGTCATTGATCCAGCGACTAATGTCAGTGTGAATATTTTATTTACTTACATGATGAAGTATGATAGCAGTGACATTCTCAGCCTGACTAACTCAGTCAAGATTTCTGTGTCCTTATCTATGCAAAGCCTCTCCAGCTACTCTAAACAGTCAGATGCATGTACAAGGTGTGGCCATTAAATGATGAGCCTGGGCTTGTGTAAGCCGACCTAGCATTAGTCTCATTATTTAACAACCACACCTCGTGTTATTGATGTATTAATTAAAAAACATTATGGATTTCAGCTTTAAGGGTTTCATTAGTATTCCAAGGGGTTGAGAGGGGTGGGTGAATCTTAATAAGCCACTAAAGAACTTCAGCATAATTCATGTTAGACATGTCTGCAGGTGAAATCAGGTCTGCAGAGTGTAAGCTGTTTGCATAGATCTGAGGCGGAGGGAAGGTGATGGTTGCTTCCAAGGGGTGTGAGCGAGGTGTTAGAGGGTGTTGGGTGGGGGTTAGACTGGGCTTGGCTCTATAAATAAGTGAGTGAGCCCAGGATTCAGAGGATGTGCCCCCCAGCTATACATGTCTAGCAAGATTATTTCAAGAAAACGTGGAGCTAACCTTGGGGCTGGCACCTTATCCCGACTACTCTGTGAGTTAAGGCGAAGAGAGCTGCAAAACAAATAGCCAAACAAACAAAGGTTGCAGCCGCTGTTTAGTCTTTGAGAGAAAATGAAAAAAAAATTAAACATGATGTTAGAGGGCAGAGGCTGGTCACTTTGACAAGCAAACATTCCTGGGGGGGAAAAAAAAGAAAAGAGAAATAAAACCCACACACAGACACACTCTCCCAATCTGGAGGTCTGGAGTTCTGGAGTCGCACATATCCCCAGTTGCCTCTGGGTAACAGCTACAGTTTGAATGCATTCACAATTGAGTTCTGATAATTAAAATGATGTCTGACTGAAGCTACTGTCTCCAGGGATGTTCTCTTTTACTGGAAATGTTAACTTCATATTCCTTATCATTCACATCTAAATGGGAGCGAATAAAGCAGTCTCCCCTCCACAGACTGTGAAACAATAAAATTATAACTCTCTCTTTTAAATTACATCACCTCACCGTAGGATGAAAATACCATCATTATCATTCAATGAGATCACGGCCCTGGTTTCTTCCATATAAAAATAAAGGCTGTATAGCGACCTGACTGTGAGCAGATTGCCTTTTCGCCGTGTGTTTGATTTTTAAATCGACACTGTTTCAAAGTTCCTTTAAAGTGGGAAGTGCGTCAAGCAATTCTGAACATGTGCCTTTTATTTCTGCATACGTTCCCTCTAATTCTTTCTTTTTTTACAAGAAACCCTTTCCATTTTGTGTTCACCTTATTACCTCAAAGAGATGAAAAGGCACACGGGCCTTTACAGCCCAGTGATCATGAAAGAAAGTTGGGGCAGACAAGGGAACTGCACAGACAATCACGATGAAGTGAATTACTTAAACTGAGGTATCACTTTTCTGCTTTCATCTCTCACTTGTTAGCTCACATTACCAATTCAAAAGTCCTGCCTTAATCCTGTCCACTCCATTTGTAGAGACAAAGACTGCACTCAATCAAACTAAATCCTGCTCTCAATGGATTTGTAAAATCCACCAGGACCTCTGAGAAAATTATAATGTGTGAAGTATTTAATATGGAGGTGATATTCAAGCCTACACTGTAAAAAAAATTCCGTAGAATTTACGGTAAAATACTGGCAGCTGTGGTTGCCAGAATTTTACCGTAGAAAATACGGTCACAATGTATTACACATTACGGTATGCTGTTTTGGCAACCGTAAATTTCACAGTAGAGAACTGTTATTTGTTTACGGTAATTTGCTGTAAAAATAACAGTTATAATATAAACCTGTTTACGGTAAATTCTTTTAAAAATAACGGATATACTGTAAACCTAATTACAGTCCATCAGTGAAAAAACACGGTAAAACTGTAAGATATAGTACGGTATTTTATTGCAAAATTCACGGTAAAATACTGGCAGCTGTGGTTGCCAGAATTTCACCGTAAAAAATACGGTACAACACATAATGGAATTACAGTTTGTTGGCGTAGATTTTACAGTCAGAAAATGCAAATGGTAAATTATTAAGGAAATAACCAATTAAAGGACAATTCCAGGCGAATTCAACTCGGGGGTGTATTTTCCTATCATTTTAGGTCTAAAAGAAGGAATCTTAAGATTTTCAGTTTAATCGCTCCTGTTTTGCGGTAGTTGCGTCTGTCCCCGCATCGCCACGGCAGCAATGAATGGGAGTGGATGTAAGTTCCGCTGGTTAGGCTGTTTACAGCCCTCAAAGCCGCAATTTTTTTCCACAGACAGCGTAAGATGGAGACTCAAACATGCACCGAGATGTTTATTTACTTCAAGCAAGCCGACATGTTTGTAAAACTAGATCTAATTCAAAGTCTCCCAGAGTCTTGCGCGAGCCCGAAGTTGCAGTGCTGGTGTATTCAGGTGCAGTTGGAGCTATCGTTTGTGTCATAAACACAGGAATACCAACTCTTGACTTGCTTCAAGTGTACATTTTTTTCCACAGACAGCATCAGGTGGCTACTCAAACATGCGCCGAGAAGTTTTTTTTTACTTGAAGCAAGTAAAGAGTTGATATTCCTGTGTTTATGACACAAACTGTAGCTTTCCTACTGCACCTGAACACACCGAGCACGGCAACTGGGTCTCGCGCGAGACTCCGGCTCGACAGACTTTGAATTAGATCTAGTTTTACAAACATGCCGGCTTGCTTGAAGTAAATAAACTCCTCGGTGCATGTTTGAGTAGCCATCTGACGCTGTCTGTGGGAAAAATTTGCGGCTTTGAGGGCTGGAAACAGCCTAAACAGCGGAACTTACATCCACTCCCATTCATTGCTGCCGTGGCGATGTGGGGACAGACGCAACTACTGCAAAACGGGAGCGATTAAACTGAAAATCTTCAGATTCCTTCTTCTAGACCTAAAGTGATAGGAAAATACACCCCCGAGTTGAATTCGCCTGGAATTGTCCTTTAAGCCCATTGTAAACCAAAGTACAGACTATAATTGATAAACTTTAAGAACCTCTCTTTGCATATACACATTCTCTGTGAAAAACAGAACTTGTCCAGTATACTCACAAGGCAGTGTTGACATCTTGAAAAGACAGTGTGTGTCCATACATATGAAGAAGGATAGTCCATGATAGAAGAAATAAACATAATGAAAAAAGGAGCCACTTGCTCTGTGTTGATCAACACTAATGAGTCACTGAGTCCAGACTTGGCTGAAGAGGGCTCTTAACATATACATGGTGTTCAAGAAACTGGAACTTAAAGCATCCAGCAGTCACCAGTTCTGCTTGAAGACTCATATATTGTCCATTTGGTGTCCACTGTAGACTGGCATGATCCTCTCTGCAGCCAGAAAACAGAAACAAAGCAAAGGTTAGATTGATGCAGTGCCTGAGCATGGTGCCTACAGAGATAAATTCAGCCTTCTGTTGTTAAACTGAGCTCCAATGAGCTATACATAGAATGAAACCAGCATTCTGGAATATAGTTTTGCAGGTCATCAGGAGTATTTCATTTATTTTATTGTATTAGTGTAAAAGGTAGAAACTGTCACTTTTCAGGACTAAATGATCATCAGTATTTGTTTCACCCTTGTCGAATTGCAGCCAAAATCCAGAATCCTGTCCGTAATACTGATTTTTTTTCTACTGTATGTTTGTATGAAGCTGTTGGCACCGTGCACTTGTGGGAGATCGATTGAGTGAAGTTTGAGTTGTGCTTGCATCTACTCATTTGCTACACTGACATAAACCATTGCTTACCTCTAATTAGCCTTGACAAGACTGGTGTTTGAGTCATTGGGTCCAGACTTGACTGAAGACAGGTGGGACAGAGTCTCATACAGACATGGTACAATGTTGAAGAAACTTTGGGCAGGTGTTGTCATCATTCCTGCTTGAAAATTCACCAGCAGTCTTCAATCAGGTGTTTACTGTGGACTGGCATGAACCTCTCTGCAACCAGACAAAGAAAGACAACAAAGAAAACATTGTTAATGATAATGATAATTATTATTATATAGCACACTGTTGCAAAGTGCTTCCTGCAGCAACAACAACAACAAACAAAACATTAATAAAAGAAGTTGGAACAGAAAAAAAAAATGGTGAATGAAGAGTAGGTTTAAAAAATCTAATAGAAAGGCCAACCAATAAATATGATTTCAGGAGGCGCTTAAAACAGTTAACAGATTTAGCAGATCTAATAGATTGAGAGAGATTGAGGGAGAAACTGTGGAGGCTACAGCTGAAAACACACAATCCTTTGGATTTGACATTAAATCAGTGATTTTGATGTTTTTTTTTTAAGGATAGTTCCGAGGATTTATCCTTAAGGAACTCCAGATAATAGGGTAGTAGACATAAATGGGAGACATAATTATTGATGTGGCCATGTAAATATTTGACAGGTATGAAGAAACAAAAACATTTAGGCTAATGGCAGCACCAGTTCAGAAGCCTATCAATTTAAATGTACTCACTGAAGCTGAGTGTTGATAACGCTGAAGATGTACTGGCCATGCCACATTCCTGCAAAGTAGGCTGCCTTGCATTCTCCAGCTGCACCATGCTGAGGAGAAGGTAAAATGATTTTGTAGTGTTAAAAATGTGTACAACTAAGGATGGGATGGTTCTGTACAAATATAGTATATGTTGAACACAAAATGAACTCATGTAACACTTCAGTAATAATGATAATGGACAGAAGTAGCTACATGGATATCTGAACAAGGCAGTTTTAGGCCGGTGTATTTTCCCTCTTCCACACAAACACAGTAACACATAACTTTACCTTAACAGTAATGATGTTGGCCTCCTTTAGGAACGTCTGCACCTCCATGAGAACAAGGCTCCTCTTCAGACCGTCTATCTCCATGTGCTAGCTTCCACATACTTTACTCTGATTAGAAAACACAAAAACTCTGGTTACTCTCAGGTCCTGTCTCTCACGCTAGTCTCATGCTATAGTAGTCAGCGTTATTAGCTTAACGATCCACCGTTAGCGTTAGCATAACGACCGTTATCGTTATTAGCATAACAATAGACCGTTAGCTGTATTAGCATAACGGTCGTTAGCGTTAGCCTAGCTCATGTGCTAAACGGCCAAAGTAACACAAACCATGCTCATTTTTAAATACTTACAGTTCATCTGTAGCTTTTCCACGGACAGTTGGTATTGATCCAACCTGAGAAAGTCCAGTCCGATCCACCGACACTCGTTGCTGAAGCAGTCAGACTTTTTTGCAGACTGAAGCTGGGGCATTTCCATCAAAAATAAAATTAATCCACTTTACTTATGTCGTCTTTGGCTGACAACAGAGCAGCTTGGTTGTAACCAGGTTGTAACGGCGCTCCGGCCAAAAATAACGGATCTTGGTGGCGCGCAGCAAACCAACCGTTGACCCAACAAATGGGTTACTATGGTTACTGCTGGGTCACCTGTGGGTCACCCAAGCCAGAGCTGACTCAAGCTTCTTCTTTTTTTCCTTTTTTCTTTCTTTTTTTTTTACTGTGTGTAGGTATGTTATGGAGACTACATGTTTGTACAATAGAGATGTTTGTATTTAAAAAAAATATATATTTATGTCTAAACTCTTTTGCACATTTATTCTGAAATATATGTTACATATAGGCTATTACATGTTATTTTGACTTAGTATCTTAATCTTATCTTAATTCTGTTTTGACAACATGTAGTTTTTCTATTGCATTAAGTGCTTCACATCGACCCGAACAATGCCCACGTGACCACAGCCTGTCCTGATACCATACTTTTTAACATTCTACTTTCTATAGAAATGATGGTATGATTTAATGGTTGTGTACCGTAAATTTAAACGTAAACACCAGCAAAATCTGTAATTCAGACAGAATGATACCGTCAATTTTACGGTAATTACACGCTTGTGACATTATGGTATTTTACCGTGAATTTTGCGAACTTTTTACAACATTCACAGTAAAATTCCATATTTTCTACTTAGTAAGACCGTAAAATTTAAAGTTATTTACTGTATCTTGATTTACGGTAATTCAGTGTATTTACTACAGTGATATACTATTTTTGATTTTACGGTATTTTACTGTTGCTATTTGACAGTTTTTTACCGTAATTTCTACGGACATTTCTTACAGTGTAGTTTCTTTTACATTGTAGAGAAGATCAATGCATTTCTTTCTACCAGAGCTGTTCTCATGCCTTTTGGGAAAATTCGGGTTAATCAAAACTAGTTTCAAGTCCTTTGAGAGCTGTCTGAGTCAGGTGACTGATCCCCATAAGAGCATTTGCAAATCAGCTGCAAGTATCTAAGGTCAGCTCTGATTGCTGACCATTAAAGGCAAACTATGAAAGTCTGGTTGCTTTTTCGCTGTAATGGTCGCTTTTTTTTTGTTGCTTTTTTTATCTACAGAGCTCCCCCTACAGTTTCTGAGTGCATATTTTCACTGTCGTAAAAACTCACAGCCACTTTTTTTTGTGGAGTGGAAATTTTAGTATCACGTAATGCTTTTAGTGACACAACAACTTTTCTTTTCTCGTAAAATAACTTTTTTGTGATAAGCTTGAGCTCGTTTTGGTGGATCAAATTGAAAATGCACATAAAAACCTTTAGTCGTATGTTTTTCGTTGGTGTGGGGTTTGAAAGATGTGAGCAAGAGTCTAGTGAAAAACATATCAGGTTGTGTTAAGGTTAGTGTAGGATCCTGGCTGACTAATGCTTGGAGTAAATGTCACAATACCTCACTGCTGCTGGTTGGATTTAGTGAAGGGTCAAAGCTAAATAAACGGATTATTCTTTCATGCTCTTTCAACAATTCCTGTGCATGGCAACTATGATATTTGGGGAAAATGCTGGTTATGGCAAACAGACTGCAGTTAGGCTTATACAGTAGGTAACTCCACAGCTTGGTCAATGTTAGGGCTGGATTGTGGTTAACATTTCACGCCTGCACCCAAATCCACCATCCTATCCGTCACACCGTTATTCTCCTCTTTGCTTAAAATAGGCCATTGACACTCAGCATCCATGTGAGTTGAGGCGTTGAATTTCCCAATATGAAGTTGATTCAGAAGCATACTGGACTGTATAATTAGGATTTTATCAGCCAAATTTTGTTTTTCAAAACATGTTATCAGGATAAAATTAGCTTCAAATTGAAGTTGTTTTATTTACAACCTCACAAATGCAGCAAATAATCTTCTCCTTCCTGCTCTGGCGGACTGAGTGGATCGCTACATGCGGTTTCTTCATCTACAGTGAAAGAAATGAAATGTATTTCAGTTACTGTAAACTGCACTGGAAATGGAAAATCTGAACAAATGTACAAATGCTCACAGTGGCAGTAAAATGATCATGATAGCAGCTGGTTAAAATAAGTAGCTTCAAGTGTGGCTCTGCCTGCCTGATGGCCTGTCAGAACATTATAAGTGGAGCTTCAGTCTACTATAAATCTAAAGCTCCTCTCTCTCTCTCCCTCCATCTGCCTGATTTCCTCACTTGTCTCCCTCTTCCTCACCCCGACAGCAATCATCTCTGACTCCATCTTACCTCGAAACCATTTGCTTCACACCTTAGGATTTCTACTTTCTCCATTTAGTTCTTTCTTTCCTCTCCCCTTTGCTCTTATGGTTCTGGGAGTTGTTTTTTCTTCTTTCTTTCTTTTAAAGAGCCAAGGTTGATCCATTTTTCATGCTTTGAAAAAAGTAGCACAAAACTATCGCTGAGCTCCATGGCTGAGAAAGCCACAATCCGATAGCTCCGATCTAATCTCTTCAAATCGCCACAAAAACCTACCAGGACCTGAAATCTGCGATGACTGCATCCTCTCAACACACACACATACACCTGCAGCCACACAGATTACACTCCCTCTCTTTCTTAAACCGTCCACCTAAGGTTTAAATCAGCACCTTACTGGCTTGATGGAATACTGATTGTAGGCTCAGGTAAATGGATGTGAGCTGCGCACACAGTCAGGAGCATTTAAAAGCATTAAGACAAGCACTCACTGACTCACAGTGATTTAACTCAAAGAACTGATATGGTTTTGGAGAAGAAGAAAAAAAGAGTAGCAACATGATGTGGTTAAACTCAAAATTAGCTGATGTTTTTGGCTGAACATACTGTAGGACATGTGGGACTCCAGAACAACAACGAAAACATGTTCACACACTGCTTTGTGGGTGGTCGAGTAATAAATAAAAGCCAAGTATGATGTGTTATCTCTTTCAAGTTCCAAGCCAAAACAATGATTGTCATACCCTGTGGACTCGTATCTATAGGCCATCGCATGTGCTCCAGCCATTTCCATTAATGTCTGGGTTTTAAACAGGGGGGAAATGATTTTCTTCTCTCATAAGCTTCTGTGATAATGAAGTCATCTTCATCAATCTTTTCCTTGCCCACAACCCTACAATCTATTCCACCTTGTACTGTGAACATGGGAATCTGTCAAGGCAGACGGCCCAGTACAGATGCACTGGGAGGTATTGGGCACCGAGAAGCCTCATTCCTGCCAGGATTACTGCTGAGTCTGGACCCATTAACTAACAAACAGCATGAAATGATACAATTGAGCTGTCTCACAAAAACAGAGCTTTTGCTTGAATCATTCCAGGTCATGTAGTTCAAGTGTCAAGGCCTTTTCAAAGATTTTTTTTTTTTCAAGAAGGCCAAAAAATACCCCCTCTAATTTATAACCATGAAATCAAACCCCCTCAAACCATGAGGCTAGGTCTGTCCCTTAAACCATTAGCATAAGTTGTTTTTCTGACTCCAAGTGTTTATGTCAGAATAAAATTATCATATTTTCATGAGGCGAGAGGTGGATAAAAAGAAGATTTGTCTTGCAAAGACCTCGGGTTAATGTGGCTGAGCTAAAAGAAATACAAAACAGTGGAGCCATGAACTCGAGTAATACTGTTTGCAATC
The DNA here is from genome assembly GCF_905171665.1 of Trachurus trachurus. Classification (NCBI taxonomy): domain Eukaryota; kingdom Metazoa; phylum Chordata; class Actinopteri; order Carangiformes; family Carangidae; genus Trachurus; species Trachurus trachurus. The sequence goes on along the minus strand of NC_139891.1, from coordinate 21,805,445 downwards.
TTCAGAACAAACTAAGAAGTCGTGCAGTACACTCCAGCATGAGGTATAAAAAAAAAAAGATGGAAAATAACTAGCCAGCAATATTCTGCTCATCTTTTTGAGATGCAGCCGCACAGACCTTTGGACCCAATAAGCAGTGTGTGACACAAAATATATTTAAAAACACAATGAGTAAAACACAAGGTCAGTTACAGCATGGCATGATGAGCTTTCACACATAAAAACATAAATCAAAAGATGGTAATGTCTGCTAGGAAAAACACAAAATGAGTGGATTAATAAACATTTGAACAGGTTGTAATACGTGGCCACAACCAACATGCAAGGTTTGAACCATTTTAGGCCTTTCCCACGACAGGAACTTAACAATCTGAACCTGATTTTTTACAAACTTGTAAGGTTTTGGTGCATTTGTTTCCACTGTGTGTTACAAAGCTAAGATATTTTGGATACACATCACAGAACAGGAGGAACTGCTTTGGATTGGTATTTGCCTTCAAATATGTGCATTGAGGGCAGATGTTGTCATTTGGGTGATTGCAGCTGTATGACAGAAAACAATGTAGGAAGAGTTCCTAATGATTGTCTTTCACTTTACAACAACAAAGATGGAGAAACTTGCAAGGGAAGCAGAAAACACAGGGAAGCAGAAAGCAAGACCGATAGATCCAATTGCGGAAGCTACAGTGCTGAGGAAATAAAACAAGCTTGTTCGAAAACCACTGAGAAGAGGTAAGAACGTCAGACTCCCTAGTTGGCACCAGAAGTTTATGTAATGTCAGAGGGATGTTGGATTTGAATCACCAAGACAGGAGAGATGTTCTGACAGAATTCTAGTTGGACGTGAAAATCGTATCAATGCTCAACATGTTGGCGTGAGACATTTGGATTTTGGTTGCAACAACTTAAAGCCAACAAAATATTCACGTCAGCTGGCATCTTTATTTTAATTTACGTTGACATTGGACTTTGTCCTGACATTTCTAGTCACCGGTACAGTAGTCGTCCTGTGTTGTGATGTGAGGATCATCTTAACCAATCATCTTGAACCGCAGCTCCTGCAGTCAGTCCCCGTGCAGTGAGAGCTGAGTATGCTGAATTTGGAAGTGGCATCCCCTCCTGATCAGTGGAAACAGCAGCACAACCAGCAGTTTGACATTTTAGGGACTGTGCTTATTAGCTTTCTTGCTGAGAGTTATGCGAGAGGATCGATACCAGTCACATACAGTATCTGTACACAAAATACGAAGCTACCTCTGACAGCCAATGAGATCAGCTTAACATACATATTGGAAACTGGAGGAAACAGCTACTGGCTCTGTCCACATGGATCGGCTGCTGGTGGTGGCTTCATATTTAACAGATGAGTGTGAAAGTGTTATTGATTTCCTCTTCGAACTCTCAGCGAGGTAGCAAATAATATTTCCCAAAATGTCCAGCTATTGCTTCAAGTTCCTGCTATGTTCCTGCAGTGGTGGAAAAAAGGCCAAGTTGTGCATTTACCCTGTTCTTGATTAAACCTCCACAGCGAAGCAGCAGCTATACCATCACAGGCACCAAGCCATGCAGGGGATGTGGCATTTGTGAGGCAACTGGCCAGATTTGAAATTCATGCTGGTATATTCACACCTCCCTGGGTAGCATTACAGGAGAGCAGAGGATCTTTACACAATGTAAATATGTTGAAAATGTGACGTGTTAATATTTCATACAGTTCATCTGACGCAGGCGCGTGGTGGTGCTATAAGAGGCAACGACAGGGCACATCCTCTGAATCCTCTAAATGGCATTGCTGAATATACACACACGAGGCGAGGCATGTACTACACCTGACAACGCCGTGGATTGTGTGCTCGCCACTGTTTCTCTTTGCCTTGTTCTGTCGGCGTTAGCTGGCTTGTTTCTCGCACAGTGGCAATACATAATCAATCACGTATCTACCCTTGAATGTGTCCACCTGCAGCTACAGCCGCTCCCTCATTATGGCCACCCACAGTGTGAATATAAATGTCAGCTGGTCCTCCATTCAGCCAGCCATTATCATCAATCTCTCCTCAAAGATCGTCCCAGGAGCGATGCTCCATTAGCTGTATGTGCTTCTGTTGTTGACAACGCGCACGTCCATGTGTGTGTGTGTGTGTGTGTGTGCGTGCGTGCGTGCGTGTGCTTCCCCGAGCCTTTAGTGACTGTGCCAGCATCTCCTCGGTCTAATAGCATCTTTGACCCCAGCTAGAAACCTGGCAACCTTGTTAGCCCTGTTTTGCCCCCAGCAGAAGCAGCAGGCATGGTGACACTCACGCTGGCAGTGACCCCAGGAGCGGCGTGTCCATCCCCAGCAGCAGTCCACCCTGGCCCCGTATCGACACAGGCCGCTGGATGAGGCCATCTGCCGTGGCCACCTGTGAGGAGATGCCATAATTAGTTCACAGCCAATAAAAATGTCTTAATGAAAAAGCAGGGGTCTTTTCAATGTTGTTTGGAGAGAGGCTTCAAAGTTTTCACATTACTCAGTCCGTGTTTCTGCTGCAGATAGAAAAATACTTCTTGTTTTCTCTATTTGATGTTAGAGAATAGTGAAAATTTCTCATTTCACTTTCAGACAACCCAAGGCTGCAGGCAACATCTCTCAGTCCTGTGTTTTACCTGACTAACAGTGCAAAATGGAAAGATATTCAATTTACTATCATATCAGATAGAGAACGGCAGCCAGTTGTATTTGATAAGCTGGTACCAGAAAATGTTTGTCATGCTTAAAATTTGAATGAAATGCTTCATTGATTTTACAACATTTTTGCTGATAAATCTATCAACCGATCATTTAATTCAGCGTCCTGAAAAAAAACAGAAGCAATCAATAAGAACATAAAACTACGATTTTCTCAGGGTGTTGAAGTCTGACTGCTACAACTTCACAGCTTTACCATCGAACATCATCTTTGAAAAGCAAAAATAGAACTGATAGAACATCACATCATGTTGGTTCATGCGATGTCAGTGTGGAGACCTGTGTTGAAAGCCTGTCAGACCCAATTTGAAGTTAGACTTCAGCACTGACACTCATGATCTTAAAACCACATTACAGCTACGTTAATTATAAGGTTTGTGAGGCAAAATAGAAGCCATGTGCTGCCTGGTTCCCTTGAAAATACAATAGGCTATATACTGTATTTCCAAGTATTTTTTTTTTTATTTTTTTTATCTCCACTCCATTTATTACCTCAACACACATCCAAGTACATATTTGTATGTTTAAAGAACCCATCACACAATTTCATGAAGGTGGGTGATAATCTCCTCCCTGCTACAGAGGGAACAACTAGTTATTAGTTTTGATACAGATATAGTTCCTTTTTTCCCAAAAAACTGAAATTCCTCTAAGAGAAATTACAGCTGGATGTTTTTGTTACACCATGTTCCATTCTGCTCAGAGCAAGAAATAGCTTCTTGGCAGACTGTGAGTGTGGATTACCTTTTTATCTGTACCAAGGCTCACCACATATTTATGGAGAGAATAGGGTGAAGGAATGAGTCCATTTAAGGATACTGATGAAAATCCTGGTCGAATACTCTTGAGAGCCCGGCTCTGAGATGTTACCTAAAATCTGGCAAATAATAAATTATTCTGAAGATCAAGTTTTCCTATTGTACAATAAAGGAGCCTATCTGTCTCTTTAAGTGCTGAGTACTATTCCATTGTCGTTGTAAGAAGTCTGGAGCACATGAGTGTTTTGCAGAGATTATTTAATAATTCTAGTTCATAAAAACCGACTGCCTTGAACTGACTGTGCAGGTTTTAAGTTGCACAGAGGTGCTGTACACACTGTAATCCATTTAGAAAACAAAGGAGAGGTTCTCTTGACACACTTCCTTTACACAAAAGATGCCTTCTTCTTTTGTGTCTCAATGGGAGAGTGGGGTTGTTGCTCAGTATTCAAGGCACATCTTATGCTGCTATCCCTGCCTAGTTAGTGTCTCTATGCCAAGATGAGGAAATGCTAATGCTTGCCCCCGCTGCCAATCACCTCGCTGGAAAAAAAACAGATGGATGCTAAGCGAGAGTGGCAGATCCAGGGAAAATGTTTGTCTGCTGCCTGGCAAGCAAAGAAGGCAGTCAGGCAGGGAGAAACTCCAAAAGGCAAGAAGGGAAGGGAAGGGAAGGGAAGGGAAGGGAAGGGAAGGGAAGGGAAGGGAAGGGAAGGGAAAGGAAAGGAAGGATAGGAAACAAACGAATGGAAACGAAACCAAATGAAATGAAAAGAAAGGAAACAAAACGAAAGGAAAGGAAAGGAAAGGAAAAAGGTCAAATGCATAAGCATGGGCACCTGCTGTTCCTCCATACTCTACACTTGTTAGCTACATGAAGCAAGAGCCTCTCCGCATGTGGCAAAAGTCACTCCATTTGGAGGGTGGTGACAGCTCCCCGAACATCTGAAAAACCTCCTGTGACATTTTAGTGACATTTAAATCTGGTGACGAGAAGCTGATTTCTTTCCGATCTTCTTGTACACGCTCTTGAATTTATTCATCAATGTGCACAAGGTAATTATCATCTTCGAATACCAAGGCTTCATGTGGGAAGAGTCTATGCTGTCATGGTTGCACCTGCTCCTGCTCAGCCAAATGGTTTTGCATTCTTTCACAGACATTACAAAAATTATCGCCGCTCTCCAAGTGGCAAGCTTAACATGCAACTGCAGATGACATCATCTTTTTTTTTATCATAGGAATGTGAGGGTTAAATAGAGAGCTCCATAACTGTAACACAACATACAGTAGGTCATAAGGTCTTCTTTTTTTTCGCCATATTCACAGATTAATGACCTTGATGAAAAGCTCTTTTCACATGAAAGCCCAGTCATTAGTGCTAGGAAACCTGTCACTGATGCATTAACCCACTTCAGTAGGGATTTTTGAAACAGCCATTCAGTCTTGTTCTTCAAGCTTATTGTCAAGAAATTGATTTTTTCCCCCCTTTGTCCTACATTTAAAAAAAGAAAGAAAAGCAAACTGTGTGACAAACACTCTTATTGTTCTGTCATCTCTTCTTTTCAGCACCTTGAAGTATTTCAGATGCCACAGGTTGCTTTGAAAGTCACATCTAACAGTGCTGATTGCCAGATGTTGTTTGGAGGAACAGTGTATGCAGCTAATTAGCTTCAATTTCTTATCACTTGCCAAAACCTGAAAGTTATGCAAATGTCCTCACTTTTATTCTCACTCTTTTGTCTATCATTTTATTGAATGTTCAAACATATTAGTGACAGATAAATTAACCTGTAAGTCTTTCACTTTGACTATAACGATTAGTGGATTGTGTAATTACATACCCTGGTTCTTGTGGTTCAGATGTGATTATTCACTGTTTTTCACTTGGATGGTGAGGTGATTAACTTTTGCATCTGTGTTGTTCCAACACAAAAACATATCAAGATAAAGAGGCGCTTTGAAAATAACTATTAGTTACAGCCCCAAACTTCAGATAAACAAAATATATAGAAGTCACTGAAATGTAAAATTATAATCAAAATGGAGACAAGACAATGCATTTATCTTTATATTTAAACCTATGATTTTGAGTTGTTTTTCCTTCCAGCAGCAGGAAATAATAATGTGGTAGACAGAACTGATATTATTTTAATTTGGATTTTGATGAAAGTAAATATACAGATATTCAAAGTTTCTCAACAAATCAGGATAAAAAAAAGGGCAAGGTATTAGAATCTGAGCGCAGAGCGTTATGGAGACTAAGAGCAAAGTCGATGAGAGCTTTGCGAAAAAGGAAAAAGGAACCTCATGAGATGCAACAGGTCCTGGATTATTGAATCAAATATTCTCCTCTAATACTTTCTCCTACACACTCGCATATAAATACATGTGCGCACACTGAGCATGAATATGGATTCACGTTTCAGTGTCCTCAGTGCTCCTCTCAGTCCTCTTCATGCTGAATTTAGCCTGCAGCAGTTGTGCACGGCAGCATGCTCTGAACTTGAAACTGAGGGTATAATGCAATGCATCAGTTTGCCATTTCATCACATTAACACTGCAGCAATGTCATATACTGTACATATTTTTCAATTCTTAGATAATTTAGGGCTTAAGAATTGCAACAACCAACAATAGAGGCTATGGTGACACCTCACAAAGAGGAGGAACTTCCTGCTTTTTTCCCCCCCAGATGTACATCCAGTGATAAGTCTACTGAACGGCGAGCTGACATATCAAATGGACGTTGGTATAATACCTGTATTTATTACCCTGAGGCTCAGAATAATGATACTAAATTGCACTAAGCCTCGAAGGAACTCGAGCAGATAATTATCACCCTTCGCGTGTGCTGTGTGACATCTCCTCTCAAGCACAGACAAGGTTCTTCCAGCAGAACTGGAGAGGATGATATCCACAGAGGGGACACCATCCTTCTTCCATTGTCTTAACAGCGATACAGAGCCGGCCCACCATTCCTGCCTGACAGTGAGGAGTCGTCAGTCCATCACTCACAGAAGGAACAGTGTGGGATGTAGGATGATAACCAGAACCATGAAGGTGCAGTCCTATAACTCGGAGCATGATAATTTAATCTATCAATCTATCACCCATCCATGAAGCCACACTGAAGCATGCAAAGCGTGACCGCCGAGTGGAGCTTTCTCACTGACTAGATTTTGATTGCTGTGCTTCCAGTGTCTCCGCTGACAGACTTGCTCAGACCTGCAGAGCTCAGCTGAAGGCTCGAGCATGTGGACTCATCAGGTGTCTGCCGTCTTAATGAACCGCCTCGGCTGCACGCACAGCCTGATCCACATGCAGGCCTCCACCAGGACTGCATACATAAACACGCAAGCATGCATGCGGGGGGTGGGCGGGATTGACAAATATCCGAGGTGAAGATATGAAGTAAGAAATCCACCAGGTCTGTTAAATCTACCAGTGTGTCACGTCATGTTTCTAAACTACACAGGAACCAGAGCTCAGTGTTCTCTTCCAGACAAACAGCTACAAGCACAATGAATGTTACAAAAACAAGATCTTATATAACTGTTTTGAAAAGAAATGAGACATTTGTGAGTTCCAACATCAGAGCTAAAAGAAATAAGTCAATTTAAGCTGCCCCCATTTAAACATCTATCGAATAAAAGAAATAAAAGCAATAAAAAACTTTCAGCGGGCATATTACTGTCTGATAATCAATAAAGAAGATATGACTTGCAGCTCTGACGGGCATGGAGTGTCTGTGTGCCATTTCCTGCAGCAGAGGGTGGGCAGTCGCTCTGCTGTCCAGACTCCAAACATGGGTTCATTCCAACACTGAGGGATTTAACACCACCAGCGACTACAGCCTCACAAATTAACACTGAATTAACTGTGACACAGTATTAACAGCAATTAATATTGGGTTGTTAGGAAGTCATACAGAACAGTTCAATGGCATAATGTGCAAGTGTCTCATCACACGCTGTGTATAGTGCAGCAATACACAAGGCAACAATAGGACCAGACCTTGTGGCAACTCTTGTTATTCTCTCCTCTTCTTTGTGTAAATCACATGGCTTGTCAATTTAACACGTACGAAACGTACTTGGTTTAACACAAAATAACGTGTTTCCTAGATTGTGCACATGTGGTTGTTGTTGTCTGCATATGTTTCAAAACCCACGCAGCAGCACCAATTTCAATAGAACACAGAGTTTGTGTTTAGCTTTCCACCTGCAGGATACTCCCTCGGTGTCTTGTTTGCTCAGAGGAAATGACAGCAAAATTACAGGAATAACAGTTGGGTTAGTTATGCTGCTTTTTTTTCTATTGAAACCTGGCAGTTTGATTTGTGTCAAGTGAGACGAGTGGGCAAGACTACACTGAAACTGTCAATCAGCAAAACCTAACTTCACTCATTGTCCACTTAAAGACTCATAATACAGATACTGCTACACTCATTGCTGCTACACTGTCAGATACTGACCACAGGAAACGATAAACAAATTATTGTTTAATTTGTTCTGCCTGTTTCCCATGAAATGAGACTTCACCAGTGTTTTTGCAGTTGTTCTCACATCCCCCCAAAGCCCAAATGTGGGTCTGATACTACGATGCCAACATACCCTGGCACCAGTCCACAACATTGGATTATTACTGAGGAGGTCTGGTATGTGCTGCTTGGTTTAGCAAGTAAGGAAGGCATATCCTCTTTGCCAGAGTCTTCGGTGCTATATGTCTGGAAATCGTCCGCCCTTGAGTCCTTGATTGGAAAAACAAAAGTGGCAACAACAACAATAACAGAACAGCACAAGGCTTTCAGTCACTCGTGCACAGGTACAGCATTTTATCTAAAGCTATGGGAGAACAAAATGATCTTGCCAATGATGCCCGTGAAGGACCCTTCAGGGCTAGATGGATAAGCCTGTTAGGAGCGCTCTCTAAAAGGCAATAAGTGAGGGAGACTAGGTAATAAATGACTTTTTTGCTTGTGCTTGGTCTCGGGGGATATTCTCTCAATGAATTAATATTGAAGCGGAGACTCAGGCCCGGGCAAGTTTATACCCATAAAAATTCACAAATTATGGCCATAGTGACAAGCCACTCCATCAGCAGCAATGTTAATAATGTACAATATGCTGCTGCTACGTTCAAGAAAATGATCGTTACACAAAGGCAATGTGTGAAATAAAAGTTAACGCCCTACACGGCCTGTCACACAAACATTAGCCATGGTGATGAAGAAAATAAAAGCCCTTAACAAAAACATGCACTGGAAAAACACTCAGATTTTCTGTATTATTCTCTGCCCTGTCCTTCATTCTCACTCACAGCCACATGTTTACTCCTTGTTGAAACCTTTCATATCCAAATAGCCTTCTTATGGAAAAAATACTTTTCAAAACAGCACAAAACAGAAGTGAAAGAGCTGAGGGAGCGAATGGGCGATAGGCCTGTACCTCCAGATGTCAAAATCTATCAACAAGCAGGTGGAAATGCAGTCAAGTCTGAAAGGGCTTTTTGAAATCCGTGCATACTCTTCCAATAACAATTACTTCCATAATCTTCAAAGTTTTCATTCATTTGAAGAACGCCGAACATAAGAGAGAGAGGATTCAGCTGCTGAGGCTCAGCCTGTCTGACAGAGATACATGAGGAAAAAGAAAGCACAATACTTGGCTGCATTTTGTGTTGGAGAAGTAGGGAATTTGGCAGTAGGACTGTTTGTGAAAGTCTCTCACTGTTTGGGTGGACTTGAGTCCAATTTTACTCTAAGCTCTAGAAATCCATCTCAGTATGACACACAATAAGAGATGGAGTATAGTTTCGATTTCACTCAGCTTCCTTTTAAAGTCCTTTTTTAACAAATAGTCCCAGTCGAAAACAAACAGATAGCTATTCTGCAAATGTGTCAATGATCAGGTCTGCAATTTCCCAAACCGGTTGGCAAGTTGTTTGTCAAATAATTGTTGTTTGAAAGGAATGGACCAGAGTTACACCTACAGTCCTTAAATTACAGCTTGGTTTTATGATGCATGGTTGTAAAAAAGAAAAGAAAAAGAAAATCATCCATCACGTTCAAATCAGATGCACCTATAGGCAGATTGAAATCTCGGACACATGCATTCTTTGGGGTCTGGCACGTATCCACGCCTCTGTCTTCACATACTTCATCGGGTTCGTGTTTGAACATGAACCACCGGGCAACGTGCTGTCACATCACTTTATAATCACACCAGATATCTGCACAAGACAAGAGCCGGTCCGTGTGATTTTTGCACATATTCAAAGTAAAACACTGCATATAACGTGCAACACATAATGCATTTATAATTAGCCTTTACTGTTGTCATCGAAACAAAAGTTGGGATTGCGACTGTCAAAAAAGACTAAATCAGAGCAGCAGTCACTCCTCATTTCAGCACATGTTTTGATTCAGATCTATAGCCTACTGAGATTTTAAAATAACCCTTTTAACAGCCACTTATACAAAGTGTTGATTTTATAAATAACATAAAATCCATCCGTGACTGAATTGTGGTGATTATTTCAGAAAAAGCAGCAGACAATAACCACGAACCATGTGCCAGTACCTGCCATCGAAGTCTGCACTTGCTCCGAAGCAGCAGCTGTACAGCAACATCAACTTTATCCATAATTCCATGGTTTTCGAGAGTTGAGCGCCCGCGCCGCTTGTTGTTCTCGGTAATCCACAAGCAGCTGGTGGAGAGGAGCGCGGATCAAACAATTAAGACAAAGAAGAGAGAGGAGTTTCGCTGACGCGCGTTGTAGGTGCACAGGTAAGAAGAAGCAGAAGAAAGAGAGAGAGAAAAAAAAGGTCTGCTGCTGACGTCCCTGGGACTGTTCACGCGCTGCGTTCAAGGAGGTGCTGGAGACAAACCAGTCTGCTGCCTGGGAAGTAGAGTGACCCCAATGTGTGTGAAAGAGAGAGAGAGAGAGAGAGCGTGTGGAGCGGGACGCACTCTGTCGGGAAGAGAGCGCACAGCTCCCACCCTCTCTCTCTCTCCCTCTCCCTCTCTCTCCTCTCCTCCTCACAAGTTCAGTCAGCGGGCTCTCGGCTCTCTCCCAACCAACAGCACCCACTGCAGTCAGACCTGATCTCGCTCCTTTTCAATGAGCAGCAGCGAGCGGACCAGCCACCCCGGCAGCAGTAGTAGTCGACTTGTGGGACTCTACTTGTTTGTTTGTTTTCTCTCACTTTCTTGCTTTTTTTCTAATTGTAAAGTCATGACCTGTTCAGACCCTGAGGAAGTGATGGTAACTCAGTGGCGCGCCAGCTTAGGAAATGCCTTAATTAATTGCACAGCCTGCCGAGGCACGCAGGTGCATCGCCCACCCAGGTAGATGCTGCTCCTCCTCACGCAGGGCAGAGACAATGCAGTGACGGAGGAAAAACAAAACAAAACACTAGGTCTGGATGTGGAGAGGACCAAAACATAAGCATTACAACATACAAAATGAACGGTTTGACAATGTTTGAGGGGCACTAGGAAAAAAATGAGAAGAAAGGGCTGTGGAGATGTGTAATTATTGTAAATAAAAAACACAAAGTGATAGACCGATGGCTTTTGATTGAAATGTTTCTTGACATAACGATTTCAGCAGAGTCAGAGTCTGTCTCTGCTTTTGTGTGAGATATTTTTTGCCTGATGCATTATTACACCAACAAAAATAAAGAAGAGGAGCATTCAACTCCTTTTGAATATTTTCCCCATCAAACGTCACACACAACAATCCTCCCGGAAATTTGATGCGCTCCTTCTTGGCCCGTTCGCAATCCTAGACAACAGTTGAGGTCTGATTATTTCCTGTCTGGCTCATAAGCAGCATTTCATAGCCCATTCGTATTCATATTCAAAGTCTAGTGAATATAACCTCCTGCCTGGTTGGTAGAATAATAAAGACCGAGGCCGTGAGTCAGGAAAGTCAGTGGAAGGAGGAGAGGAAACAGTGGGGAACCGAGTTGGTAACCACACATCATAGGTGATGGTGGCGGGAGATGAATGAGATGAAGGTTTGATCCCCACACTCACCGTCGCCTTGTGGTGGAACATGGCTCCCACTCGCCTTGTAACGCCCTGTCACCTGTTTGATGAATCTGTAGGGTGGCACCGGGGGTTTGACGTCTTCGGAGGCGCGTGATCGGAGAAATGTCGGTTGTGTATAATTAGACTATTAATCACATTATTTTCTCGATTGAACTGTGAGAAAGTGATTCCATCGTGATTTATTGCATTTAAGAAATGACTTATGGGTTCAATCATGCCTCATTACCAACTGTATTAGTATGTTGTTGAAAGCTGAGACTGATTACGTGAAACCTTTAAAGGGTCACTTCACTCAAAACATAAAAATAAATTAGTCTCGGGCCTTCAGTTGAAGTTTGAAGAAATAAGTTATTTTAGTTGAGATTTAATTCTAGGTAAAAGTTTTTATTATTAATGGTCACTTAATCTTTTATACTGTGTTGAGTTGTGTTTTCATTGACAGATTTTACATCATTACACAGCCAGCTGACCTGTTATGCCCTGACAGGAAACTGGAGGGATGGACTGAATAAACATTATATTACAGGAAACAGTGATAGAAAAAAGGGCTTTCATTTTTGTTGTTGTGGTGCCCAAAATATCAGACAAACTAAATATCAACAGCTCTCTGAAATGGATCCAAATTACTCAAAATATGGCATCAGCTGTCAACGGTAAATGGGAAAGAGGCAAAAAACAAATGTACTCACCCTTTAATGATCCCCCTGGGGAAATTAAGTTGTTACATTTGGAACTAAAGAGATGGCGCTGGGGCAAACAGAAGTAGAACATGAATGCGAAAAATAGAAGATAGGCAGGGGAATACTAAACCATGGGGTTATGTAAAGGTGACATCAGATGTGTGGAGTAGGATGAGGGGTGTCTGGCAACAGATTACAACATTATTAGGGTGCTCAAAACAACAGCAGCTAGGCCCTGCTGTAGGCAACCGAGGAGGAAATGTGTGCATAATAATTGTTGTTATTCCGGGCTCCTGTAATTATGACCCACATTGTTTATTTGCAGAAAATATATAAGTCAAATGAAACACATTATACTGATGATGGCGTGTGTCCAATGGCAATTACAAAAGGGTACAAATGATATTGGAGATGATGGAAACGGCAGCACAGAGCCATGTCATCTTGGGCTTCAGCTTTGTATCAGTGCTTGCTGTGGTAAAGCAGAACACAGCATGAGCATGGTCAGTGATTGTCTAAAAAGGAAAATCAAATGAACGAGGGAGAAACCCCAGATGTGCAGCAAAGAGCTGTTGCAGACAATCAGCCATAAACAGTGGCAGTGTAATGACATGGAAAACTGTTAGTCAAAACACCAAGACAAGCAGATTTTTAATCACGAGTAATAACGAAGGTTAATAAAAAAAAAAAAAAAAAAAAGAGAGAGAGAGCTCTTTGGAGGTTTTTCTGCTTCAATGCACTGTTGGTTTCAGAGCTGAATCTGAAAACCTCCACAAGTGGCAAAGGGAGAAACTCCAGATGTGGTGATTATCTTTTAAACTGATTATCAGCATATCATTTCTGGTTTGGTTCACATGTTGTTAACTTCTGAGGCCAGTCAGTTAATTAATACAAAAATGCATCCAGCTCCGGGTATCACTGACTCCAGTGCTGCTGATTGGTGCTGACTTCATTAGTAAAGCAGCCCTGTGCATTAACATAAAAAAGCAAAGCCCAGATTTCTCCCTCTTTCTGTCTAAACAAAGAATCTTGTCAAGTCACCTTCTAGCCCCGGGTGTTTGGGTTTTATCGAGCCACTTCACACCTCAATATTCCCCTCTCTCATGCAAGCATTAAGTAGTGCCACCTACTCACTTTCCCCTCCTTTATGCCTATAAGCATTTCTGTAATGTGCACTTGTGCAGAGCCACAAGCATGAACAGGGAGTCAGACGTCTCCTTTTGAAAGAATTCCAGCCCTTGGAAGGAGCCGTGTATGTGGCCATTCACCTCGGGATAGATTGACTCTGCTGCTTGAATTCAGATGAGCTCGGCGTTGGGAGAAGCCTGCGCCTCTATCCCTTCAGCGTCGAGCAGGAAAACTGGCTGCCCAGCTACCTCCTCAGATTTCTCAAGCAGCTGCAGAGCACTGTCAAAGGTGACAGCACGGGATTTTTCAGAGAAACAGATGACCAGTTTCACCTGTGAGAATGAAAGCTTAGGGCACAGTGGTGGTATCTACAGTGCAGAGGATTGGAAATAAGCAGCATATTGTGTGATTTTTTTTTTTTTTTATAGCTACCAGGCTCTGAGCATCTAATCAAGCACACTGACCTTTTCGCCAGCATCATAAAATATTCATTGGTGCTGAACGTATTACGGGATGCATACCATATTCACATCCATTCTTTATGAGGAATAATAAGTTTCTCTGTAGAACCTTGACAATGCTGTATTTTACCTGATGTGATATGAGACTAAAGCCAGTTTCTCTCTCTTTCTGCGCCTCCACCCCGCCCCTCCCTCCCCAGCTCATAAACACACACAGAGGAGAGGTAGATAATGATAATTCCCCATCTCATCTAACTGCAGATGAGTTTCAAGCTCTGAATTTCCCACTTCTTCTGTTAATACCTGGCAACGGTGGAAGCTGACTGCTGAGCTCTTTCACACAGGGCCATATACAGACTATTTGGGGGAAAAAAACAGCGTGTGGATGCATGGTGTACTTAATTCACAATGTGGGTGTGTAATTCCTGCTGCTACTGTTTACGCTGACAGCTTGATCTCACAGTTTAGGAAAAAATCACAAACATAATATAGCAGTTGGAGAGTGGTTTAAGCTCTTCTACTATACAAGCCAGTGCCCAATAATTGAGAGTATGTAACTAAGAAGAGGGATAGTTGTCAGAGAGTGCTCTTACTGTGTATGTGTTTATCAAAATTACAGAAGTTTTGAAGAGTTTTGCTACAGAAATGAGCAGTAAATTCTTCCTTTTTTATTTTCTGAAGCCATTTCTTACAAAAGGGCTCACATAAAAATAAAAAATAAAAACAATATTGAGAGTGGAAACACAAACTAGTGCTTCTGAGACTTGGCACTTCATCAAATCCACGACCACGCTTACGACACTCTGCTGCACACCGATGCTTTCAGTCCTAATTATGCACCAGTGCTTCCAGTTGGCTAGCGCTGGTTTCCAGTCAAATCTTCTGCGGTGCCCTTCCCACCAGCATGTTGTTCTTTGGTGAACAGCTTTCAGGCTCCATAGTCATCACACGCACCGAGTACCCATGAGCCTCTGCTGCCCACGACCGGTCCAAGTCTACCAGGCCCATACACTGTTTACCTGTAGTGGTCAGAAAAGAGAAATTAAGGATCCTGGTATCAAAATAACTTTTCTTTTTTTGTTGTATTTAATTGTAGAATTAAAATTACAGAAAGCCCTAATTATTATTATTATTATTATTATTTTAAAGGGAAACCCATTCAATAAAGTCCCACAATGAAAAATTACACTACACACTTTTTAGACCAGTGTGATACTGACAGCTCTATCCATCTTTTTGAGTAATGCCCCTAAACATTTTTTGTGTTGCTCAAATGTTATTATTAATTAGCAGAAATTTGACACTTGAACAGTAGATGTAATTGTTTGTTTAATTTCTGTCACTGTGAGTGACATTTTCTTAAGGATAATGTACAACCAAACAAAAAAGTTAACTTTTATCTATCTTATCTATTCATTTTAAACTGCATATAAAAGACAGTAATTATAACCGTCATGCACTGCAATTTCTGTTTGCATATCAGCCAGATACCAATTAAAAGCAAAACTGGATTAAAACAGTCAAACATTTGCTAGGTTTGCTGTATGCACGTCCTGTTGAATTCAATTACACATTAACATCCCACATTGCTGTGCGGACATACATAAAAATGCAGGTCGGTTCCAGTTTACCTCGACTTTGGCTCAAAATGTCACAAGGAAAAGATCTGTACCTTGATGAAACATTGTTATTGTGATGTGAAGAAGTCAATATCCCCATCCACATGGGCACTAAGGCGTACTGAATATGGAGATGATGTGAATCATATGGTATCGCCTTCACAGACGTCAGATTGCAACACAACTGAACACCGTTGGGAGATTTGGTCCCTGGCATAGTTGCAGACATTTGGGAGAAATGTACAGTGAGAAAGACTGAAGCTGTTCTGGCAGCTTTTGTTGGCAGACTTGTTTTATTTTATTTTATTTATCCGCCCATCTGTGTATGCTGCTTATGTTGATAAAGATAAGCCAATATCATCTGATCAACATACGAGCCAGACTCTAATTCAGCAGCATTTGTTGCACTAATTCATATATTCCTGTCATTTTGTCCACTTCCTGTATGTTCCCAGTTTCAGTGTCCCACAGAAACCACTGATTTGTCAACACCTTCACACTAATTATCACGCCATTCTCCGAGTATTTCCTTTACACGCACACTTCAGATATATTTTGCCGTTTAGCAGTTCGGTAGCAGGTGGCACACATAGTAAATGTAAAAGCTTTGGTCTGCCTCGCTGCCTAGACGGTCACAGTCACACTGACAGCCTCTGGAGAGAGATGAGATCAAACATGGTTAGAAACTGTTAGTGGGAGAGGTTGAGCCCTGTTAACTGATACAGAGCAGAAACTGCTGTGACAGGTGATGTCGGGTACATATGAAAGGGCTTCAGAGTGACGAGGCAATGGGGAGCCTCCTCAGATTCGGAGGGAGGCTTTGATAAGCTGGAGAGCTATCAGGGTGAAGAGACTCCTCAACAATAATGAAACAGTGCACAGTGAAGCTTTCGCACAGGCCTGGAAGGTTTCACTCGGGCAAAAACACTTCCATCCTGAATATGACAAAACTGATCTGGCAGCTGTTCGCTGCAGCTGTTTTGTCACACTGTACAAATTCCTGCATTAACATATTTCACACTTCTCAAAAGTCTAGACCTCTTGTGGAAAAAACGAGAGAAACTGGGTGAGGTCACGCTGTAGAAAAGAAAAGAAATCAGCAGCATGGAGTGAGCTAGCTGTTTGTGTTTGTGTGTGTGTGTGTGTGTGTGTGTGTGTGTGTGTGTGTGTGTGTGTGTGTGTGTGTGTGTGTGTGTGTGTGTGTGCTGGTGTACATAACACTGGGCTATGTGATGAACAGAGATCGAAGCAACAGTGTGATTCTGAGGTTGCAGGGGTCATCTGTTCACCAGTCTTTCCAGAGAAAAAAGTGCCTGACAAAATTTATCATTAAAACTGTAGCAACTCCATCATTTCATAACAACAGTCAATCACCTATATAACATCCTATTTCTACAGTCAGATATATAAAAGGAACAGTGGGTGAATGGTTGGAAATAGTACCTATGAGACGCCTCTCAGGAGGAAGCTGCACAGCAGTTTGGTCTGCAAAGCGACACATAATCATGTGCTCCTGGAATAAAAACAGACAATATGTGCACAGGCAGTTTATTACAGGTGAACTTAATGCTAGCACAAACATGATCAGAGATATTGAAGAATTTCCACAACGATATGTTTTTTAAATCAAAGATAACACTATGCATAAAACACAAACATGCACAAATTTGTTCTATCTATTGGCTTATACCTGCTGAGTTAAGCCCATCCCAGCATGCACTGGCTGAAAGGCAAGAAAATGTTCTCATCTGATATACAGTAAATGAGAATTGTAGGTAGGGGCTCAAATCCAGCTGTGTGTCCAGCTAATTAGCAAATAATAAATAGGATGCTAACCCTAAACAAAGAAGGTGATCATGGTAAAGATGCCTATAGTGCAACAGAATATTAGCACACACAGCTTCACAGAGCCTTTCTGATTTCAGTGTGTTGTCTCTTGTGTTGCTGACATTTTGCTTTATGTGAACACCAACATATGATTCTGAGACTCTTTTCATAAAAACATTGCTGTACAGAGGTCAGATCAACCCTGGTCATTTATTTTTATCCGCTCTTTATGTCCAGGTTTTACGTCTCTGTGGTTCATTGGGGAGAGCGGCTAGTTATCTCCAACCTGCTTCTACTTTAATTCATTCTATTGCTCCCTCTGTGGGGTCACCGCTGAATGCAAGGCCACAGAGCAGGTGCTTAAACTTAGTGCCGAGCACCAATATCTCACACCATTTGCCCTTTATTCCGGCGATACAGCTATTTGTCCATGTGCTGTCACTCTTTTTAACTACTGCAGCTCAGGAAGGAAATAAAACATCGCAATGCAGGTTTTATATCTCCAAGTGCCAGCTGGAGAGCAGAGCCATAGTGGAGTTCTGTATACTGAGCCCAAATGAATGGCAAATACCAAACGTGGCTGTTGAAAGCAAAAACCATAGGAGGAGGCAGGGGAGATTTAGAGCTCAGGTTTAAAATGCCAGATAATGTGTGTGCTGGTTTAAATAGAGCACAGATTTATCCTACTGTGAGGTGACATGTTTAGCTTCTCACTTCCAAACAGAAAATATGACATTTTGGGATTTCTCTTCCTCACTGGGCCTTTGAACAAACATTACTGTAGAAAAATTGCAAAACCAGTTATCACAGAACAATACAATTGCCCGGTCTCTTGTAAATAATAGGTAATCCTCTGTGGGTCTCAAGCCCTCCACGTAAGAATGTGTTTCTTCTAGTGCACAGGAGAAAAGCATTTAAGAGGTGGTCCGATGTTGGGACATGTCAACTCCTGAGGTTGCTATGGCTCTGGACCTGCAGCAACTTTTGCACAGATTTCTCCCTAGGGGCTACTGACAGTACCTATACATCATCGTGGGATGGGCATTCCCAGAGCACAGTGCCGTGTCTGTGTTGAGCGATAAGGGATTGAAGCCTGGAGGGTGTGAGCCTCCCTCTTGTAACTGTCGCGGGGAATCTTTGCTCCCAAGACAGTGATGAGCCCAGAGGTGCCATTAATTTTATTTTACCATCCCATAAAAGAAATGAAGTGAAATAAAATAAAAAAGCAAAGAAAGCAATATCACATGTGGAGAAAACTTAACTTTACACTACAAAATACATTCATGTCAACTACTTTTTGTCCAACGAATTTATGTGCAATAAAATCATACATTAAGTAGGTTTAATGCATTTACATGTTACTCTTCTTTACTGGCTGACTGTTCAGCAAAGCACCAGTCTGATAGTATTTACTAAGAATTTAGACGGGGACTTATTGATGGATTTACAAAGAGCTGGGGCAGACCGGTCCAGGTGTGTGTCTGCTTGTCCGTTTGTTTCCCAGTTGTCTCAATGTTTGTTTGAATCTTGTCTGGGCTGTTGTGTTTGCTGAGTGTTGACAGCTGAGGTACGAGAGAGCACTTTCACCTCTCACCGGGTCACTGCACTCCAGATATGTGGAACTATAACGTATAACTACGCTACAAGGCTCCAATTCAATTTTACTATAAAGCAGCAGCAGCTCAACCAAGATGCAATTAGGGAAGAGAGCTGCCCCGCTGTGTCGTAACAGAGATGGCAAGACTAATGAATATGATGTTTGAGCCTCTGTCATGACCCACAAAGCTGTCATTCAGTGAATTGAATCTTAAACACAATCCTGTTTAAAAAATGAGTTGTATAATTAAAATATTCTATACTGGACATTTTGCTTCAGTGCAAATGAATAATAAATGCAAAAGAGGAATTTAATCACATACCTTATAAGTCAGAGTTTCTTGGAACCTTTTGCTGTAAGAAATAGAAAAATAAAGAACACATTTATATTGTTGATGTAAAATAGGCAATTACTGTATTTTAGATCCAGGCAAAATGTATTTACTTCATTTACATGTCATATGTTAACAAGATTTTATTTTTAGGTGTAAACCACTTTCCAAATAAGTGTGTAATATATAACCACAAAAGCACTGCCTCACATTGTCTCAGGGAAAAAAAACATGACCTTTTATAAAAACAGGGCTTTTGCTGTTACATGAGAGCACGGTTAGTGTGTTTGTGATGGTTAAACGTAGTCAGATCATTGTTGAAGCTAATTAAAAATCAACATGAGGAGGGTCAGGGGTCGGGGGCCAGCTGGGTCACATGGATGGCGAGAGGCGAGAGGTTCTAAGTTTAACTTGAACCGTTATGGCTGTACCTAATGAATCGAGCAGTTTAGTTTCACAGCTCGTGAAAACCTGTGAACTGCCTGGAATGTCTACACCTGCAGAATATTCACATGAGTACCTGGAACATGACCTGAGGGGGTAAAGCACTAAAAGTAGCAAAGATGAAGATTGACAAAGTCAGGTGCGTAGGCCCCCTCTCACATACTGCCCTGCGGAAACACATCTTCTTGTTGTCCATTGCAGCTGCAAAGTCTTTTTTTTTTCGTCTTTCTTTAAATTTTTTATGAGGAGTCAGGAGGTGAAGTGTCAAGTTAGCAAAAGTGAGAAAAGTAGAAACTAAGTACTGTAGGTGAAAACTCCTAAATATTTCAACTGTAAACCGAGGGGTCCTCCCCATGGCACAACAATGTTTGGGTCTGTTGTGACATGAACGCAGAAAATATTCATTGTTTATTTGTAGGGAGGGGTTTCTAAAAATCACATATCACATCCACTTGACAATTTCATCATTGTATACCAAATACCTGTAAAGCACAGAAACAATATCTACATTGCATGCTGGGTTAAAAGCAGCTGGTGACAACTGACAACGCCTTTTCCCTTGTTCTTGTAGCATGTGTTGGTTTGTGGTATGCTGCTGGCCTATGGCACTTCTAAACACTGTCATTCATTTTCATGGCCATATAAATGTCTCAATGATACACACCCACTTAAATTGACATATGCCATTGCCAATTATAACATGCCAATGATGCGTGTGGCTTATAAATGGCTTATCATTTCTATTTCACTGGCAGACAGCATAGGTGGGGTGCAGCTCTCAGTTCAGCCTAAGTGCGAATCTCCTCTGGCTTGTGTTTTCTGGGTGTTGATGAGAGCGGCAAGAGAAAACACTTTGATCTTTTTTACTGGGTCACTGCACTCTGATCTTGACATGTGATGCTCTAACTTTTAATGCATTGTAATTCCATTACACAGGGATCTTAGGTGCCTCAGATGTTTAGATTCATATCCATAACACAATTGGAGAGATGTCTTGGTCCCAAAATTCACACTGCAGCATGAAAACACACGCACACACACATACACACACACACATATATAGCCAGGGAGAACTATCTTTAGAAACAAGTTCTCAAAGATGTTTGGGACAACATGCCTCCTTCTATCAATGCAGCAGTATCATAACTTGTCTGCAATCAAAGCATAAAAACACGTCTCCTTTTGCTGCAACAGGGCACGCGTGTAACTCTAATGAGTACGCAAGTCACTCTAATGTCTCTAATGAACATGATGCTTTGAAACAAATCATGACCCACAAATTGAGCTATCAGGAGCTGTTAACTGTTTTTTTCACTTATCTCCCTGGCGGAGAGTTCTTTGCTGAAATCAATAAAAGCATCTCCATAACCTTATAAAAACAACATGAAGGGTTCATCAAGGATTGATTTTGGGGCCAATTGATATGTATTAGGCCTCTGTGATGTAATCTGGAGACACGGCATCTCCCTCCATATGCTGATGACACACAGCTTTTTGTTGCTATCTCTCCAGATAACACAAGAGAAATTAAAGAACAGGACAAATGTGAAATTTTAAACACGGGTTCCATCATATCTCTGTTGTACGTCATGTTTTATTATTTTCAGTGTTAGGATTTTTTGTTTGCTAATGTAATAGTTTTTAAAGTCCAAAAACTCATTGTCAAATTTCTGATTTGATTTGTCCTTTACTTTTTTTGGCTTATCAGTCATCTGTGAAACACTTTGAACTGCACTTCCATCTATGTAAACTGCTATACAAATAAAGTTTGACTTAATTGACGACTTAATGATTTTGTATACTACTGGTCAACCACTGGTAACTTAGAGTTATACACCAATCCCAACTGCTGTTTGAAAACCAGATGTCTCTCATATCAGATCTTGACTTGCTTCAACGATCTCCTACCCTTATACCACTGCTGATATTCATGACTATATGCTACAGCAATGTGCCACATGAAACCAGTATAGTTCCACGTGTAGATTCTGCTGCTACTGTCATAGCAACTTTTAAGTTGGTTAAAACCTACAAAGACTATAAATTCCTCAACTCTGTGTCAGCTACAACAGAGAGGAGCATGTATTGAATAACCGCTTCAAGACAGAGACGTTGGACACTGTCTGTTGCACCCTTCTCATTTCTCATCTTTCTGTTCCAAAACAGTTACCGACATCAAAAAAGCAAATGGAAAAAGTCTAAATTCGAATGGAATATTGGATGGCAAAATGAGGAAAAGAAGGACTATGCAGACAGAGCCAGAGGGTACTACTGTAACTTGAGCGAGTTGGGTCTCTGCACTGAAAACCGATATCTAAATTGTAAAATAATATTCACTCAGACACATTCCACCAATTCGTTGTTTGCTTGCCATTTTTTGGCAAGTACTAGTACTAGTACTTGTTGTACTAACTATGTGTAATGGTTAAAATAACCTTACAGAAAAATAGTGGGCAGCAACTAAATTAGAAAGAAAAGTGGTAGAATCCTTGATAAGATACACTATCATCACCCAAAAGGCTCAAACTGGAAAACTCTTGGCACAGCTTGGTCCAATCAGTCTTAAAGCCAAAGCTAAAAGACAGATAAAATCAGCCTATCAATCACATGTATCACAACCTGAACTCACTAGTGATCACAGTCGCTTGGTTGCTACAACAGAAATGCAACACAAGAGCTTTGTTTTGAATTTTTTTAGTATCTCAAAGCTGTTTCAAGCGACATACTAGGCTTCCTTGTTATGGATCTTAAGCCTTTATAGTACAATTACTCAACAGAGTGCTACCATAGCAACAGGATCAACACCATTAAAAGTACAACCTCTCTTTCCACTTTTCCTTTGTGGCTGTTACTGTATATGTGCCTCAACTTAATTCTCTGTCACACTATGTCTGAAAATGTAATTCCAATATGAGTTGAATTTCTTGTCTGTACCTTCAACTGTATTCTGCCGTCACTCAGGAATATCCATGACAGCCTCCGTATAGAGAGCCCTATTCTGTGCTGCTGATAGAACAGGGCTGAGATTAAAAAAGTGGAGGCGATGCGACACTGCTGCCTCATACTGTCAGCGGTGATGATAAGAGACACGAGGTGAACACGAAGCAGCGACAAGAGGTACAGATTATAACTATGTGTGAGAGAGAGTGAGAGAATGAGCGTGAAAATGGCTGAGAGCGCTAAAGAGAAACTGAAAGATCACCAGGAGAGAACGGGAGAGGGGATGACGCATGGATAAAAGCAGAGGTCTTAACAAGAAAAACAACAAGGTCAGATACATTATTTGAAAGGCAGGAACTTAGGGAGTTGACGGTGGACCGATGTGCGGTCTGTGGCTGTTACAAACCTCTTGGGAAAGTTGAACTTGATGGCGTTCTGGATGAAACCGTAGCAACAGGGACTGATGACGAAGGCGGCTCCTGCCTGGACGCAGTGCTCCATCACCATGTCTGTTGCAACGCCACATGCATGCAGGGCCACCTGAAGTGAGACAGAAGAAGAAAAAAGAAAAAAAAACACGGCTTATTTTCATCAAGAAAATATGAGCTTTGGCGAAATCCTTCTTTGTCCATCAGAGACAAAAAGCTCAGAGCACTAACAGAACATGCACTCGTTCTCATTGATTACTTCATAATGGCAGCTGCTATTAAATACATCTCTGCTCCCAAAGGTGCAGACACGGGTAGTTAGAGCAAACAAAATGTATTAGTGCTTTAGGAGCAGAGGCACGAATTCCCATTGAGTGAGTAAACTGTGGTGATGAAGACCAGGCTACGCATTAGTAATGCTGTGCCTTGATAGTGGATGGCAGAAACAGAACAAAGAACAAAGAACACATTATGAGTCTTCAAAGGCAACACATTTATTGTTGATAAAATGGATGATTTCCTCTCAAGCATACATTAGCTAAATAGATTCTCCGTTAATGGTCCAAATAAAATGCATTATCAAAAGGCTCGTGGCCTCGTGCGACAACAGCTTCTTAGTCTCACTGAAATTAACCCCATCCAACTCAAGCAGCCACCTCAACCCTTCTGCTCTCCTGTTCCAAGAACGTGTCATCTTGGCGTCCGCCAGTCTGAACCCACTTCATGTTGCCGTGACAGCAAAAGTTCAGAGCCAGTCAGGTCCAGACTAAGCCAAGATTGGCTGCAGCTCTAAAGATCAGGGAAGATGTAGGCACTTTAAATGGGGCCAAACCCACTCGTAAAGTCACTGAAGTGTCTGGACGGGAGGGCACATTTCTCAGATGTAAATAAGCTCTCCCTGAAAGTTGCACGGTTGATGCAATCCTGCAGTTTGCGACTACACAAGAAGCCAAAGGTGTACACACTGAAAGTGCAATTTCACAGTATGTACTTGGAATTAAGTTTTCTCATCAGAGTGAAGAACTCCGCGTGGAAATATGTTCCGATATGTTTGGCCCGTCAGTGTTTATCAGCAAAGGAAAAATGTATTCCTCTTGAGATACATGTGCTTTTATTTAAATATGAAGTTATACAAGCAGAGTCTGCACATGAAAGAATAATCAGAGAGTGAAAAGCGGGGGAATTAGCATCAGTTACCTGCATGTCCTTGCATCGATTTGACACCTCATTTTCTCTCCTGCATTTATTCATGGCATCAGGGAGAAAGTCTTATATTCCTTCAACAGCATGTTTCAGTCTGCTGATTAGGAGGAGGAGTCTCTATCAGAGATTGCATGATGTTACATTCCCCCACATCTAAGGCAAAAAATAATTAACAAAGTATCGCCATCACTCTTACCCAGCTACTTAATGTTGTACATTAGTCATGCTGTGGTAAAGCCTAATTACATTTTACAACCTTTAGCCTTGATTTAACACAAACACAAAGCCAGTCTTCCAACAGAGATGCACACAACATAAATAAAACACATTCTGATGTGTTGTGATAACTAATAATGCATTTCCAATTCTTGACGCAGACAATATCCTAAGTAAGAACATTTGTGTCTGCTTTCAGCTGTATTTATAGACCACTGCCTCTCTCCCAATATGTTCTGTGTGTGACTAGATAAAGATGCATATTGGAGTGTGAATGCCAGGCTGATTTAAAGCCACATTGCAGACATATAGAACAGGATTTCTTATATGACTTAAGTTTCACTTCGGAAATCATCATAAATATGCAACCAACAAAGGAATAAGGGCTTTTATAAAACTGTTAATAATTTTTCAGTGGTGGAAGAGAAAAGCTGCTCCAATCTGTTTCTCTCTCAATAATCACATCAAAAAAATAATGGGGCTTCATTATTCACTCTTATTCAACTAATTACATCCCTCTCCTGTACTATGTGGGTCTGAGAACAGACCACGTTCCAGAAATACAGCTTACTAATACCCTACTTCATCAACATCACACTGTTTTGAGCTCAACACCGTTACAAAGGAGCGTGATGCAACTGTTTTTGAAAGCTTTGGTGACTTACCTTTGGAGTTTTAAAAAAACTTTTAAAGCGTTATATACTGTAGGTAGCGCTGACTTTCTTTCATGAAACTTAATATTAGGTAAAAACATGCATAATTTCTGAAAACTTTAGGTCAGCAGAAACTCAACTATTGAGCTGTCCTGTTTTGTATTGTAATATTTGTGCCTAAATTTGTGCATGCACATGCATATTTGTGTAGGAGAATAAATGTGATTATATGGAATCAAAGCATTGCTTTCAATTTGAAGATGGATGCAATGCTGCATTTTACTAGCCTAGAAATCTAGACACACCCTAGCGGCAGCAAAAATATTTGCTCCGTAGGTGGGTCTAGAAACGAGCCATAGGAACTTTTTGAGTCTCGAACACCGATTGTGTTCACCAATCACAGCGCTCTATCTGTTTAGAGAGTCGTTGGGCGGGCTTAACGCGATGACGACGTACATTTTAATTGGCTTGTCAGGCTAACGTCATCCTGCTCTTTGTTCTGATTGGTCGTAGCGCTAGCTAGCGCTACCCTATTGCGTGCAGAGGCAGTTTGAAAGACAGCCTTCATCCCGCCCCCTGGATTGAGCCGAGGTCTACCGGTCGTTTCCAGACTATACATTTTAGTGATATAGTCTGGCTTGTCAGGCTAGCATTTTACTGGAAATGAACAGAAACAATCGTGAAGTTTTTTGTTTTTTTTCTTAAAGTCAGAACCAAGAAAAACAAATCTGGACTGCTTAAATCAGTTTTGCAACTATAAAGTCTTATTGGAATTGATCTAGATGCATTTTTACATAAGGCTAGAAAGTACAACTTTCCACAAACAACATAACGAAAAAGCAACTGAGAGAATCAATTGCACATTAAGACCCTCAAGCAGAACCAATAATGGACCGTGATCCAATCAAATCCAAATCAACTTCAAGCTCCACCACATTTGCTGCCTCCAAGGTCCGTTGGCTCGATGTCAGGTGAAATGATATAAACTAAACACATTTTATGGTTCTGACATCGGTCTAATACCTGGACCTTCTATAGAAAGGAAAGGCAGACAATGACTAAGAATAGGCACACCTCAACTTAATTAACCTGATTAAATGACCATGACTAAAAATGGCACCATGTATAATACATAACAGGATTAACATCAGTCTGATGAGTGGCTTCTTCAGGTATAAATGTCTGTATCACATAGGAGGAAGCTTAGCGACAGCTGAGGCTACAGAAATGTTGAGACATGAAAATTAATGTTCATGTGACATTTAAAAAAAAAAAAAAAAAATCAGTATGAGCACATAAACAGAAGCATGTTGTTGAGGAATTATCTGCTGTTTGTTCTTTGCCAAGTGGAGCAGGTCTCAGTGGAGTGACCATACTTGAGAAATAGCTACTTCTAATTACAGCAGGTACATGTATGTTTTCCCTTTTGTCCCAGAGAGAGCTCAAGTCAGGCTACTAGCACAGCTGGGTTTTCTGAAACTGGGCTATGACACACTTCAGCATGATGGATCTCCCCTACATGTTCAGGGGGAAGACATCGACCTGAGACACATAAATAATGAGAGTCATCAAGAGTGATTATTATAGTAGAGACTCCTTTGAAAAGCAAAATGATGCACGTGCGTGAACAGGAGTTAAAGAGAGGGTTAGAGGACTTGTTTTTGTGTGGGAGTGCCAAATTCAAACATCCCATAAACAACCACAGTTAAGGACCGATTTGCTCTAAATTGATAGTAATTATCTGTTTGAGAAGTCAAGAGCTCTATAGATGAGGGTGGGAGTTTTTTTTCTTTCTTTTTTTTCTTTTTTTTTTCTTAAATAGGACTAGCAACGGTTTCGACTTCCAGTTGGAGCTGGATTTCAGTTTGTTTTAGCCCAATTAGGCGCCGCATTTGAAAGCTGATAAAATATTTATTCTGTTGTCGCAGGTTGCTGTGCAGAATTAATCACATTTACTGAGCCTGGTCTTTAAGCTTCACAAACACAAATAGGAACAACTGCAGTTGCAGACTTGGCAGAGATGTAGGCATAAAAAAATGTGTGATGAATTAAGAAGTAAAAAAGGTGACATGGCCAAGTTAGCCTGCATAAAACCTAAAATGGCTGCCAACAATTTTTACTTTTATTATTAACACTTTCCAAAGATTAGACTCTCTTTTCCAAAGATGACTGCTGAGCCTTTAATAAAAGCATAACTCTTTCAAGAAAATGTTTTTGAAAGCAAACCAGAAGCATCTTTGAGCAGCACATTAATACAGTAAATAAGAACAAAGACAATTGAGATGTGAATGTTCTCATTCAAAAGACTCTTAAACCCTGACATTAGCTTTGTCCATCGTTGTCAGTCTAAAACTACCTTTTGGCTTTCAAATAATTGGAGAGGGGACAGTGACATACACTGCTTGACTGAAGTGCAGAGCACTAAAAGGGTTCTGATTAAAAGCTCCACTTCACAAAATGAAAAGCCATCTTAGCTGCTCAGAGAAAAATAATTGCACGCTGGCATTTTCTGTTTCCAGAAGAAGATGAAGGAATGACATGTCTTTCACTGTACTGTGTGCTTGTACTTCTCTGAAATATAGAAATGTCTCGTCTGAAGACTAAAAATACAATGTTCAGACACTTCGCAGTAAAGTTGTGATCGTAGCAGAGTAGGAAGTGATACATTGTCTGTGGGGTGTTAATCATAGGCGTTTACTCCTCAGTTTAAACCCATCATCAGAAGCATAATGGATTAATTCGTATTATCATTATTATTAATGCTTTAACTTTGAAACCAAAAAGTCAGGTTTCACCTCTCTGTCAAAAACTGCTCAGGGTTGAGTATGCACACTCATGGAGTTCACAGAATCTGACATGAAAGCCAAATGGGTTCAAAATCCATGCTATCGTCTTAGATATCTTATAGTATAGGGAGCAGGATTATTCCTCTGGTGAGAGGCTGCTACAAAATTTTAATGCAGTGAAACAAATTTAAAATTGGAATAGGGAAAAAAAGTAGTTCAGTAAGTTGGCAGTGGTACGACACCAGCCTGATTATTTGTATTTTCATGTACAAAAAAAGATTTTGCCTCCTACATATAAGAGTTTGCCATAATTACTACACTTTCCTACTTTTGTAATTGTTCCCTTAGCATGTAATCAATCAAAAATTGGAATTAGCAAAGTAGATTATAATTACAGTGTTAACATGCAATAGCTAGACAAAAGAAATAACTCCTACAAAAAGGAATTTCAAAACATCTCCATGTCCAAACATTTCCTTTTAGTAATTTCCACAGTCAGAGATTTTTAAAACTAATTTTGCATTGCACTGACTTAAGCATCACTTACTTACAAATTCTTCAATAATTAAGTCAAATGAAATAGTTACCAGACATTGTCTGCAGCAACTGTGAGTCATCAAACAAAGTACAACAGATGGAAACAGTGTCACTTGCTCTGCTCACCCCAATGTGAAAAGGTCCAGTGAAGTAATCCAGATTGGCCTGGATGAAGCCGATGTTTTTCAGACCGAGCTCTTCACCGCGAGACTGGGCCCGGACCAAGGACTCCTCTTTGTTCTCTATGAGGATGACCTTAAAAAACGACAGGAAAAACTCAAACATCTGCATGTGGGTGCTACTTTTTCAGGTGACCTAGATGAGCAATTTGCTGCATGTCATCCTACCCCCCCCGACATACATGTCTAAATATATATAGGGATCATTATAAAAGGCTAAAAATCTCCAAAAGTTACAGGACAGGACAGGACAAAAAGAATGGAAACATATAAGAAGAACATTTAAAAAACAAGATCTACAACGGAAAAAAAAGGCATTTTGTTACAGAATGCCTGTTAGATAATAAATACAGGATAATAACAGTGACAAACATTACAAAGAACACAAATACAATTCACCAGTAAAAAATAATAATTTTAAGGTTATAATTTGATCGTGTTTGATTGTTTATCTATTCATCTTTCAGTCTTCAAAGTTGAACTCACACATCATCACACAAATACTCACCTGACAATCTGGAAGCGTGTGAGCCAGAACAATCCCTACGTGGCCCTGAGAGACAGCACGAAAGAAAAAGAAGAACGATCTGATGAAAGACGTGCACAACAGGAAAACAGCACACATCAAAGAGGACATCAATAGTGTTATGATTAGTGTTGCCCTTTCCAACCAGGTATTGACCTGTTAGCCGTGTAGCGCTTCCACTTTCTGTGTGCATTTTCATGAGTGTAATTACCAGTCCGCCTGTGTCCACCGGCCAAAAAACAAAGTGCATTTAAAAGAGGAAAGGAAAATATGAGAAACAAGCTCCTTTCAGGTGGTTGCTAATGGAGCTGCAGTCCGATGCACCCCAAGGTCAGGTGCGGTGATAAATATACATGCATAGCTGGACTGATGGATAAGTGCACGTACCGTTCCGCTGCAGAAATCCACCACGGTGTCTCCTGGCTTGGCTAGGTCCGTAACCATGGCAACCAAGTTATTCAGTTGTTGCCTCTTCCTGACAGCACGGATATTTGACATTTTCCCTGCAAAGGACCACAAGTTCTCATATGAAATGGATGGAGCATGAAGCGGAAAAGCAACAGGTTTTATTATTATTTTTTTTTTTTACAGGTGGTTGCCCCAAAATACAATTATGGTAAAATGTACAGTATACAAACAAATATAAGTTTTGATATTTTAAAAAGCCTGTTTGGTGGCTTGGCTGATTCCCAGTCATTACAATACATCCAACTTTAGCAATGAAAAGATGTGAGGATCACACTGCACATTTTCATTACTCCAATGTCTTCCTTCTCTTTTCCTCCGCGACGGCTCAAATTTAGATTTACAACCAGACGTTTCAGGTAATGGTTATAGCACACAGATGAAAAGGCCTTGAGTCTCTCATCAACATATTTCCAGTCAATTGCCAACTAGGGATTGCAAACAATCTTTCATCAAAAGCAAGCCTCTGAGCCAAAATTGTGCGTCCTCCTTGTTTGCAGCACGACTTTCCCTTGTTGTGTGAGCAGTATGTACCCCATTAACTCAAAGCACATTTCAGTCTCCTGCATCTTCCTCTCCCGTCGTCTCGCATGCTACATCGGCAGTGAGCTGTTGACATGCTGTGACAAAACCATCTCTGGGTCCATAAATCCAGAGTGATGAGTGTTTCATTTACTCCAGAGTCAAACCCTCGTAGTCGCACAAACGGAACATCAGAAAAATATTATTCCTATACTCTCCTGCTCCTCACTGTTTTGTATACATCAAGTGGAGAAGAGGGATAGGAGAACAGACTCCCACAGAAATAAGAAATTTCATTCAGGTTCTGGTGCTGACTGTTATTGAGTGGATTCAAGTTGTAAAAAAGCACACATCCGAAAAAATGAGGGGTGAATTTAAATACAGAAACACAGCAGGCGGGTATTGCTGAGACTCTTAATTTGGGTGAGTACCGTAATTCAAATGGGTGCAGGCTCTTCTACATGACATGGTTTCTGTCTCACGTCCCCGGTTTAGTTCCTGTTTTATATTAATGTTCAGTGTCATGTCTTCCTGTGTGCTCCATCCTGTCATGTCCTCATGTGTCTCACCTGTGTCTCGTTTCCTCACATATTTAACCTCAGTGTTTTCCCATTGTCTTTGAAAGATCGTCTGTGTTTCTACCCTGCCTTGTTGCCTTCGTGTTCCTGAGTGTGTTCTGTGTGTTCTCCAATAAACCATGCCTTCCTGTTCCACCACATCTGTTTCACCAGTCTTGTCTGCATTTTTGGGTCGTTTTAAGGATCGGCAACCTGACAGTATAGAGGCCTTTTTTTTTTTCTTTTTTTTTATTATAATAATAATTAAGTACTTTTTGGGGCTTTTGTCATTAGGACAGTGATACAGACAATGGGGAGGCAGAGAGAGGTGGAATGACATGCAGCAAAGGGCCACCAGGGTAATCGAACTGGGGCCAACTGCATCGAGGGCTGTAACCTCTGCATATGGGGCAACTGCCCAACCGAGTGAGCTATACAGTGCCCCAGTATAGAGGCCTTTTTGATGGATCTGAAAACATTTAAATTCCTAATTGCAATGCAGTGGTTGATCTTTCTTGCTAAAATTAGCTTTCTGCAGCAGCTGGACACGACACCATGTGGGTGGTTACAGTAAAAATAAATCAGCAAAGTAAGGAACACACTGGATGCGTCAGTGGCAGCTGCATACCATCCTGGTTTTAATTTCAGCGCCCATGTTAGTGTGAACACACACAGTCTGAGAGATGTCGTATCTCATTTTGCAACTGATTCTCAGCTCATCAATTTTTTTCAATGTGACAAACTTGGACGGGAACAAGATTCTGTTGACAGTCAAACTGACATCTTACCAGCACATCCCACAAAACTTAACCTTATGTTATTGTTGTCTCTGTCCAGGCTGAGTCTGACAGAGAAGTGAAATAAAATCCAATATTCAAATACCACACAAACTATGAAGAGAGATGAAGCCGGCAGTTCCACCACAACCAGTGTAAACACACCGCTACGACTGTATGGCAGGTCAGCAACGTCAATCACCAAGCTCACACAATGCAGGAGTTAGGGTGTGGGAATGGACATTAAAACAATAACCTTAACTCATTGAGTGCCAACCACGTAATTTCTAGTTTTTCGTTCCCATGCGTTGAGTGCCAAAAGCGAGATTTCTCGTTTTTTGCTTTTTTTTTAGATTATGAAACTAGACACTTTAACACACCTTATGTGTAAATTTGGGGACTCTACGACGAGCAGAACTGAAATAGATGACGATCAAAAACTCATGACAGCTCATGATCTGGAAGTTTTTATCATAACTTGGCTTTTGCAAACGGAGTTCTGCATGTGGATGCAGCGCAGCCGCTCTGCTCTCACCCGCGAGGCTCCAGCAGCTCAGAGCCAACAGTCCCGCCCGGTCTTCATCTGGAGCAACACCGTGTCCCACCGTACCACAGAAGGACCGCGACCACCGGTGGGGCCGGTGTTCCCGACCTGCTGTGGCCGAGAGACCATCACATTCCGCGGCGAGAGGCTGTGACACGGCACGGTGCGTCTGTGTTATTGTTGTTTAGTGCCCCCCCCCGATGGTGGATTTGTGAATAGAAGAACAATTGTTGTATATTTATCTTACACGAGCCCTTCGATCCAGAAATGCGAGTGTCAGAAGAGCGACAGGCACAAACAGAGCACCTTTCATAAAAGACGCTCTATCTCCTTTTCTAGAAAAAAAGCAGGGATTTTGGTGAAACCCAGCCATGTTTAGCTTGACTTTTCTCAGGAACGGAGGCACGTAGAAACAAACGGTTTGTGGCCATTTGAAGCATAAAGTTTCACCTTTCAAATGAGCCACAGTATGTGTTGGTGGCAATAATATAGAATACACTGTGGCTCTACTAAAATCGTCAAAAATGGTCTAAATTGCCGGTACAACTTTGGAAAGGAGCGCGGCACTCAATGAGTTAAAGACACTAAAAGGGCTTTGGAGTCATATACAGAGTGAGTTCATCACTTAGGGCGCTTTCACACCTAATAAATTAATTTTTTAATTTTTTTTTTTGCTACATTGTTTCCATATAGTCCAGTAAAGTTCGCTTTCACACTGCTATTATGACAGCGGACTAAAGGATCTACCTACGTCATGTCGTCATTACCCGCAAGGGCTGCGCCTGCTTAGCTATAATAGATTGGCTTGTGGATGAGCGTGCGTCTGACATTAACGCATAGAAAGTGCTCTGAAAAAAATAAAATAAAAATATGTGTAAATATATATATTGCTGGAAAGCACGCTGTGGTTTGTAATCGCGGTGCAGAAGAGTGAGTTTGGAGCTGATGAAAGGAGAGAAAAAAGAGGGTCGTGCCGCAGCGAAAATGCTCTCATTGATGAGAGCAGCAGCGATCAGCTGTTTTGTGTAGTGGAGGACACACACACGTGCGCACACGCGCGATCCTCCTGTCAGATGCGGCTGCATCTCTCCAGGTCACTTGTGTGTGTGTGAGTGTGAGAGAAATAAAAGCTCTGACATGCTGGGGCAGACAAGTGTTCAGACGTTGTTTGGTGTCACACGCTGATAAATATCCATCAATGTATAAAATGTATAAAAAAAAATAGGCCATATAAAAAAATGCATGCATTTGGAGATTTATATTAAACACTCTACTGTTTAATTCTGTGTTAAGTGTAGCCTACACTGACACACCCATCCCTCTGACCAAATCTGGATATAATATGATCTCCTCTCCCCAAGTGTTGCCGCGGCTCCTCTTTCCTTTTTTTCTGTTTATTTACTTTTTCGGCACGAGCGAATCTGACGTGACTTCCTGTAGGCTATTTGGTCTGATAGTTCGAACCTTCCAAAAAAATGCTTTCACACTACGCAGCAGCGGACCTTGGTCCAGGATAGTCCGGACCGAGACCACCTCCTGAGGCTGGACCAAAGACTCGGTCTTTAGTCCGGACCGTGGTCCGGGGGAGCTTTCACACCTGTCAATTTGATCCCAACTATCTGGAAAGTCCGAAAGTCCGGACCAAATGAGGTAGGTGTGAAAGCCCCCTAAGTGGCCACCAAAACCACAACTGGACCACAATTAGCAGGCAGAGTATTTTGATCCGAATGTGAATGCTGATGCTGTAATCTTTTCCATTGTCAACAAAGACTGATGTTAGCAGACCAGTGGAAAAAGGACATGGGTAACACCTTGAACTTACAGCCTGGTGCCCAAATTCCAACTGTAGACATCGATTTGTTGTTGTTGCAGTAATGAGTTAGGATGTTTAAATCCTGTTTTATGTTTTAGAAGCAAGAACATTTGGCTGCACACAAAGGTGTTAAAAAAAAGTTGCACACATGTATCAGTTGTAAAGATCTGCTGAATGCAGAGATGCAAGGGACTGAGGTCAGTTGCAAGTAGTAACAAAACAACACTGAAGTGAAAAGATGTGTTTTCCTTGTATAAAAAAGTGTATGAATTGATTCTACAGTCCGTGCATGTGTTTGATGAAAGTTCACCACACTGCTTAAGGTCAAACCCATAAGCTACATGGAGTTGAGTGGGTGGCTGCAGAAGAGTTATCCACATGCCGGTCAATGTCTCCCTTTGTTTTCAATATCTTTATTTTTCTATTTTTTTTATATATAAACAAGTGTTCAGGGAAAAGAGTGAGTCTGAGAAGGGGTCTCCAAAGTTCACACCCTGGGTCACCGTAATTGCATTCATTCACTTTCAGAGGAACATCATAGAGTCTGTGTCAAACAGCATGGAGGTCAGAAAGCCACGAGATGTAAAAAGAAAAACAAGAGTGTAAAAATGCTGCAGAGAATACTGAACATTCATATAAAGACATTAGGACACAAATAACACAAAACTTGTTTTATTTTGTTTTTCTATTTAAAATAGTTACAGTAACTGTGAGGCAGAATGGATCTTCACGCAGTATAATCCACCGTGAATTTTAATCCCAGACACCTGAGACATAAAAAGTTTAATTTACTGTTGCCTTATTGCAGGAAGTTCTTTGGTATCGTTAGATAAAAATCAATACCTTAATTAAAGTAACTTAAAGTTATTGGTTTAATATCTCTTAACAACTAACAACATCAGTCCCAAAAGAGTATTTCCCTATCAACCTTGTTCAAGATTTCATCTGTGCCTCTCTTTCTGCCTTAATGCAGCTGGAAACGTGCAGCTGTTAAATATTTAATACTTAATGATGATCTTCCCTGGCTGCCACTTGTGCTTTTACTGAAATGATGTTTGCTATCAGTTTCAGTACAAATAAAAGCCATACAGACAAATACACTAGAGGAATTGTGGGATATATCACTTTTTTTCCAATCACTTAAAGATGGATCAAACTGATAGCAGTACATGTGAACTTGCTTCATTGAACTCTCAGTTTGATCTGCTGTATGAGATGTATTTAGTTCTAGAGCAGATGTATCCCTTGACCCTACCCATTGCCTAACCGGCAGTGCAGCCTGGTAATGAGCCCACAAGGTAACAGAGTAACATCGTTTCTTTCCTCAGTGGGTCGAACAGATACGACTCGGAGGCAAGTGTATCCCCCAGGGTCATCGTGAGACATCATCATTTGTCTTTCAGAACGATATCTGCACTGAATTGCAATCCTCTTGCCTGGTGGAATCCTGATACTGGATTCAATGCAAACATTTTGTCATCAGTTACACCTACAATTCCCATACATATTGATCGAGCTATAGTGTGACTTGAAAGCCAACTTTAATTAGCGGCCTGAAACAGGACACAAACCCCAGTCTCCAAAGAATTACAAATAACCTGTCAGAGGTTTTTTCCAGTGGGAAAACGTGAGGAACTCCAAGCACACTGAAGGATAAAATCTCTCAGGTGGCATCTTGGACTGTTTGGGATTCCCTGGAAGAGATGGAGAAAATGCCTGCGAAAAGGCAGGTGAAATAGGAAGTCGTGTGGTTGTGGTATTTGTTGTCTGTATTTGTTTTTGTTGATGTGTATTTATTACTGCCTGGCAGAGAATCAAATTTCCCCCCATAATAAAGAGAGAGGAAGGGAGGGATGGATGGATGGCCCAGGTCGCACAGTGTGTACAGATGTTACTGGTTCAAATTTGCGGACTTCACGCGTGGTCCACGCGAGACGGCACAAGACTCATGCATTTTTTTTCTTTGGCGAGACAAGAGGTTTTAATGAAAAGCCTCAATGTGCCAAAACAACCGCCAGGTGGCATCTGTGAGAACGGAGGACGACAGGCGGATGACTCAGTGATCTGTGCAGTAATCCACAGCTTAAACTCTAGGCTATTAAACTAGAACTAACTACTGTATACACTGCCTAAATCACAGAAACTATTGTAATATGATAAAGCCTGTCTTGCTTTATGACTTGATGATTATGTATCACATATCGCCGCGATTAGGAGTGGCGCTGTTCATGATACAGAATACAAGAGGATGAAAGGAGAACTAGCTGCAGACAGTAAATAATATAGTAGCCTAGTTATTCAATGACAAAATGTAACGACGGCAGCTACAGTAGACTATAGCCCACGTCTCACTCTCTTTTTTCGGTCATCTGTCTCGTCATCTCCAAAATGTGTTTTTAAAATGAGCCAACTACAGTACTGTGCAGTAGTGCCGCAGATTTCTCACTCCGCACCTTGTTTGAGAGTGCAGCTGGATGATTTCTTGTGAATGAACGGGTCTGTGTCACTTTGGGGCTGGGCGATAAAACATAGGATAAATAACTTTCCCTCGATAGAAGACGCGGCCGATACAAAGTGACACCGTCAGCCATGCAGCCGGCCTGGACTTTTTATTTTTAATTATGAAGGATCATCTGCGCAAGGCAAAGATGATAGCATCAACAAAACACGGCGTAACACACGCGGCTGTATGGGACAGGCTTTTATTTAATTCAGAACAAACCGCTTAGCAAAAATGGAAAATATAGTCTATAATAATTAATTGATCTGTTGTTTGGCCACTGTTTGAAAATAACCCGAATTATGAGCAAATAATCTGATCCAGAACAGCAGTCATAATCAGACTTCTTCTAAATAAACCTAAACATTAAATAACTGGGTCAGGTCGGACCATGGGGTTATTTTTTCTCTTCTTCTTCACAGGAGAAGAGGAGGTGCGCTGCGCTCACGGACGCGTTGATGTTTTGTGATTTATCTGCTGCCTTGACTCTGCCCTTTATACATGTGCGTTCAGATTAACAATAAGACAAGCCATGGTTGAGTTTATTGAGTTTTAGCTGCTCAATCTCATTGTTTCAAAGAAAAGGGATTGATTTTTATAACGAAATGAAACGAAAACAATATTATATTGATACATTGTTGTAAAAAAAATCCAAAAGAAACGAAAATGAACTAAAGAAAATAACTTTCACACACACACACATTAAAACAGTGCGATTGGTTGAAAGCTGATAATTAGCCATGTGCTTATAAGCTGATTGGCCGAAACCAAGAACAAAGCCGCGTGAATGGCCAATCGCCATGTGTTAACATTTCCATATTCCGCACATTCTGTGACAAACTGTAAACTGTTTTCTTGTCTGTAACAACATCTATTGCACGTCTGTCCGTCCTGGGTGAGGGATCCCTCCTCTGTTGCTCACCCTGAGGTTTCTCCTGTTTTTCCCTGTTAAAAGGGTTTCCATGGAGTTTTTCCTCAGTCGATGTGAGGGTCTAAGGACAGAGGATGTTGCTACGATGCCATGTGAAGCCCTTTGAGACAAACTGTTTGTAAAAACGGGCTATACAAATAAAATTGCCTTGCCTTAACGGCCGACATGTAAATCAGCTGTTTCGATGGGCGTTATATGAATAGAGATGTTAATGTGGTACTTTGCACATAGCCTCCTCTTCTCCTGTGAAGAAGAAGAGAAAAAATAACCCCATGGTCCGACCTGACCCAGTTATTTAATGTTTAGGTTTATTTAGAAGAAGTCTGATTATGACTGCTGTTCTGGATCAGATTATTTGCTCATAATTCGGGTTATTTTCAAACAGTGGCCAAACAACAGATCAATTAATTATTATAGACTATATTTTCCATTTTTGCTAAGCGGTTTGTTCTGAATTAAATAAAAGCCTGTCCCATACAGCCGCGTGTGTTACGCCGTGTTTTGTTGATGCTATCATCTTTGCCTTGCGCAGAGGATCCTTCATAATTAAAAATAAAAAGTCCAGGCCGGCTGCATGGCTGACGGTGTCACTTTGTATCGGCCGCGTCTTCTATCGAGGGAAAGTTATTTATCCTATGTTTTATCGCCCAGCCCCAAAGTGACACAGACCCAAGAAATCATCCAGCTGCACTCTCAAACAAGGTGCGGAGTGAGAAATCTGCGGCACTACTGCACAGTACTGTAGTTGGCTCATTTTAAAAACACATTTTGGAGATGACGAGACAGATGACCGAAAAAAGAGAGTGAGACGTGGGCTATAGTCTACTGTAGCTGCCGTCGTTACATTTTGTCATTGAAAAACTAGGCTACTATATTATTTACTGTCTGCAGCTAGTTCTCCTTTCATCCTCTTGTATTCTGTATCATGAACAGCGCCACTCCTAATCGCGGCTATCAGGCTGTCAGCATTGTCCCCAAAACGTCTGAGCAGTATTTAGTACGGTGCTGCCACCTAGAGGAAAACAGTTGTGGTGAAAAGTCACGCGATCACGCGATCCTGCAGTGCAGGACAAACCCCGCAAATTTGAACCAGTAACATCTGTATGTGAACCTTGTTTTTAACCATGCATAAGTCGGCACTGTCATCTTTGAAAAATGAGATACATTTGATGCTGCAGTAAAATAACACTTATTACTGTCCAAGTATCAGACAGCAGATAAATGGCAGCACTTTATTCAGTAAATAAAAACATTGTATAACAATGAGATGCCGGGGGTTGCCAGCTAAACAGTATAAGCTATGATATGACATCTACCATTAGCCTCAATGCCAATGATTACAACCGCTGTATCAGTGTGAAGTGCGGGTAAAATACAACACCACAGTTATGACATATACAAACCTAAAATATTTTATCCCGGCTCCAACTCACAAGGGAAAAGCAATCGCAGACCATGTAATTCACAGACAGCTCAGGAGTGAGGCCAATCTGCACAGTCACTTTTTTTTCCCTTCTCATGCATCCCAACTAGATCTGCTGTCCTCCAGCCACTTTATAAACAGCCACAGCAATCACAAGTATGACAGAAATGTGACTGCGACTGTCATCGAGCCAGGCCCAAACCATCCACTACGAGGATGAGTTGCTGACAGGTGGACATTAGCTGAACTGTCCCTGTCTGTCATTATTCACATCACGTTGTAGGTACAAGGCTGAGGATGAGCTCCATCATGGTAGCAATTAGGCAGGCATTGTTTTATCATTCTAATTTTTTCTCTGATAAAAGTGTTTGTGCAGCAAAAAACGCTGGAGAAAATGTCATCAGAAATAGTTTGGTTACAAACTCTATCCACTACTCAAGCACTTGTTGACGTATTGAACAAATCAGTTTATGTTTACAGAACTGTGTCAAAAATTGCGTCATTATGCCACAAACCTTGGTCAAGATCATCTTCAGTTATCAAGTCAAGCTATATTTCTGAGACCATCTCACAAAGATAAATAAAGGTTGTGAAAACTTTTATTAAAAGACTCCCCCTCCAACTAAAAATCGCCAACATAGAAAATACTCATCTCCTTGAACCAATGAGAAGAACACATGCAGTTCTTACAACAAGTAAACAAACAACAACAGCAAACAACCATCTTAGTATTAGACCTTAAAGCAATTCTTATGTTTCTGGCATTTTTACACTTTTCTTTTGTAGCTAATCTTAAAATGCTCCTAATAAGCGTATGGCACACTAAAATGTAAAAGAAATCCACCAGGTGCTTAAACTCATCAATATTCAATTCTCATATATTTCTGATGAATGGTAAATGGTAAATGGTAAATGGCCTGTATTTATATAGCGCTTTACTATACCTGTAACGATACCCAAAGCGCTTTACAGTACATCACATTCACCCATTCACACACACATTCACACACTGACGGCGGAAGCTGCCATGCAAGGCGCGAACCACGACCCATCAGGAGCAAGGTGGGTAAGGTGTCTTGCCCAAGGACACTACAGCAGCAACCGGGACAGAGCGGGATTCGAACCGCCAACCCTCTGATCATTGGACGACCCGCTCTACCACCTGAGCCACTGCCGCCCCGAAAGTCTGACCAATTATGTAATTCGGTCCAAATAATATGAGTGGACGAGCGACCTGAGCATGCTTACGTAACAGCTTGTGCACTCCTCTCTACCCCCGGGAAGAACGCTTTAAAAAAAAAAAAAACTTTATTGACACCAACGACTCAGAGCAGAAGCAGGACACAGAGAGCAGAGGAGACCCCAGAGCACAAGTCAATACACATTAGAAAGAAGGCTTTAGGAAATAAACTGGCTTCTTCAGACCAACAAATGCGGCCACAGGGAGTACTCAACTGCGCATGTGCACAGAGTTACGACACCACCTTCATTGTACAGCTGAGTCCGTGATCTAGCAGCCTGAGTATGTTCACTTGTTCAGTACCTACACCGGTCTGAGACGTATCGGCTGTTCAAGGGTGTAACCACGGGATAAGGACCCGAACTGGGACAAGGACCGAATCATCAGACCCAGAACCAGGACTGTGAACATAATTGGATAATAAAGTCGGCGTGGTCTGTCGTAAAGCTACTGCGCTGGTGAAACAACATGATGGGCCCATAATTTACGCGTTCAGCCGTGGAAACGCAGGTCATTGGCTGTTCGTGAACGGGGGCGAAAAGGCGCCATCTTTGCCATTGCGGATTTCTACATTCAAAATGGTCTGTCTCGTTTCACTTGCTTTCCTCTTCTGTTTACCGTTGCCATACCAATGCATGCAGTAGGGAGGGAGGGGGTGCGGGGAGGTGAGGCAGGAGGAAGAGGTGGGTGGGGGAGCTGTTGATTTTCAAATTCTTGTGCTGTGCTGTGTATAATGCCAACAGCTTTAAAGGTGTACAGAAAATAAAATTGAATTTAAGCCCACTCTGGGTCATAAAATTAGTGTAATAACTCATCTATCAGACGATGTAGGCCAAACTTTGTGCAAAATTCTATTTTTGAGTAAATCCGGGATGAAAGTGTGTTTGTTTTTTTTCGCATTGGATAATGCAGGCGCACGGATTATACGTCAGCCTGTACACGATTCACCAGCCACTGATATTGGATCCATCATCCGCACACACACACGGAGCTCGGGCTCGCCCCAAGCTTTGAATATCCCGCCCACTCGATAACGACCAATCAAATTTGTTTTCCTTACTCGGGTAAACTCGTGTTGCAGCTCGTGACAGCTCGGTGCGACAAACAGGACACCTTTAAAAATCCAAACTTCAACACAAATTCCCCCAGTTTTCTACAATCGAGTGTAATGTACTTGAAATCTGAAACAAGAGAGTGGGAACAGGTGGGATTATTTGGCAACTATGGTATTGTTTGAAGGGAAATAAAACGGTTAACTTTTTTTCTAAAGAATTATAATATTCTTTTTTTTTTATTATTTGTATTGGAGAAGACATTTTATTACCATCTTGAATCCTGCTGCAGCTACAATTCGAGTCTTCCTTTGCAGTTGAAAATATAATTACTTCCTTGTTCCATCTTTGGTTTCCTTGACCTCAGTATATTCTGCTGACATAATCTGTTGGTTGGTCCCTGATGGGGCTCAGGTGTTTTCTTCAGAAAGACCTGTTTTTTTTTTTTGGTTGTACTCCTTCCATTGGCTGATGTGAATCAAAGTAGAATATACTGTTGGTGTTGGTGTGTATGAACAGGTGCACAGACACCATCCCACCTGGACAAATGCTGGCACAAAGCCAGAAATGACAGAATCGGTAAGAGTTCAGGTATCAGGGAAACAAGTTTTCTGTTTTTCCAGCTGGTTGTTCTCTCAGTGCTGGTGGAGAAGAAAACATGCTGTGGCTGCGACATCGGGGGAGACTGAGGATCCATTAGCCCATGTGACCTCTACTGTTAAAAGGTCCCTGCCGCCGCTGCTGCTGCTGCTGGCCGCTCTCTCTACCTTTTCCTCTGATGCTGCAGAAGTGCCCATGCAGCCTTATCAAGCAGGTCCATCACAGAGATTAGAATGTAAACACAGTGCTGTGGCACAGGGGGCCTCTGTTTGGGCTCTGCAGGACCCGACACCTTCCATATCTCTAAAGACACGCTGGTTTGAACAGCAGAAATGAGGAGAGCCAGTTGAAGATCTAGGATTAGATTAAGCTTTTACATTTATGACTTCGGTATTTTGACTTTAAGCTCTTGTTTTGCAAAACTAACTCTAGTTTTTATTGCCATACTACTCGGAAACAATTGGCTTTCCTGAAAATCTCATTTGAGATTTGAGAGCTAAATTATATTTAAGGACAACTTGAAAAGACAATGTACCATCTCTTGTGTGCGAGCCTGTTACTGTTAAAAGTGTACTTTAAATGAGGATAACTTCTGAGTTTAACAACTGGCAAAAAAGTTTTAATTTGTCCACTTCATGTGTGCACACAAAAGTGATGCAGGCCCCATAAGTGTCCATTCACTAACAGAGTCATCTGCTTGGCTCATGTTACCCGTTTTGCTGCTGCAGAGGAAACAGAGTCCTTACAGAAGGTTAACGTCTCCAAAGGTATTTACCACAGAAGTCAGCAACCAAGAATTATGGTGCACCAGGATGTCACTTAAGTGCATGGCAAGTGTAAAGTGACTTCTTAAAAACACTTACATTACAGAGAGACTCTTAACGTGGCTCTAAAACTGACTGCTTCCAAGAATGTGGGCGCATATAACTGAAAAGCACAATAAGCCATCTCAATTTTTACTGCATATAATTACCTCATATTATATCTTAATGTCACAATATATTCAA
The DNA here is from genome assembly GCF_905171665.1 of Trachurus trachurus. NCBI lineage: Eukaryota > Metazoa > Chordata > Actinopteri > Carangiformes > Carangidae > Trachurus > Trachurus trachurus. The sequence goes on along the minus strand of NC_139891.1, from coordinate 21,762,917 downwards.
AAGATATTACTTTCTAAAAACATTTTTAAAAAACATTAGATAAATAAATAGGCAATAAATATAGTTTACAACATCAATAAGACAGAGGTTGATCCTTTGATATGGTGATTCTCACATAAAGTCAGACAGTCCTCCAGGAAAAGTCAGATTTAATGATTGTTTTATGAGCCAGTTTTTCTTTCTACACCTGACTGCCACTTCAAGGAAAACAAATAAGCAAAAGCAGCAGGTGAATAAATCAAGGAGAAAACACTGAAAAGAGTCACTAGTGGGAAGGCGGAAATGTGCACATTGCATCTGCAGATTAAACCCTTGCATTGAATTCTATACATCTTTGTGTAGGAGTCGATATGAATGGAATCATGCAGCATGTGCACAATAAGGCCTTTGGATATAATTGTTCATGTAAGCACGGCGCAGCACGGTATGTGGAAGTATTGTGTGAAGTGACAGGAAGGTGTGGTGGATCATTATCTTCTGAGTCTGACTTTCAGCAGCTCCTCCGATTTGCATCACGTCTGAATACCTGGATCCTGCTCAAGTACTCATAAATGTACCAGCGCATCAGTTCAGACAGGATCAGCTTGGCTGTCGTAGTCCTTCTGAGGAACAATAAGTGTGTGTTTTCTTATCTTGGCAGCTGCTCAGAACAATGCAGCGTGTGTAATAAAAACAAGAGAGAGGATGTGTGGGAGACCCTGGAAAGATTAAAAACTGAAGCACACTGAAAATACTGGAGTAACTCGGGGAACAAACCTAACCTGCGTGGCTGTAAGTGCTGAATGATACCAGCAAAACAACATACTGACTGAGCTACGACTGGCACAGGTATATGAACGTGCCATCAAGTGAAAAGCTGGCAGGCAATGACTCCTGCTTAACTGCCTAGTGTAAAAGAGCATGCTGTATTTCCTTTATGTGACTGGAGGAGTGTTAAGTGCTGTGAATTGCACACATGGGCTCTGCAGTATAGGAAACTGACCAGGGCCGGGTGTTTCGCCCCGCCTAATAAACAAACTGCGCAAAGCTCAGCAAAAAATGTTTAAATGGATTACAACAATTCTGACAAATGTGTACCCAAGGAAAGCTCCTGGCTGAACAACATGGCCCATACTCAGGAACTGGCTAAGAAGAAAAAAGCAAAACATCAGAAAAAGTCTTTCCTCAACAGTGTGGCAGCGTCACCTTTCAAACTCGTCATGATTATCAGATTATACTGTTTACGATAAGTGAAGTCAAAGTGTAGGGAAGGAGTGAAGTCCAAGGGGTCATGCCATTATAATTGCTGGAAATATTCTAAATGTTTTGTTCATGTAAATCGTTTGTCACTCAGCAAGTTAGAACTCCAATTACACACAGATAATTACACATTTGCAATAACCTGTGAGAATATGCAGGGCCTCTGTCCTTTTAAGCAGAACATGCATTCTTTACATATCTTTAAAACAACCCAACAATCCTCCCTTGGAATACAATGTCTTTAACCACGAGTCTGTTTTCAAAAGTTTTCTACCGCATCAGAGTAGTCTGTTGGTGTGTGCACGTGTAGCTGCTGATCATGGAGATGTAAAAGCATCTCTGTGAAAGTGGAAGGGAAAGCAGACAGCCGTTGCATAAGAGGAGCCATGTTTTGGAGTGTGAGCCAACAGATTAAAAACTGTTTTAAATCAAATGCGGTTATCTCGTTGGTACTGGATTTGCTCTGCGTGGCTTTAATTTCTACAGAGGGAACCAAAAATGATTTATCACAATTCCACAGAGTTAAAGGCGCCTTCAACATATTCTTTATGTGACAAGATTCTGGCAGTAACACACGATTTCGTGTATGGCCACAATACTGATCTGGCAGGGTTATACTTTTACCTTGGCATGGACTCCAGCAGGGAGTCTTTTCCATAATTTACAGGTTGGAACTTTTAACCACATGTACTGGAGCACAAAAGCCAACATTTGGCCATATGTTCTTTATTATGGAAATCTATACGAAGCAGAGGCTGAGGAGATGACCTTTGGTACCTCTAACGCAACGTGCGAAAAGTGTAGAGAGAAACCCAAATTCCAAATGCTTATCCCGTTGTGAAAATATTCTGTGGAACAATTGTGAAAAGCTGCAACTCCGCACAACACAACTGTAATTGTGCTGAGGCATTAGGAGAAGTTTGAGGCCACACAACGATAGACTGAGCAGCAACTAAATATAATCCTGTTGAGTCGGCTTCAAGTAGGAAAAAAAGAGAAAGAAACATTCACAACACTGAAAGCTTCAATTATTCTCAGGTTTTTAGAAAGACAAAAAAAAAACGTTCCCTTTTACGGCAGCAGTGACAAAAAAAAATTCTCAATGTATTTGCACAAGATTGCGATGACAAGAAAAATCAAAGGTAATGAAGACAAACACAAAAGGGAAAACCTTCTCACAGTGCATCCTTCAGCAGCTTTGGAATTTCTGTCAAAACATGACCAGACGTAGCTGGAGGCGAGAAGGCTGCATAATTATGGACCTGCCATGGTCCCTGTTACAGGTCACAGCACAGCCTACCTAATTTGTCTTCACCGTTTTGTTTCAAAACGGCCACAGAAGGAAAATGAGACATGAACATTGCTGTTCCATACACATCCAATTACCAACTTTTCTCTTACAGTACATGATGACAGGCCACCACATCCTTCATGCTGAAGATCTGGATTTAGGGTAGTGAGACACACAGCCTCTTCAACTCAAAGGCTAACTTATTTTTTCTTAATATTATACCTGTGTGACTTCAATTTATTTATTTGACTGAAATTTGTGATGGTGACTCATTGATGAATAAAGTCGTTATTAGTTGCTACCCTAAACTAGACTAGAAAACTAGCCTGAAAAATTTTATTTTAATAGTCATTAAACCACTGCAACATATGGCTTAAAGGGGAACTATACAAGTCGGTCACTTTTTCGCCATTTTGGTTCGAATCCTGCATCGGGCAGCCCTTTCCTACATGTCATTCCCCCTCTCTCTGCCTCCCCATTTCTTGTCTCTCTCAACTGTACTATCAAATAAAGGCATGAAAAGCCCCCAAAAAAAGAAAAACTAATGCAAAAGCACTGCAGATTCATCATCAGTGTGCACTTGAATGCTCTGAACAGAATCCGTCCATGTGAAAACACCGAAGTGACTGCACATCGCTCACTGTAGTTACTGGGCAATACACACAATGTGTTGTCATGTCGCTTGTCGATATAATTTCCAAAAGGAAACTGATGCGCAAACTCATTTGTCTTTAGAAATCACTGTGGAAATGTTACACTGATGACAGGAAATAGCGTTTAGTTATGTCACTGATTCCTACCAATTGGTTGTAAGAACTGAGTACATATTGAGTATAACGTTTCCAATAACAAGGGTATAATGAATGAATCATTACTTGGTCTGAATGCAGCAGTTCTTTCAAAGGAAAATCAATAAGTGCACCAGAATCCATGGTAACACTGTAAAGAAATCCTGAAGCCTCATTACGTATTATGTTTCCAAATGAAAAGAATGAAATGAAAATGATTCCTATGAAATTGCTGAACTAACACAGTATGTCAGGTATACCAAGCCAATGAGTCTAATATTAGAGACCTTTGTATTTCAATTGATTTGTCCTGTCAACCCTGCACATGTTTATCATGGCAACAGAACTACCCTCCTCATCAAAGAGCTTTTTTATGAGGAATATTATTTTTTATTTTGGAAATACACATCAACTGAAACCACTTGTTGAAAATGATGACCGAACAGAGCCACGGGCAACACTGTTAAACAACACACGATATTTGCATTCTATTTCAACATTTAGAAATATATTCCATCTTCAAGATAATATTGTATATTTTGGACAACAATCACATTTTCATGCTGGCAGATATAGCAGACAGAGCAACCCCACTCCTTTTGGCTACCGTTCACTGCAGGCTAAGTGTTGACTCGCAGTCTGTCTCCAGAGTGCTGTTCACTGCACCGTTTGAAGTGGATGTGGCAAAACAACATCTACACTGCTCTGCTTCAAAACTTGGGGAGTTTGGAATCGATCCATCCTGTCAGTGAATTTGTATTTGCCACAGGCAGGGGAAAAAAATATTGTGGTTGTTCAGAGAGAATATAAATGACTGAAGTGCACTGATCCTGACCAACACATTCGCAGCTCAGCTCAGATAAGAAACAAATGACCCGAGGCTGCCCTAAAACTGACACAACAGTAAGCCATGTCCACAAGGAAAACACAAGATTTTTTGCTCAATTATGGATTTAAGATGGGTTTAAACTTTAATCAACCCTGTTGTGACAAAAGTGGAATTGTCCTAAATACCAACAAAGAACAAAACAAGATGCACACAAGCTTACATTTAACCAAAAATACTTAAGATTTTATCCTGATGCATCAATGAACAGAGGGATAAAGATGGGAAAAAAATAATGGATACTAAATGAACATAAATATTCATCATACTATATCTTCTACAAAACTTTTCTGTGCACCCTAAAATGCCAGATACAACTGCCAATCAATGACATTCACATAGGTCTGTTTATTGCACTAGGTGTCCACATATATCAATGTGTTCAAGTTGTTGCTGCAGTTCAACAGTGAAAACTTTAAGCTGCATGTGGATGGACTGACTATGTGACGTGATGATGCCACACAGACTCCATGGGAAGTAGAATTAGGGGAAACCAAATAAATGAAACATGACACGTTTTATAAAAGAGATACTAACCATTAAATGCTATCCTCTGTGTGATGTATTATGTTTCTGCAATTAAGTGAATAAATGCCGTTAAGCCAAAATGTTTACTCCACTAATCAAGTAGTCTGCAAAAGTGATGTAAAATATGTTATCCTCACTTGATGTAAGGAATTTATCATGTAAAAAATAAGCATACTGAAAACATTAGGAGATTCTAATTTGAATATGTTATTATGTTGAGCATTATATAGATGAACTGCTAATGAAAATAAACAGTTGTGTCCCTGAATATTGTTGAGTTTTATGGATTGAAGATTTGTTTGGTATAAGTAGTCGTGGAAGTAGAAAGAGTATCAAGTACTTAGAAAAAGTTTAATAATAAATATGAATGGAATAAATATTTTCAACAATATACCGAAATGCAGCCATTCTTCCTGTTGTGAAACCTTCAGCTTAGTAGTTTGTTTTTATTCAGTGCACACACTATTCCTATTCATCCTTTGCTCTCTGTACTCTGTTGGAGCTGTCAAAGTCAGGGACTAAGTGGCACAATGCTGGCATCTGTGGAGGGCCGTGTCGATGTCTATTGGCCTGCCACCTTTGTAAAATCTTCCAGTGTGGCTTTCAGCCCTAGCTTTGCAGTGCTAAGTCAAGGATAAATAAAGGCTGGCTGGACTCCAGCCAGATGGTGTCTCCGCACTTCCTGTTTTTTTTCTCATGAAATGTTGGGTTGCCAGAGTCGTGGCCCCTCTATTGTGAGAAATAAAGGGATTCTCTCTTCATCTCTGTGCATTAAGCTTACATTGCCACTGCAGGAATCGACTGCTGGTGGCTGAAAGGAAAGCTTTCAAAAAAAAAAAACTTCTTCTTGACAGATTGCAGATCATTATCGGTTCAATGTTTTCTGAAATAGGTATTTTATTTTGGGGATACAAAGAGTAAACTTTGTTTCAAATATTGGTGCAATCCAGTACTAGAAGGTCAGACTTTCTGCATTCACAGTTTTAAAGTTTATCCTCGCCACCTGACAATGGAATGGAGATACTTGAAAAACCAAATGGGTGTTCTGATCATCAACAGAAGAATGAGCTGCAGATACTCCTTCTTAACACTTGTCTTATCTGTGGACATGTTGTGATGCTGCACAACACCATGTAATGCTGTGTTATCAACTCCTATTGATAGTAATAACAATGTTCAGGCAGCTATAACAAGCTTCTGACTTGTACTTGAATGCAGTCGATTTGAGCATGTTGTCAGTCGGAGCTCCAACATCTGACTTTGGAGGTAAATGGGATGCAGCATGTATATATCTATTTCCCTCTTATATCTGCAAATGCCATGGTAATGCACAAATATGCTTATTTGGGAAAGTGGGTTAAGAATCAAGGGGATTGCAGAGTGGCCACAAACAATTCTTGTGCCCTTGGATAATTGGAGCAGGATTTGGATGAATCATTATTCTGACTCTCTGAGCCACCTGCCTGGCTATGAGCAAAACATTTCTCACAAGCTACCATTTCTCTTCAGTCGTCCGAGCCATATAAGCCCAAATAACTCAATTATATGACATGACAGTTTAACAATAAGACAAATTTGTGCCAGTAACTGCTGATGCAAATGACTTTCCGCGTTTTAAATTCACATGTGCACAAATGAACATGTAAAAGCCACTATAATCATTTGAATTTGAATGGAAGCCCCTGCAATTTGGTCTAATTGTCAATGCAGAAGCGGACAAAACACACACTAACTCACACCCACACACGGATGACAACTCACCCCTATGGCGGTGTAAGATGACACCGTGTGTGGGTGTGAAAAACATGAGGGAAAACTCGAGAAACAGCAAGGCGTACGACACAGACAGACAGAAACAGAGACACATGCCAAAGTCCATACACAACCGTCTTTTGAGCCAAATTAGATGTGGGCACTGGGGGAGGTCTCTCATACAATAGAAGCACATCTAACAGTACCACACTGAAACCAAATATGACACATCATCTATTTCAGTGGTCACCAGATACAGAACATAATAATAAGTTTTGAGCCTTCCTTTGAGCCTCTGCCAACATAATGAGAGACTCCAGCGAGATCACTTTGTTCAGGGAGGGGCAGAACAAATACAAAAGTGATGCACTTACTTTTCACAAGGACAGAATGCTCTACATGTGTTGTCAGGGGAGTGTGCAAATACATTTTAATATATCCCCTCCATGTAAAAGCAATGCTTATGGTCTGAGGTTGTGGAGGAAAAGTGGAAAAAGGTAAGAGGTTGGAGATGTGATGACAATGCAAGGCAGGTAAGGAGAAGGAGGGACAAAAGAGAGAGAGCGACAACGTAAGAAAACCAGACAGAAGGAGGGACACAAAGAAAACAAAATGGAAAAGTTTAAGAACAAACGTGAAACACATACGACTGCATTTAATTCAGACCTGTTCTGTGAAGTTCCATCTCCTGTAATTACCAAGTGTCTGTGAACTGGTATTACATAGCACGCCAAGCCATAAATTGTGCAAATGAAGCTGACAGATGTACTGAGCATCCTTCCAAACTAAGTATCATGTTGCTGTTTTCAGCTTGGAGTTGCTAATTTGGGTTAGCGAATTGGTTCAAGACACAGTGGAAAATATTATTCATCAAATCAGGGTGTACCTTTCATTTCATTTATTTTCACCCTCTGCATCTGCTCACCCCTATTTGCATCTTTCCACTAACTTTCGTTGAATTTATGCCACCATTTTCACTTCACACTGTATAATGCAACTCAACCCCAGCTTCTAGTAAATTTGGAGTTTGTGGCCGACTAAGTCCATCCAAGTTCACACATTAATAACTTTTACTAATGAGGACATGAAAATTTTGTTTTATTTTTCCGTTAAGCTTATCTTATTTAATCAGTGTCCGTCTCAGATGTCAGAATTTTGCTTCTAACAATAATACCAAAAACTTACCTTAAAAGATGATTGCTATGTTATTTTTATGGTTCTTCTCATTCTTCTAAAAAATATAGTTTGAAGAAGCATGAAGCTTCAGAAAAGCTGAGCAATATGATCAGGCCACGATTTTTTTTTTAAATAGTTGACAAAAATTAACCAATATAAAGGTCTCTTAAAAGCAATGCTCCGAATATGTCTGGATTACTGTTTATAAATGAAAGTGTGTAGTGGGATTTTGCATTGCACCTAAGCAAAATACCACCTACATGGTAACAGGGGTTGGTTGGGCTTGACGTGCCAGGGCAGCTTGTACTGTACACAACTCAAAAACTGTCTGGTCTCATGTGGTGTGAGTCTGTAATCCATTGCCTGGAAGACTAAAGGTTTAGAGGAGAGGACTAACAAACCAACTCCACCTTCCCAAAAGCCAGCAATGGCCTGAGGGTTGTGCACAGGGTCAGCGACCCGGTCACGTAAGAAAAAAGTATTGCTACGGAAATATTGAAAAGGCGACAAACACTGTTGTTTATACTGCTCCACTTGCCTTTAATTACCCAAATAGTTTTTATACCTCATTTATTTATCTATTTTATATCTATTTTTTAACATCCTGTTGGTTTAATCAATGTTTTGTCAAAACAAGATCTTTTTTTTCCTTGTACTTATTTGGAGTTATTGTCCTTTGATGCATAAGAAGCTCTGAATCATCAGTTATCAAGGTGATCCTTCATGAAAAAAATCATAGAAACAAAATAACTAACCATTATCTGTTGATGTTCTGTTCTACTTTTGAATATGTTCACCACTTTATTTTGTCTATTGAATACGTTTTTCCGACTGATGAACAAACATATTCCGACACAAAAGTGAACCTGCATTAGACTCAATAAGCTTGCTGGTGTTCCCAGCTGCTACTCAAAACTGAGGGTGCTAATTTCAGTCTACTCAGTACCATATCAAATAACCTCATGTATCACTTATGAACATATATAGATATTATGTATATAATCAGCTGCAGATGTTGGTTTTAATTGTGTGACTGACTTGAGTATATGTTAGTTAAAAACGTTATCAAAGAGTTTTCTTGACTGATCACTAATCAGTGGTGTTACTTACTGTTCTATCTAATGAAGGAACAAAAAACTGTCTTCTACCAAGTCAAAGCCTTAAAGACTTGCCATAATATCTCTATGATGGGAAAAGTGTTAAACTAAAGAATACGAACAATGTTTTTGAATGTCCTCCCTTTACCCCAAACTTACAAGCTTTTAATAGACAAAGTATGGTAAACTGTTCTCCAAAGGAGAGGCCAACTGAGAAAAGATTTGGTTTTACATTCCACTCAGGGCTGGAAACATTAATAGGTAATTAATTATGGGCCTAGTGAAACAGCATAAGAAACACTATGTAATCCAAAACCCACTATAAGCTGGCTGAGGGTTAGGCAAATTGTGTCTTCGCTTCGTATCCACACCACAGTCGCTCACCAGAGATTATTGAACAAAACAAAACTAAGGAGACAAATGAATATTCATGATATGACATTTGCAAGGAGCTCATCATTGAGGCAGCCAGTGGCTCTGCATTTAAATGGGCACAACTCAAACATCACTGCAAATAATGAAACTCTGTGGTAACCCTCCAGGGAGTCTAGATGTGTTTGAACTTGAATTGTAGAAATAAAGTGCCAATTATCCCTCTAATTGGGAGTAACAAAGCTGGTTGCCTGTTGTGCTTGGTCCCATGTTTACCGCATATCTTTAAATCTCCAATTTAAAGGCTCTAATGAGTTCAATTAATTGAGAATGAGAGGAGTGATTTGAGAGTCACAGCCTGCTGTGTGGAGCTTAAAACCCAAGAGAAAGAGGTGTTAGCGCATATTAGCTCATACAAACACGTATCCCGAACAGCACTGTAAAATGAAAAATAAATAAATAAATCACACCTGTGTTTTTGGATTAATTTATGCTCGCCAAAACTCTTGCTCTTGAGTTTTAAAAACATGCAATTTTCCTTTAATTACACAGGCACTGACAGCACTCAGTGCAAAACTCATATTAACATTTTACCCATGTGGTACTTAACCATGCCAGCTAGTTCGATCACCAGAAATATTTCAACAACTATTGTATGAATTGCTATGAAACTTTGTAAAGGAAAAGAAACAGTTGTTGTCTCTCGAGGCGATAAAGTCAACTCCTGCACAACATTTTATGGATCCCAGATGACAGAGCCTGATTTGTGCCATTGAGTCAAATTTATCAACAACTATTGGATAGATTGCCATGAAAGCTGAATTAAACATTTCTGTCCTTCTCAAGAACTACAACTGTTACTGTCACATCCACTTGACTACCCATCAAGCCCAATCATGAAATCAAAGTTGTTATCTGTTTGGTGCTTTAATGATGCTCAATTAATGTTATTCCCATCATCCACGGCTGTATTTTGCATTTGGTTTGCAAACAAATGGTAGAATACTATCATGCTAAGCTAGGATGGTGAACAAGTGAAATATTATCCCTGCTGCTAATCCTGAAAAGGCTAGCATAGTTGTTTAAGGCATGTTACTGTAGCAAACTCATATTAGGATTTGGACAAATCACCACAACTTCACAAAGCCATTAGCATTGCTGTAGACTTTTTTTTTTTTTTTGTACAAATATGCTGTCCCACCGTGTGATGGAAGTTCATTGTTTCGCTAAACTGTTTTTGAGGAACTGATTCCTTTCCAGCTGTAAGATTTCTGGATCGAAGACACAATGAGGTGGAATATTTCATTCAGTACACGCATTAGGAATGTGGCGGTTGAATTTTTGAAAGGTGACAAGTGGGCTATACATCCAGTGTTGGGAAACTGGATACAGACTTTGAGGATTGATATTTATTAGAATTTATTTACAAGTGATTGAGGGGAATGTCGACCTGCTGGTCCTCCAAACAGATTTCCCTCGACAGTTGTCTGGCAGAAGCCGTAGAATTGGCAAGCACCTTCTGACCAGCACCTGACAGGCAGACAGACTCACTGAAAAATCACCTTGCTCCAGGTCTCGACTCTATGCCCTTGTCACTCTTTTTTTTGAATGCACGGCTATCCCCTCAAAAACTAAGAATGCATTTGGAAGAAAGGGAGAGAGGATCAGCAGCAACATTATCTCTAACTAAACTGATGTGTTGATGTAGCAGGGCAGCGGTTAAACAGATCTGTGACGAAGCCTGCTGTGCTTCTCTCAGCAGTGCTCCACTCAGCCTGACAGCTGGACAGAGGGAAAAAAAACATGAACACAGACTCCAATTCAGGTGAAAGACTGAAATGTGGTGTCCAAGCTCTATAGGTGTTAAAGAGAAGGTGTAATTGTGTTCAACAAAACCCAAACCGAAACATTTCAATTTACTGAAACTTGACAACAAGCTGTATAAACAAAATGCTGAAATATTGCCATCATATTAGGCTGTTGGGGTGAATGTGTTGGCAAAGAGTTGCACATTCTTTAAACATCTTTACGACATCCACTCTCCTTTTACCCCTAATTTGGTCTCCACCAGCTCCGTAGGGAAATATCTGGCTCATGACCTGCTAAATGCTTAACTATGACCATCAGCTAACACACTCCACAGAAAAACCCACAGATCATATTACCACTTGATCCACTCTTGATACAAAAATATTGATTACAGCAGCATTCAGTCTGACTGAACTGTGATGTCAAGTTAATATAGGTGGGCAGTATCCTCATATCCACTGTGTGCAATCTGATCTCTGTCTGAAATAGTTAAGAACTACTGTGAGGGTATTTCTACAAGCACTTTACACAGATTACAAGCGAATAAAACTCCAGGCCCTATGTGAACTGTTCAAATTAACCGAGAGGGAAACAATTCTCAATAAGTGGGGAAATAAAATTACCACCATATTCCTTTATTTAAAGTTTTTTTTTTTTTTTTTTTTAAATGCACTGGCGTGAAGTGCAACTGAAAGAAATTGTATTGTGTCCTCAGGGCACTCAGTCAATATATCTAGTCCGCTCTAATATCTACTCTGAGAAAATTAAGGAAATGTAATGGGATATTCATAAATCTGGACTTGAATCAAATCCAGCTAATTATCTTCATCTAAGTTCAATAACAGTGAGATGATATGCCTGAGGGGAAATCATGTGCATTACAAACAGCCAACTGACTTAACAGTGGATGAAATAGACACAACAGCGCTGTCCCAGAGCACATTTAACATCTTAAAGTCCGAGTCAGCGAAGCCTTTTATAAACATAGGAGAAAAAGGTACATATCCTCCTACACAACTAAATATCTGTTAGCTGTTCCCAACTGATATTCCATCTTTCATGCATCTTTACAGACATGTCCTCCTATTCCCAAACTAACATGGTCTGAGCGGTTTGTGGAAACTAAGCATGACAGATGTTTAACTACTCAATTTGGACCAATGCACAGAAAAAAAACAAGCACAGCACTTGAGAGCGTGGGCCGTGACTTCTGGTGCATCTCTAACATTTCGATTGGGATTTCAGTACAAAGAGGATAATGACGCAGGAGGATGTGAAGGAGTAGCAGGTTCCGGCTCATCTGAAAAACATTGTACTGCAAACTGTTTTTAAATGTTGCCTCGAGACACTGTGAAACCACTTTATACTGTGTGGTCGTCATATTGCTGAATAGTCATTATTGCAAAGGATCACCCCTATAAAAGCTACACACCATCAGCTGCCATGCAGGCTGAGCGATACATGGGTCATGATATACAGTAAGATGATCACCACTCTCATCAACACCAGTTTGGTCAGTGCTGGCAGATGTGTGCTAACTTCTTATCTGTCATAAAACAGCAGAATAGACATAGGTGACCATAGTAAAACATTTAGCTGCCACAGAGCCACATATTTCATCCAGGGGTTAGTGATAGATCTAGAAGGAGAGTAAAGATTGAACTTGAGACACAACTCTAAATTGTTATTGTTGTTATTTGGTATCTGCTGGATGTGGTAGAGCAGGTTGTCCACTTAACAGAGGATTGGTAGTTCAATTCTCCTTTGAGCTATGTATCCTTGAATGGATACTGAACCCCACATTGCCTCTGAAGGCTGTTCCATCAATGTATGAGTGTGATGTATGAGTGTGAGTAAATGTCACAAGCAGTTTGAGTGGCCAATAAGACTATAGAAATGCTATGTAATTGCTGTCCATATCACCATTTACTTGGGAACTATGAATTTCTTAGAAGATTATAATATGTCAGCGTTGTAGTTACAGCTTGTTCAGCTTCACGGAAAGGACAAAAAAAAGTTTTTTCAGGTTCATGAAGAAAATGAGCTCTGTTAAAGGTCAAATGAAACATGTAACCTATATAGCGTACAAGAGCTGAGAACACAATGGAAATCTATAAATGTTGCTTTCTGAGAGGTGCTGGGGGGGGGGGGGGGGGGGGGGTGTTACCTTTTGGATGGAAACAGAGACATTGACTGAATATGCTGAATATTGTTAATAAACCATCAAAGCCACATGATGGGAGCTCTGTTGATCTTTGAAATTGTGTGTTATTTATGGGGGAAACAAAACAAAGAATTAATATTTGAACAAAGCAAAAATATTGTACCTTTTAGCCTTTCCAAAGGGTGCCGCAGTTTGATTTTGTCCCTAAAGCAAATTCCCAAGTCCAGTCTATTAACATGAGGTTTATACATATTGGGATAATGAATTATAACTGTAATGACAGCTGTGATAATATTTCTCCAAATAATCATAATGGTGATGTCTGTTTTTCAGCTTTTTGGCTTCAAAGTTTCCATAAAGAAAAGGGAGAAATCACACCAGACAAGTGTGGAGTTTGTGAAATCTCAATCACATCTCTGCAGCAGTCAAAGCCGGGAGACAGAGACAAATGGAGCCAGTTTTCACTCCAGCAGTTCAACTTCTGTCATACCCTTGTAGAGAAAAAGAAAAAGACACAGAAAGTCATCTCATCTCCTTGTACCAAAACAAGCCTGGAGGACCTAATAGCAGCATGTCTCAAGCATGACAACTATGCGGTTTCCTCCCCAGCCCTCCCCTTTTTTTATGCCTCATTGTCTTGTTCACCCCTCTTCCCCTGCCTTGTTTTCTCCTGATAACCCCGGTCTCTCTTCATGCGGCCTCACCCCTATCTCAATCTCCCACTGTCGCACACTCCATCATTCTAGTCTGCTTTATTCGCTGCCGACCCCCCTGCCTCCATTAAGTGAGGCACTGGAGACGAGACACTGGCTGCTTTACACAATGGCCCCTGTATTCACATAGCTGTTTACCTGTCTGCAGGCAGCCCTCAGCATATTTGGTGCTGCTACCATCAAGGGACAAAAAAAACCCAACTCACATTCACAGTGGTCTCTTTGTTTCTCTGTACATTATGCACACCTGAACATGTGCATGTAGGATGCGCTTCCATTGAATGCAAATTAGTTGGGTCAACAGACTGGAGCAATAAATAAACCAAGGGAGGAGCACATACTATAAGTCTGAAAGAAAGAGAGGTGCAGCCGGAAAGTATCAAGGCAGTGATGTGTTCTTTATTGTTTTGGCTTTACACCTTAATAATGCATTTCACATGAAAACAGCTACAAGATTAAAGTGCTGACTTTCAGCTTTGAAAAAGATCTTGGGAGTGTTCACACCCATAGTGGATGTGCAAACTGTAACCTTTCCCTTCAGAGGGCACAAGGATTGAAAAAAAAAGCTAAATAAAAACAAAAAACTGTAAATTGAATGCTGATGCAAAGACTTGAATTAAAGGTGAACATCAGCACTTTGACCTGCTGGTCACAGTTTCATTTTAAATTCAATGCTCTGGGGGTAGAGAGCCAAAACTATCCAACTTGCAGACTGAACTGTTATGCACTTACATGAAAGAGATAAACCCGTCCCATACATAGAAATAAGACTGCTGTCAAAGGCGTATGGTATATTAGTTTTGCAGGTATGGAAATATTTCTGCATACGCAAGGGGAAAGTGCTGTAATTTTCCCTCTAGTACTGTACGTGTAGGCGTGTGTGTAGCCATTGGTGTATGCTGCAGGGGCAGATAGATGGGAAAGCCCACGCGGTGGAGTTCTGGACAAATTGGCTGCCTTTCGTCTCTGCTCCTCTTTAATTACACAGAACTGAAATGCAGTACCTAGCCACCGACCATATACTGCAGAAGGAGATATCAACAGCTCCGTTTATCATGCAGAGTGCCGACCGAAGTGGCACTGCTCATGTAGTCCCTCTCCTCAATCCTCACTCTCAGAATAGACACACTGCCCACACCATCAAGAGTACTTCTGTTTGGATATCAGCAGGGGATTCTGGGATAAGAACGGATGATTAAGTTGTACGTTGTGGTAGGAGTTGCAGGATAGCGACATGTTTTTCTTTGTTATAACACCAATCCAGGTCTTTGTCCTTGAAATAAAATGGTGACAATCAGGGTAAAGTGCTGCCTTTCAATTACACATAGACTACCTCCTCTACTGCCACTATGTTTGTGTTTGAGGATGTTCACATCCATATTGGGTAAAGACTTGCAGTCCTTTTGATACAAGGTCCCTAAATCTCAGTCAGGACAGTAATCCAACATGTACAGGGACATGACCAGTCACTGTTTAAACCAGCTGATGAAAGTGCACAAAACAAGCAAAATGTGAGGAAGGATGCAGTGCAGGTCTATACTTTATTGATAGGATCTGGAATAAATGTTAAATATGATGATTTTATTTAAGTCTGTGTTGAGTTTATGTTGTCTTAAATATAGATGCCGCACCTGGTGTTTCTAATTGCACTATATATGTGGTCCTAATGTAAATAATATACCAATTGATGCAACAGTTAAAATGAGTCCATATTGGATTGATGAAATGACAAGAAAATGGCACCAATGACACCGTTTAAAGTAAAACTTACATACAGACATAATAATAATGTAACAAATTGGACGTTGGGCCTTCAGCAAGACATGGAGGGAAGCTGAACTTATGCTACCATATTCATCGAAGTGATTAAATGTCTTTCTGGTTTCATTTCCCCCATGTTCTCTGATAAGCGGAGGAAATAAACGATGAGAGCAAGGTTCTGCTCGTCACGATTTTCCACATAAGTGAAAATGAAAGGTCGCAAGAAATATATGTATGGCAAAATGATGAAGAAAGAAGGAAATGTCTAAATATTCATACATCTACATATGTGTCTGTACCAACCTCCTCCATTTCCTTGTAATAATGATAATAATAAAACACTGATGTCCTGCAGCTGCTCCAGCACTTGCATATACACACAATTTAGCATCACTGGCGACACAGACAACTCACTAAAGAAGAAAAATAATGCAGCCAAGACAAAGGGATACAAAGAAACAGATATTTCTTTCTGCTTCACCAGTGCCACCTGAGGCAGCAATCAACAACCCTTCCACCGCCTATTAGATACTGCTCTCACCACAATCACTATCCACCAAGGCATATGCACAAGTTTGACATTGCACATTAGTTGTTTGTGTCTCCAGTGTGTAGGGATGTTTGTGTGTTTCTGTTGTGCTGAGTCTGTTTCTGTCACAGAGCTCATCCCCACAACATAAGGAGGATAACACAATGAGATAAGCACTTTAAAATTCTTCTTTTTTTAATGGGGAAACTCATCCAGCTGAAGCTGAATAGGAAGCTTTGCCATATGTCAACAGATAATATTTTCTTTTGAGGGGGAAGAGGGGGGCAGCGAGGTGCCACTGAAAATCACCAGGCCACAGCAGCAGCAAGGGAAGGTTTTATGCAAATATTTATACACATTCCTCATTCTTGCTCCATATACAGTATTTGTTTTGACTTTGGCCAAGTAATAAGGTGAAAGAAAGAAGGAGCAGGGAGTGATGTCGAGGCATACAGATAAAGAGGTGGGGGAGGTAAAACCGATGAGAGAAGGATGTTCTGGTGCAGACAGAAAGAGGTGTATTTGGACAAAGTAAAGAGAGAGAAAACAATGAAAATATTTTTATGAAAAAGAATTTTAAAAAGTACAGTGCAGAAAAGAGTTCAAGGGCAGAGCGGAGAAAGAAACATTGAGGGACCAAAGGTGGGAGCCACCAGTTGTACTACTGTAACTCTTACCTTCAGTAGGGTTGATAGCTCCTGGTAAGCTGTCCCACGGGAGGGTCCAGGCAGGGCAAGGATGAGGAGTGAAGATTGCCTCGATGCCATTTTCCTAAGGGAGGAACACACAAGCGCACAAAAATACACAGGTTACCATAGAAACCCCTCCACAGCCTTGAGGTTCTGTGGTCCAAATGGCTGTAATGAAGCAAATCAAAGAGAGTTGCTCTTGAACAAGGCCTCTGTTACCTTACTCACACTGATCAGAGGCTATACTTGAGGAAAAACCTCCACTAGCGCATTTATTACTTTCTCAATAGAGAACAAATGTTTCACCAGCACAACACTTGCTTCCGCACATCCAATGCACTTCTGAGAACTACTGTAGAAACATAGCAAATCAAAGCAGAAAAGGTAAAGCACTTTTTTTTCTCTCTCTCTCTCTTTAATGATAAGAGGGTTGGAACAATAAAATGTACTTAGAGACAGTCTATAAAAGGAAGGAAAGTGGTGTTGAGTCATTCTTGTAGAAATAAATTCATTTTAAGATGTCCCTTTCGGAGGATGACTCTAAACTGCACATTTTCTTTCAGATGAATTGCCTCTCTAATTAATACTGATAACAGCTCCTACATAACCTCTAATAAACATGAATAGGTGAGCGCAGCAGGGAAAATATCATTCACAGTTTGGTTAATGTCCATGATATACGGGCATCTGACAGTAATTCACGCAAAACCAATACCAACATACTGATGTGATATCTTATTCTTTTCATTCTTTTTTTTATTTGATGTTTTATTTGCTTGATGCCAATAATTTGACCCCTCTGAAACAGATTAACATCTTTTCCACGACCACAGGATGTGTCTTCCGACATAGTGTTAAGAAATGAGACTGCATTAGGGTAAGATACTGTAAGTTGTTGCCAGCTGAAACATAATCATCTATGCAGTAATAATTATCCAATGGGAGGCTCTTACCTATTACCTTAGTTAAATCCAAGAGGTGACTTTTTTTTGGACGGGTAGTGTATAATCCTGTTTAGTTATCATGGCAACCCTGTGTTTCATTATTACTGAACTTAATGCAACCATACCAACACCAGAGTAATCAAGGTGCGGTGGGAATTGCATTTCTTGGTAAACATTTCAAAGCATATTGCCTACTCACTGTAACATACATTAAAGATCAGAAAAATATAAACACTTGCATGATGAAATGGAATGCAATGCAACAGCCCAGTAATAAACCCAATTATAAAGAAAATATTTAGTTGTTCTAAGTACTGCTTCACTAGCTAATATGGCATTCTGTGTGGTGTTATGTTACAACATATATTAAAATATGCTGCTAGTAGCATATTTTAGAGAATTATTCTATTGAAATCTATTGGAGTGGACTTTAAAGGGCTTAATGTTTTTCGATCACTGGACTACAAGGTAATTTTCAGATATTTGACTAAAGTCTTCCAAAATTCTCAATATTAGTTTGCCAGTAAAATGTTTTGGTGCGTTCAAGAGCATGTTATCTGACTATATATGTATCATCAATATAAGATTACTTAAAATCACAGTAAAATGATACAGGATATGTCAGGGCAGCAAGTTTCAATCTGCCTTGCATGGCATCAGCTGGGCCACAGGGTCAAGAGTTAGAGGCTGAAAACAAGCTTGGGAGTAGAGGTCAAGCTCAACTTCTGCCACAACAGAAATATTAAATGAGAGGCAGTAACAGTGTGGTTCAAAAGATCACCATCATGTCTGTGTTGGTTAGATCACATCTGCAAGCTGCATCAGTCATAATCTAAAGCCGCATTAGCTGGCTATTATTGTGCTGACACACAAGACAATACAAACTGAGCTGGCTTGATGGTGATTAATGGCCAAAACCTTCGACTGGACCAAGAGTAACTATATGGCCCTTAAAAAAATCCACAAAGACTTGCATCGACCCTTTGTTGGCAATGGAAAGCAACACAATTGGCGATCTCAACTGGGTCAAATTAGTCTGTAGTAGACGTGGGTGTTTATCAGCTCAAGCTTCCATTGGGATTGATGTAAACACAACACCCTGATGAACCTGCTGTTCTAGGCATCAAGTACATAATCTGTCATATACAACAAGAGGTTTCCACAGGAATAGACAATGAGTAATATCAGTCTCTGGAGGACAAATGTCCTTGCCCTTACAACAGGACATCCCAGATCTTTTTCCTTTTACTGCTATCAGAAATTAAGCTGTGCTAATGTCAGTAGGTGGGAGAGTGAGACTCCTGTCAATCAAGTGGGGAGCAGTAGCAGACAAGTTTGAATACTGCATTGTAGTGTTGGAGCTACAATTTTGTTTACGTTTAGTAGGCAGGTTGTGTGTCTACACCTCATTGCACAGGCCGTTTGACTGGCATGCATCACTGTGTGTTAAGTGAAGGGGGAAAGAGGCAGAGTTTATGAGCCATTTATACTGTGAGCAGTGCAGCTAGATGAGCCTGGCGCGTCTGGTTAGCAGCAGTGAGGGATCACGTGTCACAAAGTCAGACGACAACCTTCTCTGTCTCTATGTACTTGCTTTGACAGAGACACGGTCATATATGAAAACATATGAACACACAAACACACACACACACACACACAGAGGCACCTTGGCCAAGACATCACAACAGCTGCACTGCAGACATGATGGTGGCGACACGCAGTCATCCTTGTAATCCCTCTCGGCAAAAAAAAAGAATGGTAGCCATTGTGCATGTGTCTGTGTGTGTGTGTGTGTGTCTGCACATTTCTCTCAGTTTTAATGTCTGATTTCAACCAGCCATGAAAACTGTCATTTGAGCACATCTGTGCCTTAACTAAATTTCATCCGGCAACATGGCACGTTTAAGACACATCCCATCCTGACCACCCAGACCTCTTTTACTGTTCCCTTCCCATCCCTTCATATCACTTGGTTACAGACACTTAGCCAGCAAGAAATCACAGACAGATCTTTGCTGAGGGAGCAGAGCAACAAGGCCAAGAGAACTGTCTGAAGGCTCAGTCGTGAGAGGACAAACCCATTTTAAACAGCTGCACTTGTTCAAATCCTGCTGAAATACTATCCTAAAATGTGTTGCTGGGGCAGTGTGTGCACAAAGTAAGCTATGAATGTCCATGTCTTAATGTTCCCAGTGGGAACTACATTTTTAAGAGTGTGGACATGTTACACTAGTACTGTTGCTGTCTTGTCTCTTTCCACTAAGATTCTCAGCCATTGCTAGAAACTGCTTAGCCTGGCTGTAAAACATTGTTTTGTTTTGGGCTGCATTCATTGTTTTTATTGCACCTGAAATGAGGATAAGCTGAATGTGCGCTGTCTGCACAACAGCAAGTGGAAATGGGATCCACTGAGAATACTGGAGCAAGAATGTTAAAATGTACTGAGGGCAGTAAAATACTGCTGTTATAAACAGACTGTTTCATTTGAACAAAGGTCGCTTTTTTGTTTGTTTGTCTTGACTGATGACTGTCATACAAACATTCTCCATGTGAGAAAAATCATGTGTACAGATAAGCATCCTAAAACCTTTAAACAGCCCACTTAAAATGTTAATCCTGCGACTGAAAGCACTTTACGTTTAGGGCACTGGCAGAAAAACGAACATTTCAGCAATTAAGAAAGTCTGCCAGGAGCCATAACATTAACTTAGAGCTGCAATCCTGAAGGCACAATCAGCAGAAAATGTAGGCATGAAATTATAGGGATAATGGTTAACAACCAGTTGGAGCCTCCACACTGTCTATCAGTGCTGTGGAGGGGCAATGGGAGACAGCCTCTTCAATTTACACAGCAAGTGTGTGTGTGTGTGTTAATGCAAATATGTTTGGAGATCACGGAGAGGTGCAGCATGATGAGAGATAAGTGAGGAAATGTAATAATTTACTTTAAGTTTCGTCATTGTGGGCCTGGGGCCGCCAACAAAAGGCAGCTCAGTCATCTCCTGGGTTTCCTCATTCTCCTGGAGGTCAGGTGGGTTGTCCTCTGCTGTCAGCTCTGAGGGTCTGGATGTGGAAACATCGGGGATGGACAGGGTCATGCCACAAGCCTTGGCTGCCCGAAGGACCCCAGGTACCTCCTGAACGCGGCTGTACCAATGCAGCAGGCAGGGGAGTCGGTGTAGAGTGCCTGCAGCGTGGGCCTGGAGGGAACACTATCAAAGACAAAGCAAGGAATGAAAGAGAGGAGAAAGAAAAAGCAGGAGACGCTGATTAAATGACTCATCTCAGGTGTCATTGTCCAGCAGAGCGAGACGTCAGGTCCCACCACAATTCTCTCATCACACTTGTGGACAGAAACACACACGCGAGGGGCAAGCCAGAAAATACATCAAAACAGCGCTGGCAGGTGGGGAGGACGCCAACAGAGACGTGATCAGAGAGGCAGTGTCACTGTGTGTGACTGTGTGTGTGGATGAGACGGGGACACAAACAGAGGGGGAGGAAGGGGCAACTCCGCAGTGCTAGAAGTGGGTGGAGTGGGAAGGATCCACCGTGGCTCCATGTGTCGTGGAAAGTAATGGCCGTTAAGAGGAGACACGCTAGGCTGAGTGTGAAACTGGAAACCACTGGAGCACAGCTGACTACTAAAAGCCTCATTGTGAGAACTTCAGTTCATTCCCACAGCTGAGGAAACGCTAGGAGACGGCTGAGGGGTGAAATGGAGGCTGAGATCCACTTCTACCGCCTGACAGTGCAGCATCCTGATCAATAAGAATATCCCATTGAACTAAGCTGCAGTAGTACGCTCTGGTCTCCACTGCAGGTACTTTAATTGCCATAACAAACTTTGCTTGTAAAATATGTAATCATTAAGGGTAATGAATATGGAGCAAGTCTGGCTAAAAGATTTTTTAGAAGTTCTGAGTTTTATGGTCAAGATAACAACCCACCAGTTTCCCGATCTGTTGCAGAGAGAAACATGTTCCCAAAGTAAAGTCATTGAAATGCATTTCAATCTGCTGCATTTGAATAGAGGCTCTCCCATACACTGTTATCACCCTTTGCCAGGTGGCTCTGGACCACCTTTGAGAGCAAAAACCTGTGCCAAGTCTTAGGCAGCGAGTCTTCTTAACTCAAGTTTCTGCCTGGATGGGTCTGAAAGAACCTGGATGTACTGTCTGCTCACCCTGACCAGTGTGTCAAAACCAAAAGTCACGCATAATTTGACAAGTCATAATAATAAAAGGCATTAAAAATGCCTGTAAATACGTGTAATGGGGGTCTTGTTGCATGAATGGCACCATCTATATGGTGACATCAGACCTCAGCTATGTGTCCCATTGTTTATGTTAAGAGACAAAGCCTCGCATGGCTGCACTTGGTTGCTCATGGTACAGTAATGGGAATTTTTGCTTACAGTAAATGTTGTTAAGATTGTTTTGGGTCAAAACGTAATACTAATGCAGGAAACCTACTAGAATGATTTAGCATTGATGTGTACTCATTGATCTAAATTATGCAGTAACTTAAAAGCAGAGTCCTTAGCCACAAGGGTTTCATTATTGACAAAACTTTCAAATATAAATCATAAATGCCAAGGTCCCTACCAGGTACTGATAGATGCATGGCAGCAGCACCACATCAGTCAGTGTGAAGTACAGTCCTTCGGCGAACACGCGCTCCAGCGGAGGGAGATCTGTGGTCTTCACTTTCCTGATCTCAGAGTTCTCTCTAGTGGTCGGACCTGGAACTGAATCCACAGACAGTTTGGCCAAAGCAGCCCTGAGCTCAAGTGTATCACAAGCCTGAGCTGACTGTCCAGGTTTGGACTCATTGTCCACATCGCCTTGGCCTCCAGGGGATTCATTCTTTTCATTCTGCCTCTGCTCTTGGAGTTTCTGCCTCCGTATTTTGTCATCATTGTGGACTTTGACAGGCTCTGCTAGTCTTTGCTCTAAGGTGAGTATGGAGAGAGGCAGCTGCTGAAATTGATTTGTGGGATTTCGGAGGTGTTCTTCAACAGCAGAGGGGATGCCAATTTCACACAGTCTGGTCCACTTGCTCACCTAAGGGCATCAGAAAGAGATTAGAAAAAAAAAGATTTAGGAGCACAACACAGGACAAACACAGCACTGTCTTTAAACTGACGGACGATGATCAACTGTTCAATGTGTGGAATGTTACACTGATTTCTCTGAGCTGCTAGTATTGGGATCAAAGCCTAATTAAAAAAATGTGATCAACTCTCCTTCTGTGTGTTAGAGGAAAGTGAAGTAACTCTGAAATCTTGTTAAACCAGAGAGGATTTCAAGTTACACCTGTCAAAGAACAAGTAGAGAGCAGAGGACTACTGACAGCTTGGACAACAAACAATGGTACGACTTGACCTTATTTTCTCTAGAAATTCTCCTTGGGAGTTTTTGGTGAAGAACTGTGTAATTTATAATGAAATTTCAGGAGAAAAAATTGAGACAAACTATTTCATTGTAACCAAACAAAAATAAATCAATTCATGTCACTAATGTTTATACTTACTATATACGACATAGACAGCCCAGTAGGGCCCACAAAACCCCTAAGTCACAGGGCAGGGGCCCACTTCAGTATTGTTTCATATACAGTACATGTATGTTGAATTACATGTTTGCAAATGAACACTTTACCTGCTTACCTACTGTTTTCGGATATGAGACTTAGTTATAATGGTAGTTAATCTGAATCAATTATTTGGAAATGTGTTACTTTGACTACGTCCATTTCACCTACAATTAAAAACACTGTTGCAAATCAAAAACCTCAAAATTAAGAATTACTGAAATTTTGATTGTGTGACCCGGACACAAAAGTTTTAGGCCACAATGAATAGCCGACTTAACCAGTTTGGATAGTAACAAGTCACAAGGTAGGGAATGTGTTTTCTAAGGAAGGAGGTCTATAGCAAAGAAAAATGTTTCTATAATGATTCATTGTATCTGGTTACAACACACCTAGAGGTGGTATCAAAGTCTCACAGTCACGTTTGACTCCAATAAAAGTCAAAAGTCACAATGAAGTTGTTCATACCATATGACAGCAGCATCTACCAGTACCTGCCCAGTGACTGATATTCTGCCATCCAGTCCTCCCATTAAGCTGGCCTGCTCTCCCTGCCTTTCCTCCCACCAGAAGCTGCCTCCATCAGCTCTTGTTAACATTTCCATGTTTCCCACATTCTGTGTTATAAACTGTTTTCTTGTCTGTATACAACATCTATTGCCCTGTTAAAAGGGTTTTCCATGGAGTTTTTCCTCAGTCGATGTGAGGGTCTAAGGGCAGAGGATGTTGTTATGATGCCATGTATCCTCCCCGCTTTGAGACAAACTGTTTGTAAAAACGGGCTATACAAATAAAATTCATTCAAACTCATTCAGATACTTTCTATTTACACTGAGTGCATGGTAATTAGTCTCCCTGCTTCCCACTGACCTCAGCACAGGCCTTCAGACAGGTCTTCTTGAAGCCCAGCAGTGCCAGCACATCATTTCTGGAGGGGTCGGCCTCTAAGGTCTTGGTGATGATGTGTCTCAGGACCACTGCCAGTCCAGCTCTGCAGAGCCGCCCCGTCTCATCCAAAACAGCAGGGAGACGGCAGCCCTTCACCAGCCGGGGCAGATCCTCCAGGTGAGTGTCGGACACATCCACAGACTCCGGCAGCTGACTCTTCAGTGGCTGGGTGCTGGTAGGTTTGCTGGAGACCAGAAACACTTTGAAAGACTTGCACTCACAGTAGGACAGAAGAAACAGGGCGATGGAGGTGTGCAGCGGAAGACGAGGCTCCTCATTCTGGCAACAAACTTCTAAGTAGAGAGAGAGAGACTGCTGCTTTTCGTCTGCGGGCTTCATTGTAAATAATGTTACAACTCGAGGAGTAAAGACAAGACGAAGGAAACAACTTGCTTGTATTTTTAAGGATGGCAGCTTTGTCTTGTAGTGCTAAAATGCCACGTTGAAGCCAACGCTTAAAATGACATCAGTATATACACAGGACAGCTATAAAAACGCAGACAAAACACACCGGCAATTTCATTAAAACCACGTTGTTATGGTACACGCTTCCGCGGCTGGTGCTGCTGCTTCTTCTTCCCCTGTGCTAAAGCTGAACTAGCTCCACAGCGCCACCAGCTGTCTGCTTTTAAAACGTACCACCAGTGAATCCTAATGTGGGTAATTTTAATGCAGGATTTAGACTTTAGAGAGAGATTAAAGAGAGAGATTAAAACGCTGCATTGAACCAAGATGATATTTTTTAAGAAAACTGGTCAAAATGGCTCACTTACGTGTCAACTATAAGACATAATTTCATATAGATGACAAGGATAAGGTCAAATCCTTTAATAGGAAATTATTTTCCCTATTTCCAAGCAGCATCTACATGTTTTTTATTTTATTTTATGCATGATGTGCTTATGTTGCTGTTTTATTTAATTCCCAAAATCCTCCCCTTGTCATGTTATGTTGTATGTTTTGAGCCCAGTTGGTATGTATATTACTAAAATAACGAATAAAAAGTAAATAAAAAAATAAATAAAAAACATGTATTGATTACAAAAATGTATACGCATATAATTGTTTTTCTTTTCTTTCTTTTTTTAATTCATAAAGTTACATAAAACCAAGTGTCTAGATAAGGTTCCGCGCCCGTAGACTCCGGACATATTTAACGGTTGCACAGATTGTGAGGCGAAGGCTTCGTCCCCGGCTGCTTGCTCTTATTGTAGGAAGTGTTTCTCAATCGTCATTTGTTCATCTAAACGGATAAAAAAAACCGGCTTACGGAACACGCTTTTACTAGAAGAGGAGAGTAAGGTAAAGTAACCAAACTAATATTTATAACGTGTGAACTTGGATCTGTAACTGACAGCTGAAGGAGGGAGGGAAGGTAACTTTAGCTACTGTGCCGTTAGTACGGTAACGTTAGTGTCTCTCTCTGTGTCCGACGGACAACGGTCCAGAGCGACCAGATAAACTCAGTCTGAACGTGTGTGGTTGATCAAATTAAAGCCAACAGACTGTATGAATGCAGTTACAGCACATTTGATGTTGTGAGCCCCCAGTCTGGAGGACCACCCTTCCCCCCCTCGAAAATGATGTACTAATAATGTAATAGACCCAGTGATGCTTAACTACTTTGGCCTGGTTTCCTCCATTCTCCTCTCCATCTATTATGCAATATAGTGTCATCTACTGTAATTATTAGCCTACTGATGGATGCAGTCATTAGCGCAAATGTCTCAAATATAAAGGTAATGACAGTGTGAAAACTGAGGCCAGATAGAGAAAAAAAGAATATCTCAAGCTTCCTACATCTTTTATGTGGAGAGGAAATGTTTGTTTGTTTTTTAATGGTAATGGCACAAAGTAATTTAGCTGCATGTGAGGATTTACACACATTTGCACACTATGTAACTAAGTGGAGGTTGCAAATACAAGAAGGTTTTTCTTTACACTGTGTTGTATTGA
The DNA here is from genome assembly GCF_905171665.1 of Trachurus trachurus. NCBI lineage: Eukaryota > Metazoa > Chordata > Actinopteri > Carangiformes > Carangidae > Trachurus > Trachurus trachurus. The sequence continues at coordinate 21,736,680 of NC_139891.1, read as the reverse complement.
TTGTTGCAGATTAAAGCACTGAAAAGACATTTTTCCGCCCAAGAATCAATAAAGAGTGCCCTTGTCTCCTGCCAGCATTTAATCTTCAGGTCTAAGACAATCCATGTTGGTGTTACAATGTTTGTTGAATAGAAGCCAACTTGTTTAACCAGAATTGCTTAAGCTGTGGTATGTTGCAACTGATCTCTAACAAACTCTAACAACATTATTGTCCTGTTTTCAGTTTAAGCCATGGCTGGGCCTGTGAGTCTGGAGTTGGATCCCATCTTCCTCAAGGGATTGAGTTATCTGCACTCCAAGAGTAAAGACTCAGCTGAGAAACTGAAAGCTCTACTTGATGAGTCCCTTTCAAGAGGAAGTGATTCATCCTACCGTTCTTCACAAAAAGTAAGGATTTAATCACATATTTATGTTTAAGTACAGTCTTGATTCCCACCACACCTTGTTATGGTCTTACTCTCTTCAATTTCATTTGTTTAATGCAAGTATGTGTCGTTTATGTTTATGCTAAGTGCTCTGCATTATCATTGTGTATCCTCAGGATATAGAGGTGACGTCCAAGGGGTCTGTGTCCAAGCTGAGTTTGAGTAAACAAGACTCCAAGTCCTCCTCAAGTTCTTCATCCTCCAGTAGCAGCAGTGGAAGCAGCAAATCCAGTTCAGAAAAGAGCAAGAAAGAGGCAGAAAAGAGACCCTCTGAAAAGGTACCAGATCCGTTTTGTATATTTTTGATCAGAAGAAAATTAGTCTTATACTCAGAATGATCTGATACTACATGCAAAGGTCTGTCAAATGTCAAATGCCATCCTATAGGAGAACACACACATTCAAAAATAAAACAAATCCACACAAAATGTGTAATCATTGCTTTGCCTTTCTTTGTTTGGTTGCCTGTGGACATCTGCCTTCTTGTTAAGCAGCACAACATAAATTATTAAATTTGTTAAGTCATAAGCAGATGTAAAACTACATGACCTGTAAATGGCAAAAAGGAAATGCTCTGTTTTTATGTGTTGGTTTTCAAGTTTCTTTTAGACCTACAGCGTCTTATTGCAAAGCTGCATTGCAAAGCTGCAGGAAAGACAAAGCAGATCCAAATGGTTCAGGTCAGAAATGTCACACGAGGAGGAGAGTAGAGTCCAGAGATTTTCCTTGAAGTGCAAAATGCACACATACATAATTCCATTAAAGACCACTAGTGTGATAATGATTGAGGCAGCTAGATTTTGGTAATGTTGTCAAACTGACTTCTCTCTGTCTTACCGACAAACAGGTCAGAGTCGACTTGGGAGAGGTAGACCCTCCGAAAAAGCCCCGCTTGGAGAAACAGGAGAATCGTTCTTCTCCAATCACCGTTCAGACGAGCAAGGACCTCCTGTCCAACATGAACGACAACGATGAGACCAACGCTGATGACTTTGCCATGGAAATGGGCCTGGCTTGTGTGGTTTGCAGGTACAGTTTAATTATACGTCAATAGAGTACTTTTTTTGTGTGGTTGTCAGGATATCAACACACATTCCAGTGCAGTTATTAACATTTCAAATCAAAAAGTTTTCAAACCTAGAAATTTGAAAACTAACACATGGTCCTTTCTTATTCTGTCTTGTTGTGTTTTTATTTTTTTAAATACCCAAGGCAAATGACAGTCACAATGGGAAACCAGCTGGTGGAGTGCCAAGAGTGCCACAATCTGTATCACCAGGACTGTCACAAACCCCAGGTGACAGACAAAGAAGTGAACGACCCCCGGCTTGTGTGGTATTGCGCCCGCTGCACCAGGCAAATGAAACGCATGGTGAGGAGCATTAAGTTTACTTAAACAGCAATTTATTATTATTTTATTTTATTTTATATTACTATTAATAATAATTTTGTAGGATAATAGCACTGACCAGCTGACTGGTGAGTCCATAGTTATACCACTAGGGCCTGTTGTCTGTATTCAAAACTATTTTTACCCGTCCAATAGGCACAGAAACCTGCACAGAAGCCGTCTCCTGCGTCTGCATCGTCAGCACCCGTTGTGAAAGACACACTGGTGAAAAAGGCAGAGCTCAAATCCAAACCTGACACAACCAGCACCTTCCAAGCCTTCAAAAGAACAGAAGTGAAGGTCTGTTTACAAATTTAATCTCTCGCAGTGTATGACTCTTCGAAAGCAAAAGCAAGCAAGATGGTGTGAGGTGGGATATGAATGGTTAACAGTTTGACAACCTGTGCAATAAACAGTAATTTGTTGCATCTAACATGGGGTATGTGATCCAGTGTTGCCCTGCAGTTAAGCACAAAAAGAGGGTTCTGCATCTGTTTGACTTGTAGCAAGTGAGAGGAGAGCAATAGCTGTCAATGTGCAAAACTGCTCTAAAAGGCAGACTGCATATATCTCAGCAGTGGAAAATGAGCAGAAAGTATACACTTATTTTCAAGGATCAGACCACTGACTTGTTGACCTGTTGCTGTATCATTCCTCCAGAGGGGATCGGTGTAAAACTTTTCAGAGTTCATTTACCTATTGGTTCACCGTGAAGTTATTTTGACAGCAAAGATTTTTCCTATGATAATAATCAATGATTTGATTATGTTAATACTGGCAGCAATGGGAATAAGAATTTCATTTGTTTGCAGCAAAAGTATTGCTCAAGTAAGCAAGTTGAAGCATCGTCTAGCTTGCAGGTATCTTGGCCGATTGACACATCTTGATAAATATATAGTTGGGCACAGGATTTGTCAAATGAGTAGCTTTGATGATGAAGACATCAACATTTGACTTAAGAAGTATTGGTGCTTACTTCATCACAATTTCTATCGAGCTTGTTTTGCACTGTGATAATTGTGGTGTAACTGTTTATCATTTCGTGCAGGCATCCACAACATCAGCCAATCCCACTAGTAGCAGCTCCTCCTCCTCTGGCAGCGGTCTCACAGGCTGGGCTGCGTTTGGCGCCAAGACAAACCCCTCTCTTCCCCCCAGTTCCAAACTGGGTTCCTCAGGCCAAAGTGGCAGCAGCAAGACCTTGACGCCTCCCTCTGGCCAGAAACCTGTCGGCCTGTCTGGGCTAGCTGGAGCAAAGTCAGGACTTGGAGGTACAAAGGTAACCGGGGGAGGCAACGGAAACGGCTCCAGCCAGGTGCCTCTGAAAGCTCCACCACCCCTGACTCTGGGTAAGCAGCCACTGAACCGTTCATCGAGCAGTGAAAACCAGGGTAAAGGCTCTTCCTCGTCCGGGGGCGGCTCCCCGAGCAGCTCCCAGGCGAGCGCGGGAGGGAACGGAGGTAACAATGGAGGAGGTAACGGGAACAATGGGAATGGGTCAAAGGCTGCACCGGGGGACAAAGCACCGACATCTCAGGAGTCTCAGCTTAACGCCATGAAGCGGTTGCAACTGGTCAAGAAGAAAGCCGCACAGAAGAAACTGAAGAAATGAGCAGAGAAAGAGATAACCGGAAGAGGAGGAGATCCGAGGGAGTAGAAAATAAACCTTTTTAAACAGTGTGAAATTAGTGCCAGAACATTATGTTTGTTTTTACAAGAGCATCTGTACATGGATTAACACCATCCAGTCAAATACTTGAATCTTACTTTGTGTAAATGCTGCTGGACTCTTGTGTGCCTCGTTCTGTCCTAACAAATCTAAACATTGGAAAATAAAAAGTGTCACTGTCACTTTTACTCAACAAATGTCATTAAATATCCTCTTGTTATAAACTGGCTGTAGCATGTGGTGTCCCTGAATGTGAGTCGTTATATTCTGGAGGATAAAGGAAGAACGGATCACAACAGTCATCATTAGAGGATCTGTTTATACAGGACATAATTGTTCAAATATAAATGACATTTCTTCATTTTGCATTCACATAAAACATAATGTATACTTCATGTATATAAATCATCTCACATATAGCATTTTCTTCATCTATAAATCATTTCACATATAACATTTACTTCATCTATAAATCATTTTACATATAACATTTACTTCATTATCAATATAAACTCAACAACACTGAAGTACAAAAGTGCTCGGCGCAGTGCCCTGCGTTTTCCTACCATTATTATCCACATTCATCAGATTATTGTCAAGTCGCGTTATTGCATTCTCCGCCTGTGATCTTCTGGAGGCAAAGACGATTGAACATAAACACTTTTGGTATGAGAAATCTGATAATAACATCTAGTGATACATTTTCAGGGTGGTGCAGTGGTCATTGCTGACGTCTCACAGTAAGAGGGCTTTGAATTTGTACTTGATAACTGGCTCTGATCTCGTTGTATGCTTTTTCTGCATCTGTGTAGGTCCAACAGTCAAAAGACACAGGTTAGGGTAATTGGTGAAACAAATTTTCCTCATAGGCGTGAGCATGAGTGTTTTTTTTTTTGTTTGTTTGTTTTGTTTTTTGTTTTTTTTTGCCTCAGTGTTTCAGCTCAGAAGCAGACTGGGAACCTGTCCTCAGGTTATGTGAGCTGGCAGGAATGTAAAAGAATTTGGTTTTGTTTAAAAGGCCACAGGTTGGGTTTAGGTTTGGTTTTGTGAACATCCTACAACAGAACAGAGGGGTCCTGTTTAGGCATAGGACATCCTGCCCAGGTAGTTGGCAGGGACGTATCCCTTTTGTCCATTTGCCTCAGCTAACCACCACTCCTTATTGCCGCCCACGTCACAAAATTTGAGGATACGGACGTGCTGGGACTCCTGCAAGGTCAGCTCCTGGTCACAGCGGGCTTTGAATGCATAGACAGCATAAAACTGTGGAAAGAGACACAAGTCAAATGTATGTCAGTGTTTGTTTTCTGTGAAAGCATTAAACTCACCAATGATACCCTTTTAATATTAGTGTGTAATCTTCCACTGAAAATACATGAAATTACTTTGAAGTGTAGTCTCCTTTAAATCCAGCAGATGGCATTGTTTATTAGTTTTCCCACTGATTGTTACTACCAGTCCTACCTTTCATCTCAATTTACTGACTGATCAGTCACTTATATTTTAAGACCAATAACAGTGTCATATCATAATGAAGATCAGAGGGACACTGGGTAGTCAGAGCATATAAAGACATGACGACAAGGAGCACAAAACCCAGGGATAATAAAGCTTGAGTTACATCACTGAGATTCTATGATGTCATTTAACCCATTTTATTTTAATGGAAGCTAGACAGAGACACTATAAAGCTATCCAATGTGCTGCTGCAGTAACAGATCATCAGTTGATCCAGTCCGTATACCTGCACACCTCAGTTTTACTGCCACTTTAATAACTCATATTTTATAGCTGGTGAAGAAAACCTTACGGCTCTCTGAAAACCTAGTTAAAATTACATGCTTTACTGAACCATTTTCAATTAAAATTGTGAGGGTTTATTCGGTGTTTTGTCCCATATTTTTTGAGAATTCTTGATATCGATTTCAAATGATTTGAAAATGTTTCCCTGTACACACAACTATTTGAGGTACAGTCATTCTGCAACTTTGGATTTTGCTAAATCTTTTTGACCTTAACTGTTGTCATAATGTAAATGTAACCAAACAGAACCAAGTTTTCTTTTCTTTTTTTCCTTTTTTTCTTTTTCTTACCCTTCCCAGTATTAATGCAATATCTTAAAGTGACATCCATATGGTGCAGGAACTGTTCAGGGAAACACACACGCAAACAAACACACACACCTGCTGAGCCTCTGTGTCCACTGTGTCCTCCAGGTCCTCTGGGCTCTCCGGCTCCCCCTGTAGACCAGAGAGGGTCGAGCTGCTGTCGGTGGTGTTGAGGTTGAAGCTGCGCAGGCTGCTGCTGCCACTGCCTGACACGAACAGGCTGAAGTCGTCGAAGTCGTCGTCCACCATGGCAGGTGGCTGCTGCTGCTGCTGCTCTTTGGCCATCTGGCCGGCCCGCTGGGAGTCCCTCAGAGGGTTGTACTGCTTCAGGAATGTGGAGTAGACGTAGCCTTGTGTCCCTAACAGTGACACACAGGGACAATTTGTCAGACTTGACTTCTTCACTTTTAAAGGGCTAGTTCACCCCAATTACAAAGCAGTATTAGTGGTAGATAAGCATGCACATAGTTCTACATTGTGTGGAGGTGAAAGCTAAATCTAAAAGATGTGCAACATTTGAGTGAATTTGCCAATATTGCTGTAAGTCCTGACATTTTCTTTCATAAATCACAAAACTGGCGAGGTGATAAACATGGGTTTAAAATGTGCAAGAGCATATTTCACATAACCGCTGCAGAGTATTTGCTTACACAATCTGAAATCCAGGTACAGTGAGCGACCTGAAGAGTGTGTAAATATGAGCCAAGCATATTCATAGTGTTGATATCAACAGAGGGATGAACAACAACTTCCTGGGAATGCTTGTAATCCCCAAGGAAACTACAAGACTGTGAAGAATGTACTTTATACCCAGAAACATACACACACTTTTTTTTTCTAGCGCTCATAAAAAAAGGACTTGTTATTCCAGAGTACAGAGAGAGAACGCAAGCAGCATCTCTCCATCCTTGTTTCTGAATACCCAAAGGGAACAGCTTTGTACTCTAAGTAACACTGCTTACAACGCACAGCGGTTTGTTCCAAACAAGACGTTGGGATCTCAGGTGCTTCTTGCGCGACATAGAGGGGAGAAAGAGACAAGCTCTGGAGTTGGCCCTGTTGTGAGGCAACCATCTCCAGAGGCAGGGGAAGAGGTACCAGCAACCATGACATCACAAGAGCCCCTGGGACTGATTCTTATGCGCTGACTTGTCGGAGTCAGAAAGTAAAGTTTAAAGTTTGTCTACAGAGCCTCAGTCATCTAATACATGCAGGTGTATTCACAGAGGAATGTGTTTTAAAGGGGACCTATACCGACCATGCCTGCAGATGATTTAGTGTGATAACTTAATTCACCTTGTGTGTCTTATTAACAATATATGCCACAAGCTACTTTTGCCTCAAGGGTCCTTGTCCTTATGCACACACACACACACACACACACACACACACACACACACACTTGCCTCCAGTATGAACCAGCCAGCGGCTGCTGCTGCCTAATGGATCTGTATCCTCCAGCAGGGCCACCAGCTCTCCCTCCAGCAGGCTGAGGTCCTGCTCCTGGCAGCCGTTACACTTTCTCTTGAGCTGGTATAGACGGCTCACTGGGTATTCAGCCAGCAGCAAGGCTCGCTGTTCTTCAGTTTGATGCTGCACCTCCACCGCCTGGAAGACCGCACGGTGAAAAGTGGTGTAAATACTGTACATGAAGTGGATATTGTGGGGTGGGCACCTGCTAATGCTGGTTATGGTTATGTTCAAAGGTATTCTAGGTAGATGAAAGATAATAAGCTCCTGGGGGTGGGAGTTTCAGATACACTCACATGTAAAGGTACAAACACTTGTACCATAAATATATACATATAGAGTATATATAGATGTGTAGGCATATGTGTGAACCTACACACATACTATAGATATTACAATTGTCTATGGCTATAGCCCCACCAGGCATTTATAGGCATCAGGCACCTATAAATTGCCATGTGCTCCAGATAATGGAAAAAAAATGGATGTGTTCTCCATATCCGCCTCTGTCTGACTTGTCATTGCTTGTTCATTGCTTGGAATTGGTTTAATTAGTTTTTAAAGCATCACAGGAATATGTGTCCCTTCAATTGTCACCTCAGGACAATGATGTTTACTCCACTGATAAGTGATCTAACTAGTGCAGATTGCATGCTAAAATTACACATAAATGTCTTTTAGATTTCGCCAACTTTCTCACCGTTGTTTTCTTGTCTCGTTGTCTCTCAAAGCTGACTTTGCGCTCCATCAGCTTCTGTGCATTATCTTTGACAAAAGACAGATTATTCAGCTCGTCCATGATGCTGTTCTGCACCTCAGCAATGTTTGACAGAGGTGCCTGGAAAAGCAAACAAAACAAAACAAAACAGAGTCTCAGTATCAAACAGACCCACAAATGAAATGTGACAAATAATGTGTGTTATGATCAGGATCCTCACTGGTAGCTGCTGGATGGATGGAGCACGGAGTAGTATCTTATCCATCAGCTCTCTGAGTAGGGCCACCAGATACACCACACAGTTGGTCAGAATAGTATAGGCAGCCATGTTGAACCTCTGCAGCTCCTCCACTAGCAGGGCATTGATAGCCTCATAGTCTCTCCTGGCAGGACCGGGCAGGTCCACCGAGACCAGTGAGGGAGCTGAGGAAGAGGTGCTGGCTGACGAGGATGAGGATGAAAAAGAGGAAGAGCGCTCCAGGCGACTGCAGTAATCCAGCAATTTGTCATAACGTTTCTGGATGAGCTTCTGCGGGGCCGTGAACATGCCCTGCAGGGAGGAGAGGGGGGCGAGGACCAAGCGCTCCACACTGTCTTTCTGGAGGAAGAAGTCAATGAGGTAGCATAAGATGAATATAGCGATTTACAGTGGTAGGCTGCATCTGTTCATTATGTATTCTCTACATGTAAACAGGTGCTTTTGGTCTATTTCTGTGGTTTTAAAAGATTTTTTTTGTAGTAGTAGTGTATGATGACATATCTTGTTTTTAGTATGCAGCGGCATCTCTATTTCAAAACATTTTTTCCCAAGTGTAGACAGTATACTTTGCATTAACATTAACCTTGAATATATAACAACAAGAGTGCTGCCAGAGCTTAATTTGCATGCAGACAAAACAAAGCTACTGATGTTGTTCAGCTTACAATATGAGTAAAGTGCATGGAATGGGCAGTACTACATGGAGGAAAAGATTTGTCCATTTGGTGAAAATGCTCAGCTTCTGATGAAAGCATCTATCAGTTACAGCTGTCAGGTTTTGATTGTAGCAGACACAATGGCGCCCTTTCATACAATACAAGTCTGTTGCTTTTTCTTTACATGCGCTTGTGACTACAGTTATTTTGTAAAGGTCATTACAGACTTTGCTTGGGGCAGTGCTGAGCTGCCGCAGTGAAGAGCTGCTACACAAAGAGTCTTATTCAAAGGTGCAGTTATATCAGAATTGGCAACAGCACGATCCACAGAGAGAACTGAGCAGGGACAGGGAAGGTGGCAGAGTAACTGCAGGATCTACTGGAAAAGTTAGAGGCACAGAGGAGAAGATTTAATAAAATGGACAGCAGACAGGCACCTATGGGCAAAGAGAGAGATGAGTCACAGTTGGTGGGTGAAAGAAAGGTCATGTGGGGACAAGGACAGAACAGATACAGAGCATTCGCAGAAGGAGAGGAAAGAGGACGAAAAGCTGGATTGTTCCAATTGTGAATTACAACAAAAACCACACTTACAAAGTGCTTATAGGGGTCAGTGCCATAATTGTGCAATGAGCCGTTTATGCCATTTTTGTTTGGCTCCTTAACAATGTTCTCCATGTCCTGGACACTCTGGACAGCTACAGACACCATCTCCTGCAGAATATAAAATAATGAAGAAATATCATTGAAGCAGCCTCCATTTTGCTGTGGTACAGTAAATAATTTGCTTATATACACCTACAGTACCTGTGTGTACTGCAGGTAACAGTAAACGTTCTTGACCAGCTGCCTCACAGCCTTCTCCATACTCCTGAACAGTTTCTCCTCTCGATCAAATACTTCATCTCTAACCTGTAATAAAACAAACAAAAAATGTATCTTAAATACTGGTTAAATGTCAATTATGTTTTTCTCTAAATGCTACGTAAAAGCTAAAATTTCTGATGTTATTTTAACTTTTAAGCCCAGACATACTATCTTATCTTTTGCCACTCAATTGCAATTACAGTGACTGTGGAGGGAACCATGAACACAACACACTTTCTTTACCTGTGGTTCAACTCCAGTGAGGATCTTGAGGTAACCAGCAAACCTGTCGCCTTTCTTACGGATTGAATGGATGTTAAACTTGTGCAGTTTGCCCCTCAGTGTGCCTTCATCTTCCAACCTCTTATACTTCATAACTGAGAATAGATGAAAATAGAGGGCAAAATTTGAAAAATTGTAAAATAAGGTCAGGACGGCAGATGTTTTAGCAGTACAAAAATAATTCATTAAAAACAACATCTCACCTATATCCTTGCGCCTCTTGAACTCATTGATGTTCACATTTATGATCTTGGCTGTGGTGAGCGCCTCCTGCAGTGGCCGATAGTCAGGATGGTCTTCAGGTGTTGCCCGCCACAGCTCCCCAAGCAACAACGGATACTTCATGACCCTCTGGACAGGTTTTATGATCAGTGAACCCATGTCCAGTAAGTTAGGTTTCCCTCTGTGTAAATAAGCACATTATATAGTAAACAATGATCTGCATGAACTTCTATGACGTACAGAGCAGTGATTCAGGAAAGAAAATATAAAAACTTTTAAATGTAGGGAACCTACTCTTGGTCGTAGATCCTCCTGTAATTATAAAGAAAAGGAAATACAGTTCCCATTAAAGATCACCAGTAAATCCTAACATTGAGAATATCAGAGAAGTTAGATTTCAAAAAAGGAAATAGGAGGAAGTGACATGACTTACTTCAGCGCTAATACACATGTGGTGAAATGCTGCTTTATCTCTTCTTCTTTTTCATAGGATTTGAGGGACATGTTGGCGTCATCATGGTGGTAACAGTAAATCTTATACACATCTTCTAAAGCTGCCTTCGCCTGGATGAATACATCTCCTACAAACACAGTCAAAAAAGGGGACATGAGATCTTTGGTCCGAAATTATCCAGAGCAACAAAAGTCAACATTAAATTAAATAGGAGAAGAATCAAAACAGCATTACCTATGACAACTGCCTCTGGGTCGGGGTCAGCCATGGCCTCGTGCAGTCTGTGAAGCAGTGCTGCTGACACCTCACACACTGTTTCCATGTTGGTGAATAGTCGATCAGTATCAACAACCTAACATAATAGAGCACAGAAAAAAAAGGGTTGAGCCACTCTTTCCAAATGAAATGAAAAAAAAAATACTCAAACTTCATAACACATTTTATGTCCAAATGTCAAATAACTCAGTAATCATTTTGCTTTAAAAAATAAGCTGTGGCTATTATTAAATAACCTTTGAGGTCACACTTCATTGGATATTTCAGCATTGTTGTTACACCTATGTGTTTTAGTAAAATACCCCAAAAGTTTGATTCAATTATCATGATTTCCTGAAAATGATGTATAGAGATTGTGAACTACCGTAAATAGGGTGAACCAAGTTACAGGTTAAGGTAGTTATATCGTAAAGTTGGATGGTAAATTAATTCAAAAATGTATTTTCAGTTGGTGGGAGTATTAATGTTGAAGTTCACTCATTTGTGTCGGATATGTCTACCTGCATCTGCCGTAAAGGCTGGACCACCTCTCTGATGCACAGCTCCAGGTCTGTGAGGAAGTCCTTTTCAGTCTGTACAAGCTCGTGGATGACCTTTGCCCTGCGCTTCATCTTCCTCAAGCGTACCTCCTCTGGGTCAATGGCTGGAGAGGTGGGTGTGGACAGGTCAGGCGGTGTCATTTTCTCTGAGAGGAATAAAATGGCATCATAACATTAATATTACTATTGTAAAAAAAAAAAAAAAAAAAAAGCAGGTGTTTTTTTTTTTTTATCTGTCTGTAAAGAGGTGCATTCTCGTGTAGCAGGCTTAACAAGTTCATCAGATGTCAAACAAGGTCATGCAGCGCTAATGATATTATGTGAATGCACCAAACTACATTTTGGTATAAATGTGTAAATTTAAAGAAACTTTTATGTTTTTGCCAGTGTTTCATGCTATTTGCAGCTCAGATGGTGGTAAACACCCTGGCCCCGTGGGCTGTGTCTACTTAGAAAAAGCATATATCTCTTCTAACACATCCGCCTGACGCCTGAGCAGCCATCAGTATTTCACGGTGATCTAATTATTTTGACTCAAACGCCAAAAGGCCTCACTTAACATGCCAGTCAGGCTCACTCACTGCTCTTTTTTTTTTATTGCTCTGCTTCCTAATCAGTCTGTGGCTGCTCTGTGCTTTGCATGGCAGGCAGGACTGTCTGTTCAGGGAAGAGGGATGCTTCCTCGCTGCCTAATCGACACCATGCACCACTTCCTCCTCTTGAGGGGGGGGGGGCGGACAGAGAGAGAGAGAGAGAAAGCGAGGGGGTGGAGGAAGGGTGACAGAAGGCTGCGAGGCCTGTGTCAGGTTACAGAGCAAATCGTGCCGCTGATGTAATGCTACGGCGTGCTCAGGCATTCCATCTGCTCAGACTGAGAGTGTTTATGCTAGTGTGTGTGTGTGTTGGGGGGGGTTAGAGATAAACACACACCTACATATACATATTCACTCTGATTCACACTATTGCACAGAGAATATATAGTATATACACACACACACACACACACACACACACACACACACACACACACACACACACACACACACACAGTAATGCATGCATGTGCAAGTCCATATGAAATTCATCTCATTCTTGTACACACTATTAGTAACATTCTCTAGACTTTCTTTACACTTTGCTTGGCTGCACCCACCGCCCCAGTTTCACAACAGTACTACACACATTAACTGTCTGGGTTATGATTAACCCACGTATACCTGCACTGTCGATGAAAAACTAATGTGTTTTTTTTTTATCATTTCAGTCTTTTGTTTTCACAGCAATAGAAATACAACAAGTGGTAAATTGCAGATACAGTAATTGAAAGGTACAGTTACTTTGGCTGAGGTTGAGTAGAACAGGCTATCAGAGGTCAGATCACATTCTGATGACAGTTACAGCTAACTTTTTTTTTCTGATACATATTGCTAAAACTTCTTCGCCACTTTTGTTTTTAATTCTATGAGTTTGATTGTCGTAAGACTATCTAGCTGTGCGGCTATTTTTAATCATTATTAATAAATGTGTGTCTTATAGAACCACTTCTACTTTTTCAATGAAATATTACTCACTTACCTATGTAAAAAAAAAAAAAAAAAAAAAAAATCAAATTCGTGTTTCAACAGTATCATCAAGTGTCATATGTCTACATGGGCTTTCAGAGTGAAAAGAGACCCCAGAATGTCTGAAAACCTCCACCCGTGAGAATAAATCCCCTTAATGATAAATCAGTTGAGGTATCTTGATTGCATACTGGATGGAAATGTAGTCTATTTTTAATTTAGTTTCAGCACATTCACTTTTTTACTCCAGCATTTTCTTGACACAAAACAAAGCGTTTGTGTCAATGTCATACAGATTCTTTTAAAAGCACTTCACAATCTTTGTGAAATCTGTCCCATTCAAAAGTGGCCTTTAAGAAATTCTTCTGCTTTGACATGTTCACAGTGTCAGAAATAAAAAATAAAATGTACTCTAACCAACCACGACTCAGCAGCAGATCTCATAACTCTGCTGACTTATCCTTTTGCCATGCAGCATTATGTTTGGTGAGCTATAGTTGCCGGCACAGGAGTTCCCATGAAAGTGGATACAGGGCTTTTCAGTGTTGAGCCCATTGAAAAGGATCCAACAGACAGACAGAGCAGAATAGAGGGCATGGTGTATCATGTATCGTCAGTAAGAAGAATGACATGTTAGACTGCCACACAGCAAAGTGCACAACTGGGTTTTATCCATGAGAAAACTGAGGATATATTTTAGAAGCCTGAAGATATATCAAAAATATTCACTAGGGGGGAAGTTATTAGGCCTGTAACCAGATATCAGATACACTGTTTATCAATACGGGCTCATTGACTTGCATTAATTCCCTGAAGACTTACTCAAATCTTAACCATTGCTACTACTTCTACTTCTAATTCTAACCTTAACCTAATCCTAACCTTTCTCTAACTATAACCTGAACCTATTTGTTCCTTAATTGTGTCATGGGTCTTACTCTCTGTCCTCATAAGGAAGACATGGCCCAAAAATGTCACTGTGTAAACAGGAGTAATACCTGGGCCACACACACACACACACAAACTAAAAGTCAATCCTCAAACAGTACCAACCCACAACAAAGTAACCTGTTCCATGCACATTTAGTCGATAAATACAAAGGAGTATATGATTTATTAACTGTCCCTCTGTAGGAGTGTTGTGTTGGTGAACCATTGCCAGAACTCTTTAGTTATATTACTGTAAATTATTAGACATACTGATATGACGTTGCCATAGGTGAGTGGCTCGACCAACCTGTCCGACAAGCACATGACTGGCTGACTGTGGAAGAGCGGCTCACATGTTTCCTCTTTCAGTGAAGTCATCGTTCTGTCAATATTTGCAATGGTAATACCACTGTAAATATGTCAGCTGTGAGGCTACTCACACCGTCTTCAGATCAGGACTGCAATGGCAATTATTTCTTTTAGATTACAGTAATGATCAATATGGCAGTTATTTTCTCGTCAGAATTTGTTATATAGAATTTTTAAATAGTTAGACGTCCATCAGAATTTACCTGAACAGATAGGTAGATTCCATCTATACTTAGTGTTAAATGCATTGATCACCTACAGAACATACACATTTTCACTCGGGAATATTACAGTAATTTAAAAAAAAAATGTTTAAACTATTTTTTAAATAGTTATTTTTTAGGGTAAAAAAGTAAGCTACCAAATATTTTTTGAAACTTTGTTGTTGAGATGAAATAAAGAGAACTTTATTTTCTCAGTGGGTGCAGGAGCCAGATCAGTGAATTAAGAGTGGGAAAATAAAAAACACACTCATGCCTGAAACTGTCTTTTACAGCTGCAGACTTTTGCTACAGGCCACTTGGGCACCATCACTGGAGTCATGGTTGAGCGCTTTGCTTATTATGGACACTTTGACAGAGTGAAGGGAGAGACACTCACTTTCATTTGGCCTCTGCATACAGATTTTTCAAATCAGTACAGAGGTTAGAAGTAATCAAATATGAGACATTTAGTTGGGCATTTAGCCCTTTTTAAGTGAAGTCATCATTCTGTCAATATTTGCTATGGTAATAGCACTGTAAATATCAGCTTGTCAGGTGTGATGCTGAGGTCAGAGATGGAGGTTGATTGGTTTACTGAAAACAATCCCGTGTTGTGTGTTATTCTTTTCTTTTCTTTTCTTTTTGACTCCCCCGTCTGCCATGATGCAGGCTGTTTGAGAAAACAAAAAAGCTGAAGAGACGAAGAGAGTCCCTTTCTTCAGGTAATCTGGGCAGCTGCTGATAGGGCAAGTGTGAGTGAAAGCTCCTGTATCTTATCAATGCGACACCAAGTAAGAAGTAGGGAAGTAGTGCTTTGCTTTTTTTGAACAAGGTGACATGAGTCATTTGGCATTTGTATTGTTCACAGAAAAGGAAACCCAGGAACAAGTGGCACAGGAACACCTACATACTTTGGCTAATCTTTTATAGGCTACTAGCAAACCCCCCCCAGTCTGCCATTTTGCCTGAAGTGCAGCATTCCCAGTCACTGACAGCACTCTAAGGACAGGTGAAGCCAGTTTCTCCGCAATGTGGATACGCATAAAAAGGCTGTGTCAGCTGTTGTGATGAGGCAACATAAAACTGCATCAGTGAATTTAACCTTTTTTCTTTTGTCCAACTAGCCAGTCACTCCACATCTGTTCTGGTAATTACAGTACTAGTAAGCTCTAGTCAATGTAAGACCAAATGCCTGAAATGTCAAGAACACCTGAGGTGAAACTTTTTAACAAATAAGTGTAAGTAAGTAAATATATAACATCCTTCACATCTCTGGTGTCAAGATCTTGTTTACGAGCTGGTCTGGAACAGCTCTCAGGCCACTCCTCTGTGCCTGAGTTTGGAGCACAGTTTGCATATGTGGCTTCATCCCTCTGGGAGTATCTCCTGCTCAACACATAGTAACACAACAGGTGCCCAGTATCCAGAGCTGTAGAGCAGTGCATGTGTGTGTGTCGAATGTTTGCCCAAAGGCCATAAAAGCTGTTACATACATGTTATAGTCCATCCGCAGTGGACATGTTTGTCTAAAAGTTCCCCATACACAGTGTGTCACAAACAAGTTTGCAGTGTAAAGAGTTGTGAGTGATGGCTCACGTGCATGTAGACTGTTGCCATAGCTTTGACCCCAGGGGAGGTCATTAGCTGATGTACCTTTAAGTTTAGCGCTGTACTCCGTCTTGTCAGACTGGCTCCTCCTCACCAGTGTCCCCAGGTTAATGTCACCTTTGGCCGTGTCATCAGATACAATAGTGTCCGTCTTTCTCCTCTCCAGGTAACGCAGAAACACAGGCCGGTTCCTCCTTTTTATTACTTTCTCCTTCTCTTTTTCCTTCTCCTTCTCACCTCCGCTGGCCTCCTTGGGATCCATGGTAGGGCCGACAGCCACCTTGCGCTTTCAGACCAAAGTAGGAGAAAAGAAAGGGAAGAGAAAGAGGGGTAGGAAAAGGGAGAGAAACAGAGAGAGAAAGAGCCTGGGAAGTGCAACAGGTGTACTGTTCTCTATGCACTGACTGCTGCCTGCTCTGCACAGGTAATGTAGCTCCTCCCTGTGTCTACCTGTCATGAGAGCTGTGTGGCCACACCTCTCTGCTGCTGTGCTATGTTTCTCCCTTTAGATCATTTTTTCCCTCTGGACAGAGAAAGTACATCTCATCACTTTCCCTCAAAGCTTTGTAGGCACAGCGATGGCCACCAGCTATTTTTGATTTTGTGCTTAATAAAACTAAATGTCCTCAAAGTAAAATTAATGTGATATTTCACAGAGACACTCGCAGTGGCGACAGGGAAGTATTTATGTAAATGTCTTAGGTGCTACAAATCACAATACAGAGTGTTCTATTCATGTAGTATTTAAAAAGTGGATACCCAAATCAGATGATTTATAATGTAGTACTGAGCTGTAGGGAAAGAGATAACCACCTTAGCTTTAGGTAGCCGGCTAATATCAAATACAGTAAATGTGTTTATCTATCACAGTAAATGGATTCACCAAGTCTTTAAAATGTGTATAATGAATAGATAAAAACCTTATACATATATTTCCACATCAGAACATGCACATCCATTATGGTGATACCCTGATAATGTTTCAATTCTGGGTCATAAACTCACATGTGGCCGTGTTTTAGCTTTTGTTTCCTCTTATCAGGAAAAACCTTAGAAATTGACACTCAATGTGATGTGAGATCTAGTTAGACAGGAACTTCATCGACACGCTTGGTGCCACAATTACTTCTGGTCACAGCAACCAGATACTATGAGTTGTCGCCATAACAATGAATGGATGCATTTCCTCTCCATTGAGACAGGTAATAAGGGCTTCCAATGTGGTTTCAGATCACTGTGCGGTGTGCTCATAGGACACCTGTTTAACTTCTATCTGACTAGATACACAAATATGGCTCCCAACAGTACAGTATATGTCAGCTGGGCATCACGCAAAATGTATCTCACATTACTTTATCAGTATCATCATCATCATCATTACCATCATCTAATTGTACATTCATAATAAATAAAACCTCAGAATTGACCTATTCATTTCAAACAAGAAAAGTTAAAGTGGACGAAAACATAACATGTATGTGTGTGAGCAGTATTGTGTAACCAAGTGGACTTGGTTAAACAAATACTGAATAATCACATACTCTGTACAAACATGCAAGTCAGTAAACAGTGTTATCTCCTGTGAGCCGACAGGGTGGCAGTATTAATTGTTTTGGCCTGAGGAAGCTTGTGTGACAATATGTCAGTCAGGGTGTGGTTCTTGACCTGCTCATAGACAGAGTTTCCCTGAAGTGTAGTGAATTTGCACCCAAGAAAAAAATGTTAGGCACCAACACAAGTTAATGAACCTCTACTGACCACAGAGAAAAGTATCAGGAAAAACAGAAGAAGCAGTATAATCATACACCGTTTGATAAATGATTGTCTTCTATAGAATGTTTTCAACCAACAATAAAAAAAGTTAATAAGATTTTAAAAGTAAGAAATGCTATCAGCATGTATTTTGCTTTTTTATTGAGACAAAATAAAAAAAGAGATAGTATAGGCTATACTTTTGGAGGGAAAGATGCAGGCGGGATCAATGAATAGGATGAGGGAAAATAAAAACACACCTATCCCTTAAAGCCATAAACTTTTACTGCTGGTCACTTGAGCATGAAATTTTTTCTTGTCCTCTAGGCTAGCTACTAGCTTCAGTGAGACCGGTCAAAACTGCACTGGTAGTGGAGACACGCAATGAATGGGATTTTGGACAGAAACATTAAAACCTTAAGGCAACAGTATCAAAGGCAAGCGTGCAGTTTAAGGTTTTAATAAACCTACCTTTTTATAGCTGCTGATGTAGGCTATGTGTCATTTGTTTAAATAGAGGCCAACAAAAACACATCAAAGTCGCTGGGGTGTGTGTGTTTGTTTATGGCACAATAGATACGGACTTTGATCCTGTGATGTATTGTTGAGATTATTGCCATCGAATCCATTAAGGCTGTAAAAAAGTAAGCAAGCAAAAGTGACTTTTATGGAAGGTCTCAAGATGGACGACAAAGGTGCTCAGTTCTTCATTCACAGTGGAAAACTACTCATGTGTTTATAGTAGGCTATCTGTCTTACATGTGTTTTAGCCTTTTCTTTTTCTTTTTAAAGGGTCACAAGAAAGTAGTGCATATCATATCTTTGTTTCAATAGTAGGATTGAAAATACATTGCCACAATTTTCACTTGTTTACTGAAAAGGAAAGGAAAGGGTGGGAGGGGTCATTCAGTGATAGTCATAAGATCATTGGGACAGCACTGCCTACACTGGAGGACATCAATAACACCAGAGTTCTCAGGAGGGCTCACAAAATCATAAAAGACATCACCCACCCACAACACAAACTGTTCGAGCTCCTGCCATCCGGGAAAAGATACAGGAGCCTAGCAGCCAGAACAACCAGGCTGAAGGACAGCTTTTTCCCCCAAGCTGTCAGACTCCTGAACAAAACCCTCCCACTGCCCCTGCCCCCTACCTCTGCAGATTGCCCTATGCCACTTTAGCTGCATTTGCATTTTATTGTTTTACATTATCTATTTATAACTGCTCTTGCACTATTTATTTATCCATTGTTGTTATTTTAATTAGTGTTGTTGTTATTATTACTTTTTTTTTTTTTTTTATAATGTTGCCGGAGGTATTATCATGGAGTAAGAATTTCATTGTACTGTGTGACGCTGTCTTCAGTATATATGACAATAAAGATTTACACTGACTCAAATGAGGCTAGATGGCAGTAAAATGAAGAGTGCACATAGTAAGTAGACCATATGACCATCTTCAAGTTAGCATAGGAAAAACAACGTGACTTCCGGTTGTATCGATTGTGTTATCAAAATAAAAGTACGATATTAATACCCTGTAAAAAGCTAAGTAGGCTGTTCAGGTCTACTATAGTGGCATAGCCTAACAAAATCTGTTGCTTTTGCTACAAAAGGTTATGGAAAAAATATGGATGGAATAAAAATATGAATGTTTTGAGACAACCTGTTTTAGCTCGGTATCATTTATCGTTGGCTTTTATTTGGAAATTCACTCAACCGGAAACCCAGTTTCAATAAGGCGGACTTAACGCTTGGGATCTGGCTGCGGCGGAGGTGGAGGACGGGAAGTAGGAACCGAGGAGAGGAAGAAGTGTGTGTGTGTGTATAATGAGACCTCTGCTGCTGCTGCGCTTTTCGGCTGGCCGCCTGGTGACTGTTTTCGGCCCATTTTCTGCCTCTCGAAACAAACTCGTCACACAAGCAGCAGCTGCTCCTCATCTTTATTACTTGAGAAAAACGATGCACTATCAAACGGAGGAGAGAGGACGCCCCAATTCCACTGACTACCGGATTTATTTTAGTAAGTCAATCACCGTCAGTGTGGTAGAAGTCATTTACTGTAGCCTATAACCCCGTGCATGTCATGGTATAACGGTGTAGCACCTATGTGTAGCACTGAGATCCAGTGTCCCGACAGGTAGGCTAACCCCTGGCTCCACCTCAAGGTAAACGCTTGACCTTTGTCCATGTGCAGGGTTTTTCTTGGTGTGTTCGTACCAGAGGTCGGTTTCCAGTATGTTAAAGTAGCCTACTTCATAAGCAAAAAGGGAGAAAAGGTGTTATTTTCACGTTGTTTTACTTCCTGTTTTGTGGTCACGTGGACACTGTCGGGACACACACACACACACACAAGCACACGCCCCTATAAAACCGTAGACATAAAACAGGCCAGATAAAGTTATTGAATTGCAAAGATTGCAGATAAAATAATTGAATTAAACTTTTATAAATGTCCAGGGGCTGAATGATTCGTGTGTCAATTGCTGTTTTTTTTTTTTTTTTTTAAAGCTACTTGTTATTGTGTGTGAGGTGAAAAGCTTTTCTTCCCACTGGGCAAAAACTGTAACAAGGTGAAAATACTTCACCAAAATAGTTTCACAGCTTGCATCCCTTATCTATCAATGGCAAAGGAGTTTTCGTAAAAGATGCTGCAGAGGTGCTCAAGACTAGATCCTGAAATGACTAGAGATAAAGAAATTTATGATATTTGTGGTATGATCTCAGTCTCCCAGTCTTTTGTTTATTTACTGTTTTCTTTCTTTGTAGAAACCACTGAAGGGAAATACGTTTCACCTTTCCATGACATTCCACTTATAGCAGACACGGAAGAGGTAAGTCTTCTGATAGTGGAAGTAGCCGTTTAAGTGTCCTAATAAGTGCAGCAGAAAATCCAAAACTGTATGGTCAAACTTGCGGACATTTTTAACGTTTTTTTCTTTCTCTCTCTCTCGATAGGACAATGGTGTGCCAGCCAAAAAACCTAAGAACAATGAAAACGAGGTACTGTCAAATTTGATGTTTTATTTCACTTTTTCATTCACAATGAAACTGTAGGCTATATAGCTCTCTACTTTATTTTCAGGTGCTCTATAATATGGTTGTGGAGGTACCTCGATGGTCAAATGCTAAAATGGAGGTAAGCATAGACTTAGCACACTATGGATGCACTGTCCAATTCTTATAATAAATAATCTGATTATTATATTTCTGCCACACTGCTTCTACCACTATTTCTACTACCTCAGTAAAGGATGACTCGCATTGAATTCACATTTCTAGTTTTAGTGTGGCTTATAGATTATTTAGCATAGTGGTCTGATGCTATGTTAGCTAGTATGTTAGTGAAAAAAGAGGGAGCCTGAGGCCTGCTAGCAAGAATCAGCAAACATTTTGAGTGTTGAAAATATGCACAGAAACTCAAAATTCATAGACATATGGACACTTATGTAATAGTACATAAATAACCTGGGTGAAGATTGTTAGTCGGAAAGAGCAGGAAAACTCTCTGCTGAATTGTCTTAAAGGGATAGTTCAACAGTTTTGCAAATTGGCCCATTGCCATAATCCCATAGTGTTAGGAGTAGGTTCGTTACCTTTAATTGTGGATGCATGTTGTTTTTAGAATAGGCTAAATAGCTTGCACCGACAATTAAAGGTAATGAACCTACTCCTAAATCTATAGCGATTATGGCAGTGTTGAACTATGCCTTTAACATAACAAGATTTCTGCCCTTAGAGCACAATATCCAAACTCAGTTTTTCTCCTTCCGCCTCGGTCGGTCTCCGAACCCTGACCCCTGGTCCGAACAGTCTGAGGAGGCTCAGGCCTGATTGCCAATTTCTCACACCTGTGAAGCTTTTGCACTCTGCGGCTCCAGATGTGAGGGAGGGAGGGAGAGAGAGAGAGAGAGAGATGTTACTGCGGAGCATTTGCTTACACTTATGTTATCGCTTTACCTCCTAGATTGCAACAAAGGAACCACTGAATCCGATTAAACAAGACGTAAAGAAAGGGAAGCTTCGATATGTTGCCAACATATTTCCCCATAAAGGTTACATCTGGAACTATGGCGCACTCCCTCAGGTGAGGAAACTGAGTCCAGGTGACATTAAGCTGTCAGTGTTTGTGGTTATTTCTATCATCACAACTTTGTGTTGATTTCCAATCTTGATCACAACTGACAAATAACAATGTGGCAATTTAAATGCCATGAAATTAATTAGGTGCTCTCCAGTTTCATCATTCATGCTCAACGTTTTGTCTTGTTGTTTAAGCTTATGAGTGTATTGAGTAACAACATTTTTATTCAGTCACTCAGTTGTCAATTTCAATGCTTTTTTTTTGAGAAATGTATTTATTTTTGAACTGTTTGAACTGCAAAAGACATGGGAGGACCCAAATCATATGGATGCAGAAACCAAGTGTTGCGGCGATAATGATCCCATTGATGTTTGTGACATTGGCACTCAGGTAAGATTGCTTTTTATCATTTTGAGGTGTTTTTTGAATGTATTTTTCAAAGATAATTTTTGGTATAGTGTCATCAATTGATCAACTATTAATTGGTACTTTGTTGGCTTGCCCAGGTGTGCTCTCCAGGTCAGTTAATCCAAGTGAAAGTGCTCGGCATTTTGGCCATGATTGATGAAGGAGAAATGGACTGGAAGGTCATTGCCATCAATACAAAGGACCCAGATGCCAAAAACCTAAATAGTGGGTGTGATCATATCAACAATCATCATTTCGGAACTACCTTTCACTGATCTATGTTCTGCCCTTAAGATATTTTGTCCGGCAGACATGGCATGATCATGAGTCAAGGAAAGTTTAATTATATGTAGAACTTGCATACCAAGACAATTAAGTACGAAGGTAAAGGTTCATATAACAGGGTATCCGCGGGGTCTTAAAAAGTCTAAAAAAGTCTAAAATTTGAAAATCTAAATTTTAGGCCTTAAAATGTCTTAAATTTGTTGAATTATTGTGTTCAAGTCTTAAATAATTTTAGACAGGTCTTAAATTTTCTTTTGCCCACCATGGGCGAGCATGGGCGAGCATTTTTAAATAAAAAGATGTACCGTAATTTCCGGACTATACGCCGCTACTTTTTTCTCATGCTTTGAACCCTGCGGCCTGTACAACGATACGGCTAATTTATAGATTTTTACTGGCTAACGGCCTCCGGGAGGCGCTCTAGCTGGAAGCGCTAGTGAGACAGACATGTGGGGAAGGATTATGCGCCGAAGAAGACACTAATTTTGCGTTTTGGTGCAGTGTTTTATTTTCTAACCAGTCATGTTACTGTCTGTTGGTGCTGTGTTGATGCCGTGTTGGTGCCTCCGGAATAATTGTGATGGTTTTGCGCTACATGACTTGTTACGAGTGAGAACGGAGGCTCTCTGTCTTCACCTGGCGTCTCACGGCTGAAAACCTGGTCGCTGGTGTCCCAGCTCTCGTCTCTGCTGCACCGCAACACAAACGCGCTCCGTAACCCATAATCTTTTGTTCATGACGGTACTACACAAACACACACGCGTATGTTATGTAACGTTATCCACCGCTCCATTTATTGATTTTTCGCCGGCTTCGTTGTCAACAAATGCACATGGCTAGGAGCGTAACCAAAACAGCGGAAAAGCGAGCGGACTTGTATAGTTCCACACATCTTCCGTGTACTGTCTTTCTGTGTCTCATGTTACAACATGAAAAACCTGCGGCTTATATTCAGGTGCGGCCTATATATGTACAAAATCTATTTACTTTTAAAATTTAGCTGGTGCGCTTAATAGTCCGGAATTTACGGTAGTTCACATTTATTCAAGCATTATTTAATACCATAATATATAGGGCTGACCAAAAGCCAATTTATTTACTTCATGTGTCAAATATTGTGCTGGTCATAATACAGAACAGGTTGTGGCTCGTGTCTGTTGATCAAAGAAGTTGAAATATTTCCATGTTTGTCTATTCTGGGTCACATTTAGAAGTCATCACATTTCAGGCCAAAGGGGAAGTGTTGGTGTTTTTACTGTTCTCCAATGTAAAAAGGGGTCACGTGTGACCCTTAACATTATTCAAGGCTTAAAGCCATCTGCCTGCTGGTTGCCAGTGAATTAAATAAATAATGTGTTACATAAACATTTTTAATTTCACTCCCCAATTTCTTTTTGTGCCCCCAAATAGTTTACTTTAGATGCTCCTGCGACACTTCATTGTGCTTTATTGAATGTATTTTTTTCAACTACAAACAAGCCTAACACGCAACTTATATATTGCAATCAATTTCTAGTTTTGTGACTCCGCATTTCTTTTGTACGTTTTTTATTTGTCATGATAGGTCTTAAATTTCATCCATAATGGTCTTAAAAAGGTCTTAAAAAGTCTTAAATTTGAGCTGGTGAAACCTGCAGAGACCCTGTATAAAGTAATGCATAGTTTCCACAACTCTGTGTGGTTCAATAATTGAATTTGGAAAAATATATTTATAGATCCAACACAGAAGCCCTTTGAGATTGTTGGCAGCCCTGACAGTAACTTCAGTCCAACAGCCTGTGGATATTTTATTGTCAACATAGTTTTATTTACATCAAACCTTTCTCTCCAAAACTTATGGTGTGTATTAGCCTCACACCTAATTTGCATTGTTTACATCAGCTGCAACCTTGTCCCTGCATTGCCATAATTGAGCAGCGCTAACCTTTTGATCAAGTAAAAATGTTCTAACATAAAATAAGATAATCCATTTATCAGTCCTACAATGGGGACATTTTCAGTGTCCGAGTAGAGCTAGAGTATCAGGAAAATGAAAAATGAGAGACAGACATAGATACAAAATAATTAAGATAAATGACAGACTCTTGGTAACCTGCTTTGTCCTATTGTAATCACTAAATATTTTCTGTTTTCACCTTGTACCAAGTATAAATGGAGTACCGATTCATATCTAATTCACACCAAACAAATATTTGTCCCTCCATCCTTATTCTATTGAATTCTTTTGTTTCCTCAGACATAGAGGATGTCCGCAAGAGTCGACCTGGTCATTTAGAGGCCACTGTCGACTGGTTTAGGAAATATAAGGTGCCTGATGGAAAGCCTGAGAACCAATTTGGATTCGATGGACAATTCAAAGACAAGGTACTGAGACCTTTGTAACACTAGATACACAGATAAGCCATGGCAGTTGGTATAGGAGGGATTGCAGTCCAGTGTGGTTTTAGTGGTTAGAAGTGAATTGCTTGAAATGGATTGCTCTCTAAGAAATCTAAATGGGGTCCTCTCCTGATGTTCTTGTTCCTTTCTTATAGGACTTTGCAATTGAGATCATTAAGTCCACCCATGAGCACTGGAGGGCACTAGTGCAAAAGCAAACAAATAGTGGAGGCATTGAATGGTAAGTTAGTAGACGTAAAGCACCTGCAGTGTGTAGTGTGCATATAACATTGTCAAGGTCATGAACAGTAGTAACATTTTTTTCTTTATTTTTGACAATTCCTCTGCTTAGCAAAAATATCTCCTGCCGTGAGAGCCCTTTGAAATGCAGTGCAGATGAGGCCAGAGATGTGGTCCAGTCGGTGAGAACTTCCACAGACTGTTGATGCTAGCAAACACAACAAGATATAAAACTGTGCAGGGGTTAGGTTTGGTAATTTTCACATGTATTTTGTGACTCCACAGGCCCCAGCATTCGGCAGCCCGCATCCTGTGTCTCCAGAGGGTAAGTAAAAGACTTGCACTGAATTTGTTTTATTTGAGGTGTCTTGGGGCTCAGTGCTTATATTTTAATGTCATTTTTTTCTTGTACAGTGGACAAATGGCATTTTCTCTGAAACTTCAAGGATGATACGGAAATGGACAAAAATATTTTACATACTACAATGCTGCATTTCTTGTATACAATTGGGTTTATTTTTGGTAAGGACTCAAATCTCAGCCATACAAAGTGCCATCTATATTTTCCATCCAGGAATTTGTTAAAAGAGAAAAAAGAATAAAAGGATTCAGCCCAATATTGGCATAATGAGCCAGTAAACATTGAGACTAACCATACAACGGTCCTCTTTATATTACATTGTAATTGTTTTATATATGTATTGAAGTGTTTTTATCTAGTTCCAGTCTTTCACATTAGGACTGTGTTCTAATTTGCCTTTAAAACATAATCAGTTTGAATTTGCAACCACACACACAGATCATTTGTAACAATTAAACAATTTCTTCTTGTTTGGATAAATAATAAAATGAAGGTGTGAACATTACAACATGTCTTGTTTTATCCATAGTAACCAATTCTAAAAGCTTCAACATGTGGACAATGACACAAAGAATTTAGATATTAGTATTAACTTGGAGTAACAAATCAGATTGCTTTAAATAAATATAAATTTTATTAGAAAAACACCCACATCTCAGCAATATCAGGAATGATATAATAAACAGCTTTCAAATAAACTGCATTCAGTACATTACAATACTTACAGTATTAATACCCATCCTTAATTCCATTTTTTTGTAGCATACCAAACTTCAGGAGAACTAGGAAAGCCTTAAAAAATAAAATGACAGGCAAAAAGTTGCACATTTTTTTTATACCTTTAGTGTCCAACTGCAAAAAAACCAAGTGTGTATCAACTGCTAGCTTAACCTTTGAGCTGAGCACGTGTAGTGCACTAGTTAAGCCCAGAAAGTCATTCAAGTAATGTTGACTCACTCAGAAACACTCTGAAGCATCTTCAAGTATGGCTATGCTTGTAACCCGCTATATCTTAGACACCTCGGCTTTCTCAACCACAACCTGCTACTGTAGCTGGGTCCTGTACAATGAAATTCAACATTTTTTATGTAGATTTATTTTACAAAATTGGAACAGTTAAAAAAAACTAGACCTTCTAATGTCTGAGCTAACAGGATACTATGACTGTAAACATTGCTGTGACAGTGAGTGTAGTATTTACAAAGACTTCCTGGATAATCTAACCATGATCATTCTCTCAACCTGAAACGGGTAAAATGGGTATTTTAAGATATGATGAGGATTGCTGATAGAGGAGCTGTGGGTCAGTTTGACAGAAGAAGAACATACATCAAAGAATGAATTGTATTCCTGCAATACCAATTCTTGGTATGTACAATGTGACATAATTTATTATTTTTTTAAACACATTTACAATCTGTTTAAATAAAATGTTTTGCAATTCTTTATTACACATTTTTTTTCCTGAAAAAGAAATGAAGTGCTTTCAGAAAATGTATATTTTTGAGTGGGGTGAGTTCTTACTATAACATGACAGTCATTCCATTATATAACGCATTAATTAAATCAGATAGACAGGGAAGAAAAATCACTATACAATTGCTTAGTGGTTATAAATAAATTTAACTATACACAGGCACAAAGATGTGCAACTACATTAATCATTGCCCTGGTCTTGTCTCATAGTGAAAGCAAATGCATTACTTTATACTTAGTCAATATCATACTTTCCCTTTAATCAACTCAGTGCATATATGTTCAAATTACGTTTTAAAGGATACCACCATCCTATTAGCTAAAATATAAGTAAAGAATTGCAGGAAAGTATCTGTTTCCTCACAAAAAAAGTTTTTTTGTGTGTGGAGAAGACAAGAATCATATTGGGATTCAGGATGCAATGGCAAGTCCCTGAATGAGAAATATAACAAGACGAACACAGGCGATGAAGATGTACACAAAATTAGTTGAAAATGTCCCTGATTTTACAGTAACATCACAATTCAAGTTCAGGTAATACTTTCTGCTAGATTGATAAGAAAGTAAGAAATGAACTTTTACGCCTTTTGGTGGCCTTAAGTTTAACCGTTCTTAACATTTTGAAAGTAATATACAAAGGAAGGAAGAAAAATATGTTATAGTCCTATTGCCAAACTAGTTTTGAGGTATATGACAGGTTTGTACTGTACATTATTTAAAAGCCTTCTCACTGCCCAAAGAGTCTCACATTGTATGTTTCTAGTAGGTTGAATAGCACCTTATGAAATAAAATCAGTTGAAACTCAAGAAAAACAATGAAATAGGCTGTTAGCATTCTTTACAACACAAAATCTATAACAGTAATTCCAAAAAGGGAAATTAATTTACTGTACAAATCTCACCTGTTTATCTTACAATAATTAAAGACCCCACAGCAAGCCAGCTGCCCTCCGAAACTGACACTGAGCTTACCCTGTTTCATGTTCCTCAGTGTATCAAAAGCACATTTACTAAGCACAACATACATAAAACTACATGTAATATTCACAATCCAGGTTTGTTCAATGAACCTATGTAAGGAACATTAAAAACAGTTGCTCACAACATAGAGAACCTGGAAGAACTAAAATCACACAAACATGGAATTTTTTTTCCTCAAAATGTTAAAAATGCACCATTAGAATGGCTCAATTTACAGTATAATTGACAGGAAAGTGAAAGAAGCACCATCACAATAGTTTAAAAAAATCTTTTTGCATGAACTTAGCTGTTTCATGATTGCTCATATAACCATATGTGATAAACTCGTCAATTTAAGTTTAGTGATGCTAGGAAATCCATTGCTGTCAGTACAGCAATAACCAGATTTTATGATTTATGAAGGTATTTCTAAAACATTTAACTCTCAATATCAAAAAGTGCTCTAAGACACACCGACTTGCCAAAATGATGCTGATGATTTGACAGTGATGGGTAATATTTTCAGTGTCCGTTTGACCAAAGTCATTGAGTGTCACTGAGTGTGTTATGGTTATAGTGCGAAGGCCTTGCATAAACAAAATGGTAATAAGCACACATTTTAGCACCACAAATGTTGTCATTTTCAAAGTCAGTGTTTTATGCCAAGATTACATCTCCAAATTTTTGTAAGAAAAATAAAGCCACCAAAAATGAAACCTTGTTTCCAGTAAAAATAGCTCCTTATGTCACTAAAAGCACCAGAGATTTTGACAGTGTGTATCTTGCAAAAGTTGCCAAACAAAAATAAATACATCCTTGGTAGGGTGAACTAGTAAAGCTTGATTGTTAAAGAGGTGAAACACCTGATGTGAAAGGTGATTTGTATGTCATCTGATCACAGGCTCCTTTTTCTATGCAACACTGTTGTTAATCTTATGGATTGGAAGGAGTGTTTAGATGAGGCCAGTGGCAGTTGTGGTCGTCATAAATAAAGCACCTTCAATTTTCTACAACAAGAATGTTTTCTACACAAACCGGCTGTAAGGCCCTGTGACCTTTGTGAAGGCGTATGGAGATGTACTGACATAGGTGTTTGTTGTGCTGGACAAGGACCCCTCCATTAGTGCCTGGATAAAACGCTTGAAAGGGGGTTCCCCGGTACTTTCTGATGACTCTGTATGCTCCCGCTTCACCCCCTTCTTGCCTTTGCTAGGTGTCCCTTCGCCACCATTCCTTTCTGCGTCTTCCTCCTTCTCACGTGCTTTCTCTGCCATCTTGGCTTCCCATAGTGCCAAGCCATGCTTGGCCTCATTCATGTTTTTGTGCTGGTAGAAGACCAAGGAGATTCGTGTTGGGTGATTGCGGTCTGGATTTTTAAGGGGTGTTGTGGCATGGAGCTCCCGTTTTGCACACTCAATCAGGACCGAGCCATGGCTAGGTGCCACTGCCACACCACCGATATCAGGGTCCAAGAAATTGTGCTCATTGTCTGACCACATCTCTGGTTTTTGTGGTGTTGTGGGTGTCTGTGGTGTTCCAGGCTCTTGCTTTATACCAGAGCCCATGACACTTCCATTAGGCAAAGCTAATCCTGACTGTGTCTCAGGGTTTAAGCACCCACCACTTAACTGAGAAGAAAGCATCTGTGGACCAGGCATGCCCATTTCTGTCTTTATTTGCATATGGAAAGGATCTTTGCCAGGGGCTAAGATTTGAGGGCTCCGAGAGAGGTATGGATTTGGGTACCCTCCAAACTGATTGCCTTTGCTCACAGCAGCTGCATAATCCAGACCTCCATGGGCTGAGGGTCCTCTTGAGAGCGGGTCCATGAACTGGGGTTCTGAGGTTCCATTAGGACCATAAGGGGTGTATGGTCTCATGGGGTGTACTGGCCTCACGCTGCAGGCATTGTAACCATTTACCTGTAAACCTGGTTCACTGTACCTTGGCGGATAATTGACCTCATAGCGTTGATGTACACCATACTGCTGCTCTGAGTAAAGCGGTGGTCGCTGTTGTCTATACATGTCCAGGTGCTTTGGGTTTGAAGCAAAGTATGGATGATAAGTCTCAAGGGGCATTCCTCCATTACATTGATAGCCTGGGTATTGCCGATTTGATCCATTCATGTAAGAGTTTGGTACATGGAGTGGGGAGGGATAAGGGCTTGTTGGTGTTGGTGGCTGAGGGGAATACATGTTGCCTGGCCTGGAAGTGCTTGGAAAAGACCCGGGGTGATTAGGAAATCTGGTGTAGCTGGCTGCATTTGTTGAGCCAGGATAAGGGGGAAGAATGCTCTGGTGCTGCTGTTGGTGTAGTTGCTGAGGATGGGCCCCAAGGGGATGTGTTGGCTGACCTGGCTTTAGAGTTGCTCCCAGAGCACCTGGAATAGGTCCTAGAAAACAAAACATTGAAAGTGTTAAAGTCTCAGTCGTTGCAAAACTACCAATCCCTCAAGTGTCACTTTTTGCAATTGGTCTTGGAGTTTTCATTATTTTATTATTATTATTCATTATATTAGTATATTGGCAGTATGGAGTTTTTTTTTGATGTCATGGCTAAACCATCAGAACAAATGTTGCCTTACCTGCCATATGAGTGCTGTGAGTGGTGTTCTCATAAGTGCCAGCTTTTGACTTGGCCAGTACAGCTTTATCATTAGAGCTGTCCAGCATGGCATTCTTATTGGCAGCTGCCTTCTTAGCATCCAGCTTCTTTTGCCGGCAAGACTTGGCGGGCTCTGAAAGCATGCGCACCTGGCGGCGGAAGGCACTGAGGACTTGGATGGCTCCTGACTTCATTTTCTCTTGCTGACCCTCCTCACTGCCAAATTCATCAGTGTTGGAAGCCTTGTAAAGAGGTAGGACATGGAGCTGCTCATCATCTGGTATCTTTCCAATCTGTCGGTTGTCCTCCCTTGTTAATGTACACACCTGGAAATACACAATGTTAAATACTTTTTGTCTGAAGTGGCACAGACCTAAAATATAAAATTCTACAATTTCTATTCATATTTCTCGTGCAAAACCATGCTTCAATGGGACATTACAGCATAGCTCCATGTGCATTTGAAGTCATGGTTTCCATTCCAGTGTTAGACAAATACAATATACTAAAAAAGACACATTTCCCAGAATATGCTTACCACAGTACTGCCACCCAGCATGTTGTGGAGGTCTCTGTGAGCATGGGCACAGAAGTCCATGCAAGCAGTGACCCCAGAGAAGGGACGGCCCTCTTTGCGCCCCAGACGACAATCTGTTGCCCTGTGTTCATGCTCCACCTGTGTCCAGGAATCGCAGGACATATATTTAAATAAAACATAATGAATGTGTGATGGTCACTAAACAATATAAGAAATCTTTTTTTTTCTTGATTAAACTGATTCATCATCTTTTTACTCTCAGAAATTCCTATTCACATTATAAGGATCAACTTAGATGATGAATACTTGCTTGTAAGTTTACCTATGTTATTTAGTTGTACTTATCAATATACTATTTTATTATATATTCTTATTTTTTATCTTGTTTTTTCTGATTCTAAATCATAACAAATTTGAAAAGGGCTGGAATAAATTTATATACTCACCTGATTTCCATAAGCCTCAGGTGCCATTGTTTTATACAAGGGACCCAATAGGGTTGCCAAATTTTGAAAGTTTTGCTCCAGTCTCTCTTCCTGAAAAACAAAATTTGGCCATTGTAAGTAACTTTTATAAACTTATTATATAAAAGTGCACACTCAAACTAATATTTTAAAACTACATGAAATACCTCTTTCACATCATCCCCAAGTAGTTTGAATTTTCTTGGGATTTTACTCCGGGCAAACTTGCAACCATTGTAGTACATGCTCCAAGAACAGCCAAAGGAAAAAGATGCCCCAGCGGCTTCTGGATCTAACCCCTGGCACGCACAGGTCCTCCTAAAGTGGAAAGACAAAAATGGAAATGCGTCATTGTTGCCCAATAATTCACTGGTAGCCAAGACTGATGACTGAACATCAAATTGGAAATCAACTTGCTGCAAAGAAACAAGGAATGGTTAGAAATAATTTCTTTTCAATACCTACATTTTACAACTAAATGCTTTTCTGTGTATTTGGCATACACACATGACAGGCTTGAACTGGGTAAATAACATTTTAGATCTGGTGAATGAGGACAATTATTGTATCCTCTTAGTTTCTGTCATTGATTACAACAAAATACTGTAACCCATTTCACCAGATTTGAGTTCTGCAATGGTATCACTTACTCCTCATTGTGAGCACAGCGTCTCTGGGTGTGGGCTCCATACTTTGTGAGACTCTCACTTAGCTCGAGGTAGAGGCGGTCAGCCAGGCTGGGCAGGATGCCCTCCCAGACCAGGAGTACCACAATGATGCAGGCTGTATCGCATGTGTGACCATTGCGTTGCCGCACCAGAACCAGTAGCTTTTCTTCTTCACTGGATCGACGGATCACCTGAGAGATGACATGTATTGTATTATGTGCACATGTAGATACAAATACAAGATCAATTGATTTTCTGACTTCCCTTCAATCGAATGAAAATTATTCTCACCCATTTGGCTATGGGGCACCCCTGTGTACTTTTTCCTTCCTTGCCGGTGTATATAACTTTCTCAATCCTGATGGCAGGGCCAGTTAGACCAGATCTTTAAAGCAGAATAGATGCATTAAAATAAACACAAGTACAACAGTACACAGTGGTCCATATTTACAGTAATTTTTCAAGAGGTCAAATTTGTGGTTAACCTTTTCTCCATCAGCTCCCGTATACCAGGAACAGTAGGGGCTGACCCCAGGTGAGTGTAGTATGGACCTTCATCCTTTTCACTGATTTGTTCTAAATATCACAAAAGAATTTTCGTTAATATTTACACACCCAACGTTTCAGTGATTTTTTAGAAACAACCTTATGGTGACTTACCAACACAGTGACAGGATGCAATGTCATATTGTGTTTTCATAGGGGTGTCCAGTAGATTCTTAATAGGTGTATCTAGTAGCTTCATAGGAGAGTCCATAAAGCTCTGTAGGAGGTGTTCCTTCTTAGGGGTGGAAACAGGTTGTTTTTTAAGAGCTACTGTGGTTGAGGCAGCTGCAGTAGATTCCACTCCACCCAGGTCAGTGTTGGTTGACAAGATTGTAACAGACCCAGATGACTCCACCTTGACCTTATTTGCTGCATTAATGAGGATAGGTTTCTTATCAAACACAGGTGAAAGCTGGTACTGGTTGAGGCTTTTTTCCATAGAGGCTAAGATGCTTGCCTGCCTATTACTTTGAGTGCACAGAGATTGTTGATTCTCCTGCTTGACTTGCACTCCACCCATGCTTGCCTCTGCTCGCATCTGTAACTGCTGCTCCTGCTGTTGTGAACCTGACAAGTCAAATCTAGGTCCGTTTTCCATTTTCACAGCTCTCAGGCCATGTTTGGGGTCACTAGTGCTCTGAGGGGGTTGAGGAGGGCCCTGGCGCTCCTGCCTTTGTAACAGGTGCATACGCAGAGCATGCCTCTGAAAGTCTCCATGGGGACTTGCAGGTCTCAGAGGTAGTTGAGGTCCCCTTTGGAACTGAGTGCATGACGTCCTCAGCTGCTGTTCAGCTTTAGGATACAACTGTGTTGAAACCTGTTGGTTTAACGCACCTTGTGGTAAGTGAGGTTGTGACTGTGTAGAGGTCTTGGGGAAGTCTGTGTGGTTGGGCTGGTGGCAGTGGTTGTTAGGCCGCTGTGGTTGAAATTGCTTGAGGTTGTTGCTGCCTGAGTTAGGTGGATACTGCCTTTGATGTTGTTGTAATTGTTGTGTTTCTATTGAGTTATTGTAACTGAATGTTGTATGGTTGCTGTGCTGGATGTTTTGGTTGTTGGATTGAGCTGAAATGTTTTTAAGAAGCTGGTTGGGTTGAAGCTGCTGCTGACCTGGCGGAGGCTGACTGTGAGGTCTGTAATTGGGAGACTTTAGTTGCTGCCCTTCAAAATGTGGTGGGTGGGACAGTGGACGCTGAAGATGACAATGCTGTTGTTGCTGTGTTGGTAAAAACCCAGGTGACAGTATATCCTGCAGGTCAGGGTCTTCACATAAGTGCTCTGACTGCATCTGTGAGTGGTAGTGGCTGTCTGCCCGCTGATTCTGGGGAAAGTTATGTTGCTCAGGCATTTTCTGGGGTAGAGGCTGCTGCATTTGAGGTGCTTTAGAATTTGATTGCTGCCACTCAGGGGCAGTGTTGTGCTGGGCTTGAGCACAGTGTGTTTGGGGTGGGAGACGGTCCTGTTGTTGCTGCTGGAAGCTGTTAGACCCCTGGCTGCTATCTGTGAAAACTCCTTGTGTCTGGAATCTTTGTGCTGGGTTTGGCTCCAACATCTGGCTATGAACCTGATGGTTAGCTGCCTGCTGCTCTGACTGAGGCTTTGCAGAGAAGCCCCTCCACATGTCCTGCTCTTGTGCCTGAGATGATGGGCCACTTGCTGGTTGCTGCTGCGAATGTGAAGAGTTCAGCTCTATCCAGCCTCCCTGGTGGGGTGTCGAACATGATAAGTTGGCTCTCTGCTGGGATACGTTCTCCATCCCATTTTCTAACCCAGCATGATGTGGCTGCTGCAGACTGGGCCCCATGGATCCCATACTCTCAGCTCCATGTGGCTTCCCAGCATTTTGTTTAAAGTTCTGGAGTTGAATTCCATACTGATGGCCCCCATCAGTGTCATGGTGCTGGTGCTGACCAGACCCAGGTCCCTCACTTTGCCCCATCTTCTGTATCCCAGAGTTGGGAAAGGGTCTATATCCACCTGCCTCTGCTGCCTGTAGAGGAGCACTGCGCTCGAGAAAAGAGTTCTGGTTAAACTCCTGGTTGGCTTTCACATATATACCTTGAGGGTTTGTGTCATTCGGGTAACACTGTGGGCCATTCTGGTGTTGTTTTGAGTTATTGGCAGTATTTGTTGGTGAGATCATACCAGGCATCTGACCCAGAGGCAGCTCCTGACCAGAGTAAGAAGGTGGTTGCTGCTGATGCTGTTGCTGTTGTTGTTGCTGCTGCTGGTGGTCTGCTCCAAAATTGTTTGAGTATCCATTCACTATATAGTTGACAGAGTTATAAGTTTTGCCTCCATCAGCATTGCTAGATGCCCCAGACTTCTGTTGCTGTGAGTCAGGCATCTGAGCTGAATTGGGCAATCCTGAGGATAAAGATGAGGGTTGAGCACCTTCACTGGGCAGCTTGTTTGCCAGTGAGCCATTAACAGCATCAAGTTGTGACCCAGATGTTTGTGGTGCAACTGACACTCGCTCAGGATAATACTGAGACAAGCTTTTCTGTATGAGATCACCTGGAGTGCTTTCTATGGTCGAGGGGGGTGATATAGCACCGTTTGAAATCAAACCTTGTTTACCCCTTGGTAGACAGAAAATATCGCCATTTTGAAAATTACAGTTTGTCTTGTCTAAATTAATATCTGTCTGAGGGGCATTGCATTCAAATTCTGTTTTTGTCAACTCAGGAAAGTTGTCCACTAAACTGGAGCTCATGTCCACAGTTCCTTTAATATCAGAATCTACTTTAAGTTTTTTGGGTTGGTGGACTGGTAAGGACTGCTCAGGAAGTACATGCTTCAATTCTCCATTCATCAATTCCCCATTCATCATGTAGGCTCCTTGATCGAATTGCCCTTGTCCTGAAGCAGGGCTGTTGCAGTTTTCCCTGTGCCTCTTCATGGCGTTGGCACCTGTGCTGGGCTTGTAATGGTTCCAGTTCGTATCCCCAGTGATCTGCACAGAATTTCCCTCTGAAGTCTGGCCTCCATTCTGTAACTTGTGTGAGATGTTGCGAGATGTGCCAAATTGTGCTAATATCAGACTTTCTTCCGTCTCATGTCTGGCCTGTTCTGTTTCCATCTGGCCTGCTCAGAGTCCATCCACAGGGCTGCCCTCTGTCCGTCCTGCAAGGCAGAAAGTTGGAAATAAAGATTTTGTTACACCATCCATTAGCTGAAGTTATGTTGTCAAATACAATAATGTTGAAACTACAAATACAAAGTGCTGTACCAATATTTTTGTGTATGCCGTACACAGTTGAAGCAATAAAGATGCACTGGGGCTCTGGTCATGCATGTGTCAACAAAGACAGTATAGTGTAAAAGCAAATGTGTTGTAGAACCAACCAGTCAACTTTGAAGTGTACACATGCTATGACAAACCCTATGACACAGTTTGATCTAGTTTTCCAAATTTAAGTGCCAGAATATCAGCAATTAAGTGGTGGTTTAGCCCCACCTTCTAAGTCCTTTAACACCAACTCTACTAGTTTCATTACTGTCATACATACTACTTCAACTACACTTCTTGAGTATGGCAGAAGGAAGGTCAGCATAGATGTGTTTACACTTGGCTCTGAATGTGTATCAGCTGGGAATGCAATCCTGTCATAGAATTAGATTCACCCTGACCTCATCCCTAAACCACCTGAAGACCAGATAGCAAGTAGAAAGTGAGTAAGGAGATGAGGATACAGATTAGAGGTTATCATGGGGCTATTTTGGCTAACAGTGGACTGTGAGTCACCATTCTGAATTCAAGATAGGCAGCTCAGCAAAGGCTGTCCTACATGTACACCATGTTTTGTGGTCACAGTTTCAGTGGCCAATATCTAGACTGCATGGCAATATGTTTCCTTGTGAAGTCCCTTATCTAAAACAGATAACTGTCACTTCCTGTTATGTATTATATGTTCAGTACAATTTAAAAATAAATGATCTGCACAAATGTTCTGCAGATTAGAATTGGGAACATTGGTGAAGCACTAAGACTGTGATGTAGTTAAACACCTGTTTTCCCTTTTGCAAAAATGTCCATCAACCAGTTTACCGGTACTTAGATAAAAAAAACATAGCGGGAATGTTATGTCGATCAAACTTCATTGCTCTTCAAACATTAGTAGACTGTGGCAATCATTTTAAATAGAAACACCAGGAATGCTTTCTAAGAGGAAATTAAAAAAGGAAGAAAAAAAGGCTAGACCAATACACCATTTAAAATGCACATAAATTATCTAGGGCAGAGGTGTCTGGAACATTTCTTTGCACTGGTTTCAAGTAACTTGCAATATAGAGTAAAATTTAAATGAAGACTTTTTTCTGCCTCATTAGCTATAATACCAAAAGACAGAATACATTTAACAAAACATAAGTCTAGTTGATTAAAGGCACTAGGATGCAAGGTTAATACCCCAGATGGTAAATGGGAGGAGGAGTTGGCTGCTTGTCAGCTGTTCACTTGACGTATTCCTCATCCTTACTACATTGTGATGTCAAATATGCAAATACAATTTGGTTCCCAAGTTTGCGGCCTTTGTTATCACATTGTGCAATGAGTGCAGAATCCAAACTCACCCCCACACTGACTTAATCATCCTGTTAATACTTTTTTTTCAGAATGTTTTTTTTCTTTTCTTTTTCACCTCAACAGTTAAAACGTCTGCCAAAGATATGTAATTAAATGATGGTACATTAGTCTTGTATTAGCCACACATTAAATGTAGAATTTACAATACATGATACAGCAATCTTGTGTCTCACTTTCAACTCTATTTCCAGGCTTGAAATTGTGCATGAAAATGTTAGTAAATTAAAACGAAAACTGAGAGTTAGCTTTTGATTTTTATAACTTTGGAGCTGTGGGGCTAGTGACAAAGTAGTATTAATAAATAATAATGATGTGTGGAAAATAAGATCACTATAGAAGGTTGAGCAACAAGCTAAGCTTATGCTTCATTTTGCTTCCCCTGTGCGCTCTCTCTCTCTCTCTCTCTCTCTCTCTCTCTCTCTCTCTCTCTCTCTCTCTCTCTCTCTCTCTCTCTGCCAAAAGCAAATAGATTCCAGTGATTCCAGTAGAATATTGATTTCTGTCTGCTGCTCTCCATTATTAATGCATGTCACATCTGCAGCATCTGCAAAACAATTGCAGTGTGCAGGCACAAAGAGCCGCAGTCTAATCCATCATAATTATGAGCAACTCTCCTGCAGATGCTAAAGGAATGGGCAGCTGATGAGCACAGAGAGGCGCCCAGATTCAGTGTTTAGTGTTAAAGAAAAAGATTTGGTGTTGAAGCAGAGGGAGAGAAGCTGATTGTAGTGACAATTCAGATTCATGGTTGGCAGGAAATTAAAAAAATTCAGATGTCCTGATAAATCACACACCTGTGATTTAAATGAATTTGACCTCTCTTCCTCTTTCCACAGATGCATTTGTATCTTGCATACATCTTTATCTTACTACATATGTCTATTTACCTGATTTTGAATCTGTTCACTGGCGTTAACAAAGATTTTCCATTTAGCTGTGCAAATTAATAACAAATGCAGTAGTATGGGCTGCCAGCTTTGCCAACATGCTGACCTTCTCCCTTAGCATTATTTTCCTACGTATGTTGAAGACATGAGAGGATGCATTTGTTCTCCTAAATACAACCACAGAACCACAACTATCCCTCTACTCTGAATACTATATGACCCATTGTCATTGTAATATAATATGAAAGCCAACGGTGTGCAGCTACTAAGGCAATATTTGTTATTAATCAGCCATTAATAACTTGTAATCATTTATGATGAATGACAAAAAACAGTATGTAACAGATGTAAAATAGATAATGCCCAGATCCTAATGAACTTAAAAATACAGCTACTTAAAAATTACACATTCACATAACTGATTAGTTAATGTTAAAACGTTTGTGATTCCAACTCATCACCATCACCATTACTCGGCATGGAGGGACAGTTTCCGTTGAGTTGGTTGATTTTTTAAAAATGTATTTCATGGATCCTCAAGAGGCCAGTTTAATAATATATAAGGACTTTACTTTTCATGATTTATGTTCATAAACATTCGGCTAAACACTGTGTGTACTTAAGAGTAAATAATGTCTTTGGAGCCCTAAGTGGAGCCTTGGGTCACAACTGCTGGGTGCAATGTTCAAGTTCAGAAAAATATGCTAGATGCAACCCTTGAAAACATAATTGGATCCAGCTTTAGATTCCCACAAAAGCCCTCCTGTTAATGTAAACCAACTATAGGCTCACTATAGGCACTGACTGATGTTTGGGGGTGAAAAGGAAAAGAAAAAAAAAAGGCTAAATATTTGAGGTACTGTATGGCATGTTTCATTTGGCATAATCGCGCTCCATCACTGAGCCTGATTATCACATCTGGAACCAGTTACATCTGCTTATGATTTTGGCAAAAAGAGCTGTCATCTTCAAAGGACATGTTTTATCCAAAGCCTGATAACCTCCTTTGAAAAATGTTTGTGTATGTAGAGTATCCGTTTCAACCACAACATGCATGGCCTTTTTAAGAAAAATTGTCTATTAATTATGTACATTGTGTCACTCAATAAAGCCATAAATCGAGGGGAGATTCAGTGATGCTATCCAGAACATGACAAAAAAATATAAGTGAATTATATTTGACTCCAAAGATTGGTAATAAAGGATGGAAAAATAAATATGCACAAGAAAAAGTTTGTAGTGGCTTCTTTGAAGGTTTTAAAACTAAAAAGTAAATTTCAAGGAAAGTTTGCGTGACTGCTTCAGTTGTCTTTTAATGAAAAAGTTCTCATTTGATCAGTAATTTAAGACCTTAGCATACTGTGTTGAGACTGGACTTGTAATCAGGTTCCTGTTTTTACTTAACCACATTGTCCAACCTGCTCAAGTGGACCATTAAAGGCAAAAACAAAAAAAGTCACTGCTCTGCAATGCACACAGAAAAGTGTGAGGGCAAGCTTTGCCCAGGCAGGCGAGCTAGGTCAACATAATGATCTGTGGGAGCGGTGTCAATCACCCCTCCAGGACATTAACAGCCCTCCAGACCCCCAAAGTCAGAGTGTTAAATCTCCCACTAACGAGCCAAGCTGTTACAAGGCTGTCTGGAAGCTCCCACCTTTGTCACAACAGAGTAGCCAGCTGCCTGTTTGCAGGTGGAAGCAGGAAGCGTAGCACTGACAACAAAAGACAAGCTCTCCAGTCTGCAGTAAAGAGCCTGAAAGTTGTCTTTTCATCTGTGCTGGGGGAGAAGTCATCATCCCAAACATCAGGTTTTTCTTTTGGAAACACTGCCTTGTTAGCATGATAGAAATCCATTTTTGCCATTATCCTATCCAATTTGAAAGGCTGTCATGAAGCAGAAACCTCAACAAAATGAGAGATAGAGTGCCGAAGCGGAAGCAGGAAGTAACGTCGCCATGGGTCTCCATGTAAGTCTCCATGTAAGTGAACGGGAGTCAAAGTTTTATTTCAGGATCCGATTGAATTGTGCCATGAGAAAAAAATACGACCTCTACCTGTTTAAAACATCACGTTTCATGCGGAGAAATCAGCAGTTTGTTACAAAACTATTGTAAAATAAAATTCCAAAGAATCCGTAACCAGGCAGACTACAGGTCACGTAGGTGACGTCACACACCAAGACGTATTTTTTGTGGGACACCAGATTTGTATTCCATAGAGCGTCGTCACACAAAATACATTCTTCCGTTGCCGTTTCACGATAAACTGCTGATTTCGCAGCATGAAACGTGATGTTTTTAACAGGTAGAGGTCATATTTCTTTCTCATGACACAATTCAATGAGGATCACGAAATAAAATTTTGACTCCCGTTCACTTGCATGGAGAGTTTTTCCAAATTGAGGACCCATAGCGACGTTACTTCCTGCTTCCGCTTCGGCACTCTATAGTCACGAGCTGTGGTCATCAAAAATAGAGCTACATGCATCTATTGTAAACTGATAATGAGAGGTACAAAGATTCTTTAATATTTCCAACGATGGTAAAGAATATATATAGAGGTGTTTTTGTTTTTTGTTTTTTTTGTAATGAAATATGAACCTACAATCAAATAGACAAATTCTGTCTATAAACTGTATAAATACAACTATCCAGAAGTTTGGAAGTTATACTGAGAACAGAGCTGGAAACTGCAAATGAACTGAGCTGCTCGAGCAACAAGTTGCAGAACTAATCTCCTTTCTGCTGCTGTCAGACACAGACGGATGTAAAATGCCACAGCGGGATACCAGTACCAGCACTGTAATCAGAAGTGACACAGAGCCTCTTTATGATTATGTCAAAGTTATTAAAATTGAAATGTGTTATTTTGACAAATGAGTATGCAAAAACCACAAGGGAGTCGTGTAATGTGCATTGCTCCAGTGGATGAATGGCAGAGAGTCTTTGCATCCAGAAGGCGTTTTTATTCATATGACGTGATGTTTGGACGTCTGCGGCAAATCCGTTAATTTTATAATGTGCTGTTTGGATTAGCATCAGTCTGTGCCGAATGTTGGGAAGAGATGAGATGATTGTGATCAATCATACTGCAGAGAGTAGTCCATGGAGTTGCAGCTTTAATTTATAAATCTCAATACATGGATGCCTCAAACATACCAGGAGGACAAATGATTACTTACCTATGTGTTCTCTTTGAATTTACAATAGCTGCTTAAATTTTAGCTAAAAATACTGAACAACTCAAAACACATTAGGAGAGTATAATTTTAAGCCAGTTTGTCTTGAGTAAAGGGGCTAAACTAATGCTTTCACCTTTTTGGCACTTTGTCACATATAAAGCATCCAATCCCTTAAAAACCTAACAATGAGATAAGCGGCTGAATAACCCTTCCCGACCCCATGTGACCACTCCTTTGTTTTGTCTGGGCCTCAGTGCAGTCTGTAAATCAGTAACTAAGTCAAGAGGTGAACACTGGTGCTAAGCTGCTCTCAGAGTGCAACTCCATTCCTATGGGACACTCCAGGGTTTACAAAGGACCGAACGGAGCCAAGCAGCTTGTCACAGTTGGATACACCCACTGACAAAAAAAAAAAAAATCTTTGCAAACCCAGAACAAAGCCAGAGATCCCAGCTGAGTGTGTGCGCGCCTGTACGCGTACAAAAATACAAACACTCACTCCAATTATGCAATATAAGTCCAACCATGAATGTGCTTGCTTCAAGATATTAGGAGTAGAGACTGCATACTCTTCATTATTCATAAATTCTCTGGGAGATCTATTTTTTGCTCCGGAAGCAGAGCACTAAACTAAACCAGAGGCACCGCATTGCTGTGACTTTAGTGGGATGCCTGCTGGAAGTTACATCGCTTTGATCTATTTTGGTTTTCTTTCTAGTAGCTAATGTCCACCAGGGATATGAGCGCTCTGTTTCAGTTTATGATATAACTCAACTTGCTTGGCTTGAACTGGATTCCCAAACAAAGCTTCCTTTCCCTCCAGATGTCAGTTTCTTTGTCTCTATGTGCTTTTTTGTTTGTTTGGCTTCCCTGTCTCTCTCTCTCTCCCACAGCCTCACCTACAGTCCTCTGCCCTGTAATTACACTTCAGGTTCCTCTGTACTTCTGTCTACTTCCCTCCTGTGTACTCTATCATCTAGTGTGTGCAGTTATGAAGCTTGCTGCTTAAGTGCTCTTGTAGAAATCTAGACAGGCATTGCCCATAGTTCCTGACTATGCAGCTATGTATTTGCCGGCATTTATAGCCGGTCAGTTGCTTTAGTGCTTTGAAGCCTGGGGGCAAGGATGGACTCATGGACACAGTGTGATCACTGTTGTAAAACAATGGACACAGTTTGCACAAGAGTCATTTAAGGGCAACAGTTAACGCACATGACAGTCCAGCCATATTTTAACAATTAAGCACATTGTTTTTCATATAGCTTTGCTTTACAAACTGCAAGAGTGTAATTTATTTCAGTTGGTGCATTAACTTGCCAAATATTACCTCACTGTTGATACTTGAATGTAAAAACACAAGATATAAATAAAAGGTGTTATGGATATTTATCTTCATATCCACCTGTCGCAAAAGGTTTTGTCTTCATAACACTAGTGTAACAAAGTTTAATGCAATGGACTCACACTGTGTTTTTTGTTATTCCCAGTGAGAGCCAGTGAAATATGAGAGCTGCCATAGTAGATGGGGTCTATTTGGCGTGACTTGGCAGCCGTATGCGACATTCACCACTAACGACAGCTGCTGGGAGACTCAGGTCTCTGCACTTTCAGGTTGAGACCTAGGCAGCTGGGCTAAAGAGCTCTTGTTGTCGAAGGGAGAGAGGGGAGATGTAGAGCCGCCCTGTAAATCAAACACCCACTTGCCAAGCCACACCGCTGTTTTGGAGAATAGTCACAAGAATAAGCCATAATCTCAAGTGTACATTTCCTTTTCTTTGGTGAAACAGAACCCTTTGCATTTTCCTGTTTGGGAGATAAGAACATGGAGCACAAGTCCAATCCAGACACTATAAATTATTATAAGAGCACTTAGTAAAACCCATGTGCCTCATGAAGTCTGTTTAATACTAGTATTCATCCTATGATCTTGCTGAATGTTATTACTAACAAACTATAACTCAGCACTAAATCATACAATATCAACACACAAATATTTAACCAAAAGGAGAAAAACTTGACAGTAAACCATCAGCTTGTACAATATGTATAGTAAATAGCAGCTATCACTTGCTACTCTTAGGACCTTTGCTAGTTTAAAACACAACAGATAATGTTGCTAAAGTATTGGTGAAAAGTCAAACCTAGTGTTGATATTTGTTTCACATATACAGACTTTAATTATATATATAATATAATATAGTTATATAAGTTTAAGTAGGTAATGAAAAGCTTAAACCTGGGAGGAATTTCTAAAAGAATAGTTTTTTTTATTGGTGTCATGTTTATTAATGCTTCTTTAGACCACTATTTCCCTCTTAACATTTGAACATTGTGCAAAGTTAAATACACCAAAGGCAGCATGTTTTAAAATCATGCCCATTGTGAAATGTGAAATTCAGGAAGATGTCTCTTTAGAGGAACTAACCTCTCACATTTTAAACAAACACAGACCAGTCACACAAAACCAAGTGTTTGTTTGTAACACCAGTTTTGGTAATAGTGTAATGGCTGTACATGCTTGACAAGCTGGAGTTAGACAGTTCAGACTGCATGCAACAGAGCTGAGTGAAACCTCATCCTCAGTAACCCCTAGCAGTCTAATTAGGTCAGATGACTTGCATT
This sequence comes from Trachurus trachurus, assembly GCF_905171665.1. NCBI lineage: Eukaryota > Metazoa > Chordata > Actinopteri > Carangiformes > Carangidae > Trachurus > Trachurus trachurus. The sequence continues at coordinate 21,692,628 of NC_139891.1, read as the reverse complement.
CTACAGTGTTTTAAATCCCTCCCGTAAATATAGAGCTGGACTCGTTGCTCCGTAAACCTAATGACCTCTGACAACATTTTCACAACTCTGTATGCCAGCTGGCTACGTAAACAACCAACCTGTAGACTCAAAATCAGCACACAAGCTCTGAATGATCATAAGACTGAATTTCTGCTATTGTCGAGCATGTATGTGGTATGAAACAGCTCACAGCCTGGAGCAGCTAACTTGACAAAGACGTTTCACACACATTTGCCTTATTTAAGGCAGTGTCTGATTATTCCTTTAGACATCTGTGTAGACTTTATGAATTATGAGAGTTCATGACATATGGTTGGCATATGAACGGAAGGGGTTGACTCCACTGGAGAGTTTTGGGGGAAAAGTTAAGGGGGTGGACTGGAAAAGTCTGGACGGTCGAAGCACACCAACTCATAAAGCACAATGTGAAGTAAAGTGTTCCAAACGGTCAAATGCTCGTCAGCCATGGTAGGACAGATGTTAATTCATGTTCTGCATCTCACAGACTCTCGCCGTCAGGCACCTAACACTTGTGATTTATGTCACATGGCACGCTCATGCACTGTGTACAATGCACCACACATGGTTGCTGGTTTTCTCTCTCTCTCTGTCTCTGTCTTTCTTCTTATCAGTCTGAACGTAGGACGCCCTCCACCCTGTCTAAGAAACAGAAGCCCCTGTGTCTGCAGTCATTTCTATAATCCTCCTAAGATTTACATGCTTGGCAGGTCATTGTAACATTTTCCTGCTTTTTGTCACATGAAGAATCTCAGCAACATGTGGTGGCTATACTCAGATAGCACTCCAGCTAGCAGGGACGGAGGAAATAAACATAGTACATGAAAGTCCAGAATCCAGAAAAACAAAACAAGATTAAAGTTGACCACACACATTGATCAGACCTTTGTGCCATCCTACCATATCCTTATTTGCCAGATCACCAACACACCTGTCTCCTTTTACTTTAAGGAATACTTTGACATTTTAGGAAATTATTCATTCTTACATGAGAGCAATACCACTTTCATTTGTGTTCTGTCAAAATAAAACTGCTCCAGGAAGTCACTGCTTTCAGCCAGGTAATAAGTAGTTCAGCTCTAAACCACCTGCAAAACCACAACTTGCAGTTTTAACAGTTTGAATTTTGTATAAGCAGGAAATAACACATTCATTAGCTTTAGATGGACTTGAGATGGACTGCTACCTTTACACAGAGCCAGGCTAGCTGTTCCTTTTCCTAAGCTAAGCTAACTGCTGTTGACATGGAGGTGGTATCAATCCTCTCCTCTAATTCTAGGCACGGTTACCAGAATGTGCTGCTTTTAAAGCTGAAATGTTCAGGTGGGGCACTGTTTAACACCCTGGCTTCTCACCAATCACAAAGCACTGGATGCCCCTAACTACCAGTTGATCCATCTGCCTCATGTTTGGAAGCTTCTGTTTTACATTAAGATGTGGTGATCTTTTGTATTGGTTACTGAATAGATGCAGATGCACGTGAGGTATTACCAGAAATGCAGAGGTATGAGGATCTGAGTTAGTGATGTGAGTCATGTTGGTTCCATTAATGAAAACAAAGATTGCTGCATGAGGATCCTGAATTTGCACTGAACTGTACAGGTCTAGTTTTTCTGTCAGGTAGAGCATTGCAGTTTCCTGTTGATTCTCACTGCAGGCTAATCAAGAGGTTGTGTGTGATGCAATGATGGCTGCATCACATGACAGCCCAAAGCAACAGACCTCTTTTTCTCTTCCCTCTTCTGACCTCTCTCTCAATGGTTGAACAAAATCAGTGAAGCTGTAGGTAAATCTCCATGCATTTGAACAGTCATATTTACACTATCTAGAAATCAAGTATAATTCCAGAGCCTTTTTTCCAATTCAAGTGCTTTTAGTGATACATGCATACAAATCCAGCTAGATTCTATTAAGTATCTTGGTTTTCTTCTTTGAAACTGAAGAAAAGATTAATATTACCAGAAAAAGACAGAGGACGTGCACTTGTGGTTGTAATTTCGTCCCTTGAGAGCCTCCCCCTCCCCCTCCATAAGAAAGAGGAATCTGTACAATCTACATTGTTCTTTATGTCTAATGCAAGACAGATGTGGCCAGCTTGTGGAGATTCCCATTGCAGCCTTTATGCTTCCACAGCTCTTTCACAGCAGTCTCTTTACTTCTTTGATTTTATTTTGACAACGCTGGCTGCACACCCTACTATCAAGAGGATTCAATAATAACCACAACAACTGCTTTTTAACTACATGGTTCACACACAGTCTAAAACGACCCAGCTGGAATGTGAAGCTGAAACTTCCAGCAAAACTGGAATAGTGCATTGAGTCCGAGGACATATTTGGTCAACTAGTAGAGCTGCCTCAAGTTAGAATGATAAAACAAGAGAGATTACGTGGCACCATAATAACAAGCCACGTCCAAGTGCTAATAGCCATAATTAAGATTTGTGTCAACACTAATTGCAAGATTGTTTGATAATGATGAACAGGGTTCAGTGGGCTTTGTCTTTGTGGAGCACAGTAAGCAGTGAGCAAGACATAAAATATATTTACTCGTAAAGAGCCACAAGGTTCTCGTCTGAGGAACATAGGAGTGGGTGATTTGTGGTTACCTATAAAGGACCCGAGGACATGGCTGGTTTTGTTTTGTCGAGTCTAGTTTTCACAGCCGAGGTTGAACTGCCTGAACTTCTGGCGGTTGGTTCCTGACACAGTCCATATTATGGATCCAGAGATCCAGAGACCAACAGGCATATTCAAAACCTTTGTCTCTATGTTGAATCATACAAAAAGTACTGATACAGACTGGATATGTATCAAAATATATTACATCGCTAAGTTTGAAGATTTTGCTCTTCTTGTGTTTATAGATTTTGTGGGCTTGCATGATGAGTCAGTGTCAGGAGGAGGTTTGAGTGTCATATTAATAGCGGAGGTCAGAGAGATGACAACATTTACGCTGACATTTGCATGAGTAACTCAACCACCTTTGTTCTAGGGGACAACCCCGCCTCTGTACAACTTGTTTAGCAGGTTGAGAGATGCAGGAAAACTGCATTCACAACAATCATGCACAAAACATGACGCTGGTCTGTGCTGCTTTTACACTTGGTCTCCTTAAATGAGCATTTATGGGTTTTTTTTCAAGAATTTCTGGTTTAAAGCAGAAATATTATCATTTTAAAAATACTGAAACCTCTCAAGTGACTGTTGATACCAGGCCAGAGTGTCATAGATCATATCTAGTAACCACCACCAGCCTTTCGTCTAAGTATCAAACCATTTCAGTAAAACAGTGTCTTTGCTCGGTGGTGCTCAGTGTAGAATGCCTCCCTGAAAAGGTCAATCCAGATAGTAGATAGCAGTTGAACATTAGCCCAGATCTGACTTCATGAACCTGTTAGTCTTGGATTTTTCCTGTTTAATCAGCACAGCCTGCAAGAAACCCAGTGCAAAGTTTACATGTGCAGAGTCTAAACCTTTTTCTGTGCCTTCAAGCTGCATCATGGAGACTCTAATGAAGAAATGAGCGTACAGACCCACTAACCTACCCCCCACCCCACCCCTCCAAAAAAAAAAACCCATCACAATCCTTTTCCTTCCAAGGCGCCTGTCTCCTTTTGCCCTCCAAAACCTTTGTCTATGCAATAGTCAATATATCTGACTAACTTGATGAACTGTGGGCAAGAGCAAAGTTAATTTCTTTCAGAGTACATGGTAGCCATGGCGACCATCTTATGAGCACCCCAAAGCCCATCTGGTCTAAACATTACCCCAGCATGGCTGACTGCAGAATAGGCTGCTTTGCCGTAGTGTGCGCATGTGCTTTATGCATTGATCCTGCCAGTAAATCAATAGTGCCACATATTCAGTAAACCTACATTTGCACTGGTGTGGATTAACACCTTTACAATTGCATTTTTGAAGCATGTTGAGCCACAAAACAATTGTTAGGCCACATTATTCTGGATAAATATTGCACTATTTATGTTTTCTAAGAGCCTTACAAAGAAAGATCTTGCTCTTAGATTAAACGGTTAAGGGAGGAAAGACTTCATATTGACCTCTTCCATTCATTTTCTCATCCATTACTCTACAGTGTGAGATGGAAGACTTATACACAAAGCCAAGTGATGAACAAATGCTGATTTCCATGTTTCTTGAGTTCACCCCCAGCTTAAAAATCTTGGCATGTGATTAACTCACAGGCACATTTATTTAGCAAATAATTCCTCTCTGTTTGCATGATCCGGATCCAGACCAGCTTCCAGTTAAACAGGAAGCGGAGGTGAACAGTAAACAGAGCAAAAGGGAAACATTATTGTAGGAGGGAAATTAAAACATGGCACACAACATGGCAGTGAAGGAATTTTAAATGGGCCAATACCAGGGCACATTTCAGTTTAATGGAAGACTGAGCTAACACATAGGGGGTTTCACTGTAGACAAAGACAAAGTTTGGCAATGGCTACTTTCTTTCTTCTCCCTGCCATCTTATGTGAAGCCAAAGATATATTGTGGCAGGGCTTGAGGATAATTTTGAATGAGAAAAATTAGCTATGAGCTCCTTTGTCATCTGGAAAGTGACCGTAGTGATATCTTTTCCCTCATTGGTTTCTAAGCAGGCTGACCTAAGCCGCTGTTGCTAAGCACCCTCGTTCCCTGCACTGAGTGGGAGGCACGTGACTCCCATTGAATAGAAATCACAAATCCTTCTGAGTGAGGGATATTTTCTGTGATTCATGGCTTCACTGTAAGGACGTAGGCTGTAAACCCTTCGGCGCATTCCACACACCTCAGCAATTCATCAGCAAGTATCAGCATTTCAGACGATGACTTCTTGAATATGACCTGTGTATTGTTTGTACTCCCTTAAAGCAGAAGTAAGCGATATTTCTGTGTTAATATAAGTCTTAAATAGTTATATCTTCCGACAGCAATCACTTACATAGAGTGTTTGGACTGAAACACGGGTCTCTCAGTCCCTCTGCTCTGCTCTGAGCCGAGGAGAAAACTTTTCTTGTATCCTACAATTTTTATCCAATGAGGAGAGAGAACAGCATGAAGGGCTGTGTGTGCAGCCAATGGATGCCGTAACTTACGGTTTCAAAAGCCTGCCTGGAACGCAGCATTAGCCAAAACGACTGGATCGCTTACTTCTGCTTTAAAGACAAAGCATGATATTAATTTATAGCAGAGCTACAGGAATAATGAGTCACATTTTGCCGTGCAAGTTGGTGTTTGCCCTATCATCTGTACGATTGTCATTTTGATAGGGTAGCTGGTATTGCAAGCACACAAATGGAAATTGTGCATGAACTCTACCTATTGTCCCATCCGAGAGTTTCTATCAATTCAGACCCAGAGCCAAAATCTCACTTTGAGACATTCCCAATTCAAATACATATATGGACGCAAAAAGCAGCCTGATTGTCATAAAGCAGTCCGGCTCAAAAAGACACCAGCTGCTGCACTTGTACATTCCACTTAGGAAACCTAATATTGAGCCTGAGCTACTCGAAGGCCTCCGAAATAGTTAGTGATGTCATTCAAAGCCTTTGGTAGGGTTACGCTTCTAAATGACATTCAGGACCAGCTGTCTGTCTTTGTGCTCCTTGTGTAGACAACAGGGGGCCATGGGGCCTAACCTTTTCAATGACAGCTCCTCGCAGCAACCACGTCCATATCTGACAGCCATTTTAGAGGAGGACAAACAGCCATCAGAAGCAGTTTTGTTTTGATCACCATGGACCCCTTTGAGATTGGCCTGTCATGACAAAGCTTTGTATGTCATCTGACAGGTGCATGAGTAATAGAAAACTGCATTTCTGATTTTTCAGATATCTAAATTTGCCTTTTTTGACAGAAGATTCATTTTGACTTGTTTCAATGTCCTGAAAATGAACTTTTTCCACTGAACCTTTCAGCATTAGACGTCTCCAAAGGTTCCTCATTGTCAGAAGATTGATTTAAGTGGAACTGACTGAACCCTATATGTTTCGACATTAGGGTCTTACCAGGGGTCAAATCTTAGCATGAGGTTAGGTCACTTTTCAAGATGTCTAAGGCATATTGACAGCCTTATGCACAAGTTTGCTACCTTGTCACACATTGTTATGCCTTTGTTTGAAAAGCCATCTCATGGTTGGTGGGGATGCATTTTCCACTCCGCCACACCAACACTTTTTTCTTTACAAATGTTCATCTTGACTGATAAATGAGTAAATATTTCAAGACCTCTTGAACCTCCTTTTTTTTCCCAATCTAACTTCATTCACAAAAGACTAATCTTACTTTTAGAATCAATAGTGCAACATGATGGGAAGTGTCATTAAAGAGTCAAAGATGCCTCTTCCAGTGTCTACATTCATGCCTTCGTATATACCATTTGCATTGAGGTTTCTGATGAACCTTATAAACCTCATAACATTTTTATTTGATACCCCAGATGGGAAGAGTTAAGAAAGTATATGAAATCATCTGATTTAACAGAAAGGTTTACAGCCAGTTCACTCTCCTGATCTGCCATTGTTCAGGCATTCGCCCTCGCAGGAGCTATTCGCTATCAAAGTGGCATCAACATAATAAAAGACCTGCTCTCACTCTCGCCACGTTCTCGAGCACAGACGCTATTGTGGCTGTGGCTCTTAATTTATTTTTTTATTCTTAACTTCTGCGGATACGGGCGAGAACGCCATTGAAGAAAATTGTCCAAGCATAGGAGGAGCCGATCGGCGAGAGGCGGGAAGAGATGCTATTCGCTTTGGGGTGGTTACGTAACATCTCACTTGCCTCTCTCTCCGCGGAATGCCAGGATAGTGTTTGTAAACAGAGCGGCCATGTGTGTGTGCTCACGTGGAGGAAGCTTTTGAGTCGCTGCCCTCGCTGTCTCACCCCTGAGGTAAACCCTGACATCGATACATGCTCACAGGGCCAGCAACACTCCCTCCAGCACTGTGCCACTCAAACAGAGCCTTATCACTCTCACTCCATAATTACGCCTCAGCCAGTTAACGGCGCACAGCCTCGTGGAAAATGAAGGCCACGAGTTGTATTTGGGATTCACAGCGAGTCTGGCGTGGCTATCACTGATAACATTTTTGTATCTCAGACTCATAAAAGCCTTATTACTACTGCACATTTCCAGTTATGACCAATAAACCGCTCCCAAGCCATAATTACATCATACGGGAAGGCCAAGATTCTTGTTGAGGTTGGAGTGGACCAGGTTTGACCATTATTGACATTTTTTGTGATACAGAATCCATTATTGGCATTCTCTAAAGTTACTTTCATAGAAAACTCTTTAAAAACCACAAATGGTCCATGGATAAAGAAATGATTCACATGTCAGAGGGGTTTTGATACTCATCAGAACTTAAAGCTTGGATAACAGTACAGTAAATGGTAACACTCATGCAAATATTGTAATGAGTAAAATGACAACAGCCTGCATTTCAACTGCCTCCCTCGAAACCCCACAGTGATGACTAAGCCAAACACCATTCAACCATATCCAGTCATATTTTTCAGTGCTTGGCTTTTCATCACAAACAAAACTCACATTGCTGTGCATTACTAATATATATATATAATAGTACATTTGGTGAAAATGTAACAGAATGGGTGTAAAACAGTGATGACATTATCTCTACCAGATTCCATTGCAGCTGATTGTGGTTTTGCTTGCTTCTCATTTGCTCTCTGTAGAAAAACAACCCCCCAATCGCAGACAAGAGGGAAATCAATCTTGTACAAATCAATACAACACTCAGTATCTCGCCATTTTGTCTCAGGAAAGCAGTTGGAAGCTATGACCGGCCAGCCAGGCAGTCAGGTAGTGCAATCTAAAATGTCTAGCCTGCTACTGGGCCTGTTTCTCTGTGTCATTTGTGCAACAGCCCCTGGCTGGAAATATGATGCGTGGGCTGGACAGAGGGTCAGAGGTGAGGGCTTGGGTAAGGCTTGGGTATTGTAAGTGGACAGCATTGTTGTAGAACGCTATGGCAACCGGACATTCTTCCCAAAGGTGATATTGTCTTTTCCCCTGGGAGTGACATAAAGGGGACTTACGGCCATGACGAAGGAGCAATCCAACCACACGGCTTTATCTGTAGGTGTGGATAGATGAGAGAAGCTATGTGCATGTGATTGATCTATCTGGCCCTTCCCCCACTCGGCCTCCTTATAGGCCCATTAATGCTCTGGTGCCTTTTCAGCTGCTGATGTAACAGCAGGCATGCAGAGCCTCATGGAAACACCTCCAATAAGATTGGAGTGGTTCTATTTTTTATGCTTCATAATATGCAGGTCAGGATTAGCATGTATAAATCCTACAGTGCAACAGAACACAAAGGGGAACACAAGTTGCACACTCAAACTATGACAACCATAATATTGTGCTTGTATTAGCATGCAGCCAACTGGGTTAGAAGCAATCCATCTAAAGATCTAAATGTACAATTGATTTCGAATGGAATGTGGTTTTTAATGTGATTAAGGACTTCTAGGAAGTCTATTTGATACAGAAGATACAGACCCGTGTTGCTGTGAGCTAGACAGAACTGTTCGAAGACAAATCTTACACAATCGTACCTCTAAGGTTGGGCACATAAAAACAACCCTTTCTAAGTGGTATGACCTAATCTGGTCGTTCACATGAAACATTATCTACAGTGTCTTTGATGAATGGGGTAATGGGATCACGGAACGTGCACACACATACACCCAAACATGTACGTACACGTGCACACAAACGCATGAAGGCATGTGAATCACCTGATCTCATGCAGTCACAACATACTATGGAGAGCAGCACTGCTTAGGCACTGGTGTTGACACTGCAGAGTCAATGACCATGCTTGCCGTATCAAAACACTGTCATGCCATTGCGTCAGAGGGGCTCACAACTGTTCCTGACACTTCACAAGGTGTAAAAATTGGAGTCTTTTCCACTACAAGCAGATACTTTTTTTTTAAGTGTTAAGCTAAACTGTGTAAAGGCTACATGCTCTGCAGGCATCCACAGGAATGCAGCATGTAAACTTGTAATTCAAATGTGAAAAGCAGAACATTTGTTCCTCTTATTTATCCTGTCAACGCAAAAACACGATGTTCAAATGACAGGTACCTTAGTTAATGCTGACTGCTAGGTTAGAGTTAGAGTCCTGCATAGCTCCTGCAGGCAGGCTGCACTGGTGAACTACAATGCCTAATTACAGGTCAGTCATTATTCTCCACCTTCCAGGCAAGGCCTTTATTTTGTTTTTTTTTCCACCTGAGGCCATGCTAGCTACATTACGACTGTAGTCAGTAGAATACACAAACCCAATACACAAACCTAAGGGAGCTCAGTTATATTCTAATGGCCCATTCAGATGTTAATCTGGAAGTAGTACTTCATTAATTCAGGAAAAAACAACTAACAACTAATGAGCTGTTTCCTAATTAAGCCTAATGTCCTTCAATAACTGATTTTGCATGTTATTCTGTATTTATGTACTGCTTTTCTAAAGGTGTGCATTCTAACACAACACCAAACCCCTTAGGTAAACAGATGATTACTTCACTGCTACCTCACTGTTCACTAGTTTATTTATCTTAATTTGGCAAAGTATGGAGACACTATGATCTTATACTACTATGCTAAACTAATTCCCATAAAAATGATTATACACACATATAGACATTTCTCTTTGTGCTGTTAATGATCTATTTACCAACAGCCCTGTTTCTAAAAGAACACATCCCTTGTTCACTCTCCAAGTAAGAAAAAAAAGGAGAGAGAAAAACCTGCTCCAGAATTACCATTCTTGTTTCCCCAGTTAATGGTGCGGTAGGATTGAGTTTCAGTTCCTTCAGAGCTTTCTGACCTTGTCTGCCTTCACTATACTCTACCACCACTCTTCTCTTCTCTTTGGCTTCTCCTTGGGATTTAGCTTTTGTGCCTTCTTGTCAGTCAGTGGTGAAAGCAATGAAAGCTGATTCACAGAGATACACAAAGCCAGAAGCTACTCCACTGCTGTGCAGACACTATGCACTTACTGCTGGACATGGCAAGGTTGGACTTTTTACTCTGCTACACATAGTCTCCCTTTCTAAACAACACAAACAAACCCTTAAACAGCTATGGATATGAAAGGAAGAAGGGAAATGGGTAATAGTTTATGTTTGTAGACATATTTAAAGAAACAAATCTCCTTTCTGTAATAGGCAATAATTACACATAAATGTTTAAAATGTGTTTGTTGAAAACAAACAATCATACTAGATTACATATATTACATACTCAAACCCACCGTTAGTAATATGTGTCTTATTGCAAATAACAAGGTAGAAACGTTAATAAAGAAACAGAGCACTACACAGGCATTTACATTATGCTTTAAGAAAAACTCCTGAACAAGCAAACTAAAAGCACCATTTTCTATGATGCATTCAATAGCGGCAAGAATGTTAAGTGAACACAGAACACCCTGGGAAACAGAGAGGGTGTCTTTGAATTTCAGCTGGCAAAAAAAGGAAAGAAAATCGTCAGCCATGTTGGAGTAGCTTTATCTAATATCCCCTCCTTATTATGTTGGCTCTTGCTTTTACGGTGGGGGACATTTGCTACACCTCGCCAGATACAAAACCCACCAAAAACACACCCAAGGTTAAAGAGGATAAGGATAAGAGTATTAACCCGCTGAGCAAATTCTCACCTCCTTTTTACGTCCCTCCACTTTGTAGAAATTCCAACAAACCGTCTGGATCTCCTCTTTAACAAATCCTAAAGGGCAGCCATCTTGCCTCCTTCTGTTCTTCTATGAAACAGACTATCCTCCACATCAATATTCATGGAAACCACTCTGACGTCGGCTCTCATCATCAGGAGAAGCCCGGGTGTCGCTGTTTGCCGGCTTGAGAAGCACACTCATATGTGGCTCCGGTGTAAGGCAGCAGAGGCACGCAGAGTGGACAAGATGTTGTTGCAGGTCAGGGGGAAGAGCCTTGCTTTGCTGGCAAACTCAAATAATCACAAAATCACTTTTCCTGCTGAGTCCTTCCCACACAAAGAGACAGGTTTTCTTTCCCCCCTCTGCTCCCTCCTCTTTTTTTCTTCTTCCCTCAGCCGCACAATAGTGAACAGTATGATGGCTGCCCCAAAGCACTGGAGTGGATTCAGTGAGCAGGACAGGACTCCACACCACAGTGCACTATATGCTGAATATTGCACTGGTCTACTGTTTGACTGTGTCAGAGCAGAAAGTACCTCCACCCCCTTCCTTTTCTCAGACAGGAAGCCAACTCAGGGGTTTTCCCTCCCTTTTCACTCTGTCTATCTTAACTTCCTTCTTTCATTTTCTTTCTTCCTCTGTCATAGGTTACAGAAGTTTCCCTTTGGTGTGTTAGCACTCATTTTTGAGAGCATTACAGTAACAATCAGATCTGGCCACAGTTTGGAGTCAACCAGTTGAGCAATGTGTTCAACTCCAACGGCTGTGTCTTATTTTGGCACAACTTGTTTTGCCTTGCCTTGCCTTGTCTTGCCTGGCTGGCTGACTGACTCATTTTTAGAGTGGGGTGTAAGACAACTCTCCAGCCTGCATACAGACAGACAGCATACTTTGCTTCATGTGTCTGCCAAGACCCACCTCCTGTTGACACTGGCCACGTGGGCTTGAAAGAGATAGAGAGAGCAGTGTGAGAGAAAAGGGGGTAGAGGGTGGATTAAAAGACAAATTCAGCCTTGAGAAGGCTGTTGGAACAACATGACTTTTAAGTGTTTTAATGGGGCAAGTGCTAAAACCTCAGCTGTGGTTTTTGTTGTGGGTTTCTGTGTTAGGTCACAATGCAGAGTTGTAAGACTGAGGTTCAGTTTGTAGAGTTCAGTGTGCAAGAATGTGTTTGTTGTTGCGCCTTTGATTTTAAAAGGTCAAACAGAATCTCACAAACAGTTCACTATGCCAGCAACACTACTTCAGTAACATGCCTCTATTTATATGTAAAAAAAAAAAAAAAAAAAAAAACTACAGTCATTTCTTCACATATGGATCCAGCTTTAACCAGCATGCTCATTAATCAATGCCACCTCCATTCACTTAACTATGTAACTCCTCCTTCACTTTGCTAACACATTGGTGAAAATAATCTGCCTTTAGCTGTAGTTTGGGCTTAAAGGGAGACCCCACCTCTTTCCCAGCAGCCTTTGCCTTGCTGCAGTGACATTTGTTGACTCAATAGTTTCAGCCTCAGAGCAGAAAAGGAGATTTGTTTTTACACAGAATGGGGGATGGGAGGAGGCAGAGAGAGAGAGAGGAAGGAGGAGTCACTCTGACTGCAACACATACTCTAGAAAGACAAAATAGGCCATTTTACATCAAGTCTGACTTCTTCCTTTACATTGCTCAGTTGTCACAGATGAATGTTAACTGGATTTAGCGCAAATGTCTGTCAAATGTAAGTAGCAATTAAGTCAAAATGTGTGGTTCTTACTGCCTGTGTGGGAAGAGTTTACTGGCCAGCCTTTAGCAAACTTTCACAGAAATGTCCAGACTATGAAGAACACTTGGTGATTTCAACAGGACCAGTGTTGAGTTGGGTTACAGCCCTCATTGATCCCCCTTTGAGTCTATAGATGTCTAGAGATATACTAGAGGACCCTGTTATCTGACCCTGTTATATGCTGTTGCACCAAACAAACTATTGGTGTTATTTTGATCAGACACAGTGTTAAAAACAGTGACATCTGAATGTGGTCTCCTAGTTGTGCTAGATGTTTGTTGAGTTTCCAGGAGGTTTTTGTTGTTAATCCTTTGAAGATAGTCCAGCTAATAGTGAAAGAAAAACAAATTCAAATCCTTAGATGAGTATTGAATATCTTGGAAGCTAATAAATGAAAAGTCCCCTTTACACCCTTCTCCACTCTCTCACTCACCCCTCATCAATGGCCGTCAAAGTGCCCCAGAGCAAGGCAGTAAATCTACCACTGCACCAATGAAGCGCCCGAGCGATCAGTGCTGCAGGGCTTTCGACTGGTCAGCTTCCTTCCACCTCTGTGCTCCCCCCGACCTCTACTGTAAACAAGACAGCACACTGAGAAAGTTTGTCCGGTTAAATAACATTTAAAATGTACATTTAGGTTTTTCAAATTCAGTGTCTCCGTTTTGAGTCAATTACACTGAAGCTCAAAATGAGCTTTTATATTTTTATTTTCTGGGTTAATTTATTTCTTTGCTACTCTGACAATTTGCAGAGCTTTGTTCTCTTAGCCACAGCATTAGGATAGTATAGCAGTCAGTGCATTCATCAGTGCTCGCCTTGCGTGCAACTTAAAATGGCTACATTGACTTTGTTTTCTTGTTTTTGCTATGCATATTGTCAGTGGTCAGGCAGGAGACCTCCTTGTTGGGCAGCTTCCTCCCTGAAAGCTACTGTAACTCGTAAATCAGAGATTATCTTGTCATTCCTCTCGCCTTGCCACATTTCAAAGGAATGGAGGCGTGTGCCGTCACCTCATCTGTAAACACAGAGCTGTTGCCTCACGCTGACCCAGGGTCATCAAAATTTAGGCACACTTGTCACTTGACTGATTTCACACCTGAAGATGACGATGAGCATTAGTGAGGGATTTCAACTGTTTTTCTACCGGGAGCAGTGCTCTTGTTGATTTATGCCAAACAAAACAAAGAGAGAGAGGACCCCACTGGCTGTCCTTATCTGGACCTCTGGTCTGCCACTTGCAGTCATGTGGTGGTTTATAGTCTCACATCCTGAGGAGGCTTTATTAAACTGGGTGGTGAAAACCACAGAGTGAAATGACTTTGTAGTGTTTCAATTTCCACGTAAAGAAAGAAAAAACATCTTCAACTGACAAAAGTCTGAATGATTTATCATAAAGCTGACTCACAAATGATGAATTCCTCAGTTTCCTATCATGTTAGAGGTGAACAAGCCCTGAACTCTACTGTTAAAATATAATTGTTGAAATTGAAAGGTACAGTCATTGAGCACAACGAACACATTTTAGTTACAAAATGTGAAGGGAAACATATTTCTTGATAGACCACTTCCACACATTATTAGTAACTCTTATTATTTATGTATGAGTAACACATGATTGGCATATGATCTTATTGAGCTTTTTCTAAACCATTTTGTCATTCCAGTGTGAATGGCAAATTTGGAAATAACATAGGACAAGATTTGAGCTTTACTGCCAAGAAAGGTTTTGTTTTTAATGTTTGGTGTGAATCATTTGGTCCTAAACAGGCTGATTAGTGATGAGAGTATTGATTTACAGCTTTCTTTACATTAGTGTGGAAAGTGTGAGAAACAGGGTGACATCTGAGGCGTGACAGAGCTACTTGGTGACACATGGTGAAGCTGAGAAAAGCAGCACTTCTCATATGAGCCAGTGGTATTAGCTCGCATCTCACCTGGGGCAATCTAAACACACACACACTTTACTTAGGGTAATAACTAGGCATCCTCTGCTTCAACCCAATACACAAGTGACTGACCACAGGACTCTGTCCTAACAAGATGTCACCCACTGCTGCCCCTCCTCCTCCAGTTATCTTAAAGGACAAGGGAGAGTCGTTAGTGGGGGTCTCACATAGCCTAATTGTTTAAGCTGCAGCAGGGGGTCTGGGATAGGGTGGTGGGGACGGGGGTTTTACAGAAAACAAGGGAGAGTGACCGGAAAAGAGTTATTTACATTACTGAGTTCCCAAAGCCACCAGATAAATATTTTTGTGCAGTTTTGTACATATTTGTTCTTGTGAAACTTTTGTCCCACTTCAGCATGCCTCTGTGTCCTGCCGTGTGTGTGTGTGTGTGTGTGTGTGTGTGTGTGTGTGTGTGTGTGTGTGTGTGTGTGTGTGTGTGTGTGTGTGTGTGTGTGTGTGTGTGTGTGTGTGTGTGTGTGTGTGTGTGTGTGTGTGTGTGTGTGTGTGTGTGTGTGTGTGTGTGTGTGTCTAACGATTGACAGAGTTCCTCCCTGGGCACAGCAGGGTTGGACAGGGCCAATCATGGCCTGCCGCTGTTCCCGTGGCGACCAACCGCTTGTAAGAGGTTTAAGAGCTGGTTCCCGCATTGAGGCTGCAGGTGCTTCCATCCTCCCCTCACGTAACACCCCCTCCTCCTCCCCAGCTGAAACCTCTCCAGCCACGGCCCTCTATTAAGAGCAGGGAAACCCTTTTTTTTGTCCAGCAGCTGTGTGATGTAAGCTTCTCACCCACTTCTTCAAGCCTCGATTCCCAAGGGGAGTCATAACCTGGCCCCCAATTAAAGCTTTTTGAATAACAAAACTCAAGCTATCTCTTTGCAAAGCATGAGAATGCTGCATATATGAATAATCTGTCACTCTGTTAATAAATAAGCAAGTTCAGCAGAGAGGATCTGTGCCTGCGATAAATCGGTGAGAGACATTTGGGCAAATGGACAGGTCCTAGTCTGGCCATGTAGGATTAGTGTCTAGTTGACAGATTGTGTGCTCTTAAAATACTGAAGCCCCACTGTCTGTTAAGTACACTGCTCTGCTCTGTTCGGCATGGAGCAGATGATGACCCCTGCTGGTGAAGCATGATGACCTACAATGCACCTTATCCTCCTTTTAAAGTGAATGATGATCTCACTTTGAACATGTTTCAGTTAGTTATATTCAAATTTTATTACAAATTGTAAAACCTCAGTTTTCAAAATCTTAAATATGCTTTTATCTCCATCTATCTAAATACTCGTGCTTTCTGCACCTTGTCTTATTTCAGAAAGATGGGTATTTTCAATTTTGCATTATGTCTATCAAATTATATGCCATTGAAAGTGATGGAAAACAGACGTAGAGTGTTGCAGAGTTACAATAGTGCACACTAGAACCGCCGTGAGGTCATTTTGACCTCTCTCACTTCTTAAAACCCTAACCCAAACTCTGTTTGTGTAAAAACCCTATGTCTCCCAGTCGATGACTCTTCCTGTGTGTTCTATATCATCTTATGCGTTTTCATGATTCTAGTATAAAAGAGAACGAAAAAAAGAGTGATTTTACCTAGAACCGCCAATAGGTCATTTTGACCTCCATTCATTCTAATGCAAAAATGGTAAATGGACTGCATTTATATAGCCATATACATTATATAGCCAGCCAGACACACAGTTCAAAACACTTTATAGTAGCCTAATGCTTCACATTCATATACACACACATACTTTACAAAAAATAACAATAGTTGTTGCTAGGCAACCAATATAGACGACTCTTTATTTTTCTATTTTTCGAACAGTGTGTGTATATAAAAATGTATAAAATTGATTTTCCAATCATTGCAATCTGGGCTAAATAATGTCCATTTAGTCACTCAGTTTGTCAGTTAGTTAGTTAGACAGTTAGTTAGGCTAGTTAGTCATTTTGACCTCATCCCACAACACAACACGAGTTCAGATATTAGAAAGTTGGAAAACAGTTAAAACAGTTAAAAACAGGTGTCAAACAGATAACAAATGAACATTAGCCTACTCATAAACATTGGACATAACAATGACAGTCCCTTACTCTCATGAGAAATGGACATGAATTCAGAAATTTGGAACAATTTTGAAAATTTTTATTTACACTCGTACGAAAAATAGAAAAATAAAGAGTCGTCTATATTGGTTGCCTAGCAACGACTATTGTTATTTTTGTAAAGTATGTGTGTGTATATGAATGTGAAGGATTACTATAAAGTGTTTTGAACTGTGTGTCTGGCTGGCTATATAATGTATATGGCTATATAAATGCAGTCCATTTACCATTTTTGCATTAGAATGAATGGAGGTCAAAATGACCTCTTGGCGGTTCTAGTGTTAAAGGAAGGAAAATGAGATGCAGCCACTCTATATGTAGACAGCTGGCACTTGACATTTGTGACTGCTAATGCCACAGTGTGCCACAACAGTTTTGAATGGTCCCCACAGTCTGAACAATATCCTGATTCACCACCCTCCTACAGGTGGCTTCTGGTTTTGCCCCCACCTGCCTGACAACTGTCCCTGCAGCAAACACTGCTGTAGGACACTGTTCCCCATCCCTCCTGCCTGCAGTCTCTGTCAAGTAAGATAGCAGTTTTCTAGGAATCAAATAAGGCCTACATGGAAAATTTATTAGAGACTGTGTTCAGTGGCGATCCTAGACTTAAGGGGGAACCAAGCACATGCAAACCACACACACACACACACACACACACACACACACACACACACACACACACACACACACACACACACACACACACACACACACACACAAATCATATGCTGTCTATCGCCAGACAAATCTCCCTTCATCTGAACTGCTGAACCGTAAAACACTTAAACCAGACAGGAGGTAAAAAGAAATGTGAGCGGTAAAGCTATGATTTTACACTGAAAACGGATTAAGGCATTCTTCCAAACGAGTAGAGAGACTGTGGCATTAGGGTACCTATACACACTATGTAAGCTAAGCTATAGTATGCACATGTAAAGTCAGATTCTGAAAAGCAGTGGAACTAACTAAAATGTGGAAGTGAAAATACCACATTTCTTGAATAAAATGTATGTTCACTCCAACATTGGGTTTAAGATTATGATGATATGTATTGGTATGTTAAAGGAACAATTTGTAAGTTTTGCAACTGCTACATAATGTTACATTAGTGTTTGCTTAGAAGACAGAGTGTTGTGAGTTTATTATTAAACTGCATTCCTTTATTCACCAGGAGCTGTCTCCAACAGTGGACAGTAATGGCAATGACTGTTATTCTCTTGAAGTTAGCATTCCTAACAAGCCAGCTGTTCAACCGATTTTGGTTTATCTCACCACTTTATGATACAGAGTCACAGAGGATGTGTTATAACCCCTTTTCCTATAAACGTAACAATGGCAGTGGGGCTCTTGGAAAGAGCGGTAACTAAGCAATTGTTACACACATTGGCTACATAGCAATAGCAAAAGCAAGACTATGTACCTACAAAGGTTTCATGATATTCTACCACTTAAAAATAACACAGATCAAGCTGTTTTTATTAAACAAACAGCAGTGGCCCTTGATGTGTCAACACTGTAAGTCATAATGTACCGAGTACACTTGAATAATTAAATAGAGAAACATAACAAATGCAGATGTTGCGGTAGAATAAGAAGTCTATTTGAATGGTTTAATGACTTTGTAAATGGTGTGAATCATACATCGCTGTATGGGAGGCACAAACCAAGCCTATTTTCGAGGCCTTTTCTCGAAATTGCATATCCATAATAAAATGAGTATATCTCTGCAACCACAAGGTCTATTTGAATACTTTTGGTGTCATAGTAAAGGGGGGGGGATAGAAACTGGTGAGACGTGTAAATTTCAGTATATGTGTTACTGGTGAGGAGTAAATGAAGATGGCACACAGAAAGAATTTTAAAAAATTATATATTTGCCCCCCAAAAAAATCATATTTTAGATGAGTGTCCTTCAGAATGATGCTAATAAAGCTCAAAACCTCTATCAAATGATTGTACAATGTATGGACATTATCTCTGCAGTGGTTGATTCTGATTCTCAATTTATTTTCACACAATTTGCATAAACTAACTGAAAAAGAATCAACCGGGATTAAATAACAACTACTTTCTAGGCCCTCTGTGTCCCTCTGCGTAAATCTGCACTGAGAGCAGCTTATTTGGGTGCAGTTACACCTGGCTCTATCTCTGCAGCAGATTGGTTGATTCGAGTGATTGAGAGCTCATTCGAACCGTTAGAGCCAATAGAATGAGGCTATACCCATGTTAATGTGATTGGCAGTACTGGCAGTCAATCAGAATCAGCAGAATCCTGAAATGTGTGACGCGCAGGCTGTTGTGTGTGGCCCATCCGGACCGATTTAGATGTAACACCGGTCAAAGTTCAAACTGGAAATATTGGGGATTTACCCATAAAACTAACTTTTCATGGCAAAACAGCAAAGGTAAGAGGAAATTTACATCCATGTTTTGGCCAAGCAGTGTCTGTGTTTGCTCGACTTTGCTCGTTTTTGGCTTCTCTCTCTGCCGTGCTTCCGTGTAGCCGCGGGTGCTATGTATCATTCCGATCTTTAGCGGCGGGCTCTTTCATATGAGCGGTATGTTTTGCATAATGTACAGTAGTATACGAGCCAGAAATGTGGCGACTGGGTCCAAACAGAGGTGCTTCATGAAGTTTGATGTTTAGTTGTTTATTTTAGTGTTTGGGCTGTGTTTGGGTCATGGTTTTTACACGCTGTAGACCAGCTTCTGCTGTTTAATTTG
Source organism: Trachurus trachurus (assembly GCF_905171665.1). NCBI lineage: Eukaryota > Metazoa > Chordata > Actinopteri > Carangiformes > Carangidae > Trachurus > Trachurus trachurus. The sequence goes on along the minus strand of NC_139891.1, from coordinate 21,673,320 downwards.
ATGTAAAATATGACTATATTCTTTCATAATTAGTGCTGTAGAGGCTCTGTGGTTGTTCTGTATGTCTGTATGTATAGCAATATGGAAATGGTTAAAAACAAGGGGGAGTTTTTGGACATTGTCCTTGAGTACCATAATAAACACGCCAAATTAGGGAATATCTTTCAAACAATGCTGTGCATCCCTACAGTACAGACTTAGAGTCAATGCCAAGGACAAGTGAGGCATGTATTGTTGGCCCAAAACTTCTGTTAATGTTGTTTTTCCTTGAATTCCTCACCCATCTGTTAGTATAATTAATATAGTCTGTGTCCCTCGTCTGTATTGTTGTTATTCTCATATTCCAATTCCTTCTGAAATGAGTCAACATTAAACTTTTGCACCTAGCTCAGGGACAATATACTGTATGGTTTCTATAGATATCATACAGTACACAACTCACTTGCTCAACATTGTTGCTGAACTTGTTTGTCAGGCTGGAATTATGCACAGCCTGTTGAGCTGCCTGTAGCTTGTGGCTCAGAAAGAGTCACACAGCTGCCCAGCAGCAGCAGCAGCAGCAGCAGCAGCTGCCTCCTCCTTGCTTATCTATGCATTGTCAGCTGAGACGGTCCTTCTAGATAGCACAGACATGAAATCATCCCTTCACCTGCTCCGGGCTTCGTTCAGCATGACGAGCACCCGGCGCAACAACCACCCACAGCCATGTTGTCTATCACCTGACAAACCTCCCTTTCTCTGAACAGCTGAACCATAAAACACTTAAACCTGACAGGAAATAAAAGCAGATAAGAAAAGCAAAGCTGTGATTTTACTCCAAAAACAGAACTGTATCTGACGATGGTGGAGGTTAGGCTCAGATTAAGGCATTCAGAGCAGAACTCATCCAGACGGGGAGAGAGACTGTGGCGTTAAGGTAATTAAAGTGATGTTTGCAGCAGCAAAGATGTGCTTGTGACTCAGAGTATGTAACGTAACAGCTGTGGCGTGACACATAAACCCCCCTCTCGCTCTCTCCCCCCTCTCCCTTTGCAGCCAATCACTGATTGTGACAAGTCCTTGGCTGTGACCTTGCTCTCCCTCTACCCGTGCCGTTGCGAGCAGGAGATGGTTGACGATCAATTTCACCTGCGTGTGCACCGTGGAGGAAGCCAGCATATGGTTAGACATGATTTACGTACAAACATGAGCGCTCCCTGATACAACCCCCCCTCCCCTCCCTCCTCCTCCACTCACAAACATACAAACAAGCACTTACATAAATTATCATGTCTTGTGCTTCTGCAGATATTTCTGGTGTATCAGTAATGTTTGCTTTCAGGGCTGTGGTTTAGCAAAGAAAGGGATGAATAGTGGAAAGGATGTGAAAACCTGCAGCACAGAATGTAAGATAATACTGAAAAAAGGCACTGGAAAAAGGTTTTGTCTTTTTATAGATTTGTTAGAGTACATATGTTTTCAGGTCTGTCTTGAAACAGTAGTTATAAACCCATGTACACAGACCTGTTCAAACTGGTCAATTGAAGATTTCTTCCTAACTTGATTCCTGCAGGATACATTTCTCAAAATCTGTTTCAGTATAAAAATCTACACGTGGGTATTGTAGATTTGGAAAACTGTGAAACTTTAATGAACATGAGCACGTGCATTTTAAAATGAAGTACTCGGTTTTATACAGCGATATCCTACTGCTAGATATATTTGAAGTTGAGGAGAATGGAGCTGGAGCCTCAGTCGGGATCCCAAAGACTTTAAGATTCTGAAACTTAAATATTTGTGTTGAGGATCCAAATAATATAGATATTATAGCTCCGGTCTTCTATCCTGTAATCCGTGAATGTTTGTCGAACCCTTGTCTCTACATTTTTCTCACTCAAAAAGCCAAACACTTTTATGGCCTCCTGTTCTCTCATCATGTACTCCACAGGAGGGCAATACCTCTGAGATTTTGCCCCATCTTGAGTCTCATTCCCTGGACTCCCTCATCACATGACTGCCTCTGGCTTTCACCCCTCAATGCTACCCATTTCACCTTGGATTTATCATCTCGTCCTCAACCCCATTCCACACTTATTTGACACTCCAACATTTCAGTAAATTTTCACAAAAAGTCAAATTTGTTAGTAGCGTGTGGGTGTTTCTGGACGAATCTGGCAGGATGCAGTGAGCAGGGGGGATGTTTGAATCAGTGTGATGTGCTCTAACCTTTCCCCTTCAGTCACAATCCTGCTGCACACGCTTCAAGATGACTCATAGATAATCGAGTCCTGACTGTTTGTTGAGGCGCGATGCTTTGTTCTTCTCTGATGTGATGGCGATAAAAGCGCTCTCTGGGCGAGCTGGACCTCCCTTACATGGAGGTCAAGCAAACTGAGGATTTGAGGGGCAAACACAATCAATCGATTCTGGACAAGGTTGTGGCATATGATAGACTGGATAAAACTTATAATCAGGAATCAGAACATAGGACCAAACGGATGAAGTTGAATTAATTATGAAAGTTCTCTGGTTAAAGGGGATTTCCCTTCATGATATCAAGAGGAAAATCAAAATTAAGCCAAGCATCATTCTGGCTCAATACTTGTTTTTTAAGATGGCTCAGATAATTGGCTGAGGCCTATGGTCACCTTTTAGATTACTTTGAGTTGAGATATGATTACTATGGGTTTTTAGCAGTTCTTGGGGGCAAAGAATGATTTCCCATTTCAGATAGTCTTGTTTAAACATCAGGTAGAGTCAAATTATCCAATACAAATTACAAACAAAAACAACGATTAGGGAAAAGTTAAAAAGTAAACATAAAGTTGACCGTTTGTTTTTTCTTTTTCTTTTATTAACATGTTGGGAGCCACTGGACTAAACGAATTAACTGTATGTAGACTGTATTTTTGTTTGAATGTGCTTCTAATAGAGTATTGTCACATTATTTTATTAGAACTTTTAAGTAAAGAGTTTGCCCAACTCACCTGGATATATTAACCATCAGACAATAAACAAAGAGCTTCATCATCGGCCTCAAGCTATACATCAAAGTTTATAAGCTCAAGTCAAGCTATTTACAGCCATCCAACTACAGGAGAGCTCAGAAGAAGAAATGTTAGACATTCTAGTCCTTAAACTGACTCATCATATAATGATCGATAACATATGGAGCTGTCTTCATTTAAAAGTTAGTGTTAACAAACAAAACCCTTGGTCTTCCAAGAGACCATGAAACCTGCCTGTCCCTGTACTATTATTATTGCGCTGGATCTAGGGCGCCGTCATTGACGCCATTGACGTCATTTTGTCATCGAACTTAACATGAATGACGCTGTGAGATCTTTGAGGTGTTTAAGTTCTGCTTCACAAATCTGGTCCTAAACTGTGAATGTGTTTCTAATGTATATGCAGTAGTACAGAAAGTAGGGGGCAGCTGAGTATAGTCCAGTCACATTGTGCACTTTCCTGCCTCAATACATCGTCTTGACAAAAAAAAAAAAAAAAACACTTGGTAACGGTGGGGTTTCTGCTCACTTTTACAGAAAGCTTCACCATAATGATATTTTTATTCCGGGAGACATGGCCTAAATGATTTCATGTGCTAATGCAATGGGCTTGGCCATCCCCACGGCAACGGCAGTGGTCTCATTAGGGTTTCTAGTCATGAAAGTGGTGAAAAAGGAAAAGCACTGAATGGGGTCGTTAAATATATCATCAAAGAGGTGTGTCTCTGCTCTCTCGTTATAAGTTAAGATAACGCAAAAAGCTCCCCCGCTATGGGGGAAGGGGGAGAGGAGGAGGGGGGGTTGTGTATGCAGGGGAGAGCCAGTTAGTGTTTGCTTGTATTTCTGGTTTTGTATTTAATTACTGAGTCATAATGAATTTTCCATATCTAAGGTGGAAATTTAATTTTGTAGCAATTAATAACACCAGTTGCACAGCCTGGATGTATTCCAGTGAATGTGCAAAACATTGGGGACGTTTCCTTCACTCTGCATTGCAGGGTACAAATTGTCAGTAATTTCTCTCAGAGGTTAAAAATCCCTTGTTGGCTGGCTCATTGCATTTTGTTTATGTCTTCTCTTTTGTGATCAGTGTGGATTTAATCTGAGAAATCCATAATAAATTATGGCTTTTAGCAAGATTCACCTTATTGTTGCAGTTCATGAATATATTTATTTGTCACAGCTGCTGTAAACTCACATTCACATGGGACTAATGATTACGTATGTCTTTTTTAAAGATACTGTTTTTGTGTAATATTCATTCAACTTCCTCTTGCTAACCACAGAGGACACTGTAAATCATTTCATATTAACCTAACTCCCGCTGTTAAATTTAACTGCTGGAAGACAACAGAAGTAGAAATCTTACACTGTCTATGGCTGTGATATACATTACCCACATACATTAAATATCCACTAGAGGGCAATGTGTCCAATGCATTCAATCTGATACCATAGGTTTCATAAGGGCTCCAAACCCCCACAAAGAGAAATGACAAAGAGTCAGTTATTACACTGTTTGCAGATTAGAAGAGTGAACCAGCCAAAATCTGATCATTACCCCAACATGACGCCATTTTTTTTAACTAGGAGGTGTGGGACCCCTCTTTGCACCTGAGTATTGAACAATTTTCAGACAGTTTTTTTTTTTTTTTTTCTTAGGTGTCCATATTTCAGTGTCATATTACAAATTAAATCAAGTAATGACCAATCTTGCACTGACTGATTTTGAATATTAAAAAAAAAAAATTCAAAATGTGAAAAAATAAATTACATTTTTACTTGTCTTGGAAGACAAGAAGACAGTGTAATGGCAGATAGAAATTATTAATCAAGGCATTTTATTTTTTTTCAGTTCATTTTTATTTTTATATTTTATGTTTGTAACAAAGAAAACCGCCTTCCTCATCTACTACATTTTCCTCTCTCTCTCTCTCTCTCTCTCTCTCTCTCTCTCTCTCTCTCTCTCTCTCTCTCTCTCTCTCTCTTTCGCTGTCCCCTTCATTCCCCCTACTGCTATCTGTTCCTCCCTCCTGTGGGATCATGGGAATTGTGCAAGTAGCGTGGCATTCCACGCTCTGCCCGCGGCGCTCCAGGAGGAGGCGTGCAGTAATGACCTGCTCCTCAGCTCGCTCGCCATCATCGCCCTCACAATTAATTCCCGCCTCGCGTTCCTCTGTGGTGATGGTGGTGAGGAGGGAGGGGGTGAGAGTGTGGGCTCCCTCATTAGAGCTCCTTGTAATGTGTCTGGCAGCACTTCCCATCCTGCCACTTCTGCCCTTCCACTGCTGCTACCATGTTTGTTTTATGGATGCTTCCCTATATGCTTTCCTGCTCACAGAATGACTGACACTGGATGTAAAAGTGCGCCCGGTCTCTGTGTTTTTTTCTTCTTCTTTTTTTTCATCCACTAGGGCTCTTGGAAACACATGAATACACCTTTCACATAAGTGACATGAGAGGGAATATTTCAGCAGGGTATTTCAGGTCCATCCGCTTAGCAAAGGAGCCTTTTCACTACAAACACAATTCTTGGAAATGTCCAATACACTGTCACATTATAATGCTTTCAGAAACAGGTGATGACATTTCGAATGGCTGGTGACACCAAGCCCGTGCTCAGCATTGAACTTTTAAACCAAGCAGAGCAGAGTCTGACCTGGATTTCAACTCTCAGCTTGACCACGAATATCTTAATGTCTCATTTACCATGGTCTGCCTCACACAGTTGGTCAACCTGCATATTTTCCAGCCAGGTTTAAGTGTGGACAAGTGGCAATATAAAGGACATAAAGAGACATGTTTTTGGCATTGTCTTGTGTATATTTTGGACATTTTTTGCAAGCTACCTTTCTGAAGTGCTTTTGCAATTATACCAATAGGAAGATCCCGAACAGCAACACCACCAACTTAAGTCCTTTGAAAAAGAAATCGTGACAAGAAAAATAACTTTGACATGGCTGTAAATCACGTTTTTAAGGGAATATATCAAAGGGTGATGTGAAGATTATGTCAAGATAATTGTCACAGAATCTGAAGCTCTCATTGGCTTATGCAGCTTTACAGCGATTTTCAGCGAGAAACTTTGAACTCACTGCTTCAGATAGCATCAATTTCTGCAGGTAGTGAAAAAGATCTAAATGAATGATAATGTTGATGTGTAGCTGCTAAATGTGTATAATAATAAGTAAATAAGTGTTTGCTAACAAGTTAACAATATCACCTAAAGGGGTGATGATATGTTACGTTCACAGTTTTCTTCCTCAATTTTCTGCCCCCATGTGGCCCCAAAAAATAGTTTGCACAGTTCTAGCAACATTTTAAACAAGACTACGTCCAAGCCTAGTACTGTAGGCCTATGTGGTTGGGCCTTGCCATTGGCTATTTACATTCTGCTGAGTGTAAGCCAGTTTCTGCCTTCTGTTTGCTTCTCTCCTGCTCTCTGTGCTCACATATGATTACATTTTAAAACAGCTGAACTACTAATAAACCGGTTCTCATTTACATGTTTGTCGAAAAAGTTGAAGGTGCTGTTTTTGGAGGAATAATAAGACACTAAAGGGCTCTAAGGAGTCTGTAAGGCTCTAAAGTTGGCAACGTTTTGGCCAGTAAACTAATGAAGCAGCCTCATTACACAGTACCATGGCTGACCAAAGGTGTAACTTTATCACTCAGTCAGTCAGTGACATATTCTTTTACGGAGCTGACCCTCGTGTTGCGGTCAGTCAAAAAAAAAAAAATCTATTTTTCTTTGCAACACAAAATTGAAGAGCTGAAGTGCAGTGTAAATAACAGTTGTCTTGACCGTAGCTGTACAGTATATTGTTTACCGGATTCTGGAGCTGTTTGTATTGATTGTGAGCCACAGAGTCAGTAACCTCAAAACAAAAGATAAGAAAAGTACAGTATATACTGAGTACAAACGTAGCAGACTAGCAGACATTCTTTGGGGACCACTAAAAAATAATACTGCCATATGCTAAGGAGGCTGACACTAACTGAGACCCGTTAATCAGATGTTAACATGCTTGTATAATATTATGAATGCATTAAACAGTACAGGGCAGGATCTATAAAAATGTCAAGAACTTAGTTAAGTTTGTGACTGAAAATGGATCAACTTCATACTTCAGATTAGTTGAATAAGTTTGGAGAGATCTGTCCTTAATACTGCACATTGCATCACTCAGAACATAGAGTACTATGTTACCTGGCAGGAAACATTTAACAAGTACTTTCTGTCACAATAAAGCTCATAGATAGACAGCTGTTTATACACACAGTCTTTTTTTTAGGTAGCACAATCAAGGAAACTGCCTTCTCCACACTTCTCCATACTTGGGGCAACTCAGAGCTCATTCACTGTCATAGTTGTTAAAGACTGTTTTGCTCTGTTACATTGATTTTTTTTGCACTGCTATTGTGCAGGAGACAGATTCAGCATCTGCCATTGTGGACTTTGTCCAAGCCAAGGTTGTGGCTCAGAGGTTGAGTCAACATGCAGATAAATAGAGGCTACCTTTGGTTGACAGTTCTGTGGAAAAAAAAAATCACCTATTATTGATGAAATCATGACTGTGATAATTGGTTTGACACTGTCAGTATGTGTGTGTATGTTTGTGTGTGTGTTATATGTCTCCTGCCTGCATACTTCTCCATCTCTACATCCAAATTATAAACATGTTGTTTGTAAACCTCTCCCCACTAAGTGATCCACTGTATCCTAGACATTAATGAAACTGTAGTAACATATTTTATAGGAAATATAATTCGATTTAAATGTTGCTACATATTGTACAGTACTAATGCAAACTCTCACTCAGTTTTGAAAAGGTTTGGGTAGCTTGTGATAAAGCCTTGTGGGGGGAACAAATCACCAACTAGCAGACATATCAAAGTGGTTAGCATAGTTAGCATGTGCTAATGCGAAATGTCAGAATTTCAGGTTTATTTTAGTCGCTACCAAGTTGGTTCCTTATAGAAACATGACACCCTGACTGTCTGTATCTGTTTTTTATATTGTCACTGCAGTTCAAAGGTGGAAATATAGCTACTGTAGGCTATCTTGCAATACACAAGGATAAAAACCTAATTTTTAACATGTAAAATGATGCCCTCAGTTGATGCCATTCATTACTGCCATGTAGAATAAAAAATATCATGCACTTGCACTCCATTTATATTATGTAGCTAACAACTAAAATATGTTATCTGTCTTCTTAATATAAAGCAGACAATAAAACTCAACAAGGCTAAGTATTTAGAGGAAATTTTCCCACTTACACCTGGGATTGGATACTGCCTGAATAAGGGAAAGAGAATCTGTCCTTCACCAAGTTTTTCACCAAAAATTACACACAAAACAGAATGCATGTTAAGTGTATTTATGTCATTAATTCTGATATGGAGCAATATGAGCAAAATCACCAACTAAATTTCATCAGCTCCATCACCAGCTGCTGCTGTAAAAATAAAAAAAATTGCTGCAGCAGCTGCTCTTAGCAGGGCACCAGAGATTCAATGGTGTCATGTCCAGATGTAAACTCTTTCTTCAGAAAATCTGACAAGTCTGAGTGCAAGCACAATGTGGTGTGAACCGCTTAAAACTGAGTCACATCGTGAATATGACTTATGGACTTAACTGGGTGCTTCCAAGATGTTTGTGTTTGTCGAAGCTGTTTGCTCACCCACACTGACAGATGAGCGTGGCGACTGTGTTTGCACATATTAGCACAAAAACAAAAGTGTCCCCAAGCCTGGTTCATGAAGAGAGACACTTAGAGTTGAATCACTTGTCAGTGTTTGATAAATTTAATGTTTTTTTGTTTGTTGTTGTTGTTGTTGAATAGTTTGTTCTTAACCGGGTAGCTGCCTCCATGTTTTTCTTGAAAGATTGTTGAAAATTGGCAAAACAGTTAAAGGATGTTAAAGTCCAGACTCTCTGAGGTCTCTTGATGAGTTTTTGGTGAGATGTGAAATATCTCATTATTTCAAAAAGCACGGGAATAAGAATTTTAGGGCCCAGCACGGGGTCAGAGGCCACAGTTTGGGGATGCTAATTTGTTACAGTGAGAGTTAGCTTCCAGCTGTCAAAATAAGTGAATGCTTTTTATGACTATTTGACATGAATTTTCAACACAGCACATGCTTGGTAGTTATTATGCACTTAACTCTGCCTCTACAGCTGTGTTCATTGTCTCCGATCAGTTTAGTAGCATCTGACATGGAAGAAGAATCATCATTGTCTATGTATTTACATTCACGTAGCAGGACAGCCCCCTAGAAGCAAATATTGATTGTGGACTGTAGTTGGCGCTTTTGAATCCAACTAATGACCTTTGTCACCTGCAACAGCACTGTCCTTACATGATATTTTATATTCTGACTCACTTCTGCATGATGAATACTTTTACTTTTCATGCTTAAATGTTTCTGGTAGACTTTTCTCACTCATAAACCAAACCTTTGATTGTAATGTCAGTATTTTGACATTGTATTCGTTTTATTGTATAAAACATTGTGTACTTTTACTACAGTAAAGGGGCTGAAAAGAAAAGGGCAGCTGCTCAACCAAAAAACCCAAACATTCACTTGATTTGATCCATATGTTATTTCCCAGAATGCTCTGTTTCTGATAGTTTTATGATTATTATGATCATTATTATTATTATTATTAATCCAGAAGAGAAATGTTTTTAAAAAAAAAAGAAAAAAGAAGCAGAAATAACAATAAGAGAAATATCCCACTATCTGAAGATGGTTTTAAAAGTGGATACATCTTTAGAATGTGACATGAACTTCAATTCATGCAGCCCACATGCAGATACTCTCTATCCACATGTTACATGAGGTTTGGAAATGATTGTGTGTAGGTGCCGTCATTTGTACTAGACCGTGTGCCAGGAGTCAGCTTTCCTTCAGCAAAGCTACTAACTGGATAATTAAGGGTGCTCTATACACTCCAATTAGCAGGCGATGGGAGAAAGGGAGGAGGAGGGATCACTCAGCTGTATCTGAGGAAAGCAGTGTAAAACCGGGTGATACACATCAAATCATAGCAAGAGGCTAATGTGTGCGAAGTGAGGGCGCCATACATTACAGCCTGAAGGAGGAAATGAGGCAGGTTTCTAAATAAATACTGTCAAGGTTGCTGCTGCACTGTGGCACATCACTGCCAAACCCATAATCTCAAACTGTTTATTTTCCCAAGTTGTTTTCTCACTCTCCCTCCTCTCTGTCTTTGTCTTTCTCTCTTTTAAAGGCCTCAGAGGAATGCTGTTTACCATAACAGTCTGTGTGAGACCATCTGAAACACCTCCAGTAGACTCAGTCAGGTTCCTCCCTGTTCCTGGTCAGATTTTTACTTTCATAATTCCACTGAGGAACAACTGTGACTCTACTGTGGTTTGCTGTGTAAACATTCAAAAAGCTTTACATTCTGCAGGTAGTTTTTGGGGAGCATCCAAAAGGGAAGTATAGAGTTGAAATGACAGGTGGAAATGTAAGGAGCTTAAGCCCACAAATTATACATTGTGCACTGGATCTTAGTATTTCTATTCTTTTATTCCATTCTGGTCAGATTACTTTAAAAATGATTTTTATAATTCCAGCAGGATCCGTATTCCTTGTATTTTTGCTGTCGTTCACCGGGCAGTTGTGAGTGCAGACCTTAGATCTAATTGAGATAGATGAATCAATGGATTCACACCATCACCCCTCAAATGCCCATGTCTTGTGACATCTTTCCTCCATGATTCTATTTCCATTGACTAAAATGTGGACTACATTTAAATCTGGGGCCCTGGTTATTAATTATTCCTCCAAGTTCAGTTGAAGACCCAGGGAAACAGGAGGAGGAGGAGGAGCCGCATGGGGAGTAACGCCAGGGCACGCCAACAGGAACAAAGGCCTGCCACGAGGGTTCATGTCTCCCGCTGCTAGACCCACATACTGCCATGGCTCTGCAGACAGAGGTTAGGACCACCTATGCAGATTTCCCCTGGGGGCTATTATCGCCCGGAAGATAAAATGATTTTCAGACAGAGGGGCTTCCATTCGCACAGATGTACACGGTCTGATGCTGAGGATACGAGGAGTGTTAAATAGGGGGTTCTGGTTGGAAATGTTTAGGATAGCACTCGCCCAGGGGGTGTCAGTCAGAACACACTGGACAGAAGGCAGGATGCAGCTTTAACCGTTTACTGATGTATATCCCCAGTACAGCACAGCAATACAGTAGACTCACTTATAGCATGCAGCAAAGGTAGGCATGTGTGTGGTCTGCAACAATCAGAAATAACATACGTATTGATCAATTTAGTAATAACTAGCAACAGTTTAACCAGGTTTACCTAATAATGTGCACAGTAATAATAAGTATTATGACAGTGTCGAAGTTATCAACGTAAATACTGCACCTTTGGTCATATTATAAAACGACCATGTGGCTGAATCACGTTTCTTAGGGGAAATTACTGCAATATAACATTCAAACAGGAGTAAGGTTACAGAACATGTATGCATGAACAGAAACAATATTGTCAAATATAGGTAATCAGATATATTGACATGGCTGCTCAAAATCCTAGCCAAACTAGCCTTTAGCTCCACAATATAACACAAAACTATTCACTGTCAAGAAAGTAATATAGAACACATAACTTACTGTTTGCACATTCACACACACAGGAAAGGGGACAGGAACATGCCAGTTTACAGAGGAAACAGTCCATTCATAACTGAAGCAGCGCACATAAATTGAGCGACACCGAAAACAAACTTAACATCCTTCCCAGAGTGTTGACGTTCCCTGCAGAGCTGGCAGGGATGTAAAGCTAAACAGGGGTGCTGTCATTAGGGAGTTCTGGTAGTATGATAAGCCTTACAACAGGACGTGTGTAGACCTTGTCCTTGACCTTTACCCTTGCTGCTATGATGTGCCCATCTGCACTGGTGATCACCTTGACAATGTGACCATTAGACCAGAGAGTCCGTGGCAGTCATGGGCCAGCCAACATGACCTCGGTGTCCACTGTGAGGTTACCCATTGTTGCCTACCATTTCTGCTGTAGTTGTTGAACCTAGACCAGAGGTGATCAGTCAGGATCTGGTTCTGCCTCCATCGCCTCCTGCTCAAGAGTTACAACTGTGGGTAGACCACAGGAGGAAGGCAGCTACTAGGTCAGTCCATGAGAAGGTGATTCGGTCTGATTGGGTCAAGGTCTGCAACATCAGATAAGACATAGCTTAAAGGCTTTGAGTTGAGGATGCCTTCGACCTCTATGAAGTCTGAGACCCAAGGAATGTGAGGGTGGACTTCTCGCTCCCATGCTCCTCCGAAGTGTGGTGCTGCTGGTGGATTGAAGTGAAACTCAATCCAGCGGTGCTTAGCAAGGAATTCCAGTCAAGAGAAACGCAGGAAGAAGCCTCATTTTCGCCGCTGCCGCATACAAAGTTCAAGTTCGTAAAAGAGGTTTAAGGACTTGAGGACTTTTTCGGAGACCCTCAGCCGCTGTCTTCCAGGTATACGCGATTAGCCACACGCGGCTAACGGCAAGCGGCTAGCTGCAGGTAAAGCTAACAGCTAGCAGCCGGCTAGCGGGTTCCAGCAGGAGGCCGGTTCCCCACAGATCGCCGGCAAAGGGAAGCAGAAGCCGCTGCGACAGAGCTAACGACCACCAGCCGATAGCAGCCGATGACCGCGGCTCCAGACCACTCACCTGAGGCCGCAGCTAGCGGGTTCCAGCAGGAGGCCGGTTCCCCGCAGATCACCGATCACCGATGGGAAGCCGCTGCTAGCGGGGTCCAGCAGGAGGCCGGTACCCCGCAGATCCCCACTCGTCGGTAGGGAGCCGCAGCTAGCGAGTTCCAGCAGGAGGCCGGTTCCCCGCAGACCACCGGTGAGGGAAGCAGAAGTTGCTGCGACAGGATTCCAATCCGTACGCCAGCTCCGCAGATGGGATGGCAGCCTGAGGTCCAGGTCTCAGCGGGTCCGGGCGTGCTGCAGGGCAACCCTCGTTTGCAACCCTATCCAGTGGGACTCGCAGGATGCTGGATGACACGGATCCCCAGGCTCTCAGGGCCGGCCGGCAGAATCTCGACACAGTCTGGATCCGAGGTGATTATCCGGGGGGTCAGCAGGGAGAACACCACACCAGGGATCGGTATGGGTGAGGAATCCGGAGGAGGTAAGACGCCGGCGCCTTCGGCTGAACTCAGTGAGACGTGTTTAATAAAAAGGCGTCCTTAAAAGTGTTTTAAAAGGCCAACCCGCAGGCGATCACAAACAATATAGGTGGCCAGGTAGACGTTACAGTTAGAATCATTAAAGTAGGTTTAAAATAGGTTAAAATAGGTTTAAAACACCACAAGGTTAGAGGGAGAAAACAAACAGCGACGTGTGCGCGGCCATCTATGGTGCGGATCTGTCTTTCCCAGACTGGCTGGGGTATTGAAGATGAACTCGCATCCCATCTCCTTAAGTTCCTCTTGATCCATCTCTCTCAATGCTTCAACAAACTCTCGCCTCGCACCAACGAAGTTTGTCCCCTGATCAGACCTTATCTGCCGCACTGCTCCACGAATGGCAATGAATGAACGCAGGGCGTTAATGAAGGCATCCGAGGTCAAGTCATCGAGCATTTCAATGTGAATTGCCCTGGAGCACATACAGGTGAGTAACAGTCCGTACTTCTTTAACTCTTTTCTCCCTTCCTTGATGTAAAACGGACCGAAACAATCCATGCCACAGAAGGTGAATGGCGGTGTGGCTTCTGTTCGGTCTACAGGAAGATCTGACATCCTTTGTTGTTCCAAACCTCTTCTGAATTTCCTGCACTTGGTGCACTTGTAGATATGGGATGAGACCAGGTTGCTGCATCCGAGGATCCATATGTCATTGGAACGGAGCTCATTTGTGGTCATTCCCCGGCCTTGATGGTGCACTCTTTCATGATAGTGCTTGACCAGCAATGATGAGATGTGACTGTCTCTTGGAAGAACCGCGGGATGCTTTACATGTGGATGTAAGGGAGCATGAGTCAAGCGGCCTCCAATTCTAATGATACCTTGATCATCCAGGAATGGATTTAGTCTGTGCAGCTTGGACTTCGCTGGTGTCTTCTTGTGATGCTGGAGATACTGGATTTCTTGAGAGAGGTTTGTTTCTTGAACCAATCTTATTATGGTTAACTGTGCTTGCCTCCTTTCCTCTAGGCTTGTGGCTTCACAGGACCTTGGCTTCAGGCCACTGACTTCTCTAGTGAGGCGCCTTAATCTAGCAATGGCTTTCACCAGTCTTGACCAATCAGATAACTTCTGTAGGCGATCCAACAGTGACCTCACCTCCTTTGCCTGTGTGTCATAAACTTGGGCCTTCTTGAGCTCTATGTCACTACTTGGGATCTCTCCCACCTTGACATCTCCAGTTGGTAACTCTTTCTGCCAAAGCAGGTCTGGGCCTGTGAACCAGTTAGATGTTAACAGCTGGTCAGCTGAGAGACCTCTCGAGGCATGATCTGCTGGGTTTTCCTCCAAAGTTACGTACCTCCATTGTGCAGATTCTGTACTTTGTTTGATGCGTTCTACACGATTAGCTACGCTAATCACATGAAACACATGAAATCTTCTGGCTTCGTTACTGATGTAGCCCAGAACAATCTTTGAATCTGTCCAGAAGACTTCTTGCACACAATCCACTTCAAGCTCTCTTTTGAGCATGTCACTGACCTTGACTGCTACTACTGCCGCTGATAGCTCTAGTCTCGGTATGGTGGTCACCTTAGTAGGAGCAACTCTTGACCTTCCCATGACTAGAGTACAGTGCACTTCCCCCGATGTACTGATCACTCTGAGATATGAACACTCTCCATATCCTGATGCACTGGCATCGGAGAAATGATGCAACTCATAGTGCAGAACTTCGAAGTTTGGTGGAACGTAGCACCTCTGGATCTTCACACCAGCCAGGTTTTTCAGGTCTAGGAGCCAGAATTCCCAGAGAGGTCGCAGGTCGTCAGGTAAGGTGTCATCCCAACTGAGCTTGTCGCGACACATCTGCTGGACAATTCTTTTCCCTACCAGGATGAACGGTGCCACGAATCCGAGCGGGTCAAATATTGAGGCAACCGTGGACAAGACTCCTCTTCGGGTGAGTGGATTCTGTTTGACGACTACACGGAACTGGAATTCATCTGAGGTCACACACCACTGAATGCCGAGCGCTCTTTCCACATGATGTTCACCCAGTGCCATGTCCAGATCTTCGGCAGCCGCAACACATTCCTCCTTAGGAATTGTGGCCATGACTTCCTCACTAGTTGAGATGAACTTATGCAGCCGGAGTTTGCCTGTCCGGCAGAGTTCTCTTGCTTCCTTCACTAGTTGGATGGGTTGCCTTTGAGATGTGACACTTGCCAGCCCATCGTCAACGTAAACATTTCTTTTGATGAACCGAACTGTGTCTTCACTGAATCTTCCCCGTCCTTCATCAGCAAGATGTCTTAGTCCAAAGTTGGCGCAGCCTGGGGAAGAAGCTGCACCAAACAGGTGGACCTTCATCCGGTAGATAGATGGTTGAGCTTCCAGGTTTCCTTTCTTCCACCAAAGGAAACGTAAGTAATCTTGGTCTTCTGCCTTCACATAGAATTGGTGAAACATGCGCTCGATGTCGCATATTATCGCCACAGGACCTCTACGAAAACGACAAAGGACTCCGACCAAGTTGTTTGTCAACTCTGGGCCGGTTAGCAGATGGCCATTCAAGGAAGTCTCCTGAAACCTTGCAGAGCAGTCAAAGACGACGCGGATCTTTCCGGGCTTTTGCGGATGGTACACCCCGTGATGGGGAATGTACCATGCGGGAGTCTTGTTGATGTCTTCTTCAGGAACCTTTTCTGCATCTCCGCAAGCTATGATGTCATCCATGAATGTTTTGTAGTCCTTGTAGTACTGTTTTCAGCTTCCTTTCTAGACACCTGAGACGATGGATGGCGCAGACCTTGTTGTTTGGCAAGTTAGGTCTCTCCTTCTTGAAAGGTAGCGGCATCTCATAGTGACCATCATCGTTGATCTGGATGCTCCTTTGCATCAGTGACAGGAATCTGAGGTCTTCTTGGGAGATGCTTGTGTCATCTGAAGCTCTTTCGACGAAGTCAGACTCCAGGACCTTGATGACATCTACAGGTGAGACTACTTCCTTGATCTGTGTTCTGCAGACATAATGCACTTCATTTGTGACGTTTGAAGCCAACTGACAATCTAGAATGACTTGCTTCACAACAACTTGGTGACTTACTCCTATTGCATCTCCATAATCAAGATGGAGGTTGCCATAGCCTACTATGCTCCAGCCCAAGTCTGTTCTCAGTCCGAACGGCTGATTTCCTTCACCAAGCACCACCTGTCTTGGAACGAGAGCTTGAGGACAGTTGTAGCCAATTAACAAGCCAACATCACAACTTTGAAGAGGAGCTGTCTCAGCTGCAATGTGTTCAATGTGAGGCCAAACTTTAGCCGTCTCTGGTGTGGGAATATGTTCTCTATTTGCAGGTATGAAGTCTCTTGTATATGTCACCGGCAGAGGTATTACCTTGTCTGAGTAGAATCCTCTTACTTGTAAGCCAGTGACTCTTCGACATGGCACGATGGTGTTTCTTGAAGCCATGGTGGACAGCTTCAACTGAACTGGTTCATTCTTTGTGTGCAGAGCCTTTGCAGTTTCTTCAAGGAGGAAGGTTGTGTCACTCTGTGTATCTAGGTACACAAGAATTTCACAATCAGGCTCACTTGTGGCTGACACCCACACCAGAATGATAGTGGATGTATGAGTGTCTTTGATGTTCTGTATGACTCTGTTTGACATAGCCTCAAATGAGGATCTCACTGCTTTGTTTTGTCGCCGTTCAATGCTTCCATCCTTCCACTTGTCATGGTTACCTGCTTCATTAGCCTTTGTTAGCGTCTTTCTGTCTTTAGTGCGATTATCATGAAGGCAAGTTGGATGTCCTTTTTCACATTATGTTGCAGGTCTGTCTCCTTTCACATTCCTTCGAGCGATGGCCGGATTGCAGACAGCCAAAACACAACTTGTTTTCCTGGACAAACTTAACACGTGCAGATACTGTTTCATCCATGAACTTGTAACACTTGAGTAAACTGTGACCTGCCTTTTCACAGAAAGAACAACTGGCAACAACAGTTTTTTCACTTGAGTTTGTTGCTAGCACCTTTGCTCCAGGAGCTCTGTTCCTTGAAACCTTGTTCTTCTCACTTTCACTTGGCTTGAGAGCCTGGAGAGATGTTATTGGGTTGCAAGCGATTCTGGCTTCACATGTGAGGAACTGAACAAAGTTGCTGAAGCTTGGGAACTTGTGACTTTGCTCTTGCACTTCCATGACCTTCCTATTCCATCTAGAGGTCAGCCAATCAGCCAAGTTTAGCAAGTATCTTCTGATTCTCATTACAGTCATTGAGTACTTCAAGGCCCTTGATTTGAAACATGGCCGCCTCACAGCTCCGAAGGAAGTCAGCAAGTTCTTGAAGTTCCACACTGCTCTTGGAGTTTATCTTGGGCCATGAATCAAGCTTGTCCCTGAAAGCTTTGGTGATGAGGAATGGATTGCCATATCTCTCGTCTAAGATGGTCCATGCTGCATGATAGGCTAACTCTGAGCCTAGCAGGAAGTAGATCTCTATGGCTTTCTTGGCTGTGCCACTCACATACTTTCGCAGGTAATATATCTTTTCTTCACCTGGTATGTTTTTTCTGTCAATGAGTGTCTGATGAAACCTTCCAGTCATTGAATCTGAGTGGATCACCGCTGAATGTTGTTGGTTCAGGTATAGGAAGACGACTTGCACTGATGGACTCTGCAAACACTCTCACAAGAGCTGCTGTGCTGTCTTCTCTCCATAGCTGTGTCATTGCTTGTGGTGGAGGGTTATGCTGAGACAGGTTACTTTCAACTTTAATTTCTTCTTTCTCTTTCAGGGAGACAGGTTGATGGAGCAGTTGATCTATTTCATCATCTGAACATTAATTTTGTTCATACACTTTCTGTCGTGCTTTGGCAGCCTTTGCCTCTCTGCATTTTCTGCCTCAAGTTGTTCGAGTTCTTTGATATGACGTTTCTTTTCTCTAACAGTACCTGCAAGGCAGCTTCATTGGCGGCGACTTCAGCAGCAGCCCCCCGTCTGTGAGCAGAATACTGGCTTGAGCGTCTGGATGTGACCTTTGAGTTACTTCGAGAATGAACTGAAGACCTGGCGGACTTGGATTTGGTAAGGTGAGAGATGCTTGTTGTATCTGATGCTGCAGACTTAAACACAGATTCTCTATCTCTCTCTTTGCTGTCTTGTTTTTCAATCCCTTGATCCCGTGAGAACTAAAGAAAGTGAAAGTAAACAAATAGACAGGTAAATACATGTGCTAATTCAGAGCTTGCAAATTAAAGGTACAATATGTAAGAAATCTAAAGCAACTGGCCGTAAAATCCTCCTTATATGTCACAGAGACTCAGGAATAATGTTCATATAACATGATGAACTCACCAACAACAATAGTACAGCCAGAGTATTCGCATTAAAAATCTTTTTTTGCAGACTGCAAATCATGTTTATGTTTTGAATTTACGTGTTGGCATGTTGCGCCACCTAGCCCTCTCTCCCAGTCACGGCGGCGTCAGTGGCAATTCAGCCTCCGGTCAGCTTCCACTGAGCTGCCGCTACGGCTGGGAGAAAAAACAAGATCACTGTGTTTTGAATTTGACTGCAGTAACCGTTTTTGGCCACATTCTTACATATGGCACCTTTAATGTTATTACACATACACACCAATAAAACACAACTCGTAGGCTGCACACTACCAAAGGGGCTGAATCTTGTCTTTTCTTCTGTCTTCTTCTTCTTTGTTTACACTTAATGTCGTAACTCTTTATCTTTACATCAACTTTACCGAGTGTGGAGACAACCGACCGTGTTGTTTCTCCCTTGCCATGCTCTGCCAGGTGGTGTGTCGCTAAAGTGGTACCGTGTAGAAACAAAACAATGAATGAGTCCGCCTCAACTAAACGGCAGGTAGGAACCAAAAATAAATAAATAAATGAGAATTAAATGAACTGACATGTAGGCAGTTACACTGAATTATTTTAGGCTGGGGTGCATCTCCCTGAACGCCGTGGCCAACTCCTTATCTGCTCCACAGAAGTTGGTGCCTTGAGCGGAATAAAGCTCAGCGGGGGTACCTTGGTGAGCAGTAAACCATCAGAGAGCCATGAGGAAGGCGTCAGAGTCAAGAGTTGTCAGAAAGTCCAGATGCACAGCTCAGGTTGTGAGGCATTTGAATATGGCCCCACCTCTTCTCTATCCCATTTTACCCTAAAGGGACCAAAACAGTACATGCCTGTGAAATGGAATGGGCCGTTTAAAAGAAGCCGGCCCGTGAAGCTGCTTCATGGTGACAATGATCAGGTTCTTCCAGTTGTTGTATCCTTTCCGTTCTGGCACAAAACAGTGAACATGAATCGTCAGAGCTTCAGCTGGCTCACTTACCAGAGGCTTGGGCAACTCATGGCTGAAACAGGAAGGAGGGTCCTTTTAGTCCATCGGTTGGGTTTAGCTAGGTCCACTGGAGTCTTGCCTTGGGTCGGATCGTCAGCAGGGTTGGACTCAGAGTTGATGTATCTCCAGGCTTAGGCTTCAGAGCTTATGAGCTCCTGGATCTCGGCTAGACCGAACAAGAGTCAGACTGCAGCCAACTGAGCACTGTGGATGAATCAGTCCAGGATACAGTCATTCAGATGAACAGAGTAAGCTCAGTCATTACCAGCTTGACTAATTGAGCCCCAGTAATGGCAGCACAGAGCTCCAACCTGGGGATGGAATGTCCAATCATCACAGAAGATTGGACATCATGGGTTGCGTCAGGCCGATCCATGTGGGCAGGAATGTAGAAACCAGGCAGACTTATCAATGGCAGGAAAGAGAGTTCAGTTTCCCAAGCTGATCTCAAATCCTCCAGATGAGAGGGGCACTCGCAGCTTGTCTAACAACTACCTTGCTTTCTCTACAGATGGGACACTTTGCAGGCAGTTGTCAGCATAGAAGCAACTCTCAACTGAGAATCAGACATCTTCATTTGGGCTGCTGTGGTCAGCACTGGGGCAAAAGTAGCACAGCATGGTGAGCAGGTTGTGCCAAAGGGTAGCGCTTGCCACTCATAGATGTTAGGGGGCATGTCTCTATTCAGGCTGCACCACACAAACCTCAGGAGGGTCCTGTTCCTGGGCAGGAGCCGGACCTGGTGAAACATGCCCTTTATATCCCCACTAATGACTACACTGTGCTGGTGAAAGCATAGAGGTACAACCAAGAGTGAGGGCCCAAGCGTAGGTACAGGGAGGAGTGCATCATTTAGGTTGAGGCCTCTGAACTTGTAGGAGCAGTTAAAAAATATGCAATTTTTCTGGTTATGCTGAACCACATGATGGGGTATAAACCATGATTCCCCACACTCGTCCATCTCTGGATTGGCAGCTTCGCCAGAGAACCTGTGTCCTCAAGCTTCTTGATCTCTGTGCAGTATGCTGCAGCCTTTTCAGGGTCTTTCAGGAGATGCCTCTCTATGCTCCTTAGGCAGGCATCACCACTTCTGGAGAGGCTTGGAAGTGAGGCGCATTCTTCCCGAGCAGGGGCGTGGTGTAATAATAAATAATAATTATAAATTTTATTAAGTGCTCAAAGACGCTTTACAAAAAACACAATTAAAATATAGAACAATGTGGAGTAACACACAACTGGATATACAAACAATGTAGATGGTTAAAAAAGACATAAAATGAAAAGAGGATAAAAGAACAGTTTACAGATTAAAAGCCAGTTTAAAAAGGTGTGTTTTTAGGAGTGATTTGAAGGTGTGGGGGTCTGTACAGTCTCTGTTGGGTTTGGGGAGTGAATTCCAGAGGGTGGGGGCGGCAGCGGAGAAGGAGTAAACCAGGATCTGGTTTACTCAAAGCGATGTTAGGTAGCGATGTTGTCAAGACTGTAGGTTCTATAACGGCAAAAACAACAACAACAAAAAAAACATTGTTGATCATCCTCTCAGGACCGAGGATCGGGATGCCGATCGGCATAAGCCACAGAGCATTTTAATCCTATCAGTTAATGTTTATTTATCGGTTAACGAGTGTTGGTTATCGGGTAAAAACAACATTGTGCATCCTTAAAGCAGAAGTGAGTGATATATTTGTGTTAATATAAGTCTTAAATAGTTATATCTTCCGACAGCAATCACTTACATAGAGTGTTTGGACTGAAACACGGGTCTCTCAGTCCCTCTGCTCTGCTCTGAGCCGAAGAGAAAACATTTATCGTATCCTACAGTTTTTATCCAATGAGGAGAGAGAACGGCATGCAGGGCTGTGTGTGCAGCCAAGGAACGCCGTGAATGTGGTGACGTAGCGACGAGGACTGTTATGGTGCGTTCAAGGAAACTCGTATTTTTCCGACCGTGAAGTGGTACCAGTTCGATCTGGTACGAGTTCACCGGTCGGAAGTTACGAGTGGCCGTTATAGTGACTTTCACCGGTAAAACAGGTCGGAAAAACACGAGTGGGTTGCCTGGAACGCTACAAAGTCGTAAGTTGTGACTTGAAGCTGTAATTTACGATTTCAAAAGCCTGCCTGGAACGCAGCATTAGCGAAAACGACCGGATCACTCACTTCTGCTTTAACTACAGCTATATAACAGACAATCATGTTCAGGACTCTTACACGATTACAAAACTTTGTGGCTCTGAATGATGTGCTGCCTAGTCAAAGACAAGGGAAGAGGACAAGCATGTTTATGTCTGGGTCATTGTGAACAAGGAGAACAACTGCATCCTGACCGCGAACTGCACCTGCATGGCTATGTAATTTAAAAATAATGTAACGTTAATTAATCTTAGTTTGCTTTCCCTCGTCTTCAGTCACTGTCGTAAACATTTCACAACTCATTTGCTGTACCTGCGGGCATATCTAGCTTTATCACCATTCAAACCAATGTGTTTTACACATTATATTGCTTGAAATTAATCTCCAATGTATTATTTTCTGTCTTGTTTGCCTTGAAAGGGGTGCGAGTTGACGGTATTCTATAAAACTTGCACGTTTTTTTTGTTTTTTTTTTAATCAAAACGATTAGTGCAACTAACAGCACAACAACATGATGGCGGCTCTTGCTGCTCTCTTTCTGCAGCCTGCGTGCAGACTGATACTCCCTCTATAACACAGTGCATTTAGTGGTCAAAGACTTCTTTTTATTGAGCAAGATGAAAAAAAATGGATGGAAATCAAAGCTTTGAGGTTGATATAAAGTAACCACATGCTGAAAGGTGACAGTGGTGTGTGGGGTGAGACAACAAAGTGATGATGCTAAACTTAACCAACCCAGACCTTTGTAGACCCTCACTACTGTTGACACACCTATCAATTTCTGGTAACACATCCACTTTCCCCTGCTGCTTTGTGGCTTCAATAACAAGTATTTGTTGCACCACTCAAGTCTTTCCTGAGTTGTTTGACGTTGCCATGCCCACACTGATAGAGTGATGCTGTGAGAGGTGTTGAAAGAAGCAGAGGAAGTTCTTGGGCGTATGGTCTCTTAATTCTGGACTTTGGGTCTCTGGATTTGGACAAGTTCCTCAGATAATGTATCAACTGTAGCAAAACAAGAAAGAACTTGTGAATATAGTGAAATATCACTTTCAAACAAAAATATTTTACTATTTGCTCAAACATAATTGTGAAACATTTATTATGGTAGTCTTTGCTTCTTTTCTGTCCAATCCATTGCCAGCTCTCAATAAACTCATCAAAGTGTAGCCTTTAGCAGCCCATAGGCCTTTGTCACACAGCTCACCTGGAAGGGCTGTAAATGTGTCAGCTGTCAGTTTGTTTACTTGCACCTAAGCCTGACTCAAAGTAGAGGCAATGCAGGGATTGTTTATTCCTCTGTGACATGATGTCACTTTAAGTGATATATCAAGAAGCTCAGATGATTAATAGGCCCACATTTACTGATTAGTCGCCTGATGGAAAATTAATCAGCAATAATCTTGATAAAGGTGTGGATGAATTAAATGCTCTGGGGTGAGCTTCATGTTTCAGCCCCAGATATGAACAGGTGCTGTTTTTTATTGCCCATAATAGCATTTGGTTTTCAACTGTTTGTCAGACAAAACAAGCTTTCTGAAGGTGTGAACTTAAACTTCCTATTTTCTGTCTGGCAATTAAATATGAATAAACAACAAATAACAAAATATGACTAGCCTATTAGTTGCAGCCAATAGTGATTTATTCACTGTTTAATGAAACATGATAGGGTACCACTTTCTAAAGTTCCATCAATAAGAACAATTTTCTGATGTCCGGGTTGAGAACAATCCTTTTGACTGCTCTGACCGTACTCTGAATGTCATTTATGTCAGTAGTAAATACTCTGAAAGTCAGTTTAACTTGTTAAAACTTAAAAATGCAGATTTCATATTAAAATCTATATGAGTTATTGGCATTTACAACTGCAGACTGAATGGATTACAAATTACAAAACCACATTATTACTATGAGATTTACTCCTGTCAAAGCACGGGATGTGTCACAAGCAGGTCACCCCAAATATGTTCATATTAGTATGTGATCTATAAAGAACTACTAAATGATCTATTACAGAGTTATAGTTGCATTATAAAGTATTTATCAAAGGAAGTGATGTATCAATTAAAGTAGTTTCTATTTTTACTCTGTTGTTGTTTTTGTTAAGTGGTGCAAATATGTAAAGGAGAAGCTGTTATATTACAGCCTAACTGCTTCTGTCTAAAGTGTAAAACAGAGCTGCTGCTCAGTCTGGTTTTGTCGAATTAGCCTCAGTATGGAGTCACACAGGTGTTGGACGAGTGTGCACTTTTTTCAAACAGACCCTGAAGCTCATAAGATAAATGCTGATCTGGGCAAAAATAATAATGATGAAAATAATAATCCGGCACTCTGATTGGAGCTGCAACTTTTCATTTAATTTCAAAGCTGGTGAGCATCAGCATGAATGAACCTCTGGTGGTGTCACACATGTGGGCTCGTGGGATAAATGTGCCACGCGTGCTTGTGTTGTCAGCCTGTGGGAACTGCAGGCTTGGGTGGCCAGCAGGCGGGATTTATAATGGTGATGAATCCCGGGGGTCTTAGTAATTATGGCTGTCGCTGGACGGAGAGAGAGAGAGGGAGGCAGAGAGAGGAAACAACCCGGCGGAGGCATTTTATCTTAATCACAGCTCAGCTCCATTCAAATTAATTTGACAAGTTTCCCCCCAATCCTTATTAAAAGACGCGTCTGGAAATGACAACCCCCTCCTCCTCTCTAAATACCTCGTCATTAAAGAAATATATTCTAAAATATATTTATTTGAAAAGGAGGAAGAGAGGGAGGGAGGGAGGGAGGGGGGTACAAGACGCAGATATTTCCCGTAGATATTTTACTCCCTGTAGGGCGCCCTGAGCCATCCATCCCTCCCACCTCCCGAGTGTTTCTATAGTAATTTCCAGCCAATGATCAGTAGGTGTCCACATCCCTGCTTCCTCACCTCAGCACCAATCAGCCACACACAGCGACAGGAGACACGGACTGAGCAGAGACCAGGCAGACGCACACAATACAGCCCCCGGATCAAGAGGAGAGGAAACACCTCACCCCTCTGCGATTTTGAACCCCCTCCTCTGTCTTTTTTTGTTGTTATTGTTGTTGTTGCTGTTGTTGTTTTTTACGGCATCCTTTGGCTTTATTTAATGCACTTTCCAACCTTTTTTTTTTTTTTAACGTGACACTAAAGTCGATAAAAATGATCCTTTTGTTTTGAGCGCCCCGAACGCACACACAGCCACACGCACACACATACATACACACGCGCACGCACTCACACTCACACACAAACACACGCGTGCCCATACATATGCACACACGCACGCACACACACGCGCTCGCCCTGCTCTCCTCCGGCAGCCTGTGTCTGTGCGTCTTCTCGCGTCTTTGCATTATTTTTCCCCTCCGCACACGTAGCGCTTCGCAGTGATGTGCCGTCACACGGTCGCAGGCTGGTAGCATCTTGGGAGCTCTTCTCAACAGGAACCTGGTAGGTGATGCTCTCTCTGTCTCGCTCTCCCCCTCTCCCTCTCTCCCGCTCTCTCTCTCTCGCTCTCTATGTGTGTGTGCGCGTGTGTGTGTGTCCGTCCATGTTTTGCCGTCCAGTTGCATGCGTTGTACCCCTTCTTTTTTCCCCCCTTCCCTGTCCCGATTTGTGTCCGCGCGACTGCCAAGTGATCCAGGCAATGTCAGATTAATTTTTATGGGCTTTTATTTGCACTATCGCTCCGCGCTCCCCTCTTCGGATTATCTATGCATGACCTTTGATCTGAATGTCTACCACGGACCAGACTGAGTCTAATTAATGGCATCTTGGTGCAGCGGCGGCACAAAGGTTCGTCATCGGACGTGGCTTTTTTCCTCACTTTTCTTTCTTCAATCTCCTTCTTGCACTCTCCACCTCTCTCTCCCCCTCTCTCTCTCTTCCTTTCTCTCTCTCTCTGCCTCTCGCTTCCCCTCTCCCTCCTCTTCCCTGTGTGTCTCTCTCCAGCTCCCAAGTATTGAACATTTCTGTCTCTCTAAACTTTGTTTACAGGCTGAAAAATCAATGTCCGTGACTTGATTGCCTTTGGGCTGCGTATTTCGCTCCAGGGGTGAATTGATTAAGTAATAATGACCCTGAGGAGGGCTGATCATTAAGCCAAGGAGGTTTTGTTTACTGGTGGTTGCGGGTTGTCTTGGATGCCACATCTACACTGAACCTCCAGATCTGGAATAGATGGGTGCATAGGACACTCCAGGTTTCACATTTGTACCAAATAAGTATCCAGAAACAACAATAGTTGAATGATTAAATGCTTGTAAGAAAAAGTAAGACTTCAAGACTTTCTGGAAATTGCCTGGATAATTTGTCACTTTCAGGTAAACAAGGAAAATATTTAACTGCAAGGACATGTTCTTAGGAGGGACTCACCCACCCAGTAAGATCTTCCCAGTTCCATGTGTGCATATTTCTAATTTATTTTTTTCTAGACAGCTGCTCGGTAGCACCATGGAAGTGATTTGAAATGCTTTAGTGTTCCAGCAATGGATCAGCTTTGGCAATTAAGAGAGAAAGCCCAGGAAAAGGTAATGGAAGTAGGGGGAGATGTGTCTAATGGGCTTTTATCTGTGGAAACCAAATCCAGACAGACTGGTGGAGAGGGAGAGAGAGAGCAAGAGAGAGAGAGAGGGAGAGAGAGAGAGAGAGAGAGAGATGTGTACACCTTTACACACACACATCCCAGCCGTCATTGTAGTTGGTCTGGTCCATGATCTGGATGTAAATTCACTAGCGGCTATCTCATCCTCTCATTGAGTAAATGTAATAGAATTGGCCATGAATAAATACCAGGTGCTGTTAAGAGGCTGGACACAGTTGTGTTTACATGGGTAGGCTGCCTCTACTATTTGGATAAGATGAAAAAAAGAGAAAAAAATCTAAAAATATTTAACTATGTTCCTCCCGGCACCCAAAGAAGATTATTTTTAAGAGCTTATATTGCAGGCCTAAGGTAAAAGTGTTTGTGTTTGTAGCTGCTGCTGTCATAATCTGAATTCTGGTGAGGCTCTCCTCAAACTTTTTTTTTATTTTTTAAGTGATAATTTGGATTAAATATTCAATTCTTCTGTCCATTTTGATGAAACGTACCCTTGTGTATTCAAATGCTGTTGTTCCTTCTGATTGGACTTTCTTCAAAAATATGTAAGAGTAACTTGACAAGACGTCTTGAAAATGTTGAAAGTGTGGCGTTTCTGTTTTTTTTAAGCATGCTAATTCTTCTTCCCATTATAATAATAACATGTTGATCTGTCACAGCTATCACGGTATCGTCAGCAGATGAAGATCAGCTTTGACTATTTGTGATGGTTCCACTATAAAAACGTGAGAGTGTAAACAATGTGCCAGAAGATTCTTCAAATGTTCAGCTCTTATCTTCAGAGAAAAGTTGAAGCAGTGAAATGAAATCTGATTAGAATGAAAACAGTTGCCTCTTTTGTGTGTAACTGTTGTTTCTTTTTTTCTTTTTTTTTCTTTGTTTTTAGCACTGGAGAAGATAAACCAGGATGGTAACACACTGTTGGTAACCAACTTCAGCTCTACGAAGGCCGGCATCACTTCACTTTCTTCTCCTGAACATTGAAAACCATTCCTCAGCCATGTCTAACATAAACAATGCGCTTTGCATTGAAAACGGACAGAACGCAGATGTGTCTCTCTTACAAAAGGATAATCTTCAGGATGGTGGATTAAGCCAGCTTTTGGATTATAACGCAGAAATGGAAAGGTACAGGTCTTTTGCAAACTTTTATAAAACCAATGGGGCATTTCCACAGACTGCTAAGATTGCCCGCATCACAACGCCCATTTTTCCCAGTGCTAGAATTGGCATGTCCCCTTGGAACTGCGATAACGCCATGCTCTGGGGAAGGAAATCAGCGGCAATAAACCCTAATAGGACCAGCATGCATAGAAATGACTCCCAGAGGCCGGGGAAGCCTGGCGTGCCGCCAGAGACGCTGCAAATGGCAAATAATAATTTCCTCTCTACCTTATCCCCTGAACACTGCAGACCTTTAGCAGGAGAATGCATGAACAAGCTGAAATGCGGCGCTGCTGAAGCAGAGATAATGAATCTCCCAGAACGCGTTGGAACTTTTTCCGCTATTCCGGCTTTAGGGGGCATCTCATTACCTCCCGGGGTCATCGTCATGACAGCCCTTCACTCCCCCGCAGCCTCAGCAGCCGTTACAGACAGTGCGTTTCAAATTGCCAATCTGGCAGACTGCCCACAGAATAATTCCTCGGCATCCAGTGGAAACCCAGCGAAGAAGAAAAGGAAAAGGTGTGGGGTCTGTGCACCCTGCAGGCGGCTAATCAACTGTGGTGTCTGCAGCAGTTGTCGGAACCGCAAAACGGGCCACCAGATCTGCAAATTTAGGAAATGCGAGGAGCTGAAGAAGAAGCCAGGCTCATCGCTGGAGGTGAGAACCCGGGCTCTGCTTCCCCTTCTTTTGTTATTATCCCCTTGCACTCCAAAGCATTAACCTTTTCATCCAGTCACGTTCTAAGCCCTTGAAAATTGTTTCCATGCCCACCCATGCCTGAACATCCCCCCGGCTTCTCAAATCTGCCTACCCGCCTAGCCTAATTGGCAGTAATTAGGGGTGTTTGTGCGGAGCGCAAGCTGAGCTTGGCTCAGACACCCCTAATTGCTGCCAGTCAGGCTGGGGCTGGAACGCATCCGAACAACCCCGAGCTTGGCTCAGCTCCAAGCAGGGCTGGGAAATGGTTTTCAGCAGAGAGCCATCCCTCTCTGCACCCGGTCATTTTAACCAATTATGGAAACCGTCTCTGGATGGGGAGAATCAATATCCCACAAAGCCTCAGCCTCCGACCACCAAGAGATGGTGAGAGTGATGGCAGGGCTGCTGATGGCGTTTCTCAAAACATCCCCAAGTTTTGTGTGGGGAGGGGAGTGAAGCACCCACGCTCAACCTCTCTCCCACTGATCCTGAATGAATTGATTGGGCATATACAGTGGGGGGCTGAGATGAAATCATTCTATATTATATTTGTGTCATTATGGCCAATTACAGATCAATTTAGGACATGATGCTTATCAAGAAGGGTGCAGAGGCAGAAAAAAACCCAGCATCACTTAGAGAAGAGAAAAACACATTAGGCAAAGACTTAATTGACAAGTAGCAAGAGGCTTCATTAGGGCACAATCAGAGGGCAGTGTTGTTTTTAAAGGTTCATTTTAATTGATTTAGTTACTGGTTGATATTCGGTTTTCAAGGGCAAATAGGCAGAATGTGAATGTAAAGTTCTGGTTCTCTTTACCCTGAGAGTTTGAACTTGCTCACTGACTTAACATGAGCCTGTATGGATGAGTCACCACAAATGCAACCTGGGGGCCAGATGATTTGCTCATTAATTAAGTGATTACACAGAGAGGAAAAAGAGGTTAATTGTAAAATATTAGCTAATATGCTTATGGAGAAACACCATGTATTTTGCATTCTTGCTTGGATCTGATATTTTTTTTAAAGTGTTTGTTTTTGCAGATAACACTTTAAGTTCATCTGAATGTGTTTTTTTTATTTTATGAATATCACCTCTGACGGTGCCTGCTCCTTTTCAGTAATCAAGAAACTTAAGATTCTGTGTCAGAATGTAAATGTTGAGGTTTCTTGACCAACAAAATACAATATCATAATATTTATTCACATAGTTCTTTTCACACATGTCTAAGTACTCTCCAATGTAGCGCTACATGGACATTTTCTGCTAACACAGTCCTGACTGGACAGCATGCCACCCACGTCTAGTATCCCTGATTAAAATTTTAGTAACTTCTAATTATTTGACAGGAGTCTCGAACATCAGAAGTTTCATCACTTTGCAATTAAAACAGAAACTGAGAGACTCAATTAGGTCTGTTTTTTTTACTTTCTTTAACCCCAAACGGCTGAGCTTTATTCTGAAAGTTTCTGAAAGTTAATAGATAAGGCATAAGTTTTCTTTAAAATCAAGTGAAGGATGAAAAATCTCCCTTCCACTTTAAAAATCGAATGACTTCCAGAAACAGAGAAGTGTCACCTGATTTTTGAAGATTTGTATTTACTTCTGTATTGTATTTATTTTTGTTTCTGATATTGCACTTGTTTTAGGAAAGTTAGTCTTTAACAGTGGGATTCATATTACAGACAGAATTGACATGAGGAGAGGAAGACTTTTTTAGTGTATAATGAAAATACTGTGTCTGGATTTGGTGCAGCCATGGTGTCACAGGTGTGAATATTTCATTTAGTACCTTATACTGCAGCTTAAATTGAATGTTGGAACCAGCTGAAACAGATGTGGAAGCCTCAGATGCTCCTTAAGGGGAAACCTGGGTTTAACTGTCTCAATAAAGAGGTCACTGATTGGCTATTGGTGTTGGGTTGGACACTCTGGCGGTGTAAATCGGAAGTTTATTTAATGCTGACTCCATAGATCCTGTACTAACAGGTGTCTCAAACAGGTGTCCAGGAAGCTGGCCTCACATTCTTAATGCATGGGTTGACTCACTTTTGGAAAACATCCATTTGCAAAGACGGTTAGAATTACCATGGGTGTGAAACCCCCTCCCCCCAAAACAAATCCACACTTGCTTTTAAAAGCTTCTTCACTGAGTTCAGTAATTCGTATTATGGACTTCTCCAGCAGTAATTGTTATTTTTGACTCCACATCCGTAATTACAGGTGCCTTCAGCTTGCGGAAATGGGTTTGGGTTTAAAGGCGCCTTAGA
Source organism: Trachurus trachurus (assembly GCF_905171665.1). Lineage (NCBI taxonomy): Eukaryota > Metazoa > Chordata > Actinopteri > Carangiformes > Carangidae > Trachurus > Trachurus trachurus. Next base: position 21,642,888 of record NC_139891.1, on the reverse strand, counting down.
GGTGTGAAGCTGTTCACTTGCTTAGTCTTAACTTTTCCACATACATTAACAAGGAGAGGATTTTTCCACCATGTTGACGGTGCTTATGGTCGCTCACAGAGGAATCAAGTGCAGAATTGAGTCTATAAGGAGAATTTACAGCCTGTAATGTTCATGCAAATTCATATGTGAACACAACAGTTATGTGCACACACACACACAATCACACAACCACACTCACATCCACATTTCTTACTACATACTGTTCTCACAAAAAGAAAAAACACACACACACACCAAGCATGAGCTGAGTGTACCTTTTGCCTTGGAAGAGACGATAAGCTACTGGCAGCCAGTTAGATTTGGCTGTCACTGTTTTCCACATGGGAATCACCCTGAACTAATTATATCTTAAGCAGCGGTGGAAAATGCAAATCAGAATTTTACTCACACCCCTGAAATTGGAGAGCCAATTTAATCTAATACCCCCTTTAATTTAGCGCGCTAATGCAAGGCCCTAGAGAATTGCCCTGTGTCACTGCTGTGCTGTTCTGCAGCAGATTCTGCTCGCTTTCGGTCTCTGTCTCTGTGCTGCTCTCAGGCTCCAGGATGGATTAGTCTGGCAGAGGAATCTCATCTAACCTAACATTTCCTGTGCAGTTACCTTTGCATAGCTTGAGCTCCGATGGCTCAAAGGTCCTTCATTAACTTCCAAATGAAATAATGCTCATAAGAGGGCGGGCTGTGCCTCCACCTCTGTTTACCTCATCTGTTTATCTCAACTTTACTCTTATTTCTATATAAAACATCTTTTTAATTTGGTAAATGTGAAAGTTATCCACACTAGCATGTGTTGCTTGACAAAATGTGGCACAAATCCTGACATTGCATGAGCGGTTCCATATGTCCTCATAGTTTTCTAAAGGCAGTGCTCCTCAGTCTTTTTGGCTTGTGACCCCTTAGAGTAAGATGAAGCACTTCCCCTCATCACAGGTTGAGTTTGTGAGCAACAATGATTTTCCTTCTTAGTTTGTTTCATTTGAGCAATTTTTAGAGACAGACCCCAAGATGTGAATATATTTCTCATTAAAAGTCAAAAATATAATTAATTATAATGAATTATTGCATGCAAAGCCAGACATTATGTTATATGACTGAAATGCAGCTTTTTATTTATCTGTTGGAGACAGAAAATCACATGACATCTATTTAAGGCCAAAGAAGTCAGTACGTTAGAAGTTAGTTAGTTAGTTAGTTAGTTAGTTAGAAGTTAGTTGGAAGTCATGATTAATTAGGTCAAGCCAAACAAAACATTAATTCTCTATGACAAAATAACTTCACTTAAAGTGTCAGTTCACTGGGTTGTTGACAGGAACAGTTACACAAAGCAAAAATCCTTGATATAGAAACATCCAGAGAGGCTCCTAATTGATTGGTTGTACAGCACAGTGTAGAAAAAGCAGGAAGAGGGCAAAACTAGATCCAATAGAACAGATTCTTCCTTTCAATTAACAAATGTCAAAGGCCAGCATCATGTCATGAGCAGGAAAAACCTGGAAAAAGGTGGTGTTCTTTCTCTGCCTCTCTCTTCCTGTCCCTGTTCTTTGTGCAGTGTTGATATGAGTACATGAAATGGGTGAGATGAAAAGGTGGCATGGCTGCCGAGAAACCTTTTGCTATTGTGATAAAAGACAAGGCCCAAAATGGTAGGAAGCAGGACCTTGAGGAAAATAGCTTGGATTCAGCCTCTTAATGAGAGTGCAGGAGCCAAATAAGCAACAGCAGCCAGGTCTAATTTGTTTTAGGTGTGCTCAGAATAGATAAGGACAAATCTGTGGCCTTCACCCCATCCCCCCAACCTTTGCCTCCCTGGAGATAACACTGAGTGCTCCCAGCCAATCTCCGTGGGCAAAGGAGAGGGGGTAAAGAAATAAAAAAAAAAAGAATTCAAAAAAAAAAAAAAAGCAGAGTAGGAAAAGCCTGAGGGACAGACGGCCTTTAGATCTGCAGATCTCTAACTTACTGGATTTATTCAAGCTTTAAAACTGCAGATTAATTTGGTCGCAGAGGTCTGGGGGAGTGTGAAAAAAAAGGGAAAAAAAGAAAAATGAGGCTGTACGCTGCTGCGCATCTCAACCTAAAGGGCAACCTTAAGCTCCTGTCAAGACAATAGGATTTTGCCATCTGAACCACGATGCAGACCGCTTAATTATACACATCTTCCCTGCAAGCTACCGTCAGCTACTTAAGAGCAGGGGCCCCCTTATTCATTGTCATGCCCTTTTTCCCCTAGATTGGTCGTGCCGTGTGGATTTTCTGTCAGCTTCCATTTGCACAGAGTAGCTGTCCTCCTTAGGCCTTTGCTGTGCTTGAGAAGGCACAACCGCACGGCACTGTTAAAGAATTCATCATTTTTGCCACTGCCACCAATTAAGGCCAAAGCGTAATCGGAGGCGTCCGGACGATGCCCTTACATTATGTGGTCTGTCGCCTCCTCTGCCCCTGTTTGATTTAACATCCCTGGTTCAGCGGTGAAAAAGGAACTCATTGTCATTGTCTTTATTATAGTGCAAGGAGAGAGAGAGACAGAGAGAGAGAGAGAGAGAAAGAGAGAGAGACAGAGAGAAGGGGGTGGGGTGGCGTTGAGGGGTAGATGGGTAGAAAAGCAGCCCGTCGAAGGGTGGACAGCGTGAAAGAGCAGGTGCGGGAGGACGTTAATGTGTGGCACTTTAAATTTTAAACAGATGAGAATAAATTATTAATGCTGACTCCGGCTGAGAAGTTAAAAGGTATCTCGTCATGAGAGCCTCTATGAAAAAGTGTGAGAGAGAAGTCTTCAGTAAATGCATCAGGGGACTGTAATGAGCATAGAGAATCGCAACAAGGTGTTTCTTTTTTTTTTCTTTTTTATCATCTTATTTTTTCTCCAGAAAACTGATGAGATCTTGACTTATTTTGATATATGCATTTATTTTATGTTTTGGCTCTAATGTGATAAGTAAACGGTGCTTGTCCCTTTTACAAAGTGTTTTCCTTATTAAGTGCATCAAGACCAGTAGAAAATGAGTGAATGAACCGACTGAAAAGCCAGACCACAGAAAAGTTACTTTTGAATGTGTTATTCACAATTTTCAATCAGCTAAAACCAAAGTCCTCCAACAGGCATGGAGCTGCTTCCTTTGTGGCTTTATCATGTGCATATTAGACCTTAGCAATGTTAACACACTGTCCTGACTAGTACACTGTAACATAAACGACACACAAAAATGATAAATGATCTTAATAATTGCTCATTTCCATTCAAGCCAAGTAAGTAAGTTCTTTCATGAAAGTCACATGATCGTATTTCTTGTATTTTGGAGTGATATTTGTAGTAGGAATCCATCAAACTGCATTGGATGCCTGTTAAGAAAAGCAAAACATCCCACAAAAGTATAATTAATTCTCGATACCAGCTGGGAAACATCTGTAATTTTATGCTCATTTATTCAATAATTACGATGGTTACAGTTGTGATGCCAGATTGCAGAGATACACAACTGTGGTATTGTGACTTTTAAGGAAAACCAGGCTGAGGGATGTTGAGAACTAGCTCTTTTAACACTTAAAGCCCCTGTAAAGACTTTTCATTTAGTGTTGATTCCCCCGTGGACAAAAGCGGCGGAATGAATTTCCCACTGTCATGAAGACGTTTGTCTGGACCGCGCGTGTAAATTTGTTTTGGAAACGTCGGAAAGAAGACGGGACTTGCTTCTTCTTTTTTTTTAGCAGCGTAATGTATCTATTCGTATCGTTTCGTCAGTGGTCCGACCCGACCATGCCTCCCAGAGGTATAGAATTAGACTACTTAGAAATAGCGTATCTTCACACTGATGGGCTCATTTGCTGTTGTCGGTAACAGAGACACATCAGCAGAAACCAGAGACTTTTGCGTATCCAGTTAAAAGCTCCGTACAGGGGCTTTAAGGTTGTTAAGAGCAGGAGATGAAGTATTGTCCTGTTGATGTTGTTTTAGTCCCCTCGTGTAAGCAAAGGGCTCAAAGAGTGACAATACTGATCAGTGTATTCAATCAAATCTGGTCCAGTTGGACGTACATTAGGGAACAAGACATCATTGAAACCATTCCCACTATGTTTTTGGTAATTGCTTAATACAGGCAGCATCCATTCATATAAGCTTTATAATTCAGGCAACTGAAACACAAACTCTTTTTGTTAAACATCATTTAGTTCAGTTTCTGCAGTGATGTTCAGCAGGACAAAGTGGGCAAAGTTATAGTTTTGTCAGATTTCTTCTTGTTAAGGATTCAATCAATGTAGGAGAAGTCAATGGATTAACCCAATCACGTTCAAGAATGCGTGCAGCTAAAAAGAATGGAATTGTTTGTTAAGAGGGCAATAAGTCACCACTTATTCATTACATTGGGTTATAATTATCCTATGGTGACGTTGCAGTTGGTCTAATCCTACACTTATTACAAAAATAAGCATTCATCCTATTATACTAAAAGTAGGCACTGGCAGTATTAGACCAGACCTGCATTGAACCCAAGGTGTTGATGATGTGCTGATTTGTATTTCACTGAACACTTTTGCTTAAGTTTCTCATACACACTGTCCCCCTCTCTCTCAGATATTGATCTCTTTGACAGACCACTAAATTACAGTTCTGCTATTGATTTCTAACGTTTTTCCTCAAGTCAAACCTCAAAACTGTCCTCACCGCTCATCACACTCACTTCCTACTATGGCGCTGATTGACCGGTCCTGTTTCCTAAGGTGAAGACACCCTGCCCTCAATGCAAGAGCTTTCTGCCGAGCAGCAAAGCTAAGGCTCCAGAACGAAGATGATTTTAAATAAAACATTATATATACAACCTCACTGACTGAAAATAGACTATATGGACCACAGACCATAGATATGTAGCCTATATTCAAGTTATTTTAAACAGACCAAATAACTTGGCACAGTGAAAATAGGCTTTACTAAGGAATGCTACGAAATCTCAACGCTTCAGCAAATCCTTAAACCTGCTGTGCAGAACTTTAGTCACCCCCCATTATGGCAGTGAGTAGTACGCATAGAGTACGCATGCAAATGTATAATAGATATATGTCTATTATATATTTCAATGTTTCTGTGTCAAAGAGCCGTTATTTTATAGGTGCATGTACAAATACCAACTCTTCCAAGAGCAATTCCAATGACATTACTCATGGGAAGAGCTAAGCTAACCCTGACCTAAGAAAGTGATAATGCAACTGCCCATATCACAAGGTTGTGTTGTTGTTTTTAAAGCAGAAGTAAGCGATATTTTTGTGTTAATATAAGTCTTAAATAGTTATATCTTCCGACGGCAATCACTTACATAGAGTGTTGGGTCTGAAACACGGGTCTGTCAGTCACTCTGCTCTGCTGTAAGCCGAGGAGAAAACTTTTCTTGTATCCTACAAGTTTTATCCAGTGAGGAGAGAGAACGGCATGAAGGGCTGTGTGTGCAGCCAAGGGATGCGCGTGAATGTGGTGACGTAGGGACGAGGACCAATAGATCCATGACGAGGGCGGGGGCTGCTAACTCCGTCGGCTGACAAGAAGTTATGGTGCGTTCAGGGCAGCCCGTAACTCGTGTTTTTCCGACCTGTGAAGTCGTACCAGTTCAATCTGGTACGAGTTCACGGGTCGGAAGTTACGAGTGGCCGTTATAGTGCACTTTCACAGGTAAAACAGGTGCAACAGGTCGGAAAAACACGAGTTACGGGTTGCCTGGAACGCTACAAAGTCGTAAGTCGTGACTTCAAGCCTGCCTGGAACGCAGCATTAGCCCAAACGACCGGATCGCTTACTTCTGCTTTAAATGATCAGAGACGTAATATAACCTATTTTCTCCAGACGTATGGATAACCTATTTTCTCCAAATGATGAACAATGCTAGCTAACTCACTAATGCTAGGAGCTCTGGAAATAGCCTACTTAGAAAATTGGTTTGCTCGCCGCTTCAACTCTGGCAACAGAAATGACTTGCTACCAGTGCATTTTTAAAACTCCTTTATACTGTAGAGCAATTAAGGTTTTAACATAAGGGGTATTTGGACATAAAAGTCTTACACTCTAGCTTTAAGATATTTCTATTTAGTCTTGGGAGATTGATTTCTGATTTATCTGGGATATTGTGACCTGGCCTGTCAGCAAACCTTACTTCTTTCAGACTTGGAAGTACTCGTTCAACTATTTCACCCATTATTTACAATGTTCATATCTCATCTGAAACGTTTTCCCAAGCACAAGGTTTTGAATGGTTCCTTTGCCTTCTTTTTGTTTGAAGCTTGATTGAAAATCATTTATGTAGGAAGGTGTTCTGAAAAGGTATTCTGCAGTATCATGTATGGTAATGCCATTGTGAACAGGAAGCCTTTGTAGTGAGCTTCAGTTTGGTAGTTAATCAGTCTTTATCTGAGCATATTAGTAATATACTCACAACATGTTCTCAAATGCATGACTTTTACAGGTTAAAGCTTTAGAGCATTTGAATGCTTCTGTTTAACTTGCAAAATCTACTTGATACAGGTTATAATATGAAGCCGTGAAAGAAAAAAAGAATATTTGATCCAATTTATGTTAACTTCTCTGTTGTAGGCAAAATGGATTTAATGTAAAATACAGGGCCATAGAATTACATTTCTGTAGATGCTCAGATGAATTTATATCAGCAGGTTAAAAGGCAGTAATGACAGTAGGCTTTGTGACATTCGTCAGAGAGAACTGATGTGAAAGTGAATTTGTGAGTGACAATGGGTGATGGGAGGAATCGGTCATCGTGGTTTAAGCGTTTCTGTTTCTGCAAGTCAAATCCTCGCGTGTTGCCACCTCCTCTATTGTGGCTTCGCTCTCAGATTATGAATATTTCATGGCAAGCATCTGACACCGTGCCCAGAAAGATATCTCAAGTTTTTTTTTTTTTTCTGATAGAAACCCTGGGGTTAGAGAGTGTCACATAGGCGTGAAGTCACTCGGTGGCCCCCAGGTAAAGAATAGGATTTATGATGCACTGGCTGATGACATCAGGTGGATATTTTCATTCCTGAGCAGAGAGCCCCTTTGTCCTCTATGACTGATAAACCATTGAGCTGTTCATAGTTTGTTGTTGCTCCTAGAAAGATCTGTCTGTGGCGTTCTGTTGCATAGAGAAATGATTTCAATCTGCTCAGAGTGCACGCTGTGTTTTGACAAACTGTGAACGGTTTCCCGTCTGATCAGTGTGAAGCTGGAATGACTAAGCAGGGGGGAGTCTGCTTGGATTAGCTCTGTCTTAAACCCTGCCTTTAGCATATTACATTGCCCACTGGCTTTCTCCTGACGACATCTCTCTTGTTTCCATCTTTGTTAAGTTTCACTTTCCAGTTTAACTAAAGCCTACTTATGTAATTCCTCGTTTTGGGTTGCTTTAGGTGCAACATTAGTCTAACTAGATGACTTTAATCCTTGTTTCTCTTTCTTCTTGAGGAACAGGGTTTCTCCCCGCATGTCGAGAGAGCTGACCTTACAGTGTTATTGTATGTGAATCTCAGCCAAATTAAATAAAACCAAATTAAGACCTCCTACACGGCCTTGGATTTTCCAGCAGTATACACATTAGCACAGTGGTTTCCAACCTTTTTGGCGTGTGACTCCATAAACTGTAATTATATGGTTCTCTGAAGATACACAGCGCTATGTGTTGCTGTGGGTGGCAGGGGAGTCGACATGCACATCTCCCAAATCATGAGTACATGTTGCGTGGACCTGAATGTTAAGCAAGTTGGTTGACGCAACTCACGTCAGGAGACGAAACAGGCACAAAAACAAATGTAAATGATCTACATATTGGATTTGCCTTGGAACCAACTGAGTTCTAAACTGGGAGAAAGGGTTTTCTGCACTCTGAATCTTTGGTTCAAATCATCCACTTTTATTAACCATCCATTTTTATTGATATCCACATTGTTAATTGATATAGAAACACAAGAGTTGTCTGGAGAAATAAGGCATAACTACTGAAGGTTAGTCATTTAAACTTTTCACAGAAATCATGTTGTAGAAATCATTTTTGGCTAATGCTTCTTACACAAAGACATCTGTAGCCAAGAATGGTCTTTGCACCCAGGATAGATAGCCAATGTGGCTATTAACAGCCACATTAACAAGACAAGCACCCCAGTGTCTGGAGTCAAGAGTGCTACGTGCACCTGGGTGTCTATTTATACGTAGATTTAAGGCCTACTCAACCAATTTAGTCATTTATTAAAATGGTTGAGATGCTTTTATCCAAAAGCAGCAATGGAGAAGTCAGAACCATCTTGATAGCAAATTAAAAACACTTTGTTGTCATGGTTGTTGTGAAATTCTTATATGCATCTTAGCTTTTCTTTTTCAAAAAAAAAAAAAAAATTCTCAAGATTGTAATCTTTAGCTTCCACATGCTGTTAACAGCTTTATGATGTCTTTTCTTTTCTTTTCTTACCAGTAGCCTACACGCCTTGGGAGTAGAAGTTCTATCTATTTTCTTTTTGACCTTACATTTTTGTGCACAAAGGTTTGTGGCTCCATCTTTTAGGAACCAGATATTTTTGCAGGCAGTTGTTCATCTTTTTGAACAGATGATTCAACCATCAAAGTTTCATGACCATCGCAAGCCTCATGGAAGTGCGAGTCACTTCCAATGAGTGAGTCACCCAATGTTGTGCTATGGGAAAAAAAGAAAAAAAAAGAATGGTGATTTTATTTTTCACCAGAAGCTTTTCAGCTCTTCCCACGTTGTAGTTGTATTGTGGGGGTCTGATCCAGAGAGTGGCACAACCACGTTATTTGTATGCAATTCTTCAAGTTTTTAATATAGTATTCAACTTACTGCTCACCTGGAAATGACGGTAGCTAACCCTTCCTATGTGGTGTTATTTTTTGGTACTCACTGAATTTGACACGTAGATCAATTTGAGTCAAGTCTCAGTTACCTGAGCGCAATTAAAGATTAAACTTCAGCTGTGTGTATATTCTAATCCTAACCTAAATATTGTGTTTATTTACAGTAAATATGCAGAGCTCTGTGTATAGACCCTCTGAGTTTAAGGGCTCCCACACAGATGCTGAGAAATCTGCTCAAAACAAGAAGGCCTGCTCCTACTTTGCATTTCAATTTAACATTTCAGAGAACTGGCAGCATGTTGCCTCGCTTAGCCCTCGCTTCGTTACACCCACATGGCTTCTCACCGTGCTTGCTGACGTCTTCCGCTGTTCAAAGGGCTGCAACTTGGCTGAGAAATTGGGGATTTCCATACCAGATCCCTCAGGTATCTACACACTCAAACGTGTGTCCTGCTCATCTTCCCCCCCAACTCCTCTTCCTCTCCGGCTCCCACCAGACAACGCCTGCCCTCTCCGCGCTCACACGGCTCTGATTTCCCATCTCAGAGCTCAGCTGACCTGTGCCGCTGCATCTCTTTGTTTTGTTTTCCTGAAAACTCAGCAGCACCTGAAAGCTCCTCTGCTGTCTCCCTGTATAGGGTTTGCTCCCAGAGGAGAGTTAGCCCAGTGTAAAATTGCTTTACTTGGACAAGGGTTCTTAGGTGAAGCTAATTGAAATGGAGGCTGGCACTGTTGTACTTAGTAGCATGTAGGTGATCCCGGCTACAGACGGCAGCCTCTGACCCAAGGCTGCTGCCTCAGTTTCTTCCTACGAGGGTCAGCTCAGCCTCCGTCTGTGTGGGCAGGGATTTTCCATGCATGAGAAATGGAAGCAGCGCGGTGTCTGAGCACTGTTTCAGCAGCAAAAAGTCACTCCCTTTTTAACCTAGATATCTCACACTGTGTGGGAGGACTGTGTGAGATTATATTCCGTGTTATAGGGCGAGAGAATTTAAAATAGTTATGGAATTAGTGGTATTATTATTAAAGCAGACCAGACAATGTGTTAACCCTAAAAGGAAACACACATCTCTCAGGGCTTGTTTCTGCCACAACATATTCTCATGACAAATGCTGATGAATTACTGGAGGAAAAAAACATTAGTTATTCATATACGCAATTATTAATTATGATGCTTGTAAATATTCATCCACCCATGTATTCATTTGCTTTGTCATGGACATTTTTTTGGAAAAAACACCATTGCTGCATGGGTTATTTTTAACATTTTTCCAATCAAGGAAGTGTAATGTCTTTGTACTGCACAAAAGTCATAGGAAGAAGGTCAGGACGAATGGTTGGCTGTGTAAATCATGACTTCAACAACATAAAAACAACAGCATCTCCTGAAGTTCTTTTTTTTTTTAGATTGAGGCTACTTTGTTAAGTTTAGGGAAAGATTGTGTTGTGGGTTAAATATTGAAAGAAAACATAAAATGTGTTTACAGTAGTATTTGTAGTATGATTTTGACACCGAATACCATGTATGAATGTTGAGGCGTATTAACGCAAATTAGCTTCAAATTCTTATTTTTTTTAGGAGACATAGTTGAAATGTTGACGAAACTTTCAAGTCTCCCTGTGGAGCTGTAGTATTGATTAAAATACACGCACACTATAATGCAAAGTGCATTGTAAACCACACATTTAATGCTATACTCTTTTATAAATGCTAAATAGAAGAATCTAAACCTTTACTCCAATATTTGTTGTCATTGAATGTAAAAACACCTATTATGGATTCCTGGACTGATCCTATATGTTTATATCAATGGATACTGAGACATCAATGTAGACAAAGAGGCTGTCATTGTTGCCGCATACCTGTATGGCATATATCAGTGTAGTAGTAGTTAAAGCTACAATGTGCAATTTCTGAAAATCAAGCTATTGCTTGCATGAGATTCGGTGGCAAATCATTCCCACCCCTCCCTCGCCTCATCTTGCTCCAGCTTGGCCCTCCATCAAAAAATGCAAATATGAAAAATGTCAGTCACCTGTATCTCTCTCTTACATTTAAGGCAAAATGTATTTTAGGGTACATATTTACAGTCCAGATTATCTGCTACATTCCCACTTGTTAATTAGGCTATACTTCAAACAGCCTTTGGACCGCTCTCTGTCTTCAGGCAAAGCCGGTTAATATCCTGAGATTAAAAGGGTAAATTCACAGTGAGTCACAACAGGCAGGAATCTGATGCTGTGCCGCTCTCTGTGGTTTGAAACCCTCAAGTATCTCCCTCCTTGGGCCATGCCCCAGTTAGTGATGTCATAGGCTCGGCAGGTGTTTTGCCTTTGGCGGCTGATGGAAAACATCTGCTGTGACATCACTAATTGGGGTGTGTCCAAACTAGAGGAGAACAACAGATTGTGGTTCAGCATTTTTCTCTCATACGTGTTTCCATGTGGGTTTATATTTGACCATAGCTGTCTCAGTCGCTACCAATGTGTACCGACCGCCTCGTAAAGTGACATATTGCTGTGCTGCCCCAGTTAAACTGGGCCTGTTCCATTTCACTATCCACTCAATGGCTCTCTGACTGTTTGATAAAAAGTGTATTTTCCGAAGCCACTGAGGCTTGGCCCGTCTCGCTGCAAATCCACTCCTATGGAGGGCCAGTAAAATATACATCCTACAGGAATACTGCACTGTAATTACATTCCCCCATTAGCATACGGAGGCTTGGAGTCACACCGCACTCAGCCTCCAGCAGCACTTTGCCATATGGTCCGTCTGCGCTTCTCGGGCAATATTTGGCAAGTCTCTCGCAGAAGGTCAAATATCAAGTCAGAGGACTGTGCCAGAATTGCATCTATGCTAATTGCTCTCCCTCTCTTCCTCTGCTCCCTCATCCATCTCATGCTCCTGTGCTCTTCGCTCGCTCTCCTCCCTCCCTCTCTCCTCCTCTCTCACTGAAGTAAGTAATCTGCTTTAGGATGTTTCTGAGATGGAGATGGATTTGGTTTTCCTTCGCTGCCCCTCAGCCTAATCTCCCCCCTGTGACCACCCCGCCTCTCCCAGGCACAGCTCTTGAGCACACCATCATACATTCCCCCAACACCCCTAGTCCACATGTGCCTAGTCAGCAAAAAACTCCCAAATTCCTCATTACTCACAAACATCCGCAATACACTTAGCTTGATTTGCTCGAATGGAGGCCTGGTGCAAGGCTGGACCTTGAATTAAAAGATTGTAGCTGTATTTCATTATTGAAATGCTATCACGACATTGGTGTGCTTGGGTTCTCTCTGTGTGTACATTAGTGCTGTAAGCATACAAGTGTGTGTACAGTATGTGTGTGTGGAGTTATCTGAATATGCTACTTTGAGGATAAATAGATGGATAGCTTATGGCATTCCACTTAATTTGTTAATATCTCAGGCTTTAGAGTAAAATCAAATAAGCTGATGATGGGGCCGAAGGTAAGCAGAGGAATCTGTGGTAAATGTCTGCAAGGCTGGTACAGAAAGTTCTGTCAACTTTGTAGAGGTTTTGATCTCACATTAGAAAGTAAAATGTTGATGTAAAGATTAGAATTGATTAATCATAAATACAGCTTTTTTAAATTTAAAATTGTTATAAAGTGAATGATGCAGTATTTCCACTTGTAGTTAATGTTGACCATAAAAGGGCAGTTTTGGAAACCATCTTATTGTGGCAGATGTGAAAAGTGAACGCTGTGGAATGAGACTGAGAATGTGAGGACGTTCGTGCTCCTACAAACCGCAGGAATTTAAACTCCTCTCCCCGTGCAGTTTGCCATCCGGTGATCTCATATTTCTGTGGTGATGATAAGATGCTTCTGGCAATAAAAATAACTTGAATATTTGGACAAACTGCAAGAAAATTGCAGTTAATTAGTTTCATTTCATTTGAGGATATTGATTTGTCATAACTACTACAATTACTAAGACAACTACATTTATACAATTTTCTAACTCTTCCTTGCTTTCAACTTACTTACTTTTAATAGGCTGAATCATATGTTTCATGAAACTGAAGTTATGGTATTGTCTGAAGAATGGAGAATTTTGTCTTAATATTTGGTGTATATAGTCACTCAATAGTATTTTTTATTTTTGCATGGACAATGATATCATAATGAGACTTTCAGTGGCAACGTGAACAAGAGGAAAAGCTGCCATGCTGATAACTATTATTTATTTATTTATAGGGGACAGTAAACAACACTGACATGATAACATCTCCAATTTGTCCACATTTCAAATATGGCAGCTTTCAAACTCAACGGGCCCTTTGCTGAGATTGTTTTTAATACTAACTATATATGCATGTACAGTATCTCAAGGGAGCTGATCAAATACTGCAAGATAGCCATTGAGGAAAGCAAATACGCAATGTATTCTTTACCTTTATGCAAATCATGCAGCTGTTCCGATTAAAGGCGCATGTAAACACTGTGTTAAATCACATCCAATGTAAACAGCTGACCTGAAATCTCCATTTAGGATGAAAAAAATAACATGTGCAGGTAACCACATCTATGAAAGCATAACCTTACTTTAAGTTTATTTTTTGAAGTTTGAATATAGTGCAGTCCAATTTCTTCACCAACAATAGAATAACCTCTGACAACCGCCTGTTATATAATAATGATACAAATTTAATCTAATTTAATTGCATTTCAAGGTTTCATACACGGTCAGTATTCCATTACAGTCAGCTTATGTATTCACTTATTATCCCATATATGATGATGAATTGATGTTTTTGATATTTAACATTTGTATATGCAGGTGATATTCAGGGCTTCAGCCTGAGCATAGAGCAGAATCTGTTTGCGTTACGGTGTTGTGATGCAGGACTTGGGGGCAGTGGCGTGTGGATGACTAGATGAGTGGTCTGTCCGTGATAGCGGCCTTGGAGAGGTACCTTTTATAAACGGCACTGGGTGGCTAGAATATTGGCTACAAGCTTCAAGATGAGATTTCAACCCCCACCCACCAACGATGGTAACAGTGCAGGTGATGGATTGCTATACCTTCCAGGTTGGAGCTTGGCAACACCCCAATATTCCTGCAGAATAAAGTGGCAGGCAATATATAACACATCAGTTAAGGCTGACTGCATCGCTGAAACTTTTCCCCCCCACACCCCCACCCCTCTCTCTTTCTGAGACCCGGAGATCGGCCCTGACTGTTTGGCTGGCTCTCAAAGTCCTCTGTCCTAGACTCTGATAAAACACACTCCTCCGCGCTTGTCTTTCTTCTAACCTCTCTCTAGTTTTGCCTCCATCACCTCCAGTTTGCCTAAGAAAATAATCAGTCATTTCCCCTCATGTTGTCATTTTATATTGAAATGATCACAGACTTTGGGGGGGGGGTGCAAGGTGTGAGGTGTTTGTGGCAAAAGGAAAACAATTTGACTGATTTCAAATTTCACCTGCAGCCGTGATGCTGCGAAGAAAAGTGTTTGTAATTATGTAAAAAAAAAAAAAAAAAGCCCCAAAAACACCCTACATCCAGACAACTAAAGCAATGTCAGTGGGAGTTTGTGTGTGCGCATGTGTGTCAAGAGAGAGGTGGTAGCAGCGGTATTTATTTGTATACATTTTGTTTGCAGCCTGTCAGAGCTGCATCCAAAGGATTGCAGTTATGAAAAGTGGCCTGGTTCGCGGCCTGTAAGTTAATAAATAATGGGTGGTGTCAGGGTAATTTATGGACCACGTGTATGTAATGAGTATTCGGAAACACATCAGCAGCACACTCCCATAGGCTGCCCAGTGCCACCGTTTCTTCCCTGAGATTTCCTCCCATCCTTCCCTTTGCCTTCCTGTGTTTGGCTTCTTTCTATCTGTTCCATCTCCACTCTGATTTTTCCGCCACTACACTTTTTTTTCTTCCTTTTTCCAGGATACTTTCTCATCTCTAACACATTTTTTTTTATATATCTCAGAGTCAGAGGAGATTCTTGAGAATTCCTAGACAGAAAACAGAGAGGGAGGGGGAGACGTAGTTGGCTGGAAAAAAAAAAAGATCCACCCGTAATTATGGTGAATTAAAAGTTTTATGATGTTGTGCGTGCCTGTGTGTGTGCCTTGAGTGTGTGTTAGTGGGAGGGAGGGGAGGGAGGTGGTGGTAGTGAGGGGGGGGGGGACCTCTGTGACAAGGCTGGCTGGGAGCATAGAGCTGAGGGTTAGTGCCAGACATGTCTCAAGAGAAACCGGGGCACATTTGCAATCACCCCGAGTTCAAAAGGGTAATTTATTCACAGTCTGTGGTTAAAGTAGGTCTGCTCAGAATGCCAGTGGGATTGTGCCGGGAAGCAAGAGTAGTAGAGACCACATTATTTTCATTTTTTCTCTCCCCTGCTTGTTTTTTTTCCCCTCCGTCCTCCCTCCCTCCTTTGCTTCCCCCCCCTCTTCGTTCTCTTCATCGCCTGTTGTTGTTTCTGCGAGCCCTGTGTGGCGTCTTTTAACACACGCCGGCGAGCATATTTCACTTTTACACTCATCCGCATTGACGTCCCAGCGCTGATTGAATTTTGAGGCGCTGCGGCGTCTGCCATTATCATCCTCATCGTCTTGAGTGGTTTATCTCTGGCCCCAGCTCAGTGTGACGCCAAGGCTGCAGGGGGAGAGGAGGGGCAGGCAGGCAGGCAGGCAGGCAGGGCAGGGTTGGGGTGGGCTAGGGAGGTTGAGGACCGTTGATGTGTTTTTATTATTTGTGTGGAAAAGACAGGAAGGATCGGCCTTAACCTGATTCTTTTAAGTCTGTGCTTGTGAATGTATGCGAGTGTATGTGGTGGTAAGAGCTGCCTTTTCAGTCCGGCTGGTTTGATGATGATTCAAAGTCCCGTTTTAGCCCGCGCCGCCTTTTTCGCCACTTCATCTCAATCAACCGTCGACGTGGCTTCACCATTAACTGCACCTGCCAGGTTCAGTTAGGATCACAGGGTGTCATGGCTGCCCAGAGACCTCACACTGCCAGAATCAGCAGAGAATTATTCCACCACATGTCAGTTTTACTGTGTTGTTATCACCGAAAGCCACCGGCAGACACTTAGAATACATCGCCTACTGTGGCAGTGTGGTGGGGTTAATTTGAGGTCTGGAGAAATCTCTTTCCCCTCCTTCAGTCAGTTCAATACTCAGTCGTGTGCATTCATTGCCAGAGCGGGAAATTGTCTTTCCCTCGGTGTGTCGTTGTAGCCAGGTTGTTTTGTATGCTCTGCTGCAGAGGCAGCGGTGTTGACACGAGGCTGAGCTGCTGCCACGGCGTCTTGATTTGAGGTGAAACCTTGGTGTTGCTCCCCGTGTCCCCCCGGTGTAACACTATCAACCCTTAGCTTTTCCCCACCTTCCTCCCTCTTCTTCCTCCCTCTCCGTCTCTCCCTCTGTCTACCTCGCTCCTGTGTTCTTGTGTCTTTTCTCCCTCGCTCTCCCCGGCGGTTGATGGAGTGATTTTGAAGGCACATGCAGGTGGGGGAGCAGACAACGCGGAGCTGTGCTAATTGAGCCTTCTTTGTGCCTGGTCACTGCAGTGTGCCGAGGTGAGGAGGCCCGGGAGTGAATCCAAGCAGCACTCAAGAGCCCCACTGGATCGATAACGTGGGAATTTAACAAAACAGAGACATGCCGAGTGCCCAGATCAGGGTCATTATTGTCTCTGGCGAGCCACACTTCCACCAGGGACTGATCAATGTGAGAATATGGATCAAGATAAACATTCTCATCTCCCCGTTCTCTCCTCCTTGCTTCTTAGAGCATCACATTCTAGTCCAAGAGAGCAGAACTTCAGGCTTAAAGCGCCCTTATGGGTGCTCCACATCCACCGTATGCTTTAATAGGAAGACTTGTCATAGTCCTCTGACAAACATGCTGATATTTCCTGCAGGAAGTTCTTAAAGATCAATGTTATCCTCTGTGTTTGCTTCAGACACATTAGTCTTTAAGTCCTGCTGACTTCTTGTATTAAGCTCAATATTTTGTCGCCACAAATGTTTGGTAGCCTGTACTGTTTTATTATATTGGAGAGATCTTACAGGAACTTGCAGATCTATCGATATTGTATAGTGTATGTTTCAAATGAATATCCTGTCAAATAAACCATACACTGAGCATGTATTTAGCTAAAATTTGATTTTATCCCACAACATAACTAGACTTGCTGACCAGTGGGCTGCCACGAATATATATAACTACAAAATCACAAGCAATGCCAAGTTGTTCACTTTGATGTGACATCATCACTAGGGGAAACAAAGACATTTTTGTTTGAAAATGTTATGAAGGGTTGATTTAAGTTGAAATGGTTCAAGCTCTCAGTGATGTGAAGATTGTGGTGGAAAGCTATGAAGGAAGAAGGTGGTGTCATCCATGTATAGCTTACATGGTTTTAAATTTTGGAGGAGAACCATAGCTGTGGGGAGGTCTTCATTCTTATTCAACATCACAAAGAAAACCTGCTAAAACTTCAGTTGATGAGAAACCCCAATGATTCACACTGTCGTGGTATATTTGTTTCATTCCACTCGCCCTTCCTACTCTTATCGTCCTGTTTTTCTGTTCTGTTGGATAAAAAGCAGAAATGACATGAAAACACGTTCATAATAACGCCTAATTGCTTCCTCAAAAAAATGATAAAGCATAATAAATGGAGCTACAGAGACATAACAAGGGGGCGGGCATCGACTCATTGTAATTAGGCCAAAAAGAAAACATTGGATCCATGAGGGCGTCTTGACCCTTCCAAAAACACGATGGTGTTTCATTTCATCCATGATTTTAAAGTGGTGGCGATGGTATCCTGCTGTTCTGGGTCCCTCCATTATTCACTTGGAAGGATAATAGTAATTGCTTAATGTAGTGTGGAAAAAAAAGTAAATGGTCGCTACACATTTCAGAAGGAGTGTACGAGCAGCTGTTACAGATGTCGTTTAGGCTCAGTATGTTTTGTTTCATTAGTTAGGGTTAGGGTTAAAAAAGCAGAGGTTTCAGCTAACTGACTTGGTTAATATAACTACTAGGTTGAGTTAAGCAGTAGGCCTATCAGTCAGTTCACTGAGCCACTTAAACTAAACAAAATCTGTCGTCATGGCAACAAAGCACCTCCCATCATTTCGGCTGCTCTTTCTGATGACGTCACGGCCGGATTCACACTTGTTAGATCAAAATGTTCTCCGCAGACCTTTGATCATATATTCACTTTGTAAATATTTCTTCTTAAATCTGTTTACAGAGGAAGCCTAAGGTGCCGTAACACAACTGTTTACGTTTTCAAAAAGTTCCAGCTCAAATGTAAATGAAGCGACTGTAATGTGACAAGTGTAAAAATGAGCAATATGCTAAATCCGTCTGCCTACAAGTGTCACAGCCGCGATGCTTGCACGCACACACACTTTGTACAGCGTATGCTACTACTGTATATTAACAAGAATATTTTATATCGATGTCACAATTATGAAATGGCACATATGATTGCATGGAAAATAATCAGACTCATGTTCTCATTTTAATCAGCAGTGCTCCACTTTTATCCAAGGTTGCAATTCATGGAAAGTTTAAATATGGACTATGGACTTGTTTCCTCTATAAAATGAATAGTGAAAAATCCCATGCCAAGTTTGCAGAAGCCAAAGAATATGCTGTTTACTACCATATCAGACCACAAAAAGCAGGAAATCAAAATGATTTCAAGTGTTCATGCATCTGCCAACGCATTAATAAGCAAATTGTTTCATCTGCTGTTTTGCATGGCATCAGACCAAACCTTTTTCACATTTAAAACGTTGGAATTATTCTTTTTCCAGACTCCACATGATATGATTGCATCATCACAATGTGATGCCACAAAGAATATGTTGATATTTTAATAACACCAAGCCATATTGTAGGCCTCCACTGTAAGTCCTATACATGTGGCCTGAATGTTGGAGTCAGTCTGCTGCTA
This sequence comes from Trachurus trachurus, assembly GCF_905171665.1. NCBI lineage: Eukaryota > Metazoa > Chordata > Actinopteri > Carangiformes > Carangidae > Trachurus > Trachurus trachurus. The sequence goes on along the minus strand of NC_139891.1, from coordinate 21,624,058 downwards.
ACGCACTCATCAGTATGCCTTTAAGGAGCCACAGATGACACTTGGTATTAAAATGTCAAATTGCCTCCACTCAGACTAAAGTGATTTTAGTTGTGATTATGCACCATTCCCTCTCAGTCAACAGCTAAAAAAAAAAAGAAAATCAAAAATGTGCTAATTGGTCATGGGGATTGGTGGAAGACTTCAGTATTTTATGTCTATGACTTCCAAATGAGTTTGGGAAAGGAGAGGCTGTCACTCTGGCGTAGAGGTTTTGGGGAGAAAGAGGAGGGGCAGCTGCTGGCGCGGGCTCAAATTGAAATGATGCACTGTTCCCCCTCACTGCAGCTAGAGCTGCAGTAATTAAATGCCTCATTGTTGCTTCTTGGGAATTTGTATTGAATATTTCATCCAGCATAATGATTATTTGGGTGTGGGTGGGACGCGGATGTAATCACCTTGGCTGGCTCTTTGATGAAATACTTGGTTTGGTGGTTGTGCTTTATAGCCATTTTAAGTGCCCTTCTGGGTTTTTACTTTACTTAATGTCCATGCTATTTCAAACTGTTATCTACCACAGTAATATTACTGATTACCGAAAAATACTGTAATATTGGATATGTATGAAAAATATATGAAGATTTATATTTATTCATATAAATATGAAATTCTCTGAAGGGAATACATGACGTGATAATAACATGACCTCAAAACCTGAAAATAAAACTGTGTCCTTCACATTTTGTCTCCCACAGAGGACGCCGGTCAACAGCGGTGAAGCTTTCCGATGGTTCTTTTAAAGAGGCGAGCTGAGGCCGCCCCATCCAGCAGCACGAGGGCAGGTGGAACTCTTGACTCTCTGCAAGGAGCACTTGATATGTTCACAGAACCCAACGTGCTCAACACATTTGGAGAGGATGAGAGAGGAAAAAGTGGACAGACAAAAAGATAAATGAAAACATAATGGTGTTGTTTTAACTCTGTAATTTCCTTTTCTGTGTAATTATTGTACCTTTTGACAGTATCATAATGTATATTTTTGGTGTCTATGAATGTGTTTTCAGTGTCGTGGCTGTAGGTTGACAGCCAATCCTATGTAAAGGACTCAAACAGACAATCATTCAATCATCCTGAATCCGTCAAACAGAAGAGGCCACAAGGATTGACGATACAACAAATCACACACACATTTCTCTGGAGCAATAATCTATTCTGTTGATTATTCTTCAACCTTTTCATTTTTGTTGACTCTTCTGTTATTTTATCAACCAAAACCAACCTCCGGCTTTGTCTATTATTTCATCTGAAAATCATATTTTGAAATGCCACCCGAACGTTAGGACCGTCGCTGGCGGCGCGATGCGTCTCGCTGAGAGCGACAGTGTGGAGGATGGCAGCAGTGCTTCTGTGACTTGTTTTCTTGTGACGTGTTTGAGTGGACTCACTGCAGAGCAGGGCACATTGTCTTGTGTGGTGAGTCGCACTTCTTTAAAATCTAATTGGGAGTCATTTGATTGTGACAGCACCAGACGTTTATGAGTCAGACTGCTGTCTGGAGGTCATATTTTCAAAGATGGTCCGACTATGTATTTGAGTCATCAAATCTTTTCTTTTTTCTTTTTGGATCACTAAAGGTTGTTAACTGTCTAAAAGGTAGGGAGTAATGCCAGTAAAAGGAATTGTAGGTTATTTTTTGAAACATTTAAAATTTAGAATTAATTACAGATCATATACATATTTGACATATCAGATTGTTCTGGAGCTACGAGATACCCTGGACTTTACTCCTTCAGAGCTAACGACAGTCCTTCCTCCTACAAAATAACAATAACACATTCCAAAAACAAAAATGATTCAATAAGTTGCTCATTGTCTTAAACCCTATTGTTGCATGTGTAAATGTGTTTTGGTTTTAAAGATTACTAAGAATTTGTATATTGTTGTTGTGATGCTTTTATGTGTTAAATAAAAAAAAGACTTCATTAAAAGACATCTTGACAGAAAATGTTTGATGTGCAGGAATCACCAGAGACGGAGAGAAACATAAATCCACTAATTAAAAAACAAAAGAGGAAAAAAAAAGTGATCAGTGATCAGTTGATGATCATCTGATATAAACATTTTCTTTTCTACCTCCTGCTAAAGCATCAACAGAAATAACAACCAGGAGGAGATGGTAGAAATATAACGGCATTGGTTGCCTCCCCAGTCACGTATTCCCTAGAATACTAAAATGTTGCATGGAGAAGAGTGGTTCCCAGAGGCAGCAGACTTTAAAGGACTAGTGAAATCCCATGTGGTTTGTCATGCTGGAATGCACAGGGTGGGGAGGGACGTGGGGAAGCAAGAGCAGGGAGGATGGCGAGAGTTGGGGGGGTGGGGGGGAAGGGGAAGAGGTTGTGAAGCGAGATAGGCTCCTGAGATAGTTTCAGTAACTGAGCGATCGCTTTGGGTTTCAGGGGTAGTGAGTGGGGGGCCGTGGTTTATAGGAAGGAGGGACAGGGAGGACAGAGGCGCATTTTGGGGCTGTAGCTGAGGTGGGGAGGGGTGTCACTCCTGAGGAGAACGAGCAGAGAAGGAGGAAATCATCCGGGACCGACTTCTCCCCTGACTGAACACGCTTGCCATCACCCAAATTGAGCCGCTGACTGGTTAGGGCCAGCCGGGAAGGCGACGTGAAGTGCTCTGCAGCGGCGGTGTTGGCAGCAATGAGGCGTCTGAGGCGTCCAATCCCCCCTCACTGGTCATCAGAGGCTGATAACGTGCATCAGGGGTTGCGCTGGCTCGCTCACTCCCTGGCTGCTGAGATTAAATAACATCAGAGACAGCTCTCTCTAATCCCCCTCACCACCACCTCCCACTCTGCGCCCTGGAACTGGGATTTAAAGTCCTCAGGCCCCAGCGGTAATGTTCAGTTTCCTGTTTCAGTCGGGGAGAGGCAGAAACAGAGGTAGTGGGAGTGTGTTAGTATATTAGCGTGGTGGTGGTGGGGATATACTGTATGATGAGTCCTCATGTGTCTCCAGCTTTTAGCCTTCAATATGGCAGTCCAATGATTTAAGAGAGATTTGCTTGTTTTAAATAATATGCTTGAATCCAGGTTCAGTGCAATTAGTATAGCATTACTCATCCAGGACAGGGGAAAAGACTCATAAGTTAAAAAAAAAAATTAAAATTCACCAACCTCTCCAAAGATTACTTGTATCTATTTTGTTTCATCTTAACTAAAACATAAATGCAAAAGCATCAGTTTGTATATATTACAAATATTTAACTCTTCATTGACAAACAACATCCATCTGCTCCGTTCTATGCACTGTATCCATTGCCTGGCAACCTCATGATGACGACAAGACACTGCAAAGTCGCTGCACCAGGACACCTCACCACATCAAGAAATGAGATTTTACCTCTCTGTTTGCGCTAGAATTAAATTAGATACCATTTGTTATTTAGCCAGATATACACCTGATTCACAGACATGAGAGTGGGGTCAGTTTCTAACAGACAGGCAGGTACAGACAACAGGTAACTATAGGCTGCAGAAACGGGAGCCCAGAGCATTAGCAACGCAAAGGGAAACACACGGAGACATTAGCAAACACTGTGGCACCTGACTGGGGACAGAGGGCTGGTATAAACACCAGGCAGCAGATGAGGGAAATGAGGAACAGGTGTATGGATATGTGGGGAACCTTCAGTGATTGGAAATGGAAAACAGGTCAGCAGGTGAATGTGGAAACAGGAAGATGAGTGGATTTTGACAGGAGGCCAATAAACAAGGCTGAGACAGAAAACCATGACGGTTTCAAAAGTCATCCTGTCTGAAACTGAACTGATACAAAGATTCACCAGATCCTGTGAATGTGAGTTTTGGTAGGCAACAGTTTTGCAAGAGACAACCATTCAGACATGACCACTGTGAGGTAAACCAGCACCATAGAGAACTGAGAAAAGGACAAGACGACTGCAAGGACAAGAGGAAATGTCTGATTTACATTCCCTGACTGGGCTTTAAGTGTCACCCTCAGGTTTAATACAGCCTGGGTATGATAAAACCAAGGGGGCAGTTGTCTGTTTGAGAAGTGAAGCTCACTTCCGCGTTCAAAAAACTGCAATCCCCTCGGCTTCCTCTGGGGGCTGGCTCCAGAAGGGAGCAACTCAAATTGAGCCCCATGTTAAAATAGCCGACTTTACAGCTTCAAAAAACATATTTACAGCCTGGTACATTTTATTTTTTTCGTCTCAACCGATTCTACCCCCGCACACACTCTGAGGGGGGTGAATTTTTTTTAAACTCTACCGTTTTACTGTTACTAGGTTAAAATTCTGGCCAATTAGGGCGCGGAAACGTTGAGTGACAGGTCCGGAGACCGCTGCTTCGAGGCCAGTGGACTTTTGACTATTTTGATATAAAATGTTTTGACATAATTATACCCTCGTAAACATTTGACTTCAATTGGGTCACATTTAGTGCATGAATTTGTGAGTTAAGGTGAAAAACGTGTTTTGTGAGGGCATGAAATTCTCTGCAAGATCAACACGACCTTGCACGTTGACCTCCAAAGTCTAATCAATTCATCTCTGAGTCAATGTGAATGTTTGTGGCAGAACAAATTTCCCCAAGGTGGTGAGATATCACACTCAGGATGCCTAAAACATGTTGTGTGAGGTCACTGCTTTGATCTTCGACCACCAAAATCAAGGCCTTATTGAGGCAGTGTGTTCGCAAGGACAAAAAACATGTTGCGTGAGGTTATCGCAAACTTGACCTTTGACCATCAAAATCAGTTCATCCTTGAATCCAAGTGAATATTTTGCCAAATTTAGCTGAATTGAAGACTTATATTAGAGATTTGACTTTCACCAGAGTGGGATGGATGGACCGACAGCCTGAAAACAATATGACTTCACAAATCAGTATTCAGCATTACCAACAAATTAAAAACAAACTTAATTTCTGGAAACCTATAAAATTGCTTGTCTATAATTCTTCATTGGGTAGATTCGGTAACAACAGTCTATATTTGGCTGGAGGAAGCAAAGCAATGAGCTGAAACCCTCATATGCTAAGCACCTTTCAGACTACGTGAAGTAATAGATACAATATTCTTGACTCATTTACTTCATTACTTAATTCTGCTTTTCCCATGCCACTGGAGGTGTCAGTGCTGCTCTGTGGGGTGTAATAAAAGAGAGCTGGAACAATGTGGATTCTTACATTTTCCCAGTAAAATACTAACAAACCTCTAGGTGACCTGTAGTTCGGGGAAATGATGTAATCCTGTTTGAGAAACATCATTTTAGAAATAAAATTTGCACTAGTTTTCAGTAATGCTTTTATAGCAGTGAACTCAGTTTGAACCCAACTGCACATACATGGCTGTGAAATATGCTACATTTGCTGATGGTGGTATGTGAACTACAACAGCAAATAGTGCAGCATTTCTGGAGATTGAGTCATTTGATCGGTTAAAGAAATGACATCCGTACTACGTCATCATGCCCCGAGGACTGCAGTGGTCCTTCACCTGTGCTGTCGACGGGGCAAAGATGTTCATGATTTCCTACATCTCCCTGTGTCTTTTTGCGCCTCATGATGACCCTCTGATGATCCCTCGTACTAAACCTAAGCTGTCACTCAAATAAATACAAAGATGAGAGCAGGTTCCTGGGATGCCAGTCAAGCCACTGTGTGCCAAGGGTTACTGGGCCAATCAGATGTGCTTAGTCTCTTTGTGTCCTCCACAGAAATGCAGAGTCTCTGTGATAATCCCATTAGGGATTTTGACTGAGAATGCTCCCTCACTCCACTGCCATGCGTCCTGGCACTGAGGAGAAGAAGAACCCACACACTGTCCTGTGAGGGGGTGCTGCGAAAGGACATGTGCTATTATGTTAAATAAACGCCATGCTGAGGGAATACTGAATGACAAAGGTAAACCGTCCTCGGATTAACCTGTCAGATTAATTAAAACAAAAATGAAGGTTAGAAAAAAAAACATCAATAACTTGGTGATTTCTTTTTTGTGTGTGAAATAAATCTAAATGTCTTCTTTCTGTCTGCAGCTGTGAGCGCCCCGTTTACTTGCAGATACTCGTGCTGCACATACTTATATACCATTACACAACGCACGTAACATTTTCCCACACTGAGTCACTCGCACTCACAGAGAGGACAGAGAAAGAGACAGACAGAGAACGACGCGTGGAGCCTCCTTCCTTCCCTCCCCTCCCCTCCCCTCCCCACCTTGTCTTTCATTATTTATTTACTGTCTGCAGTTTTTCCATCGCACGCATATTGATGCAGAGAAAGCAGGGTGTGAGTGCGTGTCAGAATCATTTCCTGACGAGGGAGACAAGGTGGAAGTAATCAGCAGAGCGCTGATGCAATATGACAGCCCCTAGAACCGCTGGTACACAGTTAAGAGCAGGAGGGAGAAGAAAAACATCTCCCCACTGAAGAAGGCAGCAAGATTTGCACAAGCGACATTTGGATGGAAAGTAGATCTACAAAGTTCTAAAAGTTTGGGGGAAGAAAATCGGATTTGGGGGCTGTTTTGTCTGAGCTGATCTCTGAATTTCTCTCCTGGAGTGTAAAAAGAAATCTGTGGCTTAAAGACAGTGCATTGTTTTCTTTTTCTTTTCTTTTTTTCCCCTTCTATCTCTATACAGTATCTCTAACCGGCCACTCAACAAGCTACATACATTAGCTATCCATTTGTTTAGAAAATGTTTTGTGCTTCCACTTCACTTCCTTTGCACCCTAAGGGGATGTAAGTAATTTGAAATAATATATATGTAGTGGATAAGAGAAGATTTCTCCAATTGTGACCAATGTCCAGATTTTTTTAAGATGTAGAAATTCCCCCCAGAGGCAGTAATAATAAAAGTGCTCATTTTGCTGGTTTTTGTAGTCATATAAACTCTCATTTGTTTATGCATAACCACGGGAAAGTTATTTTATTTGATTTAGTAGCGATGTGCAGTAGGGAAAGGAGGACGCAGACAAACAGTGTCTGCAGTGAAGCCAGCGAGGCTCCTGGCTGACATGATCTTCCTCCACTAATCTTGTCTGATTGTTCCTCTCTCTCTCTCTCTCTCTCTCTCTGAGGCAGGTATAGATTGATTAGTTATCCTGCAGCCCTCACAAGCGCAGTGAGACGGCCAAGTACATCACCCATCCACCCACCAGCCTCCCCCCAGCCACACTTCTCCTTGTGTAACACACCTGTACGTATCTCCTTCACACATCTGTACATCTCTATCTGAAACATTTCTATCTCTGTCTCTGTCATCACGTTGCTCTATCTCTCACATACGTACAAACACCCTCACCCTGTCATTCTTGCTCTTTTTCTTTCTCTCTCCCTCTCTCTCTCACACATACACATACAGTATTTTACAGGTTACATGCACACACACACACACATGCACAGACACCATCTGCTCCTTGTGACAGGCACAACCTTCCTGGGTGCCGGTAATTGATGAATGTGGAAGACCGTGCATTTAGGGTCTCCCTGCCTCTCCTCCTCCTCCTCCTCACATTGCCGACCTGTGAGAGCAAATGGGTGAACCCCGTACTCAAGTGCACACACACACACACACACACACACATACACACACTAGCACGTTCAAACACATAGAGAGAGGTGCAAGCATGCTGACTGATTGATTGATTCGGGCGCTAGGTTTCATGACGGCTGGCGACATTTCTCCACATCATGTCAACGCCCCTGGCAGCAAGCGTCCCAGAGTGATCTCTGAGGAATTTAGTAATCAAAGTCAGCAGGGCTGGATTCCAGGCTGGTGCCCATGCAAGAGTCAAAAACATTTAAAATACCAGAAAATTCCCCCTCTTTTTTCTCTTTTACATTAACGCTTTCCACTAAAAATGATGTTTATGTACTAACTAATTTGCATCAGCAAAAACAGTAACAGCTATTGGCTATCAACATAACAAGAAAATGTCATTGATATTGAATGTATCTGTAGATGTTTCTGCCAAATATTCATTGTTAACATATTTCATTTTAATCCCCCACACACTAACAAACAACTTAAGCAGTTTCAATGTTCCTATAGACAACACAAAGCACAAGGTTAGGGAAGATTTTTCAAGTTTTATTTTATTTTTTAAATTAAACATTAAAGCAGGTTTTGCTTGCCTGTTCATAAGGGTCATTAAAAGATACACTCTTAATTTCACTCTAAGTGTAAGTGATCAAATGCTCCCCCTTTTACAGGGACAACGAGGAGTTTTGGAAAGCGAAGTGTTTTTATACTAAATTTCCCATGAATGATGTTTTCATTCATCAAGAATGAAAGTCAGAGGTTCGAAGACGATCAGATACCGTCATAGTTCCGACCATAAATGGCGATTTGGCAGCGTTATTCTCATGACCCGCCGGGCAGCGGCTCGCCCAGCATTTCCACCACTAATAATACTGTAATAACAAAATAACGATAAAGACAAAATTATATATTTATCGAAAATGGACCCATTTACAAGTGTGGGTAGCGTAGATTCATCCACATTAATATGAGACTTTTTTATAACCACATACTGTACAAACTCCTCGTTGTCCCTTTAATATGCACAAGAGAGGATCTAAAACTCTATCTTTTTTCATGACAAATGAGGTACAATGATCTTTTTTCAAGGTTAAACCAAACTGACATATTTTCCTAATATCAGAGAAGTATGTTTAGAAGTTCTTTTTAATCATTTTTAAAATTAGTTTTTTTGAGAGAAAATTCTACTTAAAAAGGTGGCAAGCAGCAGCAATACACTTGATACACCACCACCCCACCCTCTTGACCCCTTACTTGTCTCCCTTTAACTTTTCATTTCTGTAAATGCTGGTTTCATTCCAGTAGTGCTGAAATAATCAAATGTCTCCACAAAAATTAAAGATTATAGAGAAAAAGTCCAAAAAGTGAAAGCCGATGCGCTGTGTTTTATTGTTCTTCTTTCCTCTATAATTTATCATCTCATGACCCTTCAGATTTATCTGATGACCTTTTGATGAGGGGCCAAGCCATAGGTTGGAACAACTGGGCTAAATTAGCTATAGACTAACTACATACAAAATAACCTCAAACAGCTGGAGCAGTAAATTGTAAATATAATGATCTTCCAGGACCATTTTGTTGTGAATTGAGTACTCTTACTTTTTTAAAGGTACATTTAATCCATGATGCTTTAAGATTCGAAATGATGTAAAATAAATAACTAAAAATAATAACCCATCGTTGAGTTCAGTCATTCAGAGCTCTAACGTCTCGATAGAGGGAAAGTGATTCAGGGATTAAACAAGACAAAGTTTGGGGGAAAAAATTGGCTGTGTGACAAAATGTCATATTTAAATTAATTAAATGTCAAAAATATTGTTGAAAACTATGTGTGATTCATATCTGCAGTCTATTATAACTGGGCCAGATTTGTTCTGCCAGTGTTTCAGGATATAGAAAAACCAATCATGGCTTCATATATTGTAGTTATTCATCAAATTATCTTGAGGAACTTTTTCTAGCAAGAGTCTTCTGAATAACAGAAGAGAGCAACAAAGCATCCAGTATTTTCCTTCCTCTTTCTGATACTACAATCCTTACCCATCTATACTTCACCCCATGACCAAATAAATTAAAGGAATAAATACTAAATTTACAATTTTAATAGACTGAGTCATGGAGTACAGCTGTGTTGTATGATGTATAAAAGGTTCTCGAGGCCCATGAAGAGGCATGTAATCGAGGTAAAAGGAAATTACCTACTACTGTATCTCTGATGCTCTCATTCACTTATCTCTCAAGGTATCACTCATCCTTCAATTTATCCACCTGTCCTTTCATCCATGCATCGACCCCTCTATTCATTATCTGTCCCACCATCTATCAGCTGCCGCACCAAACCTCCCCTACGTCCGCCCACTGAGTCTACTCAAGTGAGCCGATGAACCTATTACTTCTTCTCAAGAAAACAAAACCACCAGCAGGCTCTGTTGCCATCACTGACCCAAAGACTCAAACCATAGCAACACCATCAACACAGCGGTGGTGGTGAACGTTGCCTGGATGTTGGAAGAGGAAACGGAGGAGTGAGGATAAAGGACAGGGAGGGTCCAAGTGTCAGGTCCCATTGGGGTCAGAGGATGGCGGCTACATTTACCAAAGCAAACAGCCCAGAGGAGCAGAGTACTTCACCTGTCGCCGTGGATTACTCCATTATCACATCCACCAGTCTCACAGTGTCCCATTCTAACCACTCACTATTCAAAATTCATACAGCATGCAGAATGGTGGGTGCTATAAAATGTTAAACTGCAGGAGCATTCAAAGTTGACTGCAATATTGGCTTGATGCGTGTGAAGCCACAGTGAAGATGAATTCTTAACACCAAATGGGATCGGTCATCTTTCATGTCAGTGTGATGCACAAAGCCACAGAACATGTGATTTCAGTAAGATATGTAGACTTTCTGGATGTAATGCAAAAATATGAAGATGTGCAGACAAGACAATTGACTACACTGTGTTAACAATTATTGGACCATTTATTTGGAATGGAAATATTCAGTGTGAGTGAAAAAGTATATACTGTATATACTGCTGTTTGAGTGGTTATGTGTGAGGGTGTAATATATTCGGCTTTGATAGGGCTCACAGTCACAACCCATCACAGATCTCACATGTTAAAGTTAAAGAATGAGTTGTGCCATCAACAAAACTTAGGATAAGAGAACTATTAGTACATATAGGTATCAACCATTGTACAAAATAAATGAATAGGAAAATGGCACAAAGAACAGACAAAACATGACAGAGTTTACATCAAAGTGCTGTGAATTATACAAGACATAAAAGAAATGCACAGATAAATAATACACAATAACCACAGAGTGACGCTGGCTGAGTATGGCTTGTGATGTTATTGATGTGTTTTTCCCTTAAACAATTGATTAATAAGAAAATAAAACATAAAATAAAAGCAACTTCTAATCAAATCAGCTGAGTCCTAAGAACACAAAAGTGAAAGCTGAAGAACTGCTATGCCTCAGCTGCTAAGGAAATCATGATTACTGAGATGAAACCTATGAGCACAGTGCATTATCGGCATTGATTTAACACTTTCTGGTAGAAATAAGATTCTGAAACTAAGTAGATAGACATAGAGCCATATTTGCCTTGCTATCACACAAACAATAGCAGGATTTAATCAAGTTGTAGTACCAACAATGATTATTCGTGGAATTATTACAATGCATTAATATTAAATATGGTAGGAAATCTAATGGAGGTTCTACTGGATGTAGTTAAATTATTGGAAATTCTGGACAGTAGCCCTGAAGCTAGTGGCTGGAGGTGGACTTCGCCACGCTGCTCTTACCCTGCAGCAACAGTGAACGCACAGACACTCATAATACCACTGTGGCTTAGCTAGGCAGCAAAATACAACAAGGAAAATGGCACAAAAGACATATCCAGGCTAAAGAGCCCTCCCAGGAGAGAAGAGTGACACCAAGGAGTCCCTCTTCTCCTTCTCAGCAGCGTGATTAATAACCCCCGTGCCCCATAATCTCTCCATCATCTATCTATGTAAATGCCCCCAGACCTGCAGCGCCAACACACTTTGACTGATGGCTGTTCCACAGCACTGGGCTCAGTGTGTGTGTGTGTGAGAGAGAGAGACAGAGAGAGAAGCGATGCAAGGGTTTTTTGTGAGAGGAAGGGAAGAGAAAAGTCACATGGTTTCTCTGCCTTGTCACGGTCAGTACGGCCACACAGTTTTTTTGTATGTTAGAAAAATACACACTGGGTGAGGACGGCAAGAACAAGGCACAGGGGAGGTTATAATTTACTCACACAAATAAGGAATAAGAGACTAAATTAGATTTGGCCAAATGGTTTAATAAATTCTCATTTTATCCCCTTAGCCCCTCTTCCTCAGCAATGGCAGCTTCAATAAACAGGGTGAATGGGATTAATTAGGCATCTCAAAGCACCATTTTAAATATTACATCAATTATTAATGCTTGTATCATTTTTTTTATTCAATGAAAGTGTGTCTTGTTCATATTAGTAAGGGTTTCATGGTTTTAGCTCAGTTGGTACAGACTGGGAGCGCGAGTGCTGGCACTCCTCCCACAGCATGCACCAGACGTTAATTGTACACGATGGAAATGAGAATCGTGTTGACGTCAAAACCCCAAAGTTGGCTAACTGACATTGCCATGTCAAACAGATGAGGTGTTAGTATTTTATCAGGATGGCATTGAGTAGGACACATTTGGAATATGTTGGATTTTGGTTACTTAACACAACTTCAAACCAGCAGAATATCAACATCAGCTGTCATCAGAGTTCTGCATTAAAGGAGAATTCCGGTCATTTTTGACCCCTAAATCGTTGTCCAGATGGTCACCCAGTGTTGGGGGGAGCAAAAAACATGACTAAAATTGATTCAGGCAAACCGAAGTGACACCATGGCTAGACGGCGCTAGCGCTAGTGACAACGCTAAACTATGGGGTCAATTTTTTCAACCACAACACAAGCAGTGCGGTAATGTCCAAAATATCTCTGACCGTTTATTTTTGTAAAGAAATCATCACAACAAGGAAAAAGTGTTTGTTTCTGTGGCAGGAAGCGCTCTGCGATCGCTTAGTAATGTCTTTCCAGGATGTTTCAGAGTTCGGCTGTCTGACTACAGTACATGCAAAAACACAAAGTTTATACCGGTTTATACTGTACAGTTTATGAGTTCAGTGGTGTGTCATAAGGATTCGAGTCATGTACCATAGATATTTGATTGTTTTTTGAGTGTTTGTTGTGGTTTATCGTTGTCGCTAGCGCTAGCGCCGTCAAGCCATGGTGTAACTGCGGTTTGCCTGCATCAATTGTAGTCGTGTTTTTTGCTCCCCCCAACACTGAGTGACCATCAGGACAACAATTTAGGGGTCAAAAATGACCGGAATTCTCCTTTAAACTAATGTTGGTGTTAGCTGTTACATTGTGGACATTGAATTTTAGGTTTGAACATCACAAACCACCATCCACTATGTACTGTATAAAAGTCCAGTGCCATTGTGACCAGCTGTGTGCCTGCAGGGACATCATGTTGGTCTCGTATTAACAGTAGGAACCAGGAAGTTGTCTGTGTTCTTTGGAGGACAGAGGACTCCTACAGCTGACGCAAGACAGCCAGCTGTTGCCCCTGGTATCTTTGTGTTGGTGAATGGGTGGAGAAGAACCAGCAGAGAGAGTGAAGCAGCAAAAGAGAACTTGAGTTGAGAAGAGCGCAGTAAACCTTTTACAGTAATTGTCAAAATATTTTTTCATTCAGATCTGTGTGTGTCCAAGTTCATGAGTCCTGCACTAGTATGCACTTCATCATAACCAAGTATGACATGCACAGAGGCACAGAGCTGACTTTACCTCTACTTACTGGTAAAAGTCTTTTCCCAATCCAATGTCAAACACCTAATTTACAATAAATCTGAATTGCACATTTCTTCTCTCCTGTGTTATGCATGATACATACTGAAAATACCAAGCGACTGCACCAAGTTTCTTTTTCCTCTCCAAATCACTGTGTTATATCATTATGCAACGACACTTTGGCATTTGATGACACCATCACGGCACTGATTGTCAGATTTATCTTGATGAATATAAGGCTTTATAGCACAGAGGGAAAATGCTGGACCCCCAAGAAATGATTAAGTCTCTCGAGCCAAGTGCAGCTGCTTGTTCTTTAGCAGCAAGTTAATTCCAAAGATGATGAAAGACATTAAAAATGAGGTGAGGCGTCACTCTGTGAAGCTACGGATTTTTCACAGGAAGAACCGAGCAGGAGATGATTCATTACTGTTTTAAAAGAATAAACTTTAAAATGTCACTTAATTATCACATATCGGGGTTAAACAATGAAACTCACCGTTATTAGGCTATCAGTACAGTACATCACAATGGAGTTGAACTACAGTATACACACACTTGAAAATGTAGCATTCATTTTATTTGTATATTTTTTTTATTTTACATTCTGCTATGCATTTTTCAATTTGTGTGTGTGCATAATGTACTAACGCAGATGTTTACTTAATGTTTGTCTTGTTTTAAACTCAAACTTTAAAGGATGAGATGAGACTATAGACTACTGCATTAAAATATGTTGGTATCTGGTTTCCTAAATGCTTGTCTGAAGTGGGGGATGGTGAGTGCTGATCCAGACAAGCAGAGGATGCTTTGTGTTTTTGAATCATGACATCCCTCAGGCAGTTTTGGGCACAAAGACAGATAACAAGAGTTATGAAAAGGTCAACGAGTAACATTGTCTTAATGTGCAAAACTGATTCTGTCTGAGGACCGGAGAGGAAAAAATCAGAAGGGAAATATGTTTCAGATACAGTAGATCCAGCTGCAGTGCATGTGGGTCTGTGTGTTTATGCTTCAATGGAAAACCTGTCTCCCAGAAATTCCTGCTATATACAAAAAAACAGCAACAGTAAATATGTGGGAGACATAATCACAAGATGGATTACATTCAAAATTATCCCTTTTTTCTGTTTTTTGAATGAATGAATCAACTGCTGTGTTTATTAATGGTGGTGGCGAGCTGTGGTTGGGGTTGAATGGCGGGTGTACAAAGCACATGGCTGTCACTGCACTGGTGTTGGCATTCAGAGTCTGTGCAACACAATCTCAGTGGTTAAGGTAATGGAATGATTGTGGTTTGGGTAAACGTAGATAAATATATATTTAAAAAAAAACATTGTATGAAATCAATGTGGAAATTACCAAACATGCCAATCAAATTATCAATCAATTATATATTCCCATTGTGTTCATAGAAATGTGATCAAGCTGCAATTATGTTTCTTAAATAAAAGGGTATTTTATGTTGTAGTTGTATGTTTTATATGTTTGTCAATGTCATTTTTGGAAAACATGGATCTCAGTTGATAAATCTGTGGTTTAACTGCAACACTTAATTGAACCTAAATAAATGAACATACTGCACAATAGCCTATGCTGTTTTCTCTGATGCTTCACTATTTATAAATGAAATTCAGAGATAAATTAAAAGCACAGCAATTTACACCAGGTTTAAATTGGGATGTCCTTTGGGTGATTGAAACATAATGATTTCTGGGATTGCTGCCTCTGCTGACAAGAATCTAACAAATCTTGACCTAATTCTGGTTTTAATGCAGAGGGTAAACCTGATTTGATTCGCTAATTATCAAGCCATCTCAATCTTGTAATTGATAATTACAGTCGACTGATTGTTGGATAATTACAATGCAGCTGAAATGAAAACAGACACTTATTGATTAGATGCTTTCCAGGCGTTCTATGGTGATATGTTAACTTCCATGGTGCCAAACCACCCATAGTTTATTTGTAAACGTAATGATAAGAGACATTATGGACTTCAGACTTATTCTTATTTTGTAAAATGATATACCAGTAATGTTAATTAAAAACTATTGTAGTTATTGCACATTCCTTATACAATTATTTTGGATTTCTCAGCATAAAAGAGATTTGCTTTTTGTTTTGCTCATAGAATAAATTAGACCACATCCATGTAGTCTGCCTTTAAAATACTAGTTTTTACAGTGTAGATGAGAGTCTAGCTTCCAGAGGGATCTCTAAAGCGCCACTTGGATTTGGTCTTTGACTTTACCTAAAACAGCATCAAAATATAATTAATTTCATTATGTTTGGAGGCAGAATTTTGAGTTTTTAGAGTTGGAGCTACAATTTTGTTTTTGGCCTTAGTTAAGGAGATGCAATGAATCCCTACTGACAGCAGCAATTAAATTATTTATGCAACATGTACAATTTATTAAATTACATACAGTACACCGTTGATTCACTGGGGTGCATTCAGCAAATCAGCAAATCAGGACTTCCTGTTGCTTATGAAGCCAAGAGCCAATCAGTGCAGTTCTTCTGATGGCTTTCTACACGAGGGAAGAAAACATGGGTGCAAACCTCCAGAAGTGGCCGTTTTTCAAATCTTTCATTGGCACAGAATGAGTTGATGATGATTGCCTTGATTTAAATGTGAGATCAGCTCAGTTACTCAGGTTCTGGTTATGTGCTTACAAAGGAGCTTCAATTATAAAGTTTAACATGAGAGGAAAGGGTTTGTATGAGCATCTACAAAACAACAACTTTCCCCAAAAGCCTCCATTGCCTTTACTGAATATCTCAGTATCCAGAGGATAGTCAGCACCCGGCCCACACTCCAAAGCACCTTTTTCAGTGAGCTGCCCTCACACAGCTCTTCAGAGGGGAGACATGTTGTTAATAATTAAGGCTGTGGCTGGAGGCACAGGGAGGCTAAACTTCCTCTAACAAGTGGCTCTCTGACAGCGCAGACATATGGCTCTTGCTTCCCCATATTCTCCTCAGCCCTCCAGACTTGTGCATTTCACACACGTCCAAGGCGGGGGTGAGAAACCTCCATCCTGACTGCCAAAGAACAATAAATCAAATTCCTAATGGTCGGCAACAATCGGATAATTATGAGTGTGGCTTCGTGGTACGAAAAGGAATTTTCTCCTTCAAATGGAGTTAAGTATTTAGTCTGATTTCTTGGCAGTGCTCAGAACGGTTGGTTCAATAGGCCACACTGGCTTTTTGTTTGTTTGTTTGTTCTGTTTTTATTTGGATTTGATCTCCCAAACGTGGGAATTTAAACATTATTGGTCACAATCTGAAAATCTGAAGAGATTAACCATCTGTTAAAGCACTCAGAGCCTGTGGTTGAAGACACGCACATTCTTAACAACGTGAAGACATTTTCTCTGCTTGATGCAATAGCTTTTCTATTGTTCTTACTTTTGTGAAATAGCCAATAATAATTCATAGCAAATAACATTTCCTACTACGGTATGTCTACTATATGTCCTGTAGATTTTTATATCTACAGAGGGAGCCTTAGGACTACAGTGATGTAGACACTACAGGAAGTAGGAAGTCTAAAATATTGTCTGTTTTGATGTTTTCATGATTTGCTAATTGTTACAAAAATATGGAATAACACAATAAGCCTTAACCTTTAAATTTAACTCATCTTACACACACATCATTAACACACTCTGGCTCACCTACTCCTCAGTAAACCCTCTTTTTTTTCATCCTTTACACTGTGATGTTGTGGCAATACAAATCTTACAAAATCCTAAAATATGCCACACAAATTGTTGAAGTTGCTACATGTAAGTCATTCTATACAGCTAAGTGGATGAGCGATGCTGTTGTTCTTTGGGAATTAAATCCAGAAGAAAATGAAAGAAGAAATGAGAATGACTTCCCATGGCAGACACCAGTTTTTATACTTTTTTGGGGGCAAACTGAGCATTTGGGCAGGGAGAGGAACCATCATTTTATAAAAAACCTTCCTGCCTCCCTTCCCTCTTTTTCTGCTGGGTGGGGGAAGGGGGGAAAATCTTGTTTTGATGCTGGCGCTGTCAGGGGGCTAGCCAGAGAGGATAGTAAACACTGCCTTTGCAGAACATTTAAAATCAATCCTTCAGCCACAGGCCTCGAAACCCCCCTCGCCCCTCTCTCTCTCTATCGCTCTCTCTCTCTCCCTCTCTCTCGCTCCCCAAGCCTTTCTTCCTCTTTTTCTCTCTCCCCTCTCTGTAATGTGGCTGCTGCTCTCTGAGAATAGAGGCAGCACTTAAAAGCCGGGCGCAGGGGCTGAGTTTTGTGACAACAGCTCCGGCTTTTATTACCACGCTGAGATGTGACCACCTCCACCTCCACCACCGCCACCAACCCCTACAAGCACACATATAGACGTTTACACACACACATCCACACATGTGTGCAGCCTCTCACGCATACACTCACATCACCCTGATGAGCAAATAATCATGTCATTAGCCCATGTGCGTTCAAGGCAGTGCCTCATTTAGCAGCATCCAAGCCGTTACCTTTGCTCATGATTGGCCAGAAGATTAGTTGAAAATCATTTTTGTTTCCAGCATTATTGCTTGATTAAGTCACCATTTGCCAACCAATAGAAGTAGTCAAGAGACACCTCTATCAGACCAGTGTTGGTATAGCGGAATACTAATAAACACATATTTATTTAACTTATAGTTACGTGAATATATAGTAATTTTGTCCCATATGTATGACCTGTAAATGCCATTAAAACTGAACTTCTTTCGTCGGGTAGAATTTACCTCAGCCACTCACCGGGGGCTTTTGTCTCTGCGTGTGCCATTAGATGGCTGAGCCTTGGCGTGGTGTTGAGCAGCTGGTGGAGAGCATGTGAAATCTGACCCTGGAGAGTGTAACATGAACCCCGGTCCACACAGATAGCACTCTCACTCTGCGCTGGCCTCACTGAGGATAGTGCGTGTGTGTGTCTCACCACGGTAAAACCTCCTCCGTTGAGCATTTCATTCAATTTTCTTTAGCAGGTGCGGTGACAGGTAGTGAACAGCTTTTATATCACTGCGCCAACACACAGATCTGATCACATGGTACAGTACAGTATGTTCTACTTATGGACTTCTTGTTTCATATATATGTGCATTTCTAATGTTTGTTTGTGTGTGTTTTGTCTGTCTCAAAACACATGAACTAATTGTGAAATGTCAACCAGGCAATGTTGTGCTGGCAGCACCACATGTTATTCTCCCAGTGATGCAGTCATCTTCAAGGCCAGTCACTGTATGTCAGTCTGTGACCTGTAATAATAACCACCTCGTTTGGGCCAACTGGTGTTATTTCAAAAACGGCAGTGTAGTGATGAGATGAACAGTATCATTTCTCAGAGCTCTGTCAAATTGACCAGGCAGGTATCCAGTGAGTTAGTGGTTAAGGTAGAGACACAACTGCAACATCACTCCACTATAAGCAGTGCAAAAAGGATTATGCCTAAAATACACTGTACATACTGACATGTGGAAGAAATGGTGATGTAAGAACAGAAAACATACTAATTCTTGATTTCAAAAGCTTAGTGAACACTGATTATGTCAAATATTATTGCTCTCACCATATCTGCAGAAGTTTATTGGAATAAATGGTAAATTAGGAATTCAAACCGACCCCTGGTAAAAATTAAAATAATCATAACTTTGATGCCAAGGCAATCTTTTATATATGCTGTAAATGGCCTTAGCCTCTTCATCCCTGGAAATCAAGATGGTCTTTCCGCTATTGATTGAGTGAGCGGTGAGGTTTCTACACTGCTGCACATTACTTCAGATAGGGGCTGCAGGTGGTGGGGGTGGGAGCAGGGAGGGATTTCTGGTACAAACAGCCATCAAAGATGGGGGTGTTTCATGCGAGCAAAAGAAGCTGCGGCAAGGGCCAGCTTTCATAGTTGTCGAGCAAGGATTACATAGCAAGGCCCCGAGGACCCAGCACACGGACACATTTTACCCTCCACTCTGAACTGATAACAGCTTTGGGCACCAGTAGACGACGGTAGATGGGATTTTTTTTTTTTTTTACGGAAAAAGAACTACAGGAAATCTGACAAATTTTTTGACTTTCCTTTCATGATCAAAGTACTACACTGAAATGTGGAAAGAAAAAAACTACAAATATAGCCATGTAAAGTTATACAAAAAAATTACAGGATTACATATTGTAAAATGAACAATTGCCTGACCTCCTGCCATTGTGGCTTTTTGTAATGAAAAGGAATAGGACGGAAAAGGAACCGCGATTTAGTCTACAATAGTTGAAAAGCATATGAGAGTATTTCAGTATTTGCCTCTCATCAATGTACTGCACTGATACTGAATTTTGTTCAATGTTCTATGTGTGGATTGCAGAAGCAGACCGCCCCCCCCAAATTGAACATGATTACAAAAAATATTTACCTAATGTCTGGAATCATGATGTCAATGAAAATGTTAATGCAAATCTATTGGTGAGAAAATAAGCAGGTTTAAAGGGACAGTTTATCTACTCACCCTCATGTTGACTAACGGCTGGGAGAATTTTCAGAGTCCTCCGTGCCTTCTCTGAGTTACGGGGGGTCCGAGCAGCAGTATTTGTCCATATAATGGTTGTGAATGGTGCTCACTTTTCTTCGTCCAAAAAGACACACCAAAAAACAGCCAAATACCTCCATACTGCTCGTCTGTAATGTCCCTCTTGTATTGAAGCCCCGACATGAGAAATTGTTCCGAAAAAAAATAAATAAGTCTATATTTTAAGCCTGTTTGTAGCAGAAGCTCCCAGTGTCTCAGTTCACTGCTCTTCCTGTGTCACCGGCGGAACAATTTCTCATGTTGGGGCTTCAATACAAGAGGGACATTACAGACGAGCAGTATGGAGGTATTTGGATGTTTTTTGGACGAAGAAAAGTGAGCACCATTCACAACCATTATATGGACAAATACTGCTGCGCGGACCCCCCCGTAACTCCGAGAAGGCACGGAGGATTCTCCCAGCCCTTAGTCGACATGAGGGTGAGTAGATAATGAGTGAAATTTGAATTTTGGGTGAACTATCCCTTTAAGGTACACAATTGTAATGCTATGTGATGTACAGTACTAGCAGACACCTTTGCAGCACAACTGCCAGTTGGGTGTCGTTAGCTCAGCGGGTATGGAGCAGGCACCCCATATGCGAGGGCTATAGTCCTCGCTGCAGTGGCCCTATAGTTCAATTCCACCAGCGGCCCTTTGCTGTATGCCATTCCCCCTCTTTTTGTCTCTCTACAGCTGTCCTATCAATTAAAGGCCTAAAATCAGAACCAAAATACTTAAGCTAAACAGACCTCCATTAGATATTTTACAAAACTGTGTTATTTTGCAGGTAAAGACACAGCTGGGGGTCTGATTTAAAATTGGCTTCACATAAATAGCATTTAGTGACCACTTCAGTGCAGCAGAAACTGTTTAGAAGTTGTGAGCACAATACTGATATATCATCATATATACAGTAAGCAACACAGGGCAACATTATCACTCATTTAGCAGCTGAAATCTCCACTGTGTTCACCAGCTGTCCACCACAGGTGTGTGTGTGTGTGTGTCTTAGCAGCTAGTGTATAGTGTATTTTTGAAAGGTTTACCCAGATGACACCTGCCTGCTGCAGAGAGTGGTGAGAGTGAACCTCGACAGTGAAGTCAGGGGCTGGACAGTTAAACACTGAACCAAAAGTCCCTGAGTGAATATCGAGTCAGTTTTGACAGTAGGCATATGTGTGATACTGACCTTTACTGGAGTGTCATAAGAGAGTATTTTCTGTACTTACTCTGCGATAACAGTATTCTGCACATGGTCTTTACATTACAAATGATTAATTTCCACAAGCGCTTGAAACGTTACTATTTTTCTGATGAAAAAAAAAAAGCAAATTATCGAACATTAAATATAAACTCAATTGCTTGTGTGAGGTCACATAAGTTGGAGGAAACGATTCAGCCTGCACATCACTGTGGACGGATCCAACCTGGACAAGCAGAGAAGGCATTTAAAGCAATCTGATGAGTCGCCACTACCGAGCAATCAACACGCAGCTGGACATTTATTGTGCTCCAGTTTTTATTAGCCCATAAGAGGGGAAGGCTCTAGCGGGGCAAATGTGCAAATGTGCTGGGTTTAACAGATGCAGAGCACACAGGCCTCGATCTATGAGCTGTTCCATCTTTTAAAGATGATTTGCAGAGCCAGATTGCACAGCCAACATCACTCCCATGTTACTCAAAGCAACAGGCTCCTGCCTCATCCTGTCAACAGGTGTTGTTTCAGTGGACAGGCTGTCCAGAGACCTGCCTGCTGTAACTCATAATGAATGAGCAAGGATGTGCACAAAAAATGCGCATTTGCTGTGTTGTGGGTTTTGAAATGCATTTGGGGGCTTCCAAAATGTCATGAGTGGATATCAGAGGTTTACGTGTCACTGGTGTAACATGGACCATATCAGAAATACAGTGTAGAGTAATAAAGAAAAAAGACACACAAGTGTAATTCCTATTTCAAGCAGAGGCAGTGTTTCCTGCTCTGCCCTTGACATCAAACTTCAGCTGATTCCCAACAGGTCACCCAAAAAGCACAACGCAGCTGGAAGGAAGCTGGTTAGTCAGAGATTTATGTGCAAAGCAGACGTCATTAGGAAACTCAACATTCAGTAAAACTTATTTCTGAAATCTTAATTGCCATTTTCATAGGCAAAAAACGCAGAACAGTCATAATAATTTGATATTCTATGAAGTAAATTTTATTATAGTTTTGTCAGAATGATTGCCTAAGGGCAATATGCCAATTCAATCTTCATGTGCAGCCATCCTAAACAAAAATGAATTAAAACTGTTGTAAAGGCAATATCTCATTGGTAAGATATGAAACGGCAAAAAAGTCCTTACTTTTTGAAAAAGACCTGTATTTATGAATTTCAAATGTCTGATTTATCAAATTCATGTCCATTACACTGTAACGCACCATGAGACAACTTTGTTCACACAAGATGTAACAGATGTGGAGGTCACATTGCAGTGAAAATGCTTTTTTCAACAGCCTACAAACATGCTGGGATACGGTCTTTCTTAAACAAACAGATTGACGTTTTGAGAAATTTCCCCTCACATTCACTTTCTTTCCCAAAGTTAGATGCCAAGATCAGGTCACCCCTGTCCCTGCATGACCAAGTTTAAACTTCATACTTGTCACGCATAGAGCAGCAAGATAGATAAATGTATATACCACGGATAAAAAAAGAGATTAAAGAGGCAGTTCCAAGTTCCAGTTTAATCAGAGGTGGACACAAATTCATTATTTTTCAACGGAGCCATTTGTCACACACACTCACAACTGATACCGATACTGTTGTTCAATGTGACATCATTCTTTTTTTTCCCGGATACACATCTGGGGTAGATGGAGATGGAAAGATCTCAACTTTTCCACCTCCGAAGCGCCTTGAT
The DNA here is from genome assembly GCF_905171665.1 of Trachurus trachurus. Classification (NCBI taxonomy): domain Eukaryota; kingdom Metazoa; phylum Chordata; class Actinopteri; order Carangiformes; family Carangidae; genus Trachurus; species Trachurus trachurus. Next base: position 21,601,157 of record NC_139891.1, on the reverse strand, counting down.
TAAAAGACGCAGAGCTAATGTTTTTTCCTCACATTTTTAGATGCTAAATCTAACAATACAACAAGTTCTGTTTTTGCTGAAAATGCACTGTGAGGGTGAGACCGTCCAACTATGGGGCCGAGGACAAAGTGTGTCTGGCGGCTGCATTTTGGCTCACAGGTAAGAGTGGATACACTGACACTTACACATTACAACTGCATCACGTGATCTAGACATTTAGGGTCTCGCCTATTCTACACACAGTTCCCAGCTAGAATAGACAAAGAAAAAATCTGTTGATTTCACATTGACATCACATCAGCTACATTACATTGAACTGACACCTCACACTATAAATATATTATCCTCTGTCTAGGCTAAATCTGAATATGTAACAGACATGAAAAAAATTATTTTAAACCATAAGTATGCATGTGGAGACGGTGACATTTTATGTTAAAAATAATCAAGAATTTGGGGCGTCATATAGCTCACTGGATTGAACAGGTGACCCATATAGAGGGGGCTACAGTCCTCGCTGCAGCTGGCCCCAGTTCGAATCCTCCAGGTGGACTTTTGCTGTCTCTCTCTGACTATCCTATCAATTAAAGGCACAAAAGTAAATAAACGAAAAATAAATAAATAAAAATAATCAAGAATTTAATTCAGAACGAAAGGAAATCCATCGCTCACGCAATGCAGGTTGTGTGTTCCTTCCTGGCCATTTGTGGTAAAGGGATTTCATAAGATCTGCTTGTAACGACCACCGTTTATCATTAGGTGAACTCATGGTAGTCAAGACAGGAAGTTGGTGTGAGAAAATGAGCCAACAAAAGACAGCAGATGAGTGTTTCCGTATGTACTGTACTGTATATTCTGTACGCTATGCACCACTGGTGATTCAAGAACAGTTTGTTTGTGTCCACACAGGTAAAGCCAGTCATTTGAAATCCCTCCACGAACTGAAATATTGTGGCCATGGTAGGCTACGCCATGGCTGACTCTTAAGATAATTTCATTGTCACCACCTGTTTGTGCTGAAATCGACAGACAGACAATGGATCCTAACCAGAAATGCCGTCTTCAAAAACCTCCGTGAAATATGGAACTCTTTTTTTTTTTTTTTTTTACTCTTTTTTTTCCCCGGCGAGGAAAGCTTTCTTCATGCATGGCTTCCGTTTGCTGCACAGTGAAGAATGTTGTTACCAGGCAACAGGCATAACAATGACACAGGTGCTCACTCTCTTTCTCTCTCTCTCTCTCATTTAGCATCCTCTCTTCAATAATTTTAAATATCACTTGTTCTAAGTTCAGCATGAATTTGTTACATCTATAAAGAGGTTGCACCTTGATTATTCAGAACATCCTGATCTGGTCCCCTTTTTCTTATTTATCTTAGCTTTTTTCTTTCTTTCTTTCTTTTTTTACTTTTAATTGCCCTCAGATGGAGGCTAGAAAAAAAAGAGATGACCATATGTCTACTGCAACATAATCTATTAACTGTGTGTAACTTGTTTTGCTTTTTTTTTTTTTTTTTAAGTTTAAGTGAAAAGTGGAAAACAGCTTGCTTTAAAAATCTGATCTGTGCCAGAGCCTGTGTCGAAAGGAGACGAACGAGGTAAATTACTGCTCTCAAATGAACAGAGTTGATTTGTCCTGGAAACAGGTTGAAATGAAGTCGCCACACGGGTAAAGATGAGACTTTTAGGCCTCAATAGCAGACACAAAAAAACAAACTGATAAGGTTTTTACTGTGCGAGGGGAAAAATAAGCTAATCAACAAGTTCCACAGCCATGATGGTTTTTACTCACACGGAGCAGCCCACCGTATTTCTGAAAACAGATTTTCAAAGTTTCTTTCAGAAGCCTGGAGTAATCCTGGCTCACATTTTTCTAAACACCAAATCACAAACAAAGAGGCAGGAGAGGAAGAAAAGCAAGGGCAGAACTAACACGCTGTTAACACCAGCCTGAGCCTGGCCGATCTCCTCCATGTCTGTCTCCTTTCTTGCTTTTCAGAGATGGCAGAGGCTTTGAGCTTCGTTAAATTGTCCCTCCAGCCCCTCCCCCACCCCTCCCTCCCCGTCTCCTTTCTCTCTTTCCCTCCATCTCCTCTCCCCGTCTCTCTCTCTCTCTCCCTCACTCACTCACTCACTCTGTTCTCGGCATCCCTCCTCCTCCTCCTCCTCCTCCTCCGCCCCCACCACCTCAGCCGGCAGTCTTTCGCCCTTAATCAGAAGGCTGCGGCTCCCCCTCGCTCCTCCGCCGCCTCCCTCCAACGTCCTCATCACCCCATCCTGCCCCATCCCCCCTCCTTCTATCCTTTCACCACCAGCCGCCACTTCCCTCCCAGCACTCTGTCTCTCGCTTTTTCTCTCCCTTTACATTTTTCCTCTCTCCTCCCACCTCCACCCCACTCTCACTCCTCCTTCTACACCCCTGCAGTTAGCGTCTGCCAAAGGCCGCCTCTGTTCATCACTCACCCGTGCACTTAGCAACAAAAGACGTGTGGTAATTTCCCTGCGCGTGCGGCGGACCGCCGACCCGGTCACACCCTGAGGGGGGGTGGGGTGGAGGTGGTGATGGTGGTGGTGATGGGGGGGGGGGGGGTTTCCACCAAGGCTGTTTGGCTCACTGCAGCTCGCCGCTGACCCCCATATCACGCATGATCGACGTGGGGGAGAGCGGTGGGCTGCGGCTGTGTGACTGGCAGGGCTGGGGAGACGACAGCGGTGGTGGGGCGGAGGGTGGGTGGGGAGGGGGCCCCTGTCAGTGGTGGCAGCGACGGTGTGTGGGGAGTGCTGATGGCTGCCACCGGCCCTGGCCACCACAAAATGACTTCCTCGTGCAGCATTGTCACCAGCTCTCTGCTGCACCTGCTCTCCTCCTCCCCAGCCTCATACCCCCCCCCCCCCCCCACCCCCCACCCTCTCTCTCTCTCTCTCTCTCTCTTTCTCTCTCGCTGTGTCTCACTATCAACCACAGTGCTCCCTTTTACTTTCTACAAAACAGCTTTGCAAATGACCGTAAATTCTCAAAGTTCAGACACAACACAGGTACACATTTCTAGGACCCGTTATGCCGCATTTCAATGAGCTGCACCAAAAATCACCTGTGTGAAATACATATGTGAGCTTGCAAACACTTTTACACCCGCCAAAATACTGTCAAAGCACACTAACACACACACACACACAAACACACGTATACATTAATATGAGGCATGCACGTGTGAGTCAAATCACAGCCACACATGGGAAAGGCATATTACTGGAATTCTCAGAGCGCAAAGCCCTTTTCCCAGCAGTGAAAGAGTGAGGGAGTGTGTATGTGAGGGGGTTGGGGTGTGGGTGGTGGGATGGGTGGGGGGCGGGGGGGGTTGTATGAAGCGGGTGCGAGGACACCTCCATCCAATCTGATCAATGGCGATATTAATCTGAGCACAAGTCAGCCTCACCGCCCCGGCATTTGATTAAAACAGGGAAGAAATATGACGTAACCAATAAATCTGTTTGTCAAGATGGCACGTGGCTCGAGAGGAGAGGAAATACTGGCTCAGATAAGGTATTGGGGAGAGGAGAGGAGAGGAGAGGAGAGGAGAGGAGAGGAGAGGAGAGGAGAGGAGAGGAGAGGAGAGGAGAGGAGAAGAGGCTGATTGACAGGGAGAGATGGAGGGAATGCAGAGTGGTGGTGGTGGAGGGAGGGGGGGTTGGGTGGCTGGTGACTGACCTCCTCAGCATTTCCGCTGCATGAGTGAAGCACTCAACCAATTCACCTGCTTACCTCCCGCTGCACCTCCCCCCTTCCCTCTGCACCTCCTCTTACTTTCTCTGTTTCTTTCTCTCTCCGTCTTGTCTCTATCTCTCACCCTCTCCCAGCAGAACCCTAATCCTCCTATCCTGGGAGCCTGAATGTGCACAAGTCGTGTGTCTGTGCTGTGGAGTTCGGAGGCCTCTGCAGCTCATTGCTTGAAATAACTCCAGAGAAGAGGAGTTGGCTGAAGTCGGCGTAGTAGTGTACAAACAGGTACATAAACACACAAACCTGCCAACACTGTTAAGAACATTTCATGCTGCAACACATTACACAGTATTGTATGTAGACGACAAAAAGTACTTTTTGATTGGTAAACCTCGTTATTCTTATGCCACACAATGTGTGAAAGTTTACTGCCAAACGCAACACATTACAATACTGTCCTGCAATCCTATCCATCGCGGACTGGAAACCAAAACATCAATCCATCGATTTAAAAACACAATCTTCAAATGTTAAACACAACACAACATACTTTATATTTATGTTAACAAAGACCTGTCCGAACGATTCTCATCTCAGAAAAGTAGCACAACTTCAAGACAATGGACCAAGAAGGATAAGTGGGTCAACATTTATCCCCACAAAACATTGTCATTTGCTTCTGTCTCGCCACACTTATGGTTTCTTTTAGTTATGGCCAATCATTTTCTTATGACAACACAAGCTTTTGTTGTGTCTGCAAACTATAGCGCTGTCAATAATTGCGATTAATTGCATGGAGTGTCCATAGTTAATTGTGTTTAATCGCACATAAATCGCTTGTTTTTCATTTGTTCAAAAAGATCCTTCAACTGATATTTTTCAAGTGTTTAATAAAGGCTTGATGCACTCCAGTGGTAACTCATTTGTGTTTTATTTATTTTAAAATAAGTGCTTCTTCAACATTAGACAATCTTAGTTGTCATGGTTACAATAACAACGGCATGTAAACTCTGAATTGCTGAATGGTCATGCACAATAGAAACTACATAAACTGACCCATCCATTCACCTCGTACACTTTGTTGCTTTATGTTCTACAACTGCACTTTTCCCTGTGGTTTTGTCATAATTACTACGGCCACGTCACCTAACAAGAAAACGTAACTATGTATAATAATTTGCTGCACTGATTACCAATAGGTGTAGAAGTGAGTTTGCTTGCCATCAATTTAAAGTGAAGTAGGCTACTTCATTTAATATGTATTTTTTATTCAAATACTCTTCCTCTTTTCAAAATAACATTCGTATGTAACATTTTGTATTTTCAAAAGACGTCATCTACAGAAAAACCTTAACGTTCGTGAGCTTTGTGCAGTGAAGGTTTATATTTGTTTCTAGAGGCTAGGGAAAAAAAGGCATGTGGGTGGAGGAACGTTAGTCCATTCATTAAATTCTTCCACACCCACTTTTGATGCAGTGGCACCTTAGCCCAGGGGTCAGATTAAACTGCCACACCCTTCCTGCTCCTTATGCAGAAAATATGGATTTAGTGAGATTTATTAAATCCGACCCCCTACAAACTCCCATGAAACTTTTCCATTTTTCCTGCTGTTGCTCTCATATATTTATCGTCGCACTGACAGAGTGTTACAGCTTGCAATATCTGAATTAATAAAAGTAACCGTTGAGCTGCATCCTGTGCCTTACCCAAGCCCATAGACGAAAAATAAAAGCAAAGATGCTATTGCCGTCTTAACAAATATACATTTGTTCGTTTAGGAAATTACGATGTGATTCATTCAGACAATGAAACTAAAAGCGACAGCAGATTCTCCTTAAGATTACCTCACAGAGGTAGTAAAATGAATGGGTGTGGGAAAAGCATCTGTGATTGTGAATATGCTCTCACTGAGACTGCTGTCTGCAAATGCATCCTCTTTTATCACTAGCATATTTCATTTGTTTTGCTTCAAATATGATTTTCCTGTGTGCCGAAAATGTTCCTGAACACATCCTATATTCTTAGTTTCTTGAAATTTGTATTGGAAGGTGACAACTGTTGACTTATTAAAATCAAAACGTACACAACAACTGTTTGTACAATTGACAGCTAGGAGGAAAAAAATACTACCTTGTCATCAGTGTTGGTAAAGTTACTTGAAAACAGTGATAAAATTGAACATTACACATTACCAGTTGAAAGAGTTATTATTGAATGAATTACCCTGTAGCAAAAGCAACATGTTACATTACACTTTACTTTGCTTTGACTTCTGAGACCAGCTCTGTCCAAAGCTTAAAAAACAGAAAAATAAGACATTAATACGGCAGAAGACTTGCATGTCAAATAATTGGTCTGGTAGCGTCAGTGGGTGCAACCAGAGATAAAATCTCAACTCTAATTATGCATCAGGAAATTTCGACCAAATCATTTTCATTACCAATGGATATTCTGCCCTACAACGCAAGAAAGGGGTAACTCATTTTTTGTCAAAAATGAGATTTTGTCATTTTTGGGACATTAAAGGTCTGCTACATCATGTGGATAAATATCTTGACTCAATGTTATCTTATTTGGGATATATTTGCGGGTGGTTTTCACAGTAACTCCCAAAAACTGCGGTGAAACAACAAGAGAACACCGTAACTAGAGTTACCCTTTTCTTCCTGTGTATAGAACTACCCAAAGCTGTGGGGAAACAACGAGAGAACACAGTAACATGAGTTACCCTTTTCTTCCTGTGTATAGAATGTTCAACAGGCTCTACTGTACAACAGGCTGCTACCAGTTTAGAACCAATGGGAGTTACCCCTTTCTTGCGTTGTATGGCCAGCTTATATTTTGCCTCAATGCACAAAAAGACAGAGGTAACTCTGAAATAAGGGTAAAATGTTAAGTTTGACTTAAATATTTTTACACAGCTAGACTACTACTCGCAAAAGCAAGGATTTGACCAATTTTCAGAATCCTAAGTTCAATACAGTTGACTGGACAAGAAAAATACTTTAAACTCATTTTTCTCAGAACTGCACTCTGAGGAGTTACCCCTTTCTTCCGTTGTAGGGCAGTATTGCTGTCTGCCTATAATCCACTGTATAGTGAGTATGGTACATCACACTCGTGTTCGATTACCTGTTAGTAGGTGCTACATTAGTGGTTGTTATCTATGTTAAACTTAGCATTTTTCATTTTATTTTGTTCTATGGACATTTTCAAGTCATATATTACTGAAAATATATGCAAAATAGAAATAGATGATCTTCCAAATCACTTGTGTTTATCAAAACAACTACAAAGAACATCTAAATTTGATCATGTCTGGTTGTCAGAAGAGGATGAAGCCTGGATACTTTGAATTAATAATGAAATAAACAAATATTACAAATAACCATTATCATGCATGCAGAACTGTGTAAAAATGCATTGTGAGAATTGACTTGATTCTGGGATGAAGGTGTGTCCGTGGCTAATGTTAGGATGCTATCACAGGAACACACAACATGTGAAGGATGACACTGGACATGCTGGGAGTCACATTTCACCTAAGCTAAAAAGTCAAAAGAGCAGTCTGTTAACTGACCATGGAGAGACAAAAGTGATATTAACCTGCCATCCAGACAGCAAACAACTCAACACCCAAATGTCAATGTAAAGATGCATTACCAGGATTAATAACTGGAGCGTAATGATTGAATGTTTGAATTCTAATCCGTTATATAGCCTACAACTTGCCACTAAAGAAAGTAATCGCATTACTGTAACACATGAAACTGTGTGCTAATCATTATGCTGTTTTAGCATAATGATCCTGAGCACATTTGGGACTAAGGTTTGAGAGAATGTGTTGTGTAGGTGAGGCTGTTAATTAAGTTGAGGAGGGGATGACTCACATACAAGCCACTTCTAAATGTCACTCCTTCAGTTCTGGCTCTGTGCTAGTCACCGCAGACACTTCCTGGACAGATGAACGCTGTCATAGGCAAACTTGTTTATATGCTTATTTTTCATTGCTGTTAATCCTAATAAGCGTTGTAAAGCATACAATTAAAATATGTAAATAAAATGACATTTAGAAAACTTTAATAAAATGAGGACCTTCGTGTCAAGTGGCTGCTCTCATCTCGCAACAATCACTATCGTTTTGATAGGATCAAATAAGGCTTTGTTTGCCTTTCTGAGTAGACCTCCTAAACCATCGGCGTGCAACTCTGCCCCATCCTGAATGTCTCTCAAAATGAGAGAGGCACATAGTAAAGAGGAGGAGAGATGAAAGGATTAAGAAGGGTGGAGAAGGATGACGAAGAGGTGGAGGAGATGAACTAAGGCCAATGAAGGAGAAAGATGGTGGAGAAAGAGCAGACCACGATGTCACATGGACCCTTCTTCAGCTCACTGCAGCAGGAGTCAAGCAGACAAAGGAACCTGTCAACGTGCACCTAAAAAAGCATAGTTGCACACACACAACTACACAACACTGTAGCCAGATAAACTTGAGTGGCAGAGGCTACAGATGAGGGAATGGATTTTTTTTTTAGGTCAAGCTCAACCTTCAAACATCAAGGTGCCTGGTATGAATAACCCATCTACCAAGAGAGATATCTGGCCTGCACAGAGGGGGGCGGCCAGTTCTTGACATCTACCTTCATCAATATCGTACTGCTGTTTGGTCAGGAGAGGAAGAGGGAAGGAAAAGGTAAAACATTCACAGTGTTAACAAAATACTGAATTATACAACTGAAAACTTGGCTGAGGTGGAACTTGAATTTGTTGGTTCTGATGAAGTGAGAAAAAAAAACATAAATAATCACATTTATAAAAACTCAAATTACAGAAAACCCAGCCATTCAACCTAACTTTTTTCATCAGCATGTTGTGAGAGTCAGTCAATATTGAGTGTTTCTATCAGCCTTTAACTCTTTCGCGACCTTTGACTAGTTTTCTCGTCATTGCATGCTCGAACGTTGGCGACCTTTGACGAGAAAACTTGTCAAAATCGTTTTTTTACAGATTATGATAATAGACACTCTCAAGTACCTTGTGTGTGAATATTGTAGTCGTCCAATATGTAAAACTGATTTAAACTACAATCAAACTATGATGGTTTTTATAAAATGTGTGATCTTGGTTTTGTCTGAGTAAGGATAGCTTTGGTCGACTTGCATGACGACCATGGCTGCTAGGAGGAAAGATCAGTGTAGCGTGCCGTACACATGCAGCTTCGCCTATATATCGGGAAGCCCATCAATATCAGACCTCAGATCAGAGAAATTCACTCTTCAACCACGCGAAAACCGTTTGTTTCTAGGCCTTGTACAGAGTTTGCTTTGATGTTAAAAAAAAGGTAAACAAATAGCTAAAAACATGCGGTCTCAGCGAGATGTGATGAGCAATTAGGTCGCTAAAGAGTTAAAGAGAGCTATTAGTTTTATAACTCATCCCTTAACTACATATATACCTGGCATCCACACTTTTAATGGGAGCTGACAGATCTTAGGCTGTTTAGTCTATTAATTTCCCACAAAACTGCTAATTTTTTTTCACGGAAACGTCATATGCTAGGCTATTCAAACATACACCGAGGAGTTTGTTTACTTCAAGAAAGCTGACATGTTTGTAAACGTAGTTGTGATACAAAGTCTTGCGAAGTCTCATGCGCGAGAGTCAAGTTGACGCGCTCAGTATGTTTATAGGTAGTCTGAAGCGTTCCCATTTGCCTCCAATTGATATTATGTGGCGATGCGGGACAGACAGAACTACTGCATAAAACTACAGCAGAGGTAGCAGGGCACTTGCTTCCTCATCGGGTATCACATAATATACCACTCTCCCAATCTACCTTCTTCTTGTGTTGCATTCAATGACAATTCCACACTTTGTTGGTCATCCAAGCAAAACATCTCTACTATACTTTTGTCATCGTGAAATAGACAATAGGCACGTTTCCACTGCAGAAACTTTTGGGTAATTTGAGGGGCCGGGGCCGTTGGTGCATGTCTCCACTGCAGGAACCTTCCCTGAAGGGCCATTTTCAGGAACCTTTACAGAGCCGAAAGGAGTCCCTGCCTGGGGGTAGGTACTCAGATCAGCACCGAAAAACTCCCGGGTGGGGTTTGGGGTTTACTCTGTACTGATTGGTCAAACTCAGAATGGGACGTGACGCCAAGAGAAAGCCCCGTAATAAACGGCATTTTCAAACCCAGCGTTATTTTTTTTAAAAAGTGTCTTCACAGCCAAAAAAGAGAATAAGTCAGTAAAAGACGTATGAGAGTGGTAGTAGCAAAAAAATAAGTATGATAATAAATACGCAATCGTGTGATTACACAACAATCAAAACAGCAATTAAAAAACCTGCATTATTAGAAAGCATCTACAGGAAAAAAAACAACAAAAAGTGCAGTAGAGCACTGGTCTGCAGTGGGGACGCGGCCGCCAAGAGGGCCGAGTGAGAGGACGGTTCCTGTAAAAGTTCCCCCTCCTTTTACCAGGAACTCCTGCAGTGGAAATGCACCTAATCTGCCTCCTGTTTACACCAGCACATTCCCAGTGTTCATGAATGGTCATGTGATTTGCATTTTCAGGCACATTAGTGTCCATTGTCCAATATTAAACATTCTAATAGAAACATTATAAACATAAGATTTGGAAGCTGCTGTGAGATTTCTATTGAGGGCAGCTATATTTTTGAATGCTAATAAATTAATTTAACAAATTCTAACATCATACTGCTGCTGGACATAAAATCGCAAAGTTGGTGGGCTGCTTGAGTGCATGGTTAGGGAAGCTATCGGAGCAGCGGTTGGTCCAGATGTGACATCTGCATTTCAGCTCTCTACGTGCTTTCGCAGTTCTTCAGCTGTGTTTATTATCTTTATGGCCTGTCTCTTAGCATGCAGTTTCAGTTCCAGTGCAGTGATGGGTGAGGAGGGGAGAGCCGTATCTGGGCCCTCTTGCTAATTGAGCGCAGTACTGGACCCCAAGGTCTGGCTTTCTGACGCTTTCTTAATCCATGGCTGTTTAACGCTGGCTGTGCTTGAGTAATTAAGCAGATAATCTTCAATTAAACGAAGCTCGACCCCACAACCCCCAACCCCCATTCGGAGACAGATGGGCCTTGGAGCACACAGTTCTTTTTCCCCAAGATAAATGGTCCACTGCCCTGCTATGCAGCCCCATGCTTTATGGCGAGTGTGTGCCATCATCAGTTTTTACCGCTGGACTATATTGCCATTCTGACACATTTTTGGACTTGCTTGTGGTGCACAAATTTGCTTTGTTTACGATATATTTTAAAATGTATTTCTAAATACACATAAATTATTCATGTTTGTGATTTATAAATGAGGTAATACATTTGAGGACTGCAAGGTTTGATACATTTATATTAACACCTCTTCAAAAAACTTAAAACCATTGTGTTGTATTGTATTGTCATCAGTTAGAAATGTATCAAAAGAATTTGAAATAAAATATATCAGCTGATGTAAGTATTTGCAAATTTCTAAATACAAATTTGACATTATGGCAAAAACTTTAAAAAGTTATCAGAATCTGTATTTCATATCTAATCACAATCGCTGTACTTATGACATAAGCCTTCTTTATATTAAATAGGGGCCATATTCTAAAGTCGTATCAAGACGAGTGTCTTGGGGCTTGACCCTCATTCAAAGCAAATCATATGATGCTAATTAAAAAAGTCTAATAAATGCATGCGGCGAATTAAAAGACCAGATGCAAAAAAAAAACATCTAAGGCACCAATTTCACTGTGTTGGTCCATGCCTTAATGTAGGGATATTAAAGTGTGGATCTTTGTTCCAGCATTGATCTCACATGTAAATGATCTCATCATCTGGCTAATGTTCAAATCCTTTGAACCTGTATATGGTTTGTGCCTTGTTGTAAACAGCCAAGTCCCATTTTTAGCACAGGTTCCAAGAGATACAAATGTAGGAATTAAAGGATAATATCTGTATTATTTCACACAGCTGGGCACTGTGGTTCCTATTTATTGGAAACTATCTTCAGCCGTGGATTAATACACATATAGAGTGTTCACAGCAGTACAGCTGTGCACGTAGGAATAACTAAATCTACAGCATGTATGTTTACGTCAATGAAGGAGCATGTCAGCCAGTGCAACAGTATCACTACAGAGATTGTGTTTTGCTATAGAGAAATAAAATCACACTGTTGATAGACACTCTTTGTTAGTGTGAATTTCAATGAACTATCCTTTTTGTAGGGTTCAGCGATGAAAGCAGCAACTTATAAGGAATCAATGATAGATATTATGTAAAGTTAAATTGCGATCACAGACTATATAAAAATGTGCCCTTATTCAATAAACCTAAACAAGATTCAGAATTCTCCCTCAACCCAGGCACATACATTTAATATGCCTTGTGGGGCTTCATTGCCATTTCAGCCTCACGCTAACGATCTTCACATGCTTATCAGCGCCGCTAACACTTGCACATAACCCTCTCCGTCTCTCCCGCTCTCTCTCTCTCTTTCCCTCTCTCCCTCTTTCTCTAACCACTCCTGTTTCCACAGTGATAATTAAGCCATCAAAGCGCGCAACCATGCCCATCCTCCGTCTCTAAGGTGAAAATACGCACCCACATGTCAAGTGGAGCGCAGCCACCCGTGTGTCTCTTTAAAGGGGAAGACACAGGGGACAAGCAAAGACAGAAGTGTGTGTGTGGTGGGCTATCACCACAGCAGCTGCAATGTGGCTGGTAGACAACACAGTGTGACGTAGGGCGGATGTGTGATACTTGCTGCTTTTTTTTTTTTTTTTTTTTATGAAAGAAGAAGAGTTAAAGGGCTAAAATCCAGCCCGAGTGTGCCGGTGTATTGGGACACATAACTCCCGCTTCCTATTACACACACAATAACACATCCACCTGTCCCAAAGTACTCTTTCCTGCTCTTCCATTAAATTATATCCGCCGGTACTTTTACGCCGCTGCACGTAATTGATCAGTGATGTTCAGTGCATACCAGAGTTTCATGTTTATTACCTTGTAACTACAACCTACCTCATCGTTTGTCTGTTTACCTATATTTCTCACAATGCTTTTTGACGTTGCCCAGAAACCATGGTTGACCCTTTTTGAATCAGCTGTTTATCTGACATTGGAAAACTGACATTATCTGTGTTTGCCCATTTATCCAGAGCTTTAAAAACATGGACAAATCCCAAATTATACTTATTGCAACTGCAGCCAAATGACATAATTTTTTACATCAGTTGGTTTCTGTAAGTGTCCACATAATGAGGACACTATATTTCACGAAACGTATGTGATAACGTATGTGTTTGCAGAAACACAGTGTAGATTAAACAGTATCACATACTGTATGTGTATCCACTGCCCAATACGTACAGTAGCCTAGAGGAGTTTATAGTCAAGGTAGCACATGCTGTCAAACGTGACTAAGCTAATACGCATCTGCACATAGCAGTTAGAAGAAGAAATGTGAGGTTTGAATGCAACTGACAACAAACTGATTTTTATATATATTTGATTGACTGAGAGAGACAGGAAATGTAGAGGGGGAATGACTTGCAAAGGGCCACCTGATTCAGGATTCAAACCGGGGCCGACTGCAGCGAGGACTAGCCTCTGCATATGGGGCGCCTGCTCAACCATTGACCTCCAAAACTAAACTCATAATATTCAGGCTGTGCTATATTTCTTCATCACATCCTACTGTCTGTCTCTCACCTGCCATATCTGCACTGCAGTGTCTAACCCAATTCTAAGATCTGTGATCGGACATTTCGCGTTGAAATTCACTTCAGGAGCCATAGTTAACTTCTTACCTTACATATTTATGTACAGTCTTGTACCTCTGACATTTTAACAAAGGAAGAGAAGAGACATTTTCTTGCACCGTAGTTCATCTTTTGTTCTAATGACTCAACCAGGAAAGTTTCAGTCCCATCTCAGATGGAGAAGTTCCCCAACTGTGAGTCACATAATTTAACACTGTGGGAAAATGCATGGGTTGAGCTAAAGCTCATGAGAATGCTAAGGTTTTTTTTTTGTTGTTGTTGTTTTTGTATTTTTTTTGTTCAACCAATGATTCACTATTTGTATAAGATTCACCCTCTGGTGGCCATGAACTCCGATTGTATTGTCACACATCAAGTAGTTTGTATAGCATGCATGTATAAAAAAGAAAGAAAGAAAAAGGAAACAAAGGGACACAGAAAAGTTAGGTGTATCACTGAATGTGACTCACTGACTTATTGACTAACATGATGCCTGTTGTCAGAAAATACATGTGTATCAGTTTCAAGGATATCCAATAGAAAAGCCTCGAAAGCAATACTACGGTAAATCAACCTTCCATAACACCAACATTTTGCATTTTGTCAAGAAAAATAAGCAACACTTCATTTCAGTATTATGTATAGAGGTTTACAAATATATTTTTTATCAATGAGGATCATTGAGGTTTCTTAGCAAAGCCTACTGTAACTAACTATTTACCAACTAGGGCTGACTAATTAATTGAATTTTCATCGTCATTGCGATTTGAACATGTGCGATAAACACGTCGCAAAAGGTTACCTAAAATGCAATGAGTAAGGAGAAGAGGCAGGAGTCAAATTGTTGTTCTGTTTAATTGACTGATTATTCATGTGCAGTTTGTTCAATAAAAGTATGCTCAAAATATGTTTTTCTATTTTTCTTTTCAGTGTATATATGAGTAGGGTACCTAGCGGAAAGACTCAGGAGCTGTATGGTTAATATGCACACTAAAATATTTTCTAATTTATCGCAAGTCAAAAGCAATATTGAACAGTGTCATCGCACACTGCACATTTTGCTCATATCGTACAAGCCTAGTCAACAATTACATAGGACCAAGCTGAATATCATCACTTTTTTAATTGTGTCTTTTTACATAAACTTGGATGCTAGAGAGCAGTGCTTACATTTCTAGTGGCTCCACTCAGTGATCAATAAATGTAATAATTGTAGTTAATTAATAACAAACATGGAAAAAATGTATTGATCCAATGTAATAAGTGTACAGTGATGTGCACAGACTTTTTGAAGGGCAGGGGCGAAAAGAAAAAAAAGGGCACATACAGCGTGTCCTCGCCACTGAAGAGGGAACTTTAGCACGCGTTTTGGCTCCTATAGAGGAAACTTTAGCACACATTTGGGCCACCCTGTGCACACCACTGGTGGTGTATAATCACTCAGTGCTGCAAAAGTCATCAGTTAATCCAGCTGTATTTGGCTTTCCAGGTTGCCTTTTCTTACTTTGACATTCAGCGCTGTGTTTTGTTGCCGTCGTGTGTGCCAGCTCCTTTTACATGGTTTGTTTGGGGATTCAGTGAACAGGTGCACAGGTGCAGATGTACAGCTCAGTACATTAGGAGCAGACCTAGAAACTCGCATGGCGCGTTGCCAGGTTGGTAAACTTCACCCCATCCCAGCTGTGTCAGAACATCAGAGAGGACAAAGCCCCATAGCCCTCACCCAGTCAACTACAGGCCAGGCACACAGGGACCATATGAAGACAGACATGACACGGACACTGACCTCAAGTGTGCAATGTTTGAACTGGGGGCTTGTTTGTGATAGCACAGACACATTTTGTGGTAACAGAGCAAATTGCTCTCAAAAGAATGTGTGTAACAGAAGCCTGAAGTATCACGATCACCTTCTTTCTTTTTTTTCTGAGGAAAATGCTTCTGTTTTATAACTTTATACAAAATCACAACCTGATGATATATATAATAATACCTAATATTTTCTGACACACAAATAACAAAGTTGCTTCTTACGGACATTGGATCTCATGGGGTGACGCGTGTGTTTTGTGCTTTTTGAGCAAGTGTGTCATTTAATGTGGTCAGTCTTTTGGCATTCATGATGATCACATATGTATTTCAAGATATATTCATGCACAGAATATTCACTTCTTTTCCCAGAGGGGAAATGAAATGTTGAACAATTTGCGGCTTGTGACCAATATATTATTTTTATATTATTTGACTGCTATTATGTCAAATTCCAGTTAAAATGTATTATCCAAAAGGTAAATTTACTTGGTTTAGGTTTGTAAAAAAAAAACACTAAAAAAGACAATACTACACACCAAATAAATAAATAAACCAAGCTTTCACAGGATTAGACATGAATCTCTTTGGGTGATAATGAAAAAATAATCTTCCAAGCACAGACCTGAATATACACACCTGCAAGCACAAACCTTGATGAGCAAAAAAGTATAAACCTTAAAAGTATAAACCTCAACTCACAGTTGTGTCTTCACAACTGCGTTTATGAATCCACAATAATGTACAACACGTGGGAAATATGTTTATCTGCACTGATTTTCCTACAGTTCAAAACATTGAAAAACACACAAGAAAAGTCAATTCGGGTCAAAGCCAAAACCACATGTAAAGACTTGCACAGCTTGCACACAGTAGGCTACACGTACACACACACATACACAGTCTGCGGCGGTATGGCGGTGGACTCCTGCTCTTTAGCGGCTGGTTGCGTCCCCTCATGTTACTGACAGCTCCTAATGGCGGTGGTAGACCTTGCGTAATTAGGAGACCGTGCGCCTGCCATGATGCCTGTCTTTCAGAAGCCAATTCCCCCTGATGTTTTCCTACACTGCCTCAATCCCACCAAGCACACACACACCACCCCACCCTTTACCCCCCTACACATACACACCCACTCACACTCCCACACACAATAATTCCTCTACCTAGTGCCCCCTGAATGGCTGCCGTCTGCTCTCCCTGGCGCAGTGCCCCCGGTGGCAGCACGTGCATGGTGTATCCCTGTGTACTGGTACCTGGGGGAGGTAATTATCGAGATGAGCAGCATGAGTGAGGAGGGCCTGGTTTGTTTGACTCTGTGTGTGTGTGCGTGTGTGTGTAGGGAGGGAGGAATCATGTCCGTGTAGGCTACCTGAATCCTGAAACTTTAGACGTAGCCCATCAGGGGCCCCTCACCATATGAAGCAAGAGAGGAGATTTATGTTTAGATTTCCTTCATTTCAACCTGCTCTGCGCCCCCTCTCTCCATCTGTTTTGCCTCTCATTCCGTTTGTTAAGTGTTTATTCTGATTTAAGCCATTAACTAACACCTCCATCCACAGGGGCATTCGGGTTTTTAATTCCCGACTCGACAGCCAAGTTTAATGAATCCCCGGACCTACCCACCCTCCACATTACACAGGTGACAAAGTTGCATTACATCTAAATATCTTTTAATAATTCCACTCTTAGGACTGGTATCAAGTGGCCTCGCCAAGATTAGGTAATGCCTGAGTCAAGGAGGGACTGAAATTGCAGGGAGGGAATAAGAGACTAGTAATTATTCTCAGGGTATGGGTGCTCACAGTCGGGGCAGTGGGCTTTCGGTGCCTCATGAGAGTAAAAGCAAAGAGGTGAGAAGTATTTGTGAATGAGAGGAATTACATGCATCTCCAGGCCAACGTGTCAACACAAAGAAGCAAACACACACAGAGATACCGGAGGAACACAGCAAAGGACAAATAACGTCAACGGGCAAGTCAAAACACCTCAGGTGTAGGTTTGTCTTAATGCAACCGGGCTATCACTGTGTTATCATTTGTCTGCAGACTAAAAACATACACATGGTGAATCTTTGAAAAAATTAAGGTCACTGCTGTGATTAATTCTTCACCACGGGGTGATGATGTGGTGATAATAGAGCAGGTTTGTGGTCTTCGGTCAGCGGCCAGCGGTCCTGAAGGAGAGAGATATAACCTTTGTCTCAGGGACGGCAGATATACGAGCCAGGCGAGCGCCAAGGATTATACACCGAGGTCCTCGCCGGGAGATGGAGAGGGGGGGGGGGGGGGGGGGGGGGGCTGTGACCGTAGAATAATTTCAGCCTCCTTCCCTCCCTCGAGACCACACGCTGTCTGAGCCAGCCACCACCACCGCCCCCCCTCCACCTCCACCTCGCCTCCTTCTCTTCCTACCCCCCACCCCCATTCTCTCCACCTCTCCCGCCAATCCCCTAACTCCTAACTGCCTGCCGATGCCGGATGTCTCTTCTTCTCCTCTTCAACGTAGCGGGGGGAGAGGAGGCGAGAGGGGGTGGGGGGGGGTTGATGGTGGTGGGGGTGGGGGGCGTGGGGGGGCGGGGAGGGGGTGGGATGGGGTGGTGGAGGAGAGGGAGAGACAGAAAACTAGAGTCAGGTTCCCGTGCTGCTGCAGCTAAGTGCTGCAGCAAATCATCCCTGCATTAGGAATATGGGCAATTAGCACTGTGGCACATCCCCCTAGACACACATACATACACACACACGCACCAACTGCACGCCCACACACACCGACACACACAAGCATAACCAAAATATGACTCTCCACAATCTGCATTCAGATGTTAAAATAAAAAATCTATCTATATTGATGTGAGAAGGGGGTGTAGCCACCAGTTGTGTTATGTTGTTTTGAGATATCTGTAAATGAGACATTACGACACAAAAAAAATCAACACTAAATTTCCAGTTTTCATTTATATTTTACTTTACTAAACCTGATTACAAAAATAACTATGAACAACTATGAAAACCTTTTAAGTGCTGCAGCTGAAAACATGCAGATGATTTCAGGAAGAAACATCCCTAAACAATAAATCCATCTTTAGCATTAAGGTGTATATGGAGGAGGATGCAGAGCGGGAGTTGCTGTTCCACCTTAAGAAAGGTACCTTAAAAGATTATCTCGGTTATTTCACCGCCACTGAGCCGGCACTAATAGTCCAAGGCAGATATTGAAGAGCAGCGCAGGGCCGCAGAGATCTATTAGAAATTCCCATCTACACGCCTCATACATATTGATTTCTGACACCAAGCAGCAATGAAAGGCCCAGGGGAATAATATATTTAGCAGGGTTTGCAGTGAGGAGGTCACAGAGTGCATAAAGATTAGCTGCACAGACCCCTGACAGGACGATGTGTGAGCCCAAATTGTAGACAGACAGACACGCACTTATGCACACACCGAGACACACACCTAAACATGCACGCACACACACACAGACAGATATCTGTACATACTCTGCAGCTTATATATATATATAGTATATACATCATATATATATATATATATATATATATACACACACACACACACACACACACACACACACATATATATATTCCAAGTGGAAAGCTTTTGTGCATTTCCATGATGTTGGAGCAGGGCAAACTGGGGCTGCTCTACTTTTTTAAGTTGTTACCCCTCACTGGATGAAAAAATAACAAGAAACACATGCATAGTGTCAAACTACCAGAGCTGAAAAAAACAAATACACACACAAACACACACACATATATACACACACAATCTTTATTTTTTCTCTTTTTTTTATTTCCAACCTTTTGTTTGTTATAATCTATTGTTAATTGATTCAGCCAATATCCACCACAGTGGAGCCTATAGTGTGATCTTATGGAGGTTGTTTACTACTGTGTTTCCTGAAATGTGTACGGTGGGGGTCATACAAGGGCAGAACACACATATACAGGAGGCACACACACACAACACATACACACATACACACACACATACACACACAAGCAGAGTCAACAATTTTGTTATTTCAGCGAGATTACTACTTAATTTAGAGCCAAAAGTGAGTGCACCCATAATGACACTAATAATCCATCTGCGGATCTCGGGGAGGAGGGGTGGTTTGCTTTCAGTCTTGTCTGACTACTCGTGCCTGTTGCCTCATTGGGACCTATTTTTAGCAACATTTTGATTTTGTTCTCCTTAAGGTTACTTTTAGTATGTGCTTTGGAAAGAGCAATTTTTTATCATAAGTGATAGATAAGGCTATAGGGGGAGCAAAAACAGAGTGTGCTACCTACACAAATCTTCAACAACAAATATTGAAACTACTGAATCTTATTGAACAAATGAGGAAATTTCAGCTCCTCGCTGCTGACTGAGAACATCATTATCAGCATGGACATGATACGCAGCACGTTACATCCTCATCAAAGGGCGGCCAAAGACATAGAAACAATTGTCGTCTCATAACTGTTGTAAATAACAGGCTGCTGAGATTAATTGCTCAGGGTGCAACGTTTGTAAAGGCGAGATCTGCACTGAACTGAAGGAAACAATTTGGACTAGCAACAGGGAGAACGTATAGTGAACTACTGAACTACTGAACCGATGCAATCTGAATCAGCGATCAACATCTGAGCGATATATGAAAGGTGCATTTACTTACATCTATATGTACTGATGTGTTCTTGCACTGTGACGTGACTGCTCATCTGTCGGGAAATTTCGTGACCAACATACTCGGAGACAACAGATCTTTAAACTTTAGAGAATGATGATTCAAATCAGCAAAACCATCTATGACCTCCGGCTGTTCTGAAAATAGAATTCAAATGAATTGTAGTGTCCCTAAAACTGTCTATTTGTTGCGAAAGGTGTTGATTCAGCTCTAATTATTCATTCATTTGCTGCACTATTTTCTAAAATGTCCCTGTGTATTTCTACACCACCTGCATGTGTCTAACTTTGTCTCCCACCACCTCTTCCCTCTGGCATTTTGCAGCCTTGGTTGGAGTCCTGCGATGTGGGAGTGGAGGTGGTGTGGTAGGGGTGACCAGAGTGATTCTGTGATGAGCTTGTCCAGGTGAAAGGGTAATTGCTTCATAGAGGGTAAGACCGCCGAGAGCGAGGCTGCGACCAGCGAGAGGGAGGGCTCGACTCCTCCACAAGAGCACTTAACACCACCTCCCCATCCATCCATCCATCCACCCTTCCATCCATCTATCCATCCTTCCATCCTTCCATCCTCCACACCCCCTCCTTCCTCTCACCTAGCTTCAAGCTCCTGCATGCTCAATGCCATTGCCATTACTGCCTCTTCTTTTTTTTTCCTAGTCCTGCTCTCCCCTCCTCTTTCCTCCCCTCCTTCAAAGCACCACTCAGCAGCCTCTTCAGAAATTACAATCGCTCAGGGTTTAGGCAATTTGACCAAATGCAGGGCCTGCATGTAAGGATTGGGAAAGCGAGGAGGGGGCGGATAGGACTGCAGGGTGAGCCTTGGAGGGGTGGGGGTGGGGTGTGATGGGGTGGGGTGGGGGGGTTGGGGGGGGGGGGTAGTGTGGGGGTGACTGAAATGAAATTACCAATTCAATGGCTAAAGTACCGCACGACAGTGGCAAACCGTGGACATAAAATGAGGATTACTGATTTAAGGAGGGGGCGAAAAGTAGCGCAAAGAGTCTCAAGTCCACGAGAGCTAACACCCCCAAGTTTGCTTTGACAACTGTCTAAACCAAGATGTTAAATTTGTGCCAAAACCATTCATTGTTTTGGTGAAAAACAGATTTGTGAGAATAATGTTCTTTAAGCGTCTTATTCATCTTCCAATCACAGAGACTCTATGATTGTTGTTGAATTGTTATAGCGATCTGAGTAGGCAGAGAAAAATAAAAGTCTTTTCTGGCTGATGACATTTGTTCATTTCGGAAAGAAACACAAAACAAAGAAAGAGCTGATCTCACACACTAACTCGCTGGGATACCAAAGAGTTGAATTTCCACAATTCAAAAATGATGGAAGAAACAGATGATGGGAAAAAAAGTCTCAAATCTAAGATAAATGCCACTTTTGCAGTGTTAAAAACACAAGATCCAATTCCACACATAGAGACGTAATATACAGTACCATGGGTCATAAATGCCGTGAGGAAACCTCCTTCCCTGTGCCATTAAGAAACACTAGAGAAAGTATTTCAGCGAGCACTGCCTGCTCTAAGGGAAATACCTGATTTCCCACTCTATCATAGGCTGAATAGTAGGCTTTGGGCTGACAGTCCATTTCAGAGTTTTCTATCTCACTTCGGGATAAGAAGTCAAAGGAAATATGCTTGAATGACACACCTGCGACACCATGACCGTATACACTTTTCTGCTGATCAATAGGGAAAGAAGATCACAGATATTATTGCGCCTCTCGCCTAAGACCTATAATGTTTTTACTTTTGATGCAAACTCAGAAAAAAAAATTTACCTTAAATTGAACTGTTGTAAAGCGCCGAGCAGAACTTAAATACATTTCTGTCGCTCGTCATTACCCGTCAAGGCAAAGTATGACAGCCTGATGAGGCCAGCCGTCACACCTTGATGACAAGCCTCACAGTTTGGATGACATGAAAAACAAGCATAAGCTAATCCTAATGCAAACCAGTGAGTTTGATGAATCACAATCATTCTCTGTGCCGTGATGAATGGCGATGATGCTAACTACAACCATTCATCAAGCCACCATCACTTATCCTAAGGTGGCTTAATGTTTCATCCACTCAGACCTCAGAGGGAGCGGACAGCCATCCCTCATCACAGCCTACTGGGAGAGTTCCACACACATTTCAATCTTGTCTTGTCATCTCCCCCTCAGGTGCAGACACCCTCCCTGCAAATCATAATTTTTATCAGCCCCAGTAAACTCCAGACTGTATAGAAGATGTAGATTTTTATGGACTAGAGAAAAACAAAAAAATCACTCCTGCTGAGCGAGGATGGTCTCCTTGTTTGTTTGTGTGTGTTTGTGCGTGTACGCGTGCGTGTTTCGTGTGTATTTTTCATGGGGACGGGCAAGACAGGGCTGAAGGGGGTAGCTGCAATGACAGGAGGTCTTTCAGCGTGTTGGTTACAGTAAATTAGCATTCGAGCCGCACTGCGCGTTTAGCACTTTGCGATTGGGTTCAGCAGAGGCCTCGCCCAGACTGTCCCTGGGGGAAACGTCGGCAGCAGTACAGCGGCACGATGGGCGGGACCGGGCTGTCAAAATTAGATAATAAAGCACCACGGCGCTGGCGGATAAATGCGTGTGAGAGGGCATCCATCTTGCAAGCGTGTTGCTGAAGAGGATGCTGCTAAATGACAGCGAGGGCTTTTGTGTGTGTGTGTGTGTGTGTGTGTGTGTGTGTGTGTGTGTGTGTGTGTGTGTGTGTGTGTACATGCATGAGATGAGTGAGGGGAACCAATAGGAAACCAACATTTTTTTTTCCAGCTCAGCTTAACCCTCTATAAAATCTTATATAAGGAATTATAAACCAAATGTTTATGTAGGAAGGAGGAAAGACAAGATTGGGGAAGAGGGAGGAAAAGTTTAAAAGAGAAGGACTAAAGAGGTTGAAGAGAAGGAGAAAAAAAAGGGAAAAGTGACATTGAGAGAGGGAGATGGAGAAAGGAAATTAAATGTCGGCCGGGCACTTAACCTTTTCCTAATAATGTGTGGCCTGCTGAACCAGCAAAGTCCCTGATGTTTTATCAATACTCCTAATTAATGTGCAGCTGCCATATTTTTGACAGTATTTATACAATATGGCTGAGTAATGCGATCGATAACATCCGTATTCATATTCTATATCCGTCTCTTTTAAAATGTACATGCACTTTACCACTCTAGCAGCAAAGTTAAGTCTGGTGATATTCCATATTTTTCTCACCATGAACAAATTCCTTGAAGAGACCAAAACCAAGAGGGCAGTCTCACTCTCAGGTTGTCCCATACGTATACAAATGCTTGGTCAGGACCTTTTAGTGTAATGTTTTTTAACACAGTGGACACACCATTAGCATTAGCATTTTTTTTTTTTTTTTTTACATATGCAGGGTAGTTCGATAGACTTCCAATGTTCTCTGTTGCACTGAAAAGTAAGAACCAAGCAGATTACAGCCCATTGTCCCTATATGTTATGGTTTTGAAAAACCATAGTGAACTTTTTCCATCTTGGAACCGACTAAAATCTGTTCTCAGTTTACTCACACCTTCCTCACTTTTGTTGTCTAAACCAAACGGCAGACAGGACCGTGTCTCAACACCAATGACTCATAGCAGCTGCAGCTATTTGCAAGTGTCACACTTTATCCACTGCACATCACTGCACATTGAAAAATTATACTAATGGGGTATCCAGTCTGCAAGCACAAGAGGACTACTCTATGCTTGTCCAAGTTATCCCTTTCCTTTGGTGTGTTATATAGAATTTGTGCATGTAAATGGTTTAAAGTTGCAAGATTTCAAGATTAAGAGACACAGTCAAGGCAACAACCACCTCCATGTGTCATTTGCATTAAACACCTTGCTGGGGTCCTGGCCTGGTCCTTCTCAGACCTGATGACATCACTATGTCCCTCAGGGCAAACTGGAAACTCCCTAGAAGCTTGGAGCACAGCAAACAACGGTTTAAACTGGAGGCCATGGCTTTCAATTGCCTTAAAGAGAAATCCACTTCATTTGCTCCAACAAATGCAGAACCGCAAAGAACTGAAGATTTAATTGTTACCATGGTTCCCTCACAATTCTGTTCATTTTTCAGGGCTTATGAGCACAAAAGTGTAATTCATTGAGATTTTCTAGCATTGTAAACCTGTAATAGGGCACGTTGAAGACTTCAAACCTTTCAAGCAGTTAGTGTATGTTTCTACATGAAAAAATGCATTCAACACATTTATTAAGCCTCAAGGATATACAATGTGTATTGATGCATGTTAATCATTTCTTTGAAGGACAACTTATTTAGAATAGATGACCACTCATTCATTATAAACATTCAATAAAATTAACAGGTTAAACACATGTTTGAGTAATGTTCGTTAACACATTATAATGACCTGCTAGGAAATTGGTTATCATTTCAAGAATAATAAATATTTGATTGACTAAGATTTGCCTCTGGCTTGGATGATGAAATCAGAAAGCATTTGGAGACTAACACACCATGACTATTTTAATGGAATTTGTTGATAGTAAGAAAATGTGTATTATTATACTTATTACAACAAAATTCCTTATTCCCTAAATAAGAGTGGCTGACATTTTTCCAACCTGTGAACTCAGATGTTTTAACGAGTTTCTTAACTCTTAGATATTTGACTTCACCGTCCATATTTCCCAATAAGATCTTTGCAAAGTAGATTTGAGTCAATTTTACTAAAACCCCTCCTCTCTGTGTAAATAGTGGTCTTTATAGGGCCCCACGTGTATCTAGCCCAGGGAGACACTTTACAAATAGAGATATCTTTCATTTAATCATCCATCGTTCATTCTCCTTGATGTACATTGTGCCTGCCATTGTGAGAAGCATTGCTTCCTCTTGATTAATGGCTTTTTCAGAGAGGTGGTGCTAATGGCTCTTTAATTGCTCTGACTTCCTTTCCAAGCCTACAAGATTTCTACTCCTGCTCCTAGCACGGGAGGAAATAAACAGTTTATATGGCGTAGGGGAAAAATTGTTTTCTACACTGTGCCTCAACGCCAGGTATGCTGTTACGTTGGAGTGTTAATAACTTGTGAAAAGCATTGTCGGGAACTAAGCACTGAAACCATTCTTCCAGGGCTTTGTGGTCATCCTGGATAGGAGATTGGTATCTTTTATATGTGCTTGTCTTGAGAGTTATAATATAAAGCTTTTCAATCACACAATCTGTATGTCCACTGGAGAGGCATATGGGTATGTTTATGTTCAAGTAAGGATCGCAAACTGTGCAATGCAATATATTTCTGTAAAAAAACAACAACACACACAGGCACATACGTATGTCCACATGTACACAAACAGAGACACACTGACTGATTTTGTGAAAGCCCAGTATCCAACCAGCAGGAATTCTGTATCTATGCCTGTGTTTAGTAGGGAATATGCAGCAGGTCTTTGTTGTGTTTTCCAACACAAAGTTTATCTTATCTGGAGGTCCATAGCTGTCATAAAGCAGCAAGCAGGGAGAAGCATGGCAGTGCATGGTGGTCATCTATCACCAGTGCACAGGCTCGAAACCACCACCACCATGAAGTAAATTCAACAATGAAATCAGCCATTACAAACAATCGCTGGTATTAAAAGTGTTCTACTGTATGAGCAGCAGCAATGTCCGGCAGGCATCATGCAGACAGAGAGCCATCAGAACAGATGACAGCTGTGACAGACACAACAAAAGGGAAGCTTATAATCAGCCAAAAATTGAATTACTGAAAAATAAAATATTAAAAACAGGGGACAAATGAGTGAATGTAACTGCAAATCCACAGGTTTTGCTGTCCTCCTCTGATATTGACTGCGATGCAGAGAGATATTGGAAATCATTTTTATGGAGGCTTGTGGTATCAGGTGTATACAACTGCTGCAAACAAGCTCAGTGAGTGATCAGCCATGTGAAGGGTTTTATCATAATCTGGACAGAAGTAATTAATGCAGTTCCATGTATTCATCCTGACAATTTAGTCACGTGATTCACTTTCTGTGATGCAGGTGTTTTCTATTTCTATCGCATTTGTTTTTACCCAGTTTGAACATGTTTGATGATGAAAGATTGTGTATCAGGATTTAAGAAGAGAATTCTTTTTAAGTGTCGTTTATATGCACCTACAAAGGCATGTGCATCTCTATATGACCAATAGGATACAAGGATCATTGAGGGTGCACAGCTTTTCATTAGTGACCTTAAGAAATAAGTCTGTCATGGTTCCGGGTGCATCAGAGTCACGTCCTAATGTGACACTAACC
The DNA here is from genome assembly GCF_905171665.1 of Trachurus trachurus. Classification (NCBI taxonomy): domain Eukaryota; kingdom Metazoa; phylum Chordata; class Actinopteri; order Carangiformes; family Carangidae; genus Trachurus; species Trachurus trachurus. The sequence goes on along the minus strand of NC_139891.1, from coordinate 21,574,867 downwards.
ACACTTCTCTCTTTACTAGCTTTAGCAATTTTAGCTTAAGGGTTCTCACCACACTTTCCCAGATGGCACTCTGCCACAGCTGCATCTGTAATGAACACGAACAAACTGTAAAAAGGCAAAAGTGATTCAGGTTACATTATTCCCCACAGTCAACGGTTGAATTTGTCACAGATGATATGAGTAATTTAATGCAAGGTGTAAACTCTGATCAGTCCAACTGAGACTGGGGGAAGTGGAGAAAAAAAGAAACGATTCACATCAGATAGTATAGTTCATTAAGGACTGCAAAAAAACTGAGTAATTAAACATAAAAACGAACAATAATAGATGCATTTTCAAAAACGACCATCCTTGGTCTAGTAAGAAGCAAAGCATAGGCTACCACTATTACAGTCTATTAGACCATATCTACAAATGTTAATGGACCAGGTTTTCTTCTGGAACGCAGAAGTGCTGTTTTCACTATGGCTTATTGTAAGAAGAAGAAAACAGCAATTCAATAACCAGGAAATTACAGTGCACTTCCAAACTGATTCAAACTTGTTGCCATTGTGTGTAAACACAAAAAATGGATGGAAACAGTTGTATAAAGAATAAATAAGAGAGACTGAGATATTCCTGAGTCTGAATACCTTCTCAATGTCATGCAGCTGCATAACATAACGCATTGACACAACAGACACTGGCTGTTCATCACATTACACCATATAACTGGCAAAAGTTAAATCAAGTGGGCACGACTTTGTTTAAAGTGATTTTAAACATCGGGAACTTTAAGTTTTGTTCTTTTGTGTATGATTTGAAAGACATCGTCGACATATTCAGTGCAATATGTTTTAAGTCTATCTTGACTTACATTGAAAATATGGCAAACCATGAACAACAAACTTGTGGGCGACTTTATGTGCAACCACAACCCTGTAAAATAAGGGGAGCGGGCAATAAATCCTAGCTTTCTCAGTGGCCACAATGCCGGTGGTCGTTCATTTCTCCATTTCCATCTTTTTTTTTTCTTTTTTTTTTTGTAACAGGGGAGGTTCGGGTGGGCATATCATTAATAACGGAATAGTGATTCATCATTTAATTATGATTTGACAAATGCTCGCGCCTTCCCCATTCTCGGCATCCTCCTCCCTTTCAATTCTCCGCTCTGCCAAACTGTCACGCACTCCCCCCGTGGGATTAATTCGAGCTGTCTGTCTTTGTGAGGCTGCCGGCGCTCTCGGGGCGGCGGGTGCACGACACTGTCAATGAACAGAGAGCCTGACACTTCCAGGGAGCCGCACACAGACGCACGCTCCCCGCTCCCCTTGTTATTGTTTTCACCTTAACCCTTTCCTGCCTGCCTCCTTGCCTGCCTTAGTGTGTGTGTGTGTGTGTGTGTGTGTGTGTGTGTATGTGTGTATGTGTGTGCACCTTCCTCCCCTCCCATCTTCTCTCTTCTGTCTCCATCTCCTGCTTTCTTTCTTTGCCCCTGTCTCTCTCTTTTCTGTCTTCCTCCTCTTTCCTGTCTACCGCTCCTCATCCTCCCTCCCTACCCACCCACCCAGTCTCTCTTGTTCTCTCAGCCCTCACAGAGAGAGGGACAACAGCATCAGGAGGAAATATCACACAAAGGAAACAGTGGTTGTTGCTCCATTGGAGAGGCAATGGGAACATAATGGGGGGAAAAGTCATATAAATCAATTAAAATGGTTATCTGCGTGCGTATAAAAGTTGAGGGAGAAATAACATATATTTAAAAAACGTCGACAACCAGCCGCAGCATGTGCAGGGTGCAAACTAAAAAACTCAACAGACCCCCTTTCCTAAACCACGTCAAGCCTCCATGGTGACAAGCGATGCTAATGGGTGGCCATTAAAACAAGGCATGTTTGAGTTGAATTGGAGCGCCTGTGTAGCCCAATCCAGCAGGCCTTAGCCCCAGCTGGAGAGATAAGGTTTAATACCAGGCACAGGGCCCAGCCTTATCTCCCCTACTGATAGAGAGAGCAGAGGAGAGGGGAGGGAGGGAGGGGAGGGGGGAAGGCAGGGCAGGCGAGGAGAGAAAACAAGAGGGACAAAAACAAGTGTCTTGCAGGGACCCTGGCTGGCTGGCTGCGTGAGTGCGTCCTCCCGCCGTTGGCATAGAAACTAATCCACGTTCACATTTAGCACCTGACTCGTTTTTTTTTTTTTTTTTTCCCAACACACTCTCTCTCTCTCTCTTTCTCCATGGCTGTGGTGTAGTGGGAGTTGGGGGGAGGAGAGGGTAACCGTGAGCTTTCTCCCTCTCATAATGAGGCCCGTAGGAGGGAGGAAGAGGAGGAGGAGGTGGAGGAGGAGGAGGAGGAGGAGGAGGAGGAGGAGGAGGAGGAGGAGGAGGAGCGTGATGTTGGGGTAGAGGGGGGCAGCAGAGGGAGGGTGAGACGACGGGCTGGTTGGCTGGCTGACACCCCTTGGCCTAAAGGATCCAGCTGTGTCTCTGTAGGACACAAACACACACACGCACACACAGGCCTAATTCCTCACCACCGCTGCTGCTGCTGCTCTACATCCTCTTGTTACACACCTGGAAGACAGCAGACAGTATTGGAAACGATATTGATCGGCTGCGCTAAACACACACAAAGTAGCTGCTGGGAATCATGAATTGGTTTTGGGCTGGTGTTTGATTTTCCCTGGTGGTTTGTTTATCCTGCCGTGTCTCACATTCGTTCATTACAACACACAGTGGGTGTTACTGTCCGAGCTGAGCTCTACCACACTTCACACTCAACTCCACTTATTCTCTCAGGGTAATATTTCAGTTCAGGTGCTCACGGTGACTTGTTTTTTCCTGTAGCCTAAGTTCATATCAGTTGTTTATAATCATATAAATGTCAAGGAGTGCATTGTCTTAGTAGTGTCATAAAGAAATCATAGGGAGTCAGACTGTCAGAGTCATGTATGTTAAACTTGTTTTTTATGTTGATGAAATTAAAAGGCAGCTTTATGTAACGTATTTTACTCATGCTGTTAGTTGGAACAGAAATGTCTTTTCACCTTCACTCTGAGCCAGCAGCCGTGTAGCAAATGCCACTTTTGAAAAACAAAACACTTGCCAGTTGCCACCTCGTTCTTTGAGGTGCAGTCAATGTATCAAAACATCTAAAGAAACTGGAAAGGCTAATGTGTTATTTAAAAGCTTCGCTTATACAAGTGTGTACAAGTGCCACTGATTGCACAAAGTTCTTGTTTAATCATATGGACCAGAGGCAGAGCTAGCATCATTTGTATTCAGCGCGATCTTCTTCCTTGTCAAAACTTTGACCCTATATTACCCACAATGCAATTCAACCACAGACAATTCAAGCTGTGTCCCAATTCAGGGACCACATCCTTTGCAAAATCCTACATCCTACAAAAGTGTGTAACTTATTTTTCCACAAAAACTTGAGATCTTCAGGCCCTCCTGGTTGATCACCAGCTGAGGCTGAGTCCTAACTACATGAAAATGGCTTTTACTAAAATAAACGAAAAAAGAAAGAAACAGCTGAAACCTTAAGCTGTTGGATCCCGTGTTGCCCAAGAAGTGAAGGACACACTTTTAGGTGCATTTGAAGGAGCCTTCAAAATGGGACAGCCTGTGATTCAGTTGGTTTACAACTATAGCCTCCAAAAGATGTGACCCCTGAATAGGGATACAGCTTCAGGTTAGATAATCTATGTTAGTAGCGGTTAACATACTGGTCTTTAAACAGCCTTGTGAATGAGGCCGCTGAGGTCTGGTAAGCTCACTTCTTTATCATTCTTCACACTTCTTTCATCCCCAGATTTCTTTCATTTGTAAAATTGCGTGTTAAAGAACGTAAACACATCAGATTGTGAACTTTAAATCACTATGTCCAGCGTCCAGTTTAAATACTGTCCTAATCAGCGCTTTTGGTCTCAGATCATTTTCGCTCATAATGAAATTTTATAAATGATGCCTGTAAATTCGTCAGTTAATCTGAAGATGGACATTACAGTTCTTAAAAAATGAGACAACCCAGTGTCCTACTGTCCTCTATAAGGTTACCCCAATGCCAGAGGAAGATTTTTTATTATTATTTAATTACATTTCTGTATCACTTGATACATGTTGATATTTCTGACTAATTTTGGCAAACAAACAAAAAAGACCAGTAGACAATTTTTTTCTTTTGTTTTAAATCAATTAGTGTAATTGAAGCAGCATTTAAGTGTCGCTAAACAGTCTAGTCCACCAGAAAGACATATTTCCAAGTGAATTCATTAAGCTCGATATGGCACAGAGACGCCTATTTGACAATAACAGAATGTGACGCTCACACAAACACAGACCAATTCCATGTTATGTGTATACAACAGCAAACATACACACATAAACACACCGCCACAGCCTGATGGGCTTAGCAAGGTGTTTATTTTCCTCCCTTGACGTGGGTTGCACTCTCACGTCACTCACTGATTTTTTTTTTTTTTTTCTCACCCAATGGTGCAGCTCCCCCTCTCAGTCTCTCCCCATGACATCAGTCAATGAGCTGGAAGAAGGAAGAGACGAGTAGAGGCTGCTGGAGCGCCATCTCGCTTCTACCCCCTACTCCACCCCACCTCTCTCTCTCTCATTTGTATGTGTGTGTGTGTGTGTGTGTGTATGCTCATACAACAGTCTCTTAAGGCTTTTTGAGGATGCCGTGTAAGAGGAGTGTGAGGTGCTTTCCTGTGGCTCTACTTCAACTCTCCCACTTACCCCTCAGAAGAGCACTCTGCTTCTGCGCTGCCCATGTCACAGCCATTGTCCCTAATTAGGGATACAGGACCCGAGCCCATTCAATTAATGTGCAGCCACAATGCAGGACAGATTCACCCTCTCTTCACCCTATCACCCCCTCCCCTCTAGCCCTAAAAAGCCCTCTCCAACCCTTTTTTGCAGCAGCAGCAGTTTACTGTGGCTTAAGTAAAAAAGGACATCAGTTTTAATCCTGATGTACGGGGATGATTGTTGATGAATTCAAAGGGGGAAAAAAAGGGGAAAAAAGATGTTGCATCAAAAAAAAAAAAAAAAATTATATCATAAAAAATGTAACATTCATGTCACGACTGACTGCAAAAATGTCCCACTGTTGCAATAAAATAATCACCAAATATACTGCTCTACCTGAACTGAAGGTGGATAATGACTTTTTCGCATTTCTCACAGTGCATGATTATGACTTAATGAAGAGGTCTGGTGTATGCAGTCATTCTGTATTTGCATAAAGGCGGTTGGAGCCATGATACACTGGTAGCACAAAAGCTTAGAGACAAATGGGCTTGTATCCATTATGTCACCAGTTTAAGTACCTGGACTATTTAGGAAATTCTGAACAGGGTGGTGAGAATGAGAAAGTGTCTACAACTACAAGGCCATGATTTCACCTTCCAGCAAGGCACTTAACCCCCAGCTGCTCTGATGGAACAGCTCAGTGGCCGACAGACTGTGGGCCTACTTAGCGGCTCACTGTGCCGTCTCACTCTGACTGCCTCTCACATCGCCATGGAAAATAAATCTTTCAAAACATAGCATGAAAAGTTTTCCGTAAGCCTGTTCAGATACAGCACAGGCGGATGCTAGGAGCACTGCCATCCATAGGAGGCGCAAATGGGGAAAAGAAAAAAGAAAACTTTTACTACGTATTACAACAATCATTTTGAAATATAACATAAGTCCACACAACAACATGAGTGCAAACCAAGACCTATTCATCAACGCAGCTGCCTTTTTATTCTGGGTTTCTGTTGCCACCCTGCCCCGCTGTCAGGCTTGTTACACTTTATCTGCTCTCTGGAGAGGATGGACAAGTTATCTGACATGACCCTGAAAAGACACTATTTCATCATGTCAAAACGACCAAAGCTCTCTGGTGACCAGGGAGGAAAAAGAAGACGAGGAAGAGGAGGGAAAATGGGAAAAAGACAGAGACATAATGTGACTAAATGAATATTGTCTAATTAATATTGTCTATTTGCACTGGTAGTTAGGGGAGATTGTTAACTTGCTAGCTCACTTTTGGACAATAGCAATGTGGTTTGCTCATCAATAAAGAGTTAAAGTTAATGTTAATCAATCCCTTAAAACCCATGCATCCCCCTATGCATACAGGGCCCTGGATTTAAAGGGTTAACGTCACTCCAACTTTGAATTCATCAAAATTTCAAAATTCAAAATTTGGAAATATTTATGTTTTTCTTATCCAGGTGTTCTCTTTACCTGCTGGCTGTGTTGTAGATTTTTTTTATTGATGTCTGGTTAGCTGCTGTATGTTTGCGCTGCTTGTAATAGTCACACACAGTTCATAAACTGAAATTGAGCTGTGTGCCATCTTCATTTACTCCTAGCCAGTAATATCTAGGCTGATGTCTGTAATCTTCACTCTTATTAATTTGTCAAAACAGAGGTACCACGTGACATTCATCAAGAGGTGTACTGTAAGCATCAGCCTAGATGTTGGACCGAATGAAGATGGCACACAACATAACCTTATTATTGCCTTAAAAAACTACAATTTCAGAGAAACAATCCTTTTGTAACTATGCAGGGCTAGTCCTAAACCTCTGCTATACATACTTACATCATCTGAGCATTACATGTCTCAAAACTGATACTGATACAAGCAAAGCAGAACTAGAGAGATATTCCACTCCAATCCTAAATAAAGTTCCAAACATATTCATAAAATTCAAAAATATCTGATATATGAATCTTGCCTGGGCCACTGAGCTTGTTTGGGAGTAAGCATCACCACTGACACAACGGTCAGTAACATTAAGACTAAAAATGTATTACAGTGTACAATTATTCATGCTGTCCCATGGTGGTGGTGCTGGAGGAAAAGTCAAGGGGTCACCAGAGTTGTTAGCACTCATCCTCTGGGGGCCATGAATATCAGCGCCAAATTCCACAGCAATCCATTCAACAATCCAATAACAATCCAATTAAAGCATTTCACTAAAAAGAAAAAAACGGTCATCCTCATGGTAATGCCGGAGGAGGTGTACAGGGTCAACAAAGTCAGTGGACATAATCCTCTCCTCCCTGAATAGATGTGGAGATATTTCAGTCTGGACAGCTCCTTATTGCTGATCTTTCCAAATTATCACAACAAAATGGCAGGTACGCTCGAAAATCTGTTCCCACAACCTCCCAGACTCAGTGAGGACACCTCAGACTGAGTGATACTTATCTTTCTTTTGTGTCAAATGATTCAATTACTTGCACTCACCCAGACAGGAAATTAGGGATTTTATGTATGAAGTATTTTGCAGGGGTAGAAGGCGTGAACGGGCTTCCTAATGAAGCAAGCCTGTCTGAGCTCATAATGAAGATATCTGAGGAGTGGGAAAATTATTGCGGCCTGACCTGTAGACCTTCAAGATGCATGCGTGCATTCACACACCACACCACACACAAATGCACACACACACACACACACACACACACACACGCACACACACAGAGGAATGACTTAGTAATCAGAAAGGAACAGAACTAACATGAATTAAGTTTTGTTAATGTACAAAAACCTCCCTTCTTTGTTACAGCTACATTGTTTAGCTCATTAACGTTTATCTTATACAGCCTCTTAAATTTCTTGTTACAAAATAAAGAAAAGTGAGATTTGTTGATGGCTGCGATGCTGATATCAAAGTATTACTAGAAGCAGCTGTTTGAATTCGATCAGCTGAGACTAATAAGACTAATGGATGATGAATGCTGAGATCCAGGAGACTTGCGAGACTTGGAAACCAACAGGTCTGTCCAACATATACATATAAAAATCACTAGGCAAAGGAAGGTAATTATACACACGGTACAAGTAGGTGTAAGGTTAATGGAAATTAGCATTGATGAAAAAAGTAACGCCAACACACTAACTCCAAACTACAAATTTACTTAATGGACAATGTATTGATGCAGGAGGATATGTGGCATGTCAAGATATTGAAAAACAGTCACCATACCACTATACCCATATACTGTAGGTATAGGCTCTACAGCATGAGGTGTGGGTTAACAATCGAATCAATTAAACTGATCCATCTATAACTAAAGCAATAAACAATATGTGTGTATGCACATGTACAAGATAAAGATTAGGACGTCATTGTGGGAAAGTGATCCAGGGAGCATGTTTAGAAAATGTGAATCCGATGGGTTCTCTTTCTCTCTGCTCTCATTCCCTGTCTCTTTCTAAATAGAAGAAAATGCCAAAAACATGATGGTACACTACTTTAGGTCTCGAATGGGTTGTGCTTTTGAGTGATTTTAGGTCAGCTCGTTTTCTGCAAAAGCATTACAAACGTTTCAGTGGAAAAGAAATATACTATTGTATATTAGTAGTGTGAAACCTGTGAAACCTATAATCTGCTATACAAGTTTTGTGGTTGATGGTGTTGATGTTTGTTTGCGATTTAGGAGGACATTTTTTCCTTCTTTTTTTTTTTACATTTGCACACAAGCTTTGAAACTTGTGTAACTTTGCACAAATGAAAACAAAAATGTTTTGCCAAAATCTAGAAAAGAATATGATTCATACTTCCATTACTCACAAGATTTCAGTAACAAAAGCTACAACTTCTGCTGGACTTTTAAGCCTCTGTTGAACATTAAGTAGCCTGCCCATTGGTTGAACAGCTGAGTGTAAAAAATGAGCAAAAAACACCTCGTTGTCTGCCTGATGTTGTCAATGAACGCAGCAAAGGGAATATGGCTGAACATACAGTCTAATGCCCACAATCATTGCAGCTGGTGTCATAATATTTTTCTGCAGTTTTTTTTTCTCACCTCAACTAGTGGAAGGTAATAGCTTCATTCTAAGTGGAATATATTTATCCTTCACAAATGTCAAACCGTTGTTGTCACAGGGTCGTTGCTACAACAGCCATGGTGTGTGGCAAGCAATTGCCCCATGGGCATATCACACTAACACACAAATGCACAGGCAGCGAGACAGCCATGCATGCCCACACACATACAAACACACCTGTAAACATATACCGTGCGCTGGTATGTCATCAACTGTCTCCTCCTCTCATCACATCCACATCCACATACACATCTCCTCCTCCTCCTCCTCCTCCTCCTCCTCCTCCTTTTCTCCCTCCCCACCCTCGAATCCACGCGCAAAGCCTCCCCCGATGTTGTGGCCTGCCTGTGACAGTAATTGAGGGAAGCTGGCCGGAACAGTGCAAAGATGGGGGAGGGAAAAAAAAAGGAGGATGGGAGGAGAGATAGATGAGAAGAGGAAGGGAGGGGGAAACCATTCATCTGAGACCCATGGATGTGGAATGGCATATTACAGGTCTAATGTGTAATTAGATAGATAGGGAATAAGGTCAGTGTGCTCTGAGATGGGGGGAAATAGCTGTCGGCACAGTGCCATCTAGTGGTGCCAGGGTAAACAGGAAGCTTCCTTCCTCAGGTGGACAGTTGAGGAATGAATGGGCATCAAATTAGAGTTTAACAATGATTTATGACATATTCTTCGCCATCTGCAAGTGGAAATTCGTGTGTGATTGTTTTGCCGCTCAGACTGTGTGCCGTGCTGTTGTCACATGCGGTGCCAGACAATGAGGTGTCTGTTCATTTTCATCATGTGGCTGCGGCACTGCTGGCCAGCTGATTTATAAAACACTTTCAAACCGAAGCTTTGATGACTTTTAATTGAGAAAATAAATTAGATTGTGTTAAATTGCTTGGACCGGCTGAAAGAAAGTAGCCAAACGTGAATTTCTGAACAAGTTTCTAGAGGCAGACAGAAAGCCCTAGAGACACATGAACACAAGGGACAGACAAGGACAGGTAGAGAGAGACAGTGTGTTTGCGTTTCCCTCCAACAGCCTGCGTTTATACTTGTGTTTACACGTTTGCTATGATAATGCTGCAGTCCCTAATAAAAGATCCAGGCCTCCCCCTCCCTGCTTCCTGACAACAGGTGTTTGGTCCAGACCTCTTGGAGTCAGGCAGATCACATGACAGGAAGCTGCTAAAGCTGCTGGGCCAGTTGTAAACAAAAAGAAATTACCGTCCTGGGGGCAGGGCATTACTCCCTCCCTGCATTTTGCAAGACACACATAATACATGTTTGCGCACAAACTGTACGTGTTATTTATCATTTCCATAAAGATCACAGTTTGCCATGTGTGTTCTCATGGAAAGGACTTATCAGTGTGCACACAGACATTGCACATGCGTAAACATTGACATCTTTACATTGTCCACAGATACACTGTGTACACTTTAAGCATATGGGAAAATGTTTTGTTTGTTTTACATGTTACAGGGTAGGCTATTATATATAAATCATGTTATTCTATAACATTAATACTTTTATGACACTGCAAACTTTGTACCTTTTCAGGCCACATAACTATATACAGTATTCACACTTTCCAAATGTAGGTCTGTTGCACATAACGCGTGTCCAACTCACAGGAGTACAACTTTTCACAGTCTTTTAATGAGCTTCAACAGACTGTGGTCTGATGTAATGGAAGAGAGAGTGACACAAGCATGACTGAGATCATTTCACAGTTTAGTCCATTAAGTGTATTGATTCTAGCATGAATGTCAATGTAAAATGTAAACATTTACCTTGTAGTTTTTCTTAGTGTTACTTGTCAAACCTGCTTATTGTATTGCGCTGACAATTCAACTGACAGCAGTTTTGATAAGTGCTTGATTGTTGTTTGCAATCAAAAATGCTAAACAGTTCCTGGTTCCAGCTTCTCAATCATGATGATTTGCACCAGTGCACACTGAATATTAAATATATGTTGGTTTTGCGCAGTTGACTAAAAAAGAAGAAAAACAAACAAATAAAGAAACAAAAAAAAAACAATTGGAATGTGTCGCCAAATACTCTCAGAGATTGTGTTTTTTCAGTTTTTTTATCCAGACAAAATTGGTAATTTATAAAAATGCACGTGATCAAAAGTAAGAAGTCATTAGCTGCAGTCTCACTTGTGTGTCTCCACTGCTTTAATCATGGCTTTTATATTTTTTATTTGAGCTGCATTTGCTGTGACACTCTTTGTACTGTCATTTGGAAAAGTTATTTTACTATGACTAAATTACACACACACACCCCTCCCAAAATAATATTAATAATCATAATCTTGTGTGGCAAAACACTCTTAAAAAGAGAATACAATTACTGCCTAAATTAACGGCCGCTAGACCGCTGGTTACTCTGCTGTCTAAACACAGCCAAATCAAACCGCTCAGCATATTCACATGTTACATATAAACGTGTGTGTGTGTGTGTGTGTGTGTGTGTGTGTGTGTGTGTGTGTGTGTGTGTGTGTGTGTGTGTGTGTGTGTGTGTGTGTGTGTGTGTGTGTGTGTGTGTGTGTGTGTGCATGTCCATGTTGGCACACCCCCTCTATCGTTCTATTACATGGGCCAGTGACTGCGCCATCTCTCCAGTTTCACCCCTCTGCTCTCCCAGACGTCTCATATTGCCCGGAGGGATGGTGGTGTTGATGTGGGAGGTGGCGCACGGGGGGGTGGAGGGGTGGGGGGTTGGGGAGGGGGTGGTGACTACTCACAGTATCTGTCTGAGAGAAACTCAAACCGCACAGCCGCAGCCTCTATCTCCTCTCTGCTGACTCCAACATCTAACATTTGGCACCAATAATCTGACACTTATTTTGCTCATGGGATACTGGACATTATTCGCCCTGATAGCAAATAACTTCATTATTCACTGTGATCAAATGAACAAGGAGACAATGAGGGAAGATAGAGATGTGCAAGTATCTCAGAAGCTTACAGTCTTATATCATGTTCAGTTACAGTTATTTTAAGAGGTCGAAGACTTTTGGGATCATATGACAACCCATATGAATGTAGTAATCTAAGTGCAATTTGTCATGTTTACATGTCTGAGAAATACAGGATATCCAGCTTTATAATACTTCCTCTATTTAACACATTTTAATCAGTCCATAGCCATACCTATATTTACCACAGTGCTGTCAATATGTTTGTGCAGGTGGAAGGGAAAACCAAACATTCTACTACGAATCAATAAAATGTCCTTGGTTTAAATTAGAATCAATCCTGCCCCCTTGTGGCGACAGGACAAAAGAAGAAAAAAAACATCCACAACCAAGGTTGAACTCAAGGTAAGCTAAGGTAGGCTGTTGGAAAAATAATGATCATAAAATGCCGTTTATTTGCCGTTTAAAATGTAATGACTGTCATAAGGAAATGCCATAATCACCTGAGCGTGTGCTTTTATCATAAAGCAAAGGTCTGTGAGAGTCCTCAATAGAACAGCATGACACTTATGAGTCATGGTAGGCAGTTGTTGGCATTGTCTTATCATGTGATGTTGTTCACACTGGTAGGTTTCTCTTTCTGTTCATCAAGCAGCTCAAACAATTACAAGGAATCTTTGCATAAGCAGGTGGTTAAAAACCAATGAGTTCGTGTCTGATAAGCAGTTTGTAACATGTTCCTGTTAATTTTATGGGTTTTGTCAGCGTCTTCATAAACTTCAGTCTTATCCCCACTTCCTCTGCATCTGATACAATTTTTTGGATCTACGCAGGACTGGACCACACAGAGTCTTCACTGAGGAATCATCTCAAATCCATGCACCAAATATCTCCCCACACACGCCCCTCAACTAAAATGGCAAACACACAGGAAGTCTGCAGACAGTACTGAAGAATGTCTGGAAGGCGGATGATTTAATGTGGTCACAATCCACAGGTTTGTATTGTATTTCAACCAGCTTCACGATTCATAAGTCTAAGTGCAGAGTCTCTATGCTCAGGCCAAGAAAAACAACAGGGCAGAGACAACACCTCATATACTCAGCACAAAGCAAACATCACCGCTGGAGCGCACCTTTATTATCAGAGGTGCATATCATCTCACGACGCTCTGTTCTGTATATATGAAAATACACTGGGATGTTCATTTGTATTCCTACTAAAAGGTGGGAGTATCGAGGCAGCTATTATAAAATCACAAAATTGTGAAGCATCATTAAAAACTTAGATTCAAAAATACTAATCATAGATTTCACTCTGACTGGTTATCTGCTGAACATGACAGCATTTTTAGCCACCCACACACACCTCTGAAAGCGGACATGACTAGTTTTGGCCAGAATTCAGTTAGAGGAAGAGCCGAACTGATGTAACAATGCACCGAAAACTTCTACAGTATGTGGATAACTGTAGCACAGGCGAATCATGGTTTTCACTCCACTGTGTTGAATGCAGGTTAAAAGAAAAGGGTGATATTATGATCACATAATAACAACGTGGGACTGATTATGTGCTGAGTCACCTTTAACATTTATCTTTACAAACATAATGTCCCTGGTGGTTTGTTGTGTAACGGCTGATTACATTAATTGTACATGTATAAGTCAGTTGCCTAACCTTAATCTTAACCTTAAGCTTAAGCTTTACCCTCCCCCATGTTTCCACAAGGTCATAACATTTTATAAAGCCACTGTTTTTGCCTGTGTAAGCATATCTTAAGGTGCTGCCGGTAATCACTGTCATAATAAGGAGGAATGATGTCACCTCTTTCGTTAATCATTGTCCAACCATGGAAGTACTCAAACGCTGGCTTTATTGCCCAGGCTGTAGGAGTTTGTTTTCATCCTGTCCACAGCCTGGAAAAATAAACCACCCTATACCGTACATTTTAATATCTCCAGACTGAATAAAAAGGAACATCTCAGTATCAGCATGTGCCCCAACTTTGACCCCAGGCAGACACTTTTTGACAAGGCACAATAGACTCCCTGTTACAGCAAACTATGTCGACTATTTAAGTCAGTGGTAAAAAACAAAAAAACAATAAAAAAAAAACAGTTTGTTCGTCTTTTGGCGGTTCATTTTCTCCCCTGTGCTGTCTTGTTCTTTCCATTTGTCCATCTATTTCAGTGTGCTCATGGAGATGGCGCAGTGGCTCGAGACAGTCATATGTATGGGGGCGGTGCATGTGACTGGCACACCAAGGAAACGGTAACGGAAGCGAAGCCTGAGCGCTCTCGGCTACCTCCCTCCTTCCCTCCCTCCCTTCCTCCCTCCCTCTGTCCTTCCCTCCCTCAACACTCTCATCTCCATTTGAAATTCGGTGGCCTTATATGCCTCTGACACGTGCACAAACAGTTTATCGATTTTGTGTGTGTGTGTGTGCGTGTGTGATAAATTGAGACCGAAGATGGCGCAGACATACATCACACACTGACCAGTTAGTACCCAGAGTGCCCTGCTTGCACGCAAACACTGGGATTTACTGCGCTTTCTGTGTTTGACAAGCAGACTGTCACTACTTTTTATATTTATATATTGAAAAGAGCAAGACCAGAAGCCATCTCAATAGATACCACTAAAGAGCAGCTTTCAGCATTCATGAACATGATAATAACAGGTTTATATTTGTTACAAGTGAAAACACATTTCCAGCCAACCATCTGAGACTTAAAGAAGCGAAGCATCACGCCATCTTGTCATGTTAGTAGTTGTTTACAATGACGTGACACCACTCCAGTCACCATGAGGGTGTGACTCAGCGTTTACAGAAGAGGCCTGATAACCTTTCCAATGTGCTTGACATTTAGTGCCTAGTATAGATGAGCACAACAGATGCAGGAAAATGTATATGAAAATATAGCAGAAAATCAAACCAGACTCCAGTGGATAGTACATAATGTTATGTCTCTTATTTAGCAGACACTATACGCACTAAATATGCAAGCATCGCTCTAAATTATCTTTTAAAAATAAAAGATAAAAAATAAAAATCATGAGCATGTGCGGAATCTTCTGTTCACACTTAGCAGCATAAGTTAAAACATAATGTATCAAAAATGCAAAATAAAACACACATTCTCATAACATCGTTCTCTAACCGGACACACAGTCTCGTTAGAGAATGATTGCCAGGAGACCATCCAGTCGAATCTGCTGTTACTGTTAAATATATGTCAGACTTCTGCTTTTGAATACATGCAGTCAGTATCAGTATGAAACCGCTCGGATGCCAAGCAGCCGGTGGAAATATCTCACCTCTGCCAAACAATAAACAAACGATTTGAAACTCAGACATTGTCAAAAACCCAACAAGGTTGAGATCCAGAAATTAAACCAAGGTCGAACTGGCCTAAAAAAAAAAAACCCAATACAAAGCACTCACTGATCTACGTGTATGAGGTCATGTCCTCTTAGATAAACTGTTTTCATTGCTTCACACTATTAGATGACTAATAATAGCAACAGAGCATTGTAAATATAAATTGTTGAGGAAACATTCAATAAATTATCTAATTTCTGTTCGGGAAGCGTGATTAGCACTGCTGAACTTTAGCAAATGTGTAAGATGAGCAAAGAAGAAAGAATTCCAGACTAGCTGAGTGAATGAATGGATCGATTATGTGAGTATTAAAAAGTAACCTCAAGTATAAAGCAAAACCCCTCCCCGCTGTCTGGCTGCTATCCCTCTGCTCGTGGTAAGTGTTCTAACAAGGTGACTTCAAAGCCAAAATGCCGACCTGACAAAGGCCTTTATCAGCAATACAGTACACTGAATTGTGTGTGTTTAGCCTAAGACACGGTTTGTGATGTGCCTTTGATGTAATGTGTGTAGTCTGCAAATACTGGAGGGAGGGGGCTGGATCCCTGTTTAGGTCATCTCAGGATACATGAGTCAGACTGAACCATAATACAGAGCTACGCCGAAATGTTGTACAATTTGACCTGTGATGTGATCACAGACACGGCAGCAGAGGTGCAACAACCAGTTTAAATGAATCACTCTGATTTTCTAGGTACCATCAGAGCATGAATGGGTAGGATGCAGATAACATCAAGCAGATTAATTAAAAATAGAACAATGTGAAAGGACAGCATGTAAGTAGGGCAGGGCCTTCACTCGGCACAGCACGACGAAATACCACATATCATGTAGAAAGAGGCTAACAACAGAAGTGTGTCTCCTCATGACTTCCCCAGAACTAGCTCCATAGTGGCTGCTGATACCACTGGGTGGAAGCAAAAACCAAGGTGAAGTATCACAGTTATAGTCGTACTCCACATCATTTTGTTAAATTTGTTAACATATTTTATGACAGTTCAGCTTATACTAGAGTATATGTGACATGAACTGCTTAATGTACTTGATAAAAAAAAAGAAAAAAGCTATTTTGCTGTATCCACAAGACTTCTCTTTGATGTGGAGAGGACAGAGAATGAGTAAACAGAAGAAGAAAAACCGCCACGTCCCACAGAATCGAGTGTCCTCTTCATGGTGCATTTTAAAAACTATGCCTGTAATTAGAATACCATTACATTTGTGTGAATCAGTGAAGACAGTAGCAAGTATTAGATCCTTTGAGCAATAAAAGGAGCGAGACAATAAAGCTATTTTGAAAAAAAAAACCTAGTATAAAAAGGGGGATTTCAAATGAACAGTCAGCAGGAGGTGATTTCATTCACCGGGAATCAGAGCGTAGGTATTCCCCTTCTTGGTTGATGAGGACCGTCGTTCGGGCAACACAAAAGTGTTCGTGTGCAAAACACAGTATGGTACCGACTGGAGTATACATGATACCAGATTTCTTAAAGAAAAAAAAAAAAAGTGAATGACCAAACAAAAGGACGAAGTCGGTCCTATTCATTCATATGCTGCAACAACAAAAGCACCAAGCAGTGAGCTGCTACACTGAGGTAGCCTACAGTATGTAACTCTGAGGTGGCTCTGTGAGAAACAGCATATAAACTTGCAGAGTTTGACAGATTACAATGATGCCCACATCAACGGCTAAATTTAGTGATGAAGGGGAGGCTTTCTTCTTTCCTTTCTTCCTGAAGCATTTTTCTGACCAAAAGAACGTTCCAAGAGCACTGATGTCATGAGGGCAAGCCCTACAAAGAAAAACCGCCGAGGAATACATGTTTGATGACATGTCCTCGGTTGTTATTAAGAGCGAGCTTTAACTAGACCCCTGTTATACTGTGTAAAACTGTGACCTGTTTACTCTTCCATACTTTAAACAGAACATAAACGGCATAAGCCATAACGTCTGTAATCACTCACAGTGCCCTTTTTTTTGTCACACGTCACACACACACACACACACACACACACACACAACATGCACAGACATACAGTACATGCGCGCGCACATGGGGACTTCCAGACCAACACACCTCCACCCACACAAGCTGTGAACCCCGAGACAAACACGCATTCCACACAGGTCTTCTCACATTTACACAGATAAACTGAGAATTAAAACTATTGAATGACACACACACACACACACACACCCACACAAACACACAGCACCACGCTACATTACTGTTGAATTAGGTACACCGTAGGACACCTACCACTCCGAGAGCAGCAACCACTTCTGAAAATTAGAGTTATATCAAGTCAGTTCACTGCTGATGAGGAAGTAATGTGCTAATCAATCATTTGCATGGTTTCATCACCCTCACAGTCACTTTATTCATTTTATGCTACTTTGGTACATTTTAGTGGTAAACTATGTACGTTTTACTCAACATTTGACAGCTGTAATTGGTTTATAGATTAAAACTTAACACACGAACTACCCAGCATTCATCTGTACAGCAGCCTTGTTAAAATTAGCCCCATGTTAAGCTGCTTTACCATGAGCAAGCTGTTTATGCGGTGATGCATGATAATAATAAATTAAATCAACTATTACTATAATTTTGATTACAGGGTTGTTGTTTTTTTAAACAAGTTTAATGTTTAGTCCAAACTAGATTTTTACTTCTACACCTGCAGGCGTAGATGTACAAGTATTTAGTATAGTTTAGTTTCATGTGTTTTAGAGTCAGTGTCAGTGCTCTACAGTGGTTGCAATCCAGATTGTTCCCGTTTCGATTTTCAAAATTTCATTCGGATTCACACGTCATTGGCCTAACTTAACTGGAGCAAAGGTTTGGTTAATAGCCAATTCCCTGCTCAAGTGAGAAGTCACCTTTTTCTGCTTTAATATAGAAATCAGGAACTACTCAGCTGCCCACAGCCATGCTGATTAGTCACATTCAACACAGAATCAGACATACCGTACGTCTAACCATAAGACTAGATCCCTATTCCTGAGAAATTAT
Organism: Trachurus trachurus; assembly: GCF_905171665.1. NCBI lineage: Eukaryota > Metazoa > Chordata > Actinopteri > Carangiformes > Carangidae > Trachurus > Trachurus trachurus. The sequence continues at coordinate 21,556,726 of NC_139891.1, read as the reverse complement.
AAACTTGTCTGCTTGCTTTAGTGAACTTTGTCATGACAAAACTAAGATGACTCATGGCATGACACTTGACAGCAGCAGCTGATAGTTGGCATGAATCAAATTCATATGAAACTAAATTTCCGGTCTAATAGTCTGAGCTCTCTGTCACTGCAGTTCCCAACAACTGATGGCAAACATGCTGTATCTTATTTTGATATAAAGGCACAGCTAGTGACCATTATTCCATCTGTGACAGACAATCAGTCTATCTATCCTCACCTGACACAGCACATACTGATCAATTATAGGTCACATTCCTGACAGAGGCCTTGTATGCAGATTATGTGTGGTTGTCCTCTGTCATTAACTGCATTGGTGTAAGGTTAAACAATGGAGAAGCACAAAATAACAGTTTCACCATGACTCTCTCTGACATATTTGACTTTTTCTCCTATATTCCTATGAATTGGCACATATGGGAGCCGATGAAGGTTTTACACACAATAGCTGTTGTTTCTACTATTTGGAGACAGACAGGCATTCTAGTTGTTAGATGAAAGGCATCTACAGACATGATAAATCTGCTCCCCTACTCTGTTAATAAAGTATCAAAAACAGCAACCTGTTAAAAAAAAAACTATTTTCATCTGTTCCGCAAACACTGACCCAGTTTTTGTTCTTGTTCGTTCCACTTTGTTGCCTATTGACCTAAAACACTGTTTCATATGTTTTAGAATTATGTTTAATGTTTCACATATTTCAGAAATTTGAGAGAAGACGTCATGCCTGGGACTTTTCTTTGTGGCAATTGGTTTTTACTCATTCAAATAGAACTTTTCTTGTGAACATACAGTACAACAGTGAAGCACAACTGACATGATAACATGGTGGCTTAACAGAGCCTAAAGCACTGATTTTTTATCTTCTTCACTTCACTTCATATTATATATTTGTGCGTGTGCGTTTGTTGCCAGATAAGACTCCAAAATCATGGCTATACTTCTGAACTTTGACACTCTTCCTGTTTGGATTCTCACTTTATTTGACCCAACACATTTCCATTAAACTAGATGCTCAAATTTAGATTTTTTTCTGAGCATTTGAAGGACTCCCTGTTAATGATGGATCAAAGTTCAGTTAAAAAAAAAAACCTATCTATTCCATAGCAACTGAGCAAACACCACTTGTTGATAAAGATGCAGATATGATTAAACGATCTTACTGCCATTAAATGACCTTTGGATGAGACTGTTTATTCACCTTCTGATTACACTTGAATTTTGGGGGTTCAATTGATAACAGTTGATTACCAGACACCATGGTGGAAGTGGTATATGTTTTGCTTCAGAGAAAAAGTTAGTGTATATAGGCTACTCAATATACTCACAAAAGTCCCTCATTCAATTTTTTACTCAAGCATCAGCATCAAAATATATACCGGCTAAATGCAGAATAACACATTTCACTATGTTTATCTATATGCCCCATTTATTCTATTGAAGTGCATCAATGTAATACTAGTTGGTAAAGTTGGAAGTTACTTAGGCTACACACTGGATAATCCTCCAGGCAGATCAATAAAGCCTTGTCTTAATGTTGAGTAGCCTAACCATTTATTTGATTATAAACATATGATTAATCTTAATCTGTAAGTACCAAAGTTATTTTTAAAAATGTAGTGGAGTAGTCTGAAGTAGAATCCTTCCTTACAATGAGAGAATGGAAACACTCATCCAATAATAGGTGATCTGTCTACTTGTGGCCCAACTTGTTGCTTTCCTCCTCAGACGGTCACGTGCTTATATTAAAATAGTACTCTTTGTTGTTGTTGTTGTTGGTTCCGTCATCTCGTTTCAGGATAAGGAGGTAGGCTATAGGTAGGCTATAACAAACCGTTGTGACTCTGCTGTGCAGCCAAACACCAGCGGCAGCAGCGGCGCATGCGCACGATCGCGCCACTGCAGCAGCAACAGTGACGTCACCCATTCAAAACACAGGCAAGCCCAGACACACACCGACTGAGCGCCGGACAGGCAATGCGCTGCTCACTTAACCGACCGAGACAACCGGAGGCTCGGACGAACTGACCAGCCCGCGGGGACAGTTTGTGGACCAACCGCCGCTACACACGCTGAGCCGTGATAATTCACCACGCGCTCAGCGGCTTGTTTTTTTTTTGTATTTTATTTTTATTTCGGCTATTTATCTTTTCAGCTGTTCCTTTTAGTCCATTAAAGCATCAAGGCGACGAGCTACCTGTCAAAAAGGCAATCTGTCACGGAGCCTATCGCTGCAGTTTTCTGGCGACAACGATGACTGTCGAGGATGAGCTGACTACAGCCGCAGCGAGGGGCAGCGCGGCGCGTGTGGAGGATCTTCTCCTGCGGCAGGGAGCGCAAGTTAACGGGGTGAACTGTTTTGGACGAACCGCTCTACAGGTCAGTGTCACCAGACGAGCACTTCCTCCGCTTCATAACAACCCCGTTTCACCTTTCACTTGAAAGCTTTTCATCAGCACGAACCTCTCCAAATGACAACCAGTAGGCTAGTGTTCATATGTAGGAAATGAATTTTCAACCAGTGTAGGTTATTAAACATAGGCCTATTTACCGAAAAAGCAACTCGTCTAAAAATGACGCACGGTCCCGTGAGTGGATCAAACTTCGGCCTTATTCATTTTGATTAACAACATAATTTTCTAATCATTTATGCATTTTATTTTCTCACATAATTTAGACCCTAAGTCAAAACTACATGTTTTTTTTTTGTTTTTTTTACATTTCACAACGAATTAAAATTAACATTAGAAAAAGTCTCTTTGCATCACTTTTAATTTTACGCACTATGTAAGTCATACTTAGGCCTGAATGTCACGTCTCTAGGCGAGGACCAGCGCACTATTATAGTCGAGTTGTCTACAAATTATCCTTATCTTTATAATGCTTTCTATTCTTAATTACTATCTCACAACTCGCCTATAAAATTGTAGTCTGCAAGACCAATCCTTGTTTTTCTTTCCAGAAAAAACAACAGGAAATAGACATTATAATAGGCACACTGATATTCAGCCTTCTGACTAATATCATTCTAAACCAAAATAACTTTTTTCTTTGGAAAAAAAACAGGATGAGGCATCTCAAAATGTGCACGAAACCCCTCTAAAGCTTCATCTTGCAGTGGTCGCCTCTGTATCTGTAAAGAGGAAAACCACAACTCTCCTTTTTGTTAAAAAATAATAATAAAAGAAAGTCAAATTATTAGAGTAGCCTATAATGTCTCTATGAGATAAAGGAAAACGAAACTAAAGCTGTAACCAGTTTTAAAAGCCTGCTGTGCAAGTCATAGGTTGATGTGGAACTTTGATGCTGGACGAGTAATGGCAGTAATTCGCATTGCATTTTCATTCCCATGTTTGCACTGCAAATATTGGTACAGAATAAAGTTTATTGTTCTTAATGAGTGACAGAATCTACATCTTATTCTGTGCCTCATTCGCTTTAACTTTTATCTGGTGCGTCATTTCAGTACAGTTTTGAATGAGGGGATCTTAATAATGTGATTTACCACATGCGCCAAATCCACAAATAGTCACTGCAAAAAAAACTTTGTAAAAAAAAAAAAAAAAGCATACACATTAAATGAATGTGGTTTATTAAACTGCAGGCGGATCATTCGGTCGTTAGTATTCTGTGGTTTGTTAATGTTCTGTGGCTTTTATGTGTTTATAGGCGTATATTAAAGTATAATGAGGCAGAGATGGGTTTCTAACTCGCGGTTATATTTCTTATAAAGGTGATGATGATGGCGAGCACGCCGGTGGCTAAGGTGTTACTGAAGCACGGAGCGGATCCCAACGTGGCGGACAGGAGCACCGGGTCCACTCCGCTGCACGACGCGGCGCGGACCGGCTTTGTGGAGACGGTGCGGATTTTGGTGGAATACCGGGCGGACCCGCAGGCCAGGGACAATACAAACTGTCGGCCTATCGATTTGGCCCGAGCGAACGACTGTAAAGACGTGGTCACTTTCCTGGAGTCTCTGTAAAAAAAAAAAAAAAACACACACACTCTGTAATGCCGTGAGATTTGATTTTATTCCCATGCTGCTTTTACAGAGTGAGGACGGAGAGCCGGGAGAAAACGGGCCCTGAAGAAGAGAAGAGGCCCGCAGCCCTAAATTACACAGGACTGCTCTGCTGCGAAATACATCTTTATTTATTTGTCCGTTTATAGCAGCAATAGACGTCTTTATTTTTATTTCTAACGAAATCAGGGTTACCTACTGGCACGGAGTCGCTGATATGACAAATTACCCGATTAAGTAGACATAACGGTCTAAACGCTATTCAGGAGCGACATAATCATGTTATATTACACTTTTAACACCGTTGTATTGTTAAAATATTCCCATAATAAGCAGCAATCCACTTTATTTTTTACAGTATAAAAGGTATTTAAAGGATTGTTGTCCATTGTCAGATGTGGTTAACGAAGTTTAAACGGAGCTGTATCCATGTCCAATATTTAACCAAAATAAATATTATGTTATTATATTTAAGATGTGATATTGTAAATATTTTGCACGTTGAATATTAACGTCCTACTGATGCACTTTTCTGTAAGCATAATCTCTAACCCGCAGAGACAAAAATCCCTTTTCCTGTTTGTACAAATGATAACCAGATCTCGGGTTTTATGCACTTTAATAAAATGTCACTTCTTAAGATTTATTGTGAAGTGTTTCATGAAACAAAAAAGTGATCTATGCTCCACAGAATTTCTGGATGACTTTGTTGGTGTTGGAATAACTAGTGTAACACCAGGGTTGTAACTCTTCTAAGTTTGATGGCTTCTTTGGATTGGTTCAAAAATAGAACAGACATAGAATAAATGCCTGCGTCTAACACTGCCTAATAGATATAAGGCTGAAGGCTCCTATCATTTTAAACTGAAGCTCCGGCATCAGGTGACTTCGCTCTTAAACACACCAATCAGACCAAGGCTGATGCAATCACTGATTCATTCATTCATTCATTTATTTATTTATTTTCACTGAAAGGTTAGAGGCGATTTTCAGTTCATGTGAATAAAACATGCTTCTACACATTTTTTTTTTTACATCTTACTGCATAGAGTTTATTTGACAGAAGTTTGACCTTTCTGTAAGATACATCAGATGAATAACTTGATTTTTGTGTAACAGAAGTGTAACAAGTGACTTTATGCATAAAGCATGGCAGATTACAATTACACACAGGAAGGGTTGGAATAACAGGAGTTATTAATGTCTAATGTATATGGATGCCTTGGATAATGATATAGTAGAAGAGAAACTATTTTAGACATAATTCATGAAATGGGCTACAGAATGCAGGTACCTTCATCTGGAGTTAGTCATTAGCTTGGATTAGCCATTTTAATGGCTTCATGCAGGAAACTTAACGCTGCCGTTTGTCTCGTGAGGTAGAGTTTCACTTCTGTGACACTGTGTTACTGACATAATATTATTAGTTTACTGACTCACCTCCTGTCCATAAGCCACACGCTTATATACAGGAGGTGAATACCAGTTAACTGTTTTTGTAACAAGAGTAAAATCAGTTACAGTCAGTCCATCATGTGTCAAACAGGAGGCCGTTTTTAAACTGTAATTAGGTAATGAAATCAATGGCAAAAATTTATTTATGGAAAAAATTCATGACAATTCTGAACTGGCTTTTCCATCCCCACAGGCACAGGTTCAAGAGCATGCCATTCTGCATTTCACTTAACACTGTATATGACAAATTAACCTGCTAATTGAGGGATACTTCAGTCTAATTTGCTGTGAGATTTAACACAACACAGGTGTATGAATAGTCACAACTCTCTAGAGTCAATTTATGCGTAACATGTTCATAATAAAGATAAAAGGCAACAAAGAGGGAATACCAAAGAGACTAAATATTTTCACTGCACAATGCGTCAAAAAAGGAATCGGTCATCTAAATTGAGCAGCAGCCGACACTACTACAAATATGCTAATTTCTTGAGACGATGTGGTCCATGAAACATACAGTATATCAAACTTTAGGTGTGCAAAAAAGCATCTCACCTGTGTCTGTGTCAGTATATGCAGACAGTATATATTTGTCAAAAGTACTCCAAAGACTACTCTAATAATCGCTGGAAAGGTTAGCATGTGCCATGCAGATTTGAAATACAAATGTAACGCTGTTCAGTTTTGAGTCATGAAGCACATAAAACAGTCATGAAGGAGAAATAAACTTGAGTATTTCACAAAATATAAAAGAAAATGTGCACTGATAAGCCATGATATAAACATGAGTTGTATCCTAACTATATTTGGCTTAAGTGTATGTATAGGTTTGAAGACAACAGATTCAACGTTTAAAATTATGATTAGCATTAATTATGACTAAGGCAATTAACAAAGTATTTGTGTGCTAAACTTGCAAAAGCATTTTTATTATATCCTGCATCGACAGCAATAAAGACACCAATGGTTTACTTGCAACAAATATGAATTTGAATTGTTTACCAACCACAAAAAAATATAAATCCACAAAAAATATTCAGTATTGTCATAAGAAGATTTAAAATCTTTTGAAATGTTTGTCCATAAACATGTGACTGGATTGTTCATTGTTCTTGCTCATCACTACAAAGAGGGGGTTTTATAAGTATAGTGACTCAAGAAAAAACATGAAACTTCGGCTGGAGACACTGCACATGCATTATTTATGTGAGGCACTTTCTTGTTTCGTGATTCACTGATGATAAATCCACAGGGTTGAGTCTGTTGTCCGTGTCGGAGTTGGTGCAGGTGGTGTCTGGGTTCCATATCCTTTTCTACTTTGTGTTTTTTACACCCTTAGTGTTTTGGTAACATTACTGAAGATTGTGCCATTGACTGCAAACAGAAGGAACAAAACATTTTTTTTCTCCCCCATGTACATGTCACAGATATACAAAACAACAAGGACTAAGTTTAGCTCATGTGAAAGTTGTCCGACGTATGTTTCTGGTTTATATTGAAGTAAATTTTCTCAGACGAAGTTGTGCTAAGGAAAAATTCAATCCCACCTGATCGATCCATTACTACCAAAAATCAAATACTAACAGTGTAGATTTGACACTACACTTTTCCCCAAAGATAAGTTCTATATAGAAACTGAGCTACTTACCTTACTGCAAAAAGTACTCAAAGTGTAATCAAAATTTGCAAATAGATGTTAAGGCTGCAGCCAGTGTAAAACGCAGATTAGTCATGTGTTATCACACGTTTATTATTGTGCATGCCATATATTTATTACCACATAAATCAAATTGAGACAGTAATATACATTACTGTATGTTTTCTGGTTGGTAAATTGCAAAGCAACACAATTACATTGCATGGATTAATGTCTAATCTATGTAATGTATGCTGTTTTAATTGGTTTTATTTATTGAATTATTATCAACATGTCTATTACCATCTGGCGAAGGGACTGCCGATGAAAACTAACCCTCAGCTAATTCGGGCATATTTGCTTTCTGTTCAGAAATGTTGATCAATGTGCACTGTCTCTTTAAAAATAAAGAATTTGAAAAAAAAAAAAAATGAAATTGCTCATTGCTCACTTCTGGCTATTATGGTTGTGAGTATAATCCCCTTCATAAATAGGTAGTGTTTTGGTGAATGGTTTGATTACTGTTGTAAAACAAAGTCTAAGAGGTAGTGCAGTGAAACAGATGTCATTATAAAGGAGACGTCAGTTCACAATAGGCAGATAGAGGGTAAACAGACCCTCTTTCGCAACATCTCTTAAGACGTGCTGAGTGGAAAGGATTCCTCATAAAGCTGACAACTTACCTTCAAGGTCTTTATTGTCTGAGCCCAGTCCATCTGACTAATCTGTGGGATCGCAGTCAGCAGGATACTGCTGGCTTTGTTGGCATTTTCCTTCATCGTCTTCATGACATTGTCAACACAGACCTAGGGCAGGAGGGAAAACAACAACCAATGATTGAATGATACAAATATTACTTTCTTGCGTCAGTCGTTTTATTTCCCAATAATATATCTACACTTGTAGCGTAGTATGAGATGTTTCTCGACTGCTCTCGATTACTTTTAAGGATCAAATTCTTATACACTATATCCATTGTGATAATCAAATTTCTAACCAAAGCAAATAAATAAATAATAGTCTCTCAATACTTTCTGAAGTATCTCCCAAGCTTGTCAGAGGCAATCAGCCACAAGCCTACCATGAGGAAATGGGTACGTACATTGAAAAGACCAAATCATCTCCTAAAAGTTCAAGTGTCTACCAACCAAATGACAACTGCATTTGTTTGTATTACTCAACTATGGAGAAAATACCTTCAACAAATACAATTATTATTTATGTGTTTTCATGGAATTTGCCATTTGCTATATTTGTTTAAAAGAACATTGTTTCAATTACATGATTATTACATGGGAATTGCCTGAAGAGGATAACTCTTTTACTAGTGAACAACTGAATTTTGTCAAATGATGATGATTCTTGTCATATCATCACTTCAAACTCCACTAAACACCGATTTGTCGTACTATTCCAGAGGTGTAATGACACAAGCAAAACTTTATTTCATCTCATGTTCACTTAAGTCACAACAGTTGCAGCTGGAGCTGACAGTAAACCACAGAAATACTGTAGTTGTCAAGACAACAAGAGTGCAGTGGTGCAGATGTCACGAGCGGGCAGACTGCCGTTTCTCTGGAATCCATCTGTGCCCTGCACACCAGTGACTCACTATCATCTTCAGACATTTCACCTGCTTTGTCTAGTATATTAGCAATCATCACATTATTCACATGACTAATACCACATAGGAAAGGGGAAATAAAAGTCAAGACGTCCATGCTTATTCGTCTGCTTTGGTCACATGCAGAAACCGAGGCCTCGGTCAGTCGGTCAGTAAGATTCCTGTATATCACCATGAAATGCTGTGATAATATCTTGTGAATAATTCTTATGAATGATTATTATTAAGCCAGACTTACAGTGCACAGTACAGTTAGTTGCAACACTGTTTCCGGCCTGTGTTTTACTTTACCTCCTGTACCCTTCATTAACCCTTCCCTTTGCTTTCCCTTGCTTTGTTTTCATGTCACACTCAATGACTGGGTTCATGTTTTTGTGGCGTTCGCCTGGAAGACAGTGAAGCTGATGACTCAGTGTGAGTCAGCCTCCTCTGGCAGGGCTTCCACCGGAGGCTGGCAAGGCAAAGCTCCCTTTTGGCGTGGGGGGGGGGGGGGTTAAGGAGGGGGCGGGCAGGAGGTAGTATGAGGCTGTGAGTGAGCAGAGATAGGAGGGGGGGGGGGGGGGGGGGGCGGAAGGATGTGGCGAGTGTTCTGCAACAGGAGGGGGAAGAGGTCAGCTGCAGGAACTCGGAAGTGGAGTTGTGAGTTGGGCTGGATCAGTGACAAATAAGCGAAACTCGCCCACACGCAGTAAACATCAACTGTATTATCCAGAGTGTCTGACAGAGAGTAGGTCACTCACAAGCCATAAGACGCCACAGACTCTCTGATATGAAGCACGAATGGCAAAAGGCCATTCTATCAGACGAAAACAAGTGAAAGATATCTGCTCTAGAAACACTTTTCTTGTTAATGCTATTAAGTTTTAGTGATGTGTATCTTTAGGCAATGCAAAGAAAGCTCAACTGGTATTTCAAATAACTGAAAGTCTTCACAATTACAAAAGCTCTTTTGTTCCCCCATCTACAGTCGACCACTCTTGAACACTCTTCTGTTAATCGGCTGCAGGAGGATGGAAAAACAGAAACTTTCAACAGGACTGCCTCAAAAATGACAGAGCCATTCTAACAAAATATTAATATATATAATAAAAAAAATAATAAAATAAAATATATCCTCTTTTGTTGTCCCTGTTTTTAGAAATCTTCCAAAGCAATCACCACAATATTTTTGTTAAAAGCTAGAAAAAAAAGACAATAAAATTAAGAAATTAAAATAGATTGAAATGTTCTGTGGCAAAACCTGAGAATGGTATACTTCAAAGCACGATCTTTACATACAAAGCCAACCAAAAATCACCAGTGACTGAATATCATTGTTTGTTTTCAGAAAAATCCTACTAGAGCAACCAGATAAGTTCTTTCAACTTTTGTTTTGCTCATAGAGAATAGACCTTCAGCCTCCTGCATGTTTTTGTGGACATGGCCATCTTATCTACCAGTCCTTATTACTTTGATATGCTATGGTGTTGCAATCATATCAGAGTTAACATGGGAGGATACCGTTTAATTGTGCAATAATTGCTTTATTGCGCAGCTTGGCACAAGGACTTTTAATGACACAGCACAATTTTATCTTGAGGAATTTGTTTTTGCTGAGCCCGGTTACGTCTTCAGCCCAGAGGGGTTCCTGGACCCTGGGCTGGGAATGTCTGGTATGGAGTGGCCTGGCCACAGATATACAAACAATATAGAAAGATTTGCTCAGTGTGTGTGTGTGTAGAGAGAGCGGAGAGTAGAGGGAGATCTGGCTCGAGCCCAGAAGGATGATGCCGTACCATATGGTAAATAACTGTTACATACTGAATCACTGCCTGTAAAGATGTAGGCAGTGATTCAGATGTTTGCAATACTCCATCTGGAAAGTTGGTCACTGAGAAAAGATAAAAGTAGAAAACCAGATGACCTACTAAGACATAGTATACAGCTGATATATAACAAAAGTTATCCTGTTTTGCTAAGCTTGGGGTCAAAAAGAGAGATATAAATAAAATCCGATGATAAGTAGTATATAAAAAAATGTATATTTTGTGGTTGTTGTATAGTAAAACGAACAAAGATCAAGGAGGATATGATGTCACCCAACTGTGCATCGCCCCCTTGGACCAACACTGACTCACGAGACACAACAAATCGCTAGAGGTGCCGTGGTAACAAAATGTGGGTGTTAGGACCTCCAGCCTGCCACTTACCGCCTCCTCGTGTTCCTTCCAACAGTCGTAGTCTGTTGCCATGGCAATGCTGGCGTAGCACAAGCCAGCCTCCTTGGCGAGGACCACCTCTGGCACGGTGGTCATGTTGATGACGTCAGCCCCCCACTGCCGGAACATCAGGCTCTCTGCCCGCGAGGAGAAGCGGGGCCCCTCGATGGACAGCATCGTCCCGCGCACGTGGCACTTGACGCCCAGGCTGCGCGCCACCTCCACCAGAACCTGCACCACGACAGAAGAGCTAATGAGCGTCTCCGATGAAGCTAATGAGGAGGAGCAGTGAGGAAGAAGGGACTCACTGCTCACATGGTTTCAACGGTTATTCAACACATCTGGACTGTTGTGTTAGATAAATAAATAAATCACCGCCTGCTAAGCTGTATGGTATCTGCTGATCTGTAGACTGTGTGCAGACTAGAGGAGCAGATATTTATCCTAAAAATAGAACTGCCCGCAACACAAGATGCTTTTTGTGGACTTAATCATTTTGGTACTGTTGAAAGAAATTGTGCATCAACAGCAATATTATGGTATCATTATTTTCATTTTAAAGAGAATAATTTCCAAATAATGCATCTAATGTATGAGGTACAATAATTAAAGCAGATATCAGTGGAATGTTTTTGTTAATATAAGTCCTAAATAGTCCTATTTTCCGTCAGCAATCACTTACATGAAGTATTTCAGCCTAAACACGAGTCTCTCCGTCACTCTGCTCTGCTGTAACCCGAGGAGAAAATTTTCCTTGTGGGATACAAGTGTTATCCAATGAGGAGAGAGAACGGCATGAAGGGCTGTGTGTGCAGCCAAGGGATGCGCGTGAATGTGGTGACGTAGCACGAGGACCAATTGATGCCTGACAAGGGCGGGGGCTGCTAACTCATGGTGCGTTCAAAGAAACTCGTACTTTGTGTTTTTCCTTCCTGTGAAGTCATACCAGTTCGATCTGGTACGAGTTCACGGGTCGGAAGTTACGAGTGGCCGTTATAGGGAACTTTCACAGACAACAGGATGGTAAAAACACGAGCTACGGGTTACCTGGAACGCTACCAAGTCGTAGTTGTGACTTGAAGCTGTAACTTACGGTTTCAAAAGCCTGCCTTGAACGCAGCATTAGCCGAAACGGCCGTGAAGCTGATATCTGCTTTAACCTATTCATAAATTTTATTTGTAAATGGCTTTACACACAAGACATTAATCCTGTTTGCTATCATATGGTTGAAAATACAAAAAATATAAATTACCGCAATCAATTAAAATCATTAAAACTTACATTTTAGAACAAACAATCCTAAGTTCAGACAGAGCAGGAAGACACATCTGTGACATGGGATACATGTACAGGTATCTGTAGACTCACCTCTCTGGTCCTGTTGCAGAAAGGCTCGGCCATGGGGATGTGACACACACCTGGAGGACTGGAGGCCTGTCCGTCAAACAGTGTCTGAGCTCTCTTGGTTGTCCTGGCAAAAAGAGACAAATGGGAAGCACAAAGATTAAGTATCAAGACCAATTACAAATGATCTTGGGTTCAGTTGTTCCAAATGACCCTAACTCACATTAAGTAATGATTTAGATTGATATGTTTCGACTGTTTCCAGAGCCTAAAAAAAAGACAACATACGAACACTGGTGGACACAAACATTTGTCAACATGGAGATGAAATAATATTATGAACCAAGCAGCAAGTGTATTCTGTGTTACTTATAATTTTAATAAAAAACAGCCTCAATGTTGGTAATAAACTACATGTTTGCTTTACATGAGTGGCTGAATTGTTTCTATTAATAACCTATTTGAATGCTATGAATGAATGGTCCTTTCACAGCCATCTAGGACTATGAAAGCGTTTAGAGAACAGCAGCACCCTGCTCTCCATCTTCATGCCGACAACTTTACTCCAGTTTCCAGCTCTGCTGAGTCAGTGGGGTTCCCACAGGCACAGCGCCAGTCTGCCTCCCCACCTCTTTATGGAGGCCGTTCAGGACCACAGAGGGGACTGACTCACTCAGCCCACTGACCGAAGAGTATCGAAGTGCCTGAGCGTGCCAGCAGCCTCGCAGGCCTCCTCTGTAAACACTGGGTTTTATGAGGGTTCAGTAATAATAAAGTTTGTGCTGTAGTTTGATCAAAAAAGGTTGATCTCCAGTCAATGCTCATTCACGGCACAGCACTGCATTCCTTATGTTTTCATAGGGATCAGCAAGTCATACCAATTATCTCAGACATCCAAAATATGCATCTTTCCGTCAACAGTGATCTATTAGTTTGTTGCCCAACCCTATCTCTTACTCATAACCGTGGCACTGTTCGACTAACGTGCTTAACTATTTTCAGCCACAGCTCCACCCTGCTGAAAAATCAATAACACTAGTGTGTGGCATAAACCATGAGCGCAGTACAATGCTTGTTTATGCTATAGAGGGCAAGTTAACTCGGCCTGGCATTTCATTAGCTGTGTCATTTCAGAATCGCTGTTGCACTGAATGTTGAATGGATATTTATGGACTACACTTATCAAATTTTTTTTTTAATTCCTAAAATGCAAGAAGCATGTGCTACAGTCAACCTACGCATTCAATTTTTTTTGGATGGATATTGGGAGTATTTGCAGTGATAGTGTATATCTGAGTGAAACCGTTTTCATTTCCTCCAGTTCTGATTTATATTTCCACGCAAGTCCTATTTATATATTGTTTATAAAAGAAAGAAGATTATTTTAATATTTATGTTAAGCAGAATGAGATTTTGCTTTTTTTTTTAAAAAACAAACAAACAAAACAGTCTCATTATCACTAAACTAGATGAGGTCATTTTGTTTCATCTCATAATCAACCACATACTGTACACCCAGATCAACTGGATTAAATAAATGTTTGTGTTTAGGTGTGACTCGACCCAGAGCAGGAAATTCTGCATTTTTTTAAGGGCACAAACCAATGCGAAAATGAAAACAAGAGAATCTAAATCAAAAAAAGGTCAAACTTAAAAAAGGATTTGGAACAAAAAGCATTTTAAGGCCTGTGTGTGAGACTGTAAAGCTTAAAACTCAACAGGCGCCAGGAGCGCTAACCTACATCCGTAACTAAACAACCAAGTGCTTGGTCTGGAGTCACCACAGAAAACAAGTAAGCAGAGGTCATGACAACAGTTTTGGCATCAATAAAGTGAAGCCTTCAGAAACAAGCTGTCACATGTTGCGGGACAAGTCTGAGCAGGTCCCAGCAAGCAACTTCCTCATTTCTGATAAATAGATCGTGTCTGTGCTTGATAGTGGTAGTCGGGCTATTCACTGGCTTCACCAGCGCTCGCAAGCAAAGCCACAGACAGCATGCTAAACATGCGCATGAGAATACAGGGTAACACACCGACACAACAATGGGAAGACAGTTTATTACTCAATTCATTCTCAGTTCCACCAACTCACTGCTAACAAATAAGCCATGCTGTTTAAACAGCACCTCTCCCACTCACATATTGAGTTATTGAATGGAATTTGTGCAATCAGCCGACTACGACAGCACAACCTTCCCACAGGGTCACGCTCCTTGTATACCACACGTAAGAACATATTACGTGCACGGCCTGAGATCAGATACTGCTGAGAAAGTATGTTTTTCTCATGATGGGATATTCTCAACCTGACCAGTGTTTTAACTGTGAAGGAAGTGTTCAGAATCACCTGTTGCAATTCAAGACACTGAGACGGAGTACCTGCTGTTATCATGTTGTGTGATCACTAGAAAGGTGGTGTTTTGTCTAAGGACAACAACTAAATATAGATATTCATTTTCGCTTGAGGGCATCAGAAAAACAAACAACTTGTGAACATAATGGTAGCCAGTATAGTGTAGATGTCACTTACGAAGCAACATTATAATTCTTTTGGAGTTGTGTTTGTGGCCTCCTGGTGAATAGAAGTCCATTATTCACTCTCTTTATTCTGGTTTCTACCAACTTGCTCAGTCTGGTGAAAGTAAATCTAGTCCGAGCATGTGTAATTGTATGTTTTATAATTCAATGAATCATGTCTAACGCAACTGTATAGATACATATATTTTTATAACTCAATGGATCATGTCAATCACAACTGTATAGATATATACTATATATTTATATTTCAATGAATCATGTCAATCGCAACTGTAATAATATATATATATATATATATATATATATATATATATATATATTTTTTTTTTTTTTTTTTTTTTTTTTTTTTAATAATGATGTCCAATCCTGCAATTATGTAAATGTACTTATTTTGTTATCTACCGGTCCTCTGTCTTTATGGACTTTTTATGTTTAATGTTTTTATGTAGGTATATTTACAGTGAGTAGTTCACTCACTGTCCATTAATATGCACTGTCCCGACTAAATAAACAAATAAAGTAAAGTAACTCCCGAGAGCAATATCTGGCTCTTTAGCTGCTAACTGTACCACTGGCTTCATCAGTTAGTCGCCATCTGTGTTTGTCTCCCTGGACACGCAGCAGTGGTAGGTGCAGTGGATGTTTTTCAAATATCTTTCGCTGAAAATCGGCCTCTGCTGTTGCTAAAAATGACTCAGAGGAGTACGAATGAACCGAAACAGTACAGACAGTGAGCTGAGGTTTTGTTTTGTTTTTTGAAAGCTCCAAAGAAGCAAAGAGGATGTGCAAATTCTGTGATGATAACAGTGATGATGACACCCTGACGGTTCATCCCTGGGCGTGACACCTGTCATATCATGACATTTTCATTTGATAAATTATTATAAAAAACAATTTTAACTGGTGTAAGTACAATATAACAGCAGTAGTACTTATTACACACTTATTACTGATTCACTTTTATAAACCGAGTGATTTACAGATGACATTAGCCCAGTGAAATGAATGAATGAGAACTGGCCACAGAGTGATACACTAACACAGAACATGGACAGACAGGAAGGAACTTCAGCCGTTTACAAAAATATCTCTGTAGCAAACTTTCCTCAAGCTCTGTCACCATAGTAGTAACAGTTCCCATAGGTAAAATGTCACAGCAACTACACTTTTCACTCTCGAGCCCCAAGCAATCTGCGACACTTGAGAGCTCGACAAAATATCAAACAGACGTTAATAGTTTTTTTTTCTTCCTGCTAGACAGGATGGAAAACAAATATTGGCTTTGACAAGTGTGTCAAACTCAGCAAGTCAAGTCCTCGACACTCTTTTCATGGAGTTTGCTCTAATTGTTGTAAAGTGACACCTCTTGTACGACTGTTACATATTAATAAGTTACCTTCTCGCACAACGTAATAATTGAATGTGATAATTACTTTTTGACACACCTACAAAAATAGGAGTTGTAAAGCTTGTAATGAGTGTACATTCAGTTACTACTTCTGTAAAATTAGAAACATATTAACGCTGACAAAGATTTTCGCATGTCTGTGAGATCCGGTTTCACGTACACATGATTGCATCCCATCATTTCTACAGATTCGTCAGCTGCACATTCATGCTGCCAATCTCCTGTTTGAGCACATGCCGAAGTGTTCTATTGAATTCAGATCTGGTGACCGGGGAGTACACTGCGCTCATTGTCATGCCCATGGAGGCAGTTTGAGATGACTTTTGTCTTGCAACATGGTGCATTGCCGTGCTGGAAATAGCCATTAGAACATGGCAAAATCTGGTCAGGCCCATCTGCATGCCACCCCCACCCCCACCCCCCTCTGTCTCCTGTCTTTTCTGTCTACTTCTCCCCTGTCAAAAGGGCAAAATGGCCGAAAATAAACCTTACTCTCTCACTCTCATTCAGAAAGTGACGCAAAGTGTAAGTGGACACTATTCTACCTTGACCTTGGAGGTGAACTTGTAACATATTTAGGGTTTTCTTCAGTTCCCTTTCCAACATTCAAAATTAACCTTGCAAGGCAGCTGGATAACAGGAATCGATTTTGTCAAGCTTTTTGCTTGTGGCCAAACCACAGTGGTTCGGACTAATCTGCATCCGTCGAGCGAGGAACTATGGCAGTGACACAGAAGCAACAGTTGTAGTATTTGTGAGAGAGGCTTTTACGTGCATATCCTCCTCACAGAGATAGCAAGAATGCAAACTAGCTTTCAAATCTCCTCAGGCTTCAGTTTGTTGTTATGTTGCGCTTCCTCTTTAGCCCGCTCCTGCAGCATCATATGATAGACAGATGATTCAACCAATCACCTGCCAAATATGTGGAAGCGCCTGCCATCTCTCCCCCAACACTTTACAACAAAGGCTTTGCAGACAATTCTGTGTGACAAACCATCTGGCGGAACAGGTTAATCCCTCTATTTGATCGGTAAGCAATTTTCCTCTCATTGCCTCATCAAGGGAGGTACAGTACCAATAGGAAATAGCAAAACCCTTAGTAAATGCGGTCCGGAACATCAGCTGCTCTGAGATTCTCTTATAGCCTTGACTACACAAACACTTTCTTCCTTATCTCTTTGGACAACGCCTCTTTTCTTTCTCCTGTCCATGTTCGCACAATTACAATAAAAAGCACAATCTCCATTTAAGTGGGGTGAATGTCTAACTGTGAGTTTAAAGACACGCGTGACATTAATTTAAGACAACAGTCTGCTGGAAATCTCATTACAATCCATTCACATCACCACTCCTAAGGAGTGCCAGTGATTGTGGTCAGTCCATTTTAGCTGATCTTTGTGGAATGAGCAAGAACTTGGTTCTTTTCATAGTGTCTTTAATTTTATGGAAAACAAACATGAGGCACATCAGATATGTTTGACAGAAGTGTAAAGTTTGCAATGAAGAATAGAGCTTTTGTCTCAATTAAGTTTATTTTCTTATGTGTCAAGAGCTGGCTGTGCCAACAGCAGGCAGTCAAACAAGTTTATCATCTGAAGTGCATCTGCTGTCTAACTGCTGCCAAATTAGACAGTAGTTTTGTTGTTGTTGTAGTGTAAGAGAGTCACTTTGGCAAAATTGACAAACAGCTTTGTCCAATTAGTTAATTTCCCATCAATGGGGTAGAACCCGAAACACTTCCACACACTGATTCTCAGATGTTTTATTGTGGCGATTGGCCACTCAGACTGGCTTTGCATTTACCGTCCCTAAACTTGCTGACAACCCACTAATATTATAGGTCAGTGGGGCATGCTTTAGTTCATACTGATACTGAAGATTTAGAGCACCACCTGTTGGATTACAAGGCAAACTGCTTCAAGCTGTCAGACTGTGCATGTTGAATTCAGTCTGAATATTAGCATTTACCAGGAGCTGAAGAATATTTTTTTGTCTAAAAACTGACAGCCATCTCTGTCTGTACCTACTACTTTTACTGCCGCATTTAAAAAAAGAACCTCCTTTTAAGTTTTGCCAGTTAGCCCTAAACAAAAAAAGCTCACAATAAAAATATATGTGAATGGATTTTGAAAACAAAAACATTTTTGGGTAATAATACAATAAAAGAACTGTATAAATCCCCTGAGAACTCCCTTCTATTATTTTCTTTCCTCTTCCGATTCCTGTTCCTTTTGGCCAAAACATCTATCCTGTTACTGTAAGAGTATTTAAGTCCTGGGAGAATATGAAAGCAAAACAAAAACAAAGACTTGAGCCATGACCTCTGTGTCACACTCACCTGTCAATGAACTGATCTATGATGACAATGTCTCCTGGCTGAATCTCCTCCCGCAGAGAGCCACAAGCCGTGGTGACCAGCAGATGAGTACAGCCCTCCTCTCTCAGTGCCCAAATATTGGCCTGGTAATTCACATTGGATGGCATTATGGTATGTTGTCTCCCATGCCTAGAGATAAGAAAAAGCAGCATTAGAGATAAACATGGTTAACACTGATTTAAGTTTTAGAAAAATATGAAAACATACAGCCAAGAACACGTGTCTCTAGTTTTTAAATTGATTGAAATGTTATGCAAGAAACAATCCAGTTGCTCCAGTAGATCAAATAAGTATATTTAATAACGCTTTTCCACTAGATGGTGCCAACAGAAAACAAAATTCACACATTTTAAGGTAAAGCATACCAAGCAACCTTTCTTACCTTGCAAGGAGCACACATTCCACATTTTTAATCTTCCCCAGTATCAGGGCATCAGATGGCTGTTTAGGAAGAGAAGGATAATCAATTTATAAATGAACAGTAGCTTCAAGAATTATATAGCTAACTGATGAAAAAATGTCTGTAGAGCAGTTTCAAAGAAACTTCAATCTACAAATTCACTAACCTTTCCATAAGGTGTATCAACGTAGCGTTCAGTCCTTCCCTCCAAGATGTCGGGATCATCAAGTCCTGAACCACCAATAATTCCAATCTAGACAAAAAATGAAAGACATCAACAGTTAAATGTATATAAAAAAAAACACTTTAAAAATAATTACAAACACTTTAAGTTGTGTTTTTCAGTATAGAGAAATGTGGTCAAGGATAAAAACACAAAATAGCAACAACAACAAAAACAGTTGAGTCAAACTGTATGAGCACACATTCAAATGAACCCCAGGTTCATTTGCAATTAACAAACAACTCGAATGACGAGACTTGAGGCTGTCGTTTCGCTTCAAGGCCGTAAGCCGCCTGTGTTTGTACATAGTGTATTTACTGTTTATAGTCAACAACAGATAAATCTATTTACTCAAGTAACATACATATACATGAGCTTCACTACATTTCATATGCAAATACTGTAAGGCTACACCCAATGATTATATGTCTGATCAATTGATCATTCATTCATTTATTTATTGTGTCATACTGACAGGTGGTTTTACTATACTTATATAAATGATAAGGTTGTTGAGGAGTTGTGCTGCCCTATGCTTACACAATTGCATCATTGCATTATACAGGTGGGTGTTTCTGTTGTTTATCCTACTCACACTGATATAGCTATAATAGGATGGATAAAATAACAGACTTCTCTGAAACAGCAAAATGATCATGAAAATTAACCAACACGTCTTGTACACCAGCATTCCCAAATGTTCTTAATAGTATAACTTTCATACAGATGAGACTGATCACTGATGTCAATGACAACAAGTAAACCACCAAAATATTTTTAAGCACTCTTGACTTCATATAAAAGGTTAAACTCATGTGTGAATATACTCAATGCCACAATCTGCATTGTGATTAACATCTTATACTATTCCATGCTGATTTTAAGCTTTCCCACCCTCTTATCTATGAGACCCTTGCTATGGATGATAGTAGTGACTCCAGGATGCAGGATGATAGTAGTGCTGGTGACTAGTAGCAAAACAGTCTCTAACAAGCTGGAGTTTGTTGTGGCCTGAGCTCTTGGGGTGCTGAAGATGAGGATTTCATCTGAGCACATGTTCCTGAACTCCAGCGCTGGTGGTGACTCTGTAAAAGTTTCTCATTGTGGCTTTGCTACTTCTCTACTTGGGGACGTGTATACACCTTTTCACTCCTGTCTGACAGCATGGTGACATCTGCCTGCTACAGTCTGAACACGTTTCACAGCAAGTGTGTGTGTCTGACACGGTTCACCTGAACACAACACACATAAACCTACACAAGCCTGACAGTTAGCCTGCACATGTTAGCTTGTGCCTTTTTTAGATAACCTCATTCGCTTTAAAGCCTGCACATTGTAGCTTGTACTAAAATGATGCTAACATGTCAGAGCTTCTTTTTTTTTCCCGCACTTTGGGTTAGTCACAGCTGCACATCTGGCGTGGTACTACCTAGCCATGCTTTCTCATTGATTTACTCTCTGCTCGCGTGTCCAAACGCACAATGTTCAGTCAACACGATTTAAATACGTGATATTAAAGTTTCATTTATTACCTTAATGGGAGCCGCGGAAGCCATGACGATTGTCTTCTTGCCTGTAAAAGTGACGATATTACCAAGTCCTGTGGAAGAAGCTTTATAGCCACATACCGCTGACAACATCCGTCAGAGCAACGGACCAAACATTTGTCTTCCTGTTTGGGTTGTTTGCTTTCAAAATAAAAGCTTGAAGCTAAATCTACATTCACTGGTTGTTTTAGGTTAATTACCTTATCTTTTTAACGGATGAACCTTGCCCAAAACAAACTACACTATTTATTTGCATTTTAATTTACCTCGAGGGACACAAGGCACGTAACAGACAAACCAAAACATATTTTAATATTTTGAAATGGCCTGCACCCTGAGTGAAGAATGGTGTGTGTTTTGTAGTAATAGACTAAAACATACAAAGCAAATGCAATATAGTAATTTCATGTATTTTATAAACATGGTTGAGAACATTTTGATCTTAGAGAATTATTTTTTGTTTTGTTTTTTTAAGTAAACCATCAGTGCTGCAGTGACACTGCTATGAATCTCTTTCCCTATATATTGATATATTTTTAAAACTCAATTTTATGTAAAAAACAAACAAACAAACAAAATACAAAAAAAGAAGAAAGAAAAAAAAATTCATTATTCAATTGCCTGCCTAAGATTGAGGTAATCAGGCTTACAATAGAATTTAACAAAGAAGAACAAGGGGTTAAGGAAATGAAGGTGAACAGCTGTTTGCATCTTTGGGCGATACAAGAACCAGGCAGGAAACTGTTACTGTGCTGAGCTAGCATGTTATTTCAGGACTTCTTCTCCTGATAAAACTACAAATCTATAAAATTGGAAGTATTGCAATATTGTTATTAGGCCTGTACCTAGGGACCCCTCCTAGATGAATTGAAGTGCCTTGCATGTACCAGGGTGATAATGTGGCTACGGCTCTCATATCAACATGCCACAGTGTAAACTGTAATAATAAATAATAAAGCTACAAATCTGTGCAGAGAAATGTACTGTGTATTTCTTTCCCAGTTGTATACCTTGGCTTTAACTATCTTTAATCTAACTGAAAGCTGAAAGACACAATAAAGTAAAGTGTGGTGGATATCTCAGCACACTAATCATCTGCTCAGTGTTGTATCAGATCCTTTTACAAGAATTAGGGCTGCAGCCAAAGATTATTTCCATTACTGTATTTCAATCTGCTCAAGATGACATCTTCAGATGTTTTGTCTGACCATCGGTTTAAAACCCAAAAATTGTCAGTTCAGTCATATGTAACAAAACAACAAATTCTGCTATTTGAAAAGTTGTAACTCAGAAAAAAAACAATTACATGAATTTCTTACTTATCAAATAATTGCAATCTTATTTGCTGTTGACCAAACTAATCAAATTATTGATTTATCATTGCAGTTTTTTATTTTGATACTTTTGTTATGCTTTTTATTTTCCCAGGCATCAGTCTTAAAATGTAATTTATCTCGAGCTCTGGGCATGTGAACAACAATGAATTTATGCACATTTACAATTATATCAAAAATCTATTGTACTGCCAAACTATACTTAATAGGACTGACAACAGTTTGACTTTATATAGTCATACATGAAACAAACACAAAACCAACATTTACAAAAAAGCACACAGCGTTGATCAATGCATTTTATTTTTAAATAAAATACAATACAAAAGTCTGTAGATAACAACTACTCCATGAGCACCTGGTACAAATTGTTTTGAAGAATGTAGTTGAGTTATGAACCAAATAAAAGAATTACTCTACCCAACATTATCCCTGAGAGTACTTCGCAAAAATAAAATTCATTCTGAAATAAGAATTGACACTTGAAAAAAGTAAAACTCCCAACATCACTCAGATGTGCCTGGTATTATACGTAGTGGCATGTTGCACTTAATAGCATTGTTTCAGGTGTTAGTCAACACAATCAAAATCTAAAACTTGAGTCTTTCCTCCGATGATCATCCCTTTCCAGTTCAACACATGTATCTCCGTCACATATTCCAGAGTTAAATGAGCAGTCACTGTGGAGACAATCGTGGTATTTCATTAGGGATATGCATATTCCTCATATCCATGAACAGTTTTATAAAATAATCCTGGCAGGTATTAGCAGCTGAGCGGCAATCGATCTGTTTCCACCATACGCAGTGGGAATCATGACTTCCATAACTAGAGCAGAGAGGGAAGAGCGCCAGTGTCCACCGGGTCATCAGTGGTATTATCAATAGCCGTGTCCTTATCAGCAGTGCTGGCCTGGGTAACATTGTCATTAGCCAAAGAATCACTGTCACTGTCAATGGTGATGACTGTAGGTGAGTGCTTCTCTGTGCGCTCATTACTCTTGTGCCTTTTGCTTTTCTTCTTGTGCTTCTTCTTTTTCTTATGGTGGCGTTTGCTGCGTTCGTTTGAGTTTTCCTCATTAACTAGTTCCACGCTCACACTCCTGCTAGTCTTTCTCGACCTCTCTTTGGATTTTTTACGACGCTTCTCTTTACTCTTCTTCTTGTGTTTTGTTAACAATGTGGAGGAGTCACTTTCATGCTGGGGTCTGGAAAGTGCGTCTTTGGACGGTTCCTCTAAATGTCTAGTTTTGTATTTTCTCTTTCCACCAGGCTTATCATCGTGGGACCTCCTTCTTGCCGAAGGGGAGCGACTGCTGGAGCAGGATCGAGAATGCCTACGGTCCCGTCTCCGCGAGTCTCTGCTGCGGCTCCTGGAGCGAGAGTATGAGTGCCTGTCTGAGTACTTGCGACTACTGTAATAGTAGGACCGCCTCTCTGTATAATGCAGCCCACTGTCATTTCTCTCTTGGCTGTAACGTCGATATGTGTGGTAGCTCTGATAGCTGTCCTTCTTTCTGTAATTACTATCATATTTAGAATACTGATCTCTGCCGCTGAAGTTAGAATAATCTCTTTCCCTGGGATGAATGCTGACGCTATTCTGGGAGATTTCTGGACTCCTGCTAGAGTGTCTGCGCTCTCTACTCCTTGACCTTCTCCTTCTCCCATGGTCTCTGTCCTTTGACAAGTTCCTCTCCTTAGATCTCTCATTACCATCAAAACCTCTATGTGTGTCCTTTCTGTTTGACTTACTGGAAGTCTTGTGTCTGCCAGCTCTCGGAGAGCTACGTCTTTCCTTTGAATCCAACTGATAATACTGCTCAGTGTCTTTATTTTCGGACTGTCCAGCCCCACTGGGATCGCTGCTCTGTGAAGCTGGAGGGCTGACACTGCAGAAGCGGATGTGTTGAGGTAAAAGAGGCACGTCCTTAATATCTTCACTGCCAAACTCATCCGAGTCAGAGGAGAGCTGAACCAGCTCAGGAGTCCTCTCTACTGTTGGCTTGACAAAGCCGACAATGAGACAGTCCTCGTTGTCAGAAGACAAACACTCTTCGATGTCAACGTCACCCTGAGTCATATTTCTTTGGTTTTGGGGACTCATTTGCTGTGGAGAACCCCCAAACTCGTGCGTCTCCTCCTCTGAGCTACTGTCTGTGTCTGAGTCTAGGATTGACAGACGTTCTGTCCTGGTCTGCTCTGCTGTGGTCGAATATGACGGCCCAGGTGTCTCATCGTCCCACACAGACTGACTCAGAGAGGACATGGAGTCTCGTGAGGGATCCAGATCCAGAGAGTTTTCCTCATCCTCTGAAATCGCTATTACAGATGAGTTGGAGCTGCTGTCTTCATTTGAGGAAGGGGCTGGACAGTCGTAGACAGCATGCTGGTCGTAGGCCTCCATATTGAAGGGGGACCTTGCAAAGCTGAGGAACTCATGCAGGAAGTGCTCTGTCCGCGCCTGGATGAATGGCCGCAACTCTTCCTGAATAGCTGCATCCTCCATATCATAACGTGTTAAACGTGACATGATGATGTGCAGAACTATGTTAACCAAAGAGCCGTGGGAGCCGTACAGCACATTGAGTTCCCGTTTTAGCCAGGGGACCAGTCTGTGCAGGCAGGCGGGATTTCTTCGGTAGAATTCAGCCGAGGTGTCACGTGAGCGGCCGCCATCACGCACAGTCCGAACCCTGACCCCTTGTCGGTACAGTTCCCTCCTGAAGTTGATCATCTCCCGCTCTCTGACATTGTTCACTGCCCGGCCTTCACTCGCAGCTCTCCTCTTGGCTGCCAGCCTCATCATCATGCGCCGGATGTAACGGTCCTGCCGCTGTTGCTCAGTGTTCGTTGAGGCTTCAAACATTACTCCGTTGTCTGGAAGCGGAGAGGTCCTTCCACGCATCTGTCGATTGAGTCCAGTGAGAGTTGTGCGGTATCTAAACCGCACTCCCCCAAATGTCCCAAAGGAGCCATTATCTAATGGCTGCAAGTCGTACTTTTTAAAGTCTTGTTCTGATTTTATAGTGTGATAAATTGAATTAAATGGCTGTTTGCATAAAGGGCACTCTGCTTTGTTCTTGGACCACTCATGAATACAGCGGAAGCAGAACTTGTGCAGGCAAAGGTCCAGATACGAAATGTTGTTGAATGTGTCCAAACATATTGGACACTTGGAGTCAGGTGACACCTCTGCAGACATTGCTTTAGGGGTTTTCCTTCTGCCACTCTTCTGGCTCTGCTGCAGGGCAATCTTGATCGCTGACATGATCTGACAAAATGAGAAAAAGAAAGAAAAAAAAAGATACGGTTAAAATAATTTTCAAATTCAATAGTCAAACATTTGCCAATAGGAATGGTGAGGTGACTGTCAAGTGACCTGGCAAGCTCTACA
The DNA here is from genome assembly GCF_905171665.1 of Trachurus trachurus. NCBI lineage: Eukaryota > Metazoa > Chordata > Actinopteri > Carangiformes > Carangidae > Trachurus > Trachurus trachurus. Next base: position 21,531,183 of record NC_139891.1, on the reverse strand, counting down.
AAGGTGCTGCAGTTGAGTATGAAAATGGACCTTAAAGAAGCTAAATTTTACAATTAACCCTGCAAAAGCACAAAATCCTTATCAAATAATGTATACGCTCAAGTTGAATAAGACTATGAGTATGTAAACTGTGGCAACTACAGAAAACATAGCTAAATTTGTCATATTAAATTAAACATTAATTTTCAAAGTCTCACGGTATATTCATCTGCCTCATTTATGAGCAGTTTTCTTCACATACACTGTGAATGCATCAGTCTCAACCACAATGCCAATGTGAAGTTGTACTATAATAATACCCTGATGTATATCTGAAGGGAACAGAAAAATTAAAAACCATGTGCCTCTATAATGTTGTTGACCAAAACTGCACTTTATGCAGTAGCCTATACATTATCTTGTGATAGACCGAAATGTGGGCTGCTGTAGTGAATTTAAAACAAATGTACCAGGTCAACTCGTTAATTACGTGAATATCATGGTGGAGGAATAGCATGAAAGTAATTTTAACAGGATTCTCTCCTCCAAATATCTTTCCTGCCTGTTTTATGACAATAAAACAATGAAATATAATTTCATCAAGCCACATATTATACTTACATGGTACAATGTTTTTGTTTTATTACTATTCAATACCATGTTACTTTGTTGTATTATGTCTGCTCTGTGCAAATAGCCTACTTGTTAAAGAAACCGCTATTAAAACACTGCAGACCTGGGGCGTGAGAACAAAGAATCGTGTTATATCTAACGTTACTCTATGTTATTGTATATAAATGACACTAAACGGTCAGTCGATAATCAAAATGAGAGCTCAAAAGGAGGGAGCACGAACCGCTGACAGGCATATGGTATGACAGCTCGTAATTCACAACCACTATTCATGAACGTCCCACATTAGGTCACATTTGTGTTTTGACCATAAAAGACTCTGTTATTAATGGCTCGTCGCCTATCGTTAACCTTGGAACACGTTCCACCAATAGAACAAAGTGGGTAACGTTCATATTGAATTTATGAATGGCTTTTCCTTTCAATGCCTTCGATTTTGTTGGTGTTGTCGGTTTGTTAGCTTAGCATAACTATCCCCCATAAGTTAGCCTGTTTGTGAGCGTCCTTTGAGATCCGAGTGGTGTCGCTGAACAGTTTAAATTATATCAGTTTGTGCGTTGACCTATATCAGAGACCTACATTAACCTACATCTGTTTAGTTAGTAATACAGCGGCGCTACTGACGAGTTAAACTCTCAGACTAGTTTGCTGACTGACTTGGTTTGCTAAAGTTAGCACACTAGCTAAGTAGGCTGAGATGCTATCTAGCTTGTTAGCTCGGACGTTTGAAAAAAAAAAAAAAGTTGTGTAATATTAACCTCTGGCGTCCTCAAACACGTACACTGTTGACGGTTAAGGAGCTTTCTTTGTCTTGTAGTTACCGATCCATTTCTACAAGGTTGTCATTCGTACCCAGCTGTTTTGAAGCCTCCAAAGCCTGGTATCGCCTGGTTTTCACTCCCTTCACATCACGACCAAGCGTTCATGTATTCTTTTCTCTTTTTTTGAAATTCAACAAGCTACTTCCGCCTTTCAAAATAAAAGCGACATTTTTTTTAAAAATATATTTTTTTTAAAACCGCACAAAATGAAACACAAATATTACATTTTTATTATACATTTGCTGTACTATAACTTGTAGAAGAACGTTTATCTTTGTTGTTTATGTTGTATGATACCACTATTCCAGTACACACTCACAGTAGCCTACAACATGGATACATCCATGATACACACCTATCTGAAATGTATTCAGTCCTGAATCTTACATTCTTGGTGGTTACAGTAATCAGTTTAGACTGTTTATTCTCACAAACTTCAAAACAAAAGAAACACCTATCCCTGTAAAGTTGAATCAACACCTCTGAATAACATTTTTACACAATAGAGTAACACTGTACAGAAAAGGAGGATTTATTATGTCGACCTCACTCCCTGGAAATCCAGTACATTTTCAGTGGCTCAATTACCGAATTTGATGAGGAGCTAGAATCAAAGCCACAATTTCACCTGTCCAGAAAATACTGCAAATCCATTTTCTATTTTAACAGGTTATCTGATAGTCTATAGTTAATTTGTTTGAATGTTTTTTTTAGCACATTGCACCCCACCTCAATATTCAAAAGAAAATGCATCAAACAAATGTGTGTCCTTATGCTGCCCTAATATAGCTGATTTCACAAGCATTTTGTCTCTTAACTGATAAGATCTGGCAGTGAAGTAGAGGAATTTCAGGGTAAAGCCCTTCACCATGAAAGTATCAAAACACTAACTGATCATGTCCACTATAATATGTCAATATCAATATTCATTTTGTAAAAATCAGCTTCATACAAATAAGTGATGTGACAATGTAATATTTTATTGGCATATACACAATTTTTACAACAGACACTCAAGGAAGCTTTTGAAATATTTCAACTTCAGTGATGACCATGGGTCTCAGGGAGATCTGGAACAACTTCGCCTGTCTCCAGAATGGTGTCACCCTAAACACAAAATCAAGGATAATTATGTAAAAAAGAAAAGAAAAACACTCCTTAACTCAAGATATCTGATCTTACAGAGCAAGTACAATGTTAGAATAAATAGAATAGTCATACTTACTGGGAAGAGCTTGGGTTTTAAGTCCACAATACTGTATGGCTTGGTCTGTGGGGGACAATGTCATTGTCATTCAGCATGTTCACTAATGAATTCATTTGTTAACAGAAGATAAATTGAGAAATATTATAAAGAACATGTGAACAATAAAGTTAATGCTGCATATCCATCGTTCTGAAGTATTCCTGCTTTCTTTGTAAGTTAAACCCTGTGGTACAAAACGCTCAAGATAACTTAGATGTGTGTATTTAATTCTCTATCGTGGCTCTGGTTTCAATTTCCGGTAATTGTTCAGGAACCTTAAATGTGCGAGTACCTAGAAGAAATGTTCATAGAGGGCATACACATCAATAATAAACAGCTAGTCAGTAGTTCTTCAGATGCTTGTAACTGAAGCATGATAGAGCTTTATTCCTATACGTCCTTATTCGTTTACCATCATGGACAATTCATACTGCATCACAAAAAATTATAAAACATTTCCATTAACTTACAGCGACATGGTATTTCACATAGTAGTGGACAACCCAAGCAGGTATCAACAGCCGTGTTAACGTGAAAACTCCACCTCTATACGCTTTGTAGGTCTGTAAGGAGATAAACAAATACATTTAACAAAGCAAGGTACACATTTAATCATGATCCTCCAGATAGCTCCACTCGAATCTGGATCTTTAACTGCCACTCAGATAAATATTTACGCATGTAAATATTTTTGCTCCAAATTATATACATGGATATAAAGGTTGTTTTTTTTTTAAGAAGAATAAAATAGTTACTGATGTGGCTCCTAACATGTCAGATAAGTGTAAAGCAGGTGTTGATCATTAACACCTATGATATTGCCCCTGTTAGGCTACCCATCAAAATATCTGCAGAGGAAAAAAACTGTTGGTTATTTTATAAGCAACAGTCAAAAACTCAACAATATATATATATTTTTTTTTAACTTGAAATAATTTGAACTGAGAGTCTACATTATGGTGCAGTTTGCAATAAAAGTAGCTGTATTTGAAATATAAAATCAACTTGACTCAATGATGAAGTAATTATCACAAAGGTCGTTTACCATAGATTACCTGTTTAAGCATCGTGTCAAATTCAATTAAAAAACCCACTAAATAAAGATTCTAAACTAGATATAGCCCTATTTCTCCTTTCAGGTGAATGATCTGAAGTAAAGGGTCATATGAAAATCATCTAGGAGAAAAAGTCTGATTAATGTTCATACTTTCTCACCTTGTCTAACCATGTAAAACCTAAAATCTCAGCAACTGTTTCCACCATATTTGATGTACAGTATAAAACCACATGTTACAAGGCTGCTAAGACATTTGAACTACACCTAGAGACTCAACTATAAGCTGCCAAAGATGTTCAACCAAATCTAAGCGCTAGCTTGCATAAATTTGTCGATAATGTCAACTTGAAGAGTCTTCCTGCAGCCACACACAACAAGTGAGTGGTGACCCACAACAATGTTCACCTCAAACGCTTCACCGCGTTGGAGCGAGTGAAAAATGAGCTGTACGGTAGCTGTAAATAAGCCAACGCTGGCTGTAAGTTAATGACACCTGCAGGCAGCTACACTATGAAATGAATTATTAGTCCAGGTGAGTGTTGTTGTTTTTTTTTGCTGGCTTAGCTGTTAGCTGCCTGCTGTTGTTAGCTGCAGAGGGGGACTCACGTAAAGCCTCCACAGGCTCTTGGGCTCCAGAAAACCAGCCCAGAACTTGGCGAGGCCGCCGCCCGGCTTGGCCTGCAGGACGGGCTCCCTCGGGCTGAGCTCCTGGTCCTTCAGCCACTGCCTGCGGAGCTTGGAGATCTGCTCGACGCGGAGCTTCTCGTCCGGCGTGTACCCAGACATCGCCGCTTTATTTTCTTGGACGTTCAACCTCGACCAGACCTACAATGACACCATGGAGGACACTTCCCTTTCGCAGTGAGGCGAAGAAGGACAACAAGAGGAAATGTGGCGTAGGTTAAAGGGAGCTACAAATTATACAGCGACACCACGAGGACAGGAAGGTGAATTGCATTATACATATTTATTCTCCTATTTATAATGCTGTCATAAAACTTTTTCAACCCTGGTGAGAGTGCGGGGAAATTTTCTTGTGAAGATAGTGACAATGTTTCTGGCTTGTCTTTTGATCACGGGTTGTAAGACACTGGCTTCAGACAAGCTTCAGTGTCACTGTGTTTATGCTTTGTGACATATCTATGACATAATGACAAATATTATGACACTTCCCCAGCATTTGAAACTTTCTGTCTCCAGTTTAACATCCATGGTGCGTTGGTTGTTGGGGTACGGCCGTATCCACTAGATGGCGAGAATCACAAGGATGACAAGAAGTTGCACATTTTCATGAGCAATAGGCCTTGCTGCTTGTTAAGGGCCCAATGCCAAACCCTACTAACTGTTGTTGGTTAGTCCCCCCAAGCTGTGAAATCAGTTCTGTGCTGCTTTCTGTGGCTTCAAGCCCAACCTGGTTATCTAAGGTTTGCTTTGGAGAGTATGACTCTTTGTTACAAACTGGGAACATGAGGGATGTAGACAATAACACACATAGCCTACTACAAGAGTGACTTTATGAGAAGTGGATGAGCCAGTATTTTTAGAGTCTGTACCAAAAGGGCCTAAAGGTTAGGATATTGGCCTCGTCCCAAAAGTCCTCCAACTTTATGTAAGTGACACACAGCTGCAAGACTGCAATGTTGCCATGGTTGTCCAGCAGCAGTAGAAAAAAAATAAACACAGTGAAAATTGTTGAGCTCCAATGTGGCTTTTGATTGATTTAATGCACTATCATTTTAAGTGCATGTAGGTGGTTTTGCTGACTAGCGTCTCCGCCGGGTGGTTCGCCTGCGTCTGCGGGCAGCAGTGGACTTTGCAGGCCTCCTGCGTCTGCGGACGGGACGACGGGCGTATCTGTTACCGTGGCAGGGCATTATGTCACAACCTTACCCCGTGGTGTGTGAGGGTCTATTTACAACCTCGCATTGGGCAAATATTACGTCATAGATTACGTCATAATTGTCATATTGGGTATCACCCCCTGGCTTTGATCTTTTCTCCACCCTAAGTTTCTATCTGTCTCCCTGTCTGTCATTTCATTTTCCCCATGAACCGCTCATCTAACTGATCTCAAACTTCGCGGGTAGCCTATATCACCGAGGATAAAAAAAATGCTGTATTTTACCTTTTTTCAAAATTTTCCTTAAAAAAAAGAAAAGAAAAAAAAGAAATTAAATAAGTAAGTCATCTCTTTGCTGATGAAGCTTTTATTTTGAAAAGTTGGCCGGAAGTAGACCAGTTCCCCTCTGTCTTCCTTCCGGTCCGGTCCTGTCTGTCGCATGTAGCAGCATAATGGACATGAGTAGCTAACTTTGGTTAATTTGTCGGCCAAGGACAAAGCAAGAAAGGGCATTATTTATCAGCCGAGTGCTTCATTAACAGTGACTTCAGGTAAGACATCTGCTCGTTTCTTTCTGCCCACAGCGTTTGACACTTCAGTTTACTCAGCATTGAGGCTAGCTAGCTGAACACCTATGGAAGAAAGCTACTCACCTTTAGGTTAGCTGTCAGTCATGAATCAGCTGTCAAATAACTAAATGTATACCCAGTGATACTCACTCACTCTGTCACCGTTAGATGTCACACAGCTGAATTGTTCATTATGTAGGTGCCTCTTAACAGCGTGGTAGGAACAAGCCACAGCCTCAGCTATAGCACACTGCAAAGCCATAAGTCAAGGTGACGTGTGTAACTGAGTAAAGTGGCGATAACGAGATAGGCTAACATTTGTGTTAGTTACTGTTGAGCTCTTGGAAAGAAATGCAACTTTTATTGACGCGTCTAGTAATGAAGAAAAAACAAACCAGGATGAGGATCAGGATGTTCACACATAACTGCTGCTATTATTCTTAGACACATTTATGTTAAACCTTAGGAGCCATGAAATCAAATAATGTATGTACATACACACACTATTCAAGTAGACTGGAGAGGTCAATGGCAACATCTCTGAGAGCTGTCAGTCCACAAAATGATATACATTCATTCATTCCCAGGGGCCCGACTGTGAGGCACGATTCATTTTAGAAACTTTATATTTGTATTTGTATTGTAATTGATTGCATGTGTATTGTGATTGTTGGATTGGACTGTGTACATGTTCGTGATAAATGGGACTACGGATGGAAATTAGCTGCATGTTTACATAAATTCCCATACAAATATAAGAAATAAAATGAACATTTACATGACAACTTAACTTAGCATATACATTAATTTGTTTTAAAAGTGTAATTGTTCATCTATGCCTTTTCAGGACTGTGTCAGATTTTGGATGGAGTCAGCGCCCAAGTTTCCATTGTTTTGTCTAGTCAAAGTGAGGGACCTCAGGGTTCGGGTTTCAGGCCATCCTACATATCAGCGAGAGAAGAATGGTCAAGTATTTCTGTAATAGCACGGACATCAGGAGCAGGTGGGACCATGTTGTCTCTGCTTTCTGGCAGAGGTATCCCAACCCATTCAGGTATTGTACTATTTTTATGGCCATTTTTTTTCAAATACCTATTTCATGTGAATGATGTCAAAAGTCCTCACCTTTTTATTTTTTTATGCCTGCCCTAGTATGCCTGACACTTGATCACTGATATTTAATTGGGATAAGAAAAAGGCAAGCAGTACTAGAGTTCTTAGTAACTACCTCACATCTGACATTTCACAGAATACATTAGCATTTAGAGATCTGGGTTGTTGCAGTATCAAATGTTAACTGTGTAATTGTGATTGCAATATCATCATTTAATAGTTATTAAAAAACAGTTTTAATTCTCCAAATCCCTATTCGACCTTTCAGAGGAAGTGTAGTTATCAGAGTATTTGTAGAACTGCCCGCCTCTGGTTGAGTTTAGTACATATCCTATAATACAAGTGGAAAAGTCTTAAAAAGGTGATGAATATACATTGCTTTGCATGTGAGAACCTATTACAAAAAAAAACTCATGCTCATGATTAGGATGGAGAACTGAGAAAACACATCAGGGAAGTAAAAGTACTGTTGGCATATTCTTAGTTGCATGGTTCTCTTTGCATTATGACTTGACTTACCAGCATCTATTTTTCTGTAATGTCTCACAACAACACGACAGTCCTTTTCTAGTTTGTGCATGTCTTTAAAGTGTTGTTTTTTCTATTTACGTTGGCCACTGTTTCTAAAAGAAACTACACATATCATGAAATCTGAAAATCAGTTGTAATCATCTGCATGTCACATGTCTGTGTGTTTTTCTTCTTCTTTTTTTGTATCAACCAACAGCACCCATGTTCTCACAGAGGACGTTGTGTACCGGGAGGTGACTGCAGACCACCAGCTCCTCTCCAGGCGTCTCCTGACCAAGACCAATCGGCTGCCTCGCTGGGCGGAGAGGTTCTTCCCCGCGGGCATGTCTCGCTGTGTGTACATCATCGAGGACTCCATCGTAGACCCCGTCAAAAGGAGCCTGACCACCTACACCTGGAACCTCAACCACACAACTCTCATGGTGAGGCACCTTCTTTGCTTTTATTTAGCAGAAATAGAAACTCAAGTCAGGTTTCATCCGTCTAACTGGCAGTGCATCGCAGGCCTACGTTTTAGAAAGCTTCATGCGACTGAAGCAGATTCTCTTCATGTTGTGTGAGTTCAAAGAAATGTTCTTCCAGCTGAAAGTCTAGTTTCTGCACACCTCCAGTTACAGCTCTCAACTTGCCGGAGTGGTAGGAGTGTACTCAGTCTGTGCGGTCAAGGTTAAATGAGGGTAGAGGAGGAAGCAAAAGTGAATTTGCACAAAAATAGAGATCCTTATTTTTAACAGCTCAAAATCGCTGCAATCATCAAAAAATATATCTTCTGCTTCTGCTGCTCTGCCTATTATTGTTACAGTTTGTCCTATTCTGCACACTAGAATAGGACAGGATAGACTGAAGTCTGTGCCATGACTTTACAGTGCAGTCAGGTGTAGCTGCTAACTCCTGTGGGGAGGAGGAAATATGCATTCAGCGGGCCTGATCTTCAAAGGAAACGAGCGTTTGAACACAGTTCAGATGTAATAATCTCCCAGGGAAGAAGGACCTTGACATGACTTGTACGTTACACAGCTTTAAGGTGTGCTTTCCCCCCCCCCCCCAACTGTTAATGCTGTACACTGCACACTAATGCAGGTTGGATTGATGCTACTTGTGTAGTTAATCCACTGCAGTATGAAACCTACCTGGCATTAAACAGGCAGCATCCTGTAGCTTTGAGACAGATGGCAACATTTCTTAATCCAAAAAAATCATGGTTGTAGATTTGAAGGAAAAAAAAACTTAACATTGCTAAATGTAATTGGTTGAGGTGAGTTTGATAAACAGTGACAAGAAATAGAAGGCAAACCTTTGGGAATGACCTCAATTTATGTATAAATGTAGCTAAATTGTGGTCACGATTATGAATAAACACACATCTATTTGGACTAATGACACACAAATCATAGAAGTGTTCTCCTCCATATCAAATACATAATTTTACATATTAAAACAGCTTTGTCTTTGGTCCTGTTCTCACTTTTCTCCCTTTCTTGCATCAGTCAGTTGAAGAACGCTGCATTTTCCAAGACTCAACGGAGCAGCCAGCCACCACCCAACTTAAACGGGAAGCGTGGATATCCTCAGGCATTTATGGCTTCTCCAGACCCATCCAGGTACTGTACATGTAACGGTAGAGCTTCTGCTTAAAGTCCCACTCCCGCGACCCTTTTCGTTCATGTTAAAACCAGCTCATTAGCAATGCACATTAGCAATTAGACTTCTTTCCCTGCTACTATGTCCTCTAACATCAGAAAAATGCCACAGGAACATGTGAAAAGCTCAAAAAACACGATTTTCACGGGAGTGGGTCTTTAAATCGACATGATAAATTACTCAGGGTGTATATTAGTAGAGTTTGAGTTTTCCTCTCATTCTTCTGATTTCATTCAGCAAGAGCCACTATGGTCTTTACATGAGTCAGGTGTGAATTAATCAGCAAAGGGTTATAATCATAGTAAGACAGTAGCAACGTGCACTTATGGTTGTTTATAATCACTCATCTACTGATCATCTGTGTGTAGAAATACACATTCAATCCTTAATGTAGGTAGTTTTTTTTTTTTTGACTGCTGGCAGTGAAATGTTGGTTGTTACTTCCAAGGCTTTAGTTTGACATGTTGGTCATATTATGGGCAGCAGAGGAGTAGAGGCATGTTTGCAAATGCAAAAATGGAAGTAGTGGAAGATTTGAGGGGAGAGACGCCAAAAATATGTCAGCCTAAAGATGTTATTATTAGATGTGGAAGATGCCAGGCTTGTTTTGAAATCTCTAGAGAAGGGGAGGGAGGGGAGGGGGGCACAGACTGTTTGCGAAGTGTTTGTTTTTCAGACTTCTCCCCCATGTAAAGCCATTTCCTGTTCTGTCTTTTCTTAGGAGTTTGGATTGGCCCGGTTCAAGAGCAACCAGGTGAAGGCCATGAAAGGGCTGGAATATGCACTGTCCAACATACATGGTACGTACTCTTCACCAGCAGAAGAGATGGAAAACTGCAGCGAAAAGATTAGAGGGAAACAAAACAAGTTTATTTTTAACCGCTGCCGTTCCTGGAAAGGAGAATTAAACATTTTTAACATCATGGGCTAAACATCCTCATTATGTATTGTCATGAGTGAGAGTTGGAAAAAGCAGAAGCAGAAACTGAAGGCGCTCCTCCTGGACATTCAGAGGTTAATGTTTACTTTCCCAAGACCTGACACAGAAAAACATCTCTCCTTTTTTGTACATGCAAATTCCACGTGAGGGTGGTTTGCAGCAGTGTGTTTATGTTACCCCCTCGAAGCCTAAAGGTCCCATAATACTATGAAACACTATACTAATCCCAGAAGTACTATGTGACAGCAGAGAGACATGAAACCATGACAACTACAGTGACAAACAGCTTAAATGTAGGTTGTCAGAATTGCATAAACATGTGAAACCAAAGAAAGCTAAAACATTGATTAGTGAAATAATAAACTTGAGGCTAATTGAAGGTGATGTCTGATCGATATAGATGTAACCAGTGGCTTAGGTGTTTGTTTTCTATCAAAGCTAAAGCTGCAGCCAACAATTATTTTCATTGCTGATTCATCTGATTGATACATTTAATTCCCAATGGATATATTATATAAGTGCTTGTTTTGTCCAACCAATAATCCAGAACGCAAAGATGTTTCATTATCAGTTATCGAAATACTTCCTAATCATTTTTGCTGTTGTCATAATCCTTTATTTGTCACACACAAAGCCTTCATCAGACCCTAAAAAGTCATCCTATCTTTGGTTTTTGGCTGACTAAAAAAAAAAAAAAAAAAATTTCAGTGCAGCACAAAATGCAGTTTTGGTGTTTGATGATCAAAGTGGTGTATTTTCGGGAGGTAGCCATTATGCGAGCGAGCCCGTTTGGCAGCGTCTCCTGACCACCGAGGCCTGTGTTGTGCTCCAAACTGCGTGTTGTGCTAATGCAGCATACTGTTGTCTGAAAGCACATTCTCCCATTGTTGTTATTCTGTCCCCTCTGCCCCTTTGTCGATGGCACTGCAGGGATTGGCATCAGGGTGAGCGTTGTGGTAAGTACGCTAGCAGTGAGGCACCCATCTGTCAGCCCAGGCCTCTGCTCTGAGTTGTCACATGATGCCATATACGAGCCTCGCACAGTAGTTTTCTGTAGCTCAGGGTAGCGACCATCTCCCCTTGTGTTGTGTTTTGTTGTGTTGTGTGTGTGTGTGCGCAGATACACACCACAACACGTCAGAGAGCAGAAACTCTGAGTAGTAAAACTGCCTGAAAAGTTAGTCTGGCATTTGGTATAGAAGTAGATCCTGTGTAGTTGAGCTGAGTCTAGTTTCAAAATTGGTTACTGTATTTTCCCCTTTCCCTTAAATGCATCAATGACTGTTTACTTGACATGTAATGTGGCAAACAAACAAATAGACATCCATGTTGAAAATCCCAATCTCTCAATATATATATTATATATTATACAGTAAGCCACCAGCTCTAAACGGTAGTGTACAGTGAAATTTAGGGGGAAACTCTATTATTGTTGTGTGAGAATGTTTATGTTTCGTATTTGGTTTTTTTTCTTTCTTTCTTTCTTTTTTGTGATGTTTTGGTATTTGGGTTTAGAGATGGAAAAAGTGACACATTACATTTGCATTAAAAAACAATGTTTAATAGTCCTATGTAAGACACTTACAGTGTGATGTCACAGTATGGCAGTAGAGTCAACGATCAGTGATCAGAACAATGAGAAGACAGAGGATGTGAAGTGTTGCTTTTTAAGACTTTGAAGGGTGTCAGCAGGGATTTATCTGCTTGTTTGGTTGCTTTTATATTGAAGAACATCCAATCAAAACATTTCTTCTCTACAATCGGATGCGTTGACTGAAAGGTGACGGGGATTGGTTGGAGGGAGCTGCGTCCTGTGTGCGATGGGTCGAAACGATGTTGTGATTGCATGCGGTGCACCTGCGTCTGTGTGGGCTCTGCTGTCAGCAGATCTGGATGCTGCCTTTATGTTTACACTTTTTTTTTTTTTTCCCCCGAATTCACAACACTGTCACCGTCGAGCACAATAACCGTCTCAGATCAGATGCAGCATTTTCAGCATCTACTTGACATGCCTCCCTCTGATCTCTTGCTGTGAATAAAGTGTCAGGTAATTAGCATTGCTGCCATCATCAGCTGCTTAGCAAGGCCCCGAGCAAAGCCTGATGAAAACCTGTGAAATGTGTTGAGCCATGTTTTCAGAAGCCTGGTACACTGTTGTCTAATTATACTGCGTTGAGTGCGTTACCACAATTAATTGATTGTTTGAAGTCTAATGAAAGAAACTTGAGCTTCCTCTGGTTAAAAGAAGTATTTGGTAGTGTCACCGCCACATTGGCTCACAGCTGATTCAGAGATGTGAGTTTGTTCCTGATCCAGTGCATAACAGAATAATAATCACTTTGTCTGTATCAATAGGTGAGAATTCTTAATATCCTAATATCAGCATCCAGCTGATGAGTGGGATTTCTTCCCACACAGTCCAAATGTGATGTTATCAGGAGATACTGTAACATAGTCAAGAAGAAAGGTGTGTTTATGTTCCAGCTCGTGATTTTTAGCAGCTCATTTAGAAAGAAGCCAAACAGGGTCAGTGAATGCAGCACAGGCAGGCAGGGAGCCAGGCAGAGAAGGAATCTGGACAAACTTGACAATCAAGAAGAGAAGTTGTAAAATGATAGACATGAAACCGAACTTATGTTACACCCTACACTTTGATCATCTTTTGATGTTTTGGCTGACTTTAGCTTAAGCTTTATTCCTGTAAAACTATAGTGAGTCTCTGTAAGAGAAACCAGTTATATTTAGAAAGAAGAATAGAAACTCCTTTTATTCATAAAGCTGTATGTGCTGTAGCCATCTGTATATTTTTAATACCAAAATAACTAATTCAAATTAGAATAAGAGATTTGACATGAAGATATCACAGTTGGTATAACGACGAAATCGATTTATAGCTGTTGTCATGGGGTAATTTAAAACCAGTAGTGGATGAGAAATCACCTGAGATACCCCACATGTCCAACCTCATGTTCAGCATCTGTGCAGTAAAACATTCACTTCAGAGGAAAATAAACACCTTAAAAACCCTGAACACTTTAATTTAAACAGAGCAGACAATTAGAGAGTACTGGGGTCTTTCTCATACAGTGAAAAGTACCTGCAGATGGATTCAAGCTGTTTTTTAAGGTGCTTTCAGACGAGCAGTGAAACCACAGCTAGCAGTCTCTCGCTTTTAGCAAACGCGCACAAGGAATCAGCTCAACACGAGGAGAAGGAAACATGTAAAAACTGGTTTGACAGTTAAAAGTGAAGTCTAATGCTTTGTGTCTGAACTCTGAGCCAAAGTTACCTCCAAGTAAAACATGATCCCCGATGACCAAAAGGATTCTTGTTGTTTGAAACTCAACGGTGTAGAAATGAACCATGTGAGCAGCTAAAGCAGTTGCTGGCTTAGTTTGTGGGCCCCCATGAATTCCAATGACCCACTCCTTCCAGTTATTATCGGGTTATTAAATGTCTCCCTCTGCCAGCCTGCAGCTGTCCTCCCAGGAAAAAAACACTTGTGTAATATTTTTTTGCACAAAAGCGTGTGAAGGTGAAGAAAGCAGCTTGTCACGGCTCTTTTTCAGTCTCACGGTTTAGGGAAACCGCTCTGTTGCATTGTGACTGTGGTTGTTGTTCTCACGTGAGGCACTTTTATTCTTGAGGGTTCACAGTGAGGTCAGACACAAATAGACTCAGCAGCCCTTGGCACCAAATGCAGTGTGAGGGAGTTAGTGACAGTAAATGAATGCGGGTGCACTCAGGTTCATCTTGCTCTGAAGCTTTGACCTAGTGAGACTGAAATCATGTACGAAAGATTTTCACATCATTAGACTTTTGAAAAAGTTTTTGAGCAGAGTCGAATGCACTAAGATTAATATATTATGTTAAACTTTATTACGAACTCGGGTCCATTTACAAGACACACAATACAAAAACAGACAACACAATACATATAATAAAAGCTGATGAAAGCTGGAAGTTAATATTTAATAACAGTCATAAAATAGAAATCTCTAAAAGGATATGGTGACTGGTATCTGAAGGTGCTGTATTTGATGTTAGTCAAACTTAATATGAGTTTGTTCTTTGAGGTGTCAAGTGTAAACATTAATCTATACAAAAGGGTTTCTTAACACAGCTTTTGTATTATGTGCGTGTGTTTACAAACGTTAAGTTTGCACAGAGCCATCTAGGTCTCTTCAATAATATTCTTAGGGCATCATTATTAGCAATCTGTCTGCATGCTTGCATTCTTATGATATGAAGCAACAAAAGTGAATAAGATTAAATTCACAGAGAAACTCTGTCACAGATTAATAAAACCCCTTGTACAACCGCAGAAATAATCACATGAGCTTCCTCCCTCCTCTTTTATTGCAGCTGCAGCAATGAATAGATTAATATCTATATAAAAAAGAAAAAAGGAGTTCTCATCTTCATTCTCTGTCCAATGAATGATTAAGAAAAAGAAAAAAGTCTTTGAAGATGTTCAGCAAAGGAGTTGAGTGCCGTTGTGGTCATGAGGATCGTCAGTTCAAGTTTTTTAAAAGCGAAATATGTTTTTAAAATCCATCACTGATGCAGCCTGTGGGAGAACAGAAAACTCCTTTGTTCACATCACTGTACTCTTCAGCTCACCACTGCTTTCCAGCAGCGATACACTTCCTCTCACGCACCAGTTGCCAAATCTCACACAAGTGCTGGCTCTTTGTTTTGTTTTTTACCCCCCCCTGCAAATATCCCGTCACGTTATGAAAAAGGAACATTCATGTAAAAGTCACTTCACCGGCTCGATGAAGACAGCAATGTTAGAAAATTCTGTGTGTGAAAGTGGCTCAGGGAGACGACTCGTGTGCTCACTTTTTCTGTCTCTTTCGATCTCACAGGAGAGACGCCCCAGTGGCTGCTCAGGGACACAGTGAAGGACGCGTCGGGGAAGGCCAAAGAAGCAGCCAAGAACCTGGCTTCAGCTGCTGCCGCCGCCCCACAGAAACCCCAGCAGTTCATTTGACAGGACTGTGTGTGTGTGCGTGTGAGTGAGAAGCGCCATACAGGTGACGCGACCTTGACACACAATGCCTTTAAGATCATCTCAGCCGGACTGAAGCTCAACTGGGAGCTCGCTGATGGCTCTGGCTTTTTTCTATGGTATGAACTGACCTCTGACAGAAATAAAAGCTCTCCGACTGACTTATATTTCTCTCTCTCTCTCTCTCTCACTCTCTCTCTCTGTCTCTCTCAGCTCTCAGTAAATCTCAGGTCTTGTCAGCTCTTGAGCTTTTGTATAAAACCTGTTGCCTTTGTGTGAACTCCAGACCAGCAGCACCTTTTTAATGCTGGAACTATATCAGTGTAAATGCAAAGTTTGTCCAATGTGTCATGGCTACTTATTTAATACTTTACTGTAGAGTTTACTAATTATGTATACATAATTAATATGTATTATTTCTTTAAATGTCACAATTGTTAATACATAGTTGACAAATTCAACTTACTTTATGACAATTATTCAGCTTTAGGTGTTGGTCAAGCCTGAAGTTCACATCAGACCAAATGATGCTGTGATTGCGTAGTTTTAATTCTGCTGAAGCGAGAAAGGAGGAAGGTGATAATTTATTGGTTCAGTGTGCACGTCTTTAAACGGTTAACCATTTCTTTTGCAATGGTTTCTTCCTTATTTTACATTTTCTAGGTTTGCCGCTGTAGTTGAACACAGCACGCAGCATGTGTTACTATGGTGACCGCAGAGATGTATTTTGTAACACACTGCCCACAGAAATAGAAGGTTTAGTGCAAACGCTGCTGGTTAGTCACTGCCAGCACAGCTTGTACCACAGCGCTGATAATCACCAGATACCAAAGTGACTTATATATTTATATTTATATTAATATAGAAAAGACGGAGTGAGCAGTTTTCATATCCTCATGCTCAGGTTTGTTGTGTTCATGTTGATTAGCCTTTAACTGTGCGACTGTGTCTCTGAGGTGCATTAGTGAGACTAGAACATTTCATTCTGCCTGGTGATGTGAAACTGCACTAGTGAAGTGACGATCATATACATTTCAATGATTGCATTCCCTTTTAGATGGAAGTGACTGGATTTTTGTGTGTGTGTTGACTTGAACACTAGTTCGGAAATACTTCATGTGATGTATTTTGAAGGATTATGTAGCATTAAGCATTTTTTTTTATGTTGGACTGTAGATTTATTTTTAACCCGTTGTAAGCTGTCTGAAAATGTGCAAAAAAAAGTCGGTTGAATGTGATGTCTTTTTTTTTTTTTTATTTGTCAAGGTAAGCTTTAATAAAATTTGATAAATTACTGTTTAATTTTTTTCCCCTCGTGTTGATTTCATCTGTGAACTTTCCTCTGCTGTCACCGTGCCAGGAGCCGAACTCTGACCTTTCAAAAGACGAGGTTCATATTCCAGACGAAACAGCACAGTTTCACAGCTGCACAAACCAAACAGGAAGCTGTGTAACATTTGAACGTGTTTATCTGCGTATTCCTGTTGTTTTTGGCAGTTGAACGTTGTCATGGAGGCGTCCCACCCCCACCCGCCCACCCCTCGTTCAACGCTCAACTTCACCTGCAAAAATCGAGGCTTTGGCAGATTTATGTATAAAACATTTTTAATTATATTACAATGAGAGAATACACAATACCTTCAAGTGTTTGCTAGATTGAAGCCAGCACCAGGTACTCGTGTACATGTGCTCACACACAAAACAAAAAAAAAAGGAACTTATATAACATCTTCTGAATGCATATTACACATCCGCTAAAAAGGAACATATTCACAGGTCTCTGGCACAGAACTCTCCCTACTCTGCACAGTATGTCAGCCCAGGCAAACGCCACCTCCTCATCCATCCATCCTCGCATAGAAATCCCAGTCAGCTCTCCCCTCCTTTACAGTGGGAATTTAAAAGAAAAAAAAGAAAAAGAGATGAGCCCTATATATTGGTGTGACACCCGTCGACGGAGCGCCCCGAACTCTGGAGCTCTGTGCTTCACCCTGATTTGATCCCACTGACCCGCCCACCTGTCTGCTCTGTGTCCCCGCCTGTTGACTTTTTGTGCTCAAGCCAACACGCTGATGTAAAATCTCTGTGCAACAGACACATGAAAGCAAATGAAACCTCGTCTGTGCTCGCTCTGAAGTTAACAGTTTTTTTTCTTAAAAGGCAGAGCCCTCGTCTCTCTGATCACTCTTAAATCACTCTTTGATCTTAATAGCAGTTCAGTGAGGAGGCCCTTCATCTGCTTGTTTGCCTTATTTCTGCAGTGAGAAAGGAAGTCGTAACATCTCCTGTTGCCGCTCCCAGGGGTTTAAAAAAATAAAGAGCAACTGTGACTGACTGAACTGAACAGTCTTCATTAATTGGTACAATCTCTGCTTTGTTGTTTTGTTTAAGAAAATAACTTTTTCCAAGGCACATCATTAAAATAATTTCCATAAACACTTTCCATCCAGCATTCAAACAAAATGTTGCCACGTCATCCACTCAGTCAGTCAGTCTGAGTGTGTGCTGTGCTGTGTACTACATTTGTCAATGATGCCACTGAAGAATTTTAATCTCATGTCCGGCCCTCTGCTCTTCCCAATTACTCTCGTCAATTCGTGTCTTGTTTTTCTGTATCGGGAGGTTCTGTGCAAGAGAATAATCTTATGCCATTAATATGGTTTACTCAGTTGTTCATTTTGACCAACAAACTGAAAAAAGTTTTGCTACAAACAGTCATGTACAAATCCTTTTGACATGAATGTAAACTCTCAATGACAGAAAAAACAGCTTTTAAAAAAGAAAAAAAAAAATTTTTTTGCCCTCCTGCAGTGTATGGAGAGTGCAGATAGGAGGTCAAATTTATCAAAACAAAATAAAGAATTGGTCACCAAAAAAAAAAAAAAATGCACCACAGAGTCAAAAGCAAAACCACCTGCTTGTCTTAAAAACCCTGCCCACCCACCCTCCCTCAGAAAGCACAAGATGGTAATATTGCTGTGTCTCAAGAGGTCCCCTGATCAATGGGTAACACTATTTTTTTTTTTTTAAATGGGGATGGACCACTGGGAGCGTGGAGGATAACACCTTAAGCTGCCATCGATTGGATTATTCTTTTATCGCTCCTCTCCCAGTGACTCCCACTCAACAAACACAAAGTCAACATACAATAATAGTAAAATGACATTAAAAAAAAAAAAAAACACGCTTCAAGCCCAAAAGTTTTGAAACCCCGTTGGTGATCGATTGGGGCGACTGGAAGCTGCCATGGGAGTTTACCAGTGTGTGGGTTTTTCTTCTTCTTCTTTTTTTTTTTCCTCAATTTTTCTGTGACAGAGGCGGCACTGGCGGGGGGGGGGGGGGGGGGGCGTCAGGAGGGTGGGGAGTGCCTGGACAGGGTGTAGTTAGTACAACAGCGGCTTTTCAGTAGAGACCGGAGGAGCTTTATTCTTTCTTTTTCTTTTTTTTCCTTTTACTCGTAACGAGGTGTTCTCTTCACGCACCCCACCACTTTTTGTTCTTGGAAGTGTTTTGGCATGGTTAGGGGTTCAAAGTCAAAGCTTTCAGCCCCGCCAGAGGAGATGAAGAGGAAGTGGAAGAAGAAGAAGAAGAGGAGGAGGAAGAAGGGAGGATGGTGGGTTAGGGTTGGGGGGTTGGGGGGTGCGGGGGGGTTGACCTGAGCAGGGGCCGCAGGTTAGGGAAGGTGGGAGGAGGACAAAGAGGAGGAGGAGGAGGAGGAGGAGGGAGGACGAGGCTCATCAAGGCACAGAATGACAGCAGGAGAGTCACCCAAGGGAGAGGGGCCAGTGTATCAGCTCCCCTGCCCCCACTCTCCCTTCAACAAGCCTGGCCTCCTGTCTGTCTCTCTCTCGCTCTCTCACTCACACACACACGCACGCACACACACATATATATTTATATAGATAGATATACTCGCTCTTTTTTGTCTTTTCATTACAAGAAAACATTTAGGAAAATATAATACAAAATTTAATACAAGAAATATAGACTACACTGGCTAGTATCACCTTTCTTTTAGTGACAGGTAGCTTCTTTTGTATACAAGTTTATTTTGTTTTCTTTTGAGTCTTTTTTTTCATTTTTTGGTCAGACCTGCCGCAGTGGATCGGCCCCTTTTGTCTTTTTTTTGTTTGTTTGTTTGTTTTTATTATTTTGTCGAAGAGTCGGGACGCCAAGCTCTAAAGACTGCCAGAGACTAAGGCCTAACGATTATTCAAATGGTCAGAGAGCAACACAAGCGCCTCCTCTGTCAATAGTGACTATTGTGCATAAGTTATAGACAAAGTTACAGGAGATTTTCATCTACATTGGTCTTCAGCAGTGCCCAGAAGCTCCAGGAAACAGGTAACATTTAGCAGAGAGAGGAAAAAAAGAAGGTCATTAGTTTTGTTAAGAGAAATGAAAAGCTCAACTGAGTGTGATTAGTTTCCTACGTTAGCTAAAACGAGCACTTCTACGGAGAACAAATCATTAGAGCTGGCCCTTTTTTAAAAAAAAATCGTTTTAACTTTTTTTTTTCCCACATTCGCAGTTTTGACTTGTTAATCAGGAAACAATGACAAAAACATACATCAAAACACTGCATGAAAAAGTAACAGAGCTGGAGAGAAATTCAAATTGTGGCTCGACGGAAGCAGTGGGATGGAACAGAGAAGGAGCCATTAGTGAAGAAAACAAAGAAAAAGGAGGGATGCTCCTTTTTCTGCAGGTCCGCTCTCTGTCCGTCCCCCACTCGCTGCCATCTACAGGAAAAAAAAAAAGTCTCCCACGACACCTCATGGTCCAACCAGAGTCATAAACACTCCAAAGGAAGCACCAGCCTCTTGTATTGATTGCTACATCAATTAGCTACTGAGACGCAAGATTTAGCTCAATCTTTTACGGAATAGAGTTTTAGTTTTGAGGCAGCTCCTTTTTTTCTTTTTTCTTGTTTTCTCTTTGACATAGTAGTCCATCCACACCATGGGGTGGTATAGTGTAGTGGTCAGTAGTGTGGAGTAGTGGTTAGGCAACCCAACCAGAGAAGGGGAGACACAAAGGTTTGGACAGTAACTGTACATCTATTTACATTCTTTCTTCTCTTTCTTCAGCTCTGCCACTTTTTCAGTTTGTCTTTGGGCCGTGCGTTTGGCCACATTTGGTCATGAAGGTGTAATTATGGACAGGAGTAGTTATTGTAAAAGTCCTATCTTTGGTGACACAGTTGCAGGAAGCTCTGCATGTGTGTGTGTGTGTGTTAAAAAGTGGAAAAATGAACAGAATAATTCCTTATTTTAGGGAAATAAGGCTTATTTGTTTTCTTGGTGAGAGTTAGATGAGAATATTGATGCCATGCCAGGAGTTTTTCCTAGTTTAGCATAAGATGATGGAAAACAAAGGGAAACAGAGAAGCTGCTTCTGTCCACAGCTGAAATAATCCACTTCTAAATCTCACAACATAGCTTGTTTGTTTATACTGGACAACAAGCCAAAGTTTCAGTCTTTCTGTGGGGAGGGGGGTCAATGTGCCTGACTCCATGGCCATGATCCACCACACACCATGTTTTACAGCATCTGAAGAGTCTCACATGGATTTAAATAAACAAGTTGTAACATGTGTTCCCCCTCCTTTCTGGTCTTCATGCTAAGCTACGTTAACTCATCTTTCCCTAGGTTCATTCTCATCTAGCTCTCAGCCGCAGACAAAAAAAGCAAATTCCCCCAAAATTTGAAACTATTCCTTTAAGCATTGACCTTTTTTTTTTTTTTTTTTTTTTTTTAAGTCGACACATTTCAAGAAACAAGCAGGAAATCTGCAATATCCACTCCTGTAAATCTCATTGTGTAAAAGGAAGATGCCGCGTGTTGAAAATTACTTTCGAGGTCCCGATGTTGCATATATTGCAGAACGAACAAACAGAAGTGCTTTGGCTTTAACAGCACCTACTCAGTGCAAAGCCTTGTCTGTGTATTATTGCCACATGATGATGACATGAAGCTTATATTTAGTTTTTTGACCTCTATTAAACTCCCTTGCTTGGTTTTTCTCTCCTGCACACACACACACACACACACACACACACACACACACATACATTACAAAACGCTGATTAACAAGTCAGAGCTGTCCACCACACCACAGAAGTCCCCAGTTTAAAAAGAAACACAACTCTCTGCTCTCTCTGAGCCTGCGGCAACACTAAGTAGGGGGGTTACGAGGGCAGGGCGTGTCAGGAGGGGGCGGGGTCAGGCAGGATACAGTAGGGTGAGGTAGGGTCAGTGGTCAAGGGGCGGGGGGGTTAGGAAGGCTTGAGTGGCATTTCAGCCCCGTGTGCTTCCTGAAGAGGCCTGGTGGGGGTGGGGTGGGGGGGGGGGCAGGAAAGGAGGAACTGGTTCAGGGCGTACCGCCGTTGTGGACTGGTCTGGTGTAGGTAGTGGGCGGCGTTGGCGATAGCAAGGGGGGGAAAGAGTGTGTGGAGGGGGGGAGGGGGGGAAGCGTGGATGAGGAAGCTGGTTTTGGGGGGGGGGGGGGGGGGGGGGGGAGACGGATCGGTGTCTTAACAGTGGTGCGGCTGCAGTCTGTGGGAATGTGTGGCTGTGTAGCTGGTGTCGCTGGAGCTGCTCTGGAGGCTGTAGTGGTCCTCCTCCTCCTCCTCCTCCTCCTCCTCCTCGCCGTCGCTGATGCTGTCCACGCTGTCCACCTCGCCCGGGGTGAACTCCATGCCCTCGATGTCCACCTCTGCACACGGGAAAAAAGAAAAAGAAAGGAACACACGGTTTATTTCCAGTACTGTTTAAAAAACGGAGCGAGAGAGAGAAAACTGTGTATTTCCACCCGACCGTGGGGCATATTTATTAGGGGAGCCCGCTGCGCCTGTGGATTAAAACCCGGATTCAGGCGGCCATTAACTCTGGCCAAACAGGCAGATCTTTGTACTCCCACAGCTAATCCCCCATCCATTGATAAACAACTGCAAGTGTGTTTACCTCATCCAGGATTAGTAAACATACAGTCCGAATGAAGCATTTCAGGGGAGTGCGTGACACCAGATGCACCTGGAAGCTCATGTTTAAGTATTCGACCGTCTGATCAGCAACTTCAGTCTCTTGCGGTGTCAGGATGACGGCGTTCAAAACAGAACCAGCCAGAAATAACAGATTGTATCCATATTTATGTCTGCAGATGAAATGTGACAGAGCTTGCCGAGCTTTACGTACGCCACACGTCCTGCCACAGTGAGCGCCGGCTAAAAAGTGAAAGCTACATTTCTCCATCTGCAATTTGTGGTATTAACCTTTAACCCTCAGGGGCATCACCTGCAAACAAGGCCAGGGCTAATAATCCTGTGGCTGCGATTTTATCAGTGGAGGAGGGGGAGGAGCGCAAACAACCAAACAGCTCTGACAGAGATGACAGCAACAACGGTGTTGTGTTGAGAAAATGATTTGCAAATAAGAGTAGCTTTAGGGTTTACAGCCAGCGTACGTGTCGAGGACACACCTTGGTCGTTAATGATTTGCATCCGAGGGACAGAGAGGCTACATATTATTAACATTAATGCTGTATTGATTTCAAATTCCTATAATAAAACTGAGTCCACTGCAGTTTGACTTAAAGGCGACGCACCTTGCTCAGAGTCGGTGGAGATGGTGGAGCCCATGCTGTCGGTGCGGATTCGCTCCACAGACCCCGACACAGAGAGCTGCTCCAGGCGGCGTTTGAGGTAGCGGTGCTCTCGCTGCAGCTGCTCCTTCACATTCAAAGCCTTCCTGTCCTGCTCCTCCAGCTTCTGCAGGGAGACACAAAACAACACCAATCAGCCAGAGCAACCTCCATCTCCAGTCTCTGATTCACCAACAAACCTGTGTGATTATTGTTTATATACTGATTGATTTAATCTTTTTTTTGTTGTTGCACACTTTGAATAATCTAAGGATTCCAAGCAATACTCAGGTTAAGTCATTTCAAGTCATCATCTATTTTTATGGTGGATTATAATTTTTGTTTTGTGCCTATTCTTGTATAGATCTCCCTGTGTGTCTATGATCTCACCCAAAAGAAATAAAAATTTGAATTACGAAAAAAAAAAAACTACAAGTCCCCCCTTAAGGTCACTGGGGAGATTTTATTTCCCTTTTTCTCTTTCTTTCCCATTTTTGCATGACTGGGAAAATGTGGTTTGTAAAAGGAAAAAAAAACTTTCTCTCTCTCTCAAGTTATTATTTCAAGCATTTGCCAGTTAAAACATAAACAAAGACAAGTAATTACAGCGCACGACATAATATTCTTATTGCCTTAAGCAAAGAAAACACAGTAAAAATATTATATATACATACAGGCCAACAATAATAAAAGCTGTCATTTTGTCTTCACATAAAAAAAAAGTTGTTTTAATTCTTTTTTTTTCACGATTTAATGAACAATAAAAAAGTACAAAAGGAGAGGCACGTTCTTTCCTTTGTGATGTTATAATAATATAGTATTATGTTAGAATCAGTGCCATATCGATTCACATCATGTCTCAGAGATACTGTCACTGATCATATCTATAATAATCTATATGTGAGAGCTTATGAAACCAGTTTGGTTTTCTGTCATCTTGTGCCAGTCTCGTCTCTGCCACGGTTACGAAGGAGCGTATTTGACAACAACATTTGAACATTGTAGCAGGGAAGTGACTGTGTGACGCTTGAAGGTTAGAAAGTAAAAATAAACCCTGAGCTCCAGTAAAAGTCTGACTCAGTGTGGGAAATGATTTTGCACCCATTTGTATATGAAAGTTTTCGGTGGTGAATCAAAGCGGAGCGAGTCTCATGCGGCCCCTCCGCGATACGAGAAGACACCACGCCGTGACGAGAATCAGCGCAGGTCGTCTTGAGCAGTGCAGAGGACTTTGCAGAGACAAACAGGAAATGAAGGGTTAAAAACTTGCTATGTCTGGATTTTCCACCGACCACACTGTTGCTGCTTGTAAACAGCCACATCAGTACAGCGTGTCCTGAGCTGTGCTCACATTTACAGCTCATCTTCCACACGGCAAGGTCAAGAAATCAAACAATATTCGGCTCTGGAGCGTTTTTTTGTTTTTTTTTAATAGGAGCTCTCTCTGCTGAGTAAACCACTGAGCTGAAACGGTTAATGAACCGTGGAGGAAGAGCTGGTCTTAAACAAACTGAACATCCAATTATCTCCTCTCACATATCTGAAGATCAGACACTAAATGTCCTGTATATCCCACTCTGTTCACTCTCCCCCCCCCCCCCTTTCAGTCTTGGGAGCAATTTTTTCCAGCAGGCTCTGAACCGCTTTGATTGAAAGATTAGAAAACAATGTAGCACTTAAAGGAGGCAAAACCAAACAGCTTGAAGAAATGGGAGGAGTGGAGCATGAGTTTGTTGCTTTGGAGGTTCGATAAACGGGACAAACAAGATAAATTTTATCTTTCAATGATTCCTGTTGAAAATATGTTAAAACAGTTTCTTGTTTTGTTTTGTTTTGTTTTTTTCCAAGCAGGTTGTGAACGCAGCCTGCCCGGGGCGGCTTTTATTCTCTTCATAATTCTGCGTTGGTACCTTGATGTGCATCTTGGCCCTTTTCAGCAAGCTCAGTGTGGTGTGTCTCGTGCTGTCTGGACCCAAAGGCACCAGCTTCTTCAACTGCTCCAAGTACAGCCGTAGTTTGGCACGTCTGCAAACACACACACACACACACACAAGGTGAGTCAGCAAGCACACGTCCACCAGCAGGAGAGCGAGAAGGTGCCCACACAAACAAGACTGACAAGAGCTTCTAATCCACACATCCCTGAAAGGCAGAGAAAAACATGTTCTGCACATTACTTTCATTTCCTTCTCTTTTCTTGCACTGGGAAACATAGCATAGTAGTGAGAATGCTGATTAAAAACGACACCGTCAACAGGATGGTGGTGATGCTGCGCAGGAGTGGTTTTAAGGTGTGACTTTGAGTTTGACTGTGAAACGCCGCTGTATTGAGAGGGTGACTCGTATTACAGGTTGCACACGTTCAAAGCTTGCAAAGGCTCCGGCGAAAAAAACCCACTGTCAAATCCCTTTATAACGATGTAGACTATATATCCTTGTTATTCTGCGATGCAAACGTCCTCATCCACCTTGACTACACTGCAGTATATCAACACTGTGAAACCAGGAAATACACAACTGTATCTCCACTAAACCAATGATATCTGATGAGATATTCAATCAGCCAGCAAAGAAGGTCAGAATAACTACAATTAATGAATCCAGACAAATCCAAAGGAAGGCCAGCATGAGAGAGGAATGGTCATATACTCACGCAACGCTAAGACAACCCAGTCTGTCTGACTGCATTTTGTAAACGTTGTCGTCTTATTTACATACTGCACAAACATTGCACAAACAATCTACTCATGGTAACCAATGCTGGAGACTTAAGTGCAACACACTGGCGTCTTGACAACCGCGCACTGTCCTGGAGTGTGTTGCCATCGCATGTGTTCAGGCCCACGCACTGAAAACGTTCCCTAAAACCGAGGCCGAGTCCTTCAACCCGCTGTCGCCAGGTGCAAAAATCATTACTGACCACAAGAAGTTTCTCATGGCTCTGATGGCTGAACTGATGACACGTACTCTCTCTGACCCCTCCACCCACCACAAGAAAAGACTGCATCGCTGCCAAAGCCCTACAGGCCAGCAACCCTGGAGCAGCCACTGGATGTTGGATTCAGTGATAGCGACGACGACGACGACGACAAGGCAGAGCTAATCTCTTTGACTCTGTATGGATATTGTACATCAATTCAAAAGGGCTGCTTTTACTGGCAACATTTTTAGCAGCAGATCACCTCCCCTCTCTGTCCTCGGTCCATTCAAATTTGCTCATAAAGGCCTTTCAATCCTCCATTAGTCAAGCTAGTCCATGAACCGTTTCTTTGTTCTGAGCTAGCCTTCCCCCCCCCCCCTTTTTCTCCCGTTCCTTTGGCTAACTCCGGCTGAACGGTAAACAAACTCCCAACAATGCGAGGTCTCCGCTGGCCATCGCTGCGACCACAATAAACCTAATCAGAGACATGAAGCTCTCTGGGGGCTGGCTACAGAAGCCCGCAGAGACCACAGCTAGTGCACGAGAACACACTCCTCACACATGCACACAGTCTTTTCCCTTGTTTTGTTTTTTTTTCGTTTTTCAGGAAGGGCGTCACCTGTGTTTTTCACATAAACTAAGACCCTCTCACTAGCGCCGTCTGTTTCATTTAGAGGTTTGCCGGAGATGGTCTGTGGACATCATAATCCTTATTCCCAAATGATAAATGCATCTTTAATTTTCAGGGATTTGATTGTAGTTAATAAAAAAAAAAACAGGCCTGATATTTGATGCAAATTTGAACTGAATCATTTCATCTGTCTCTACCTCTACAGGTGCACACGGGCGTTTCCAAAATAAAAGGGCGTGTGAAAGTGCACTGGTTCTTTTATTTCCTGCTCTCCCAGGGGGCTGCCCCCCCCCCCCCCCCCCCCCCCCCGCCATCCGCTCAACCCCATCCACCCCTCTGCTCCACCCTGCCAACACCAACACACCCTCATCCCACTGGAAAACAAGTGTCTTCTGAGGACAGAGGGGGGGTGGGGAGGGGGCTCCAACCTGCCCCAGTCCAGCCACATGAAGCACTTGGAGTCCAGCCAGGGGGAAGCAGGCAGGAAGGAGCTGGGGTGGGGGGGCTGGGGGTCTGCAGCAGCAGCACAGGGCGGGGGAGGAGGAGGGGGAGGGGGTGTTTTGGAAGGGAGTGCGGGTCCGAGCGAGTGGATACTTTCCCTCGCGTTGAAAAAAGGGCTCTTTGAGCGCAGTGTGCTCAGCTGCACCAGGCAGCACTCCATACACATCATCCAAAAGGTAACTTGAGCCAATGGGCAACCATCTTACCCCCCCCCCCCCCCCCCCCCCACACCTTCCCTGCTCCCTCTCTTGTAATGAAAAACAAAAACAAGGCGTTCCCCGGAATATCCAACCTGAACACCCCACCTTTCCACCTCCCCAAGAAAAAACTCTTTTTCTTCCTCGCTCATTCATCCCAGGCCCCACCTGTAAACCCACCACATATTTTACCTGGCATGCACGGGGGCTGTAGTGTGCACAGATGTGCCCCTCGACCACATTTAAAATAACAAGACCCCTCAGATCCACCACCTACGACGACCTACAGGCAAACCGTAGCCCATCGCTAAGAGCATTGTTTTTGTTGGCAATGTTAACTGACTAATAAACTATGGGAGAGTGTCAAAAATACTACACTTACTGTTGAAGGTTTTCAGGAGAGATGGCTAGCTGTTTCCCCCTGTTTCTAGTCGTAATGCTAAGCTAGGCTAACCAGCTTTGCTTTCCCATCTATCATCTGTAAAAGGAAATAAACATATTTCCTAGAATGTAACACTACATCATAAAATACGGCCTAACTGTGACAGTAAATGTCTGGTTGTGACTATTTGTTCCTTGATGTGTTGCTTTTGGACCGTTTCAAACTCAACAGTGAGCGAGTAAATATATTTAAAAGTAGCTCTTGGCTTCACATCAAACCAGCTCCTCTTGACTGTTGATAATAATCCACTCTCATTTCAGTTACTGAGCAGAGCTCTGTTGTCCCGCGTCGTGCGTCTAATTGAAGTGCATCTTCCTCTTCTATCTAACCTCACTGTGACCCTGCCCAAGAAAAGCTTCATGTGTCTGATGCATATTGATAAGACATGACCTGGTTAAACTTTGCAGTGTGTGTGTGTGTGTGTGTGTGTGTGTGTGTGTGTGTGTGTGCCTGACAGCTCCCTCCCAGCAGCACGTGTTCCCCTGCTGCGAGACAGAGACGCTCACTATTTTTCTTCAAGAGCGCACAGCTGATTTGGAGTCGGGACCCTCCCTCACTCACGTTTGTTATTCCTCAGCCAAGCCCCGGTCACGCAATGTTTATCAGATCGCCTCCAAGAGCCGTGCGAAGTGCAGCAGCACCAGGCGAAAACGTGAACGTTGACAGAGAGAGAGCAGACAGTCCGCGTGGTTCTGAATCACGTCAAATTTTCTAATTTGTCTGGGTTGGAAATAGCCCCCCCACCCCACCCACCCCCCCCTCTTTGATATTCCCCTCATGAATCGTGTCACAGTGTGAGAGCTGTCGGTGCAGAGAGAGGGGCACATAAGGGATTATGGTAGACTTCTGGTTTGTCTGTCGGCAAAGTGTGAACATCGGTGCACAGTGTGAAGAACAGCAATACTATGCTCCGCTGGCGGCGAAAAAAAACATTTCTGCAACAGTCATTTCTCTGCATTTGAGGATTTAACAGTAAATCTGCCATTTGGTTTGCCCCCGGAGTCACGGCTACAGGAGAGTGACCACCTGACCGTTCTCACGTGCAGAGTACCACGGGATGATTAGTGTCTGATCTCTGGCCTCCACCCTCTCCTCTCCTCTCCTCCTCCTCCTCCCTCCCCCCCCCCTCCTCCTCCATCAGGGGCTGGGTGCCAAAACAAAGCAAAGACGGAGGAAAAAAATAAAAAAAAAGGAACTTTTGCTCAGCCGAAACTGGAACAAGCTATTTAAACTGCTGACTCTACGCTCAGAGGTTAGTGGGTACAGACCGGGGCCTTTTTTTCTCACAGATCTGATCACACAAGAACAAGCATGAGAGTGTCTAAGTCAGAGGTGAGCAGAGTATCTACGGCAGCCTGTGTGAGTGTCCACACACACACACACACACATCACAGTTCTGTCCTGGTGGCATTAGCGAGTCCTTGTGAGTGTCCAGCGCTCTGGGATCGCCAATCTCCGGGCACACAAAGAGCTGCAGGGCCTGAGGAGGCGAGCCAGTGCAAACAACGGACCTTCACTCACTGCACCGTTTAATGAGCTCGCTGCATCCGAGCGCATTCCTCAACCCCGAACGCTCAGGAGGACCGAGTGGCTTGTCTGGCACCGAGCCAAACCCGCTAAACTAAGAGGTCAGAGGTCATCAGGAGACACCACTGCAATGTTTCCTCTCGCTGCCGGGGCTGAGTCAGTGTGCTCCCTGTTGGGTTTAAGGAAACGAGGGAGAAAAAATAATAAAATGCAATACCAGGCCTGTGGTGTCGTTTTGACTTGAGCCCATAAGACGACAGCATGGAGGATGCACTAGATGACCTGCTCCACAACCATGCAGAGATCTATACTCAAAATGCAGTCATCTAATCTTAGTTTTACGGCCTTAAAGGATAAATCCAGCTCTTTACAATGTATATCTATAGTTACATTTCCATTACAGTAGCATTGCAGATTGATCTGGAAATATCCGGCCCTCTGTGTTTTCCACAGCAATCAAGGGGATTATTCCCGACAATTATGATGAAGTCTGTCAGTTTTACTTCCAAATGAAGTGGTCTGGTTAAACCAGGAAGTTCGCTCGGCTCATATTTTGACCATTTGCCTTTGTTTTCACTCCCAAATAAGCTCGGCCGACTTGACCTGGCTACTCATGTTTCTTACTCCCATTAAACTTCTTATCTTTACCGATAGAAATCACAGCCAAAACTACAAGAAGTTGTAACTGCAGCAGAATTACAGAAGACGTTTCTTTATTCCTCCAAAAGTATTATTGATATATGTGTGTGTGGGTGTGTATCCTGTACAGACAATAGTTTTACACTTTAAAGATGTTGATTCTATAACAAAACACTTCAGTCATTTAAGGTTTTTCGTAACTTTTAAGTAGGTCAAAAAAAAATTTTTTTTTTTTAAATGTTTTAAAGCAGAATGGTTGTGCCTGTTATGTGTAGTGAAAGTGTGTGTGTGTGTGTGGGGGGGGGGGGGGGGGGGGGGGGGGGGGGGGCGTTGCGTGTGAGTGTGGATCACCATGGTGAGGTGGTGGAATTTGGGGTTGCCAGTGGAGTGGCTCCACATCTGGCTGGCAGGTTTCTGGGGAGGACGGGGCAGATGGAGGAGGAGGAGGGAGGTTGGAGGTGGTGAGGGGCCTTACCCAGGGGCCAGCCAACAAACACAACACACACAACACACACACACACACACACACACATACACACACTGGGCCTTTCAGCAGCCCCCTTCATCAGTCTCACTGTCACCCTAGCAGCCCTGCCCTGAACCTGTTTACATTTAACACAGATCTGATGTGGCGTCTCAAGACGGCAGAAAAATAAGACGGCGTTGAAGCGGCTCATGTGAAAGCGGCTGCGGTGGTTTGCCACGCTGCCCACGCCAGCGAGACATGAGACAAACGCAGACACACAAGAGGCTTTTATCACGCCGAGACAAAATGTCAGTCGTCTGGGACGAGCTGTGTGTTGTTGTTTGTGTTCTGTCACTCGCCGCGCCACGCCCACCCACTGCCACATCCGCGAGGCGACACGGAGGGATACGAGTGAGTCCACCGTGGACACGTTGTCCTGACATGGAGCTCACTCTCACATGACTCTGCTCTCCCATGCAAACAGAAACTCGAACACACCACCACAACAAGCCTGGCTCAGACAGAGGGAGGGGCCTCGTTACACTAACTCCGTGGAATGACTCTGAATAAAAGAGGGAGCGTGCTCAACCGGTGATTTAACAACAGGAAACTTGCAAAAATTAGGCAGTTTGTTGTTCACTCGTTGTAGTGGCATTCCCACAGAACTAACTGGAATTTCCACTGGGTGTGCTGGTGCTGGGGAATGCCTTGTAATTAAGCCTCTTTCTTTTTTTTTCATGTGCTGAAACAATCCCCTGTGTGAGCGTATGGATCATTACAGGATTCCTTCCTCAGCGCGGCAGGCTCACGGCGGTGTCAACAGAAAAAGAGATGTCAAATACAATTTAAAGAGCAGAGCGTGCGAGCAAACAGAGGGAGAGGGAGAGGAGAAGGGAGGAGAGGAAGGGAGGGAGGGAGGAGGTGGGTAAAGAAAAGCTTCGCTGTGCATCTTTGAATTTCAACGCAATGTCAAATGACAGACCTTGACATTAGTTCCCTTCCGCTGCGTGCAACTGAAAGGTACATCTGCAAAAAAGGTCGGACGGACTAGCAGAGACAAGTTCAGCGAGCTCAACAAACGCATTCCCCCCTCCCGACACGGCCAGCTCGGCTTTTTTTTTATAATGAATCCCCTGTCGATGATTAACAGCCTCAGTGTTGACTGTAAAAGTTTGGCTGTTTACTCCTGAGGAGTAGAGAAAAAGGTGGGGTCCGATCGACGTGAGTGTCTGTGGATGAGCCGCCTTCATTTTACTTTAAGTTATTGGAATAAAACAAGAGGGAAACACAGATTTATGAATGACAGGACGCCTGCAGCTCTATCAGTGCATACGCAAACAAGTATTTGCTTGTGATCCCCTGCTTGCCAACATAACAAGCAGCGCCCAAGTGCTGCTGCTCCAGCCGTACAGTGTTCAAGTAATACTCGGTCTTCTAGTTTTGTGACCCCCCCCCCTCATCCGCCCACAAACTCTTCCCCCTTAACCGCCTCTCTTACTTAACACTGCATTCCAGTGGATGTGTGCATACTCTGCTGACCTGAATTTCAGACTCGACACACATAGAGCAGCCACGTCCCATACTGCCTGCACTTCCCTCCCTTCCACAACGCTCAAGAATGTCTTCACCTCCTCCTCCTCCTATTCACCAAACCATGAATGGTTCAGTCAGCACGCTCGCCCTCTTTTCACTTATTTCTTTCATTGTTTTTTAAAAAAGAAAGCCATGCACGCACCTTATTAAAGTGTGCCCGACGCTGTTGTTGTTTTTTATGAGCATCAGCTGCTTTGCGGCACTAAAAGTGAGTTTACTGACACAGATACGGTTTTGCGCCCCACAGCAGCGACACCTGAGCGGGGCGCGGGAGAGCAAGTTGCAAACGCGTTGGTCCACAGACAGCGCCGAGCGTGGTTTGACCTGAGAAAGTTGAAGAACCTCTCAGCGCCCAGCGACCTCAGGGTGGAGAAATTCCACATGTGACCTCTGCTGCCGACCTCCAGCTGTAGCATGTTTCTTATTCTACACAGACGACACACACAGACTCTCAGCAGTTACAGCTCAGTGTGTCCTGAGGCTACGTCCACAATGACTTCAGTAAATGTGTAACAGTTTGTAAAAGTTATGCAATATGACAGAGGATATGAAGAGACATGTTTCAAGGCAGAAACTCCTATATCTGCTTCTATTGGACCAAATTAGGATTTTTTTTCTCTCTTATGTAATAATAAACTCAGAGTCTTGAGTTTTGAACTATTTGAAAATGTCCCCTTTAGGCTCTGGGATGTTTTGATATACAGTTTTACAATCGTATGTCATGTATATATATATACATGACATATATATACCAAATTCAGGGAACGTAATCGCAGATGTGTCAAATGATGTAAATAAACATCATGTATTTTTATCGGGATATAAATAATCTACGTGGTACAGCCCAAATCCACACCGGCTGACATCATGGTTTAAACACATGTAACTGAATACATGTAACCACAAATGACAACATGGGCCTCAACACATGAGGCCACATCATTCATTAATGTGGTTTATTAACCCCCCCATGCAGGGCTAATGACTCCAGGTCACCACACATAGGTGAGGAATGTAACTGACAGTGTGGCATTTGAGGAAGTGAAGTATAAAAGTCACGTGCAATCATGTGAGCACATGAAGGCCACATTAAAGCCCAAATTCTAAGTCTGTCTTTGTTTATGAGGCAGCCTCTTTTTATGATGGGATGAATTCATATTTAAAAGCAGCATGTGGACTTGATATGACCTTAACTACCAACTGTGTGTGTGTGTGTGTGTGTGTGTTTACAATCCACATTAAAATGCAGATTAACGTGCCCCTCAAAACTCCTCCACACAAACTCACTGTCACAAAAGAAGATTTACACCTCAAAAGAGTAAAGACGAGCGCACATGAGTCTTGGCAGGATCAGGATCAGTACAGAATGATAAAGGCCCCTCTGTGAGGAGGGGGGGGGGGGCTGCCTTTCTCCTCCTTAACTGACTCAGGTTTCTGCTGACTCAGACACTTTTAGGTAAAATGGGGAGTAGGAGGACGGGGGGGGGGGGCAAGAATTAGGATAAAGAGAGAAAAAAAGATAACATAGAAAACAGATGTGGTCTCTGGAGACAAAGAGGAGAAGGCACAGGGGTGAAGCAAAACGCTCTCCCTCCCACCACCATAACTCACACAGCACAGTGAGCTGCTGCTGCTGCTGCTGCTGCTGCCTGACATGGCTTATAGACACACACACACACACACACACACACACACACACACACACACACACGTAGGTGAGCTTCACTCAAGGGGAAAGAGTTCCTCAAAGCCAAATAAGTCATTCATCACAGCTGGGAGTAGAGGACACTGGGAGAGTAAATTTAATTAGAGAGAAGATTAGACCGTGACAAACTGAGAGCCCACTCCTGTGTCCGTGAAGTGTGTGTAAATTTAAAGTTAAAAAGTTCACGAGGTGTCGCACAGTCGCTGCACACTATCTGCGCGCGGGATATACTATACAGCCCGTCTGCAAACACGTTTAGTTTGCTGAGATCACACTACAAACTCCTGAGTAATCTCAGAAATGAAACCGAGAGCACCTGACGGGGCCATGGGAGTTGTTTTGCAAAGATAAAAATAGTCATGTAAATCCTTTTTTTTTCTCGACTGAGGTAAGCAGTGAAAACTTTCAAGCGGCCCCGGTCTTACGCCACTGGACTCAGATTTCCTGTAAACAGGTGATGGTGTGAGAAACAAAAAAAAAAAAAAAACGTCTTTAGTTTCGCAACATCTCACTCAGGGCTTCGCCAGAACAGGAAACTCGTGGCATGGACGAGCCGTCAAGAAGCGTGATCACAGGCGGGTGAAGTCAGAAATGGGAAGGAAGCAATACCATCAGAGGGCGACCACACAGTAGCATTTTGGTTTTCACAGAAATATCAAGCTGATGCTCAGCAGCAATGATCCCGTGTCACTGCAATGATGAGAGGAAATAGAAATACAACAAAAAAACTTGCAGAGTCACTGGTGGTGAGATGGTCTATACGGAGCTGTCATGACTGTGCACAAGCTGCAGCCGATAAGCAGGTTGTGTCAGGACGGACGACACTGGGGGACTAAGCTGGCACCCGCCCAGACGTCTCGCTCCGATAACAGCGCAAATACTATATGCAGGGTGTCTCCTGAGTGGCTGTCCCGACTGAGCCACAGGACAGTTTCACTATAGATACCTCAGCGAGCGTGAGATCACTGAACAGCAGCAAGTCAGTCCAGTGTCCAATATTTGGACAGAAACATTGTTTGAACCCTTTTAAATAACACTTAGACATGCTGGATAGAAATGTGTTTTGTTATTCAGCCTATGATTCACCAAACAAAATGTGTTTGTAGAGAAGAAGAAAAATAAACGCTGGGATGTCTGGCCAGAAATGTAATCTTATTTGTGAACAGACAGTTGCTGATTAAAATTTTAAAAAAAAAAGTAAAAATCCAACTTTTTCAAAGTTTTTCAATGGCAGCTTATCTTTGAGTTGTTGAGTTTCACTTTGGTTCCTTTTGTTAAAAGAAAGTTTCTTTTGTTAAAAGAATAAGACAAAATGTTGTTTTACAAGTTGAAGAATTGATATCAATGTGATGTAAGACACAGATCTAAAAAAACAAAAAAATGTTGGTTGGAAATGAAAATCAGGTTGTTACCAAAAAAATTAACATTTGCTGATTTTGATTTGAGGCGGGACGACGGCTTTCGCTCACAATCAGAACGTTTTTGGGGGGTTTTTTGGTGTTGGAAATTTTTGTTATCAACAGAACCTTAAACTGACGAAGCTTGTGGCAGCATTTTGCGCAAATTCTTGAAAATCAAGAGAATCCAGTTACACCTTCTCCAAGAACCAACCCCAATTAACTCCTATACTTAACTATTGACAATAGAGTCGATACCTTCCAGTTTCTGAGCCTGACATTCACCAGTCACCTCATCTACGTCATGAACATACGGTAGACAGATTACTCTGTTCCACACAGGGATGAAACAAACAAACAAAAAAAAAACACATGACCACACAAAGACAGTGAGTCAGGGCTCAAACGACAGCACCTCCCTCAAGTGGC
Organism: Trachurus trachurus; assembly: GCF_905171665.1. Lineage (NCBI taxonomy): Eukaryota > Metazoa > Chordata > Actinopteri > Carangiformes > Carangidae > Trachurus > Trachurus trachurus. Next base: position 21,495,710 of record NC_139891.1, on the reverse strand, counting down.
ATCTGAGGGCGTGAGGGGCGTCGAACTTCAGGAAACAATACTGCGACTGATGCAGATTAAAGAGGCTTGAAGATCCGAGGGAATGAGAGACTCCAGATAGTCACACAGTCATTAAAACTGGTCGGACAGGACGGCGGGGGACTTCTGGTGCTTTTTTTCTGTATCTGCAGCAGACAGGCACGAGATCAACCAAGGACACTGTAAACGCTGGATCAGGTCCAATCAGTAGCATACCAGTGGGTTTCTTTTTTTTGGCTTTCGGTTTCATTCAATTGCTGATGTGTTTAAAAAAAAAAAAAAAAAAAAGCTAAATTTCAAGATCTGATAACATAAAGTCACTTCTTCAGATCACGTGTTTCATCCAAAATCAGAAAATATTCAATAAAAGTGAGAAAAAACACAAAAGTCTTTTCTATGAGGAGCTTGAGGGGGTTGATAAATGGTCAAATTTCCTCTTAGTAGATCGATTACTTCAGTATACACAACCTACACTGGTTTCATCTTTTCGCACCTATACGTTGGTGTAATGATATGTAATTTGAAGCCACGGGTTCAGACAGGGAATGAATCAGGATGCATTGTGTTGCAAAACGATCACAGCGATACCTTGTCACCACAAGTCTTCAATTACAAAGACCAAATCTGGGCGGGATGATACTTTTAAATATAGTATCACTTATCACTAAGGACAGTGTGCCTTGCAGAGTTGCAAGTGCAGTATCGTTTATTTACAGCGTTATTACGACACAACCAAAAATACTACTGAATACGTGATAGAGGTCACGTTGTAACATGACGGCCATGACACTGCAGGAGTGGATTTCAAAAAGAGGAAAAAAAAAAAAACAAAAAAAAACGTCTTTTTCAGAAACTGTGTGGCTGTAAGTGATGACAAGGGAAGTGAGTAAAGCGATTATGGAAGACTTTACTGGCAATTGCAATCTGTCAGTTTGACTGGACGTCACGCCGTTCGTAAGCAACCACACCCCCCGTCATCGGACGGTGAGGTAACTGTTGTGTCTCAACAACACCTGCAGTGTAATCAACCGGGTGGGGTGGGGTGGGGAGGGGAGGGGAGGAGGGGGGAGGGGGGGGCTGCTCCTCCTCAGAGTCTCGGGTCAGAGAGAGGAATATGTCTGCACTTGTCTCCCTCTCCCTCTCTCTCTCTGCTCTACACACACATCCATTACTCACTCTCAGACATGTGACTGGCAAACCCCAATCCCTCCATGTGGGTGACAGAGTGTCACGCACACACGCTGCCCGACACACCCATCTCAGCCTCTGCTCACATGCTGATAGTCACATCAGCTGTTTCCTAAATCCTCTCGGGCAGGCGCTTTTTTTTTTTTTTTTGGGAGAGTCAATTTGGCTGACCTTGATACAACAACAACAACAACAACAACAACAACAAAGGGGGGGGGGGCTACAGTAGGTTTTGTGTATCAAATAGAGGGTGTTTGCCCCTTTTCAGTGATCAGTGAAGTCACTTCCCCTGTTAAACAGACGCCTGGGCCTTTAACAAGCCAGGGTATCACATCACCATAAGCTGGGTGCTGTACCCCGAAGGAAGAGTTACTGTAGGTGCATGCTGGGAATACTAGAGCGGGATCACCATATGTGTGTGTGTGTATTGTCTGTGGCCCTCTCACTTCTGGAGAAATGACAGCCAGAGGGGCCAGATTCACCCGGGCCTATACGCTCAGGATTATCACATTACTGACAGGATTCCCCTTCCATACAAGGCAACGAGTTTCATCCGTGAAACAGAGACAGATCTAATCAACATGAAGCTGCTCTTTGAAATCAGCTTATTATCCACTTTCAGACACAAGGAATTAATTGATTCAATCTGTGCCTCTTTGAAGACGACCCCTGATCTGATCTGGTGCCTTTTTGACTGAGAGAAATATGTCTATATGACGTTGACCTGCAGCCTGCATCATCCCCTCGCCTAAAAAAAACTGTCTGTGTGTATGTTAGGAATTCAATGGTACAGATATGCATGCATGAACAGAGACAAGACAGACACGGTCACATTACCTGTGTTTCTCCAGCTCGTTGTGCGACGATCTGAAAAGACAAACAGACAAAAAAAAGGCAAAGATTAATGTCAAGATGGCGAGCACAAAAAAAAAGAAAAAAAAAAAGTTTTACACAAACTTCAAGAGTCGGGACGGGTTGTAACAAAATAATCCCGATGCGAGAGGCTGGGTTTGTAAATGTTCTGATCTGAATGGAAGAGAGATTAGAGAAAGCTGTTGTTGGGAGACGGTGCCAAGTAACAGCAGATCTGAGAAACGTTCAAGAAAAATGTGTCAAGACATCAAAGGAGGGCCTTTTCCTCTGCTTTTTCCTGTTCTCTGCCTCCAGGTTGCTCTGGGGGCTTCTGACTGCTGGAGATACACACAGGACGATTATTGTACGACGCTGGAACAGGCCTTATCTGTTGCATATTCATTCTGGTTTTGGTGAATTAAGGGCACAGACATGCCGAAACTTGGTCACACATTCTGGAAATAGACACACACACCCACGACCGACAATCCGTGCTTTTTCCATATCTGTGTGACATCTGTCAGAGAGCAAGGAGCAATGGGGCAAAAATGTCCCAGAGAGAGAGAGAGAGAGAGAGAGAGCAGTATCTGTGACACTGCATAACCCCCTAACTCGCTCCCCTGCCCACCCAGCAGCAGCACACATACAAACAGCATGCACGCACGGCTGTTGTTGTTGTTGCTGCTGCACGCCGGCTGGACACGGGATAAAAACACACCCAGACGTCTGGAGGGGCCGAGACGCTGCAGAATTCCTCAGCATGTGGGCTATCCCACGAGGAGAGCCTCTATTATGGTGCGCAGCCGGGGGAGCAGCGAGGGCACTGCAGTCCCTCTGAAACAGGCTCCTCTGTTCATGAGACCGTCATGGATACCACAGCAATAAAAACAAAAACAGCAACAACAAAAGGGGCCAGACTGACAACAAGGCCCTTTCAGATTTTCCACAGTTTCGAGAGCCCTTGAATTTGTGAGGCAGCGGTTCACACACAGCTGTGCTTGGTGGAGGAGAAGGCCAGGGCATCTGCACAGCAACACTACTTACTGGCTGCTCCGAAAAAAGAAAAAAAAAAAAAAAAAAAAACGGGGGTGGGTTTACAGTTGACCGTGCAACTAGGGGGGAAAAAGTGGCGCCTGTACAAAATCATTCAAGAGAGAGCACAGAGTGTTGCACTGCTGCTAATAACCTGATTCCAAAAAGGCCAACAAAGAGCTTTCATCCATCAGGGAGGAAGTTTCTAAAAAACCGAGGGGAACGTCCCAGTCGAAGCCCAGGGCACAACCAGGAAGTCGTACAGCAACATTTCAGGCACGCAGCCCTGGAGGTTAATGCACACCTTATGTAAAAAGCACGGTGTGGCATGCAAAGGACCGTGTCATCTGATGTCATAAACTACACCCGTAAATGACCCCGCATCTCCTTATATGGCCGGTGACGCTGCAGCGGCACGCCATGTGTAATTTACCACAGATTTCAATGATGCAGAGACATTTTGAGAGGCTTTTTCTAATTTCATATTTAATGTTACAGAGAGGTGAAGCAGGAAAACTAATGATAAAATTTCAGCTCTCTTTTTTTTTTTTTTTTGTAAAAGTGTTTTGATTAAACCAGAGCCAACATGGAAACAAGGAAACTCCACCAGGGTTTCTTCTTTTCTCGGTGCTGAAATAGGGTGTGTGTGTTTTTTTTTTGCACATGCCCTACATATTGCACCATTGCAAAATGTCAACTGTTTAATTTGGAGATTTGATCCTGATATCAAACACTGTAACACAGCAGTTGTTGATGCAACGGAAAAACAAAAGCAAGCACTGGTCCTTTTTTATTTATTTATTTATTTTTTTAACTTAGAGCCAGCTTCTGTAAAAAAAAAAATTGGTTGAAGTTCAAACATGTTTTTACTTCACTACCCCCCCCTCACCACACCATCCGGTTGATGCTTTTAAAAAAAACTGTAAGAGTAAGTATAACGAGAGCTGGGAAATGTGCCCCCTACTCTTTTTTTCACGGTCACGAGAAAAAGGAGGGAAAAGCAGATCTGGAGCGTGAGGCCCACTGAGTCAGAGTGTATGGGTCTGTTTTAGCCACCACACCCACCTGCCACATCTCCACACACACACACGCCCCTCACCCATGCACACACACTTGCTTATGTTGGTGCCGTTTGAGATTATATCAAAGGAATGTGGAGCAGGGGTCATTTTCAATATGATTAAAATAAACTTTCACATTTACAAAACTGTACGAGAGCGGGAGTAATTCCAAAAGTGATACTGCAGGTCAACGTAATGTTAAATGCAATGATGTAACTGCAAGACTCATTACTGGGGAAATCTTACTCCCTGTGCTTCCTTAAACTAATATTAGCCAACAGGAAACGTTTCTTTTTTTTTTCGTTTTAGTTTCTTTCATCATCAGATCTTTGACGTGCTACTGTTTTGGGGAATTACACTCATGGCTGACACATCGTGCAAATGTTTCTAGTGAGAAAATGCATGGATATTACAGGGCTGGGGGAAAACATTGTGTGTAGACTGGGATGTAAGTATGAACTCAGGAGGGGGAAAAAAAGGGGGGATGCCTGGTGAGGGTGTGTCCCTCTAACCCTTTAACCCCCCCTCCTCCTCCATTACACTAACACAGTGAAGGCCCATCAGGTGTATCAGCCATCTCAATGGACCAGTGCTGATAGGATCAGCCTACTAATGAGGTGAAACTTAATCTCTGTTGTGGTAAACATTTAACTTGAATTGTCATGTGGGTCTCAGCCCCTCAAACAGATTTTTTATTTTGCATGTTTGACTATCCTCTTGTTCTGGGCTGATGGTTGGATAAACACTGCCTTTTCATAAACAAAACTGTGAACAAATCAATTGATCAGTCAAGAAAATGACTGTCAGATTGATTGATGATAAAGATCATGTACAAAACAGCCCTGTTAGCGTTCGTCCCACTGAATAGGCCTTTTTTGGACTTCAGCATTAACCAGGCAAGCCCATGTTTAAATGACCTTTAATCAGCTGGTCCATAAAGGACTAAAGCGAAACTGAAACGTATTTACTTAGTTAAAAGTAATTCTGTGTATCTGTAGCAGCTGATGACTGACAGTGCAAACGAGGTCAAGCTGGGAACGAATGTGTGTTAGTTAAAGTTTCAAAAAGAGAGAATGAAAACCAGTGCACACTCAGATCTGCTTCGATCACAGTATGTGTGTGTGTGTGTGTGTGTGTGTGTGTGTGTGTGTGTGTGTGTGTGTGTGTGTGTGTGTGTGTGTGTGTGTGTGTGTGTGTGTGTGTGTGTGTGTGTGTGTGTGTGTGTGTTTGTGTGAAAGTAGGAGGTGGGGTGTGTGCAGGACATGGGACCCCAGTAAAAGTTACATAAGACACACACATCCGAATCAATCAAACCACATGAAGAAAATGGCAAGAAAATATCATCTTTCAAAGCTTTTGGCACGGGTGAAAGAAAGCCTGGTGGGTTGCGTGAGACACAGGGTGCACAAAAACGAAAGGTTACGTGCGCATGTGTGCACGACTGTTGTTTTTTTTTAGGTGTGTGAAACAGAGAGAGAAAGAGAGAGAGAGAGGGGGGGAGAGAGGGAGCAGCAAGAGTTGACAGTGTACGCGTGGCAGTGTTTATTGGAGAGACCAAAACAGAGAGCCCAGCCCAGGCAAGCACGAAAGATGGCAGTGTACATGAAAACAAGCTCTCCTCCATACTCTGTGTGTTCGTGTGCTTATGTGTCTGTGTGTGTGTTTGTGTGTGTGCGTGCGTGCGTGCGTGTGTGTGTGTGTGTGTCTGTGTGTGTGTATGTATGTATGTGGGCTGGCATGGACACAAACACAACACAAAAGCAAAAGGAATATATTTACCTATTGTTCTGAGTCTTTCTGGAAATTGGCGAGGCTTTCGTTTTCTTTCTGGAGAAGTCGCTACTGAACGGTAAAACAGAAGCATAGCCGTGTTCTGCCTCTATAAGTGACACACAAAACAACAACAACACAAAAAAATGAATTAAGTTCATTTAGTGTTATGTCTGCCAGAATGAAGAAGTGAGCTGCCAAAAATGAGTCGTTCGGGGTAAACTGGGAAACACGAAAACAGCTTCAGAAGCTAGACGTCAATTCAAGAGGAAACAAGTAGGCTACATCCATACAGCTTCCTATTTCCATCAACACAACGCCGTAAAGCCTTTATATTACAGTCAATATTACGTGACCTCTTGGTGATATAGCCTACTGTTTTCAATGTCATTCCTCTTCCCATATTAAGAAAAAACACACTCTTTTGTGTACATACCGATCACCTTGAATTAGCAACACTGCAAACACAGCACATAAATACATGACATCCTTTAAATAATGGATTACAGCTACTCTCTTCTAGCACAGGCTATGCTACTAGGTCCAGTTTTGCACCCATCGTCTGGTCTAAGCCCCATTGTCTATAAAGTGACATCATACCTGCACTATGGCAGGGGCACGTTAAAACTTCACATATGACAGACGGTGAAGCCAGCTGCCGTACATAAAAAATAATCGCGAGTGTGAAAAAATGCTGTCAACTTAGTAAATTTAGCTTGAAATACCTCTGTCTCTTCTTTCCAAGTACTCTGCAGCCTCCAGCAGAATTAAAAGAGAATTAAGTTCCATCCTGTTGTTGCCTCGTTATATATATATATTAAAAAAATAGAAACAATCTATTTACACTAATGTACAAGTCATAAAATAATGGAATGGAGATTTTAAAAACTGTGTCAGAGCGATGTATGAACGCTGCTATATTCACTTCTGAGTCTTGGTGACTCCAAACTACAGTATCAACAGCACCTAACTAAAACTCAGCCAAGGGAGTGATCGCATCTCTGACCAATCAGAAAAGCCCGAAGGCGGGCTCTCAGGGTGTGTCTTAACCAATGAGCGTGCTCAGAGCGCTAAGGCGCGATTTGATTGGCGTGCCGGCATAAAAGTCATCAGGGACATGCCCTAGCAACAGCCTGAGCGACCCGCCTCCTCCGCAGCTGATTGGTTTGACACAGAAAGAGGCGGCCTCTGATTGGCTGAGATGAATCTGGGTGTGTGTTGTGGTTGAACTTGGGGTGTTGTTGTCGTTGCCAAATTTGATAACTTCTCTTAAATACGGTCCTGGCTTTGAACCGTGAAACAAACTACATTCAACGGCCCCCTCAGTAGAAAAAAAGGCAATTGTATGTCATCTTTCTCACGGGAGTGTGTGTGTGTGTGTGTGTGTGGCATGGCAGAATTGCACAGACTGTGTGTGTGTTTTTCATTTCCTGTCCAACTCATCATGAAAGTCGTGCTGCAGAGACAGTATTTGTTTGCCACAGAAATGTGCTGGTGTTATTTGCGCGGTTGGAAATGTAAGTTGCAAAACACATTTTACTTTAAACGTTGACACACAATTTACCTATTACTTTTTATCAATATTATATGGAGTTACAAATAAATCAGTCATGAGTGCAATTTGAGTTAAATCCTTGTGTTTGGTGTCCTCAGCAAGCCATGTAGGCCTACCCTTGAACAAATGCATTGCAAATTTAAATTTTGTAATAGAATGGGGAAAATGCAGAAATATGTGTTTTACATTCTTATTTATTACTTACAAATATACTTTTGAAAGCAAAATTTCATGTGTGCCTGCCTACCTATAGGCTATGTTACTTCTGTGGCCCAGATAGAGCTGAAACAATACCTTTGTTTATTTGCAGAATATTGCAGAAATTGTAGTTGTCAGATGGCTATTTAAATTAATTTTTCTGCATCTCAAATGTCAGTCTATGGGACTGCTGTTTGTGGGATGTTTCATGCACAACACCCAGAAAATCCTAATGGCATGGCTGATATTTGATCCGCAGTCAAGTCCTTCACATCTTAGTATTCCATAGGTAGGTAGCCTACATGCAAGCATCCTGAGCACAAGGCAAAAGTTGTGATGGTGCCACACTGCCAGATTACCATGATAATAATAAGACACTCTCCACCCCTCCTTCATCACCAGAGAATTTGTAGTTTTGAATGGGATGAACTGGGAGAGTAGCAGTGACATAATCATGCATGCATGGAAGGTATGTCTACCAGCAGCGGTGTGACGCCCTGGACTTATCTGTTGTTACATACTCAGCACACCCCAAATGACCCAGGCACACAGAGAGGGACCAACAACTAACAACAATGTTAGGATTTTTTTTTTTTTTTTTGACGGCCCACTCGTCCCAGTAAAAAAAAATTTGAAATGAAATGTGTTGTGGTCACCAACTTGTCGTGCAGGGAGTGCAGTCATTTGTGGACATGAGCAGATAACATTTCCAAGCTAATGTTAGCTAGTGTCGCACACTCACAACAGGAAAGAGAGGCACTGAGCCGAGGCACTTGGGGACAAACATTAACGTCATGTCCTTTGTACTTTCTCATTAAAATGCACACAGTCAATCAATCAATTGGCTGTTGGCAACCAAAAAAGGGTGGAAAGGTCAATTTTCTAAGTTATGTTGGAATCCATTCATTCATAGGTAATAAATCTGATTATTTACCAAAACAAGCCAACATTATATAGCGCTGGATAAGTCTGCTGTCTGTGTTGTAAAGGTGAACAAGCTGAATTTTAAAAATGGCCTAAAATGTATGAAGCTGTGCATCACATGAGAAGCCAGACACTTGAAATGTACAATACATTTGTATAACATACAGTATTATAAAACACTAAATACTGTACATTTCATTTGTACATAGTTGTCAGTGTTGCTATTGAGATATAACTAATATCGATGGAATAAACAGATATTTTATCATTTAGTATTTTAGAAATTGGGTGGAAAAATATAAGAAAAACTGTGAGGTTTATTCAACACCTCTCCTCAAAAGTTTCAACAAAATCTAAATTCAGAACCCTCTTCCACACCTGTTACATTAGACAGCTAATACCTAATAAAGTGGCAACTCAGTGTAGGCCTCTATGTTATTTTTTCGTGTCAAGTAAAAAGAAACAATTGTTATTTATAAAAATTGTTTTTATATTTGGTTGACCAAGCTGAAGCCATGCAGAAACCACATTCAGCTGCAAATGAAAGAATTCGTGTATGTGAAGAGTTTTTATTTCCTGTGTTTTTGCCGTTGTGCATGACTTAATTTCAGCATCTACCAGCCCTAAATGTAAAATTTGCAATAGCCTACATATTTCAATGCACTGTTGCCATGATGCACACAGGTGCAAAAGCCATGATGATGTGGATAGGGATCAATGTTATGGTAACTATGCTTTGTTTGTCCTTTTATTATCTACTTATGAAGCAAAGCTGCTTGCCAGTGAGATGATTTATGATCCCTCCCCCCATGCAATTTTAATTCACTACGCATTGATCAGAATAGGGGAGATATTTGCTTTTTTGTGTCACTCCTTAAGCTTTAATAGAAAATGATGATTTATTTATGAGGTTGGTTGATAGCCTCTGATAGCTTTCATGAGGATAGCGTCTGCTGTCCTGGCCGCATGTACGTTCTTTGTGCTGATGTGAAAACACGGTAAACAAGAGACCAAAATTAGCGTCACTACATCCTCGTTCGAAACTCTGCAGCCACTGTACAGTCATTTCGAGAATATAACCCAGTCACATATCGAGTGCAACTGTGTCACAACATTAGTGCATTTTCTCTGGTCGAGTCTGATGTTGTGTTGGAGTACACCTCATGACTATTCCAAGTTATGCAACTTCTTATCATAGGCCCACTGCAGTGATGTCAATGCACTGTGCTACTGAACTCTGTACATCTGCAGCTCATTTCTGATTGCAGGAGGCCACAGGTTTATGGAGTCATGCAAGGCCTTTGTCTCTTTAGGTTTTATTGTGTGCATTTTTTTTTACCTTGCTGCAAGACAGTGTAATCAAGCAAGAAATTTGACCTTGACCTGCCAGACTCTCTTATATAATCAAGCACTTGTCAACTTGTTCATACTCATCCTGCATGTTTCTGTTTCCTCTCTTACAGTCGTGTAGTGTATTTATTTGTTGACATCATTGTAAGTACAGCTGCAAGTTTAGGCTAAGAATTTTTTTTTTTCTAAATGGGTCAGTATATTGTTAACGAATGCTGATTTAACAGATGTAAAGGGAAAAGTTAGATCTCCTGTTCATTCAGAATATAAGAAGCTTTCAAAATAGCATCTGCTTTTGTTAAATGCCTGTTAATCTTCTTGAATATTTTGGATTTCAGCCTGCCATAATCTAAACATCTCTTATGATGGCAACCTAAATTGTCGAACAATCACATTGTGATCTGCAAATGTTTGGCTGAAATTCCAGAAAGAAACGCTTTAATTTAATATGAGTTGTCTGTAATCTATTTTCATGTTACACATGACACAGAAATATTGAGTAAATTATTGTCATCCCAGAAACCCTCTCAGTGAAATGTGCCAAATGTGTCTGGCAACCTAATCTTGTGATATTTGAATTAATGGCAGAAAATGCAATGATTGGTAATTTTTTCAAACTGCTCACTATCGTACAGAAATTGAACCATCCTTTTGCATCGTATGAAAGGAAATAGCCCTTGCCCCCACCCCTGCTGCATACTTCTATTTATAGGCTTATCATCTGCTCTCTGATCATAGTGGCTCAGGCCTTGCATTGCTCATTGCCTTGGGCCTGCCAGCCGAACATTACTCTCTCCACTCTTTTGTTTGTTGTCGCCCATCTTGCTGAAACATCTAGATCCAGTCAACCCACCGGTTACCAGCTGGCCTCTGTGGCTCATTCGTGACCAGATCTGCGTGGTGAATATAGTATTAGGACCGCGTTTTTTCTGAAAGGTCTAGAACATAATCTCAAGCCCCATGCATCTACATTACATTAGAATAATACCAATTGATATTTGTTTCATTGTGAACATAAAACACCAGCTATTTTTGGGAAATTAGCTTCATGGGCTTCTCTTCTGTTGTAATTATTTCCATGTCAACTGTAACCACAGGCTTCTTCATTATGGTCTTCAACGCCCACTTCTGAATCTTCACATTGCCCTTTTCATTTGTCTTGTTTACTTGTTTGGCTGAACTGTTTGGAGTCACATTTTATATTTACCACACAAAGGCTTGTGCTACATCTCTACAGAAACCCCTATTCATATGTAAATACTGCAACCATGAGACTTTTAATAAATTCATGAAAACATGTTCATGAACCATATAGTCATCAGTCATAAAAGGAATCCATTTTGTGAGTTGACCTAAGGTTTAATTCTCTTGCTTCAGTCATTTTCCATTTTAAGGCTTGACTGAGGAACAGACCATCAGCAACATGTGTTTTCTGCTTCCTCCACTGCAGCAGGCGGTCTCTGAGTGATAATTCCCCAATCAAAGTGATGTTCTCAGGAAATAACCAAAATGTTTTCAATATGGGGGAGGGTGGTTCCTTTTTTTTCTACTCTGTCAGTCTTGTTGCATTAACAGTCATGCTAGTGGCTCATAAAACCTCTTTGGACAGTAAATAGTCTGGCAGCACGGAGCCAGGGACAGAGAGTGAGGACAGACATACCATGCTAATTATTTTTTATCTGTTGACCTTTCTTTAACCAGGATGGACTAAAATCTAATCACGACCATCTGAATGGAGACGTTTTGTGACTTTACTGTGCAGACAGTGATAATCTTGATGAAATTTTACATCTAAAAAGGACCGACTCGCTGAAGCTAAATTTTTCCCTGCAGTGTTTACCATCTCATTAAACCCTGATACTCGGGCCCATGCTTGTAGGAAATTACTGCTCTACAGTGTGCTAATGTGGCTCCGTAGTGTTCGTTACTCGAGTAAGCTATAATTAGCAGGGCTAGGGGGTGGGGGGGTGGGGGGTTGTTTATCTTGTTGACACTGATTGTTTACTGGCTACCTTCCTCCCTCTTGCAATCACCCTCCACTTCATTCTTTAGGCCAAAGGTCAGTTACTGTAGTCTGCTTTCCACCATTTTGGTTCCACGCTGTAATCAGGATTAGGCTTTAATGCCACTCAATTCTAGTGTAACTGGAGAAGGCCCGAAGTCCATAGATGCATTTTGCATTTTCTGTCAGAAGGTCTGGGAGCAGATTATTTTAAAAGAGTTTAACTTGAGCCATTGCCTGTTTCCGCACTGAAATAGATGCTAAAACCCTGAGCTGAAAGAGTTCAAGCCCATTACAAGTTTAAGATCAGAAATCCAGTGTTTGTGCCCATACTGATCAAAGGTCAAACTAAATTAGCATTAGCACGTTCTTATTGGTCTTGTGACATATCTCACATTCACTAAACTAATTACATACTATTAGGGGAAAAAAGGTGCTCCTGCTTGCGTGACTTCACACCTGCAATCCATAATTTTCCATGGGGCTTGAGCTTGATTGAGCTTGATGCAACATACCACGTTTTGTGTAGCAGACTGTAGACTCGAAACACAAATAGTTTTAGTCACTGAAATTACATGGTTCCATACTTAACACCCACCAACGTGCGTTTAAGGAGTATCCGATGTGTCATAGCTGTTAATGAAACTGGGAAATACAAAGCTGTCTGGTAATATTCCTAAAGGGTGGGGTTAGGTACACATGTTAGTGGGGCTGAGTTTATACACCTCATGCCTGCTCATATGCTGATATAACCCAAATAACTGATTGCATCATGCACTGTTTGACAACAATGTGCAGTTAAAAATGACTTTGTTCGAAGCAAAATAAGAAAATCCATCACATTGATTTGTCTTTAAAAATTTTCTGAGAGCAAATGTCCTTGCACTTACAAGCAGAAAGAGGTATCGTACATTTGCAGAACTCTGTTGCATAATGTCTTTATGATGTTGAGGCAGGGTTTTTGTCATGGTGCTGCAAAAAAAAAAAAACACGAAAAAACAAAACAAAACAATCTCTACTCTGTCCGTGGGCTCATATTTCTTTCTTTCAGTCAGAATATATCAGATGTATAGGGTGCTCTGAACTCCCACACACACACATCCGTGCAGCCAATCTACACATTTCCCTTCCACAATCATGCTTGATCTTCATGTTTATGTTTTGCAGCAACATTTCAAAATGTTTGGGGAGGACCCTGTCTGGTTGTTGTTGTTTTTTTTTTGTTTTTTTTTGTATGTATTTCATGTACACCCATGCTTATCTCAGCTTGTGATGCAGATGTTCTTGGGTCATTCTTTGTTTGGTTTATTGGGGTCGGGTTGAGGGGGAACAAGTTCAGTTTGACAATATTTTCTGAAGGCTCAGAAATGAATTGAGTAATTTTAATTAATTTGAGGCAACTACATTAACAACATTAATTACTGGGTTGGAATATTTGTACAAACATATGTAGCCTACTGTACGTCTATATTTGCAGAATGTACAGTATGCATATATGCATGTAGCTTCTGTAATTTACTTGTCACTGTGGCAGCAGTGATTTCTGGGCCTATGTGCACATATAAAGACTGTCTAAAAGACTCTTTTCTCCCCATCCACCCTTGCATTCTCCCATCTGTGTCCCATCATATGTCCTGGTTTCTCCATCTGTGTGGTTTTTGCCCACAGAGCTGACAGCTCTGCACACAGCATGAGGCTGAAAGGTGGCAAACTACTCAGCTATCATTTGCCGTTTCAATCTTGTGGTCCAACCTTCTTTCTGTGGCACTGCCATCGTAGCACCTGGACTGTTTTCTCTGTCTGGCGCTGCTCACCTGGACTTTCTCCAGATACCTGGGTTCCTCTGCCTTCCTGGCATGGCTGTTGCGGTAGAACGACTGTCACTTGCTCCTTCCCTTTCTTGTGCTCAGCAACACATGGTAGCACCATGTTGCTGTGGCATATGTCCTCTCTGGGACCTCCAGGATCTCAAGCAGTGGTGAAGCCTGAGTGCACAGGGCTGCTGCATTGATATATTTTGTGTATGAAATTTGTCAAAGAAAAACAGTGAAAACTCATAAAAACATGCTGTAATTTTTTTTTTTTTTTTTTTTTTAATGTTTATGTTTAAGCAAGTTAACTAGTGAGGGGAAATCAAAACTGGCTGACACACACACTGACACTGTGTAAAAAAGCTATACAACCACAGAAACTCAAGGATGCATGAGGGGGGGCAGGGATGTGTGTATGTGAGGTTGAATGGGCTCAAGTAAAACAACCATATCCGTGACCATGGCAACTGGCGAACTTAAGCTAATTCATACACTCAAACAGCGGGTCTCTAACAACAAACATCCTCCCTATAAATATGCAAACCAGGCCTATCTTCTCTTGTGGGTGGGCAATGAAGAAGGACAGTGACAGACCACCCACCAATGGATCTGATTCACCTCTGGTAATAGATGGATTTGAAAATGAAAGCAGTCTCACACTGCAACAATTAAACCTGAAGCCAATGTCTCATGGTTTGACATTTGAGTCTGCGATCCCACTGAGAGCTCCTTGTCAGGATGTGTGGATTTACAAATCCCTGGTGTGCCATTGCTTGTATCCTTTGTGATTGTTTACTGCGCATTTCCGTGCATTCAGTTGAGGTGATACTCCACCCAAAATCTGTCTTTTGAGTAGGCTATCACCTCCTGTAGACTTGAAAGGTGGCTTTAAAGGATTGTTTTTCATCCAATGCTTAGGCTACCTAATTTTATGGCTGAAAACAAAAATATAAAATTTTTGAAAATGTGTTTATTTGTCTTCTCAGGTCTATCACATGTCATGTTTGTGCATTATTGGAGCTGGAGCCAGGGGATTAGCCTAGTTTAGCATAAAGGCCAGAGGAGGAAAGCTGGCATGGCTTGCAAAAAGAAAATGCAATTTTACACAATTTTCTTTAAGACAGATGCAAAGTTGGATAAAAAAAAAGAGAGAGAGAGAGAGCGAGAGAGCTGTACAAGTTTGGCGTTTTACTGGCAAAACATTAGGCCTAGCATGTTTACCCATGGTCACTTTTATTAGATGTTAGCATGCTGACCTGCTAGCCTTCCGTCACTGCAGCATATTGTCTGCATCTGCACTAAAAAAAAGTATAGCCCTCCTCCTGTCTTGTAAATCTAACAATGGTGAAACTTGTTGACTGGTACGTAAACAGTTGTTAATGCTAATGCTGTGTCGGCCTACTAAAGCAAAGTTTCTCCTTTAAAATGGTCAAAGAAACGTCTACTTGTAATACATCAAATAAATATGTCAGGTTAAAGAAAGCTGCAAGATTCGAACAAAGCACATACTACAAAATAACAAAACAATCAAGTAGACACACACACACACATACAGAAACAAACAAGAACTCACATGTAGACATATTTTGGAGAAGCTCTTTGTGAGTCAGTTTCTCTGCCAGGACAATAAGCGCCAGACGCAAATGTCCGGACAATAATTAGCTGCATGTGTATGTGTGTGTGTGAATACCTGCATTGCTGAAATATCTAGCTTAAGCTTTTCATCAGCGAGCTCACAAGTGGCTAGAGGGTGTGTCTGGGACAAATGTCAGAGGCATCACGCCACTGTAATTACTACCATCAGGAACATACGTTCACTGTGACGATGTTTTTGTTTTTGTGAATGATTGCATGTGAGCCTCAGTTTGTGTCCTATGAGTGCTTGCACGCATAGTCCCATTGTGAGTGTGCTATATGTGGATGTGTGTGTTTGGGTGTCTGCCTTTTCTCTGTGCATTATTTTGCCCATCTGGCATTTTGGGCTGCAAGGTACAGGGGTTGGCTCATATCCGGTGCTGAGCTGGCAGCAGAGGGAGGGGTGTTAAAAAAGGTCTGGCTCGTGAGGAGTCATCACTGCTCCCTTCCTGCTGTACTCTTCCACTGCTTCACAACTACAGTGGCGTGTTTTTTTGCTTGCGTGCTTGTTGTCACTGGCTTTGGAGAGTGGTGTGTAATAGTTGTGTAATACTGAATGTAAAGATTTATATCTAGGGGGCACCTCTTGTCAAAAATAAGCAATCTTTCTTTTCTCCACACACGCACACGCTGAGGCCCCTGGGATGGGCCTTGACAGGTAATTACCCCCAGGTGCTGTATATGTGTCTGTGTGTGTGTGTGTGTGTGTGTATAGTCTACTATATACAAACCTGCGTTGGCAATTAGGGCAGATCTGGAGGGGTGTTGAGGGCTAATCGAGACATGTGTTGGTTTCACCTTCTGGACTGCGACTGGTTTTGATTCAACTCGGGCACTCCCTACTTAAATCATGGTATATATTAGTCATTGCCCAAAGCAGCAGGAGGGAATCACGTTCTGCAGTTGAGCAATGTTTTCGTCTGAAAACAATAGGCAGAGCCACAGTTATTCCCAGCTAAGGCATAACTTTCAAGAGCTTGGAGAAAAGGAGGGCAATTAACCTTCAGGGATGTTTTTGTGAGGGAGCTGAAAGAGCAACAAGAGAGGAGCGTGTTGGGAAAGATAAAAATCATGCAAACACATTTTAATTTTACTGCATGGACATGCACGTCTGCAAAGATAAGAATGATTCACAGTATGTTTTTTTTTTTTAGCATTGAAATAAATCCAGGAGCAAAGTTCTTAAACGCTCGCAAAAACTGAAGTGCTCATGCAGTCTCCTTATTCATCATTTTTAGGGGAGTAAAGTGGAACGAAGAACAGGAGTTTGAGGGCAGGGGGGCATTTGAACACTGAAGTTTTAGCTCAGTGCAGCTCTGCAATGACTGCTGGCCTCAGCAGACAGAGAGAATGGCCTACAAATGCACAGCTGTTTCTAATCGGTAACTCAGCACCGATGGCTGACCTACATTCTGGTGCTTGCACGTCTTTGAACCCGTGGCCCTGCCAGACTCAGCCATGGGGGAAGGTAGAGGGAATGAGGGAGAAAAACAAGAGGGAGGAGAGGCTGGAGTCTCTCCCGGGGTAAAAGAAACAACAGAGAAAGAAAGGAAGAAAGAATTATTTTTTTACTTTTTCATTTTGTTTTTATGCTGTAGTGAATTTTGCAGGTATAGGTCCAACACAGGTTGCATGAAGTGCATGCATGTTTAATGACAGAGTAGCTGCATCAGGCAGCCAGTGTGTGTGTGTGTATGCGAGTGTGTCTGCAAATGTTTCCACAGCCCCGAAGCGCAGCTGTGCACACCTAAAAAAAGGCAAAAAAAAAAAAAAAAAAAAGAACTCATAAAAACCTCCTGACCATCAATTTTCTGCTCCTCTGGATGGACTTGTTACACTTGGAAAAATCCTCAGTTTTTCAAATTGTTTTTTCATTGTCAACACCCTGCTGTCTATCAAACTTTAATAAAGTTGTGCTGTCTGCATGTGAATGAGTGTCCCCTTTCATTAAGGCTGGAGTGCATCTAGCTAGCATTCCTTGCATGCAGAGGAGGGGTATAGTCAAGTGCCAGGGGTCCCCTGGTAATGTCTCATGGCAAAGATCCCTATCCAGGCCCACTCCCAAACAGTACGCTTCCCCGGGTCATGCCGAGAGAGAGAGAGAGAGAGAGAGAGAGAGAGAGAGAGAGAGAGAGAGAGAGAGAGAGAGAGAGAGAGAGAGAGAATGTGGGGGTGGGTGTGTTGTATGGGAGAAAGAGAAAAAGCCAAAAGAGGGGTGGGGGCCTTTGGAACAAAAAATGCTGCGAAAACAAAAACCGTTAACTTTAACATTTACACACACTCCGCTTCGGAGAGAGAGAGAGGAAGGAACTGGAAGTGGGTCACTATGTCTCAGGACTACAGTGAAAAAAAAGAAAGAAAACAGAGAGCTCCAAAGCGGGGGAGAGAGGAAAACTGAGGGAGAGTCAGTTGTGGACTCAGGCCAGCCAAGAATTCACTGGATTGAAATGTGCAGCAAAAAAAAAAAAAGCATTGATGACAAGGAAAGAAAGAAAGAAAGAAAGAGGAAAGCAAACTGAGAGACAAGCTCTTTTTAAAAAAGCGTTTTACTGGGTCAGAAAGAGAGAAAATAACAAATTTGAGGTGTTTGCAGAAGTGTTACTCCTCATGGGTACACTTTCGTCTTGTGTCACCAAAAGCAGGTGTGACAGATGAAGTGCAAGCCTCTAAAGCTGTTTGTGCAATATAGCAAATGTTTCAATTTCAGTCAGAGGCTGTCTATATCAACAAGTTTTCTCGCCCACTGCCTTTATTGTGCGTCATCAGACATCAGAGTAATACAACGGGCTGCAGAACAAAAACAAAATGCATGTTTTTTTCTCCATGCATGTTAATATATCAAATGTGGCTGCAGCATTAACGCTCGAGTCTGTCGGTCCTCTAAGTATTTGAACTCAAATAACACATGCAGCCAGGGGAACAGACACATTTGCAGACATGCACTGAGAACCAACTTTTTTTTGCTTGTGCTGGAGTTTCCTCTCGGCTCGCTGCAGTCACTGTGAGCTGTGCTCATGCTTCTCTGTTCCTCTCTGGGCTCTGATGGTCCTCACTCAGGGTTCCTCTTGTTTTTGTGCCAGGCTGAGACAAAGGCCTTATGTCAGCAGCAATAGCGCCAAACACTGAAGAAAGCCATCAAGGTCCAGTGGAAGGGGGTGGAATCAACAGGGGGTTAACTGCGCTGATATGGAGGCCTTTTATCAAACATAAAGTACTCTGTTCTTCATATGAAGTTCTTTCACTTCCCTCCTCTAGCTGTTTATCACTCTTGAAATCAATGTTGTCCAGTATATTAACCATGAACCCAAGCCTGACCCCTCAATTTAGAAAGGGATAGGAGTTTTGGATGCGTGGCCTGATGGTGGGTTTCATCTCCTTTCTCTTTGATACATTCTATTTTTGTTTTGCTGAACTGAGAAAAGCACTGTTGTTTGTGTCACTGCTGTGTGCACATTTAAACACCAGCATCGTATATAAACTGAAGTGAAGGGGTGGCAGCCAACAGCAGATTAAATCACATGGGACGATTTTACCTCCTATGTATTATACTAGGGAGTCACAGACATTGCAGCTTGTGCCTCGTGCATATGAACCCGTTGCCTCCCAACTATTTTTTGCAGACAGTATTGTCCCATTATTGTTCACGGCTTGTCATAATTTCCACCTAAAATTTGCTTTTTAAAAACCTTTGAGTGGTCTTGCAACAGCCCGACTACCATGTCTGTGTCACATGAGAAAAATGACTTGGACTTACTAAAGCATGCTCACGGATCAGTGCTTAATCCTTCCTAACCTGCAAGTAAACAAGAATATCAAAACCCAAAGTCTTTGAATTATTATGTACAACGTGTTACTTGTCTTCTTTTGATACTCTGATGTCTGATTTGAGACTGCAGAGTGAGGTAACCCGATGCAGGTCGTCTCATATGATGTTTTGGTTGTTTCACTCAACAGCGTGATAATCGTGTTTGATAGCATGTGCTTGTGTATGCATGTGTGCGTGCATATATGTGTGTGTGTGTGTGTCGTGGTCTTTACTACCCTCATTAAGTTAACTGCGGTTGACTTGCCAGGACTTGTCATGCACCTCTGTTTGGCCCATGGTTCCAGACTATTAGTGTGTGGATGTCTGTGTGTCTATGTGCATGCGTGCGTGCATGTGTGCTGAGGAGGGGGTGGGGGGGGTGGGGGGGGTGGGGAGGTGTGTGTGTGTGTGTGTGTGTGTGTGTGTGTGTGTGTGTGTGGTGGGCTGTCAGTTTAAGCCGCTGTCAAAGAGAGGAACAGGAGAGCAAAACAGCCTGTCAGTCACGTGTGCTCTCTCTCTCTCTCTCTGCATGTAACCAGAGTTTGTCTCCTCGTGAAGGAGTTCAGAGTTACAGGCAATACATTATTGTTTCCCCAAAACTGCTTTCATGTGGAAACAATGGTTTCATTAACGCAAAACATGCAAGAGAGGAAGAAGAAAAGTTATAACAGGCAGTTGTTTGTGTCTGTGACAGTTTAAGGCCTTAAAAAAGCAGATCTTTGCTGTCAGCTCGTTATTTAGCAGACTCAGGATATGCTCCCTTTCCAAGAGAAAGTGACTCACATTAATACAACTGTTGCATGGAAGCAAATATCACACAATGATTTGGCTCACATCAGCAAAAGCAAAAAAACAACAACTGTAGGGTTCCCGTTGAATATCTCATGATCTTGACTCATATGAAAAGAGATGAGGATGCACAAATGAGTTGTGAGAATAAAGCAGACTGTCATGTATGCATTAGGGCCTGTTCTGCTTGTATTCTGACATATATAATAATGTATTGAGTGTTTCTGTATTTGGTTTGCATGTGGTTGGCGCTGGGCTGTACCATGGCGCATAATGACAAATGTTTGCACCCGCATCCTTTGACAAACATCAGAGGAATAGTTTTGCCTGTCTGTCTCCTCCTGTTTGACAGCTGTGGTCTATTAGCACAGGAACAGCTGATTTACAGTGCTGATGATAACACACTGCAGTCAAACTTCAAACAAAGAGGCCAAAGACACTGATGCTGTGACTTGGTCTGTCTTAACCAGTGACAGCTGGTGGATGATCTTCTAGAGGTCATAAATGAAGGCCACATGCTGGACATCAGGTGTCATTGGCAGGTAAATGATGATCACAGATATGTTTGAGACATGGATTTAAGTGGGCCTAATTATCTGAAGCAATGACCAACAATATAGTTTGTTTAAAACATTCTTTATTTTTGCATAAATAATATTAAACACTCAAAACATCTGTTTCATCAGGACTCAGGGGGTGTGGTTAAATCTGACAGGCATCTCCATGGCTACATCAACAACAAACATAAACAAAACATTGCTTTCTGTTAACGAAGTAGTCGGCTTGAATTACTTCACAATTTTAACCTCACAAAATCTCTTAACTGAACTCTCTGGGTGCAATGTGGCCTCTATATATCACCCCAGAAATTCCCAGTGGAATAATAATAATATTTTTTAATAAAAAAATGTGTACAACTGTTCCACTGTGTGACATGTGTAGATGTGAAAATTACCCTAACCCTAACCTAACCCCATTAGAAATGAAACTCTACAACCAACACTACTATGTGCCTTTTGTTACACATCCCTACTATAATCTCCTTAATTAAACTTAAACTTAATTGAATAGATGCAGAACTTATATTTACACTAAGATACAGTATGCTCAATTACTAAATGTAGTGAACAATGTCAGTGAGGCAGTGGTGACCATACCTTTTAGATTGTGATCCGTTGTACTGGAACAAAGTTGATTTATGGCCCCTCGTTAAAGATAATGGACATTCGTTTATTCAGTGAATTAAAGGATATATCAGCACCCCTGTGGTGCATGGGAAATCCGTTTGTTTTCCAACCCTGAACACAAGAAGAAAATGAGCAAAGACAAACAAATATAGAAGTATTTGTTTTGGTATTTATATTATATTTATGTACTGTCTGGATGACCCTATAACTAAGAAATAAGAGAGTTTTTGGGGGGAGGCCTAAAAGCACTGTATGTTGAATAAGAATTTGTTATCAGGCCAATTGTGTATTGATTGCATGTTATCTGGGAATCACTGGTCAGCTATCTCAGCAA
Organism: Trachurus trachurus; assembly: GCF_905171665.1. Lineage (NCBI taxonomy): Eukaryota > Metazoa > Chordata > Actinopteri > Carangiformes > Carangidae > Trachurus > Trachurus trachurus. Next base: position 21,474,199 of record NC_139891.1, on the reverse strand, counting down.
ATATACAAACCTTTGCATGTTTCAGAACAGCCAAGTCAAATGCCGTGCAAAGCAGGGCCTTTAAAAGGGCATGGGGGGAACAAGCATACAGTATTGTCAAAGACACATTCAGAGAAAAAAGGCACAAACATAACATGCATATTAGGGAGAAAGCTCAGTCTTCCCTGATTACTTTGGAAAATGGCTGGTAATAATGCAAAGTATATGGAATTTTGCTCTCTCCCTTCAGGGACCTATTGTGCACAGAGCTGTCATTTACAGTGGCATTTTGAAATGTCACATGTCCACGAGGCACAGGATGTGACTTGACAATGTGGTAAGTGCAGGCAGATGCGATGCACGTTGTTTTTGCAGCAACAGACCACTTTGCATTTTCCCAGCATTGGTAAATTATCAAGCTTTGTGGACTTTCTGCCGGGCATTGAGAGAGAGAGAGACAGAGAGACAGAGAGAGAGAGAAAAAAAAAGGGAAGTCACTGTTGCATGACTTGTCTCCTTATCAGTTTTCCAGAGTGACATCATTGTCGAGGCGTCCGACTTGTCGTTTGATGGGCAGGTTCTATAATAACATGGCAATCATGAAGCTACAGGAAACATTCCTGACTGTCATTTAAGGCTTTTATTTTTCAACAACTGTGTCAAAGTCCGCAGTATGAACTCTTGAGTTTGGGCCTACTAGGATGCATCTAATCCCTCACAAAACAACCTGTGTTTTGTGTGCTGTTTCGCTGTTAGATACGTGACCAGTGGAGATACCTCTGCAACCATTTACAATATGATTGTTGTGCAAGTAAGATTTTATCGATGGGTGGAACAGAAAGAGAACAAACCAATATTTGTTAAATACCATATTTCAATGTATGCATTTCATAACAATGAAGATATTGGAAACATATTGTGATAAATGAAATTAAAACAGCAGAGTCATATCAAGAGTTCAGAGGTTTCAGAAATGTAAGATCTGAAAGGGACTGTCACAGGTTGAAAGGGTCCCTTAATTTTAGCTCTCAACACTGTTTGTTTTCTTGAAAGCAGAAAAGAAATCGCCCTCTGCCAAGAAATGGTTTAGTGGTTGTAACTGTGTCGTTTGAACATCACATGCGCCTGTTGGTTCAGCAGGATTCAGTGCCAAACGAACTTTGATCAAAGTCTCCTTTAAACCGTCACTTTAAACTGTTGTTTGAATAAATATTGCTGTTTGAATTTCTGAGAGTGAAACGATCCACTAAAAACAAACAAACAAACATGTCACCTACAGAAATATATACACTTTTACTGGAGAGAAATATATATGTGAGACAGATCTTTGTTTGTGTATTCATGGATGTGTGGTTCCTACTTTGTGCAGCAGTTGCTCCCCTCCTGTGAATAGAGAGGGGTTGATGACTCTGATATGAGATAAGAGAGAGAGACGTGCTGAAGGCCACATCTCTCACAGTTTGCGCCAGCTTGCATTTTGTGCAACGTACAAATTCCTTGGGTTGTGGAGAAGGCATAAAGTAATTAACAAGTAATTACTGCATACTGTAAATCACATGTCTTACCTCGCCATGGAAAGAAAACTAAACATGCAGAGTTTCATTTTTAATTTCCTTTAAAGGATATTTCAGACTGTGTATGTCCTCATTTAGTGTAGTGCCAAGAGTTCCTGTTTCCAGTCTCACTTTTCCACATAGTAGCAGTTGAGTGGCCTCATGTGACCTAAATGACTGATAAACTGTGCATCTGTTTAAATCAGTCTATAAGCAAAACACTGTACATGCATTTGTGCAAATTGATGTTCACAAAAACTAATTACATTATTTTCCGTTTAACAGTTATGGTTTGTTGTTTTGTGTGTGGGTGTGCACATGCATGTGTATGTGCTAATAGGGTCAGAGGAAGTGTGCTTTGTTGCATTGTGTCATTATGTGGGTGAACAAAGCAAGATTGACCAAACATGTTCACTTAAATGCTTGAGAAAATAACAGTAAATCTGGATGAAATAACATCAACTCATATTCTACTATTGAAATAAAGGTCAATTTTAAATACTTCTTACATCACATTCGTCTCTTGTGTCTTGTTCTATTCTATAAAACAAAATTACATCTAAAAATATTGTTTTAAATTCTATATCAATTCACATCACACATCTAGTGCAGAGCCATTAACAGTTGGAAATAATGATGAACAACACGTCACATGTCATTACTGCTTCTTGTAAATTCCTGTGGCTCATTGACATGGTATGAAACATGGTGTGGTTACCCTGCTAACTAACACCTCTGACTGTTTGAGCGCAACACATCGAAAAAACGTTAACACGCCCTGATTATTAATGCTGCATTTAGTAAGGCAGAGCTCCAACTTGTTTAACTGTGAGTTTTGTCAATCAAAGGTTGGAAATAAGGGGAAAACAACACAGGTAGGGCAGAGGACATACCGTGGAGTTTCCTTGTTCTCCTAGTGTCAAGGGGTTTATACACACACGCACACACGCATGCATGGACACACACACACACACACTCAACCATGCCCAGACAGAGAGAGAGAGAGAGAGAGAGAGAGAGAGAGAGAGAGAGAGGGAGTATTCTCCGCAACAGGTCCTTCACCCTACTCCTACCAGGGCCTAGTAACTTGTACTCAGACAGCCTATACTCTGCTGCCCTCCTGTGACCAAAAGACAAAAATTCCAATTATCTGCTGAAGTATTAACCTTGCATTACTGTAACATGCAATTGAACCAAGGAGTGCTTAAATAAGACAGTGATTTTTTTTTGTTTGTTTCTTTTAAATGGACCTGGTAATCTAAAAATAAAATCTACTATAATGAAACATAATTATTTTCAAACTGTTGAACACAAACTGTCTCTTAGTAGTAGTAATAATAGTAATGAAAAGTCAACTTATCATTTGCATGGCGTTTGAGGGTATTAGTCCAATATTGGCTTCCAAACCAGTTGTGATACAACAAAAATGATTGGAAGTACACGTTCACGTTCTTCTTCTTCTTTTTGACTTCCAGGCGATGCATTTTCTGGAAACAGTAAAAGCTATGTCAATACATTTCATGGAACTCTGACTTAATTTCAAGTTTGTTACATTTCCTGAAAGACAGAGTAGATACGTTCAAATTCTTAATGCAAAAAGGTTACCAGTATCAGTACAGAAACATGTCCACAACACCTGTAAGTTGCCCTTCTACAGAGTAAAAAAAAACAAAAAACATGCTTGTGGTTGACAGTTAAACCCCTACTGCATGTTGTTCTGTATGCCAAAATTAAAAGAGGCTACATGAGGGACTGAAAACTTAATTATTTTAGGCTAGGTGAGGCTGTCAAGATCATGAGGCCTCCAACAACCCCACCAAGAGTGGTGAGGTCAAGGTCAAGGATGATAACATCAACCCTCAATATGAACATGGTTCACCAGCACCCTTTTCTTAGCATCACAGACTGGACTCCATACACAAAGAACTTTGTTTTTAGCCAGTATCTTAAAGTTATTATAATGGCTATGGCTAACGAACTCATGGCCAACAGTAGGCTATAAAATTTTAGGGGAAGCGATGGGTATCACTGAATTTAGACTCTGGGAACATAAAACAAGAGAAACTTTATAGGATGTAAAAAGCCAGTGTAAAAATAGAAGTGTTTAGCCAGTAGCACGTTAGACCTTGCAAAAATCCTCCATTTTAAATAATATATTGTCAATATAAAATAAAATGAAATTAAGATGTGTGTTTTAACCCACCCAGATATCTACTACATTAATGTGTTGCATTACTTATTTCAGGTGACTCTGGCTTTAAATCATCGAGCAAGACTGGATGTTTCTTTTACCATAGCATAGGCCTATATAGCCTATGTACCTATGTGTTTGTTTTTTTGTTAATGTTAATATTACTTTGTTTCACTGCAATTGCAAAGACTCATGGAGCAACAGTGTGTGTACGGAGCCCAGCAGAAGCAGCCTTTGTGCGGCTGTTGCTGGGAGCTCCGGCCAATCAAAGCCGCAGCGCTTCCATACAAGTAGTTCAGGGGGCTGGAGAAGCATGACATCATGCACAGCTCCGGCCCTCTCAGCGAAAACAAAGATTGAAACATCTTCATCTCACTACAGAAAACCACAGTCGACGACAGCACCGTCCGCACTGTGATAATTCCGCGGTCCCATCCGTACATTTACGCCGGGGAGGCTGAGCCCTGGTACCCGGTGGTGTGCGGAGCGGAGTCTGGGAGGGGCGTCCGTCCGTCAGTCCAGGGGAATGGCGGATGGGGAGGCCGCCGCGTCTGTGGAGTGGGGCAGCAGCGGTGATGGGGGTTTAACAGAGTGACATCCCCACCTTTGCATTTTTTGATTTCCACCACCGTGTAGCTTTGGTGTTCAGCTCTGGCCATGGATCCTGAGAAAAAGTTGACATTCTGCCTCGGGTTGAAGGCTGAGGAGGTAAATGCACTGCACAGCTTTCCTTTTATGCACGCACTGCTGTCAACAGCTGGGCTTTAGTGATTCTGCAGAGCAACATGCTTTCCTCCGCCTGTGGTGTTGTTTCTGCTGCTGCTGTTATTGTTGGCAAACAATTGCCCCAACTTGTTCTGTGCATATTTGTCTTTTAATTTCTTCATCTTTTTTTTTTTTTTTGACTCAAGACTCTGCATTTTTGCACCACTGCAGCAAATGATTTGTGTTAAGTAAAGTCAGTCAGTTAGGGGGTCCTGTTTGTTTTGTAGTCGGTGGAAAAGGCTGTATATGTGTGAGGCTGGGGGTCAAGTTTTGGATTTTTGGATTTTGAATTTGGGTCTTCTAACACACCACATAATATATATATAAAAAAAAGCACAGACTTGTAGTCAACTTTCTTTGGGAGTCATAAGCTATAGGTTATTATTGATTTCAGTGGTAGTGTGGGACATCCTGCATTGTGTTGTGGAAACTGCTGTTATAGATTTTAAGTTGATTCCTCGTTTCTAGCGTTGTAGCATTGAGAAGTTCGAGGTAATGCACCAAGGATTTACCACTAATTTATGCAGGCATGATTACAAGAGGTTTCCCTGCCAGACCCTTATAGCCTCATAAATCTAATGTACAGTTCCTTGTCCAGGAGAGGAAAGGCATACTGCTGAGTCAGGATACCACTATTTCACAGAGGATGATGTTTCCTGAAACAAAAGTTAACAAACGGTCAACGCATCACTGCACAGAACACCACCATGTAAGCAGAGAAAATGAAATCACTGCAAACGAGTATGGATATCATGGAGTGAGACATAGCTGAGGGACTCAAATCACAGTATTGATGATGAGAACCACTTGGAACAGCACAGTGTCATGTGCTGCTCACTGTTGTTGGCTGTGACATGCTCACACATGCGATATTTCGTTGCTTCCATGGCAACGTCAGTTTGTGTCTCAAGTAAATATTCTGCTTTTTTTAGGAACTTGGGTCTCATATCCTCACACAGGCAGTTGTGTGAAATGTTGCCTGACACATTGTGACAGCAGTTGGAGAACAAGATTGGAGAATAAGACTTTCACCTTGCCTTTATACACCTTCATGACACTTTTTAGGGTTTAACATCCCAGGTCATAATCTTGACTACATTACATAAAATCAAGTTTTCTGCGCAGGGTTCTCACTTTCCCTATGAATATCGGACATTTCACTAGACATTTCTTGTGTGGCAGTTTGCAGAAATGTGCATATCACCGTATAATCATCTTACAGCTCTTTACAGTCATTTTTAAAAAAAAAACTTTTATTTGCTGCTCTGATCTGCTGTATAGCCCTTTGGGACCCCAGAGGTGGAAATCATTTGTGGTTAGTCCGTGGTCTCTGGGAAAGCCTGAATGATCTCCTCACCCTCCTTGTGCACACACTTGGTGCCATGTGGTGGGCTTACCACAGGAACTCAGCTCCACATCACGGATGCCAGGACATTTCCCCTTTTCACTCTGACTTTCTTAGTGTACTCTTTTCTTAGAGTATAGAAACTCAGTTCCATGAACACGCTGAGGTTACGCTTGACAGTTGGATTTATCTCTGAAACGTTGTGGTTGCACAATAACCACCAGTGATGTGCACATAGAAACGCAACATCAGAAACGCAACTTCTGCAGAATATTATTTATCTATGATTAGCTGGAGCACAGTAAATGAAAAGCAGTCGTAACAGAAACAAGCATTAAATCATCTTAAATCTTGAGACAAACACTTGGAGGCCAACAATTGCTCGTAGGGATGTGATTAATCAGCACTCTTGTAGAGCTTGGTAACAGACCGACCTTTTCCCCCTTAGACACGTGTCTGTTATTTCTGTTTGTATGCTGCTTATTCTTTGATCTGATTAAATCAAAAATTCAGCTTTTTACTATTTACACAAAAATGCTGTCTAGAAAAAAATGATGTATACATTTCACTATCAATTATGTAAATATTGTATGAGGTGTAAAATAGTGCTGACGATCATGTGTTCATTGCCATATACAGTATAATATGCTGCCTGCCACCAGATCAATATCTGGCAGAAAACCTGACTTATCTGTCCTGTGCTCTGCAGGCTGCAGTGCCAGTTGCTTTTTTGGAGCCTGTGTATGTCCTTCATTAGACATTCCTCTTTCACCATAGTATCATGTAATGCTTGGCCATGCAATATTAATAAACCTGTGGCTGCATCGGGTATTGAAGAGGAGTTTACTATGCACAGTTTTATATGATATGCCACAGCAGATATGTCACTTGGCCAACAGCTACTGCAGCTACAATGCACAGCCTAAGAGTGAAGAAGAGTGTGAACAGACAGCAGTTGTGATTCTGTACTCGTTAATAGTTGTGCATGCATTGCACACATTGCACACACACAAATACACACACATACCGCAGTCCAGGGACAGCATTGTTTGTTAACAAAGGAGGTCTCATTTACGTGGCTGCAGTTTTGGTGTTAAACAAGGTAGCGAGCCCCCATTGTCTCCACATATTTTTTGTTTTTTTTTGACAGTAGCCCCAGCAGAGGGCACATGCACACACACACACACACACACACACACACACACACACACACACACACACACACACACACACACACACACACACACACACACACACACACACACACACACACACACACACACACACACACACACACACACACACACTTTTTACTCACAGTGGGCCTGCCTGGCATTTACCGAAGCGTGAGCAACACTCTGAATTTTGAAATCTGCACAGGGACAGAATAGCATTTGGGTAGCATAAACACACATATGGTGTAGTAGTATTCATCACCACTGCACACAAATCACTGTCGACCATTACGACTGAGGGTTTTATCGCCTATGCTTTGATGATAGTTGAATAATTGATTTGTGAAGCAAAAAGAAAAGAAAAAGAATAAAAAATGTGCAGGTTGCAGCTTCTTTGTCTGACTGTTGGTCAGATAAAAAAAAAAAGTACCATATAAAATATGTATGATGACGCTTTAAAGCACATGTGTGTTTGGAGAAAACAGGGAAAGGTAAACTAGAAAGCATGCAAGGTTTTAGTAGCGTGTCTGCTCCCTTCTGTCTGCCATGTCGACAACCCACACACACACACACACACACATTGGGGAGAAACTCGTTTGTTAAAAAGCCGTTGACCTTCCTGTCTCCTTGAAGGACCTGGAGTACATGGCAGCCAGTGTCTTCAGCGGAAAATCAGCCTTTTAATTTGCCTTTTTTCTTTTTTTTGTCATCCTTGATCAGTGGAACGAAAATACAGTATCGTCTTGTGCCCTTGACAGCTGAAACATGTCGAGCCAGGCTTTCATTTTTCCTGTCGTTTACATCCTATCATTTCTTCTTTCTACCCAACTGCTCCGTCTTACAGTAATAACCATCGTGTGTCTCTTGTCCTTCACCAGATGACCATGTCCCTGCGGGGGCTGGACGGTACTGAAACCACAACGGTATGGAGCTCGACCTTCAACTACAACTAAACATGTCATGCCACTAGACAATATAAAACATTGTCCACATGAGTTTAGAAAAAAAAAAAGAAAAAACCTCCAAGCGGTGGTTGCTATGGCAATGCATAATTACTTGTTAGCACTTCAGAGTCTCATGTGTGGTAACTATGTACATACCAGATTTAGAAACCTCTCCTTGCTGCATTATTATTGTGAGTTATGCTTTTGCTCTAGTGCCTCAGTTCTTCTGAACACTCTTTTTGCCCAAGTATTCTTTCTGGCTTTTTATGACATATCAAACATTTAGTATTTCATATTCACCCCTCACCTGCTTGTGTCCTTTACAGTGACTTCCTAATAACTTAGATGCAAGTGTAAAATTTATGGAGGTCTTTTTTATTTTTCTTTCTAGGTGGTGACCGTTACCCAGAAGGTAAGGTGAGGTGTACACAATTAATAAGGTGTGGAATTTGTTTAAATTTACCTCAACCTGTTGCTGCCATCTGATAGAAATGATATTAAAACTGCAAAAAGGGTGGTCTTTCATACCAAGGAATTCATCATGGAGAATTATTACCCACCATAAAGCATTTTTAGCTCTGTTCAGCTTATTGTTTTGGTTTGATGGCCAGCAACTGCACAGTCTTGGTTCATTCTCAGGCTCGCATCAATCCCGTTAATAGCTGCCACAGACAGCTTTCTTCAGCAGAACAGCAGACAGACACAGTTATCGATTAGCTGCCGAGCATTTAATAGCTACAGAGCAGGGTTATTCCCTCAGAAGTCGCCGGAAAACAACCCCAGCGAAGTCAAGTTTTGAGATCCAACCACTGGATTTGTTCGCTTTCGCCTGTCATGTCATGTAGATGTTTCACCTGTCATCACGTGACAGTCAGGCGATAACAGGTGGTCGTATAAAGCGGGTGATTGTGATTCCAGTCTCTGTTAAAAGGCTGATATCAGATGTTATGGCCTCCTGTTTGGTCTTGACTTCATCTTCTGGTTAAAAGGGGCGTAAAAATGCTAATAAGTAGCCTAGTCCTTGAGTTCAAGGTAAATTGTCAAACCTGTTTTGCCAAGGTTGAGAATGAAGTCTCAAAGCCATACATACATGCCATTACAACTTTCCATCTGCAGTGACATTATTCCCACTGTGGTTATGTTGTGATGTGATGTGTTGTCCACTAGGTGGTGAAGCAGCACGGGAGTTCTGGTAGCCAGCCTGTAGTCAGCCCCAAGTACTGTCCTGGAGTAAACAACAACCCGGGTTACCTGTGTGAAACAGGACACTGCTGCGGAGAGACAGGCTGCTGTACCTACTATTATGAACTCTGGTGTGAGTCAACCTACTGACTTTCTTGGCCACTGCCTCACTGTAGACAGGGGCCTGAGGGTGATAGCTGTAATGTGAAACGTTGTATGTCACAAGGGTAAAATGTCCAAAAACCACTGATGTTGTGAGCTTGTAACTGAGCAGAGCAGAACAGAACTTTAATGTGTGTGTGTTTTTTTTTTGTTTTTGTTTTTTACACTGATGAACATTCAGGTTAATTTCCTGCTTTTATTTTCTTTCAGGGTTCTGGATTCTGTGGACGGTGCTGATCCTCTTCAGCTGTTTCTGTGCTTACCGCCACCGCCGGGCCAAGCTGAGGATCCAACAGCAGCAGCGACAAAGAGAGATCAATCTGATCGCCTATAACGGAGCCTGCAACTACCCTTCCTCAATGCTGGACCTCAGTATGTTTATGGCGTCTCTGATGTGTAGATTTTAATGTGTAGCTCTGGTAGCACAGGTTGTCTCCACATTTTACATGTTCTGGATTAGGAAACACAGACCGACCCACACAACTAGGCCTGTATTAAGAAATAGCCTAGTTGTTAAACTGCTGTTAAAGAGGAACTATGCAGGATTTTTAGCTTCATTTTGCAATTTTTTTACCTTAATTAAACAGCTTTGGAGTAATTGTGATGGTTTAATGAATCACATAACTTTTTACGAGGGAGAATGGAGGCTCTCTGCCCTCAACGTAGCTCTTGTATGAAAACCAACCCAGTTCTCGTCTCTGCCCACTGCGTCACAAATGTGCCCCGTAGCCCGCAGTCCCTGGTTTATGACAGATAAGACTTCACAAATATACACATCGTAACATCGTATATGATATATAACGTTATGTAGGCTACTGCTCTATGGATTGATGTCTCGCCGGCTTTGTTGTAAACAAATGCACATGGCCGGGAGGAGGGTTAGCAAAACAGCGGGAAAGTGACCGGACTTGGATAGTTCCCCTTTAATATAATATTGAGTGTTATAACATTGACATTACACCAAACACAACAAATTCAATTTGATAATACAATCATAATGTTACATCAACATGAACATGGAATATTGATGTTCATTATACAGCAAATATTGTTTAATTTGAGCACCCATTCCACAAAGAAAAGGTAGAGACTTTGCATTTGAAGTACATGTTAGAAACATAGCATCATATGTTGGACAATGGCCTCAGTATTATGGAATAAGGCTGGTGTTATTCTACATTTTTCTTAACTCTCAATGTGCTCATCTATGTCTCTCAGTTCTTGCTAACCTCCAGAGCCTGTCACTGTGTTGTTACTCAGCTCCAAGCTCATTGGTGTCTTCTCACCAATGGGCTTGGTGTACAACAGGCCATTAAAAGCAGGGTTGGAGATCCTATTCTGGAGCATTTTTTACTAAATTGCTTGAAATCCTCTTTATACTCCGATTGCAACCAATTCATTAAATGCTTTTTCACAAAGATGAAAAAAGTCAGTGACCTGTGGGACAGACACTCCTGTAAAAACACCATCCAATCATCTTGAACGCAACGTTCAAGTCAATTGGACCTCTGTCCCTGCCTCCCTCCTCTCCACATCAAAGTAGTTCAGTAAAGAGTTGGAGAGTTTTTGTCTTTTGGCTGAAAAAGGTTCCTGACAAATCCACAAGTAAAGTCAAACCTTAACTTGTGGATTGTCAAGAACGTTTTTCAGCTTAGGATACACACTTGCTCTAGTTACTGCCACAGGACACCCAGTAGAACTGATGTGCTCTTAAAAGTTTATCAGTGGAGGTTTGTTTTAACAGTTAAAGAACGATGAACTCTTGCCACTTTGCCACATCTGAGCCGATCTTTCCTTTGTCTTCAGGTTTCCTCGCTTCCTTCAAGTTGCCCTCCTATGAGGAGGTGGCTGCGCAGCCCAGCACCCCTCCTCCGCCTTACAGCTCCGTCTTCGCCCTGCAGGGAGGTATGGGGGGTCCTAGCTCCTCTTTCCCCCATCATCACCACCACCGTCACCCCTGCCCCCCTTACCTGGGCCCCGGCCCCAGTGGCCTGACTTCCTCCCAGAGCTCTGACAACTGCTACACCAGCTGCTCCTGCGAGTCGTGCTCCCTCACCTCCCCGTCCAGCACCTCCTTCTCTGTGCAGGTGACGGACGAGACGTACGACAGCAGCCGCCTCTCTACGCCCAGCGAAGCAGGGGGCGACTGCTCCATCATGGGTCCGTCGAGGGCCGGGGCGGCCTTTACTCAGACGCCCTCCCCGCCACCTCCATCGCAACTTCCGCCTGATGTCGTACCCGCGGCCACCCCAGATGTCATACCCATGCAGAGACGTTCCATTGGCGGTGAAGGATTTTCACCTCCGGCGCCACCACTGTCTCTTCCTTTACACTCTCGTCCGTCACACCCTTCTCGCCTTCCGCTTTCTCCCCTCATCCTGTTATCTACCCTCCCTCCTGGTCAGATCCACCCTCTTCTCCTCTCAGACCCACTTGGGGCCATAGCTGTGAAGAAAGAGATGGAGGAGGCCTCACCTAATGGCCCAACTCCCAGGCCCACGGCGTCTCCCCCTAAACAGGCTCTCTTCTCCTCAAACGTGGCCGTTTTCACACAGTGCAGCAGCAAAGAGGAGCAGAAACGAGAAAAGGAAGAAGAGGAAGAGGAAGAAGAAGACGATGAGGAGGAGGACCACTTCCGGCATCGTCGTCTAACGGGCGACTCGGGCATCGAGGTGTGTCGCTGCCACGTGAAGAGAGAGGAACAAGAGGAGGAACTGCAGAAGGTGCATTTAGCTAAAGGGGGTAAAGAAGATGTGATGGCGGAGGAGAGGGCGGATGTGCTGCATGACAGCGTGGACTGCTCCCTCCGAGCCAAGACCGGCGGGCAGTCACCCCTCCTGGACGACTGTGTGGAGCAGCAAGGCCACGTGTCCTCGTCCTCCTCCGGTGTCATCCAGAAGACAGGCGAGGCCATCATCACCATGGAGTCCTTGTAGGCCAGCAGCCCGGCGATACGTCGTCGGATAGTGAGATATTAATGTGTAATGACGTCATTACAGATCAAGACTAGTCAGTGAGAGGTTGAATCACTGAAGAAAAGTCTTGGAGGTTTTAATGGTTGTGAGCCATGGAGCAGGTTAAGAAATAGATCCACTTATTTCCTGCAGTGTGTTCTATTTCAGAGGAGAAACAGAGGGCTGAGAGTCATATTTTGTAGTTACTACATTTGGTTTGTGGTTTAGGAGAAAGGAAAGCATATCTTGTTCTCTAAAGTGATGAAAATAATTGTTCTTTCCCTTTCTCCATCACTTTCCCACATGCTAACCAAATTCATTCTGACAAGTGGCTCAGTGTCAACATACCAACATCCTTCTTACCTCTCTTTACTCTGCATGACAAAACATTGCTAAAATTAGCAATTTAAGCTCTTTGCAATGAAATCCCTGATAGTCTGTGGTTTTCAACCCGGGGGGGTCAGGGTCTAAAGGTGAAACTGAAAGGTCATATGAGGATTAAACGTTTAAGAAAGGAAAAAAAAAAAGCTGTACAGAATTATATGATATTTTTCTGATGTTTCTCTAATCTTTCCTTTTTTTTAATGTGAAATTACAGATTCAACAGAATTACAGATGATTTAGCTTAAACAATCTGAGAAGCAAAAATCAATCCTTGGTGGAATTGCTAAGAAGTTATTATGCAATGTATGATGATGGATCTCAACAAGATATTCTTTAAATTTAGGGATCATATGGCAAAAGGTTCAGGGTCACTGCCTTATGTCATATAATAAAGCAGTGAATCGATCAACTTTAATAACCAGAGACAAGACTGTTTATCTTAAATTCTACTTTAAGAAATATGATTCTTGAAGTAAAAACCACAGAACTGTGTTTTCAAACGAGCTCAGTAACAAGCATCATATAATCTTGTAGCTTTTAAAGAACTGAAAACAGTTCAGAAATATTGATCAGTGAAATACTCAACACGTTATGTTGTAGGGTGAATTTCTGCTTTCACCAGCCTACTTCCCTCTGTTCATCAGAGGACACAATGATAGAAGGCAACTATTCTGACTGATACCAGGGGTGTGTGTTTTCTACATTTATGTCTTATATTCCCTTAAGGAAAAGGGGAGCAAGCATTGATTAAAATGTGTTTGGGTGGCGCAGCTTTACAATGGTATTATGACTATACATTGTTGTTTCAGACTGTTAAATGAATAAACTGTATAATTACCTGACTGTTTGGACTTTGGATGTAATGTATTTGAACATGTTCCTATTTGGTCATTGCCTTTTTTTGTTTGCAAGGCAATGTAAATCTGATTCCTCTGCAGATGGACTATTGAGTTTTTTAAGGCAGAAACTTTAAGCCCAATTTCATCACTGATAATGAATGTAAAAGGTTATGTATTGCAACAACAACAAAAAAGATTTAAATTGTTTACGGAGAGTTTTTATAGCATGATGCTTGACTGAAAATTTCTGGAAGATGTGTCAAAAACAGCAGCAAGGCAATACAAACTGCCAGGTGTGGGCTTTGAGACAACACTTTTGAAATGAAGTTTCCATTGTTGTGTGTAACACTTGTAAATGTGAAGAGTGAAGGTTTAAAGTCACAGTCAGTATCATGGGTTTTTTATTTTATTTTATTTTATTTCCACTGTGACTGAAGTTGGACTGCTTTCCTGTACATGTACCCCAGTTGATCTGTCTTTGTGCATGAAGCCATTTGCCATTTGATGTCCAATTGTACAGAGTCTCTCACTAAGAATAGTCTCTGCCTGAGGAAGTGCAGTGTGACACCTTTGATCGATACTGTGTCTCAGTATTTTAGTGGGAAGAGCACATGTGTATTCTCTTGTGATTGATTAAGTCCAAACTGTACTTAAGAATAGGGCAAGTTTTAGAGGGAAACAATGTCTCAAATCACATTTTGTACATGTTTGTCTTGCTGTAGTTATTATGAGACGGGTGTCTCTACTTCATTGACAAGATGCCACTTTGCTGTGTCGCCTCGTTGCAAAGCCGAATTAATTGTCTCGATGCTTTCAACTCATTTATAGTTCTGTGGGCAGAAAACTTTTGCCTCGATTCAGCTTTGTAAAACCTTTATTCATCAAAGACAAATCACGCGTGTTGGTGTGTACCTTAAAAAAGGTGTGTAGGGAGTGAGGTTTGTATTGCGGTGTGGTTCTGTCATGCGGGTCATCTTGGTAGCCCTTGATCTTCTCTGTTCAAAGCTCTTGTGCAGTGACTCACAGGTGTATCTCTGAGGTGACAGACTTTTCATCCTCTGAGCACATCCACATAAAAGCCTTCTGGCTTTTTTTTTGGCTTAAGTCAAAGTTTTTATTTTCATTAAAAGATGAAGATTTTTTTTTCTGTTTTTTTTTTTTTTTTTTAAGTATATGGTGCCTAGATAAAAATAGACTTTCTCTTAGGCATTCTGTAGTTTAATGCTGCTATGTGAATGTGTGTGTTTTCTGGAAATTGTGTATAGTCTTAACATCAGACATTTTATAGCAGTGCTTGGCAGTCTCTTTGTAAAAATATACACAGTACACACGAGACTTGCAAAAATAGTATTTAGCAATAGTATTCACACTTTTGTTTTCCTTACTCTAGTTAATGCTGGTTGATAGGAAATGAACTGTTGTGAAAAAGACATTTACCTCTTCATTACTGATCCATGAGCTGTGCTGGGCAGTGGCCCTTGATTGTACATAACACAGCGTTTTTAATGCCTTTGGCTTAAGGTTTCTCCCAAGTGCAAACTCAGATTATCTGGTTTTACCTTTAGCCTTGGTTTATGCCTCTCATGTATTACCATTAACACTCAAGTGATACACCCAAGCTATGTGGTTCTGAAGGATAAGTACCTGACTATCTTTGAAAAACCTGAAGATATTTCCACTTTCCTCAAAGACTCTTTAGTCCAGGTTTAAAAAAATGATGCGAAATATTTTTAACCCATTTCCCAGGTTGCAATGCTATTTCTTTCATATCGCATACAATTGGCTGGAAAAAAGGAAAATGTACCTGATAGTTTTATTTTTCTGTTGTTGTTGTTTTATATAGCCTATATTTATTTGGTCTTGATTCATATGATGCATCTTGATATGCTAAAGACCAGAAAATTGTATCTGGTATTCTCCCTTTGGGTAATGAGGTCGGCAATAACATTCAGGAGCAAGGCAATGTACACTGTCTATTCTGGGAGAAAGTCCTTTTTGATGTGTTTCAGGTTTCTCTTAAACTAAAAGGCTAAATGATTTACTGTGGTGTTACACAGCACATGTTTTTTTCATGCCAATATGAAACTCAGAAAACTCTATTGTGAACGTTATTCATATTAGTCTTTACTGAAGGAGTTTTCGAAGTGTAGTTTTATAGTACGCAACAATACCTTTATGAGTTTTCATTGTCTTTAAGCCTATGTGTGAAAAATGGCTAACTTTTGGAGGTGCTGGTGATGGAGCAGGCAAAAAGTGGAAAAAACACTCTCATCTTAAAGAGCAGGAAAAAAAATCTTTATTTTAACAACAACAAAACATATTTTTTCTTTATTTTGTAAAATTAAGAAAAAAGGCCTTGGGAAGAAACGTTTTTGTTAAAATTAAGACTTTTGTCGGCAGTTGGAGCGTTTTCCCCCCTTTATTCTAAGTAGCTCTGTGATGTACACATAATGGTAATACACAAGATTCACAACCTGCGGCTTGTTTAACCTCGACTCTGATTTCTCACAGAAACCAAACTGAGTTCAGTGTATATAGAACTACTTAAGTTTAGCATAGCAGCTAGTGTGTACAGACAAAATGCCCAAACTCTACCCTCGTTGCCACTGTAGGCCAAGGCCTGATTTAAGACTGTTACCTCGCTGAGTTTTGACTGCAAAGGACTGTTTACTTCTCCTTATCAAGATAGTATTTACTCTATATTTATACTGACTTTATTTTGTAATGCCAAGAATTGAAGAATTGAAACACACACACACACACACACACACACACACACACACACACACACACACACACACACACACACACACACACACACACACACACACACACACACACACACATAGCCTACATACACACAAAGAGAGCCCACATTGGTATGGCTGAAATAGTTTGCCAGGAAAAAACAAAAGAAAACATTAAACCCTGTTGAGTCAGGATAACTCTTTTAGATTGTCTCCCAAAAGTGTTCTCCTTTTCCTCCTGCAGCTATGGGACAGCAGGATTTATAGCAGTATCAATATGTAATTGTATGTGGAATAGTTCAGATTAATATTACTACGACAAAATGTGGTGTTCTTTGAGGGTATCTTTGTGCAATTCTACCTGCAGCTCTTCAGTGTGTCGTACGCATGTGTGAGAGACTTGTTGTCAGCCGTGTTGTGGCGTTTAATCATTGTTGCTTATTATGAGGCCAAAGTTGAGTGTTGTTGGTATTTGTTAACACGATATTTGTCGATATAAATAGGCTATCTCAACATTTTTATGTCATCATGGATATCGAGTTGCTTTTGTATCTTGATGTATAGCATAGAGATTTCTGATGCATACTCTGATGTAAGACCCAAACAATGAAATGCTGTCACATTTTTAAAGATCTATATTGTTTGCACATCTTTTGGTGCTTTTTTCTTTTCTTTCAGAAGGTTAGGTTGTGTTTGGGTTTCTTCCATTTGACTTTTATTTTTCCTTGATGCCTATTGGGATTCTACCGCGTTGGACTCTGACACCTGCGCTACTTTATTCAACAAAAACTGTGGAATTTGTGTCAAAAATAAATGCTACCAAGTGCTACCAAGTGCATGTATGTGTCTCTGTTCTACAGTGAAATACAGCAAACGTCTCAACTTTTATTTAAGCAAGGAATGAGCTCAAAAAAACACCCACACATGAGGAGCTGTCACTGTGACTCAGGGTGAATCATCAGGCTGCACTCACTCTGAAAGCTTCATTTTTTTTGAGGAGTAAACCACATGAAGAAAAACCAGTATGAAATGAGTGATAATATTGAGCTGACAGTATTGTGGTGTCAATGCTGACAAATACAGCTTATAATATGAAAATACTAACTGGTTCTTACAGTATAGTCTTATATATGTGCTAAGTAACAACTGTCCCACCAGAGATATTATCTATTACCAGACAAAACAGGCAACTAAACTGCAGTTCCTACAACTCAAGGACCACAGAAACTTAACTACTGTGCAAGAATTAGATTTTTTTTTTTTTTGCACATACATTTGAGCAGTGTAATTCCTTTTACCGGACTCATAAATACAAGTCACAAGTCTAGCCCCACTGTACAAGTGTATTAGTTGACAACCTGAAGTCAATCTAACCGACAAAGACATTACTTAGTCTAGGAACAAGTTAGTGAGTTTGGCATCTGTCTTACATCCTGTCTTTTGTCTGAGCTCTTGCCAACAAGCATATAGGTCAGTCCAAGATTTACCATTTTATGGTCCCTTGCTTGGCTTTTAACTTCTAGTCAGTTTCTTATAGCTAGGTGAGAGGTGTTGATATTGGTGTGTGTGACCTGTTGCCGTAAGCGGTATGTGTTCTTGATAGAGGTGACAGACAGGAAACTGAAGTTATAACTGAAAGGCTTTGCTTTGTCCCTTGATTTGGAAATTAATCTCTATAAACACACACACTGTGTAAAAAGAAAAAAAATCTAATCTAGAATCAAACCCTTCCTTATTTCAGTCATGGGCATGTTGCATAAAAGGAAACAGGTGCACCTTTTTGGCATTGAACCTCATTTGGGAGCTCTACCTCAGAACGCAGCAGTCTGTATTTCCCATAAAACAAAGTCAGGAAAAAGGCGTCAATGCAAAGGTCAGAGAGAGGAAAAGAATCACACCATGAACTGATCTCTTATCCGATTTTAATGCACAATCAATAGCATGTTGTAAATTAAATTTAGTGAAAGGACCAGAGGCTCATAAGCTCATTTCTGCCATATGCAAAATGAACCCAGTCATGATTATCACTAATCTGACAGTGTTACTATGAAGCAACTGTTCCAGCTCCACAGAGATGAGTGGTGCAGATACAAAAAACAGAAAATAGTGTTAAAACATGCATTAAATTAGGCTGTAGGCATCACAGTCAAAGGATAGTTGGCCTGTATTGATCAAGTGTGCTGCGAATGTAGCTTTATGGCTTTTTAGCGCCATCTAGTGGTGTGAATGAAGATGACAAAAACACTTATGTGTACAGCATGTTTATGTCCTTTAAACATGGTCGTCATTGTATCTCAAACGCCTACACCCCAATGTATATCATACCTCTTAATCCTACCAAATAATATATATATATATATTTTTTTTTTAAATAAAATGATCAAAGGTTATTTTATAAGTATCATGCTTGAAAAAACAAAATGTATCGTGCAAACTTGTTGCATTTTGATTTAATACATTTTGAAAACTTAGAACATTAAAAAATAATAAAATAAAACAGTAACATCTGAATAGCCTATATGTCGTGTCTATTACATAGACTGTAAAGGTCCATTACAATAAAGTAGAGTAGTGAAAACATAGCCATATATTAAGGCATTTTTTCTCTCTCCCTGCTCTGTGATTGGTCAGAGAGGACCAGCACCCACCCCCTCCGCTGACCACTCCCCATCCGCGCTTTCTCCACGTGACTTCGCTCGGCTCTCTCTCGCAAAGTTAAAAACAGACTTTGTTTATCTTGGTGGCTGTTTGCTGAAATGTCCTCTGACTAGTTTACCTGCCTTCCTCCTCCGTGTCTATCACCGCAGCGTGTTGTTGACTTGACTCCTCCCGGCCCTGCACGCTGAGAGGAGCACTGAAACTATCGCATCTCTTCGCTTCACTCGTCAACATTTCTGCTCTTTGTATCATTCATTTCATCGTGTTTTTTTTGTTGTTGTTCTCTTCGTGCTGCACGAGGGAGAAAAGAAAGCAGTCACAGGAAGACTTGGAGTTTTTTTTTTTGTAATTATTTTTATTATTCCCTCCTTCACGTGTCGTTTGTTAAAGACTGTTTAACGTGTGGCTGGTAGGGGGGATTTGTTGCAGTTGAAGGCAAAGGAGGAGCGCACCCGTCCGTGTAGGATCTTTAACCGAGCGCCATGGCGACCGAAGTGGATACGTGGTCCAGCGCTCCGCAAGCCGACGGTAAGTGAATGCACCGCGGCCGTCGGTCGCTTATGTAGCCGCGCTTCGGTGCACAAGCCCCGGGGTGAGCGACCACCGTGGCCCCGCTGGCGTGAGCTCTCTCTCCCCCGAGATCCATTGTCCCTGCATGGGATGGGCTGCAGCGCCAGCCATGCTTCACCATGTGCTCCTGTTAAACCACACACACACATAGGCTACTCTCTCTCTCTTTCTCTCTCTCTCTCTCTGAACACACACCGACGCTCAAACTGGTGCAACACTCGCTGCACACTGACGCAACGTTGCACTTTCGACGTCGCATTTGCATCAAAACACCGACCATTTACATTTATTTATTTATTTATTACAGCTTTTTATCTTAGCAGCTTTGACACGGTGTTTTGTTGTTGAACTGCTTCCACATTTAACCCTTTCGCGTCTCTGATTGGACGAAGCCACCCGTACCTTACTTCCGCTTTGACAAGTCGTTGTGGTGTGCATTGTGCACACACATACACACACACTGGCCTAGCTGCTAAACACTTGCAAAATGCACGACACAGAAAGAGCTGTTTTGGTTCCTGATTTTTTTTTTCATGGGTTATCTCGTATACACGTATATCCCCACTTTCCCTGTCACTCTGTCTATTAAAATCTTTATTTAAACCGGAACTCGGAACAGATTTGACGCTTTTATCCTCCAGAAATTCAGATTTCTTTGATTGCATTAATGCTTATAGAGCAAATCCGCGCTTTGTTTACTTTTCACGCAAAAAAAAAAAAAACGATGTGCGATATTCACCCCATTCTGTCACTAACACACACACACCCCTCAGTGTCTATGATTTAATGGTTACAACAATTGTACAATGCAGTGGCTTTTTTTTTAAATTTATTTATTTTTACCACGATATTTGAGCCCATGGCCGCACTGGGTTCCGTTTTCCTCTTCCCAGCCTGTCAGTGACGTCGACACGTATAGCCTACTATACGAGCCAATAGGAAAACCTTATATAATCTCTGCGCTGCTGTTTATTAGGAAGGTTACATAAGAAATATAGTTAGCAGGTTGTAATGTATCAAAGTGGAATAACTTAATCTTGATTTGGAGCAAAATCAATTAACAAATCACACTACAGTTGATTTACCTGAGGTTACACCGAGGTAAATCTGTGACCATGTGAGACACCACATGGTTTGTTCCATGCTTGTTATGGTTGCCTTCAGTGTGTGTGTCTCTGTGTGTAAAAAGCAGCACATATGGGCTTTCCTGCATGAACTTGACTGGCCTACTTTTCCTCAAGGAGGGTTGGCCACGCTTGATGGAGCAGCCTCTTGTTGATGAGGTGGTCACACACAGACGCTGTCAAAGACTCTATTGTCTGAGCTGGAAGACGAGAAAGAAACAAAAAAAAGACCAAAGACAAAACAATTCCCCCCATATGCTGTGGGGTCAGCCTGCACACTGAACTCAACAACAGTCCTATGGGAAGTGTGTAAATAGAGCACATTATGGCTGATTTAAACATTGTCCTATGTAACCGGTCATCCAGGGGTTAAAGTAGGACTGCACAGTAAGATACATCATATTGTGACTAACATGGCACATTCTGCAATTCTGATATGCGATTTCAATTACTGTGGGAATGGTCCTTTTTTTTATCTTTCCATTTTCACCCAGATGACATTATCAAGTTTATATATGTTGTGTCCTGTACCAAACAGACATGTCCAAGACCCCTGTGCATTTTGAGAACATGATCAGTTTGCCAGGGCTTTACATTTAAGAAAATGCAACCTCCAGCGTTTTGGATATTGGATTTGGCCATATTGTGATTAATTGTGTACTTTAAAAGCCTTTCTGTATTTTCTATTTTAGGCTTCAGACTAGTAATTGCTATGAATCAGATTAATTACCAGATCTTAAAGTCATGTTTTAAGATTAACTAGTCTGGCTGGTGGCCAAAAAGCTCAGTATGAGGATAACAGAACAACCTTCAGGGAGGTACAAAGCTGTTGCACTTGAGCAGAGTCAGGATGAGGCTTTTCCTCTTTTGTTTTTTAGCTATTAGAATCAAAATCCTGAAAAATAAACTCTCATTCTTCCTTAATCTGTTTTCTGGGGATATTTTTTTTTTTTTATGTGTTGTCTCTTGACGAATAACTTTAAATGAGAAATGACCTCTAAAAATAAGACATGAATCATTTTATGTTAATGGTCCTGCTGGCTTCTCAAGTGGCTTTTTCACCACTGACGATCTGTACACGGACTGTGCAGGGTTTTGAAGCGACACAGAGCCCATCTGTGCTGTGATAAGTGCCCTATAGGATCATTCGATTTAAAACCCGTGCAGCGAGCGCCCCACCTGTGGGAACATTTACATAACTCCTCGGGTAAATGCGCATGCAAGAAGCCTGCTGCCATAAATGTCAAGCCAGATGTCTTCGTGGCCTGCTGAGTACACATTAGACTACGCTCTTTGCCTCCTCTTCTTTTGTTAACTTTCCACCCATACATACATTCATGAAAACATGTTTGCACACACCATCCGTTTGCATTAAGTCGTTCAAGTTTGTGAAACCGAACAAACCAACCGTGCAGAGTGAGTGCTTTACAGTGTACCAGTGGAGAAGATTGGTTGAGTATTGAAGAAGGAAAAAAACAAAACAGAAAACACACGCTATCAGACTCTTGGCCGTTTATCTGAGTATCTGTAATCTTTTGAACGCACCTCCCCTTGAACTTTATCTGTGCTGTTGCTCTGCAGCTATTGCAGACGGCGGTGACTCAAGAAGCAGAGTCAGCAAAAGTTTCCACTCAATGAAGATCTTTATTTTTCTCTCACTGTATAAACAAAGAAAAGAAACTTAACTTTGCTCCATATGTTGCAGCTCATGAGCGTACATTTGTGGCCAGTGTATTCTGTTCTGTACAGTTTTTTTTTTTTTTTTTTACAACCGTTTTATATTTCAAGCACAAATCGCCCCTATGCAAGTTGAGGCAACGTATATGAAGCGTGTTTCTATGCAAAAAAAAAATGCCAGCGTCTCCTTTCATTAGATGAAATGACAGTTAAACCTCTAGGACAACCACACCCTAGACTCCCTGTGATAGATAATCACCACCAGGACACATGCTGTGGAGCAGGGCTCATTTATCCCCTGTATCATTTTGCAGATGTTTATTTGGTCTTGCGTGTTTGGGTCAGCACTCAGCAGACAAGGCTTACTAGATATTTACCCCATTGACCTGTATTTAACCAGATTGTTCAACTGAGATTTGAGAGTTTCATGGGAAAGCATGAAACAAAAATTAGAGAAGTGGGTTTGTGTGTTTGGGGGGGGGGGGGTCCCGCAAGCAAGTATTGAGAACAACATAAAGTTGTGTAAATGTACAGTTCCTGTCTGTTCTTGTGCAAACAGACGAGCTCGACAAGGATCTGTGCGTGTGTTAGGTTGACTGACCCTGAATCTGAGTAGTTTGTGGTTTTGGTTGAAGTGGAAATTCAAAACGTATCTCTATCATCCCCCTAATGACAGGTTTCAGTTCTTACTGTAAAGATTTCCCTCCTGACCTGGTTTAACATGCATGGTAATACTGTGCTTTTGAATGATAGTTTGTAAACGTCTACTCTCCCCCTCTCTCACTGAAAGACGTCCACAACTTTAGCATATTATGCAAGTATTTTTTAATTTATGTAATGCACTGGAGGATATTCATTTCCACATGCGCCGCACATTTGTGTTAGTTGTGTATATGTGAGGTGATAATTGGCTTCCAAAGGAGTTGTGAGATCTGAAAATCCTGTTCACATGAACGCGTCAAACTAAATTCAGACTCGAGGCGAGCACAAACACAGCTTTCCAGTCAAACTGCACTAAAAGTAGAAAAACGTATATCTGAGTGGAATAGGACTTTTAAAAAATGGTGTCATGTGCGACAGATCCCGACGAAGTGACCCTAACTTCTGCTTAGCCCACAGTTATATTTATATTTTTGGAAAACTAGGTCTACCCTGAGCTGAGGTGTGTGAAATCCCTGCTCCACTGACCTCCTTCTCATTCATAAACAACGCCGCTGTATGGACACCTAAAAACCAACTAGCTCTCTACTGCAGCTCAGGCTCACCGGCTGTGTGAGGCTCCCACGCAGCATGTAGGGCAGAGGTCCTCTGCTGGTCTTCATCAGCCTGTGTGCTGTTAAAAAAAAAAAAAAAAAACTGGTGTGCTGTGGGGGCGGTTTTCAAAACCGTCATGACAGCAGTGAGTGGTTTGATATTGGTGTTGGTGGCGTCTGGTTAAGGAGAGAGTGCAGCTTGATGCGACAGTGACACACAGACCTACTGTTGTTGAGCTCTTTTTTTTTTTAGCTGTTACAATCAGGCTCTGCTGCAAACACACACACACATACACGGCCCGTGTTGCTGTGTTTTTAAAAAAGTTAGTTAGCCCCGGCTGAATTTTGTTTAACGCTTGTTTTGCAACTCTTGTCTTGGCAAACAGCTCTTGACTTTCTCTGCCCTCTCATTTTTCTGCTCTTTTCCAGTTGGCCGGTCGTGTGTTTTGGCTCACTGCCATTGGCTAGTTCCTAATTTACAGTGCTGGCAGGCCCCTGTGGCCTACATGAAGGGAGGAGGAGGAGGAGGAGGAGGAGGAGCAGGAGGAGGAGATGACACATGGCCTGCTGTTTACAGAGTTGTGAAGGCCAAGGGCGTGGTGCTGCTGCTGCTCCTTCTACAACAGGTTAATTCAGGGCTGCGTCGTGTTTTTCGCTCGAAAGGTGCTTCCTCTCATTCTTGATCCGACTGAACTCTGCACAAAAAACTTTAGAGTTCTATTAAAAGTTGGTCGTAATCCAGCGGAGGCATGATAAAGAAGACTCCAGTCGCAGCCATGTTGGTGTTTTCTGCAGCACACAAACTGCTGCTGCGTTTTTAGATTGTTAGTTTTATCTGCGGCTTGGACGTATTCCCCCCTCTCCCTCCCTCTGTGTGTTTTCCACATCTCCTGTAAATCTATAGGGCCATAACTCCTCCAACTGCCATGCATAAGGGATCTAAGTATTCATTACAGCCTCAGACATTCCTCCACCACCTCCTCCTGCTCTCCTACAGCCCCCCCGTCATGTGACCGGTCGTGGTCCCAACCAGGCCATATGTAGTCAGGTCCACTCCGGCTGCCGCTAACAGATCGCGAGAAGACAGAGGAATAAAAAAAATAGTGGTGTCAGCATTTCTCCAGCATGTGCTCCACTTTGCTCCCTCCCTCCCTCCCTCCTTCCCTCCCTCCCAGGCCTGCAGGAATACTCCACCACCACTTGTTGTTGTTGTTGTTGTGTCTCTCTTCACCTACAGGAAACAACCTGAGATTTGATCTCAGTTTCTCTTTCTACCCACAGTTTCTAGTACATGGTAGTTAGTCATTAATTGTGTGTTTAGTTACTTGACACACTGACACATCTTACATCTGCTTACAGAGAGGGCGAGTGTTGCAAGTGTTTGTGAGTGTGTGTGTATGTGTGTGTGAACATTCACTGCCATCTTCCTCAGTGTTCAGGGTGTTATGTGTGACCTTTGGCTCCATGTGTAAAACACGGCCATGACATACGAAGGCGTCTGGCGCACGCGCAGCCAGGACACACTGTTTTTACGCCCTGAGCTGCTGCTGTTGTTGTCGTCGCTGGAGTGTAAAGGTGCTAATGCACAAGATAATCTGTCATGTTTTGCAGCGCAGGTAAATCCAAGACAAACAAAGCCAATGAAGCACTCTGATTCTTTTTTGATTTAAGCAATAATATGCTGAACATAACTTTGTCTTTTCAACAGAATGCATTATTCTAAGTGCAGCTAAGCCACATTAATCAACATACTGCATTTTCACCATTTGTTTAACTGTTGTTGTTGGCAGATCCCTCAGACCTTAGGCTCTTTAAACAGACTCTTGTTTGTAGACAAAGAAGTTGTTTACTACAGTTTTCACTATCAATTTTTCAGCAGCTATAAAAACGGCAGCCATGTGTAACCGACGCACAAGTGTAGATGAGAGAACGTTTATTTGAATGTTTCAAAATGTTCAAGATACGAGATCGAGATACAAGGATTTTGGACAGGAAAATGAGCTAATGTCAACAAACAAGCATTTACATATTTTGACTAACTGTTCCATAAGCGTTTCTTGTTTTGTGTGCTCAACAGTTTTCTTAAGTCTCGTTTGGAGGTTGTTGTTTTTTTTACACATATTTACACTTCTTGGCCAAAACAAAATAGATGGGACACTTCAGCATAACACTAATACATAACAGTTGGATATACGACACCCATCGCTCTTCAGAGTCAGAAAACTAGATTGAACAATTAATGAAATATAATTAAAATCACAATATGTAGTATTCACATTGCAGGGACGGCTTGGTGTACAAATCATCTTCTCCAGGCATAAGTCCGACTTGTTTGTTTGTTTGGTACAGACAGAAAACAGAAAAAGACGCATCAACATCATCCTTTCAATTTTTTGTGTGAAAATGAAACACGAAAGTGACCGTTCCAGCTGAAATCATGACTCACATCGTAACTGCCAAAATAATTCCACCTCATTTGTGCACTGGATCAGAAAATGGAAACAAACCCTCCATCCTGTTGCCACGAACTTGAAACAACTCTCTTGTTTAAACAACACTGTTTGTTGGAGTATTATTATGATTGACCTCACTTTAGTGCAGTTGTCCAATGGTCTCAAGTGACTTCAATAATTCGCAGCGGCTGTTACCTCTCTGTTCTTGTTGATAAATCAACTCGTTTCATCTCTGATCACAGGGGTGTTCTCCTACAACGACAACCTGGCAGAGGCGACCCGTCCCTACAGCGATGACGACGACGCGCTCAACGATGCCGAGGTGAACGGCAACTGGACGCCCCAGGAGAAAGCGCTGCACGAGGCGCGCCTCAAAGCCAAAGCCAAGCGCCGCCTGCGCAAGTCCTCATCCCGCAACTCCACCAGCGAGTCCATCTCCGAGTCGGGAGAATTGGCAGGAAGCGACCCAAACAGTCCAAAAGGCAAAGTCAACACCAACGACCGCAAATCCAGGACGGGCAAGGGCAGAGGCCTGCCAAAAAAAGGTACAGCTGGCAGAACGGCTGAGGAAAAAGTTCAGCTCTGTGGAGAATCTCTGAATTCACAGACACGGTTCCCCTTTTTTGAGGAACAGAAACATTTACCAGATAGATCACAGGTTGAGCTGCCAGAGAGAGAAATGCTTAGAATCTGTGGTTTGTGCTGATTGTTGACAGTGCAGCATTGAAAGAAATGACTCTTACACAAGCGTGCTCCTCTTATGGCTTGTCTGTTCACTGGTTGTCTGCAGGCGGAGCAGGTGGGAAAGGAGTCTGGGGGGCTGCTGGAATGGTTTACGAAGATGAAGAACCTGATGCACGGGACCCTAACTATGATGAGTCTTCCCAGGTGGGTGACTATGACAGACACTCAGTACGTTTTAAAAAAAAAAAACCAACGTATTATGGCCTTAATCCGACTATAACTGGTCAACTGAAGTGCATGTAAACGAGTTTAGGATTGGATTTTTCCAAATCCGACTCACAAAAAGGTTGACCGGAAAGTGGAACATTTTAACCTGCTGAAACAACGCATATCACCACCTATGTTGAGGAATTCCGGTGAGATGCCCAACTCGAGTTCAATCAGACAACTCTGGAATGAGAAGAAATCATTTATTGAGCATAAGCATAGCAAGCTGAAGCACAGCATGGATAGCATATCCTTGAGCATGGCTGCAGCAGGTTTGGCGTCAGGCTCTGACTCATATTCGTTCCCTGAATGATCTGCCTTGCCAGACATTTACAGGGAATGAAGCGGACCCCCCACAAGGGATCAAGAGACAGAGCCCACAGGTGGATGCTGGGGAGGTGGTGGGTTTGCAAAACCTCATGGGCAGCAAGGCAGCAGCAGCAGCAGTACGAAAGGCAGAGCAGCAGTGGCGTAGCAGCAGAAGCATAGCCAGGGGCGAGCAGGTGAGCTGGGAGATTTAAATAACCCGCCCTATCTGGGCGAGGAGAGCATGTGACCGATCAGCTGATCAGGATGGGCGCGACTTGAGTCGTCTGCCTGAACTAGCTTCGCAGGCATCGCATCATATATGAACATAGCTCGATTTAGCTGTGCATGTAAATGCACTGTGTAGTGTCTCTTTTAGGCTCTGGTGGCACATTTAACTACACATTTATTTAGAAATGTTGGGGCTCGACTTAATTCAGTGTGGGAAAAAAAATGTACAGCATGACAAACATTAAAGTAAGGGTTGGAACCAGCATTAATGACAATATTAGGGGCAAAAATGTAGTATTACTCTCACTTAATTGCAGATATTATCCTGCATTGTTATGATATGGGAGATTTTAGAGTTGAAGTGGATTCTCTTCAGATTGTTTGTTATGTCCAGCCAACTGTCCGAAACCCAAATACATTAATTTCACTGGGAGAAGAGACAAAGAAAAAAAACAACACTCGTCCTTAATTAGGAAGGGAACGAGGGAACAGTTGCAGATGAATGTTATGATTTCATCGTTTCAACACCACATCAAAGAAAAAACACTCTTTCTGACGTGCTGTGAAAAAAAAAACAAGCTTCAAAGCGCTGGCGCGACTGGAGCATCAGCAGTCTTTACGCACATCCTCCCAACAGTCGTTTTTTTTTTTCCCCCAGTGATGAATAAGCGTCACCAGCACAGGTTAGTTCATCACAGTCGTTAGTCAGAGCTGCTGATGATGGCGCAGCCGGCAACCTTTTGTTCCAGAGGGGATCGCCGATCATAAGTGTGTGTGTGTGTGTGTGTGTGTGTGTGTGTGCTGCTGCTGAGACACTGGATAGAAAAGAAGCTTCTCCCTGTAAACAAGATAAAGGCCTGATAAATTACAGAAATGACTGCTTTGTTGTTATGAACAACAGAGCAATTATAAGTAAAATGATAAATTATGCAACCTTTTCTCCGAGGGGATATGATCAAAGAAGATATTTCCTACTGCATTGTTCACATGCTGATCAACGCGACACTGTTTTTCATATCCAAAAAGTCCCTGCGATTTGGCCGAAGCTTATTTACAGCACGCCCACTCACATGCTCGTTTGATCCAGATGGCTCTGTCCCATCACAATCAACTGCGTTTTTCAATCTTTAACCCCGTTATCAAGAAATCCGTGTGCGTGATGCTGTTGGCCAAGTTTGTCTATCTGCCGTTAATGGTCAGGCGGACTGGACACAGAGTGGGAAAGCAGCTTCTGTCAGAAAAGGAGTCGATAAAGGTTTTGGGAACGGCTCCGAAAAGTCGACGTGACTCGACCTTGAACGTTGCGGGAATGAAGTGGAAAGATGTCAGTGGGTTAAAAGGGAAGTAGGACAGAGTGGTACAAAGAACGTGGGGCATGTGCAGACTGTGAGAAGTTTTGCTGAAAGTTTGAATCTTTTAAAAAAAAAATCTTGTGCCTGTTCTTTGTCTAAAATGATTGTTTTTTGCTTTTCCCCCCATCCTCCTCTATGGTTAACAGTCATTTCATGTAACAAGGGCAGCAAACAGGAAGATGAATCAGCTTGTTGAACTCCTGGCTGTAATCCTCCTTTATACCTAGATTTCCTTGTTTCCTGTTAGATGAACCTGATTGTATAAGAGGAGGCGAAGACAAAAGAGTGATCAGAAAAGAAAAGTGTTTTTTCAGGACACTGAAGTCAGTGAAGTAAAATGGAATGTAGTCGGATTATTATTTGATCAGCTCTCCAGGTCGAGCAAAACCTCGCCACAGAGAGTCAGTCTGACTGGTTTCGACTGACATATCTGGCATTCATGCATGAGTGTGGAAGCAGAACAGAACAGAGAAGTTGAAGGTATTAGTTTGCTTCACTGAAAAGAAATGATAATGGCATGATACAACTGTAGTCAGTTTTTACGTACAATTTATTGATATTGAGTATTCTGGTGTCAGGTGGTAGAGCCTAAACTTCAATGGTTAATGCTGTTGAAGGCTAAATTCTGGTTGGGATGTAAATAAAATTGTTTGCAATGTTTGTGTACGTGAATGCCTTCTTCAAACTGACGACTGTGTGTCTTCTCATGGACAGGGGGACACAGTTTACGCAACAGTTGTGCCGGAGGTGGACGAGAGGGAACTGGAGAAAATGGTCAACCCGATCGTGCAGGAGTACTTTGAACATGGAGACACAAAAGAGGTCCAGGTAAAGGATTTTAAATAGATGTATGTATGTATGTATTATATATGGATGGAAAGCAGTTTACATGTACATTATTAATTCAGACTGGGAAGATGATCCGCAACAATCTTATTTTTTATTTGTTCTTGATCTTGTCAGATGTTGCTGAAGGGGCTCAACCTGGGCCCCCATAAGTACGAGTTCTCCTCCATGGCCGTGTCCCTGTCACTGGAGGGCAAAGCCAGCCACAGAGAGCTGACCTCCCGCCTGCTCTCTGACCTGTCAGGCAAGATGCTGTCACAGAGCGACATGGGCCGAGCCTTCGACAAGATGCTCAAAGAACTACCAGACCTCATACTGGACACACCGGAGGCTCCACAGGTAAAACTGATACACAGGGGAGGAAGGGGTGCGGGCAGAGCCACAGACGTAAGACATGAGACTGTTTATTCATCCCACACATGGGACATTTGGTTGTTACAGTAGCATACACAGTCAAAAAAATATATAATAGATATAAAACAAACATATAAAGCAAAAGAGAGAGAGAGAGATATTCCGTAAAGTTATGTACCAAAATATTTCAAGAGTATGAACAGTTATGTACAAAAATTGAATACAATTTATATAGACACAGTGTTGATTGTTGTAAGGCAGATAAGAAAGTATTGCACAGATAGAGAGGGTGTATGGGAGTGTACAGGACTATGGTGTGCAGTTTGTACACAAAAATGGTAGTGTTGGACATCAATAAATAAAACTGTAAACTGTATGCATGCAGCCTGGACCTGTTTATCAGATCTATAGTGGGTGGAGAAACACTGTATTTAAGATAAAATCTGACACGACATGCATTCAGTAGTTTTTTTTTCTCATGAAATCCGGATGTCTGTCAAAATGTTTTTTTTTCTCATAGTAAATCTAGAGGTCATCTTCGTAGTTGTTCTGAAGGGTTTTCCTCTGTATCAGTGAAGTGGCACCATATCTGCATGTTGTCATACTGACAACACGTTGGACTTGTGATGTAGTGACACTTCTATGTTTGTCTCTTCCAGATGTTAGGCCAGTTCATAGCCAGAGCCATAGCGGACCACGTCCTCCCCATGTCTTTCCTGGACTGTTACAAGGGCAAAGTGGACTGTGATCACGCCAGGTGAGTCAGTATATGCAAATACCTGCTGCTTCTTCTTCTTAAAGGTTACTCCCTTAAATACGAGAGCTATAAGATTTCTTTTTTTTTTTTTTTTTTTTTACAAGCTCTTAGGTTCTTTAAAGTGAATATCTGTTGTTGTTTTTTTACAGTAAGATAAAGATAACAGATGCAGCAGAAACACATTTTGGCCTTCCTCCTCCGCCTTGTGTTGAAAACAGCTGCTACTTTTCACTTTCTTTAAAGAGGAACAGATGTCTTCCTCTCCTGTGGTTCTGTGTGGCTGACGGATAACGTTTACGTGAATGAAACATCTTTGTTGTGGTGCTATCTTGGTCCTTTTGGACCTCCGTGCTAAATTGGGAAAATCCCTGCAGCCATTTATTGTTTTGTTTTTTTCAGTTATCAAACATTATGTAGATACACTGCCCATTTTTGATCATATGAAAGTCATCTTTTGGGTGCGGCTCTTTCTTTTTTTTTCCTATCTTTTCCAGAGTGGCTTTAGACCGCGCTGCTGTGCTGCTGACCATGAAGAGGAAGATGGTGCGTTTAGACAACGTGTGGGGTGTGGGTGGAGGCCTGAGACCTGTCAAACATCTCGTCAAAGAGGTAAGCTCTGGCCAAACAGGAAGAGTCCTGTACGTTTTAGAAGCAATAATCAAAGAAATCACTAGCTCTTTTCCATATTCAAAATAAAACAACCCAACACCTGAGGCCGCAGTGTTTTGCTACTTCTTTGTTGGCATTATGTAACATAAGCAGAAGGCAGAGTTGCATGCTGGGTAGAGAGCAACAGGCTGGCCCTCTGCTATGTTGCTGTGTCAGCAGCAGGGCACTCTTTCTCTCCATAGAAGTAGGGAATTGCAAAAAAAACGTGGGTGCAGGAGATGACCGACGGGGATACACACCCAAACCTTTAACTGACACATAAACTCTGCACACACACACATTTGCGTCCCACGTGTTTTTGCCTTTTTGTCTTTTGTTTACAATTATTGTTCCATGATCTGGATTTTCTGGAACCTGTCGTGCTAATGTGGGTGTGGATGGTGTAGGAGTTTTCAAGAGAGCTGCTTGAAAAATTATCGAGTTATGCAACCTTTTTAAGTGAATGAGAGAGTGGTCTGTCGGGGCGTCCTCGCTCCTGCAGCTCTGTGTGAGCCTCAGTAACCGCCAGACCCTCAGGCTCTCCTGTCCAGTTTTGATTTCCTGCCGGCTTGTGCGCAGCCTCGGGGGAACATCCAGGGCCGAAGGAGGCACAAGGCCTCTTTGACTCTCTGCTCTCTCCCTCTCCCTCTCCCTATTGTCCTTGCGCAGCCTCTTCCAGTCTTTTCGGTTTCTTCATCCTCCCCTCTGTTACTGTCCATGATACATTTCACTCCTGTTACTGTTTTTAATGCTCAGATGGCCGCACATTCCCTCAGCTCAGTGAATTAGACCCGGAGTTGACTCAGACGTGTTGGTTTAACTGAGAGGCTTTTGCACTTGTTGCATCAATCACGCTCCTCTCAAATCCCAAGTGGAGTGACTAATTGCTCCATAAATAGGTTTAAGTAAAACAGTGCATACAGCTCAGCAAGCGTGCCTGAACCAAAAAAATGAATCAGAGACTAAAAGATTTAAGTGCAAGCTCCAAACTGAAAGAAATGCTTTCATTTATTTTATTTTTTCCTAACTGACTTGAAGTGCCAGTTATATCAGACGTGTGTGCCAGGTTCTGTTGCCCAAGGAGGTCAGGTTATTGCTGGAGAAAATCCCTTCATACGGTTTGGAATAAAATACCTTTGAGGGACAGGCTCTTCCAGGTGTTATTCAACTCTGTGTATTCAGTCCTGTGAACACAAACAGATGTTTGAAGTTTTTTTTATTCATTATTTCCCAAACACTGTAAATTTGCAGTATCCAGGAAGGCACGACCAAGAAACTGACCTTTTAATACAGTGTTACACCATCAGTTATCATGCAATAGTTATCACACGTTATTAACCATACTGTCTGTTCTGGCTCAAAAGCAGCTGTGAATAGACTCTGCAGATGTTTCAAAGGAAAAGCCTCACAGGGGTGTGAAAGCTTCCATTTGAAATAAATGTGGGGAATAAGCCTCGTAAATACTTGAAATATGATTAACAGAATGGGTGGCACATTGCTTTTGTACAAATTGTTCTTGCATACATGGTTCCTGACTTACATACTCATCTAAATGTAGTTTTCTAAATGTGGCTCAATGCATGTTTGACACCCCCACCAGCAGCAGCATGAAAGGAGAAGACTGTATTTCTGTCTGTTACTATTACTATCTATCTGTCTTTGCAAACACAACAACGCCACTCACAGATGTTACAGATACAGAAGTCTTACACAGCTTTTACCTCATGTAGTTTTTGCACACATTGTTTGAACCACAACCTACAGTAGAAGCAATGATGGTAAAAGCTAGAAACAACTGTGGTTTCATTTGTTTGTGTTTGTTTTTAGATGAACCTTCTGCTCAAGGAGTATCTGATATCAGGAGACGTGTCAGAGGCCGAGCACTGTCTGCGGGACCTGGAAGTCCCTCACT
Source organism: Trachurus trachurus (assembly GCF_905171665.1). Lineage (NCBI taxonomy): Eukaryota > Metazoa > Chordata > Actinopteri > Carangiformes > Carangidae > Trachurus > Trachurus trachurus. The sequence continues at coordinate 21,440,887 of NC_139891.1, read as the reverse complement.
TCCACCACGAGCTGGTCTATGAGGTACTGCAGTCAAGCTTAACATTACCTGGTGTAAATAAATACAAGTGCAGAGAAGTCTTGAGTTTGATGTCAGATTTCTGCATGTTTTTCCCCCTAATTACAACAATAAGATAATTAAATCATCAAAGTGAATGTTTTTCTCTCTTGTGCTTCAGTCTTGTCAGCTGATGAGAAAAACCGAAAACAAATCTCTTCAGAGAGACTTTCATTTCTCTTTTCTGCCAAGGACAGTGTTTGTTTGGCAGCAGCTTTCTCTCATTTGCATTTCATATATTATTAGCAAAGCTCAGTCTAAATCAATCAATCTAAAAATGTTGAAGCACATTGCATAACATGGAGCTGTCTATCCTACGTACAAATGTAATTGCTGCTGTCGTTGTTTGGTACAGTGTGTTGCTGAACTGGTTTTGTTTGTGATGATCCTAATTTTAGCAAATAAAACTGACTTTCAGTTACTCTGGCCTTTTTAAAGACCAATACCAAATCATTTTGTATGTTATCTACTCATGCCTGCTGTAATACTGGTCACTTACCAGGTCCTCTGTGTACATACACAGTTGACACAAACTGGACAATAGGTTTGTTTTTCCTGTAAATTAGATGGGGAACAAATTTATACAAAACTGTCAATGTTTGTATCATTTCATGTTGTTAGCTTTTTACTATTATTTCATACTTTCAATTGGATTATACAATCTTGTCACTGTTTTAAAATCTTAAATCTTTAATGTAGTTATTGCTAAAGTGCAATATGAGAACAACAAAGTCATGATATGGGTCTTTCTTTACCCTTACCTTGTCCTAACTCATGTCTCCTGGTGAACATCCCCCATGTCGGTCCAAACACTGCCACCATGTGGTCAACGTACAACTCTCACATGTCTGAAAAGAAAAAATCCATCTCAGTCGTCAGTTCCACCAGTATTTGACCTTGAATTGGAAACGTGATGCAGATCATCGCTCTCTGATACATGACGTTGTTGTCATTGTTTTTCAGGCTGTAGTGATGGTGCTGGAGTCCAAAGGGGACACTGCCAGTCATATGATGATAAAGCTGCTGAAGTCCTTCTGGAAAACAGGCCTCATCACTGTGGACCAGATGAACAGGGTCAGTCTCTGTCCTTTTTTTTTTTTTTTTTTTTGCTTGACTGAACTTGAAATATCTTCCTTCATGAGAGAAAAGATCTAAACGAAACCGAAAACCAGTGAGCATTCAACCAAGTCCTAACAGTATCCCTGTTTGTGCATTGTTTTTCATGTAGGGTTTCCAGCGCGTCTACGATGAACTCCCTGAGATCAACCTCGATGTGCCACATGCTCACTCCATCATGGAGACCTTTGTGGACCTCTGCTACCAGGAGTCTGTCATTACCCAACAGCTGAGAGATGCTTGTCCCTCCAGGTTAGTCAGCAAGTAATCAGCACTTAAAAGTTTGCTATTTTCCTGTGTTGTGTGTTTTTGGCCATGACAGAGAGGAACATGCTATAAGCTTTTAGCTACATAGACAACACAACAGCATGATCAATACATTGTTGGTTTGAACAAGATTTAGAAAAATGAAATATACCATCCTTACCATCTAATAGTATATACTGGGTAACAAAATTATACTAACGTGTCTCAATCTTTATTTTCTCCACCAGAGGGCGAAAGCGCTTTGTAAGCGAGGGAGATGGAGGCGCGATCAAGAACTAATGTACAGGAGGAAGAGCAGAAGGGAGGAGAGGTGTCTACAGGTTCTCCCTCTCCGTTTACGCTCCAGCACTCTGCTCTCTTGAAATGCGGCGTGCTGGCAGTCTAAAGTTTCCTTGTTCCTCTCCTGATAATGTTGTCATTACACAAACCAGCGTTGACGTTCGGTGAAAGCAGACTGAAGAGTGGCGTTCAGTTCCCTTCATCTTGTTAATCACTGTTTTTTTTTTTGACATTTTTTTGTAAGAATATTCTTTATTTCTGGGGTTGATGTTCCCCCCCCGTTGCCTCGGTCTTTGTACCTGTTTGTCAAGAATAATTAAAGTCAGAGCTGCAGAAGACAGACAGGAGGGCAGGATGGGTTTTTGTCGGAGATGAGTTTTGGTGGTTTGTCTCTTGCTTTGCTTCACCTGTTGCCACATCTCAGTTTTTTTTCATGTTAAGCACTATAAATGGGGAAAAAAGCACTTAAAAGACAGAGCATACCATACCATCAGTGAGCACTTAGAAGTTTAGCTCAAACAACAAAGATCTAAACCTTTTTATTTTCTGCTACAAATGATTTGAAGTTATTTCAAGGCTGCCATGCTTTGTACCCTTGGGTTCTGTTGATCTCTTCATGAACAGTCTTTCTTTTATTTTGATTCTTGGTCTCTGAGGCCACATCTTCCCTTTTGTACAGCACAACAATTGGATCAAGAGGTGTTTGGGCACTGTTTGGGTGTTTTCTTGCATTAGGGCGAAAATACATTGGAGTTCCTTTGTGGAAAAAAAAAATGGGGGTAAATAATGTGTGTAAAGACCATTAAACAAGCGATATTTTGAGCACACTGACTTCGCTTGCAGTTAATGAATCTACAGCCACACGGTCAGCAGTGGATTCTGGACAGGTAACCTTAAATTTAAGTCGACCTTGCTCTAGAGAACATAATTAATCTGGAAATGTTCTTTAAACATGGAATCTGTTTAATATGTCAATGACAAATCTGGAAATGTTCTTTAAACATGGAATCTGTTTAATATGTCAATGACAAGGCAACTCTGACATGTTGGGAATATTCAGATTTTTCTGCCACTGTCTGTAAAAGTTTTACATGTTGACCAAAGTTGAATTGTGGATAAGAAATATATTTCATTCATTAAAAAAGGCAACAAAAATGGAGTTTGTTTTGTTTTGTTCCCATGTATGCAGTATTAAGCAAAGAGTAACCAAGAGTAACCAAGATTGCCCCAGGGCAAAAGTAGTAGAGATATAAATCACTCACATCTGTTGATTGGAGTCCAGCTGAAAGCTTCTCAATTTCCATTTTCTCTGACTATTTATCAGAGCAGGTGTAAAAAAAAAAAAAAAAAGTTAACTTAAACCTGGAATAGAAGTAATGCTCTTCTTGCCACAGTGAATCCAGGGGGAAGCTCATTTGATGGACATATTTTTTAGATATCAGAATCCATGTGTGATGACTTTTGTCAATAACAGGTTGAAATTCACAAGGCCTATTTTTTCTTTTTTATGTAGTCCGCAGTATGAATTTTACTAATTTGTAATGCTCCTATAATGGTGGATCCATGGTATCTGTCGGACACATTTCCAGCTGTCAGAATCCATTCCTCCTTCAGACAATGGGGACTTAAGGAATATTAGGCTGAAATTCACATGCTAGAGGTAGACAAGTCAGTAGCATGAATTCACCCATTTGTGATCTTCCTGTCTTACTGAATCAAGGTGGAAAGGTATCTGATGGACGCTTTCCTAGATGGCAGTATCTGTGAATTCTTGGAATAGCAGGCTGAAATTCACAAAGCTTACTTTTGTTAAAAGTCTAAAAAAAAATTGGCATTTAAACTGTTGAGTTGTAATGGAATATATGGAATGATATCTTAGTGTTTTCAATCAATCAATCTGACTTTATTTATGGATCTATCTTATTGTCTTGTATTCCTGGAGTCATATACTGTAGGCCTATGTAGTATTGAATTATTTGGATCGGCAACATAATGTCCTAGAAAATAAGGTAATTTTCTATATTTCAATACAATTATATACTTCCCTCTATAAAATCATATTTTAACCCCCCCCCCCCCCCCCCCCCCCCCCCGGTTGCTTTAAAGCAGAAGTAAGCGATCCGGTGGTTTTGGCTAACTTCTTGTCAGCCGATGGAGTTAGCAGTCCCTACGTCACCACATTCATGCGCATCCCTTGGCTGCACACACAGAGAGGACCGCCCCTTTATGCCGTTCTTGCTCCTCATTGGATAAAGGTTGTAGGATACAAGGAAAGTTTTCTCCTTGTGACTGACAGACCCGTGTTTCAGACCAAACACTCTATATAAGTGATTGCTGTCGGAAGATATAACTATTTAAGACTTATATTAAAGCAGAAGTGAGTGGTCCGGTCGTTTTCGCTAATGCTGCGTTCCAGGCAGGCTTTTGAAATCGTAAATTACAGCTTCAAGTCACAACTTACGACTTTGTAGCGTTCCAGGCAACCCACTCGTGTTTTTCCGACCTGTTTTACCGGTGAAAGTCACTATAACGGCCACTCGTAACTTCCGACCGGTGAACTCGTACCAGATCGAACTGGTACCACTTCACGGTCGGAAAAATACGAGTTTCCTTGAACGCACCATAACAGTCCTCGTCGCTACGTCACCACATTCACAGCGTTCCTTGGCTGCACACACAGCCCTGCATGCCGTTCTCTCTCCTCATTGGATAAAAACTGTAGGATACGATAAATGTTTTCTCTTCGGCTCAGAGCAGAGCAGAGGGACTGAGAGACCCGTGTTTCAGTCCAAACACTCTATGTAAGTGATTGCTGTCGGAAGATATAACTATTTAAGACTTATATTAACACAAATATATCACTCACTTCTGCTTTAATACAAATATTCCGCTTACTTCTGCTTTAATTTGTGTTGGACACAATGCATAGGGATTAAAAAAAAATCTATTTTCAAAGGAAGAAAATCATAAAAAGGTTATTTTGTTTTCTTTTTTAAAACACTTTGCAGTGCTGTGGTACAAAATACTCCCATTATTCCAAATAAATTACATTTGAGGACAAAAAAAATTCTCCGAACAGGTCTGTGGAAATTTAAGAGCGAACTTGGTGAAATAACTGTTCCTGCATAGCAACAGAAAATTCAGGTCCATCTAATTTAAAGAATATGAACTTAATAATCATTTACCTCTTTTTCATTGATGGTAGGCAAAGATTGCTTGTTCTCATGGATGTATGATATTGGTCTTATAATAGATCCATGCTTGCTCATTTGTTTTTGCCGACAGTCCGTGAAGGCAGCACGGCATTACGAGGCGCCGACGTAACACGTCAGTGGAGGCGGCGGCACTGACCAGGAAGTAGCTAGTTTACTAGCAACGGATAATGAGCAGCTGAGTATTTCTTGTATTTTGGCAGGTCAGTAATCGTTTATTCACAGTACAAATAAATTAGAACTGCGTCGTGGAGGTATATTGTATCATCTGCTGGCTATTCAAAGCTGTGTTAAGTTACATTTCGACAGCCGGTCGGTATCGTTAAAACTGACGTTAACGTGTTGGTACGACTAGCGTGCAGTGTGTAGGCTACGTTGCTTTATCTGGGCGTTGTGGCGGGTTTCCGGCTGAATGTGCTGTGGGTGAAACAACAGGTGCCTGTGATTTTAACTGGAATCGCTGTCAATATTGAAGGTTTCATTATTATATAGTGGGCGACATAAGGAACATATTTTTTGTCATCACACACACTTACCATGCACGGGGCAGCTAGACTGTCCTGTTTAGCCTGAGGCGTTTGAGGAACACACCACAGAACTGATACAGTGTTAACAAATTATGCTGGTTGTTTTTATCTTGCTTTGAATTGGAAAGGTGCCACCACTTGCCTGTTTTATGGGTGTACTAGGAGTAAGCACCATTGCAGTCAGTCTAATTCAATGCTCCTGCCATTAAAGTAGAGCTGCAACATAGGAAGATTAAAAGGTTGGTTTTTATTGCAGAAGAAATACGAACATATCAATTACTTGCAGTGTTTAACATGCCATTTGTCAGAATTTGATGCTTGTCTTTGTCATACATGACAGTAAACACCTCTGGATTTCAGATTGTTGTTCAGACAAAACAACATTTTAAGTTGTCACCGTAATTATTTTCAATAGGCTATAGTGTCAGACAAGTCAAACGGATACATAGTCAATCTGTCTTCATTGTTATAGGCAAGAAGAACTAGACTGATAAATTGGCAAGGCTCATAGACTGTGGCCAGGCTGCTGTTCAGTATTTGCTGAAGTAAGAAGGTCTCACTGTTAAGAAATGTCAAAATAGATTACCATCCATTACCATGCAGGGGTTACGAGACAAAGAGTCCCTGAGTGCAGGCACCTGAATGCTTCACTGCGTCTCACTGTGGTCATTTTGTGCTTATTTTAACTCGTCTTCTTTTGGTTGTTTACAGGTACCTTAGTTTATCTTTACTCATTGTGAGCATTTTGTGTCTTTATGTGGTGGGTGTCAAGTGACTCCAGTTGTGCTCATTTTCTGATTCTTTCTGGTCATATGATTGACTTCACAACAAGTCGTGTTAGCGGTCACTTGCCAGAGTTAAAGGCCCCTCCTGACAGACCCTGGGCCCTGGTAGACTGCTCAGTTATCCATCAAAGTCGATTTTTCAATTGTTTAATATCTGGTTAAAATGTATCTTGCTAACAAAGAAAATTAAGGCAAAAGACAAAAGGATCTGTATCTAGATTGTTTAAGGATGTGATGGGTGTTTGGGTCAGTGACAATTATGGTTTGGCAAGATGAGCATTTCAGAAATATCTTTAAAGGAACTTGGGGCAGGATCAAGAAATAAGACTCATTAGTGACACAACCACTGTTGCGGCCATGCAGCCATCAGCCAAGCCGGTGCGGGGGCACGCATGAACTCTTCAAAGCAGTGCAGCTGATGTGGCTGTATTCGAAACCGCATAGGCTTACTGTTATGTTGCAGACAGTGTGCAAATAAAAGCACAATCTGCAGTATGAGAAAAATTCCCGGATGTTGTACTGATTCGGAAAATATCTCTAGTGTGCATCTAACCCATGGATGTACTGTATTAGATCCATGATCTGACCAGTCTACATTGTGTACTTTATCCCACAATGCAATGCGCCCCTGACCTCTAACCAAAGCTGGTTTAGATAGACTGGCTCTGGTTTAGAGTAGTGAAGTAGCCTATCTTTGCCCTGTACCGTAACCATGTTATGTAACTAAGTAAAATAAAATAAAATGTGGCTGATCGGTTCATTGTAAAACATTTATTTATTGATGTAAATGTGGTGATTTCTGTGCATGCAGAGCCCCGAGGCAGCGCTGCTCTTCTGTCCAATCACACCTGAAGCTTCACTTTTCATTCAAACAAACTAATGCAACTGCCACAGTTGTTAGTTTTCATCAATGAGACCAGCATTTATCTCTCAAAAAGAATTTAACCAGCCGGCGGTAAACCTCTAAAAACCTGCAGATAAGTTACTCAGCTCGTTTTCTCTGACGACGGAGGTTGATCAGCTCAGGAGACAGCTGCTGCAGCCTCTGTGACGAGCTGCTGCTCCCGGTCGCTGCTCCCACAGTTGCTCTGCACTTCAGAAAACGTTGGAGCAAATCTCCTAACAGGCGTTATTTGAATCACTCTCTCGCATGAAAAAATATAAAAACTTAATAAAGTGACGCTATTTCTTTACTCGCTGTTCACCTGACTATTTACTGCAAGACCTCTGCCAGTCGCAAATCAAAGCCTTCGAGGACACGCATTCAGCGTCATCTGACGTCATGTCCGCAGGACTGCGCGAGAAATTATGCAGCACACAGCCTGTTAAAGGCAGTGGAGAGATACGAGTGGGCTCATTCTTTTTGGTTTGGAATGCTTCATCACCCATTAGCATTAAAAAACTTATGTGTGTTTTTTCATGAATCCTGCCCCAAGTCCCTTTAAAAAATGTTTTAAAAGCATGCATCAGACCCGACGTTACACCTTTAGTCATTTTAAAATCAAACATGACAGGCATTACCATGCACACCCATGTAAGCACATGGCCTTGGTCTAAATATTTCAAACATACTTTAAAGTAAATAATAATTTACGTAGTAAGTAATAAATAAAGTAAATATTCATTTTTATCATTCATATGGATTATTGATGTTTTTCTAGGGTCATACCATTTGACATGTGAACTTACCAAACCTGACCAAACCCGGCCTAAAACATCAATTTATGAGTTATAAAGAGCTATTAACCTTGTCATGCAGCAGCTGTGATCACCAGGGTCGGGTCGTTATACCATGTCCTGTCACATGATTCCCCAGTTTAAATTTCAATATATAAATAAATATAAGATCATCATGCCAAACCAGTGATATGATGTTTTATTTAGAATTGTAGTGTAGTGTGTTGTTTAAGTTTTTGGTGCAAATGTTCATAGTTACATCACTTGTGCAAGTAAATCATAATTTCAAATTTTAATCCTTTTAAGATTGACTAAACCATATGGACACAAAACAATTAGTGTCAAGTCATTGACCTGTTTACTGGCCTCCTCAAAATCCAATAATGTTTGATATTCAAATAAATGGAACAGACAAAATATTAGAAAATGTGGTAAGTATTGCACAGTGCAGCTCTACAGTATCACAAACTGCAGCATCTGAAATGACCATGAATTGAACCAGATGATTATAGTCATATTATCGGATAATAAAGCTTGAAAATTTTCGAGTGGTATGAAAAAACCTTGCTTAAGAGCTGTTTGCATTTTATTCAGATAAAAAGGTGTATCTCATTGTAGTTCTCCAGAAGTGCTGCATTCATATGGGATATCTAAGGTCAAATAAACATTTGATCCTGTCGTTTAATATACATTGTTGTTTATGTAATTTGCTCTGTCCTCATAAAAAAGTGTGTGCATAAGAAGGCACTGATTGATGTTTCTCCTTCTTGTCTCCAGTTTCAGAAGGGCAGGATGGGCAGGCAGAGGAAGAGGGTGGTGAACAGTGAAGCTGCTCCCCTTCCAAGGAAAGATGAGAAGCCCCCTGCATTTCACCGAAAGGAGAAGAAAAAGAAAGTTGATATCGGCAAAGTCTTCATCAACATCTCCATCGGCCTTTGCATATTCAGTCTGATCTGGTTCTTTTATGCCCTCTACATGCGGTCCAGCTTGGCCAAACGGGTGGTGACTCTTCATCCATCACCTTCTGTCTTGGATGTCAATAGCAGTAGTTCTAAAGTTTCCCCAGAGAGGTTCTGGGGGTCGTACAGGCCGCAAGTCTACTTTGGCATGAAAACTAGGAGTCCCAGGTCCATAGTGACAGGTAGGCTGATGCATTCTCACTCGAGCTGAAGCTGATAAGCGCAATTATGATGGGTTTATTAAAGGAAAATATGACAATGACATGACATTTCTCTGATGTGGAAATACAGGAATAACTAAATAAATAGATATTAGAATTAAGATAAATATTAGAATAAGATAAATCAAATGAGTGAGGACATCTTTCCTTTCCTGTAACTGAGTGTTGGTGTGTAGGGTATGTGTGAAACTTGGTGTGTGGTTTGTGCTTTATAGAGACTTTATATAAATGTATGGGAGAAGGTGGTCAGGAATATCAGTGAAATTGTTTACAAACCGCAGGGATATCAGAGGACCTCTGTAGCTATTTCTTATAGGTGAGTGCCTTGGAGTGGAAAATACAAAAGACAAACACAAACTTTTCTTCATTGATGATATTTTCAGTGTTTCATTGCACTAGATCAGACAGGGACAGGGTGGGGAATAAACTCAGGCACTTGTCAATTTCAAGTCAATTATGGCCACAGTTCCTGCTACTATTTAGTCTTTCAGCCAATTTCGATGATTAGTATTACTGAGTAAGCACCGGTGCACTGGTGGTCTGAAAACCCAGTTGGTAACTTGGTGTATGTGATCACTTGACTTAAGAAATTAACTTTTATCTGAAACTGTTGACAAGGATTTTAAAGCATAATTTAACAGCTTTATATGTGCATCATCTGTGGTATACAACCAATTTCACTTCATCATCATATCTCCACAGGTATGATGTGGATGCGCCAGTTTTCCGACATGGACATAAACTTGAGGCACACCTGTGAGCAGGGGGATCGTTTGCAAGGATATGGCTGGCTGATGCATGATGGTGTCACCTTTGGGGTCCAGGAAATCCGAGACAACAATTTCACCCTTACCACGGAGTTTGTTAAGAGAATGGGAGGGGGTCACGGGGGCGACTGGACCTGGAGGGTCACTGCCAAACAGCATGTGAGTTCTCACAGTGTGTATGTGTAAGATTTATTGTAGATGTTCCCTTACATGATGTTGACTGTTTTTCATCTTTTTTTAATCAGCTTTTGCCTTGGATATTGCAGTCAGCGGTTGAATTAAATGTCTTTTGTTTGAAATATAAATGATTCTAAGGAATAATTCTTCTTCCTTTATCCACCAGAGCTATACCCCTCAAGCACCAGTCATCTCCCTGATGTTTTATGCAGCAGCAGACACACAAGGCTCACTGGAGGCTCACGTGGAGGAGAGAAACCGTCTTGCATCCATCACTGGTTCCTCAGAGGAGCTTGGAAACTTTAAGATCACCTTCCGAAAGCCTGTTACCGGGGAATTATCCAACGCTAAATATGCAAGGTAAATTAATAAATACAGGAGTGAATGGTAAAGTCAGCAGGTCTTTCCAAAAATTATAATCAAGAAACCCTTAGGGAATGTAATGTAGAATGACTCCCAGTGCTCAGTTATATCTGGAGTAAAGAAACCAGCAAAGAAAATTGACGGTTAGGACTTCACTTCACAGCAACAACTGCCTCAAAAAAATTGCTAATAAACATTGTAGAGAGACAGAATATAATTTTTACTTTTTTGATCCAAATAGTTTAATTATCAATCCATCAATTAAGGGAGAAGACATGTAGGCAAATCTTGATAGAAAGGGAAGAAGACATTGTGATAATATGATGATGATGATAATAATAATAATAATAATAATAATAATAATAATAATAATAATAATAATAATAATAATAATAATAGTCATAATAATGTACAGGTCATAATAAAATACAGTATGAAACAAATCAAATTTTCATGTCAGAAAATCACTGAACCCTAAATGTTACCCAACTACACATTAGATTGCCAATATCAGATGTGTAGACTTTTACACTTCGCATTTTTGGATGATATTCAGTAGTAATGCCATAATGTGTTGTAGTGTGATCCTGCAACACTATGGTGTGATCCAACAACACTGGGGTAAAAAAAATGTAACCACTAGGTGGAAGCAAAAGCAGGACTTTCTGCCTTTGTTCTATGAATTCCATCACTGTTGTGAAATGGATTTTATATATGCATTCATGCCTAGAAAGCATGTATGTATTTGAAAAGCCAAAGAATACCAGACCCTTTACTTAAGGGCTCTAGTGTTTTCCTGCAGCTGTGTTTTAATCATTGAAGGCGTTTATCCACCTTCAAAAAACTGTTGTGGCACTTTTTGCATAACGTGGATCTCTGCAGGGTGTCTGCTAACAGTATTCAAAAGAAGCACCAGTATTTCACAACTTTGTGAAGGGCAGAGAAGACCAGCATAGCAAAAGAGAAAGGTACAGTATAAACAGGTAGAAATGATAAGAATAGGCTTTATTTTTCCAGGTGTGTCTGACCTCACAACAATGGTCAGGCACACCTGGGTTAATCAGTTGGTCCAATAATGTAAGACAGGAAATAAACGAGCTGGCTTATTTCAGGAAGTAGTGGAGCTGTGCATAAAGCCTATTGTATGAATTTTGAGTTATCGTAGGAAGATGGTGGATGATGTGGTGTAAGTGGGAGAGACTAGAGTTTGATTTAACTGTGACCAGTCACTTTATCTCTGAGTCACCGGTACAACATGAGACAGCAAAGGCTAAGATACAGTTAGCTAAGGCTACCTAAGCATAGCTAGTTAAGTGAAGATCACCTGTACAGCAGTAGCTCCTGTAACTATGCTAAAAAGATTTGTGTGGCTGCTTGTTTCATAGATTTGAAAACACAGAGCAGTTAATAATAGTCTCTTAACTTTTCAGTTACAACTATCTCCAGACGGTGTCTCCTGGCTTGGAGAAGCTGACTGACATTGTGAAGCACAGTCTGAATCGCCGGTTTGTCTACAGCCATCCCACTGGTGAGAAAAGGCATTACATTGCTGTAGACACCTACAAGCCTCCCCATCACCAAAACCAACAGAAACCTGCTGACACAAGGAAAGAGGGTGACTTTGTGGTTCACCAGGTAACTGTCCAGATGCCATTCCAGATTGAAGTTCTGTTTGAGTCTGCAAGTTTCCACAATCGACCAAACCAACTGGTGGGCTCTGTTATGACCCAGGAGCTAGAGAGGAGGAAAGCTGAGTTTGATGCAAAATTTGAGAAGACTTTTGGACTTGAGAGCAAAGGATATAACCAGGCACATATTAGATTTGCCAAAGCAGCACTCAGCAACATGTTGGGTGGAATGGGCTACTTCTATGGTCAGTCAGTGGTGCAGTCAGCCTACAATGAGTACCCGCTCCTATACCCCGAGGGTGCTTTGTTCACTGCCGTACCATCACGTTCTTTTTTCCCCAGAGGATTCCTTTGGGATGAGGGCTTTCACCAGCTGCTGCTTAGTAAGTGGGATCCCCAGGTGACAAGGGAGGCTATTGCCCACTGGATAGACCTAATGAATATGGAGGGCTGGATCCCGCGTGAGCAGATCCTGGGGGATGAAGCTCGCAGTAAGGTCCCAGCTGAGTTTGTGGTTCAGCGGAACGAGAATGCAAACCCACCTACTCTTTTCTTAGCTCTTCAGGAACTTATTGAACAGCTCTCTGCTAACCCAGACAAGGCGGCTTTTCAGCCCACTTTGCCGTTCCTCCAACGGATCTTCCCCAGATTGAAAACCTGGTTTGAATGGTACAACACCACGCAGACAGGACCTTTACCCAACTCCTACCGCTGGCGTGGACGGGACAAGGACACCAATCTTTTCCTCAATCCCAAGACCTTGACTTCCGGGTTAGATGACTATCCTCGGGCCTCACACCCCTCAGCAGATGAGCGCCATGTGGATTTGCGCTGCTGGATGGCCTTGTCCTCAAGCATAATGGCTAGTGTAGCTCGGCTTCTCGGAGAGCCCTATCAGGCCTACGAACTTACCCACCAAGTGCTCAGTGACAACAACCTGCTGGATGAACTCCACTGGTCAGAACAACTCCAGGCCTTCAGTGACTTTGGCAACCACACTCAGGCTGTGTCCTTGCAGCAGGAGAAGGTGTATGTACCTCCCGGACAACCTCGTCACCAGTTCCCTGTGGCTCGCCTTGTGCGCTCAGTCCGCAGGGCCCCCAAGCTACAGTATGTTAATGCCGTGGGTTATGTCAGCTTGTTCCCCTTCTTATTGCACATCCTCCAACCTGACTCACCCAAACTAGAACATATTTTAAGAGACATGAGAGACTCCAACAAACTCTGGACACCCTATGGCCTGCGTTCACTCTCCAAGGCCGATCCCATGTATATGAAGCGAAACACAGAACACGATGCCCCCTACTGGAGGGGCCCAATTTGGATTAATCTCAACTTCTTGGCAGTGAGAGCCCTCCATTACTACAGCAACACGGAAGGGCCATATCAAGAAAAGGCAGCTGCTCTCTATGAGGAACTCAGGACTAACATTATCAATAATGTTTATAGACAATATGTAGAAACGGGATATGTCTGGGAACAGTACAATGACAGCACTGGCAGAGGCCAAGGAAGCCACCCCTTCACCGGCTGGTCAGCACTGACAGTGTTAATGATGGCTGAACAGTACTGATAGATTTCATTTCATGTTTTAAAAGGTACTGGCCGTTATTTATCTAGATGGGACTGAACAATACCATGACCAGAAATAGAGTTTGACTTGTGCGGTTAATAAAACGTATGATCTTATTTCCACAAATGACCTTTAATTAAAATAACAGGTTTCTCACAGGTGCTCTCTGAAGGGCAATTTCAAACAAGTGTAAGTGCAGCTATCCTGACTTTGCTGTATGCGGAACTAAGCACTGTCTAGTGCTTCAGTTATGTACTTAAGATGCATTCTAGTTAATGAACTCATATTTCCTTCTCATACACCTTCACATGTCTGCACATTCACTGCAATCTTTAATTTGAAACTGTTATTTAGAAAGCAGGAAATTGGCGGTCCACCTCACTGAGGGAGTATTCATACTTCACCACTCTATGTGAAGACAGTTCTTAACAGACAAGGAGCATATTGTGCTTTCATTTAAAAAATAAGGGACTTCATTGTTACATGTGCCATTTTCTCTTTAATCAACCATGTCCTTGGTTTTCTGTCTCAGTGACTAGTAATTTTGATATTAAATTGTTAAAAAAAAGTCCAGACGGTGTTGCTCAATATTTCTAAAATTACTGCTTCTAAAAGCAGCCCTATTTTGTATACACAGCCTGTGGTATGACAGACAGGGTACACAACATGGACTGTGACGTTGATCTTGTTTTGTTAAAAACAATAAATGGTTTAAAGAAGTTTTGTCATACTTTACTTTTTTTGTTGAGATGCTACTTCTACTCATAACTACAAAATCTCCAGAAGGCAGAAATAACAACAACAACAAAAAACATTTACCTTTGTCGTTATGGCTCAGACCCTCACCCTCTATCTCTTACTGGATGTTTATCACTGCAGGTGATTTGCTGTGGATGAAAGAATCATTTGAGTCTCACAAATGACACAGACCAGTTCATAATCACAACAATTAATCCTATTGTAAACCAGCTATGATTACAATAAATGTTTCACTAAAATTTGAATTTGATATTACAAATGACACAAAGAGAAAGAGTGCGGTGAACAAAATATGTTATGATAAACATAAAAATGCAATGAATTAATACACAACTTTGATTGCTTCATGTTACAGTACATTCATATGTGGTAAATGTATCAGTCAGCCTGGGTATGTGCAGATTTGAATATTTCTATCTTGTATTAATAAGATTGTTCTTATTGTCAGGAGGTTAAATCCCACCATGGCTTACTTTTTTTCCCTTTTATTTTAGAAATCTTTCCAGTATTCCCAAAAATGCCTCAGAGTGCACATTATCTATGAAGTGGAATCTTAAGATCTAAGTGTCATAATATTTAATGAATGTTACACAGTACTGTGCAGAGGAAATAACACAAACTGTTCTTAATTTCTATATTTCTATGTAAAGAATGAGAATACAGGATCCTTACCTTGCACTTAATAACTCCTCACATGTTCAGTGCAGATGTCAGTTCTCCTCTGTCAGTCAACGCAAAAGAGTAGCTTCAACACACCGTGACCTGGTCCTCTTTCTTTTGTCAGATGGCACATTTGAAGGCCTCCAGCTGACGTCAATCTGCTGTAGATTATTTCTTTTTTTTTTTTGCATGGTTTCCATGGAGCACATTTGTTGTGAGGGTTTGGTGCTTAATTAGCTAACATCAAAAGGCATGGAGAGTACATAGATGGTAAATCCTTTTCACTCCTTGACATATACTGGCATATATTCACAGACCAGGGCATACAGTGGCAGTGTTCCTATTGATAAAATGCCAAATATAAAACGCTGATACTCGGAGCACTGATACTGGCTCCCCGTCTGTGTGCATGACCACTGCGTTCCAACCTCTAGACTTTTATGAATCCTTTGAATGGGCTAGATGTGCAGTTGTATAGTTGAAGGCTTAGCATGGTGCATTAAGGTTGCATGGCTAAAAATAGTGCCTCTGTCAGTTAGCAGAACAGCAGATAGGCTGTGAAGCCACAGATTGGTAGTTTTGCCACATTTATCAGGAGATACAGTATGTCCCTCAGTTCTTCTGTTCATGAAAACTAAAGACGCTGTAAATTAACAGCAACTCAATATAATCTGTTGAAAAAAAGATTTCAGATTTACCATTTTAGAGTTTTTTTCCCAATATGAAACATTCAGTTGAATCATCCTGAGTTTAGATCTCAAAAATTAGTGTGATGTATGAGTGTGCAATGATGCCTTCAAGGGTTCAGTCGTGGGAGACCCAAGCTCATCATTTGACCCTTTGACTTGTTAACGCAAAGCATGGTATCAAGGGATTTGGACACAGATGAGCCATATCCTCTGCCTTTTGCCATTTCTCTCAGTGGAAATGGATTCCACATCCCCTGAATGCAACTACATTCGAAAATGCATTTATTTCTTTGAAGAGTGCGGACAATCTGTGTGACTAAAGCACTCACTGCGCAATCCATCCCCCTCACCCAAGACCCTTTTTTCACAGTGAGATGGGATAATAGCCAAACAGCATCAGAGCTAACTAATGTGACTGCATAATAAACAGATGAGTCAGGGAGTATTCATTTGCATATCATCCCAACCTTATCAGAGCTTCTATATAGTGAATATTTTGTGATTGCCTACTACCAGTGAATTATCTGATGATTGCAGAGAACATAGTGTGAATGCAGAGTCCAAATAGCTGCAGCCCGGTGTTGAAATGGTGTATTTTTATGATGGAAATCATCATCACATCTGCAGAGTAATTATAAAGTTGTCTAATAGTTGCTGTCTGGAAATACACCCCCACTCCCCCTCCCTCCCCACCCCCTCTGCCTGTAGCACTGACTGCTGTATTGAATGTAATTACTGGGAACTTATGCTAGAGGGAGCTAATTAATAAGGCATTTGTGAGTGGGAAAGAGGCTTTTTGAATACAGCTTAGCTATCATTTTACTTACAATGGAGAGCTACTTAGAATTAAAGCAGTATAAGTGGATAATTATGCTAATGGCTCAATTTGGATTTAAGATATGGTGGCAGGCTGTATTTCTAGATGATAACTGCTATTGCATTACCGCAGCTCTCACACAGGTTCTTTTTCTTCTCTGTACGTATGTGGGCTTGTATGTTCATATGAGCTCACTGGAGATGTCAGATGTTTTGTCCTGAGGCCACACACACAGTAATATGTCTGTGTGTGTGTGTGCAGTCTCCTCTGACCCAACTTCTTCTTTGCCTCCCAAACAAATAAACCAGACCTCTTGGCAAACTGGCTATGAACTTCTGCTTCTTGTGACGTGTGCATTCCTCGAACCTCATGGCTATGCACTGTTGAATATGTCAATTTTCATTAGCATATCTACTGTTAATCGTGTTACTGGCTCTCCAGCTTTGACATCACTACCCTCCCAGGACAGTGTTTGTTCTGCCTGACATCAAAACATAAAGCCTTCTCGGTGTAGACAATGATGCCGACTGGCCCTAATTGCTGTTTATACTTCTCCTCTTCCTATAAAATACCCTCCAGGATCGAGCATCTCCAGCCCTCTCTACCCTGCCTTTGCCCCCTAGAAGCTTACTGTTGAGCACCAAACTTGCCTCAGCAAACATAGGTCTATGTATGTTATGTAAGGCCCACTATAAATAGGTTCACCCGCGATCTTTTGTCTTTACCTGATTCGCTCTTAGCCCAACAGTTTTTATTTCTGGAGAGAGCTGTGGAAGCTAGTGCAATGTAGAGCTGGCCGTTTCCATAGTTACTTTTGTTAGCTGCAAGCTCTTAACATTCTTCATCTGTTTCCTCACATGTCTGCTGTTGGCTATTTGTTTGAATCTGTTTGCATTGCATGTCCTCACAGTGACTGTATGTGCACTGATTAAGCAGTAATGGAAACAATGTTCTAATTATTAAGACGCATACATGTTTTAATACATGTTGTTGTGTCACTGGATGGAAGAAAGCAGCAAATAGAAATCAGTGTGGGTGCAGATGAGTCAGAGACTAGAATATGTAGACCTATTAACTTCTGTTGGTCAAAAGTACATGCAATTAGTCCCGTGTTGCGTGATAATGATTTTGTGTAGTGGTTGTTATTGAGTGTCACTCTAAGGGGATTGTTGTTGTAGCTGATAGAGCAAATAACCTAGATATTTGCAATTTGACACTTTATCTACAGTTTATCGAGCATTTTTTGAATCAGTTGTGGGGTGATTAAAAAAAAAAGAAAAATCAAAAAAGAAAAATCACTGTTCTGTTTCATGGATTTCTCTTAAATATGTGCAAGCAGTTAGGTAACACCAGGTACAGTATGCTGGATCAGGCCCAAGAATTGGACTGTCAGAATGCTGCAAGCATAGATTCAGCAGAGAAGAGGGCAAGGTGGGAGCCATGCAAGTGCAGTGTGTGTGGAGGAGTCTGGGGGCATGGTTAAAGAAACACTGGGGCTTTCCGCAATCACGATTGGTGAGCTGAATGTGATTCTCACCCATCCCTGTTGTAGAACCAAAGAGTACAGGCGGCTGGGGACCAAAGTGGGCGAGTGCGAAAGTATTTTTGGATCGCACGGGAAACCTGCCGCACCAACAGCAGCAGCAGCATCGGGGCCTGGTACCGGGCTTCCCTAACCCACTCCCACTCTCAGAGGAAGAGCAGGAGAGAGATGTTCCTTCAAGAGAAGAACCACGCTTCCGCTGCTTTTATTTTTCTTATTTGTGCTATTTTTCTTTCAATTGCCCAACGTTTGAATGATGATGTAGTATATATAACTATGCAGAGCCCAACATGACAGAGAGAGAGGGAGAGAAAGAGAGGAAAAGAGAGAGGGAGAGAGAGAGAGAGAGAGAGAGAGAGAGAGAGAGAGAGAGAGAAAATAACGAACTTGGCAGCTGAGGCGAGTATCTTGTATTTATAGAAAGTCGTGTT
This sequence comes from Trachurus trachurus, assembly GCF_905171665.1. NCBI lineage: Eukaryota > Metazoa > Chordata > Actinopteri > Carangiformes > Carangidae > Trachurus > Trachurus trachurus. The sequence goes on along the minus strand of NC_139891.1, from coordinate 21,422,380 downwards.
TCCGGCAGAGGTTTCTGTGGTTTTAGCACTCCCAATCCATTTTTGCGGTGTCTTACAGGCCCTATTGTATCCAGGTTTAGATTGAAGATGTTCCCTCATCTAGCGCCTTGGGGGGAGATTTGACTGTGAGACATGTCAGAATGTGATTTGGGGGAGGTAGATGGATTTCTCCAGCTCTTGTGCAACCCTAGCTTTCGTAGGATTGCTCCAGCAAATCAGCTTTGCAGTGACAAACTTAAAAAGGCATTAGTCAAAAGTACAACACAGCACTTGAGGCTGAATGTAAATGTGCATACTGTATGATATATCCATTTCATTACTATATGGATGCAGGCATGTTTTTTTTTTTTTTTTGTAATCGCAGGTTTGTGTTATAGATTCAGCACAGTGTTTTGAGTATAACCTCTCTAGATCATGGTAGGTTTGAAGTGCTTTTTTATATCAAACAGCAACGACAGCCTCTGCATCTCAGTGGATTTCCTGGTATGGATCAGGTTCTTCTATTATTTACTCTCAAACAGTGTGGGTAGCATAGTTGGTTGACAGGATGCCAAGGCATTGAGACTTTGAGGAGCCACTGTAACTCAAGTGAGATGTATTTCATGTTGAAGTTAGATTTATTCGTATGCAATGATTATGAATGTGACAGCAGAAACAGCCAACATTTCTGAGAAAATCAAATAATGGAGCTGTTCACTAAATTTAGAATTCCCATTGGAAATCCATGGATGCGAGACTAGCCACTGATTTTCAATAACAAGCAAAAGTCTACTAATTATCACATGTTTAACCAGATTTACACTATACTTTTCAGAGCACAAGAAAATAACTGATTTGTCTATTTATAGCTTTACTGTTGAACAGTTTTACAAAAATCAACATGCCAAAGCTTGTCTCATCTCAAGATGTGTATCAGCTTTGTATGAATAAGTAGTAGTATCTTATCTAAAGGAAATGCATTTATTTTTAGATGTTATTTCTTTCATAGGAGATAACTGGGCCTAATTAGGTTAGATTTTGTGTTGTCAGCATTGCTGCTCCTTTTGTTTTTATAACAGTGTACAATCATAAATTAAAAAAAAAAAAAAAAAGACAGACTTTAGTGCCCAGCCTAGTCTTCATTTTGCAGATGGTGATCTCAGAGGGCAGTGACTCCTCACTGCCTCTTCAACTTTATCAGGCACCCAAGTGCAAGTGTAACTCCCACACCCTGTCCAGGAGTGAATCTGAAAATATCATGGACAGGGGTTTGCAGTATAAAAAAAGTATTTACTTTTATGCAAAAAGCATAGCAGTTCGGTAAGTAATATGGGGGATTGCATGTCCCATAATAAAATGGGAGTAATAAAATAATGAAATAAAGGTGGCATAATCAACAGAGATTGGAGTGGTCTGTTTCTGTTAAAGGGATAGTTCAACATTTTTGAAAATTGGCCCATCGCCATGATCCCCCTAGTAATAGCAGTAGGTTCGTTACCTTTAATTGTTGGTCCAAGCTGCTTTTAGATCGGGGGAGAAGAATACCGAGCGGCGCAGCTACACTACGGAGGCTAATGGAATTTCTTGGTTTTGCTCATCAAACTCAGCAAATACACAACCAAAAAACTCAAAAACGCTGTGGTGGACAAGTTGTGACCTGCACATTTACCACGCTATGAGATAATAGCGGAAAGTTAAGAGAAGTGAAGCAAATACTCGGAACTACTTTCTTCAGTGAACCACTGGTCGGAGGGACACAGTGTGCGCACCTCAGCCAGTGCCGTAGTATACGGACGTATCTGCAGTAAACAGGCGCTTTTGAAATCACTCCGCCGAGCAGCCGTCTAGAGTGTAAAGTCCGACTTTGCCTCTAAAACAACTCCATCTCGCAACTTTCCGCTATTATCTGATAGCGTGGTGAATGTGCAGGTCACAACTTGTCCACCACAGCGTTTTTGAGTTTTTTGGTTGTGTATTTGCTGAGTTTGATGAGCAAAACCAAGAAATTCCATTAGCCTCCGTAGTGTAGCTGCGCCGCTCGGTATTCTTCTCCCCCGATCTAAAAGCAGCTTGGACCAACAATTAAAGGTAACGAACCTAAGCTATTACTAGGGGGATCATGGCGATGGGCCAATTTTCAAAAATGTTGAACTATCCCTTTAAACAGCTTGAATTTTAGTGAGAAAAGGTCTGTAGTCATCAGGAGGTAGGGAGTAAACTACTTTGCAAAATACAAGCTTTATTGAGTGAAAAAGCTGAAGCAGTTTTTTTCTTCACAGGGACATTTTTATTAATTGCATGGCTGGAAATGTTGGTCTGTCTCTTTTGTCCTCCACAGGTTGAAATATCACAATTGCTAGTACATGGATTACGTGGTGAACTTTTGTATAAACATTAATGGTCCCCAAACGACAAACTGTAATGGCTTTGGTGATCTGCTAACTTTTCCTGTAGCACCTGTACCAGGAGGTTAATGTTGTTTTGTGTGAAATAACTCAAACACTTTTGGATGGACTGGCATGACAGTCCCTATAGACTCCTAGACATATAGGCTATAGCCACCACTCTGGTGCAGTTTATCCATTACTTTGGTTCATGACCAAACACATGTAAATATAATGACGTTCCATCCAGCCTGAACTTAACAAAGGCTTGTTAGCATTAACATGGTACACATGTTAGCCTGCTGATATACACTAAGCACTTAGACTCTCAGTCTTGTTAAAATATGCATTGAGGTGGATATGCATTAAAATCATTGCGGTGCCACACAGAGATTTATTTTAGTAGCACTTGACTAAGTAATTGACATGAAGAACGTACGGATGGATGGATGGATGGATGGATGGATCATACATAGTGGTAGGAAAAAGTATGTGAATCCTTTGGAATTTCTTAGTTTTCTGCATTAATTGGCAATTTAATATGATCTGATCTACATCTAAGTCACAAACAATGTGCTTAACCTAATACCACAAAAACAATTAAAAATGTTCATGTCTTGATTGAACATATCCATTTAACATTCACAGGTGGAAAAAGTAAGCAAACCCTTGGATTTAATAACTGGTTGAACCTCCTTTGGCAGAAATAACCTCAACCAAACATTTCCTGTAGTTGCAGATCAGATCTGCACAACACTCAGGATCCTTACAGAACTGCTTCAGCTCAACCATGTTCTGAGGATGTCTGGCTCTCTTGGGGTCATTCCACGGCATCCCTATTGGATTCAGGTCTGGGCTCTGACTGGACCACTCCGAAAGGTTGGTTTTCTTTTCTTTTCTTTTTTTGAAGCTACTCTAGATTATCTAGATAGTAGATTTACTTCAATGTTTAGGCTCATTGTCCTGCTGCATCATCCATCTTCAACTGAGCTTCAACTAGTGAACAGCCACCCTTACATTATGGAAGCCTTGATAAACTTTGGAAGTCATTTTGCCCTTGATGATGGCAAGCTGTCCAGGCCCTGAGGCAGCAAAGCCCCAAACCATGATGTTCCCTCCACCGTACTTCACCTTTGAGATGATGTTTACATGCTGGTATGAAGTGTCATTTTTACACCATATCTAAATTAGTTTTGAAAAAATTAAAAAAAATCTTAATTTCATCAGTCCACAAAACATTTTCCCATTAGTGTTGTGGAGTGGCAAACTTCAGGCCTGCAATGGAAAGCAAAGCAATTAATGCAGAAAACTAGGAAAAAAGGGTTCACATACTTTTTTTTGCCACTGTACATTTATAGATTGACAGATACACATATAGGTAGATACATAGACAGTTAATTAATATTAAGTTTAGTCAATATGAAAGCATGTTCCACTTGCACTTCGCTGGAACTATCCATTCAGTAGAAGTGCTAAGATGTCCTTTCATTAAAGCAATGTTTCATCCTCTTTCCATAGCCAGTACTTTGAACCTCTTTTGAAGTCAATATCCTTGTTAAAACATGGAGACAACTTTGTATTGCTCTAAATTTCTTCTCTACCTCTTCAATAAGAAACAGGAAGATTTTGTCTCACAGTGCTTAGATGTGAAGGAGTAAAACAAAGGCTTTCATTTATCTTTCACCAGTATGGAGTTACCCCTGCGCTATAATGTCAGTAAGTGCTAACATTACATAAATCCATTACTTAGTCCCTGTGCTGTGGCATTTTATGGAGGAGAGAGGTTAGCCACACTGCAGTTATCATAACAGCATCCCGTGATCTGAACTCTGTGTGATCAGATTGGTTTTAATAGACTTGGGATTACTTGGAGGCAGTTCCTCAAAGCTAAACATCTCTGGGCCTAGAATTAGAGTGCACATCTGAGGTGAAAACGATTTGTTCCGGAGAATGTCACCGCTGCAATGAAAGAGCTTATACGCTATTATCATACACTACCTTAAAAAGATGACAGGGAAGCGTCTCAGAGATCCTTTGATACATTTTCCACCGCTCAGTATTGGAGTAGATAACATAAAATTTGAGAAGTCTAGTGTAAGCAGGCTGTTTATTATGTCTTATTAGTCTTTTTGCATTTGTGCTACAGTAGACTGGATACATTTTATTCCATATAGCCTACAAGCTTTCTTATCTTCGCTTAATCTAGTTCGTAACAAAGAACATGTGGATACTATTCAGATGGCCAAAGATCTGAGTTCACAGGCGCCCTTTCATTACATCTCAATATAAGAAAAAAAAAATCCTATGGCGATCGGTTAAGTGCTGTCTGTAGTGGAGTGAAAGAAATTATTTTCTGCTTAGGTCCATTTACCTTATAACATTTTTGCTTATAGCTATGTTCATGTGGTGACCCCTTGTCACAGGTTCTGTGGCTATTGTGAAAGTCAAATTGAATGTGATATCATTTTCAGATTGTTTCATTTGAATAAATTTACAGGCTTTAAAATATAAATATATATACACACGTTTAGAAAACAGAAAAATAAAGATTATTTCAGGAAAGTCTTGGGAGTAAAGAGTCTTTCCATATAATGGCAATACTTCTGGCTTTGTATGGCTATACAGGAGACCTTCATTGCATGTCACCTTTTCTTTCTCCTGCCCCATGTTCCCTGTCTATCTCATTCCTGCCAAAAATCCACTCAGTGTCAAGCTAATGCAGCCCTGAACAGCTGTTCTGCCATAATGTCTACTTTTATAATGTCCATAATGTTCAGTTTTAGTTGTCATAGTTTCTGACTGTGTTGCACTGAGAGGTGTTTCTAATATTGCTCCCTACTCATGTAGGGAGAGCAAAAAAAAGATAAAAAATACAAGCACTTCCTAATAGTTCAGCACAACTGAACCTTTGATGATGGCCTCAATAGTAAATATAATGGAATTTACAATGTCTTAAAAAATGTAATTTTTTTTATCAGCTTCATTATAGTAGGTTGCAAGGGTCTACTTGATAAAGTCAAAAGAACTTCTGTCAGTGGATCCTAATTCTATGTTAACGTCATAGATTGAGATGGAGCAAAATTAATAGTTTTATGTAGGTTTCTGGGTTTCATTTTTAAAACTGAGGCATTGTATTTCATTTTATAAGATGATAAACTTAACAAAAAATGCCCTTTGTGCAAAATCCTAATCTACAGAAAATAGCCTATAGCTTTAGTAAATGAAGCTGAGTATAAAATACATTTCCCCCATGTTGGAGAAGCAGCAACAAACTAAAGAAGGAAATAGAAATAGCCTATTATGTATCAGTTACAAGGTAAATTGTTATTTGCATAGCCTTGCATCTTTTGGGCAATGTGGAAAAACATAAGGACTCGGAACACCTTCGTATATTGCTAATACGTCCCGGCTCATGTTGCACTAACGGGATCATTACAGTTGTGTTGACCACTGCTTCTGTACAAAGAAACGCACCACAAGATTTAGGCAAAATCATTGCAATAGTAAGGATTAGGCTTTCCCATAGTCCTCTGGGGTGTGATTGGATTGATGTCGTGCAACAGAATGACATTCACATGAACACAGAGCCACAGGAACTATTCAGTACAAAGCAACAAGTAAAGGGTTCGTGCGCTGCCGGTTCATATGTGATTACACGGCTGAATGCTGCACCGTCGCTATCCATGGTCCTGAACGTCCAGCCGGTGCCAGAGGTCTGCTGCAGACTGCAACGTCCTATGAAAGAGTATCGACTTTTTGTAATAGGAAGTGTGACCACGGAGTGCACCCAGCAACAGATGCGAAACTGGAAAAAAAATGCTTTGGGGGTTGAAATGTCATGTGAACAGTTGGGTTCAACCACTGAACACCTCAGGGGTGTTATCGACTCCCTTCAATGCTTTTAAAGGCCAAGGGTTCGTTTAGACTGGGCTTTGCTGTTATTCGCCCTAACGGTGTAAGCGACCACAATTTCCAGCGGCCACACGAGATGAAGGGATTTTGTAAATCTAATCAGTGGACTGCCTGGAAGAGGTGGTCAGTTTAACTGCTGAAACATCAAGAGCATGCAGTCTGGACAGAGAGGGAAGTGTCGGTACAGAAATTAGATGAACTGGACAGTAGCTTCGTCTTATATTGGTCTTAAAGTAATTACTGCAACAGTCTATAACTTATATTCAAAGACAGTCATACTTAGGAGAATAAACAATTATGTGTCTAGGTTCCCGCAGTTTTGCCTTTCATCGTTTAATTAATCGTCCATTAGTGTTCTGCTTTTTCATCTTCACTGCAGGCTGTTAACACACATAGAAGAAGAGTGTCCTCTGTCAGATCTACAAAGAACAGCCATAGTCGCACCTCTGAAATCTGCACTGTCTTACAGTGTTACATTATGTGTGATTGTGCGTTGTGTGTTGATTTTTAAACTGGAACTGGACACTAGTCTCCAGTATTACCCTACATTAAATGAAAAGACGCACTGAAGAAAACTATTATATCAGTATCAGTATCATTATTATTATTATTATATTATTATTATTGTGTAGCATCCTAAATGTATTCCTATATCATCAATCTATATTTTCTGTCATTGATCCCATAGGACATGCACTTAGTTTGCTGTAACATTAATAGACTCTCCTCAAACATATTGTATTTAATTAACATGTCTCATAAACCAAGAAGAAACACTGTGAAATATTTTGCTGTTAGCTCTCTGAACTCTTGCATACAGCTATATCAGTCTGTCACGTCTATAAAATATCTGCTGTCTGTTGTATTATATTGTTAAATCGTCAAATATAATAATATGGTTGCAGGGAATCAAACTGTCTTTAAGTTTGCCAACTCAAAATTTTCTTATCTCTCAATTCAGTGCTCAAGACTTAAGACTGTCTCGTTACTCGTTACATTACCTTCTGTGCACGCTCCCAATGCGCTCTGAGTACCATCTTATCTCCAAAGTTTGGAATATACCTAATGATCAAGTCAGCGATTTGATTTTGACTTGATTTTATTTTTGCAATACCCTTCCTCGGATACAATGCCAAAACTAAGCGGCGGGTGGAGGTCGCTCTATGTCGTGGGATGCCTTATCCTCAGAATGAGAGCAACACCTTCATATTTTATCACTGCTTTACTTAGACATGCTTTTAATTCAACTCGTTAATATGCAATGAAATATACCATTAATACAACGTTTCACCACCCAACACTGGTCGCCACTTGTTGCAACGTCAGACTCCATCTCTCCAGTATGGGAGGAGGGAGGTTTGGGCAAAAAGAGGAGGAGGGTGAAAGGGGGGGACTCCGTCACATCCTCTGTCCATATATGGGCATGAAGTTTACACGCAGCGGGGAATCCTCTCACTGGAGCTGATGAATGGGGAGGAGGGCCGAGGGAGCTGCCAAAGTGTATATAAGGAGCGAGAAGGGAAGTCGCTGATGTGAAATCCACAGCAAGCAAATACCTACCGAGGAGCAGAGAGACGAAAAGGAATACCTTTAATTGCTTTTTACACCTTTTGACACAGACCACTTTGGATCATTTGTTGAAAACCATCAAAAGGGGGGTTGAAAGAAAACAGTCATCTGCATAATTTGTTTCACATTTCCCCCCCTTTTACCTTTTTCCCTGGGAGAGACGGACTTCTTCTAAGTGCATCATTATGTTGAACAATATGGATTTGAATGCGAAAGATTCTTTTTACCCCCAGTTTGACAATTGCAACAGTTCTTCCCTGGGGATGGAAAACAGCGTGCGAAAAGATAACCAGGAGGTGTATGTCGATGCAGAGCGGGGGGTACCTGCCCAGTTTGGCCACGGTGAGTTCGCATCTTTGCACAGTCGATAAAATGTGCATGCATGAGAATTTCAATCTTTTAAATGCGCGAAGCGTTGGAAATAGCGGGCACTTTTTTTTAGTGCAGTCGTGTACGTGAAGGCGTCTTACCAAGGTATTCCTGTGTGCCAAAATACGCATGCATGTTTATGTAACGCTGAATCTCTTCACTGTTTAATTTGCACTGATTCTCAGATTTAAAACACAGGCAATGACAAAGTTTTGTGTCATTCTAATTCAACAGAAGGAGCCCCTGCAACCCTCAAAACCGAAGCTTCCAACTCGGAATTTGCTTTTAACCCCTGCGAGTGCCCAAAAGACACCTACACCCCCTCCTCGCTCGCCTACTCTGGCAGTTTCTATGTTGAGGCATCTCAGGGAGCGCCGTGCAGCACCGAAACACTCCTCAATATGATCACTGAGATCGTGGGGATATCTACTCTGCCACTTTCAGAAGTGCAACAGAGCGGCAGCAGTCGGGGAACTTATCCATCGCCAGCGCCGATGGACAGCAGCAGCAATGGCAATTTTGGAGACCTCGGCCCCAAGAGGCAATCCTACACCTGCTCCGGACCTACCCCCCCTGTATACTCTCCGGACCAGACATGTCCGAGGTATGCTGATGATCAGAGCGGCAGCCAGGCCCAAGACCCGTCCACTTCCCAGCTCAGCTTCGGCTCCTCCCGAGCTCCAAACCAGAAGAAGGCTGAACCAAAGTCAGAGGCCGCTTCTTTCCCTGTTGTGGTCAAGAATGAGTTTGAAAGCAGCTGCTACGAGTGGGGAACCTTTAATAAGTCTGACTGTTTGGAGACGAGTTTTCAGACAGAAACGTTCCCGATGTCGAGTGATTTCCCCCCCGAGCAGCAAATGGATGTAAAGGAACTTTTAGACACCTTCCCCCCAATTTGTCCCAACCCAGAGATGGAGTTTAAAGTGGAGGGAGGAATCAAGCAGGAACCGTGTTTCTCTGACACCTGTTCTCAGAGCTATTCCAGTCCCCTGTACAATAATTACCTCCCACCACCACCACCGATGGGCCTCTCCTCTAACCTGAAACCCTTCCCCGAACCACCACAGCCATCTAATCAGTGTGATTCATTATACACATCACCAGCATTACCAAGCACCATAGACTCCATCCTGTACTCTTCCTTGTTGCCAGATTCTTTTGCCCAAAGTTACACTACCCGCGCGACGAAGCCCCCCAGGGCCAGAAAGAGCCCCGCCACCTCTCACGGCCCAGCCAAAGAGAAACCTTTCACCTGCCCCATGGAGAGCTGCGACCGGCGCTTCTCTCGCTCGGACGAGCTCAACCGGCACATCCGCATCCACACGGGCCACAAACCTTTCCAGTGCCGCATCTGTTTGCGCAGTTTCAGTCGTAGCGATCACCTTACCACCCACACCAGGACTCACACGGGGGAGAAGCCGTTCTCCTGCGACGTGTGCGGCAAACGGTTTGCCCGGAGCGACGAGAGGAAACGGCACGGGCGCGTACACCAGAAACAGAAGGAGAAAATGGAACTAAAGCCACAGGTGACCGCCAGTGCATGGCCGTTCACTCTTCCCGAGGGAATTTGAAGACAAGGCTATGTGTCCACACATATAATATTAGGATCTTTCCGTCTTGGAAGATAAGCCAGCTGACTGTACAACTTGATGTCTGAGTTGGTCTGACTGGCAAAACCAATGCCTGACATTAAGATGTTTGCGAATATTGCAGTTTTTAAGGAGCAGAGAGAGAGAGAGAGAGGTGGGGGTGGGGGGTGGGGTGAGAGGTCTGCTTCGGCCTTATTGCCTGCTGCTGATGCTGCTGACTTTATGCAAAGATGCATAAGTTGTTAAAGTCGGTAAACAGATCAACAGTGACTTGTTGCGGATACTGTCAGTACAGCCAAACCTCTGCTGCGGCATTGCATGACTGCTGTTCAGCACCTCTTCATCTGGACAGCTCCAACCTCCATCCGCCTCTGAGCCTGGATGGATTGCACTTACAGATTATTAATATCTCCATTTAAGATTCTTATTTTCTGCTTTTAGCATTCTTAGAGCAATGGTTTGGACTATGTTTCTTAAAAATGCATGTTTATGTGTTTTTTTTCCTTTAACCGGAATATCAGCCACTGTCAAGGTACTCCTTCACCACACAGTGAGGGTTATTGACATGAATGTAGGCTAACATATTTTTATGGCTTTGACCATAAAGCTGTCCATCTTTGATCAAATTTAGTGTTTGTTTAACTTCTTATCATTTGGCTGTCAGTGTTTTTTGTCATTGGTCTTTGTGTTGTGTTACAATTGTTTGGATTATTACAATTGTGAAAGATATATCATAAATGGGAAATAAATATATTTGTATTACTGTACTTCTTTGTATTTTTATAGCTAACTGTATATTTTACATTTATCACATTTGAGTGTCATTTCTAAGGTGAAATGTATTCTTAATCATTAATAATGTCTTGGTTTTTTGAGGGCTACTGTTTAGTAACACAATATTTTAAATGTTACAATTTGATATCAAGAAACATTTTCGCACTTCATCCCATTGTTGGTATGATAAGAGTTATTTCATTGAACTGCTGTTCTAGATTTAAAAGGGACCAGAATGTACACTAGTTGTGGTACGGCTTTTCAACAAAAATGATTTTACAATATGTACTGAAGTATGTTTAATCAAGCTAGAGATGACTAGCAAATCATATAAACATTGCTTTTGAGTAATCAGGTAGCACACATTGCTGCGAGTTTCTGTGGACGTTACTTTGATGATGAAAGGGTTTTGACACCTGGTATCTTTTACTGGAAATACCTAATGCTGAAATGTTCACTTTAGCAAAAAAAAAAAAAAAAAAAAAAGACAAAAAGCTAAAAAATAAAAAATGTTGACAGTTTGGTGGCATTGTCACCAACAGGGTACTGCAAAAAAGTAATTTAACTCGCCTTAAGTTATATTAACTGTTCAAGTAAAGATTTTGTACATACACAGTTTCTACAATACCTTAAATTAATATTGATGTTGTTATTTTTATGAAAAGTTTATGAACAAAATAAACATTTTCTGGAAACAGCAAGTTTCTTGTGCATGGTTCAAAATGATCAACCATATTGTCCTCTCACTTTGCCCAGTCTGTTTCATCAAGACTTGAGACCCCCCATTGGAGCACTCGGATGAGTGTATCTCTTCCCAAAATATACATTATAACAGGCCACCTGTGGCACCACACTGTAGCCCTAACATTAGACGAGACAGCTCTGCCCCATGAATCACAAGGTGTTTAAATCCAGCACATTAAAGTGAACACCCTGCTACTCATCGCTGTAGTTCTGAATCGCAAATATCACTTCCCTCCTGACGTACATGTGGAGACGAATACCAAGAATGCCATGATAATCTCTGCAGAAAACCTGTTAAGCAGGACATTTTCTTGTCATGTCAGTGAGATGATCTGATGCTCTCGGTTCATTCATTCCTTTGTTCATTCACTCATCCATTTTTGCAATAAAAAGATATTAATTTCCACTCAATTGCTGAATGCAATTATGGTCTATTATCATGTATTTTTTTTCTCTCAAATAATGGTGCTACTGAAGTCTCCTCTTGTCAAAACTGCCTGTGCATTCTTGTAAATGCAGTTAATGGTCTCTGTGACTCAAAATATCTCTGCTAAGATTTTAGATAGATAGATAGATAGATAGATAGATAGATAGATAGATAGATAGATAGATAGATAGATAGATAGATAGATAGATAGATAGATAGATAGAAAGAAAGAAAGAAAGAAAGAAAGAAAGAAAGAAAGAAAGAAAGAAAGAAAGAAAGAAAGAAAGAAAGAAAAAGCAGTAGTGCAAGCAATTGCTGCCAATTCTGATGGTGAGGGCATTTCTTCAAAGCAATACATTTTGTATGCCACTATATCAAGAAACAGACCTAAATGCATTTCATAAAAAAAGTGTTAAAATTCACACACTTGTGAGCATAGTACAAGTACAATTTTAACCCATACATTTTCACTTGGCGTGAAGTGTTCCTGCAGGAGATTTGGAGTTTCTATGCATTAAGTGGGTTCCCAAGAGGTTTTGGGCTCTGTACATCTTTTCATGATGCCAAGATCTTATAGTCTGTCATTGCAAATTATGCAGACATGTATTTACCAGGGACTCCGCAGTGGTACGTAGGACATGCATGTGCCCATGACGCAGTCGGCTGGCAGAACACTACTGTGCTTGCCCACGGCAGTGCGTAAGTGCCTGCGTTGTCTGTAGCTGACAAACATACTGTACCAGTGTGAAAATGCAAGCTGCCACATGGAGCACTGTGAATAGTATGTACCCATCCTCTCCTGTCCATCACTCATCATCACTTACAATAGCACAGGGCCCCACCAGCATCAACATGCACTCCCTTATCCATGTTGTTTTAGTAGCAAACATTGTCCAGTGATGGATAGTTGAAGCTTTGAATTGCAGTGATGTGCAGTCACAGTGACCATTATCCAGACACTTGAAGACTGAAGAGTTATTGAACTCTGGCCAGTGATGGAATTTCTGCGTTTGTGCATTTGGAAGCTCAAATTCACATTTGCATACTGTAAATGGTCCTTGATATATCTACAGTACGGTTTTAGCCGTGTCGTCTTTATCGAATACGTTTACCATGTCATAAACCTTAAAACTCGTGCTTTGATACCGAGGAAAGATATAAAGCAGCTGCCTTCCACAGACTGACATTTATGTTTGTTTTTCTCCTGTAGATATGTGTAATTTCTGAAGCCATTAAGTAATTGTGCAAGGAGGGCACATGACCGCCACCGAGAACCATGCTTTCTCAGAACATAGACCTCTGTTGTTAATGGTGGCACATCAAGTACATTAAATCCTTGCCAGGGTATTACTAATGCAAACATGTTAACATTAGGACTTTTGCATCGAGGGGGGGGTTTATCCAAGGTAATGTTTCTGTGTGACTAACGTATTCCATATGTAACCGGAGAGAAAACCGTGAACAGAAGTGATTTCACTTCCTCATTGTCTCATCCAATTAATCGCTTGATGTAGGATTGCTTCTGGATAAGTCAATGGGGATATTTATCTGCTTTACCAAATGAATACTTTGGCTCAGGATTAAATAAAAAAATCCTTATAAATGACAGTGAGGGATTAAATGGGCCCAAATTCTGGGGATAAGTGTCATTGCAGAATGATATGTACTTACATGTTTGTTACTTGTAAGAACACGCTTTTTCTTCCTTCTGATTGGCACACAAAAGTTTGTTTTTTCCTGCATAATCTATTTTTTTATATATATTTCTTTTGCATCATACACAAGCAAATTGTGACCTCCAGGTTGTTTATATCATATAGGTTCATAACTAGAGTATGCTGCCCTCCTCAGTGACACAAACCCATCTATGTTTGTGATGCCATTACATGCCTGAGGTCTATCATCAAGAGGTACAAGTACAGCCCCCGTCATCTCTGAAGAGCCTAGCATCCCTTTTATCCATGCTTGAACTCCAAACAATTCTACCTCTACAACAATAATCCAATAATCACTTTCAGAATGTATGAGAATGAATTTATTTGCTTATATGAAGGATCAGAGGCAGTTTCAGTGGTCCAAGCTTCAGGTATCAGGTCACCTCAAGTGCCTATTAATAATCACAGTCCTACTTGAGACAGTCTATATGGCCACACAGCCTCATTTGCTTGCGGATTGATCCATTGTGGGGTAATCACCACATAATTTTATGCGCACCTTTAAAATGTGCACAGGGGCACGTCATGGTCCTTGGGGTGGGCTCAGTAATCAAAGTGCATAATCGCATGGCGGTAATGGCAATCAGGCTTAGCAGATTAATTCCTCGGATCATACATCAACCCGTTGGTCCTGTATCTGATCATGAAGAAGGGTGTAGGTGGTCTGGAGAGTGCAGGTGATTAAAAAGAAGAGAACCATTGTGGCAAGAAGGACCTCGTTATGCAAACATTTTAAAGTGCCTAATTCTTTCCATTGTTCTGGCTCCCAAATTCTCCATTTGTATTACAGATCAGGCGAAGAACAAGACTTAGAAAATAACTTTTTCCTTGCTCCTTCATAAATTACAAGTCAACTCAAGGGTCAAGGGCTCCTGTCTGCCACTTTTATCCTGTGCACAACATCTCTATGGTAACTACGTCAAAGGACTTAAGGTGTATGCTGCACCTTAAGTGAATGGAAAGCGGTGACCATACCCCAGCTGGCTGAATGACTTCATAGCAATTCAATTACTCAGGAAAATTTACAGCTGTCCTTGGAACATTCCAGGTATAAACCCTTACAATTCTGCCACAGCAGTGTGCTGCAGCAGCATCTATTCTATGGCAACCTCTAGGAATCTGGACAGGTCATGGAAATAATATTCTCACTCCGTACAAATGTCTTCATAGCCATGTATTCATTTCTTTCCAACTTGCTGCTTTGAATTCCCAGTGTGCTGGATACTTGTTGCTTCAGGATTGTGCAGGAACAGGGTGCTCTTTGGTTAATTTATAACATAACATAAATAATGTAAAGCTGCTACATATAATCAATACTTTCACATTAACAATAAATCCAGTTTAATGTAGAGTGGGTCACTTGCAGTGACAAACCCAGAGAATTATTACTGTAACGTGGTCTATGGTTCCCCGCCCCCTCCCCCATTTTAGCATCTTTCAGCTTATTATTTGTTTGTTTTTTCGGATACTACTCTACTGATTTAGACCCAATTACCTTCCCTTCCCTCCAACTGTGGTCCAGCCCGGTTTAGACAGCCACAACATCAGGGGGAAATATTATCCATTAACCTGATCAGCTGGTGGCAGAGTACTACAGCTACCTCTGACAGCGATCACTTCAATTAATCATGATATATGCCTGCAACAATATGCACCAAAAAAGAAATATCCTCACCTATGCTCTCATCACTCTGTTGTTCAAACGAGAGCCCCTAACAATGAAATGTCCAGCACATATACTTTGACATTTGTGGAGGAAAGGAAATAATCCTCAGGTGTGTATACAGTAGCATACGGTTGAAAAGCTTCCTGGATTGACAGTAATGACTCTGAAGGAAGTTTGTGCTTGTGTTAAAAAAAAATGTCCATCACGCTATTACTTGTTGCATATATCCAGGAAACCTGCTGTCACATTAGCATGCAGCCGTCTCACAAAAGAAGTGTGTAAAAATCCACCCATCTACATAACATCACCACATACACTCACAAGTGTTAACCCCTCCTCCCATAAAATAAATTACCGTATGACCATGTGTCCAGTGGAGCTGAGTGATTACTTTAGTGCTTTGACATTTGCAACAGCAGTAATGAGGCATGTCTGTGACAGCTGTGTCACTACCAGCAGCCTATGTCTTGGCTGTTCAGTTCATCGCTGGGAAGCAGGCATACTGTGGCCAAACACTGGCACTCTCTCTAGATAATGATGGCTCACCCATAGAGAAGCTGAGAGAATGTGTCGAAGTCTGAGGAAACTGTGCGCATGTGTGTTTAACTGAGAGAAAGAAGTGAGCGAGGCCTATTGAGCGTGTTTGTGAAGAGAGTGTGTGTGTGTGTGTGTGTGTGTGTTTGTTTGTGTGTGTGTGTGTGTGTGTGTGTGTGTGTGTGTGTGTGTGTGTGTGTGTGTGTGTGTGTGTGTGTGTGTGTGTGTGTGTGTGTGTGTGTGTGTGTGTGTGTGTGTGTGTGTGTGTGTGTGTGTGTGTGTGTATGTGTGTGTCTGTCATTGCCAAGATGGAATCAGAGACTGGGAGAGGAAGCTGGGCTGGGACATAAAGACTAGTAGTATAAAAAAAAATGAGTGGGCTGAACACGCTCCGCTCATACAGTGCACCCCTCAAGCAGGGCGACGATTTGCATGTGCACACCAGCCTCGACGCCAACTACAGTATGTATTCTGCATCTAAATTAACCATCAAAATCAAGCATCGCCCTTTCCCGAGCCTCCATGAAATGTATGCAAAACGTAGCTACTTCAGCATTAGGCGCCTGCTTTCTCTGCCGCCGCTGTTGTTTTAATGCCCGCTCAATTCTGATAGTTGTGAATTGGAGCCATTAGTAAAGGGCGGGCAGTGAACACAGAGAGTCTCGTTATATAGAGGACAAGTACATGAGTGACTTAAATCACACAGAGAGTGTTTATGGCCACTTAAGATCACTTTGTTTGTGTGACTGTATTTTTCTAGTTTTGTTTTAGAGTTCATAGAATTATTGTGTTCTATCATATTCTATTATGTTCTGTTGCGATGAATTCTTTTATTGTGTTGTCTTGTGTTGTCATCCTTTTTATTCTATTCTGGCCAATTCAATCATTTTGTTCAGTTTGGTTGTATTGTTTGTCTATTCTATTCTATTCTTAGTTGAAAAAGGTTCTTATATGAACTATTAGAATACAGACATTTTATGAACCCTTCTATTCTATTCTATTCTATTCTATTCTATTCTATTCTATTCTATTCTATTGATAAATAAATTAATAACCTTTCTGCTAGATTTCTTTGAGGGAGATTTTACTCTCAAACTAACTGAAGGATGATGAGCCCACAGTCCTTTTATGTATATAACATATATTATTCAGCAGCCTTTCAGATGTGGCAATATTTATACCATCATGTCATATGTGTGATATTTTCTGCTGTTGTAAGTTAGAACAGCTGGAGTTTCCATTATTGCATTCATAATGTTACCGCTGCGTTAATGCACTTGAGTTACAATGGCCCCCTTTCAGTGTGTTAAATCCCCTATAAACGTGCACTCAGATGTTTCTCTGTGAAATGTAAATACTGATGACAAAAAAAGCAAAAAACAACAATAATACTGGCAAACAGTGAGATAAGCTGTGAAATGATGACAACTTTTTTAACTTAGAAGAAAAAGCATGCTTTGCCACTTGTACCTGAGGCTGACTGATAAATGTGGTTTTCATGGCTTTAGTTATTGTAGATTATATCACTGGATCATTATTACAGATCCACTGAGCAAGTTGTGTATTGTAAAGTAGGCGCTGAGATGGTGCTCATTGTAGGTTGGAACTTTAATTTTTATAGCCCTCCATTATGTTTTATTAGCATATCATGTCTAAAAACTGTAATATACTATATACATTTCTAATTCCACCTAATTTCTCGGTGGGGATCAATAAAGTATTCTGATTCTGATTTAGTGAACACTTTAGTATGAATACGATGCTAATCCTGACACACAGCCTCACTTCATGGCATGGATTTCACAAGATGTTGGAAAGTTTCCTTTGAGATTCTACTCCATGTTGATATGATTGCATCACATTATTTCTGCAGATTTGTCAGGTGCACATTCATGCTATAGTCTCTGTTCTACCACACAACAAAGATGTTCTATTTTCAGATCTGGTGACTGGGGAGGCCACTGAAGTACAGTACAGTGAACTCATTGTCATGTTCATGAAACCAATTTGAGACGACTTTTGCTTTGCGACATGGAGCATCATCCTGCTGCTGTAGCCATTAGAAGATGGTCACCTGTGGCCATAAAGGGAAACTCGTTGTCAGCAGCAATATTTTGATAAGCTGTGGCATTTAAATGATTATTGATTGGTATTAAACGGAACCAAGAAAACATTCCTATGGCATTACATCACCACTGTGAGTCTTGACTGGTGAAACAAGGCAAGTTAGATCCATAGATTCATGCTGTTGATGCCAAATCAGATAGCGGAAATCCAGATTCATCAGACCATGTTACTGTAGGTTTTCCCACTCTTTAAATCTCCACTTTTGGTGTGTCAATGTCCACTACAGCCTGACAGGGGCGGAACCTGACGAGGTCTTCAGATATTGTAGCTTGTCTGCCTCAAGGTTTGACATGTTCTGTGCTCTGAGATGCTTTTATGCTCGCCACAGTTGTCAAGAGTGCTCATCTGAGTTATCGTAGCTTTTCTATCAACTCCAGCCAGTCTGGCCATTCTCCTCTGACCTCTCTCATCAACGGGGTATTTCTGTCGGCACAACTGCTGCTCAGTTTTTTTTTGTTTTTAACACCATTCTGAGTAAAAACACTGGAGACGGTTGTGTGTGAAAATCCCCAGAGAAGAGAATTCAGAAATAATTTAGTTAGAGTTAAAATGGTATCGTCTCCCTCTGGAGTGTTGTGTATTATACAGTGGAATAGAAGAAGTCAAGCGCAGTAATCAAAAAAATACTGAAGATTTGTAGTGAAATACAGTATTTGAATAAGTTACTTTCCACCACTGGTTTCCATGTGTATCCGTAACATATCCTGCGGTGCCGCTGTGCACAAACCCTGCCACCGGCTGCTTTACCACCCTCTGGTCAGTGGCATAGCAGAGCTGTAGCATCACACATTCTCCTCCCTCCTATCCTCATTCCTCACTGACCCCCCCTCGGCAGTACATAATGGCCGGCTCTGCCCCCCCAGTGGCTTTTAACCTGTGATGGACTGTCACTTTCACTGGGGGTGGGCGCACAGAGAGTGACGTCTCTCTCTGTCTGAGTGTATAGGAGCCATGCTGGGGTCACACAGGGGCGTATACAGTACAGTATGTTTCCCAAGCCTGAAAGCCCCGACCATAAATCAGACAGAAGCTGTCTCTGATCTCAAACCTGTAGAGTGTTGGAAACCTTAAGAGACGTGTTTTGTCCCCCTCCTGTGATTCTTGGCACTTTAAATGGGGCTTTCATATGTATGAGTCAGAACAGCAGTGCACATTTAAAAATCGAAACACTTTCTCTCACTGCTGCTATGCCAAATTCCCTTGTCTTGTGTTGTGAGCAATCACCATGTGAATTAACAAGTGATTTAGGTTGTAGTTTTTCTAATTGCTTCTGCAGCTTTGAACAGTATATGGTCGAGCAAGGCTGAAAATGGAGAAACTGAATGATGTTTGCAGGCCTTAAAGCTGTAATTGATAATTGATAGAAGGGTGCATTTCAAGAAGCAAAACATTTTTAAAGTTATATGTGCTTGTGTTAGCCTCTGATTTGACCAGTGTCTTTGCAAATTATTTCTGTTGCATGCTATTTTGAACTTTTCCTGAATCAAGTTACATAATGCTAATTTCAGCTTTGAAGAATTAGCAGAAATGCTTTGCAAGGAGACGGAAAGGAGGGGGGGGGGGAAGATTCTCTGCTGTTGTTGTTAGTCATCTGTGATCCTGTCACTCAATGCTGTGGCGGCATAGGGTCCGCTTCCTGTTAACAAGATATGTTTACAGCATCAGCATTGGGCTCCAACCGTCTGTGTATTTGTGCATTTATACTCCCTGTCACTCCTCAGGATTGATGCATCCACGTGTCCGTTAACTATTAACTGACCAGGAACTTACACCTCTGGGGAGACAGATAGTGACAGGGTCCTGGGTCCTAAACAGTACTCAGTGGCTGAGGCAGGCCTTCCTTTTGTCATGACGCCAAAATGGTGTCCAAGTGGCAGGATGCTGTGTCTAACCATTAACTAGATTGGTGGCACTGGGGCTCACCACTGAGGTGACAAATCACAATGTCCCCCAGAACTTAGCTTGGAGAAATATTAAGCCCATCTCAGCTGGGGCTCTTCCTCTGTCGTCCTGCAGATAAATGAATAGATGCTGATCCTTCCATCACCATCAGCTTCTCCTTCCTCCTACTCATCCACTCTCTGTGTTTGTGTCTCTTCTGGCAACACTGACAGTGGTGTCTTGTGAAGGAGGAAGAGATTGATATGATGAGAGGTAGATGTGCTGCTTCCTGCCTCTGGATGACAAAAAAAGAGATAATTTATGGATTCATCACTTTGCGGTTCGTGAAAACAGAATAACCCTCAAAGAAATTATCATTATGAACGAACACAGAAGCATGATTGAAGTTGAACAATCACTTAAACAGTCGTAGAGCTGTTACAATCAAGGACTTTAGTTTATGTAGCAGATTCTCTTCATTTGTGATCTCCTGCAGCACCTGTTCCGTACAAAGCCATTTTCAACATGACCGCATTCCTGTTCTTATGGCCCATTCACCGAACCCTCAGATGTTGTAGGTCTGCCTGTGTTTAACACCTCTGAAATATTTTCTCCCTCCCTCGAAGAGAAGTTAAAAGGGTGACAGATTTAGCTGTTGCCTCCATCATTAAATCCTGCGCCCCTTCATAAAGTCAGGAGACCTCCATGGTGTCTCGGTCCTGCGCTATAATGGCCGCTCATGGTCCAAATGAACTGAAGAGCTTTCATGTGTCCTGAACAGTCTACTCCTCTCATTACGGCCCGTAGTGGTCTCACATCAAACAGCCTCATTATTTCAACGAGGGAGGAAGCGCAAGTATGTGACGAGTTGGCGCTACAAAGTGACTACCAAGTTCAAATAAAATCTGCCCTTTGTGGTTATGCTGTGCAAGCAAAATGATACACAGATTAAAGTACTGTGTGTCTCCAGACTTGTAACATGGGACTTCAAGTCACCAGCCTCACTCATGTTTACACAGAATTTTTTTGTGGAAATGATGTGAAATCGGGACTTATAATGTTTTAACAGGATTCTTTAGCATCCTCAGTGACAAAACTGCAGAAATATGCTTTATGCATGCTGTGCCATCATCATGCCAAAAAAAAAATAATACTGTGGTTATTATGAATAACATTAAGATTCCACATCAGCCCCTCTGAATATCCTGTATCATAAATGGCTTTTCACAATCTGATCATTACAGTGCAGCAAAAATGTTTTGATATCACACAGACCATCATATTAGCTCTCAGCTGAATTATGCCTATTTATAGTTTGAAAGCATTTTACATAATTTACATAACAAGCCTCTATTACTAGCCTAATTTAATATTAGCTGACAACAATTTGACAAGGCAAGATCAAAGGTTAAGCTAACACACAATGGCTGTTAACTCTATTAACATGGAAATGAATGCAACAACTCAATAGCCTGTTGTCATACCTACAGTGAACAGCCTAAATAAGTTGCAGTGAAAAATCACAAGGGCTGTACTTGATAAGACATACTCGTGTTACTATGGCAACATCCATGGCTCAAGCTAAGAATGCAGAGATCTGGATAATCATTGTCATTGTGATACACGGGGTTTTGCTATAAGACCCATTACTATATTTGGGACGTTAATGTGTTTGCAGTCAGCAAGATCCGTTTCCATTCAGAAATCATCAACAGTGGCTTTACATACACACCACTGTGTGCAACACAAAAGACTCCTGTCTATCATTACATCTGAATTTTCAAGATTAATGTCCTCCACACATGCCTTGTTGTACAAATACAGTATGTACAGATCAGTCCTATAATGCAATAATTAAAATTGCAATGTTATGGCAATTTTCACAAATGATGAATCATTTTAAATGGATCCTGTTTTCCTATTTTGTTTTTCTCCCAGAGGACATGTAGCATTTGTTGGATATCCTGCGGAAACACTGTTAGTCACTGTATGTGAGACGTACAACAGTACAGTGTTCACCCCACTTGAAGTTTTCATGCTTCATTATCTTTTTTAAACAACGTAGATTTGATTTTTCTCTCAGAAAATGCCTTTTAATGTCAAAGTAAAAAAAAAAGTGATTAGAAATATAAAATACCTGTTGGCATTGTATGAAATGGCGAGAACAGCATGCATTTTCTATGATGAGTACAGTATTTGCAGGTAGATGCATCAGAAGGTTTTTCCTGTCTGCTTAATCACGGTCACAGAACGAAAACCCTACCTTGTAAATTTGATTTGCTCATGTTTGGCTGCACAATTGCCTTTATTTAATTCCGTTAATTAAATTCAAAACATGCATTTGTATCAGCGTAGAAATTAGATAATAATTTACTCAGCACCTGGCTTTGTAGGCATAATAATTTTTGCAGAGCGCCGTCGCTAAATAACAGATACACTGTTTGGTTTACAAATCACTTGAAGGATTCTTAAAGTGATTTCCAAATGTTTCATGTTTACCCACTGTGTGACCCCTTGAGCCAGAGTGTTGTTCACACTCACTTTCATAGCCGGGCTGCTCGATAAGCTACTGTACACTTACAGTGGAGTTGCATTGTCGTGAAGTGAATGTGTTAATGATTTTCAAGCTGCTAACCAGGCAGTTTCACATTTTCACATTTTATCCTTTTAATGAGTATAATTGGCACTTGAGGTGATATATTGATATTGGTTGGGCTCCCACAGGCTTGTATGTCGTTCCATTGTGTTATCCTGAGTGTTAACAGATGGCGAAAGCCCCTTTGACTTACTGATATAACAAGAAGTCCTCGTGCTCTGAGGGAACCAGACTGGCTGTCATTTTGCAGTGTGTGTGGTGTCTGATCAGTGACCATATTGATCTGTGAAAGATAAATCCTCAGTGTACAGGATGAATACAGAATACCATTTATTTATGCATATGCAGGAATCCATGTATTCATCTTTGAGCAATATATTTCCTTGATTTTAGAAATTAGAAAAATGCAAACAATAGCCTGCTAACAAGGAAATAATCACCCGTAAAGACACAATGTCTGCACTAACAATTACATGCACTGAAACACTTTGTTTGACTTTGTCCTGATAACTAAATATTGATATTGCTGTTGTGATGTTCATCACTTTATCTTGGCATATAACTGGTGCCCCCTGCTGTCCAAAGATTTCACTGCGTAGCTGAGATACTGTTACTCTAACATGCAGCCATGGCCTATTGATGTGTGTGTTGAAGCGTGGCTTCTTAAGTCTAATATGACCTATTGATTCAAATTAACCTTAAGGTCAGATAGAAAGCTCATTTCCTTTGAGAACATAATAATAACGTACCTTGGGAGGGGGTTAAGTAATGACCCCAAAATGAAATCGTAGGTTTCCTTCATGCTGAATAAAACGTGTGAGCTGCTACTGTATTGTCTGCTCATTAATTTCACATTTGATGTTGACATCACTTGAAGACATAAATGACCTCAACATACTTTATCGTGTTGTGCATAATAGTAATAATAGTAACAAGAATAATAAGAGATTTACCCTCTGTCTTCTCAGTTCTCTCTTCCTTTATCACCTTTTTACATCTGCTCAGCCAAAATAAAATAAACTCCAGGCAAAACGTTTTCATTGTACAAAAATGTCAGACATGTGTTGTGGTTGCTAAGCAAACAGTGACTAATAATATCTACATGGAAGAGGTTTGCATTAGTGCAGCAAGCCAAAGCACAGCATGTCTCAGTCTCTACCAATCTAAAGACAATGAAGGTTCACCACACTGTAATTACCCAACAATGAGTTTGTCAGTCACTTCTCATAAATATGAATAAGGAGGGATGGATAAAGGTGTTCGGTCTAAATTTGCCATGGTTTTTGACGTGAGAACGAGAAAACGGCCCAGCATCATATTCATCCTATCAAAATCTCCCGAGGGAGAGCGTTTTTAAGCTTTTGTGTGTCAGTCTTTCCCTGTCATGACTGGATGAGTGCAGCATGTAGAGGGCGTAGAGGGGTAGAGATTGATGTAACAGGTTTGGGTTTTTTTTTGTTTTTTTTTTACTTTTTAAATGATGAAAGGGGTTATTTTTCAGAAACAGCCTGAAGGTGTCAGCTGTTACTGCGAAGCGCAAGGATATAGTGGACAGCATGTTCTGAAAAACACAAAAAAATACATCTGAACCTGCCTTATTCTCTAGCTAATTTAAATGTTAAAAGGTTTATAAAAAAAATCGCCTCTTACACTGCTGTACATGTTTCACTTAGCATCGGTGGAGAGCACTCTTGGTGTCACCAAAGTAGGCTTGATCGTAACCATTGTTGTACAATTAGGTTCCAAATTAACAATATAAAGAGTTATTTTGGCATCAGACACCATAATAATCAATTGATCTTGGTCTCTACTCTTGGCGTGGAGACTCTCTATCTCATCAGACTATACCTCCTTGTTGTTAATAGGGCAAGTCCTGGATACATTAATGTTTATAGAGCAGCTTGGAGACATAAGGTAGAGGCAGGTGCTTCTGGCTTCTTAAAACACTGCTGAATGAATTAATGCTGGGAGGATTGGTTTCGGCACTGTAGGAATCAAAGCAGCCAAATGTTTAACAAATCGGATATGTTTATGTATATTCATAATATTATAATGATGTACAATGCATACCTTGTGTATCACAAACAGTGGAGATCGCAACTGATTAATAAGTGGATTTTTTTTTTAAGGGAGCAATATTGCATTTATTGTTCATACAGTTTGAGTATTTTCACAATAAGAGTTTTGTGACAGTTTTAATGTAAAACAGCAGCAACATCACGTATAGTGATGAAATGACTGCATCATGAGCTTTTCTACACTCATGGGTCACAGAGAACGCACTGTGTCTATGATCTCCTACAAGTTTTACAGAGGAAATTAGTGAGGAAAATGTTGACATCTGGTATGAATAATTTGACAGTTACAGAAGTGTGATGAATTATGGCCCATTTGACACGTTAATTTTCTGCGTACTTGCTGAGAAGGAAGTTGAGTGGACTAAATGAATTCATGAAAAACAACAGGACAAAAAGAGCTCGGCACTTTAATGGCAATTTCAATATTGAGTCAGAGTTTTAACATTATAGCCTTCATCACTGTACTGAAAGAACTGTGGAGTATATCCTTAAACATATGACTTTACTGACTGTATTTTATTTAATCAGGTGTTTGCCTACTCTGATACAGGACACAACAATAAAAAGGTGATGATACGTTAGATACGTTACATATAGTTTTGCTGTATTTGTATTGTGTCATGTTTATGAAGAGGAAGACTTTTTCACTTGTTCTAATTTATAAACCAGTTGTTGAAAGCTTTGAGTTTTTGTGTGATAATGTTTGTATCTCCTACTGCACAATTAATGTAAAAAAAAAAAACAGTGCCTAACAAAAGTTTCTTTCTTTTTTTTTTTCTTTTTTTTTTTTTTTTACAAACAGTGCCTGTGTGTTTTACAGGCAGCTTGTTTCTCGTATAAACCTGATTTCCCTTTGTTTTGTGTTGCATAGTAAAACTGAAGATGTGTACTTAGTCCAGTTTCAATTGATGATAAGTACCAAGAACAATAGAGACAGCTGTTACTGTTTATCAGTGGTAAATGTTGCCATGTGGGAAACATTGACTAATTCATTTCAGTTGGTTGGTAATGCTGTGTGGAAGTCAATGATGCACAGACACAGTGGTTGCAAATGGCAGCCCGCACCTAGTGTACTACTCCTCTCTCACCAGTAAGTGGTGCTTGAGTTCCTAAATGGGATTTCTGGGAATCCTGCCTCTCTCTCTCTCTCTCTCTCTCTCTCTACACACACACACACACACACACACACACACACACACACACACACACACACACACACACACACACACACACACACACACACACACACACACACACACACACACACACACACACACACACACACACACACACACTTTCTGGTCGTTGCTGTGGCTACACTAAATTTAGGCAAAAGAGGCATTTAGCGTGTTCCACCCTAATCCAGACATTGATAGGCTGCATGAAAGCTTTCAGCAGCTGAGGTTTATTGACTTCCTTTATTTAAGTTCTCCCGTTTGGTTAACTATTCCCAGAGAGTATAAGTGTGCATTCTCCTAAAATAACACACACTCATCCAGACACTGCATGATATCATCACAGAGGACCAGTTGACATCCTTGTGTGCTGACGTGATCTCAATCTGGCAACAGAGACACAAATCACACAAACTATTCTTGGCTGCTTCTCACAGAATGCAGTGACAACTCTTACTTGCAGGCACTATATGTTCTCCATACTCAGGCTTTGCTGAGTTCAGTGACACCCAAAACCATCCAGTCAAGATCATTCAAGACTGAAGTTGGTGGACAATATGTTTTGTAGGGGGAAAAAAAGATATTGAAGTAATAATGTGGGTGACAAAATCAAATATTAGTTGCTGTAAACACTCCTTGCTAAACCATTTTTAAGTCACTGGTGCAGAAAACATCCCCAGGCTGCGACACATGGGACCAAAAACATCAGCTGGAGCAGAAAGCACTTAAAGCTGATTGTAGTTGTGTAGCCTTGTTTCTATTTTCCTCTCTTTTCTGTCACCACACAGCAACTCAATGTATGATTAGCTGCAAGAGTTATGACCCTCACTATGACTCACATAAACACACTGATACAGAGTGTTCTCAAACTTTGTGATGTCAAGGACCCACAAAGAAATATCCTGCTGTAAGCCGCTGGTGCCGTATCTGACAAGTGTTTTGCAGTTCAAATGGCTGCAAGACATGATTGCATTTGGAGAAAATAACTGTGAGAGTGAAATGTACAAAACAGGTTGCTATTAACTTACAAAAGGTGAGAAGATTAAAATCAGCACCTGTAAAATCTGCGATTTGAGGACATACAGTAGTGGGCAAGATCTTTACGGCCCCTGCTAATCAAATACATTTTATACAATAATCAATACTTTTAGATGTAGGCAGATGTACTCCATGGTCGCTTTTACTTCATACTGGGAACACCGGTTAATCCAGGACAGTATCTTCACTAACTACAGCAACACCAGGGATGTAGAAATACTGTGTTCAAGTGTCAAAAATTCCCCAGTCCAATATCCACCTGATGAAAGTTTTAATTTTTGTAGTATTTCTGTGTTGATTCAACTCTCTCTCTCTCTCTCTCTCTCTCTCTCTCTCTCTCTCTCTCTCTCTCTCTCTCTCTCTCTCTCTCTCTCTCTCTCTCTCTCTCACTCTCACTCTCAATTCAATTCAAATTCACTTCATTGGCATGAATGTTTCGAGAATTATGTTGCCAAAGCATCAAGAATCAATGAAACAAAACAAATACAACTCACAGAATCAAATATGTACAAAAAAAAAGAAAATGTACTGTACCTGTGCATGTGTGTGTGCTGATGAAGTGCTGTCTCTCTCTTATACACAGATTGGGTGTCATTAGGCAGTTGCAAGTTGTTATATATAATGAAATATATATATACAGTTCATATTAAAGCAGAAGTAAGTGGTCCGGTCGTTTTCGCTAATGCTGCGTTCCAGGCAGGCTTTTGAAATCGTAAATTACAGCTTCAAGTCACAACTTACGACTTTGTAGCGTTCCAGGCAACCCACTCGTGTTTTTCCGACCTGTTTTACCGGTGAAAGTCACTATAACGGCCACTCGTAACTTCTGACCCGTGAACTCGTACCAGATCGAACTGGTACGACTTCACGGTCGGAAAAATACGAGTTTCCTTGAACGCACCATAACAGTCCTCGTCCCTACGTCGCCACATTCACGGCGTCCCTTGGCTGCACACACAGCCCTGCATGCCGTTCTCTCTCCTCATTGGATAAAAACTGTAGGATACGATAAATGTTTTCTCTTCGGCTCAGAGCAGAGCAGAGGGACTGAGAGACCCGTGTTTCAGACCAAACACTCTATGTAAGTGATTGCTGTTGGAAGATACAACTATTTAAGACTTAGATTAACACAAATATATCACTTACTTCTGCTTTAAATGATGATGATAATAATAATAATACATAACATAAAGAAATTAAAAACAACAACAACAACAACAACAACATTATACAATATTATATCATAGCAATAATGGTTGTGATCAGCTTTAATGTGTTTCTCTAGTCTCATGGCAGAGTGTTACATATTGTGCAGCTACTGTAACTTTACAAATTCTCTCTCTCTCTCTGTATAAAATAAAGTAAAAAATAGTATAAAGTAATTATAAGTACTTTAAGTAAGTCAATTATAAGTACGTATATATGTATATATTGAAAACTTTGGACACACCTCTTTCAATGGTATTTCTTTATTTTTTATTGCTTTCCACATTGTAGATTCACAAGACATCAAAACTATGAAGGAACACATATGGAGTTATGTTGTAAACACAAAAGTGTAATAAAACTTATTAAAACAAAAGGGTTATCTGTCACCTGACCTAAACCCAACTGGTGACGACCTCATGAAGCTGATGAGAGAATGTCAAGAGTGTGCAGAGCTACCATCAGAGCAAAAGGTGGCTTCAGAAAGTCTAAAATATGAAACACATTCTGCTTTGTTTAACACTTTTGTGTTAGGTCTTTTGAGGTATTCAGTTTGAATGCAATGTAATGAAAATAAAGAAAAACCATTGAATGAGAAGGTGTGTCCAAACTTTTGACTGGTAGTGTACATATTTTTTTCTTATACTGTGTAAATTCCATTTCTGTGTGTACCGCACTTTGCCAGAGATACATACCTTTCAAACCCAAGCAATTGCTGGGTTAGCGTTGTCATTAATAACAAAGTTAATTTCTTCTAAACTAATTTCATTGTAACTTGTCTCACCAATAGTCCAAAACCCAATGATATTCATTTTACGATAACAGAAACAGTCCTTCTTCTGTCAGATTCTTGTTCTATTCAGTTTGTGGTGATTTGATGAAACATAACTTTATTTTTACTCAGGAAAATGCACCATGGGAGCACTATACACAGTAACACAATAAAGGTGTCTGAATTCAGACTGTGAGACATCTCCACTGGATTAATGCAAGACCCAACTGATATTGTATTTTAATTATGCAAAGTCCCAAACACATTTGTAAGTAATCAAATTACTAAAAGTGAACTAAAGATATTTGGGCCCCCTGGAGGTCTGCAGCAGGCCCTGGAGGGGTGGGATGATATAAATCAGGACTGAGTGTACAACAGAAGAAAGCAGCAAATCATATCCTCAGATTGGAGAAGCTGGAACCAGACAGCGTTTGATGTTTGACGGTTGTGCTTGAGGAACAATTTAAACAATGAACTGATTGTTAACATGCCTGAAGATTAACTGTCTGTCAGCTGACTAATAATTGGCTTATTGTTTCAATACAACTAAAGAAACAAGCAGCAACAAAAGAGAAAAACAGAACATTAGCCAAGAAAATTCACTCTGATGTACCGTTCTTTAGATGACTATTGTATTATATGGACTCTGTTATATTTATCAGCGGCTCGGGCTTAAAGACAAAAATCAAAAAACTTTGTTTACTTAAGCACAGTATGAAATGGGAGTGGGATCAGTAGAGGATCTACTGTGCATGTAATTCACTAAGTGGATCAAGAGTTAAATTACTCTTTTAAGTGTCCACCCCCTGCTCATTCTACCTTTAGTGAATCAAAACAACTCTAATACTAAAATTGTAGGCTACATCTGAACTACCTACTGAGAATCCACAAGAACAAAACCAGCGTGAGGTCTGTGAATTGCCCCCCAAAATTTGTAGCAAGACTTACTGAGAAACCAAACTGGCTGGATGATGATTGACAGGATGCTAAATAGTCAAAGCTGTGACACATGGATGATGTTTCACAACCCAGCTGGCAGGACCAAATTGACTTAGCAGGTTGTAATGCTGAGCTGGATGAATGGGATATGTTATTAGTCTGACTGTCCGTCTGACCGCCTGTCTGCCCTACTGACTGTCTATTTGTTTTCTTGCTTGCCTATCTGTCTTCCTGACTGCCCGTCTGTCTCTCTGCTCCTCAGCCTCCCTGCACACTCACAACCTCAGCAGACACAGGTACAGCAATCTCTCCTCAATCAGAAGATGGGAGGGATGTATTTATTTATGATTCATGTTTTTGCATCTGCTCATGCCTCTCTCCCTCTCTCTCTCCCTCTCTCTGTCTCTCTCCTCCCCCCTCTCTCTGTCTCTCCTCCCTGGTCGTCCTCTGCAGGCCTGCTCCTCTCTGCTGCAGAGAGGGGCTGCGTGACGTCAGTGAAGGCTGGAGCGGTTCCTTGGTTGGAGCGGAAAAAAAAAAATGAGGAGAAGATTGCGAGGTGAGTGAGACGCACATTTCTTTCCTTTATGTTCCGATCAGATTTGTGTCGCTGTGTGTGCGTGTGTATATGTGTGTGTGAATGAATGCGTGTGTGCGCGCGCGCGCGTTGCATGTTTTTTCCATTATCCCTTCATTGACGCCGTTGCTCCTGTGCAACGATTTTTACGCAACGTCGGGAAGTAAAGAGTCCAGGCGATGAGCCCAGCGGAGGTGTGTGTGTGTGCGTGTGTGTTGGGGAGGGGGTATCGGGCACATGCCAAGCTGTCGCCCTTTTCCTCCGAGAGGGCACAGCTGCTGCCATCAGCATCGTTGCGAATTAACCTGACTCCAGGCCCGGTTCGTGCATACAAGTCTCTATACGGTGGCGTTCATTGCCGTTCACATGACATTTTGGTGATGCCGCCGGTCCACACCCACATGATAACGCTGCTTGTGATTGATCCATGTGCGGTGCAGGTATGAGGATCAGTGTGTTCTTTAGCGCCGAATGTGCCAATGTTTACACATGCCGTTAACCGCTTGTCAAGCCACAGCCTGAGAATCAGCTCCTCAGACCCAGCAGGACACTTGAATGGGCCTGTTTTGGCCTGGATGTGTGAGCACAGTACCTGCTCTTCCTGTACTTCCTAATATGAAGATGTAGTGTATTGCAAGTTAAATGAGTCCACTCATTTGGTGCACGTATATCTGTAACCAGGATAGGCATGTTTTTTTTTTTTTTTTTTTTTTTTTAACAACACCATTTTTTATTATCTTCCTTTAGTCAAGTGCACAAACTTAGTCTTCATGCATTGGCTTTTTGATGCTCTTCTGTCCACTCTTTTCAAGTGTTCAGTGTTAAAGGAAACAATGGCTTTATACATTTCACACTAATATTCCCATAGTACTTCCTCAAACTCACCTGGTCTTCAGCACACTGCTGAAGTGACAAACAGCCAGCCAGGGACTGCTGGAGTTTGGGGAAAGTGTCATGTGACTACAGTGCATGAGAAATCTGACTCAGAGTCAAAAATGCTGAATCAAATGTGACAAAAGTTGGAGCTGAAAAAAAGAAGAGACAATCACAAGATTAACAACTGGAAAGGAACATGTTAAGACTGAGTGAGATAAGCTTGACCTGCTGTGTAATAACTAAGATTTTCGGCTTTTGAGTGCTTCTCTCTCTTGAAGACAGAGCTTTGTTTTGTATCTGCACTGCAGCAGTAAACAACACACATGCTACATGCCTCTGTGCAGTGTCCCTAACAGGCTCCTTCACTCATCCAAAACACCATTTTTGACTGCATGTCAGCAAGTGTTCACACTGGATATTGTGGTCACATTACTTTGCACACGTGTGTGTGTGGCTCTTATGGAACTGCAGCAGTGAATCCCATATTCATTGCTCCCAGAATAGATAGGAATCATCTGCTGTCTGCTGCTTCTAACATGTGAATGTGTGCTTACAATACTTTGTTTGTGCCGTTTCGGGACGATGGTTTTGTTTACATTATCTGATATCTTGAAAAGTGAATCTCTTGTGGTACAGTATCTGTATCTCTTATTTATGTAGGCATTGATTGTTGCTGTTGCAGTTGGGTTTCTGGATGTGCGGTTCACAGATCAGACGTAGATACAGATAGAGGGCAGGACCTGTCAGTATGTTGTCAATCAACTAGAAATGCTCACATTGAAATTCACATACCCCACAGATATCAAAGGACATGTCCTTATTTTAGACAGGTGGGAAACATATATGTGTGTGTGTGTATATGTAGACAGACAGAGAGAGAGAGAGAAGTAGGAGTTGTTATGTTTTTGTTATTGTTGACAAATCCAATATAAAGAAAGAACCAAACCATCAATGCTTCGCTCAAAAATTTCCAATCCCGCTGCCTTCCTGACTCTGAACTTTGATTCCATTTGCTGCTTTTGAAGACAAATTTTGAGAAGCAAGTTACGAACATAAAATATCATTGTTTGAAAAACTCAGTAACTTTCTGAAACAGCCAAGTAGTAGTTTTGAGCTAACATGAGTAAATTGTGCATTTGTTGGAGGCTGTTTACAACTGCAGCTTTGATGTGCTAGCAAGCATTTACACCACCATTAAAGCCAAATAAACAGTGCCTTTCTTCATCACAATGAAAGAGCTTGTCAGCCAGTGCAACAGGGCTGACTGATGCATTTTTAATTATTTTAGGACAAGAATGGTGGTTTGTCATAAAAAACATTTCCTGGATCAGGCAAGTTGATGCCTTTTAAATGTCTTGTTTTGTCTGACCAACAGTCAAAACTCCAGAGATATTTAGATGACTGAGAATCTGAGAGAAACTGAGAATATCAGTGAATCCTCACATTAGAAAAGGAAGGTTTTTGCTTTCTGTCAATCGGCCATTGATTGGTTTAGTAAATATAGAACATCAGCAGCCTTATCTTTCCAATCAAAAACACTGTCCTCTAACAGTTTCACACTAGTTCTCAGCTTTGTCCCGACTGTGAAACTTGTTATTTCATTATGTGTCTCATTTCATGCTGCAAGTTAACGGTTCTTTTGTGATCAGACAGTTTTTTTTCCTTTTAGCTCACAATTTTAAACTCATTCTCACTTTTCATTTCTGCCATAACAATGTGTCCATGCACAGCTGCCTCAGACATTTCACAGCCTCTCTGTTGTTGTTGCGCCTGCCTGCAAAATGGTGTTCATCCAACCATCACTTAGAGATCAAGGATCAGGCTGATGACTCTGGCCTTAGGGCATTCAAACTTTTCTGACAGCTCATGTCTGCCAGACAGTATTTGGAAAAATACTGATGCTAATGTGTAAATTGTAAATCTTGTGTAATACTTACCTGTTTGCTGTTTGTCTTTATGCTTTTTAGGTTTTTCGAGTGCCCTGTGTCTGCCCCATTGAAATATGAAATATTTACTCTTCACAGATTTCGTCACTCTACCAGCAACGCGAATATCATGTCACCACAGGCTTAGGATTAATGAGTATAAGAGGACCTCAGAGGAAAGTCGAAAAGTGCCCACAAATCATAGAGGCCATTTTCTGCATCATTTCCCACAGACATCCTTTACAGAAGCTTCCTCCCCAATCTTGTTTAGGC
This sequence comes from Trachurus trachurus, assembly GCF_905171665.1. Classification (NCBI taxonomy): domain Eukaryota; kingdom Metazoa; phylum Chordata; class Actinopteri; order Carangiformes; family Carangidae; genus Trachurus; species Trachurus trachurus. The sequence goes on along the minus strand of NC_139891.1, from coordinate 21,389,258 downwards.
TAGCACAGAGGGCTTAATGTACTCACATTAGAAGCTTTCTTGTGTTCTTTTCAAAGGATGTGAAATCCTGAGAAAGTATAGTATCTTAATCCAGCTCTGGTGGGATAAGATACTGTAACTCTCCTGGATGGCAGTGACAAATCTGTCAGAGAAACTATCAGCATAACTAGCACTAGCTTAAAGTAAGGCCTTTAAATGCTGTAGGTTAACACCCAGTATGACTTAATGGATCTTTTTACTTGTTGAGGAAACTGCAAGATCAATTTGAATTTTTTCTATTATTAACATGTCGGTATTTGACTAATTTCCCTCGCATACTCTTGGAAATAAACAAACTGGATGAAACACATGCACGTGTCCACATGCATTGAATCGCAGCTGCCAGAACAGTTAGTGTGTTTAACAGCGTCTTCCTGGCATGCACTGATGCTGTACGTATCCTGGAGGATAATTGTTTAACAGAGCAGTCGTCTGGATCAATAGTAGACGGTGGTGAGCCGGGGAATGGGTCTGTCCATCAGCTCACATTTGTGAAAGTCATTCTATCTCATTCACCATCCTGGCTTCGTCTTGACCCGAGCTCCTATAATGATGCTCATTCAGTGTCACTGCAGTGAGAGCTGTGCTTCTTTAGCTTTCTTGTTGTGTTCACTTTCCCTGTGGTCACTGAATGTTAATACTTCCTCAGTGGGTGCTGGAGCTATGTCAAAAATATGAACGAGCAATTTACTGAATGTGGTGTCTTCCTCTGTCTTTGTGTTAATGAAGGACTAGCTTAATGAGAGATTGTTGGGTGATAGTCATCAACAAACCTTTATTAAGTGTTCTTTTATCAGTTTCTTTTTTTATGTAGTGATGCTATGCTGAACAAGTTGAGGTCATATTATACAGGAGGATTAGATAATTATGTAATCACAAGGTCAGTTTTTACTCCTACTGGCTCATCAGCTACAGAGAGAGACTGTTTCTTAAAACCTGCAATAACACATTTTTGTGAGGGCAACAGAACAGGGGATATGGACACAACACTGTCACATGATCACCTTTTTAGGTGCCATGGCAAACTAGTTGACAAACAGTTGCTTAGAGCACTATTGTAATCTAGTATTCAGTCTATTTCAGCTATTTTTGGTTTCTACCAAATCCTGGGGGAAATGCCTGGATCTTTAGCTCCAAAATGTCCCACTGTGTTCTCCAGCTAATTGCTAACTGTCTGTCTGTTGTTTGGTGCTGGGCTGGCAAAGTGTGGTGGGTTTTTAGAACATTTTTACTGAGAACAGTCTCCTGCTTTGGCCGAAAACATAATAATGGGAACAGTGACAGTAAACCAGAAAAGTATAAAATTGTGGGTCAGACAGCTCAACAATGAGCTATAAAGCTCTGTGAAACCAAGAGGAGCTGCAGCTTCAGGTGATAATGCTCTGTGGTTCTTTCACTGATATATAGAAAATGTGATTATAACTGCTTTCAGAAGGTATTCCATCATGGGGTGTTGCCAGATGTTGTAGCTGGGTTCAATGCATCCATCTAGATTGGTTCTGTAAAGGTTTCCCAAGCATGGGTGAAATATTTGAATAGTTTATTTAGCTACTGTATGAGCCTTTTTTTTTTTTTTTTTTTAAGTTCAAACTTAATTTCTTTAGATACTCAACAAGAGCTGTCTTCTGCAGTGGAAAGCAGCTTTCTTGTTTTGCTTCTATTTCTATTTGTTTGAAGTTACAGTAGCATGCTAAAAAGCTATTCCCAGTAAAATTGGATTGACTCATCATTTTTGAAGGCTCACTGTAGCATGCAGTCTGACCCAAAGAAATTGATGTTACCTTTTTGTCATGTAAACACCCCTATGACAGAAACTCTTACCAATGCTGCTACAGATTGTCAATGCAAATGTTGGCTATAACAACAGCAAAACTAACACAGACTAACACTAAAGCTCTTTAACCATTACAGTAAAGACTAAGATATAGATATTATAATTGGAAGTATGAGGTCATTTGTTTTTTGTTTTTTCCCACTGGTTTTGATTCAGTGTAAATGTTAAATATTCCACATCTGTCCATTTTTGTTTCCTTCGAACATCCAAAAGCAGATGTTGGAAAGGAAAAGTGGGGTATAACACTGTCACATGAGATGAGATGTTATAGTCTGATCATCCTCAGATGGGTGGTGCTCTGTATAATGACCAAAGTGTGCTGAATCTTTTTTCAATATAAGCGTTTATGGTTGCCCTTTGCTGTCAGGTGAGGAGCCGCGGGCTATGAGATTGTCCTGTCATGGGAGTCCCATGGCTTATTCAGGGCTAACACATTTTGACATGCTCATGTAGGAGCCTAGAGAGGATTAGGACATTTCACTAAACCTTTTGTCATTCAGTTTATATAGGAGTCTGTTTGCTGTAGTGTAGCTTGCTGAAGTGTAGCCTGTCCTGGGAACACCTCAGAGCTATGGAGGGCTCCACTCCAAGTCGGCTGCTATCAGGATGCTTGCAGTGTTTGACATATTCATGCGGAGAAAACTATGGTTAGGCAATATGATTCATATGTTGCACATATGATCTCTTTATTTACTTGGAGTTTTATAGCATTGACTGTGAGAATAATATTATGGAAGTGGGTGGAGCACATTTCCAACATTAGAATACCAGCAGTGATCACAGCTCCATTGTTGAAGTGTAGGATGATGCTCGTGTCACACCTCTCATGCAGTCTTGGCACTTTTACAGTATTATTTACAGTAGCATACTGCTAACTGCCGGTTCGAGTTCAGCCCCGCAGCACCTCTGGGTGAAGCTTTTTGCAGAGGACTGGCATGATGGCTGTGAAACACCTTGAGTCACTCTCTTCCTCACACCTCCAAGCAAAACAAATCTTTATCACAGAGCACAGGCACACAGGAATAAATCTCACCTGACTATGAGATAGAGCCCCAGTGCTGGTCTGGTGAACTGAGATTATGTGAAGCTGAGTGGCATCTTGCTTGTAACCAGTGACTTTAATTATTTACGAACAAATTTAGACCCGTTTTAGCATTTGGTGTTTCATTCAGGGCTGGACCTTTAGCAGGCACATCTTTGTAGCCTGAGGCCCAGCTGATGTTTTATGCACATGGTGCAGAAATTCTGTTGCAATGACTGCAGCAGAGGCCACAGCGTTTTTACATTTAAAGGACTTTGGATGAAATAATCTATTACTGTGACTCTCTATCTCTCGTAATGTCTGCTGATCCTGATGTTGCTACATGGCTAACATCAGCATCAACAGTCTACTTACCGGTTAAGAGGAAACTTTTGCAAGTTCAGTATTAAACATAATTTCTTTACTTTTTCAGAGCTACCTCCAGACATAACAACATTCTTGCAAAATAACTCCTCTACTGAAGTTTGCATGCCTGCTAGTTATTTGGCCTGGTTGGAATGTCTGGTCAGTTTTTTGATAATGAGTCACTATAGTGTCCTGTCCAACCTGATGAAGTACTTTTGCTTCAAGACTGGTATAAGTAAACAGCTGTTAATGCTAACTCACAGATAGTTCCTGGAAGCCAAGTTTTTCCAAATGTAGCACAGTTCAGTCAGACATTTGCATCAACAAAAATGACCCTTAATGGATGTACAGCTGGAGTTGGTGAAAAAGGCTCTGCTCTGTGAAGGAGCTCTCCAAGAATCTGTGAAGCAATAAGGATTCAGCTGCATGGGAGAACTAGTGCCTGTAGCTTAATGAAGAGATAAATTAACGTTAACTTTGAGTTAAATTGACAACAGCAGAAATGTAGCACATATGAATGAGGTTTGGAATATGGAGGCTGCCGTAGCAAAAAGTGTTTGCAAGACCGTTTCAAAAGTAGTAGTGAGAGGTGTCAGATTCTAATGGTCAGGCTGTACACCGGCATGAATGTGACTGGACATTACGAGTCAGCTGATAGGCACAGAGCTGCAAATATGCCTAAGTGAATAAAGCAGTTGATGCTACAGTATATGATGTGACCAGAGTGCTCTGTCTGATCGAACTGTCATTAGCTCCTTGGATCTATTACACTAGTGACAGTGATGGGTGAGTTCAAGTAATGCTGATCTAATATGGAATATTTTCTCCAAGCAGAAGCCACAAGACAAGCCAAAAAGAAATATGACAGTAAATCTTAAGGGTTTTAAACCTATACAATAACTTTGTCTTGTTTACAGTGCTAACAGCTGAGCAGCACTTTGCCATCCAACTTAGAAGGCCATTTAGATAAGTACGTCTTAAGATATTACATCAAATGAAAAATATGCTGAGATTCAATAAATCAACAGTGACTCACAAAATGCCAAATTAAATAAATAAATACAATATTCAAGAACATACGAATAAGAAGATACCCGCAGATTTCTTGCACTTTCCACTTTTTAACCGAGTAACTTAGAAAAAAACTATGTAAGTAGAAAGAGAGTTGAAACGGGAGTGACCTTGGTATGCTGAGTCAACGAGGGATCACCCTGCTGAGAACTTTCAGCTTGCAGTGTGCCATAATAAAATATTAATATGTCCAGTAATCTAGCAGCAAGGAGCTGTAAAGCTTGAGGTTTGAAACCGATATTACTGATGTTAGTCTCTCTCTTCTTCTATTTAGTACATAAAATATCACTGTGCTTGATACAACAGCACAGCATGGTGCAATCAGGGTGTTTGTATGCAGAGCTGTAATTATGCGTCCCATTTCCCCTAATTAAACCTGCTTAGATACTAGTGTGTACACAAGCTATTAGAAAGTGACCACATACCTGTTGTGCTCAAATGTAAAAGGTCCAGTATTCCAGGATGTGTGTCTGCAATTATTTCTGTTACAAACAAATCATCTGATTATGCCCAAGACTTAATGACATATTGTCAAGCCACAACACTGAGGCTTGTTGTGGGCTAAAATAAATCATATGAATTACATTAGAAATATGTATGATAGATAGATACTGTAGATAGATAGATAGATAGATAGATAGATAGATAGATAGATAGATAGATAGATAGATAGATAGATAGATAGATAGATAGCTTATTGTCCAGCCACACCCTGAGGTTCTTGTAGTTGCCTACAATCTCGACCTTGTCACCCCTGATCTACATTGGACGTGGACGTGGTCTGGACCACTGAAAGTCTATGACCAGCTCCTTAGACTTTGAGGTGTTGAGCTGTACTGTGATGTTTTTTTTTCACTCACTCCAGTCTCTTATCAGACTCCTGTACTCGTCCTCTCTGTCATCCGTGTTGTCGGCGAACTTCTCGATGTGACACAGCTACGAGCAGTAGCAGAAGTTTGAGGTGTATAGGGCGAAGAGAAGAGGGGCCAGCGCCGTCCCCTGAGGTGCTCCCGTGCTGCTGACCAATGAAAGCTACATCAACATAATAATAATAATAATACATTTTATTTATTTATATCCAAGGTCACCTTACATGTAAGAAACTGAAAACAAAAAACAAAACAGATATGAAATACAATGGCACAAAATATAAATACATACAAAGAAAATACAATGTGGCTATAGATAGGGTGGATAAAACTGTTGGGGGACAGAGTATTATAGGGAATAGGACAACTTAAACAGGTGTGTTTTTAGGTGGGATTTGAAGGTGTCGATGGAGTCCAGAGTGCGTATGTGTAGTGAGAGTGAGTTCCAGAGTCTAGGTGCAGAACAGCTAAAAGCCCGAGCCCATAAATGTGCAGATAATGATTCAGTGCTTATTCATTCTTGATTAGGACTGGGTGATGCACGTAATTAAATGGTAAATAGATCATGGTTTTCCATGATTTCTCTCAATTCAGATAATTTGCAACATGAGAAAATCTTAATTTATGTGTGTATAAGTAGTTCCAACTTGTCAGGAAGATGTTACCTTAGACGAGACTATTTGATCTTATGTCATATGTTATGCCATTAACGCATTATAACTTTTAATTGCAATGTTTTCTTTACATTTAACAAAAAACACGCTTTTATATTGGCTTCCACCAAAGTTCCTTTGTTCTCTAAACCAGGGGATATAGATGAAAACCTACGTCAATGGGGCGACATGCTTTGTATGGTCACCTACTGTACCACCCCAGTCATGTCCTGTCGACTCTGGCAATTAAGTGTAGCACTACACTGAAACACCTCTGACCATAATCCAATCAGCCATTATATTTCCACCACAACATAATTGGGAAAACTATTTTGTAATACATACATGTAACTGTCAGGAGACAGGGAGGAGGCAGGGAGGAGATGGTTATGGTCCCTTACCCTGGAATTAATGGACAGCCTGCTCCACCTTCTGAGCCACTACCATCTTATTTATTTTTTAGGGTTAGTGCTGGTTAATGGTGGCACTACATGGTTACTGGTGGTAAGGATTCACTTTCTCTCTGCTCATTGATGATCATTGATGCAGACACAGATCTAGCTGGTCAATATGTAACAGTGAACTACTTGATGCAGACTCTGCTGGGTAAAACATATGGTGTATTTGGTGGCCAACTGACCATGAACTCGCCTCACATCTCCACCTGGATCACTAAGCCGTTGCCTTTAATTCTCTCACTTGTATGAAGTTGAATGTGAGGTGTTCTTACATTTCTTTTCTCCAATCAGTTTAGATACTAAGATGTTGTTACCTTAATTATGTGGTCTTTTACATTTCTGATGTGTATGTACAAGCAAATCTGATTTCCCCCCTTGTCCCTGACCAGGTGGATGTAACATGCACTTTCCGAACTTTGCCAATCAATATCTAAAATCTAAATGTTCTGCATCATGTATAATTTATACATACTGCTTGCACGATCTATAAAATCCTCTCAACCAAAGTGAACTTGGTCTCTACCAGATGCCTTCTTACACCTTCCTTACTCACCCACAGCTGCACTCCTGGTCTTTACCTTTCTATATCTTTATTCTCTCTTTGTCTGTTTGAAATAGGGATGGGACGAAATATCGTTTGGCGAAATTTCGCGATACAAAATGTGACGAAATGCATCGTGCTGCAAAAAAACGTATCGCGAAATAAACACAGGCACGCCGCGGCATAATAATTGGCACGCTGGCACCTCCACCGCTAAATTTCTCACTGCCACCAGCTCACGAGTCACTGTTTTGTTTTCCGGGCTTTCTGCGCTCTTATTTTGAAAGGACAGCTGGAGAGAAGGAGGAGGGAGAGAGAGAGAGATATGATTTGATTTGACACGCAGCAAAGGCGGAACCCAGGGTCGCTGCACACCCCGACACTCGCGGCTCAGCGTATTTAATTCTGAGATCAAGTGACGGCCTGACGCTGCGTCATTATTACCGCCGTGGCCTCAGAGTCAGGGCAGACGCACGGTCACCGGGGATCTCCGCGGGTCCGTCAGCGCAGCCGAACGGCCGTGCCGTGGTTTAGCTCCGTCCTCTGCCCGGCGTCGACAATGTCGAGCTAACGTGTCCTTTTTCACTCTCCACTCCTTCAGCCCCACGTTCTCACATCCTCACGTCCTCACAGCAGCTTCTGTTATTATGAATTAACCTGGCGATGATGTTGTAACCCACCTACACAGCTGTTAAATGATTGGCTGTTTGTCTGTCGGGTCTTTGAGATGTTGTGACTGTTACATTCTGATATGATTTTTTTTCTGGATGCACTGAAATCTGTTTTGGCATTTTCCTCCCAGTGCAATATGTTTTACATGTAGGCTAAGTTTCTGATAGGATCCAGGTCCCTGTTGTGAAAAATGGGGAAATATCTTCAAAACTGGATGTGGCTATATGGATAGATTAAAATCCCAGATGTTGTATGTCACATTGCTTTATTGTAGTAGCACCCTCAATGACAAGACAATTTCAAACTGGCACTTGCACTGCTATTTTTTATTTTTAAGAAAAACTCCTAGGCCAGGCTAACCTAGAGAGGGAGGCTGATATAGAAATAGGAAAGCAGTGTGTGTGTAAAATAATTATTGATTATTTTAGAGAAATTAACAACCTAGAGACTAAACACAGAGAAAAGGTCTGAAATAGAAACAGAAAGCAGTTTCCCTGTTTGTGTGCAACTGGAGCAAAATAAATAAGTTATAATTTATTATATAATTTATTTTTCATCCTTTTTTTGATATCGTATCGTGGCATATCGTATCGTGACCCTGGCATATCGAAGTGCATCGTTTCGTGAGTTTAGGTGTATCGTCCCATCCCTAACCACTCACTTGTTACTCCCTTGTGACTTTATGTTGAGTAACCTTTTTCTTTTCGTGATATAAATTGACTGTTGTTGTAAACAAGCCTCTCTCCACAAGTTCAGGTTTCTGCCCTGATGTAAACAGCAATCGATGTGGACCCTTTTTGTCCCGATTCTGTCTGTCTCACTCATGACCTTGTTCTAAAGAAGCATGAAGTCCTTGCTCTGTTTTCATGTGGGTCTGTACATGTCTTTATTGGACGAACTTTGATGCCTCATTTGCCTGTCTGAAAGCTTGTACTGGATTACAATGAATATGAGATTGTTACAGGACACAAGGAGCCTTTAAAGTTTTCCATTAAAAGTCTGAACAATAGGGTTACTCAGGAAATGGAAATAAAACAACCAATTAAGGGAATATTTTTGAAGGCTTTTCATATCGGTCAAGAGTCTGTCCTTTAGCTGTAATAGTAATGAGATCTTTCCTAGTGCTTCTGTTTCCCATCAGCCCCAGACTAACAAGAGACAAGGACAAGTAAAAGATAGTAGATAAACAGTCCATTCGAGATTTATGGTACTCCTTAATGCTAAACACTATGGCACTTCCTGTGATATTTTGCCATAGCACCAGATGGCTGCTTGGTAGAATCATCATCACAGAGCAAATCTGCGTATGTTCCTATCCCAACACTGTATCAAGACAAAATGTGGCCTTTGGCTCTTGATAGGTGGAGGAATGAGAAAGAGGTATTTGGCATTTTTCCTACCACACTACGGAGTTGGCAAAAGCATTTTTGTGATTTGATTTTATGTGTCTGTTTGTTTTTGTTTTTTACATAAAAAGATTCTGATCATTGAGGAACAAAAACTCCAATGTTGAATATTGTAGATTCTGTATTTTTGCTACAGTATGTGTGGTGGTGTGCTGGTAGAAAGGCAGGCTGAAAGACATGTGTGCCTTATGACTGACACACACGCCCACTATCCACTAATCCACATTAAATCAAAGTCCTCTGCAAAGTCTCAGCTGAGCTGCATTGGCGGGATGTGACATGTGGCTACCAAGCAGCCTCACTTCCTTCCATTTCCTGACTGGTTAAATACCTCGTGTAGTAATTTTAAGCAGATGGGAATGCCTGCTGTCTGCAGTGTAGTGACTGTGTCTGTAAAACCCTCCTCCTTTAATAAGTGGGCACGACATGCCAGTACACTCCCTTATCCAGCCTCAGCAGACTTCTAATAACAGTCTCAGTGACTTCTGGGTATTTCCAGTGTATGTATGTCTGTGCTTACAGCTTCGCTCATTAATAGCTTCTGTAGAAAGTAGTGAGATTGATAAAATCAGCTCTGGTTCAACCTCCAGTCTCCAGATTGGTGAACACCGCTGCTGCCCAGCTGTAAGAGTCCAAATGCTCCATGTTAATAGAAAGACTGTCTCCAATCTCCGACATTGGCTGCATCAAATATACAGACTATGAGGCGGAAACATTACTGTACAGCAGTCCAGTTCTGGGCTTCAGTATTCTTGGGTTATGCACCAGATCTCACTGGGTTGTTGATTGTTTTAAAAATGGTGACTCCCTATACATAGTTTGTATGATATAAGAACAGTTCAGCACAGCCAATAGGCGTGTTTCCACTGCAGGAACTTCGGGGTAATATTACGGGGCCAGCCCCGTTGGTGCGTGTTTCCACTGCAGGATCCTCCCCCACAGGGCCATTTACAGGAACTTTTACGGGGGCCAACGGAGTACCTACTCCAGGGTAGGTACTCCGTTCGGCCCTGAAAAGCTCCTGGGTGGGGCTCGAGGTTAACCCGGCACTGATTGGCTAAAGCTAGAGCAGGCTCTGACGCCACCAGAAAGCACCAAAACAACCAACCGGCATTTTTAAAAGGGGGAGCAGAAGGGGAGCATCAGCCTAGCAGACACCGCTGTAAACAACAAGAAAACAGCAGGAAGATGTACACAAATGGACCGACGATGAGGTGCAGACATTGATTGCAGTCTACAGCACCGAGGAGATTCAGAGGGGGTTTGAGTCATCGCGGCAAAATGAAAATATCAGCGCACCTCGACACACTGGGGATCCATCACGCCGCAAAACAATGCCGTGAAAAGTTAAAAAAAAAAAAACTCAAGCAGGATTACAATCAGCCGCCATGTGCACAAACACACAAACCAGAAACGCGCCTACCGCCTCAGCTCCTTCCATCCTTCTTCTCCATTGTTGTTATGATTTTTGTGCATGTGCTTGTGACCTGCCTGGGTGACGTCACGGTCGAAACTGTCGCACAGCGACTAAGCGGCGATCGAAACTCATGACGTCGCCGCGGGGTCCGACTCTGCAGTGGAAACACGGCCACTGAGAGGGCCGAGTGAGAGGAAGGTTCCTGTAGAAGTTCCTACCCCCTCCCTTTACCAGGAACTCCTGCAGTGGAAACACGGCTAATAGCAGACATGCACAAACACACAAATCACATCTGATGCATCTTACCAAGATTTTTGTCTGTACTCTTTAATGACATCTAATTTGATATTTAGTATACTCTCTGTGCCCCATGTTTTTTTTTAGGTATCCTTGAATAAAGGATATATCAGCCATTATCAAATGGCTCTAAATGATACATTTCATACTCTGTAGACAGTGTCAATATTGTGAAAATACCATGATGCTGGTTTCAATAGAACAAGTTTAGTCACAAAAACCCATCTAGCCACAAATAAGAGCATAAGGTCAGACTGACCTAAAATTTTGTTCAGTCTAGCGCTTGATGAAAGAGTTGTATTTTGATTAGAGGACCTGAAGTAGGGGAATGAATTGAGGCTGGATTTTTATTTCATCATGAGCATCCAGTCCTAGGTAACTGGATGAACACAGTGATGTAGTTTTGTTTGTAGCAGCTTGACTCCGCATCTACGCAACAGATGGACATGACAAATGTAAATATTTATAAAGTGATTACAACAGACTTCAGTTTTATGAATGCAAGGTTCATTGCCATTCAGAAATTGTCTGTCTTTGTTTCCTATATGTTGTAAATTCAGTTGACTTATCTTTACCCTCTACTGGGGTATAGTTACAAATAATGGGGCATTTAAATCTTCAAAGCAAAATAGTAGCAAAAGCTGAATACTCAGGTAAGAGATAGAGCAGTCTCGTTTACTGTGGGTTACCAGATCTCTTTGTAAAGGACTGTTGGACTAAGGAGATTTGTCCAGCCTGACCTTGTAGATGTCAGACTGGAAATTGATGTTGGCGCTAACAAGCACTCTCACTAATGGATCCAGTCCCGTTTGCCCAGACGTCTTCTTTTTTAGAAAAGGCTACAAGTGGGGAAGAGGAAGAAAAACAAAAACTCACCTGTGTTTTCTCCCTCTGTTTCAGGACCTCGGGCAGGAGAGCCGTGAAAAGATGAAGTGAAAGGACCAGTTGGACGTTGCCACTATGTGTGGTCATGTGACTGAGCTGGGGCTCCTTCGTCGCACATGGGATCTCTTCTTCTCCACAGCTGCCCTGTTTTCACCATGAGAGGATCTGTCAGGTGCCTGACCTCTGTGCCCTCATACTGGCGCTGCCGTTGTGCCGAGTGAGCGCCCCCCTCTCCTCCAGCAGTTACTGCACGGAATGGCCTCTCTGGACCTGCCATACCGCTGTCCTCGCTGCGGGGAGCACAAGCGCTTCCGAAGCCTGTCGTCCTTACGTGCCCACCTGGAGTACAACCACACGTACGAGACCCTCTACGTCCTCTCCAAGTCAAACAGTGTATGTGACGCCGCTGCTCTGCTGCCCCTAGTGGCCGAGGGAGCTCTCCTCACGCCTGCCAACAACAACGACCCTTTCGAGCCGCTGCGGCCTTCAGCTTTAAAGGAGCGGCGTTTCCCTTGCCGCGAACTTCCTTGCGCGGACGACCTCAGTTTGACCCCGGCCAACTCCAACTCTGCGGCCCGGTATATTCCCAATGTGGAGTTTCCCCTGGGGGAGATTTTCATGAAGAAAGCTATGACATCCACAGACCCGGGTCCCCATGGAAACCCTAGCACAGCTGTAGCGGTGGCTGCTAATGTAGCAGCAAGTGCAGTGGAGGCAGCTTACGAGGAAGGCCTCGCCAGGCTGAAGGCACGGGCGTTTGAACGGCTGGAGCTGGACGAGAGGCTGGAGAAGCTGTCTGAAGAGGTAAATGATCATTCTGGTTAACATGGAGACAACTTCTACTTCCTTAAAGGGGTAGTTCAACATTTTGGCAAATTTGCCTATTACCTTTAATTATTGGTGCATGATGTTTTGAGATCCGCAGGGCAGAGACGCGAGCTGCTCAGCGAACACAATGGAGGTGAACAGTACAGGTCACCTGTCCCTCATCAAACTCATCAAATACACAAATACACTGATCTGCTCGGTCAGGTTATGGCATCGTCTAGAGGCACCGATGGAAATAAAATAGTCATCACCATTGGTCTTCAGCTTAGACACTGAAGCACCAGCAGCACTCTTCCTGACACCCGCAGTCTGCTTTGAGAACTGAATTTGATCATTTACCAGTCTCACATCATGTCAGTGGCCAGTGAAGAGTAGCTCAGATGGGAATAATGTGTCGCCTGTAAAGAGCCCAGCAGCTTTATAATCAGGATGTTCTTTGCTGTACAAGATGACACATAGTGGAAATTAATCAGAAAATGGAGACATTTTCAACACAAGTTTTTAGAAGACAAAAAAGTTTTGTCTTAGCACTTTTTGGAATCACAGGAAGAATAACTGCACCACTGATTTTTCATGCCTCTTTCACACCTAAACTCAGAGAATATTTTTAGAAGTCACAGTTTCGATAAGAGACCAAGCTGGATAACAAATGGAGCACTTACAGTGTGTTACTGATTTAACTTAAGTTTGTCAGAACCAAGTGAGAATGGTTTCCTATAAAATACAGAGGTTATGGATCAGTACAAAACCTATGTTAATAACTGAATCTTGGTTGAACATCTGATTAGCGTTCCTAGTTTTGTTTTATTTAACATGGTTATTACAGCAGGAGAGGCTCAAGTGCTTCATGTCTTGTAGGTGGAGCAGAAAATAGCAGCCCGTGTAGGCCGTCTTCAGGCAGAGCTGGAGAGGAAGAGCTCCGAGCTGGAGAGGGCCAAGCAAGAGAGCGAGCGGCTGAGCCAGGAGAAACAAGACCTGGAGGACAAGGCCTCCGAGCTCTCTCGGCAGGTGGACGTCTCCGTGGAGATGCTAGCTAACCTCAAGCAGGATCTGGTGAACAAGGAGGCGGAGCTCAACCACAAACAGCAGTGAGTGGATCGCACTGGTTCTAGTGACTCAGACTGTCTCACAGTTTCACATATTAGCAGATTTGACTTATTATTTTCACCACAGCTCTGAAATGTGGTAATTTAGAAAAACATATTATCATGCATATAACAGTCGCACACACACACTCCCCTTCTCTCCTTCACCTCCACTTCTCTGTTGATAGCGTAATTTTCATTCATATCCACCCACCAGATGTGGTCTGCATCTGTCTCCCTCCAGGGCTGGTTAGTTGCCTCATGTTGAATGGAGGGTCGGACCGGAGCAGCTGGGATGGCAACAGAGTTGTCTAGTGTCTCTCACAGCCCGACTCTCTTTCTCTCTCTCTCTTAGGCTAGTGCCTCCATAAAGCTGCCATGCTGCATGAAATAGTTAACAGTACAGCCGCTGTAAATAGGAGTGCTTGGATATAAATCACAGAGTGGTGATGCAACTCATTGGTGGCTTTGAATCTGTTGAACATGGTTTGGATCGCTCCCACAAAAAAGCACAAAGAGTGGGTAAGACCAGGCTGCACTTGACTGATTTTCAGAGCTTTTATTGAAATGAATCCCAGGATGGTAATTGGTGCGTTCCAAACATTGAAGCTATTTTTGGTCTAGAACCAGCGTGTAAAATATATATATATATATTTTTTTTTTTCACTGAAGATAAGTCGATGTTAAAATGAAATTAAATACGGTAGATTAAATCAATGCATCGTCTACCATTATGTTTTACAAAAAGGTTTGCCCTTTTCCTGCCTCACTAATTAGAGCGTTGAATTTCCATAAAGCATATTCTACCAATGTCCAATCCAATTTCTGATTCATTGTTAATAAGTGTTTAGAAATGAGAATCACAAAGCACAATAACCGTCTATTGAGAAGGGAAGGCTCTCGAAAAAGAGGAATTCAGTAGACTGGTTATATTATATTTATTGTGAGTTGAATCATCTACTTTCATCCTCAGATAATTCAATAAAGGTGTCAGATGAAGATTAGATTAATAAAAATGTGGTTTCTGTTCCACCTGTGTAGATTAAATTCTGGTGCTTTCACAGCCTCTTCAATCACAAACATAAGCTTTCTTTCTTTGTGACACTCTCTTTTGTTAAAATGATCAGCAAATGTTGACAAGCGTTATTCGAGGCTCATATTAAAGTCGTCTGGTATCTGTGCCGTGTGTTTATCTGTCAGGATGGTCGGACGGCCTTGTCTTTCTACCTTCCTGTTGCTTTTTATCACTTCTCCCCAGTCTCCTTATCAGGTCTGAATGTCAACAGTAGGTCAGAGACAGAAAGGCACTGTCCAAGGCCTCTAATCTCATCACAGACATACCACTGCACACATCCCTGCACTACATGTATGCATGTGTGTGTGTGTGTGTGTGTGTGTGTGTGTGTGTGTGTGTGTGTGTGTGTGTGTGTGTGTGTGTGTGTGTGTGTGTGTGTGTGTGTGTGTGTGAGGCTTTCACTTATATTACGGTAGATACCCATGTGTAGATACATAATATGTGCTTTAATGGTGGTCATATAGGGCTGCAACTGACATTGATTTGCGTAGTTATTTCTAACTAACCTCCGTAGGGCCGTAAAACCTCTGATAACAGTAAAAACATCATAATTTCCCAGAGCACAAATAATCCAATCCTTACATTTTGCAATACATTATGCAGTTCTGCTGGATCAGTAAAGGTAATGATTATTTTATTATCAAAATTAAAGGATAATTACCGGTTTTTTTACAATCTGGCATAAAATACGATCATTTACTCACCCAGATAACTTTGGTGTCATTACAAGTCGTTCCGACGAAATTAGAGGATGATATCATCCAGGTCAGAGGTTAGTAGGTCAACCTACAGACCCCGGATGTTGATAACAGGTCACCCCGGACTCAGGGGAATAGCACTAGCGTATCATAACAAAATATTGGTGAAATTAACAAGTTTCGCAGCGGATAATGTGTTATTTAGAGGCTGCATTCCGGTGCCTAGCTCTCGGCTGGATCTAATTTTGTCGGAACGACTTGTAATGACACCAAAGTTATCTGGGTGAGTAAATGATCGTATTTTATGCTAGAAATAAGTCCTAGAATGTAAAAAATGGTAATTATCCTTTAAGCACTAGTTTCAGAAGTGTTGTAGATCTCTTTTTGTTGGATTTTCATTGAATTTGTTTCATATTCCATCATCGAATGACTTATAACACAAGTGGACAAGGCTGATCTTGTGACAGGAAAACACAAAACAGTGTTTCACTGGTTTGAATGAGCAGGAGACAAGTGCACTTTTCTTCTATTCAGTCCCTCCCTTTTCTTGTAAAGGTTAGTAGCTGTGGTCATGCACCCACACCCTGGCAGCATCAGGCCAGGAAGGTCACACTCTTAAAATCCTTGTCTGTGCATGTGACTGCCCCTTAGCTGTTGCCCACAGCCCGGTTCCTACTTCTTGCTCTTTCTCTCTCTCTCTCTCTCTCTCTGTCCCTCTCTCTCTCTCTCTCTCTCTCACACACACACACACACACACACACACACACACACACACACACACACACACACACACACACAGGCACTTTTTCTGTGTCTGCCTGTCTGAGGAGAAGCTGGCAGTCCAACAGTAAGCTCATTCAGCCTCTAAAATACAGAGTCGTTCTGAGATGGAAAAAGGGCATCACAGTCAGTGAATGTTCAGCAGGGTTGATGACTAAGCAGTTGTTAACAGACACAGAGCAGCTTATTGGCTTAAACGTGTCTGCCCAAAAACCTTAAACACTCAGCTGATTTTTCTCTTTCTTTGATTTCCCCCAGTGGCTGCAGAGAGTCTGCCCTTTCAAGGAAATATACATCATGTTGTATCAGTCGTGTCAAATGTTAGAAATGTGATTCACCTGTGTGTTGCCATGCAACTGGCAGAAACTCCCACAATCTGGTTTCTGCTGCTTGCAGTGCCATGCATAAAATTATGACACCGAGCTGGTAATTTATTCTGTGCTGCTCACTGAAACAGTGTAAATAACACTGAAAAGCCTCAAGTACAGTTTGATTTGATTTGATTCTGCCCCGTTTGCGTTCTGGTCTCAGCATGCAGTTTGATTTAAATACACAAACACACACCACAAACTCACACCGGAATGGTCACTGAGAGTGCATAGTGATAAATATCACCCTACGCTGCAGCTGTCGAAACTGAATGAATAACAGAGTCTCTGAAGCATGGCCATTAAGTGTTTCAGTAGCGGCTTTAATAAACGACAGCAGGCTGTAATCAGCAGAAACTGGAGTCTGAGGAGAAATGAAAGATGGTGGGATGCTTATCTCCATCATTTCAGCGTGTCGTATATTCCCTCAAATTAGAAAACATCCTCATTTTGTGTCTGTCACAGATATATGTCATAATCTTTATAGCGATTAACGATTGCTTGATGACACACAACAAGGTTTATTTGGTTGTTCCAAAATTCCTACAACTGCTAATTGGCTAATTGACTTATTATTGTTCCGGTAGATCATTTTGAAGAGCTATTTGCAATTAGCTTTGATTTTGTCTGTGGCATTTAATATGGCAGTTCAATTTGAGATCTGTTTCTTACATAGCCATGGAAATGATGGCTGTCCTCACTGAGTGCTCCTGAAGGAGGACATGATACTGTCTGCTCCTGTCACAGGCAGATCATCAGCTGCTGTTCTTCTAATACTTAATTATTCCTCTTCTCTGGGGAAAGGTTTATATGAGATGTACATGGGGTCAATACAGTATAATTTAAACCTTGCTATCCAATATGCCAGCCCTGAAATGGGAAACAAGTTAAGCGTTTTGGAAATGTTTCAAACAAAAATATCAACATTTGCCTCAGTTTTGAAGATCTCACCTTTAATTTATATTTCAAAGGTAAATGGTAATCATTGAACATAAAATAATCAACAAATTAACAGTTAATGACAATAGTTGTCATTTTCAGCAAAAGCTGCCATGCTCGAGTCCTGATTTACAGGACTCATGACTCAACATGGACTTGAGCACTGGCTTCATTTGGAAGCTGGAGACAAGGACTCGTTTTTTGTTTCGTTTATTTCATGTGGAAACACTTGTTTTCTCAATATACTCACAGATTTGTTGATGCCACAATTCAATTCACCACAACTCTATCACTCACTCATTCAGTCATTCAGGATTATTAGTTCTTTGTTGAGGGTGAGGGGGGGGGGGGGGGACAACAACAAATTTACATCTTTAAACTTAAAGGGGTAGTTCAACATTTTTGGTAAATTGGCCCATTGCCATAATCCCTATAGTTTTTGGAGTAGGTTTGTTATCTTTAATTGTCGGTGCAAGCTATTTTTAGAACGGCGGAGCAGAGCCGTGAGCTGCTCAGAGCTACGCTACGGAGGCTAATGGGATTTCTTGGTTTCCCTCATCAAACTCATCAGATACAACTGCCAATCCGGCAGTTGTGTTCATGCCAAAAACTTTCCTGGTGAGACTGGACATCGTCGCTATATGTTAAAGCAGTGTCACTGTCATTTGTATGGATGCACTGATTCAAGTAGTATTTTCCTCCCAATAGTGATTCTGATAGGACAGGATTTCTGCGTAGATCTGATACCAGTCTTCTCCTTTAAATTTAACATCTGTCCACCCCTCAATGTGGAACTTGCTGGTATCGTTTTCATGTTAAGAGGCAGCCTTATATTACTGATTGAGTGTAGCTGTGGATTGATCATATTAGTCAGTCCACTTAATAAGATAAATATAAGCGCTACTATGTTCAATTGATTCGGTTTGGTGCACCCCTACCCGAACGCTCTTGTATATGATGTAAAAATGGGAGAGACTCAGTGTTGCAGGATTGCAGTTACTAGATTATGCAGGTGCTGGTGATATTGTGTCTGCTCACCCTCTGCATACCAAAGGGAGATTTGTTAGATTTTCATATCATATTCACACACAGTGCTGCAGTATAGGCCTGAGCCCTGAGGCTTGATTTATTCCTACAACCAGCCATGATAAAGTAAGAGTGCCTTGTGCAGCATAAGAAAGCTGGAGGCTCCAAAGGCAGCACAGAACATGGAGGAGTCTTGCTGTTTACTGTCACTGGTGTTCCTTCAAAAAAAAAGAAAAGAAAACAAGCTCAGTCTTTACTGAGCAGTGAGCTTGGATGCAAAGTGAAGCTGTCAGAGAAGAGAGAGAACTTGCCTCATTAAGGGGGGTGCCAGAGAGAGAGAGGAAGAGAGGAACCCGCTGTATTAGCAAGGCAAGACTTCTGAAGGGTTATTTTACTGAAAAGAAATCAGTGTAGGAACGTGATCTGCAGCGTATCTAAAAATGTGGAATTACAAATGTGGAATCTGCAATTAAGATGGATGCAGAGGCGGGACTGTAATATCAGGCAAATATTCAGTATCTTGTAAGCCAGTAAATAGGTTCTAAAAGTATTATGCTGAAAAATGCATCCAAAGAATGGACTATATTGACTTTTTAAAATTAAAAATGATTGACAAATTTTTCGTAGAATTCAGCACAATTACCAGTGGCTTTAATGTATTTAGTTTATTGTCAAGGATTGGATGTCTGCAGTCAGATAACTTTAAGCTTAGAAAAGACACTTTACAGAGAATGATGTTCAAATTTGACATGCATAGGCTGTGCATTCAGATTTACACAGGGAGTATGAAGTGGCTTACACCAACAAAGGGTTTTATGTGTTATTACTTGACCCAGATTGTTGTGTATGGATGATGCAGTGGATGTTAGTGCTTGGTTAGAGCAGGGTTTATGGGCGTGAAGGCTGTTCATGGCCATCATTACATAGAAGGAACTGACATAATGGGCCCTAGTTTGCTGGCGCAGCGCAGGTGGCGCAAGGTAGCGCAGCCGGTCTAATGCAAGTTTCGACCAGCGCAGCCGAGCGCAAAGTCAGATTGGGAGATTTGTAGATCGCGCTGCGCTGAGATAGGCGTGGCCGCGCAGCAGGGGGAGGCGTCACAGATTCAGCTTGGTGCAGTGGAAGTTTTGTGCGAAAATGTCTCGCCGAGGTTGCGCTGAAAGCTCGCCACCTCCAACCAGGTCTAGTCTCAGCGCAGCGCGGAGCGCAGCAGGTGCAGTGGAAGTTTGGCTGACTGACCTGCAGTGCACACACGTCACCAAGACCTCACAGGCAGATCTCCACAGTTCCAGACACATGTCAATGCAATAAATATCCACAATAACCACTATTTAATGCAACTAATGGAATCAACACGTGAATTTATATCTATATAGATTGTCCCGTCACATCTGACGTCAGATCAAGGCAGAGATCAAAGGCGGTCGGCGCGTAATGGAAACTCCACCTGAATTAACACAGCAGGGACGAACTGGCACTGAAAAGCAGCTGTGGATGTCCCAAAAGCAGGACTGAGGGTGGATGACTGCATGTCGCTGCCGTGTTGAGATACCACTCTGCCCTTGTGATGATCGCTTTATTTATTTATTTATTTACTTATTAATTCATTAACGCCAGCGACCGCATCAGGCAGCCGTAATGAAAAACAAAACACAAATCTTCATCTCTCTTAGTCCACCACCACTGCCTCGGTATCAGATAGTCAGTATATAGCCTACTACAGTACTCAGCATCTCTATCACAGAAAAAAAAGAGAAAAAAAAGAGACGGAGAGAGAGAGAGAGAGAGAGAGAGAGAGAGAGAGAGAGAGAGAGAGAGAGAGCGTCCTTTACGCGGATTTCATCCGTTACGCATGGTGTTTGTTTATGTACAGTTTCTTTATTAGTTTATTAGTTGTTGTTTCTTTCATTGGGCAGGGGTTCTCAGTGTATCAGATCAAACCTGATTAAGGATATTTGTATTAGTAAACTCATTGTTGGTCACTCTGAGCTCGGACCTCCGGGGAAACAGCTGTTTCCTCCGGGGAGAGGTTCGGCCTCTGGCGTCGCTGTCTCCTCCGTCCATGTCCAAGTATAAAATGACAAACTTGCAGCGCGCATCGCCCTCCGCGCAGTTAAAGGTGAGGAGAGGAGCTCATTTGATTGGTGAAGATCTGACTCGGCTGTGTCAAACCCACTCCACGCCTTTCTCTCCTCCTTCTGTCTCCCTCCCGCCCTCTCTCCTCCCTCTTCGCCGTTTGCGCCGGTGGGAGGGACGAGGGGAGGGTTTACGCTGGTCTAAGTCTGACTGCGCGGCCCACCAATCTTGCGAAATGGACCTGGTCCACGCCCCGTTGGCGTGGCGAAGCTGCGCTGAGGTTAGACTTCGCGCGGTCTACGAGACTAGGGCCCAATGTGTCCTTGAGGTGGGATGTATCTGGAGGAGAAGGCAAACAGGAAGGATGATACAAGCACTGTTTCACTGGACACATCTGTGATCGGTTTCATTATGTTAAAGCAGAAGTGAGTGATATATTTGTGTTAATATAAGTCTTAAATAGTTATATCTTCCGACAGCAATCACTTACATAGAGTGTTTGGTCTGAATCACGGGTCTGTCAGTCACTCTGCTCTGCTCTGAGTCGAGGAGAAAACATTTATCGTATCCTACAGTTTTTATCCAATGAGGAGAGAGAACGGCATGCAGGGCTGTGTGTGCAGCCAAGGAACGCCGTGAATGTGGCGACGTAGGGACGAGGACTGTTATGGTGCGTTCAAGGAAACTCGTTTTTTTCCGACCTGTGACGTCGTACCAGTTCGATCTGGTACATAGACTGTACAAAAAGACGTAGGCCTACTGGTACGATTTCACGGGTCGGAAGTTACGAGTGGCCGTTATAGTGACTTTCACCGGTAAAACAGGTCGGAAAAACACGAGTGGGTTGCCTGGAACGCTACAAAGTCGTAAGTTGTGACTTGAAGCTGTAATTTATGATTTCAAAAGCCTGCCTGGAACGCAGCATTAGCGAAAACGACCGGATCACCCACTTCTGCTTTAAAGCAGGAGTAAGCGATCCGGTCGTTTTGGCTAACTTCTTGTCAGCCGATGGAGTTAGCAGTCCCCGCCCTCGTCCCTACGTCACCACATTCACGCGCATCCCTTGGCTGCACACACAGAGAGGACTGCCCCTTTATGCTGTTCTCTCTCCTCATTGGATAAAGGTTGTAGGATACAAGGAAAGTTTTCTCCTCGGCTTACAGCAGAGCAGAGTGACTGACAGACCCGTGTTTCAGACCAAACACTCTATGTAAGTGATTGCTGTCGGAAGATAGAACTATTTAAGATTTATATTAACACAAACATTCTGCTTACTTCTGCTTTAAGACCTGCACATGGACTCTGATTGTAGCGACAGGAGTTTAGCATCGGTAGGTCTGCGTTGCTGTTCTTCACTTGAAACACTGATATTGAGACTGCACTGTCATGGGCTTCTAGTTTTTTGTTTTTGAGCTGTCGGTTGCCATCGAGCTGAAAGAGTGCTGCCGGCATCAACAAGTTGAAATCCATAGATGTGTTAAAATAGTCTCTGTTAGCGCTGAAACATTAAGCCAGAATATTAATGTTGAGTAAGACTTGTTTTTTCAAGGAAAAAATGCTCAAAATGTGCAGATTTCAGGTTCTCAAATGTGAAGATTTATTTCATTTCTCTCTTTTATATTTTGATGTAGTAAATACCTCTGAGTTTTGGACCATTGATCGAGCAAAATAAGCAATGTGAAGGAGGTACTGTACTTTGTGCTCTGGAAATGTATGATGCTCATTTTTCATAATTTTCTGACATCAATATAGGAAAATCCCTAGCTGCAGCTCCCCCCCCCCCCCCCCCCCCCCCCACACACACACACACACACACACACACACACATTTCCATCCTACATTTCCTTGATATGATTGCCGCCATCATCATCATCTTCGCTGAAAATCACACAATTCAGAGAGCAGTTAAAGGTGTTTTTTTTCGCATAACAAATCCCTTCATGTTCATGCAGATAGATAGATAAGATAGATAAGCTTTATTTCGGTGTCACTCCACAACACACAATTAAAATCCAGAGACAATATAAAAATACAGTATTGATTACAAAATGACCCGTTCCCCCTTGACAAATTAAAAGTGTTGGGGACCACTCAAAAAGAGAGTTGTGAGACACCAACTACTAAAAACATGAATAGAAACGCACATTATGGTACCATACAAACAAAACAAACAAACAAAAAAACAAAACAAAACAAAACAAAGCAAAACAATTATTTTATGAACTGGAACTCATAAGAGACAGTCTTCTATTGAGGATGAGGTGGCAGGCTTTGGCACATTCATTAATACAATGTTTACCAGCTAAAATGACACACAATTTATTCATATCATCAAAATCATTAAAATTAAAATAAAACTTCGAAAGTGTACTAAATAGATCAGCACGAATGTCCGTATAAGTAACACAGTGCAAAAGAACATGGGCTTCTGATTCAATGGAGCCAGAATCACATAAAACACAGTAACGTCTCTCCAATGGGGTGTTTGTGTATCTACCTGTTTCTATTGCTAAAGGAGCGACTCCACATCTAAATTTAGCAAGGGAACTTCTATGTTGTCTTGATAGTATATTCTTTACATAATGCTCTGTCTCAAATGTACCCTTAAATAGGCAATAGGTGCGTAATTTATTCCCTTCTGGTTTATTTATTAACTGTAGCCATGAGTCCTCATCTGCCTTTGACACAGCCACATCAAAACATTTAAGGTCGTTACTAGAATAAACCATATCTGTACAAGCAAGATGAGGTAAATTCATAGTACTGAAAAAGGTTTTTACCGTTTGCATATAATTTTTTACATTTGTCAAATGCACGTTGCAGAGCGCCGCCACATCATCACCATCCTGTCGCATCACCGGTTGACTCAGCCGTTTTGTTTAGATTTTGGGAGAACTGGTCAAACCATAGTCAAATATTTACTTTCCCTTGATTGATCTGAGCCAAGACTCGGCTTAGTGGGTTTCTTGGGGAAACCAGTCATGCATTTTTATTCCTGGGGGCTTTGAAAACAGTACATTTCAACCTGCGTCTCTTTCATCATCCCCTTTCTCTCAGCCTTTCATCCTTGTCTGTCTCACATCTCCTCGTAGTCTCCAGACAGCTCCCCATGCTGCCTCTCTTTGTGTTATGATGTATTTTGTTATGTGTGTGTGTGTGTGCGCACGCGTGTGAGTCATACAAATATGTGACATTATGACATGATGGCACAATGTAGTGTTCTGAATTTTTCTCATCAGAACAAAATAGGCATTATTTGATCCAGGTGTCAAAACAGAGCTCAACACACAATCAGCTGTCCTTTGTTAAACCGGAAAAAGCTCCTATTCATGCAACATCCTCGTCTTCCTCATGCAGGCCTTTCAGTCAATCATCGCTGCTCTTTAATATTAATGAGGAATAATTTTGAATCATGGTCAGGGATGATGACAACTGTGAAAGGAGTCTGACCAGTGATTGTGATTAACATTTAAACAGAATCTTTCATAAGATCATGCCTTATTAATCATGCCTGTTTCAGCTGGATGTCTTTGCTTATACTGGACTATTTGTTATGGTTATTAAGTGGAAGGGAAATGAAACATGGCCGGCTTAGCTATTCATTATTTCTCTGTGCACATGCAGTGCTCATGCAGAATTAGACATGTATTATGGATTTCAAAGCCCATTTTCATTAATGTAATGAAGAAACTCCTGTTGAGATTGTTGGTTTCAGGCAATCAAGGACATTTAGCAAGACTGGAGTGAAAGAATATATATATATTTTATTTCCAAGTGCTTCAAGGGGACAAGAAGGCAACAGGTGTTAAATGCATACCTGGCAAATATGCCCCTTATTCTAGGAAGTAACAACAATTGTTTATACTAAAATTTAGCACCTACAGTAGATCTTATTCTTCTTCACCAGTGGGTTTGATTGAATATCCACTGTTGTGTGTCAGTTGGGGATTTGTTGAGGCGCACTACTTGCATCAGAGCTTAGCGTTCACATGTAATATTTAGTTCAATGAGGAAAGATCAAATGAAAGAAAATTTATGGAAGTTACATCCCATTCATGCACAGCATCTTGATGGATGTGAGATAACTGTTTGGCTTAAGGAGAGTGAGAAGGAAAATCACAGCCCAGATATGGTGTCAGAATATTGAACAGAAGTCACACATATAGGAATAACAGCATTGTGGGAGAAAAAAAGATATTTTATGAGAAATTAGCAAAACCTTTACTTAAATTGCATATTAATTAAAGGCAATAAAAAAAAAACCAAAATTGCATAGTAAGAATAGACCAGTACTTGATTCTGAGGCGGATATCAATGTTTGACAGTAAAAAATATTTTTTTTTTAATCAATAACCACACATCCATCTACTGTATAACAAGGACAATTTACGATTGGAAAAAAGTGAATATTGGCATGGATTGTCTGGATGTAATGAGTAAATTTTAGAACAATCACATCATTTTTACCCTCTGTATATATTGCAGTGGGTCAAAGTAGTGGTGCATAATCTGTCCTCTGAATAGAATCGAAAAAACCAACAAATGCTGTAGATGGAGGTAAAGGTAAACTTTAGTTATTGTGATCTAAAATCTGCACTGCGTAGCCATGAATTAATTGCTCAAGACATAACCCTGCATTAAACATTGTCAATTCTACACATGCAATGCTTTACACTTTTACAGATTACAAAAGTGATACACCACCTGCTCATCAGAAAGCTTGGGAAGTGCTGGTAGGAGGATTTCGTTACATCTGAAGAGAGCTCAGTTAGCTGTTTCCCCCTGATTCAAGTCCCCACGCTGAGCTAAGCTAAGCTAACCAGCTGCTCGCTCCAGCTGCATATTTACCTTGCAGATATGTGAGTAGTGTCAATCTGCTCATCGTCTCAACAAGACAAAAAATAATGACATTTGAGGCAAAATATAAATTGCGTGAGGGTTCGACAACATATCACATAACAGCACGTCTGGATGTTCCCTGTGTCTGTGTGTGGGTGCTCGTGAGATGGAAACAAAGATAGAAAAGAGTCGTGAACCCTGGGACACTTCAGCAAACCGTGAAGTATGTGGTTCCCCTACTCCCACGAAAATGAATTGTTGTGATGGAACCTCCGCCGAGTCATTTAGTTTTAATCACACCCCAGACTAACAACCTGCTTGCTCACCACCCACAAAAAGATGGCGGCTTTCTTTTCCAGCTTCCCTTGGCATCAGAATAAACACGTGGTGTGTTTGTCACCTTGAGGCTTTATTTCCGAGGTGTTGGAGCAAGTCACGCTGCAAGAGCAAAGTGTGTGTGTGTTTGTGTTGAAATTGGGATTGACAACAGGAAACAGCCACATCCCATTTCTCTCCCCTCCGCTGTCAAACCTCCCGTGCTTTCTGCTTCCACATGACTGCAGATTTCTGTTTCCTGTCTGTTGCTTTAGCCTCTGCAGTGTGTTTTTCTCTCGCAGTCTTAGTGCCCATTCCCTCCTCCTCGTGGGTTCGTATATCAGCTTCAGCCCTCTGAGTCTCCTCTGCTCTTTATTCCTGGTCTTACCCTTGTCTCTTTGCACGTCTCTTGGGATCTGGGGAAGGTTTTTCTTCCCTTTTTCTCCCCCGCTGCTCTCCCTCCACCGTCTCCACCGATTCCCTTTCTTCTCCATTAGGATTTCCATGCTCACTGAGGTTCCTTCAGTTGAGTGGTTAGACAGCCAGGCGGCCTGTTACAGTACATGTCGGCATTTCGTCCTCACACAGGCAAAGAGAGGGAAAGGCTTTCCTGTGTTGCTTTCAACATGTTCCTCCCATAAGAGACAGTTGCTGTCTCTGGTAACAACAAAACCTAAGACACTTGAATAATTGATTAAGACAAATAACAGATACATGGAATTTTGGACGTCAAAACACAGAGTCTAGTGCAGATCACACACACACACCTAGCTCAGCAGTCCTCACAAAGCTATATGTTTCTCAACTGGGGGATGAACTAAAACAATGTTCAGTCATGTTGTTCTCTGTTAATTAACGTGAACAATGGGATTCAAAATTTTAGCTTCAGGCTGCGCAGTCATACATCACATTAGGTACAGCTCTAATTATTAAATCAAAATAAATGATACTTGGAGTCATTTATTGTGCACCCAAATGAGATACATTATTTACAGTAGGATGAATCAATGATATAATACGCGGAGGCAGTTTACTAATTTATGCTATTTTCACATGAGCACACACCCACATCCAGCATCTGTCTTCCTGCATATTGATTATGTTGCTTTTTTTGTTGTTTTTTTGATGAGTGCAGTGGTCTCATCGTTGCAGCAATCTACCAAAAAATGCCAGAGATGTGTCTTGTGATTAGACTGAGGAGTGTTCATATATTGAGTGTTTGCAAACCAATTTTGATATTAACTTTAGGGTCTTAAGCAAATTCACCATGTAAATGTGATTATTTACAAAAGATACAGCTGTGTCTAAATTGAACATCCATTCCCTTTTCCTTTAGGTTGGGCAAGTTCATTTTTATTATGCATTTCACACACAGGGCAAGTCAAAATGCTTTATATATTGCATTAGAAACAGAAATAGTTCAATGTGTTGAAAGACAAATTGAGAGAATAGAAAACATTTTAAAAGCAAAAGAAAAGTCAAAAAAGAGAAATAAGTAGGCTAGTCAACAATAAAAGATGTCAGTGCTCTGTGGATTACAATGTGTGCTTCCAGCTTCATCATATTAGCTGTTGCAAAAACACTCACACAAAGATGTAGGTGGTGTGTAATTGAGCATGTACATGCAGTACAGTAGCTAGCATCCTGCCTATAATAATTGTGTGATGTGGTAGCCGTCGCTTGTAGTGATGAATCCAAAAAGAAAAACACCTGTAGGTCATCTGTAGGTCTACAGGACATTGTAGCATCTTTCAGCTCATTGTTTTGGTTTATACAGCTTAAAGCTTTACTGTTTTGGTTCACGCTCAACGCTCTCATCAGCATATTTTCAGCTGTTGTTAGAAAAATACCTCTGATCAACTGATTAAATGCCACTTACCAACAGCGGACAGACAAGGTCACCAATTAGCCGATGAACACAGTGGAGCGTTTAGCAGCTACAGAGCCAGAGATTTCCCTCAGGGGTTATCGGTGAAGACCATGAAGTTCACAAGAACAACTTATGTTGTTTCAATGTTGTGTGTGCACAGCATGTCTCACTGCCCCCAGGGGCATAAACAATCAGTCAACACTGCTTTAAGGTTCAGTCAAAGGCCGCAGAGAGCAAACCACTTTTTTTTAGCCCACGTTTAAAGAAAGTCAAACTTTCTGTGAAACTTCTAGAGAAGCTAGCTTTACCCTTGATAATGACATTTTGTACCCTCATGTGGTTGAAATCAGACGCTGCCTCCTCCTGTGTTTGTCTTCAGTTTGTCTCTGAGAGATCCCCGCCGATGAAATCTCTCTGATGCGTGGGATGTATGTTGGAACTGGAACTCCCTCTTCCTTTTCCATAAGCAGAGTTTACAGTTTGGTAAGGTTGAGATGGATAAAGCAGCTTCATGTCTCAAACGCACCTCTTTGTTTTTTCTCTGTTCATTTCCACAAGTCATTCCGTAGCAATGGGGACAGGAAACAGCGATGGTCCTGTTTGAATCACAGTACATTCCCTTTTAATATGATTCAGTGTAGATGGAATCATCTTATACTGCATTATGAACAATTACCAAGGGAAAAGCTCTTAACCAGCATTGATCACAGAAAGAATGAAGAGAAGTTACAGCCACTTAATTATCACATCATTTCCTGATTCACTGATAATTTACTCACTGATGTGATAACACTTTTGCCTCCTTTTCTCCTCTACAGTCAAACACCTAGACTAATCCCGGACTCATATTTTTGTAATCTTTGCCTCAAGATAAGGAAAGTTAACTGTGCCAGATGCCAAACTATTTTTACTCCAGAATGTCCCCATTTCAAGAACATTCACTCTGACTGTTGGTGCTGTTTTGAAACGACTCGGGATTGTGTAACAGCTCCAAGTAGTGAATATTTCACAGTAGCTGCTGCATAAAAAGCATCCTCCAATCAGTCTCCTTCATGTAGTTTATTAAAAACAAGTGCTTGAATGAGAACATGAGCAGCTTGGTTTGTTTCTTGACTTGTTAAAGATGTTTGTAGGGAGAAAAAGAAGAAACACAAACCAATCTAAACTTGAGGGAAACAAATTTTATGTTCCCATTCCCCGTCTGCTGTGACGGTCTGAGCCTTTCAGTGGCTCCTGTGTCTCTGTCAAGGTCAGCTGACTGAATTGCCTTGTTAAACTCTCCTGTCTGCATTGTTTAGACAGTAGAGGCATGGGCTGTTTATAAGGACACAAACAGAGATACGTATATACTGTAAAGTAAAGAAGCAAAAACAGACTTGAGGACGTCTGTAGCTTCTGGGAATTGTAGAAGTCCCACACGGAGGCTGTTCCACATTAACAGGCAAGGAAACAAAAGAAAAAAGTTGTGTAGAGGACGGGATGTGAGATTTTGGGTGGGTGGTGGGAAAATATTTGGATATGAAAAGATTTGTGTGGAAGTGAAAACTAACACTGAAACAAACACAGAAAATTCACAAAAAAAATGTTGATATTAGATTGTTCAGACACAGAGAGACACGGCTTATTTCCCCTGTTTTACACAATAATGAAAAATATATCGGATATCTTTGGGGTTTGGGGCTGTTGAAACAATTCAAGACGTCAGCATGAACTCCAATATACTGATGGACATTTTCTTGGCTGCATCATAATACTGACTAATGCATAATAAGCATTTATTGGTAGTTGTCAATGTGTAATGTCAGTGTGACATTTTGGAGGTGGTTGAGTGATGAATTTTAATGTGTCGAGAGTTCATAGTGAGTTTCAGCTCACTGTCTTGCTGTCTGCCACTGTGACTGTAGTGTTTTAGTTTTGCTCTCACTGTTGTTTTTGCACCACTTTCTGCTGCAGCAGGCAGCTGTTTACAGTGAAACAGCTCTGAAAACCCACTGCACACCACCTGCTCAGCACCAAGAGGCAGACTGACACAGTTAGCGTGTAGCTGGTGAACATGGTGGAACATTTAGCAACTAAAGATCCAATATTTCCCTCTGGAGTTGACTAGAAACCAAAAACAGAACTAAAATAAAGTACAGTATATTAGGTTTTATCCAGAAATGCTGTGAAATGAATGACAATGTCACTTCAACCACTTTTGCATAAACAAGATAGTATGTCAGTTTATTTCACAGAAGTGACATGAGGCAGGTGAAGTTTATCAGCATCTCTTTGCACATGTGTTGTTTTCATTGTTGCAGTTTGGCCTTAACATGAAATATAATCTCCATTGACATTATTTTTGGCCGTGGTTCAACTTGTTCCTTTGGGCTGATTTTGAACTAATGCCAGGTCAGGGCTGGCTTCAGTCAACAGACAGACTCCTCATTGCCACTGGACATTCAGGACTCCTTATGTAATTGATAATCCCAGCTTAAACGTGTTGAGTTAATGTGATCAGACTTCTATCGTCTGAACATTCAGGAATCCTCATCATCAGAGCATTTGTGTGATTATTCAATCACACATTGTTTTGCTTTTTTCAGTATCACTGCAGGGAAAGCTAGAAATACATGCGGAACAGGCTGCAGACATCTCCTAACACACTCTGAATTCTTGGTTTGTTTACCTCTGTATCTGGGTAACACACTGTCCCTTAAAATGATGAGAACCCCCCCCCCCCCCCCCCCCCTCCTGCGCCTGTGGTCTAAATATCCTGCTGCTCTCTCCCCCTCCATTTCTCTGCTCCTTCACCGTCTCTCTCTCTCTCGCTCTCTCCCTTTGTGTTTAGATTGTGTATTCATCTCTGCCACCAATCCTCAGTGTGTGTAAAGGGCAGGACAGCAGCTGGTGTGTATATGAGAGAGGGTTTGACAAAAATATGGGGAAGAATGTGTATAACAGTCACATAAGGGCCATTTGCTCAATAGTTATCTTCAGTTTTTTTTTACTTCAGATTTGTACTTCAAACCATGATGACACAAACTTACCAATAAACTATAACACTTTAGCCGCTAGGTTAATAACTTACCAATAACACTGCCCTTGCTTCCTGTGCCTGCAGAGAGGTCGCTCAGATCGACCAGTTCCTTCAGGAGACGGCTGCGCGGGAAGCCAACGCCAAGGTGCGCCTGCAGCAGTTCATCGAGGAGCTCCTGGACCGAGCTGACCGCGCAGAGAAACAGCTACAGATCATCAGCAGTTGCGGCACCACGCCGAACGGCAGCCTTGGACGCTGCAGCCTCCAGGCCTCAAAGGGCAACGGACGCCAGGTGAGAATCTTTGGAGTTGACCCGATCTGACTTGATTTTATTGATAATATAAAATCAGTTCCAAAGTGACAGGACAAAATATTGTACAGAAAGAGCTCAAATATAACAATGTTCTTTTCAAATCACAAGCTGCTTCAGGTCTAATTTCCTTTTTCACTAACCGAGACCCCCAAGACTTCACAATTCCTCAGAGTGCCTCTTTCTTCTTTCTGACAGAGAGCTTTTACTCGACAGAGCAGCTTTCTACTTTTGAATAGTGTATAAGCATTGATTATAGTGAGTAATGTGCCTGTAATGCACCACAGGTCAAACCCATAATGGACTTCATGATGCCCTAGACAACAAGTCTCCGCTTCTTTAAAAAGCTAAAGGGCAGCAATCACCCATTTCTTCATACATCAGCAGGTAAAGCTCAGTAAACTAATGTCAGATCAAAATCTCACCACAAACACAAGACAAGACAGAAAATGGAACAGGACTGTGAATATGAGTTTAATTTCAGCTACATGCTCAAGGTTTGTCGGTAGAGAAGAAGATGATTAGTGTGTGCGTGTGTTGTGGAAGTGTGTGTCTTTTAAATCATTTAGCACATTTGTTGAACAGTTATCTAATGAGCCACTACTTACCTGTGTTATTCTGACTGTACATCACCTTAATGCAACAAGGAGTTGATGCCATGTGTTCTAGAAACAACAGTCCTGCCTGTACTGGATATGGAAGTTTTTTTTTTTTCAAATTTCATTTTATTTACATTTATACTTTGTTTTATCTTTGAAACTATTCACAGTTCTCAGATTAAGTTTATCAAATTTTTAATCTAAGACTTCTGATGCTGAGCTCTGAAGATTTTATAAACTGAGTAAATACACTACTGTAGATGCCATGTGGACACCTGAATACCTTCTAGTGATCAAAGGTTAATGATAATTAATATTGGATGATTGACTACCCAATACATTTATTTTACGGAAATAGGAAAAAATGGGAATTTTATGTAAATGGTCAACACAACTGGGGTATAAAAGATACCCTGCTAAGATATCTTGCTGCTGGTGCATGAGGTACAAGAGAAAGAGAGCATTTATTACCACAGTGGCAAACAGATAATGAAAAAGCATAAAGTGATTGCAAACTAGATTAATATCAGTTTTATATTTTTTCTGTTTGCCAAATGATAAAATAGAAAACATTGTCACGTCCCATGAATTATATGACACAACATGAAATATATAATAAAATATGATTGATATTGCTTCTGCTAACATGTTAGTCATCATAGCCATAAAGCATCTGCTCTTAACCTCTTGCTTGCTTAAATGTCAGAGCATTTTCAGTCACAAGTTTGTTAAATTTTATTCCTGAATACGGAAGAAGAAATTAGGTAAAAGTGTTTTTACTTTAATCTTTCCAGAATTTCCAGAAATACAGGTCCAGTGCTCTGTGCACATCAGCCAAGTGCAAATTTGGAAATCCATTTCTGTACGGACCTAGTGTTGTGCATGTGGCATTGAGTTGTTGAGAGAGGAAAAGGCAACTCACAAACTGTAGCCATAAACAACACTGTTGTCTCCTACAGTAATTGGACTTAAACAGCCTGACCGTAAAAAGCCGCTGCTGTAAAGAACACACTAATGTAGGGCGTTAACCTATATCCAACCATGTACTGTATGTATCTTCAGTGTTTTGGCCTGTTATTGTTGCTCACCCACAGTAATAAGGTTGAGTCCTTTGTCCGTGAAGTCAACGGGAGTCTTGAATCCTGTCTGTTTAGCCTTCAGCATCAAAATAGTGGAAATAGCGAGGCTGTTTAGCAGACTACATCCTGACCAGAGAGTGTACTCACATAAAAAGCTGCATCTTGCTCCGGAAACCGGAGATCAGCTCTTTGTCTCCAGGCACACACGGCTTCCACTCTGGTACTTTTTTCATCTGCTTTGCCTTATAACATAATGGTTACCAAAAGAAAAAAGAGAAAAAAAACTAAAAGCAGACATTTTCTGTACTTAAAAAGTGTCACTTAATCAAGTTATTATCCAACACCTCTTGAAAAAAACAGAGGTGACCTGTTCCACATTGCACAAATGTGTGTGCTGCCATGGAAACCAGTTCTTGCTCCTGCTGAAGGTTTCAGTGTGATTTTGAATCAGATGTAACGTGGTACAAATTTTGTCTTTCATTCTGGCTTATTATTTGGAGCGATGCTCAGTACAAAACCTGCTCCTTCAGATCACTATCAACTGAGTGCAAAGATATTCTTCTTCGTACTGTTGCACAGCCCAATGAGTCATTTAAATGGTGTACTGCTGTAAGTTTGAAATAATAAAGCAGTGCACTTCTCCCTCTGCATTGGAAGCCCACGTGACCTGTGGGTGACCTGAATGCAGCCTAACTTTAGACACGATCTGTTTGGATTTACACATCAGTCAGTTTCATGTCTCAGCACTTGTGCACCATCGTAGGACTGTGAATAATCAATATGACAAGTATAAGTGTGGAGTCACACACTGGTTGGCGCTCTGTTACACAGTCACGAGGAGCCCAGAGATGTCACCCAGCCAACCACGCACCTTCACAACCTGTCTCTCCATCTCTCTCCATCTCTCTCTCTGTCACTGCGTCAGCAAGGTCACCCTCACCTGCTAAGGGGTGGGTTTTTTAGGACCGACAGTGACAGAGTGGACGGATGTTTTGTTTCCTGCTTGCTTTCTAGTTCAGTCCAAGATGAATCTAGTGTAATTCTTTAAAGAAAAGAAAGCACTGCAGTGATTTAAGGACATTTACAGTAGCTCTGTAGCAAGGGCAGAACAAGAAGCAGAAAAATTGCATAAAGTCTGACTTTAAACTTAATTCACCAGCTTGTTTTGCTCCATCCATTTGTGGGAGATTTGTCCCTGCTCTGCCTTCACTGCAGACTGGCCTGGAATGAAAACCATGGATGGAGAGTTTGCCTGTTTCCTCCACGATCCATTTCCACTGGCCCTGAGCCAGAAACAAGCTGTGTGAGTAAAGAAGAGAAAAAGAGAGGGAGAGGGAGAGAGAGAGGGACAGTGCCTGTGTTTGTGCACATTTTCCCTCTGTGGCACGTTGCCAGTCTGGTACACAGAGTTCCACCTGGCACTGCTTCACACACACACACACACACGCACGCACACACACACACACACACACACACACACACACACACACACACACACACACACACACACACACACACACACACTCACACTCACACACTCATGTACATCCAAACGCGACACACACAGCGTACTTCAATGCACAGGCGGCATTGAGTGGTGTGTGAAAGAGTGACTGGGAGGATTTTAGCTCTCAGGCGAACAGAATGAGTGAGAGTCAGATTGCACACCCACTACCAGATACATTTAAAAATTCACACCTGCTTTCGGAGCTACAGACAACCTACCACAAATTTTGTGGAAAGAGAGTTTTTTGTGTCGCTTGAGGAAGTGAAGATGTCAGTCAGCTGGTGTGTCCCGTAAGAATAAGATATCTTGCCTATTACAGTACTGGCAAGAGTCCTGTGAATGTTTGCCACTGATATTCATGATTCCCAGTGAGTTTGGAGACCTCTCTTGGACCTCCAGTTGCATCGCAATTACTAAATGCTGTAAATATGCAAAACATTACAGTCCCCTTCAACTTTGGACACAATGATATATTGACTTGTGCAGTAATGTCAGGATTTCTATCAGATTTGTTCATAGTTATTTTTGAGCCTAAATCATGATTTGAAAAGATATTCATCCAGGTCAGAATATCCCTGTTTTTGGCGATGACCCGATGAGTGATAAGAGCACATCTGAGTGGATGAGTCCTCGGTTTAGATTTCCAGCTGGTTGGATTCTTTGCTGCAGGTCACTCCCCCTATGTCTGTCCCATTTCCTGTCACTCGTCACTGTCCTATCAAATAATAAAGGCATAAAATACCTAGAAAAACTGTTTTATAGCTTTGACCCTGTAAGATAAAATGGGATGAATCCACACCACCAAACCATATAGAAATGGCTTTAATTACGAGGAAATTTCAGTTGTCTTCACACTCGTTATCTGACCTGTCACTGTCTGGTAAAAGCTGCAGTTTGATTTATTCCTTTTCTAGTGGGGGATCCATTAAGCAGTCTTTAATTTTTTTTATAGCAGTTCCAACTTATTGTGACAACTATTTCTGACCCTATTAAAATACAAACATTCACCTTTTTATCATGAAAAACCTCCCACGCAATGTGGATTTGCAATTAGGAAACACAATCAGTGGCACAGCCTAAACATCAAGGTCATCACTCATTCGTCAAGGGTTTCGGGGAGGAACACTGTAATCTCACATAACAACCATATCTCTGTGTTAATGATGTTAGAGCCAGGGGTCCATCTCCAGGCACCAAGGAGTCGTTTCAATAACACTTTCCTCCAATCTGCATCTTTGTGTCTTCTCTCAGAGAAACTCCAGCCTCTCTGGAAGCACAAGAGGCATGTACCAGGTGTCAGACCGACGCTCCTCCCCCAGCACAGGGTAAGTCAGCCCCCCGCTCCCATTTCACATATACAGACAATTTCACACCTTCTCAGTCGTTGAATACGTTGATTCTAAAATCCAAATCCACTGTGTCATAAGCTTTATGATACACTCACTGGAGCTCATAACCATCAGGAAGTAAGGAGAGGATTTTTTCTGAGGCCTTAATTGCTGTATTACATGTGATAAAATTAGTAAGTGTTAATCGTAATTTACTGTATTTTTATTTTTAGAAAGTAGCAGCAATGCTGATATATTATTGATCAGCTGTTGAGGGAGCTGTGAAAATGTCTGTTTATTTTAAAAGGAATCAGGTTCTCTGGTGCAGCTGGAGACTTTGTGACTCCTGTGTGACTCTGTGACTTGGCTGTCAAATGAATTAGGTGCACCTCATCTTTTTTTAACCTTGTGAGAGCTGCTGTAGTAGAAACACAATCTGTCAGTTGTGTGGAAATACAACAGAACCACTGGAGCCCCAGAGCTTTTAACCAACGTCTACTGTGCTGGCTGCCTTGGGCCATCGGGGAACAACTTTTCAGTCCTGTGTATAAGTGTTAGTCAGCGCAGCTGTAGCAGTTACAGTACGTCAGTTGAACAATGAAAACACTGGAAGTGCTATGGTAACAGCCTGTTGAACTCGTGGTGCTATATTATTTCCACCTTCCCCTCAGCAGTTGCAATTCAAAATAAACACTAAATATTTTATAAATTAGTCAAATCAAGTCTATTCATATAGCACCACTTCATAACAGAAGTTATCTTAAGGCACTTTTTAAATAGAGCAGGTTTCATAATAGTATTTGAGACCCAACAATTCCCACCAAGAACAAGTGCACATGGAAACAGTGGCAGAAAAAAACGTACTTTTAAGATGC
Organism: Trachurus trachurus; assembly: GCF_905171665.1. Classification (NCBI taxonomy): domain Eukaryota; kingdom Metazoa; phylum Chordata; class Actinopteri; order Carangiformes; family Carangidae; genus Trachurus; species Trachurus trachurus. Next base: position 21,353,113 of record NC_139891.1, on the reverse strand, counting down.
AGGAACCTCATGCAGAACCAGACCCAGGAAGGGCAGCCATCTGCCTCAACAGTTTGGCTTGGAGAGGAAAAGATACTGTAGATTGAGAGCGGTCGAAAGAGGGAGGTACCATAAGTACTTATGAGATAACGCTAATAATGATAACTAATAATAATTGTAGTAGATCTTGCAGCAGGCATTACACAGGATCAGGTAGCGTGTAGCAGGTGATGATCTGGACTCAGTAGCTCTGGAGATGGGAGGACCTGCAGAAACATACAGCCTGGACGCTCATAAAAACAAATGGCTGTGATGATGCAGTAATTGACAGAAACAGTTTTATACTTATAGTTATTCTAGTACTGAACTAGCTGAGACACAATACAACAAGGACAATAGGTAAGTAATTGGATGGATGACATGATCCCAGTTTTGCTTTCCTATGAATTGATAAATTGATCATGAAAACTCAAACTGCTGTTGGTTGTGCTGCTCTCACCACACAGTAACAGATTGACTTTGTGCAGTTGGCGTATTGTTGAGAATAGCACGACTCCTCATCTCACATGCTCTTTTCACACTCTGACATCCATATTAAGATATTCATGCGCACTCTAGTGTCGGGCACTGTGATAATGTGACAGAGTAGATCCACTCTGGTTCAGTAGTGGCGCTGAGATGCAGGTTGGACGCCTCTCTCTCTCTGCACGGGGTGTGACTCTGCTGGGGGATTTCAGATGTATGACCGTGCCATGATACTCACTGACTAACACAGATGTCAGCCCCAGTTGGTATGTGAACGTCTCTTTCCTAACGTGATGTCACACACAACCCGTCAGGCCTGCTCTGTTGAATCACTGATGGCGCGACACACACTCACACACATGGTGGCCCCAACAGCCTTCTGCTGTCTCGTGGTATTAATAGCTCTTTTTCAAAGATTGAGATATTTTTGCCACAAGTTGTCATAAAGGTCGTACTCTCTAATGTGCAACGGCTTAGTGATTTATTGATATTGACCTCATCTGATGTTTATGCAACGGTCATTAGTCTGTATGTGTCAGTTTTGCCCCAAAATACCTCGGTTACACGCTAAAGTCATCTCTGATTTTTTTTGTTGATATTCTGGCTCTCTCTGTTAAAATAAACTTACCATAAAAACTATAGACCATAAATTTCTTTGTGGGGGAGCAAACAAACAAAATTAGCAGGGGATTAAGAATAATTTTCCCCACTGTATGTTATTCATAATAGCAATTTTAAGAACCTTGCGTGAATCCAATCAAAATATACTTAAATGTCCTCTTAAGATTTCTAATTCACTTTGAATTGGTTTATAACTCCCTCAGTTAATTGCATTGTTTTGTATTTACTCCCTGATGCCACTCTGTATTCTGGATGCACTCAGATAAATCATTAATTGTCAGTTGCTACGGTAACTGCAAGCTTCTCATGATTGGTATCAATTCATATCTCACATCTTGCTATTGATTTATTGCTGACAAAACATTATTATCAGGTTACTGCTTTACAACTGGCTCATTAGCAGTGTGTAATGTATATGCCAGTTTTGTCTCTGTCCCATTTTAGGTTGTCAAAACAGAACCACACTGTTTTCTTCTTACATAATAGTGATTTCAAATGTTTGGCTTCACCTGTGTTTTATCCTCTGTGAAGCCTTTTCACTTAAGAGCTACCTGCAAGATCACCTGTGATTCACTTTCACTTTTCTAGCCGAAGTGATTCATGCAGATGCTTTGACTCTCCTCTGGATTGTGAGAGAGGGAGGATGGAGATGTGAGAGAGAAGGCAGAGGAGACGAAAGAAAGAAAACTGTCCTACTTTTTGAGAGGCTGATATTTGTAACTGCTCATTACTTGTGTTGGCAAGGAGGTTATTTTAAGTACCGTCGCAGTACGTATGTACAAAAGCTGCCCTCATTCTCTGTTGAATCCTCTGAAATGCAGCTGTTCATTATCAGTCATACTGTACTTTACCTATATGTGGTTTGTTTTTGATGTGGTGGTGGTTCAATTCTTCCAGTTCTGCTAAATTAGACACTAACACAGCGATTTTCCCTCTGAGGAAATGGTGTTACTCCGACTGAAGTCTTTTCTGAAATTAATAATGAAACATGCAGGTCACCTAAGGATTTAGAGGAGGAGTAACTGAAAGTGTGTATGTGTGGTGTGGGTACATGTGAGTGTGCAAGTACATCATCATGTTTAAGTTCAGTATCTTCAGGTAATGAGTTTTATCTTTTCCATGTGTCAAGTAGAAGCACCGCTGCGTATTTCAACTTAATTAGAAAGTATTTCACTCTCTGAAAACATGATGTTATCATTACAATCATTAAAGGTGCAATATGTAAGAATGTGGCCAAAAACAGTCAAATTCAAAACACAGCGATCTCATTTTTTCTCCCAGCCGTAGCGGCAGCTCAGTGGAAGCAGACCGGAGGCTGAAATGCCACTGACGCCGCCGTGACTAGGAGAGAGGGCTACGTAGGTGGCGCAACATGTAAACATGTAAATTCAAAACATAAACATGATTTGCAGTCTGCAAAAAAAGATTTTTAATGCGAATACGCTGGCTGTACTATTGTTGTTGGTGAGTTCATCATGTTATATGAACATTATTCCTGAGTCTCTGTGACATATTAGGAGGATTTTACGGCCAGTTGCTTTAGATTTCTTACATACTGTACCTTTAAACAAGGAGCAGTAAAAGGTAGGAGTAGTTGCAACAACCATGGCATCTCAAACATAGAGTCATGATAGCACAGGGTGAGCTTCATGAACTTCTGTGTTAAAAGTAAGAACCAATAAACCAAAGAGCTCTTCAAACCATACAGTCTATGCTTCAAACACTGACCTTTGCTTGGACTGTGATACCCTGTCCCTTGAAAGCAAAGTACCTGATAGTGCAGCATCAGACTCCTACAGAGTTCTTTAAATCAAGGCTTTTCTCTTTACCTCTCCAGATTAATGTGTACTTTCCTATTCGGTCTTATTATCTTCTATTTGATTTTCTTTTGAAATCATCCTTATGTCTCCTTTTACATACAGTACCTGTTTCTTCATCTTGTCTTTATCTTTATGCTTTTTATGACTTATATAAGACACTTTGCATTGTCTTGTTGTTGACAGGTGCTATATAAATAAACCTGCCCACCTTGTCTCTAAAGCTCAGTGAATAACATGTTATTCTTTCTTAGATTAATCTGTTAAAAAGAAAAGAGAATAAAAAATAGATATAAAAACAGGTAATGGTTTTACCAAGGTTCAAGTGAAGGGCTATTTGTTGACAGAGGGCAGTGCTAAGCTAAGTGGCTGCTGTCTATAGCTTTATAATTAATGTAAAGAAAGAAGTGTGGTACTGATCTGCTCATCTAACTTTGTAAGAAATCAAGAAAGCTTATCAGCCAGATTTTTGATGATCATCGTCATTAGTGCTGTGGAATTGAATTGATCACCTATGTGTCTACCACTAAACTACCACCTTCTCTCTTTTCCTGCAGAGCATCAGGGCGGATCAAGTCCGTCTCACAGGGATCTGGAGGTTATGACAGCGACAGCGTGGAGATGCACCCCATGGAGGACTGTCCTGAGGCTCAGTACTATCACATGCAGTGTCGGCTGGGTGAGGGGGGCTACGAGCGCTCTCCTGGATGCGGCGGTGGGAGCTCAAGAAACTGGGGTCTCCGCAAACAGGCTATCCAAAACTGGCAGCGGCGGCCTTACAGGAACAGCACCGAAGGCGAGGAGGGAGACGTGTCGGACGTCGGCTCCCGGACCACCGAGTCTGAAGTGGAGATGTGGGAGCAAGAGAGGAGGGCTGTGGCTGAAGTCCAGCAGTCTGCTGCACCCTACCCTCACCACGGCAGAGCGGGCTACCGCCCCAACACAGGTAAGAGTTTTCTGTAAAAGCAATACAGAGCAGTAGAGCTGGTTATTCTTAGAAACCCAGGTGCTGCGGCTCTCTCTCTCCAGTCTAAAATACAGGCAGTAGCTCTGACACATGGGAGAGAGGATTCACCGAATAAAGGCCTTAAAGTGACTCCCGAAGGAGCAGCGACTGTTGTGGATCTAGGTCAGGTAGAATCTGAGGCAGCGTAATGTTACAGAAGCTGTGTCAGTGACCAAACATGATTCTACAAACAGGGTGGACCAGAAATGAGCATATATGGTAAACTCAGAGGGAAGAGGCCCCCTTACTGCAGCTGTGTATAGGCACAATATGAATAGGCTACTTAAAAGAGGATGCTGTGAACTATACATTTGTCTGTATAGACTAACTGGACTTAACTTGATTTGTGAGGTGCAGAAGAAACCAGTAACCAGTCAATGCTGATATTAGATTGTTTAAGTGTCAGAATACACCTTGTATTTGTTCATTCATTCAGTCTGGCAGCGAAAATCTCATCACAAAGTACAAATTACTTGGATCTTGGCCTTCCTTGTTTCGCGCCTGTTACTTAATTTGGTGGTGTAGTTGTTATTCATTATCCCATGAAGGCTGCAAAATGTGACTAAAAGCCAGTGGAGGAGCAGGTGACTGATTATTTGTCAGACTGCTGTTTCCATGACTGAGAATGAATCGTCAAACTCAGCCTGCTGTTTGTGATCGTCCAATAAATGTTAATGTTTATAACAATTAGGTCATAATACAAAAACAGTGTCTGTCTATAAATAATTGGAATTTGATATTGTTGAGACTGAAAAAAGACATGTACCGTAATACCTTGGAGGCATGCTTCTATGTATTTGTACTGTGTGTTATTGATTTTGTATCAGATGCTGTAATAAAAACAGTTTAGAGCTTTGGTTGCAGCGGTTACAGTTTGGATATAGTAGCTCTTTCATAAGTTGCAGCGAGTCCTATACACTCTTTCGTTCTGCTTGTCTTTCTTTGTTAGATATGGAACATATTTGTACTACACTACTTATCTGTTGTGTGGTCTCAGTTTCTGCTCTCATACTAAGCGTCGCAATCTACGAACCCTGCCAAGTCAGACAGCCACTCGTGCCCGCACATTTCTGCAGATCCATCACAGATTGTACATCTCTCTGTTAACTTGATGCCCATGCCAAGATCCTTAAACTCACTGCTGCTGCTCTCCATTTTTCTCCACCTGCTGTTCCTCTAAATACCAGGAGGACCCATGGCATTCTGGGAGGGTTGCAAAAGGGGGCCAGAGCCCTATGACAAATTCGTAACTGCTATAACTGCCCCGTTAGCTCAAAGATTTCTCTCACGCAACACTCACCATGTTTCTGGCATTCCTGGCCTCTGACGTAGTTGTCCTTATTGGGAGAGCCTCTGCCAGGTTTTATCAGATGGTATGTATCTACTAGCACACAGTTTTCTCTCTGCAAGAATCACACAGCTCTGCTTATTTAGTTAATTCTGCAGTCTTGAGCGTAGGTGGTGTGTGTGAGAGAGAAAAAGAGGAAGAGTTAGAGTGTAAGCATTGGTTCATAGCCCTGATGGTTTCGAGCAGACGCCTTCCAAGGCCAAAGATGAAATGAGTCATCTAGGAGCAATCTTGCTGGGAGGAATAATTCAGGCTTGGACTGGACACATGGCATCAGCCAGTAGATAGCAACAGACAGAATGAAAAGATAAAAAGAGGAGAAAAAAATTATGTAACCTCATTTAGTGTCTAGTTGATGGTTGGCGCCATCATGTGACTGAAGATCTTTCAACATTGTTTAAGTGGCACTTACCTCTGTTTGTTCAATAGAAATTAGCATTTGAAAATGGGATTGACTATAGTTTAATGGGTTTGGCCTTTATTAGAATATCACAATAAAATATGATTTAGGAAATGGTTTGCAATAAACAAACAGTAAGAACAATTATGCAACCATTTAAGAAAATAGCAAGAAAAACACAAAAAAGGCCTGTTCAGATATCAGATGTAAATATGCGCAAATATACAGTTATTACTGTAAGTGTTAATCTGTGAGTTTATATTGTATATATGTGTGTATTGGTTAAGTTAAAAGAAATCTAGTCTAATACAACAGTCTTGAAATAAATTCTATGATATTTTTTGGATAATTTTTCCTTTGTGTGACACAAACCGATTTCTATTATTTTGTCCAGCTCATTTATATCAAAGAGAGCAAACTGAACAACAGGAACACATCTCTCTGTATAAGGCGATACAGTTTAACAGCCCCACAAACTACATCCTCAAAGTGATCATAAAGTTTAAATCTACAAGGTATAATCAGAGGCCAGGCCCCAAAATATCTACAAAGAAACGAGCAGGTTCTTAAAAATCATGGATATTAAAAAGGGAATAAAAACTTCAGGACCAATAATAATGATTTCAACCACTCACAGGATTCAGGCCTTTTAAAATTGTTTTTCATTTTTACCTTTTACCCACTGTTCAACCTGTAGGACACAAGCTTGATGCTGAACCTGTAGTAATAATGAGTTACATTAAGGTATATTGTGTATTGTGTGTATTACATTAACAATTGTCATTATGGTAATTACTGAAAGAAAACAATGTTGTAAAAATGACTTACAATTAAAACTCCCTCCCTGCAACAGCCTACTCATGTAGCAGGTACTTTAAATGTTGATGTCAAATATAATTCCAGTGTTTTGAAGATGTGGATTCCTCTTCCCACAGGACGGTCAGAAGGGCTCTACAGCAAACCCTGCCGCCATGAAAAGAGCCCGTCCAAGTCCAATGAGGTGATCAGTCCAGAGATCCTGAAGATGCGTGCAGCTCTCTTCTGTATCTTCACCTACCTGGACACTAAAACCCTGCTGAGAGCTGCTGAGGTGTGCCGGGACTGGAGGTTTGTGGCCCGTCACCCGGCCGTGTGGACCAGAGTGCTCCTGGAGAACGCTCGCATCTCTTCCAAGGTGCACAGCGGTCATTTAGATACCGAGTGCAAGCGGTTCATTTAACTGTGTTGCCTATGCTGTGTGTTAAGAAGGTTTTCACTTCTCACTTCTCATTTTCTTCTTAGTTCCTGAGCACACTGTCTCAGTGGTGCACTCAGACGCACTCCCTCATCCTGCAAAACCTCAAACCACGGCAGCGAGGCAAGAAGGAAACCAAGGAGGACTACCTTAAAAGCACACGGTGAGACACGTGCCGTACAAACACAGATGGAGATATACCGAGGATTTTACAACTGCACATGGCTTTAAAAAATATAACCCAGTCATTTGGGGGATGCGTAATGCGTTGTTTATTGTTCTGTCTTGAGAGGAAGCCAACAAGAGGAACAAATGTAATTGCATACTGACGTTTCTGTGCTGTTTGATTATGACGAATGATAGACAGAAAGACAGACACTTATCCCCAAGGGGAAATGTCCAGCAGCTTATCAGTAGTAGTAATAATAATTAATGACCCTTAATAGTTCAGTCATGTCATTAGCCAGTGGGGGAAAGAGATCTCCTCAATCTCTTAGTCCTGCAGCTCAGCAAGATGTTTGAAGCTCAACGCTGCTCTTAAAACTGTTCAGATGTTGCGTATGCACTCTGCTCTCTGCACATCCTGCCACAGACATTTCAGAAACATTTTGTGCTGCGCTTTAAGTGGTTGAAGTGCTGTTTCTGAAATTCAGGAGAATGACATCCTCTGCTCTGTCTTTGTCTTTTTTCCTGTTGACCTTCGCTAACATCTCCATCTAAGTGGCTGTCTGGAGGAGGGTCTGGAGGCGTTGTTGAAGGCCACAGGAAGCAACTTACTGATACTAAAGATTTCACACTGCCCCAACCTGCTGACTGATCGCTCCCTCTGGCTGGCCAGCTGCTACTGCCGAGCTCTGCAGGCTGTAACCTACAGGTAATCGAATAACATATCGGCATATTAATATACCAAGCACCGTTGTCCTCAACTGGATGTTTTTGCATTAGACTTACAGTGTCCATCCTGTCGGTACATTTATGATTGTTACATCTTTAATGTCCCAGAAGCGCCACTGACCCCGTAGGCCAAGAGGTGATCTGGGCTCTTGGAGCAGGCTGCAGAGACATCATCTCCCTACAGGTGGCGCCACTACACCCATGGTAATTAACAGGGGAAATAAACCAACTTGTAACTTGGCAACTCTTGTCATAACTAAATACTCCATGTGTTGCAGTCACATTACTGTAGTTAAATTAGTTTATTTATATCAGTTCTGTCTTGTCTCTTTCAGTCAACAACCTGCTCGTTTCAGTAACCGATGTCTGCAGACTATTGGAAGATGTTGGCCACATCTACGCGCTCTTGGAGTGGGAGGGGCCGGATGTGGCATTCAGGGTTTAGCCTCACTCGGTAAATCTTCCTTGTACAGCAACAATCCAGTGGACTAGGGTTTTTGGCAACTGGCATATTGCTTGCTATTTATCTATAATTAAATTGAACACAATTACAGTTTAAAAATATAATACTAATAATCAATACTTTTTTTTTTAAAGAAGTATGCATTTCATGTACAATTGGTCCTTTAATATGAATGAGTGTGCCACATTCTCCTTTTTTTCCTTTAATAAGAACAGCCGTTTATGTACTGTACCTCTATTGCGACGTATCTTGATATTATTCCTCTTTGTCTTCCCCATTTCTTTATCTTTTACTACTTTTAACACCTTCACCAGCGAGGAACTGCATGCGTCTGCAGGTGCTGGAGTTGGACCACGTGAGTGAAATCAACCAGGAGGTGGCAGCAGAGGTTTGCAGAGAGGGTCTGAAGGGTCTGGAGATGCTGGTGCTCACTTCCACTCCAGTCACCCCGAAAGCCCTGCTCCACTTCAACAGTGAGTGTCAACACTGAAATCTTTTGTTACAGTGAAGGTTATGATAGAAATCAGGCACCAATAATATGTTGTGTGTGGTCTAAGGTAAGGATTTTGGGTAGGCCTCTAAACAGTCTAGGTTATGACTGTTATTGTTATTATCCTTTTCACTATGTGGCTGTCAAACTGCAGCCTGTTGTATTGTACTTCCTTTTTCTGGACTTTATTTTCCTTGTTGAAGCTAAAGAACGACTAATGCCTCGATCTTCCTTCCACTCATGCAGGTGTTTGCCGTAACCTCAAGTCCATCGTGGTTCAGATTGGTATAGAAGACTACTTTGAGGACCCCAACAGTCCTGAGGCCAGAAAACTGTTTGATGAGATGGTCAACAAACTGCAGGTAAGTGCACAAACTGTTATGTGTCTCAGAATTGTGTTATTGAGCACATTATATAGACCCAAATACTTTTCTAAACCAAAGTGGCTCTGGTAACCCAGACTTGCCATACACTCATTCTTTTACCACACAACTTTGCTTCCATCCATCCAGTGAAGTGTTGACATTGTGAAGGTAATGGCAAACAGCTCTGTTAATGGAGAGCTGCACTCAGTTAAACTTTTTTTTTTTTTTTTTTGGCCAATACGTCCTTGGAGTTTTGCACTATATTTACATGACTAAGAGTTTCTCTAACAAGCTAATTACTATTATCTAATTCTCTAAAAGCTAAGACTTGTTCAAAGGATGAGCTGCATCTATTTTTATTGCAGCTACACACCATTTAAACCATGAGTCAATCCTTGAAGTCTCAGCGATAGCTGGCTGTGGATGAGCTGCTGCTAACTCACTCAGTGAGTGAGAGGCTCGGGTCATTCCTACAGCTGACCACACACAAACAGAGACAAAAAAGGGCTGTGAAATCCCAGGTTTTATTTATGCTTTGTGTTTATGAGTCAGTTTACAGTGTGCTCTCCTTGGATATTACACTCAAGATGGTGGGGTTGCTCACAGCAGTTAGGTAACCTCTCTGAAAGCTGCAAACAGCTCTAATTTATTTTTATCTCTCCCTCTTCAAGTTTGCTGTGAAAAGGAAGCCAGAGCTCGCCTCTCATATTTAATCATCTCTCTTTTTTTTTTAAAGCAAGTTCTGAAGAGGTGAAACTCATGAAGAGAGACAGTCATCCTTAACCTACTGCACCTCAGTGCTGCAATTTTTCTACAGCTTCCTGTCATACACCAGTTATTGTACACACTTCCTGCTAATAGCAGAAAATATAAAAGCATGAAAACACAGGGATGGAAATAGAATATTTGGCCTTCAGGGAAAAATCACATACAAGGTTGCTTTTGATGAAATGAGATTCAGGTATTCCTTCCCTGCCTTCTCTTTCAGGCTCTGAAGAAGAGACCTGGCTTCTCCAAAATCCTCCATGTGAAAGCAGACAGTCTCTGCTAACATCTTTTGTGCAGATTCTTCAAGTCTTGGAGAGGTGCCATCTTGGCTCCAGTCAATCAAAAAGAGACAGCTGTTTTGAGCCCACTCTATGGGGTTGAATGCGTCTGCAGCAGTGACAGAAACAAGAGAGGTTTGCCACGATGAATCAGGAGCGTGACTCCACAAGTACAAACTTGAAACAGAAGAACTAATTTACTATTCCAGTGGGGGAACGCCAGTAAGGAGGTTTATTTGGACTAACAATGGTACTGTATCCCCGATTAAGGGCCCGTTTTAAACTTCACAGACTCAAATAACCCAACAAAACGTTAAGATCTCTCTTTCTCAGTCTTGTTTTGCTTTTACCATAAAAATGGATCATGTCGTCGCACAGAGCCAGACCCCTTTGTTGAAACACCTGGGGCCAGGTGACAGCGCTGTATTTAACTGTCTGCATCTACATAATGCTTGACATAAAAAAAAAAACCTGAGACTACCTTCAATCCGTGGGCAGGAGCACATTATACATTATACATACTTCCCACTGAGAAGAACATTAAATGGTGGCAGGTCTAAGAAAATGTAGAAATATGAATTCCCTTCTCTTCAAGGTTAAGTTCCTTGAAACAGGACCTTTATGTTTGCGTGTGCACAGATGAGTGATTGCATAAACCGACCAGCCGTGAAGAGAACAAGTGGTTATCATCCAGCCTGCCCTGCACTACTGTATGTTGAAACCGGGACAATGGACAACGTTCAGGTCTTACTGCTTCCACCTGTAAAAGAAACATGCTGCACCAGCTCCAGGCACGGAGGAGGACGGCCTCCCTGTGTCACACAGACCTTGACAGTCTTCTAGCCGCTGCATGGCAACGATGCATTTTGCCTCCTCTACCATCCTCTGCTTCCTCGCCTGAACAAGATCATGTCATAAACCTGGACTCAAGAGTTATTTTCATCATTGTAGAATAGGTCCGCTCTATGTTGCTCATCAATAAGCCTGGATAATGATCCATAATGCGTTTCTATAAAAAAAAAAACTGGTGCCATTTGGAACGATGTCTGTCCTCCACACAGTGAGCGTTTTCTCCAATGTGCCATTAATGAGGGTAGAGGGACCAGCTAGGGCAGATGTTGTGAGAAAGATGAGCGCGAGCAGCTCTTACTAAACATGAAGGTGTTGTGTTTCATGTGGAACGTGGTCTCCGGGTGTAATCTGTTGTTATAGTGTTTATAGGCTATATCATGAAAGTTTCATACAGTACTTAACCTTACTAAACTGTGCCATTCCTAGTAACAGGGCCTGTTGTGGCTGAGCCCTTGTGCAACTCTTATTTATACTCATGGGCTGATATCCTCTGGCTCCCTCTGCTGGTGTGTTTCAGGTAGTCACACAGCCGACAGCCAGGTGGTGTGATGTTACACTTGTACCCTTTGCAGCATGGGACAAGTGTCAACTTTGCTATTTCGGAGATCTCAGTCTCCAGAGATCAAGTCTCTGGTGTCACCTTCAAAATTGGCACAATTCCTGGTTACAGTTCAGTTTAGTGTACTGTGCAGAAATTCTCAAGAAGTATGGGTAGCAATACTTAGTGTGTACACTCCTGAAAGATTATTTTAAAAAGGGAAGTCCCACCAATGTCACAAACCAAAATGATTTGACAGGTTGTTAGGGGGACCACTTGGCATGGTGTAGAAGATCTGCTGTAGCTCAGGAGCTTTGTCAAAGTCTGAGAATATTATCCTGATGATGTAATGGGGATTATCTAAATTTGGAGATTATAAAATTAACACCTAGACAACAAACACAGGGGGAGTCAGAAGCTAAATGTTTCAAAGATGGGATAGGATGGAGTTTGTTTGGGGCTTGACCCATACTATGGACCAAAAGTCAGGATTAGTGTTCTACTGCTGCAGAGATTTTAGTATCGGTCTCTCTACCAAGTTCCCCATTTGTTATGAAAGTGCAATACTAAATCGCTGGAGTGCTATAAACAAAGCCCCCTCAGACTTTTACAATCACTTTGATTTTTTATGAAAATCGTGCACACAGTTTTGAAAGACGTTTGAAATTCAATCACGCATCAGGGACAACGTCACGTCTACTTGCGGCATGTTAATTGCAGGTTGCGTAACAAGTTGTTCATTTGACCTCGCACACCTCATTTGTCTTTTACAGCGGATTTTAAACATTCATGGGCAGAGTGTGCAACAGAGGAGGCTGAACAGGGGATTGTCACACAGGCTCTTTAAAAAGGAGAGCTGCTGTTTTTGGTCTCTGCTACCTAGTCGATAATGCTGATGAGGAGCTGCGTAGTGTACTAATGGTGTTCCAGGTTAATGTGTGAGAACAGTTGTGGATGTCCATTCTTCATGTTCTTCCAGTACTACGTACATATTATTATCCTACACTGGTTCTGATTATCTGCTCGGTTTCACTGAGGGGAAAAGGTTTGTAGAGGAAGGTGTAAAAAAAAACGTTGCAGACACAATAGAGGAAACACAAAAAGCACTTGTTGATTTTGAGTTTTAGACAATCCTGCCTTCGCTATCAGCTACTCTGTACATAATGTTTGTATAAAACAACAACAAAAAACATGGACAAAAACAAGAAAAAAAAGGATCAACATTTGATGTTATATAATATTAAGGTCATAAATATGAGTGGAAAAAGTTGAAGTTTACAGGTCTTCATTCTGTAAGCATTTTCTCTCCAAAGTTGAATGAAAGATAAACATAGAGAATTATATTATGTATAACAGTAGTGTTGAAATTGCAGTTGTGTATTAGATACTTTATATTAAATGTGCATCAGAGTCATATAGAGATGGAAATTATTTAAGAAGAGGATAAAGATGATAATTCAGCTATTTATTTCTATAAAAAAGAGCGATGTGTATAATGTTGGCATGTTTGTGTTTAAGCATCAATCATTAAGTTGCCTTCTTAACTGTTCTGCTACTGTGGCAAGACAAATTATTAGATGTTAAAAGAGCTTTGATTGCCTGCAGGTTAATAACGTTTCTCTTTATTTGATCCAGTCTGTTGTTGCACTAGTGAGAAAAAAAAAGAATATTTCAGATGTTTATTATAAGAGTGTTGTTTTTAATGTTCAACTATTTCTCAGTATTTGACAAAATATGAAGCACTTTTTTTCCTGAACACTTTTAAAGGCCCGTTGGTCATTTAGTCAGAAAGGAAACTGTTGTCTGTCAGCAGGGCGACTGCTGGCGGCGCAGTGCGGAAAAACAAAAACTGTGCACGCTTGCACGTTCGCTTTTGTGGGAGGAAGGTTTTCGGAAACACGAGCGATAACATGTGAACTTCAATAAGTGAACAGACGTACAGTTAGCCGCTTCTCTCTTACACCATTTTTCATGTCTCATTGGTTGGGAAGTTACAAAGATGGAAACTGATTCAATACATGCAAGTGCTTTTTTAGGTTCATAGCCAATATGACCTTATTCTCACCTTTGTATGTGTTAATGTCTTGATTTTGCTTTAGGTTTCATGCTCATACCAACGGTACATTTGCTCTCTTGTGAAAATGGACCTGCTGAAGACGTTACAGAGCCTGTGTGCTCTGAAACTCCAGACTAGAGGTGCCAAGTATGCCTGAATATGTTTTACATTTTTTGGCTTACATTTCCATTCTCTGCCTCTCCAAATGTCAAGCTGACTCATTTCTAATTTATTTTACTGATTCAGAGTCTGAGGCATCACCTGTGAACCATGATGCTTCTTCATTCACATGTATATTTACTTATTTAATTTTTTTTTTTTTGGTCCTCCTTTGTTGCAGCGACGCCAATTCATCATACTGTGCAATTGAAAGACAGTGTCTGAGTGCTCATGTACCTCTCTGTACATATTTTATGTATGAATGATTGTACTCATGCCCATTCATCTGAATAGTATTTTACACATTACCTCAACACTTATCTGGGCAATTAAGTGTGCAGTTTGTCTTTGTAATTTTTCATTTTTGAGTACCATCGACAAGTATGCCAATTGATCTGTGAACTTCATCCTTGTTCCTACAACGACAAAATGGATTTTGTTGCTGAAAAAATAAAAACTCTCCCAAAAGATGATCAGCCTTCTAGGATGACTGCAATAGATGGAAATGTTTTACTACCCATTTTCATTCATTTGTTGTCATCAATAAAATTGCTTTAAATTGTATTTTCTCATATATTCCTGTACTTTTTTGAACAAGAAGTTTAAAAAAGCAACAACCTAGCTTATAATTAGTGCCATGGGGCTTTATATTAAGTTATATGAAACACTACCACACACACACACACACACACACACACACATAGGTAACTTTATGTAATAACAGTTAGGTTAATTGTTTTAACTGAATCTAAGTAAAATATCCATGGCAACAACAACAAAAAAAAACTTAAAAGTGCTATATAAATAGTTTTATTTTATTTTTTTACTGCTTTAAGTATGTGAAGCCTGCAAAGCTAGTTCAGGCAGACAACTCAAGCCGCGCCCATCCTGATCAGCTGATCAATCACATGTCCTCCTTGTCCAAATAGGGCGGGCTATTTAAATCCCCCAGTTTACCTGCTCATCCCTGGCTATGCTTCTGCTGCTGCTCTGCCGCTGCTCTGCCGCTGCTCTGCCGCTGCTCTGCCTTTCACTGCTGCCGCTGCCCTGCTGCCCATGAGGTTTTGCAAACCCACCACCTCCCCAGCATCCACCTGTGGGCTCAGTCTCTTCATTCCCTGTAATGTCTGGCAAAAGACAGATCATTCAGGGAACGAATATGAGAAAGAGCCTGACGCCAAACCTGCTGCAGCCATGCTCAAGGATATGCTATCCATGCTGTGCTTTAGCTTGCTATGCTTACGCTCAATAAATGATTTCTTCTCATTCCAGAGTTGTCTGATTGAACTATGTCTCACTATTGGTAAGTCCCCCCAACAAAAAGGCAATGTGTACCGTGTGCACTGCTGCAGCATGAAGGGTGGAGCTACAGTATAGTGTAGGACAATGTTGCCGATTATCATTTTCATAATTGTAATTACTCTTGATCTTTGGGTCGTGGGTTTGATTCCCATGTTGACAGTGATCACACGCTGCGCCCCCTCATGGCACTCAAGATTTCTGGTTCCGGTTCCTTTGAAGGGAAATTGTGATTCCAGCAGCTGAGAATTATTTCCAGCTATTATTTCAAGATCTAAATGCAAGCTGATTTGCATTTGACAGCTAAAAACAAAGTTAGCAACACACGGCAGCTCGTAAAAATCTGAGATGTGGCAAAGACCAATATGTTTATTTTACAGGGGCTGGTGCAGGAGAAAACAAATACTGATACTGACTTGATGTGAACAGTGTGGACTTTTCCTAAAGTGATTTAAATCACAGCTTCTTTGTATCCTCTCCTCTGTGTTAATTTTTGTTTTTGAGGACAGTGCTCGGTGTGCGGCAAACTTCAAGTCTCAGCTCAGAACAATAATGGCAGATGCAGTTTTGATAAGCATGTAGGAGGTGGCTGGGTGGGTGTGGTGATGCACCTGGTTTCTGCAGGTCATTGAGATGCTGGTGGTTTATTCTGCTTACCAGAGCACATGGTTTCATGTATTATTATTAGCAATAGTGAGAAAATTAAGCCACCAGAACCACAAAAGTTTATTTTAACACCTAACATAACCTAACTGAAAACAAATGATTAATGTATCATAATTCTTAGTTATAGTTATAACTTATAAACTGTATGTGTTTACATCTAGTACTTAATGTATTTAATGTATCAGACTGCAACTATTTTCCCCTGAAGTCAACATGAAGATTTAAAGAGAACATTCTTAAACACAGTTTCCAAATGTAATGGGCCTCACCAAAGCAGTGAACGTGATGTCTTTACCTTCTGGTGATAGCTGTAGCTGAATGGTTAAGTCCTCTGCCTCTGCAGCCTCACATGTTCTCCTGCTGGACTGGGACTCCTGCCAGAACTTTGTCCCCGTGTTTCCCTCTCTGCTCTCCAACTGTCTGAATGTAGGAGGAGGGTGAGTACACTGCCCACAGAAAACAAGGTTTCAGCTGTAAAGCCTCATGCAAGGAACTCACAACACTGCACAATGATCCCCCAGGCCCGGTTCATTTCACAACTTTCTCAATGAAGCAACTGAATGTGTTAGTCCGGATGCGAATTGAAGAGGCTTGTTCACAGTTATAAAAATAAAGATCGGTGCAGCTTTTTTTTTAAATGTTTTTGGCCTTTACACTTTTTGTTGTGGTTTTACAGCTCACAAACTTATGCTGTAACCCCATTTTGACCAACAGTTTCCAGATGTGTTGAGCAAGAGAAGCTACCACTGTAATATGCCTTATCCAGTAATGAAATAATAACTTCATATATGTACATGAGCACTGCTCTGTCTCTCTAACTTCCCCCATCAGTCCACCAGTTGCCCCTGGACATTTACAATCACCTGACTGCCCTTCCCCACTCACACACCTGGTCCCTGATCCCTCATCACTAGAGCTAAACCAAACCAGCCCTTTTCACCAGCTCCTGGCTGGTTCAAGTGCTTTTATTCCCTGTGGCAGCTATAGCTACCTGAGTTTCTCTCCTGCGTGTTAACCTACCTGCTGGGCGACCCATCTGCCCACTTGCTCATCAAGCATCTTTTAATAACAAGTCCCCTCACTTCATCAGCCATATCTTTTCAGGCTGTGTCTGGGTCCTCCCTGTCTCTGCTGCTGATACCAGAAGTCCCGACATTAATGAGGCCCAGCTGTGTTCATGTCTTTAATCAGAGCTCAGGGGGAAACTCTGTTTAGCCATGTTGTGGACAGTTTCTGATAATCTGCCAAGAAATGTAACATGAGCTCAGATTGAATGTAGCCGTTGGCGAGATCTTACCCTTGACACTTTGAGGTGTCAAAAGAGACACTACAAGCCTCTGGAGTGCACCTTATTCATAATAGACCCGCTCAGTTGAAAAGTAAAAGGGGAAGCCAAGACATAAACTAATGAACTGAAACTGAAACTGAAACTAATGTTATACTTTTTTCTTTTTTTATGTTTGCTTGTGAAAATCCTCAGCCAGGTCACTTGTCCCTAGAAGTGCAAATACAAGCAGTTGTTCAAGCATAGATAGCTGGATAGACATTTTTGCTACTGCTTTATAGCCAACGTTTGGGTCAACAGTTGTTAAGCCTACTTATCATTAAGGAGTGAACATTTGGTTCAACTTCATTCATGTTCTCACGAGTCGTTTCCAGTTGTGGAAAACAGCCCTTTCATTTTGTCTCTATTTCTATCATCTCTTTTCTGGTAGGCTACCATGCTAACAATAGCCTATAGCAAGTCACTCTGCTCTGAAGTAGGCTATTATAAACTCTTGTGTACATGAAGAAAATGTATTTATAGAGCCTTTAAAGTAGGCTACCTGTGTAACGTTTCACAGAAGTGTCTGAGACACCTGCTTTGTCTGTCCCTCTTATTCAAGTATCCAGCTTAATAAAATGTAGGTGCTAATAGAGGATATATAATCAATCGCTTGTTCTGACAAAGATGATTGATTCTTGACAAGCCAAGACAGACTAACAATTTGCATATGTCCTCTCAAGTCACACCTACACAAGTGTTTTCACTTGAGGTTGATTAGACCTCTGCTCACAGTGAAACAGGGCAGAACATTTAAGCTGATCAAAAATGCTGCACTGAATATGTTAACAAAAGGACACGTACAGATTTTTAAAAATTTGCCTTTAAATGAGTCACAATGTATCTTTAGCTAAATTAAAAAAACAGATTGATCATTTAATTTCTATTGGTAACCAGTTTAACAATCAGGGAGCGTATGTAAATGCTGTCTCTCTTTAGTTTTAGTCATGACAGTAGAACAAATAAGAGAGGTCTGTGATAAAAAATTAAATAAATAAAAAGATAGACAATGGAGTAAGACATTGGAGCCTTGAAAACAATTTGCTGTCAGAAATTGGAGTCTAAATTGAATAGCGAGCCTGGAAGATTGCAATGATTTTAGTGTAGTCAATAATGTTGCCGTTAAATTACGTACCATCTGCAGGGAAATTAATTAAAACTAGAGATGGCCCAAATAAAGGAGGTTACCAATAATCCGGTCAGGATGTAATGACAGCATGAAATACTTTTTTCCGTGTCATTGAAAAAAGGAATTTGAGTGTAAAGAGGACAGAGTAACAACAGGACTGATTTGTTTATAGCAACAGTCAAATTTGTATGACACTTAACACAGGAGATGAGGTTATCTAACTTGGAGGAACCACAATTACTTAAATATAGTTTAAAAATAATGACTTTGGTTTCTTTCTGTAAAGCTGAAGGGAGTGATTTGCCACTAGTTTCAACAGCTATAGGAGCGGCTCTATAGGGCTTCTTGCTAAGTCAAGTACATTTTGAACAGGCTGGGAGAGCTGACATCTAAAAGGTCAAATACTTTCTAAACAACCAGTTGCAGACTATCAACATAAAGTAATAAACTCCATATTGATGTCACATACTTTAATTCTCCATTGCCTCAATGCTTATCACTGAGCACTGGTGTTTAAAAGTTAAGTACATTGTATATAACATGACAAGTAAGCATTGGAAATGACAGGGCATGTTATAAAGTAGCTAACATTAGTAACAGAGTTGGTAAGTCTGACTCTAGTCTGACAAGGTCTCACTAGTCAGACCGATGCGTTGCTAACTGATGAAGCCCCTTGGATAAGAGGCGAAACGTCTTCCTAGACAAATACAAGTCCAGTTGCCTATGATTTAATATGTTGCCCAGAGATAACTATGGCCTGCAATGAATGAGGATATCCATAGACATAGCTGACATTAGTTAGCCAAACTGAAAGTTAGGGCTTACGCTGGAAACTAGCTCAAGACTTGAGGATGGAGCCACTGATTATTTCTCAGCTAATGTGTAAGAAATGGTACAAAAAGAAACTATTTATGCACCTAATGCTGTACTTTATTATTTGGGTACGTTTTGAATGACTTTCCACAATGCTGTTTAAAAAAACAAACAAACATTCTTGCTATTTAATTTCTCAGTTGCCTGAGGACCCCCCCATCCCCTCACAGATCACCTATGCTGACTTCCAGGCAGTGAAAAACAAAGAGTTGTATTGTGTAAAACTGAGGTGTGGTGCTGCGGGAGAGGAGAGTTTTGGATAACATTATCTCAAATTACATCGAGATCTCTGTCAGCATTACATGTACAGCTTGGCCCCAGTCTTCAAGAAAGGTCTTTGTGGTATTTTATGTACTGAAAAACATTTGCATACTTAATTTGTGTGTTAATTAAAGGAAAATTTTTATTTTGCCACTGGCAAATGACAAATACTGTCTTTATCACACCTGTGAAAACACAAAACAAACTTGTGTAACTATAGCAAAAAGTTGCTAATAAGTATGGAGGAAGTGCAGCACTTTACACCAACATCTCTGCTTTTCTGTTGCTAATTAAAACTTTCCCAGTTCTTTTCAGCGGCTCATCGTGTTTGTCACTGATGAAGAGGATTAACACTGTTGTCCAACAGAAGTGAAGACTGGGTTGAGGTCTGTTCTAACACCATCTGTCACTTTGGCACGGCATTGCAGCTTTGGAGCCTTTTCTTTTCTTTCCATTTGCACTCACTTTCTGTTTTTCTCTCACAGATTTCTAAAGGATAGCAAAATGGTGATAGCATGGAAACTGCTCTTGTCTGTGGTTGTAGCTACTTCCCTGGAAAATATTCATTAGGGACAGAAGTGAAGTGAATGAAGAGGAGACCTCTGACAGCTACTGTGGCACTTCCAAAGTTACCAAATTAGAAACACTGACCTTGTTTGATGGTGATAGACCGTTTATTTTGTTAAAACTTTATCAACTTTTATTTAGTATTTCCAGTATTTTTGAAATAACATAACATAACGTACAGAAGGCACTTACAAAAACAAGTTAAATTACAGATGCTGTTATCATAAACATTAAATTACTGATTAAAAAAACCCCCAACATAATAAAAGAATGATAAAGACAAAAATGACAGCACCATTGGCAACCTTTGAACAGTACATCTCAAATAAAATTTAGCATGATTTGAATCTACAGTACAATAAGAACAATACTCATTTGTTATCAATGTAATAATGCCCAAGCTATGTTTTTGATCATTAAGATAAAAAGATTAAAAGACATATTGTTTGCTTTTACTTCACTAGTCAGAGGTGTTTTTTATTTTTTATTTTTTATATATTAGGCTTTGTGGTTTGAGCACTGTGCAAGTCTTGGTACATCTCTATCAGGCGAGTGGCCTCTCTCTGCCCCGACAGCAATGCACCATGGGTAGTGGAATAGTATTTTCTGTGGGTGGCCTCTCCGGCGAACAGGACCTGCAGAGGCTGAGGGAGGGGGGGGGGGGGGGCAAAGAGAGAGGGAGAGAAGCTTTTAGAAGAGAAAATCATTTTCAAAACAAGATCCATCCATCTGTCAGCTTGACATTGTTGGCCTCACGTGCAGCACAGTATTTTCTATTTCCATCACCGATTCCCTTGTTAGTGCTGAACATGTAGGCGGCCACAGCGACCTTCCTGAGGGCTGAGGATCTCTTTTTTTGACACGGCCGACAGACGTCCACAGACAGGTCATGCTGTTCCTTCAGCTGTGTCAAGTGAGCATGCAGAACCTCCACCCACAACAACCCCCCACCCCCCCACCCCACCCCCCTGGAAGATGCATCAGGTTTCATGGTCTAGACTGCTGGCCAGGGGTCAGCATTCATAACCCAGCTGTATTTGCTCTGCATGTGCTGGGATGTGACATAGTAGTGAAGACATGT
The DNA here is from genome assembly GCF_905171665.1 of Trachurus trachurus. NCBI lineage: Eukaryota > Metazoa > Chordata > Actinopteri > Carangiformes > Carangidae > Trachurus > Trachurus trachurus. The sequence goes on along the minus strand of NC_139891.1, from coordinate 21,332,120 downwards.
CCACATTAGCCAGATGCCCTCAGAGTGTGTGCTGAGATTGTAAACAACCAAATGTACAGTCGGTGAAAAGTAGCTACAGCCCAGACCTACAGTACATACCAGCTCAACTAACATGATTATTATTATAGAACTATTGTAGGAAATGTATATTTGGTAAAAACATGATTGCCTTAAAACAAACTTTTGTAATTTGATAGTAGTAATTATGAACAATTTGGACAAAAATGTAAAAAAAAAAAACGGTTATTTCTAGATAATTTCCTGGGAAATCATGGACCAATAAAATAAAGCATTACGCAACATTTTTAGTGTTTGTATTTGCTGATACCTTGAAACACGAAGGAACTTTTTCCATTTATCTAATTTCAAACACAACTCACTGTGTTGTCATCTTAACAGCACCAGTAACTGGCTTCTGGTGAGTCGAGGCACCTTTCACCAAATTCATCATGATAAACCTCAGCTGCATTAGAGGTGTTTCATTTCTACGTATGTCCAACCCATACTGAGAGCTGTCTCACCGGAGCCTTGGTGCTGTTGGCGTAGGGCAGCGGCATGGCCAGCCTCTCACAGTCCTCACCACTGGAGCCAACCCTGGTGAAGGAGTAGGAGCCTCGGATGTGGGGGTTACTGCCCCAGGAGGAGCGCAGGACACGTCGGGGCTTTGGAATGTCAGGATTCCCTGTGGGTGGAGTCAGTAAAGATAGCGGAGGGAGAAACGTGACGTCAATTACTGACAGTGTGGTGACTTAAACAAAAGAAATCCAGTGCGTGACAGAATGAAACCAGTTCATATTAAGAATGTGGCGGCTATGAGTTGAGGCCTTTTACTGGAACGTCCCATCTGCCAGCACTAATCAACGTGTGACCCTCTGTGAGCAGAGAGGCACCAGCGAGTCTATATGTAATTAAGCGACAGCTGAGGGGATTAAACCGCAATGACCTGAATGAGAAATGTGTGTGTAGTTTCTGTAGTAATGTAGAGTCAGCATCCATAGGAAGCCCACTGACCTCACCAAGAAGTGACGGCCACTGCTCCAGCACTCGTGCTCTGACCCATTTCTGAGGCAATCACTTCACCAAGTTATAATCTCAGATTTTTCTCCTTGCGCATTCATAATCTACTGACATTGAAAGTGAGTCAGCCTGTTAGTCATGTGATTGTATTTCATGTTGCAATCACCTTGAAAAAGCTTCATTTTTTTCTCCTGGTAAACTTCCGTGTTGCACAAGAAGTGTGTGTGTGTGTGTGTTTTCAACAACTCGCAGCAGCAACACTGACTAAGCCCAAGGGAAAATATAGCACTGAAGCCTTTTGTGTGCATTTGTGTCACAAGGAAAAGGAGCGATTGATCAAATGTCAGTTAAAGAAAGGCCTCTTCACTTTATCGAACACATGATCGCTACACTAGCTTTTGTGGCAGATACACCAGACCCTGTAGCTGATGCGCACTGGACTAAAAAAAAAAAGAAAAAGACACCTGAGTCATTGAGCTGTATTATCTGTCAGCCTTTTTCTAATGAAAACAGCCTCTTACGTCACAGCTGCAGCTTATGTCATTTCCTTTATATGGAACACAATGACCCTGCCCAAGTCACAGTTCGCATGAGTCACTGAGCTGACGGACTCAGTCAAGGTTACACTGAGATCACTGATTCCTCCTAGAAACATAACTGAAGTTGGAAGATGAAAATTGATCCTGTTTGCTTTCTGTCATAATGTCTCACAATGTAAGTCAGAGTTAAAGGGATAGCTCAACATTTTGCCATAATCCCACCCATAATAGTGGTAGGTTCATTACCTTTAATTATCGGTGCATTTTGTTTTGAGATCCGTGGGGCAGAGAGACGAAGCGAACACAATGGAGGTGAATGGTACTGGTCACCTGTCCCTCAAAACTCATCAAATACACAATCCAACAACTCCAAAACGCTCTTATGGAAAAGTTGTGACCTCCACATTTGCCACACCATGAAATAATAATGTAACATAACGAGACAGAGTTGTTTGAGGCAAATTTGTAGCCGGAACTACATTGCAGACACGGCTGCTGGGCGGAGTGATTTAAAAGGCGCAATGTTACATAATGCGCAATGTTACATAATTATACATGATTATTTCATAGTGTGGTGAATGTGCAGGTCACAACTTGTCCACAAGAGCATTTTGGAGTTGTTGGAGTGTGTATTTGATGAGTTTGATGTGGAACAGGGGACCTGCACTGTTCACCTCCACTGTGTTCACTGAGCAACTTGCGTCTTTGCCCCACGGATCTCAAACAACATGCACCGTTAACCTACTTCAATGACGATAGGGATTATGGCAATGGGCAAATTTGCCAAAATGTTGAACTATCCCTTTAATGAATGAATGAAAAGGCAAAAACAAAACAAATGGCTGAAAATGTTGTTAAGAGGATAAATGAAGGGGAAGCAGATTGTAAAGCTCTGTTTCCATGAGTGTGTATTTCCTGACCTGTAAAGCGCCTCAGCAGCTCAGTGCAGGTCTCGGCCACTGTTTCGTCATCACAGCGCTCCATGTACAGCGCCTCTTGCCCACATATCCAGCCGCTCAGCATATAGCCGTAGCGCTCTGGCGGGTAGAGGACGTCAAAGCTGCATATCTTCTTGTACCACAGCTCCTCGGGGTAGACCAGCTGTTCGAGCTGAGCCTCGTCCTCCCACACAAACTGGATGCTGTTGCACTCGGGGCTCCAGAAGGGCTCTTCGAACTCCAAGAATATCTTATCGGTGGTGCTGATGCCCAGCTTATCGATGGCAAGCACCTTGTCCTCGGGCAGAGAGGGGGAGAACATGGCTTCGTGGCTCTGCTTCAGCACGCCCAGAGAGGCCGTCACGATCACGTGGTCGGCCGTGATCCACTCCTCGTCTTCGCACTCCACGCAGATGGGGTGACCCAGGATCAGAGGGTCCTGTTGAGGTTGGCAGCTGTGGTTATTTTCATTGTGGTTGTTTTCCTGGTTGGTGTTGGAGCTGTTGGCGATCACCTCCTGACGCTGTGTCGAGTAGTTCCAGTGGATGCAGCGGACCGGTTTGCTAAGGCAGATGGTGCGGGAGGGGATATCCTGGGCCAGGAGCTCCACGATCTTCATGAAACCTTCAGGAATGACGTAATGTGCACCGGGGATCTCTGTCCACTCACCGAACTCACTCAGAGACACCTCATCCATACTGGGAGAGCTGCTTTCACAACTCTCCACCTGAAACAGAGGAACAACCCAGAGAATCAGATTAGCCTCAATTCTCGTACTCGCAGCTAAATTACCTGCTGTTACATCTAAAGACCACCTTTGCAGACACGTCCTTTGCATTTTAAATTCTTTACACCCTTTAAATCCACACTAACCCGTCTACAGCTGCAGCTCTGAACACACCACCATCATTAAACTGGTTTAAACATGTTGGAAACTCATATGTTTAATTTAGAGGCCACCTACTGTGGGTGTGTAATGAAAAAGCAAAAATACTGCTGCTGCTTCTGCCTCATTAGCCAGTGAACCAGCGTGGTAGCAGATACCTGGTGGCCAATGAGCCTCTATCTCTTCTGTGTTGTATTAAGAAACAGAAACGTGTGTGTGTGTGTGTGTGTGTGTGTGTGTGTGTGTGTGTGTGTGTGTGTTGAAGCACATGGAGTACTGCCAAAATCAATAAAGTTACTGGTATGAAACTGCAGTGAAACAAAACATCAATTTAATTTCTTTAAGAGTTAGGTGTGGCAGTTTTAACTGAAATGTTTTTTTGATGACATCCTCTTGTTACATGGACACAGACCATAAAAAAGCACAGCCTTATATGAAAAACTTGTGCAACTACTGATTTGTCTTGACTTCCTATATGAGGTTCAACGATTTTGCATGCATCAAACGATTTGATGATTTATTCATTTGTTCACTGTCAGAAAATGAATGAATCTCAATTTCCATCATCAATTAAACTTTACACTCATCTCTTTTTCTTGAAAATATTTTAAAACAATGTATAAAGGATATCATTTGGAGTTTAGAGTTGCTGACAGGCAAATGTTTTCTCTACTCTTTAAAGTCTTTGTGCTAAAATAAGATAACTGGTTGTTGGACAAACATGAGAGTGGTATCAATCTTCATTTTTCACCAGTGTTTTCCTAAATCATTTATCAAGTAAACATGGAAAACATCAGCTGCTTCTTGTAGCTTCTCACTTACGGCACTCTTCACTTTCCCTGTATTTTTTCTGTCCTTTCTGACATTTTACGGACTAAAGAATTCCTACAGAAAACAGTAACCAGATTAATTGATAATTTAAACAATTATTATTGTTAGTCTGATCACACTTCTTTGTGAGAATATTGTCTTTCTATGACAGAATGAAGCCTATGTGTTTTTTCTACTATTGCACATTCAGGCTGTCAGAATAAAAGTCCTGCTAAGGGTTAGGAGTTTGGGTTAGACTAGCTAGCCTGAGTAAACCACAACTTTCAAATGTGCAGTAAGACATAAATACAAAAAAACAGCTGTGCTTTAAGCCCTTGCCTGAATATTTGTCAGTGGATATTTGAATTAGTTTACGTGGAAGTAAATAAAAGCTCATAATTACTGTCTGATTAGCAAACCAATCTTTTGTAATTAATAGCTAACTGCTGAGTAATAAACCTAACTATTAGTGCCAGCAGGAGAACAGATTAGATTAGATCAAACTACGCTCTGCCTCATTTCCCACATATTTGAGTTGATGATTCTTGAATGTTTGTATAGGTTTAGGGCCTTTGCAAACATTCACCATGCTTTACCTCATTTTAATAAGCAGACAAAATGAGGATATGAGAAACCCAGGAGACGATACACTGCCACACACTCACAGAGAGACATGGGTAGAGAGAATGTGCACACACACCTTGAGGTACTGTTGAAGCATGGACAGTTTGAGCTTCTTGGTGCTCTCAGGATCATCGAGATCCAACATGATCCTCTTGCGCACCAGATCTCGTGTAAAGATGCCGACACTGTTCTGGCTCTCGGCGCAAACTGGCTTCCCGTCCTGGAAGAACTCCTGAGTCAGCTCGTACACCTGAAAGAGAGTGAAAGGTGATAAATAATTGCTGCCACCCTCTCCATCGGCACCTTTCAAAAGGAAAGGACTTACATAAAAGGCAGTCAGAAAAGATTCTGAAGAAAATTGTTGCTGCATGTGAATGCTGGGTTGTGTTGATGGAAACTGGTCTTTGTGATAACACATCCTTCCCTAGAAAGGCGTTGTTTTCACAAATACCAGTTTGGGTTGTTTGTCAGCTTGAACTTAAATTACCGGTAATCAATTAGATAATGAAGAAAAACAGATCATTTAAAAAAATGAAATGGTTAGTTGATAGAAACATCTGAACTTCTTTCCCTCAACAATAAGAAAAAGAAAGAGTACGACCCGGAACATAATGAATCGTCTTTATATGATGCAAATTATGACAATCATCAAGGTGAGAAACACGTTCTACGTCTACAGGTCATCATGTCAGGGCCAGTTGAAATTCTTCTTTCTGAGTCAAGGCAACCGAAAGTAGAAAATGCATCTGATATCTAGTGCAGCCAGTTATACAGAATAAGCACAAGAGAAACTAAAAGGAATATGAACCGATGACTGAGAGGGCAACCAAATAGAACAGAAGCCAAAATATTCTCTGTATTTAAGTTGTTTAAACTGCCATTATGCCCCTGAATGTGTTTGAGTGTGAAATACCCAGTAGATTTATCATCATTTTTGACCTCGAGGCCACAAGGTAGACGCACAGAAAACACAAGTGTACAAGGCTTGACAAAAAAAACCAAAATGGCTTCTGTAAGTTCTTCATCTTCCCTCCGTAACTGCTTTTCCAGACTTGACCCACTTAGATGCTGCTACAGAGCAGAGAGCAGAGGATTGACTGGGCTGACAAAAAATGGTCATAGCTTGTTAAAATCATCATGCTTTGGTGCTCATTTGATTGGAGCCCCTCAAGGCGGAGGAGATGTTTAATAGTGCTGTCGTGGACATAGACAGAGGTTCGATGGAGAGACTCAACTCCTGAACATATTGTTTTCCCATTTTGTTTCCCCTTACTGAGCTTTAAGGTTGGAAAAATCATCTTGCTCTGTACTGTCTGACAGCATCGTGTATATATCCACTTCTCAATTGATGCCATAGACAATGACAAAAACAGTCAAACCATTATTCCTATACCTATTCATCACATGCAAATATTCTACATATGCTGTGCATCAATTCTTACCAGATAAATGTTTAGCATCTGTAAAAAAAATAAAAAAATAAAAATAAAAATAAAAGAGCTCTACACTAGAATCTGGGATATAAATTATATAGTGAACAGTACTTGGCTGTGACCTCAATATTGTGCATATTCTGCAGGGTGCAGGTGTGAATTGATATCTGCACCTGTGTGTTTGTGAGCCCCCTCACCTTGTTGTACACGTCACTGAACTCTTCCACCAGGTCCTTGGGGATCCTCTTCCCGACGTTGGTCTGGTAGTGAGCCACGCCATTCTTGGTGTACAGGCTGATGCGTCCCACGCTCCGCTCCCCGTCCGTGGTGTGCTCCAGCAGCCCGTTGTCCTCCGCCAGATGGTACACTGGGTTCCCGTTGGCCCCATGGATCCAGGTGGCTCCGAGCTCCAAAGTAGCTTTTCCTGCACAGAATAAAACACCACAAAAGAGTGAGTGAGAGTTTGAAAAAAAAAGAAAGAAGCATTGATGGCTTTGAACGTCACTTCAGTGGCTTTAAACAAATCAGTAGCTGTGTATAAAGTCTGCTTTGCTAAGGTACAAACACATTATCAGGCAGTTCAAGAGAGAAAGGTCAACTCAATTAACGAGACCCGCTGGAATATAATTAATTATATAATTTTCGTGAGGATGATGACGTCACTCACACAATGCTCATCTTCTTTACATTAAATTATGTAATGTCACCGGGCCAGTGCACACTGACAAAAAAAGGATATATGCCTCTTCGATTACGAAAGGTCTGAGTACGTAAACAAGCATCTACATAACAGATGCATTATCCATGTGCCCGACTCACAGGTTTACATTTAACATTGTTGTACAAGTGAGTGTGTAAACACATGACCTCTTTGGTACACCTGCTGTATCAGCACTACGAGCAGATGTTGTTCTACACTTGTTTTGGAGATTGTTGTGCAATTATAGAACAAAACCTGCACCTGTTGTCCACTTTGTTGGCAATATGTGTGAGCATCAGTCCAACGATCATTTGTGTGATTGTGTGAATGAATGCTTCCTGGACTTGACAGTTTTGCAGCATTTGCCCATCAGAGTTAATGTAATATCAGGGGAAAACAGAGATGCGCAATACTTTGATATGGAAGAGGCCTTGCACAGATTTGATCTATTTAATACATATTGGCATCATGGGGGTAACAACCCTTAAGCTATGGGCTGGTTCAATTTTGGGAAATGCCTGGCAAGATTCAGATGAGAAGATCAATATTACTGTCAGATCTTTAAAAAAAAAAGGCTATAGCCAGCTGATGGTTAGCTTAGCTTAGCATTAAAACTGGATACAGAGGGAAACCGCTAGCCTACCTCCATCCACAGGTTCAGCGTTGGCCTACCAGGACAGAACAATGTCTCTCCATGTCTTTTTAAACCTATTTTATACCACTTCATGCTTTAGTTTGAATGCATGTTTTACAAAATGAAAAGTGCATACATGGAGTTACATTGAACCAAACAAATGTTGCAAATGTTATCATTTAGCTTTAGGGAAACAGGGACGTGTCCTCTCACCGTGCTGAACGCTGTGTACTCGCCCGCCGATGTGGTCCGATGCCTCTAGTACAGTGACATCCGTGAAGCCGTTTTCCAGTAGGATCTTAGTTGCAGCAAGGCCGGCCAAGCCAGCACCAATCACTACTATTCGAGGCTGCCGATGAGTGCGTAGCCCGCTACTAAGAGGATCATCAGTGCTGTCTGACGAAATTTCACAACTTTGCATGCCGTCCAAGCTCCGCTTCGATGGAGTCTGAGGACAAAAGAAAGACAGGAGACATACGTTGTAAATGGCACAAATGAAATCAATGATAGTTTTGTGTGAAACAAAGAAAACTCAAAGTATTGTACAGTTGTTATAGCCTTTACATGACATGAAATACCTTCAAAACAATATACTTTAGAGAAAGCAAGTCTGGACTGCAAACAATGCTTGTTGGGTGAATCATATTAGGTTGGATGCCTATCAGCAGCTGCCTGTTCCCTGGAGAGTATTTTCTGCTTCTGATCATTGCTTCTCTCTGCTGATGCAGTTTGACATATATTATCACAGGTTTATGAATTATTAACCACGATATAAATTAGTTTTTAGTGGCACTGAAAGATGTTTAAAACATGTTGTGTTTGGAAACAATGGAGCCTCCAAAGACAGAACATATTTTTAATGTGCACACACACAATAATCCAGAAAAAAAATCTGTATCTGATGCTTTATGTTAAAATAAATATCATATTTCAAGGCTTGGGAGCTCATTGAGAAACAGATTTCCCCATATTTCAGCCACCTGACTCTTCCTGATTACCTGCTCACCTGTTCCCCCTGTATAAGCTACTGTATATACTGGCGCGTTTCCTCCCACTCTCTGCCAGGTAACCTGTTGTGCCTTCCAAGCTGTATCTTTCCATTTGACTGCTTCCCTTTTGCCTGCTTTTCCTGTCTACCTACTGTATTCCCAACCATTGTCTAAACCCCTGCTTCACCTATTGCTTGTCCCTGCTTGTTTTGTCTGCTGAGCCTTACGTTATCCTGAAGCCTGACGGCATTATGGACGGTGGTGTTGCTGTTACATAATAATTTTGATTAATTTTTCAATGCCGCGAGTGCCACAAGTTTAAATTCCACTGATCCCGCCCCACAGTACTGGTCTCAAAACTTGGGCAAAGTGTTTGCAGATTTGGAGCACACACATAATGTGTCCTGTTTTGAGCTCTGCAGCTGTGCAGGTTTATTAAGTGCTGACTGTACAGACCTCTTTTATAGCTGATAATGCTGCTTATTGGCATCCACCCTAATATGGCCCACGTTTACAGCTGTGTTTATAACCATGATTAACTTAATTTTTCTGTGACATGTTTATAGCGTTCCACCTAACTCCAACTCTTCATTGAGCACAAGTCCAAACTAGAAGTCCTGACATAGACCGCATTATCAGCGAACAGACCACACACGCACGCACACACACACACACACACACACACACACACACACACACACACACACACACACACACACACACATACATACACACACTTTTATTGGAGGGACAGTTACATTAAGGGTGAGGATACACAAGTGACCTTGTTACAGAACACAAGGCTGCTCACTCAGTATGTAAGGACAGCTGCCTGTAAGAAGGACACAGTGTGTGTCTTTTCAGAAGATGTTCATGTTCAGACCAATAGAGAAATGTACTAAGGAGCTACAGAAGTCAGAAGGTGCACTGTTAGTTGACAGACAATCTCTTCTCGTGCGTAACTGTATCAATTCATCTGAGGTGAGACTGTGATACCCTGCTGTTACACACATATGCACCCATACATAAATACACATTGCCTACTCCCCGCTTTGTTACCACAGCAACGCTAGACACATGGAGCCGTACATATGGTGCAGTGTAGAAAATACACACTGAGTTTCCTTCAAGTTGAGCTCACACAGCACAGACAGCTCAGTGGATTAAATATTTCATACTATATGAGTTAGTCATGAGTCACTCTATTCATTAAATCATCTTTCATGAGTTGTTATTTATTCTCCTCTTACTTGCCAGAACTCAGTATGTGCAGTATATGGATTACTGCGACCCAGTATAGAGGTCAAGGTTGGTAACTATGAACTTTGACGTCTGAGAAACTGTACTGTAAGCACATTGACCACGCAGTCAGATGACAAAGGCAGTCAAAGAGGAAACCGCCAGCCAGCGCTGCAAGAAAAAGATGCACGTGGTTGGATTAAGTAGAAGTGAGAAGACTGTGTGATGTCAGACACGTAAAGAGGGCGTACCATGGACGGTTTTCTTTGAAAATCTCTGTAACTTCCTGTTTCACATTCTAGCAGAGCTGTGGTCAACAGCTGACCTTTAACACAGATGTGGGTTAAGGCTGCTAATCTGACCTGACCTCACGACCCCTGTCTTGAATGTGGGTCGAACACCGCTCAGATTTACTAAACCGGCATTTCTATTAGAAGTGGCACGATGACAATATATATCAGGAAACAATATAACTCCGTCTGTTGTCTGAGATTTGGTCATACTGGTTTTATTGCTCATTCGTTGCACTATACTCTACTTTATAGCCTTCCTGCTTGTTTTACGCCTTTATAACCACTGAAAAAAGCAACGTCATTCTTATACTGATTATTGTAAATGGAGATCATGATAATAATGCCTATATTGCACGGTTATGATTCTTGCATCAGGATGGATTATTGATTTGTCAGGTAACCAGATCCATACTTTTTTACTATATCATTGTGGTATACAATTTACACTAAAGGTACACACAACACAGCAAAAACATAAATAGTTTCATTCATGGTGATATTAAAAAAAGAAGTTTGATGTTAATCAAATGCTAAAATATTAATAACAGAATGAATTCAAACAAACCTTAGATGAAAAGGCCTGTGTGTGATTTCTTCGTGTTATTTGCTTGTTGGTTTTGAATTGAGGCTATTTCCTGTGTTGTTGCATGTACTGTACAGTTGGTTTCCATCAAGCGTTTTCATTATTTTCATGACCATCACTGCTGCTCTTTTATAATCTGCACTTGTTGGTGATCAGGGTCATGGGAGGACACTGCTTTGTGGCAAACAACAAATGTAGACAATATATCTGACAAAAGCTGGATGCATCAGTAGGTGGTATTGTTGCTGTTTGCTGTTGTATATTGTTCCTGCATTTGTTGTCTTATTCCTAAATGCAGTTGTATGTTTTTCTCTGTCAACTGTTGACCCGTGAGCACAATAGTTTACTGTGTATGGGGATGTTTTTTCAAATAGTGACAAATTTGTATGGGGAGCAGTTTGTATTCTATTCTATTCTAGTCTATGTAATTTCTCTCAGCTATAGCTAGTGAGTAGCACATAAACTGGGCAGTAATATCCAGGCATGTCAACATATCTATATCTGATTTTTTTAATCTAATGTCTGTGAAATTAAGTTTCAAGATCATAATCTGACTGATGTACTGTGAGTCCAGCATTGGGGTCATCATAAAACTGTGTTTGTAACGTGCTTTTTTTTTTTTTTTTTTTTTTTAAATTGCTGCATCTAGAAGAAAAGTTAATAAGAATTTTGGCCATGTTGTCACAAATCCTGACTCTGTTTCCAACCCCTGACTCTCCAGTGACAGAGTGACCAAGCTTTATTACTCATTAGATAAGGCTGATCAGGTCAGAGGATTGCGACATCTTACTGTAATGCACATGAAATGACTGAAACATCTTTGGACCCTCTCTCTGGGAGGAACCACTTTCCCCTGATTCTATACAGTAGATACTTTTTGATTTTAAGGGACAGCTACAGATATGATTCATGGGCAGCGTTTCATCACTTCACACACTGGCCTCTCTGACAGATTGCGCATCCCTCCATGGTTGCTTGCTTGTAATTCTGCGGCTGGTTTGAGCACTCGCCACATGTCACCACTCCATGGTCTCCGCCACCACCGTAGATTAATTTGTGGGCCGGGCTTGGGTGGATAGGCAGCTCAGGCTGGGGTGGAGTTAGTAAGAGGAGGGAGGAGGAGGAGATGGTGGTGGGAACGATGGGGGTGGGCTGGCTATCACTGACCTAGAAATGGCAATCTGCAGTACAGTGCTGGTGGCCTTTTCAATAGCAGAGCTGCTCTGAGCGGGATTATCTTTAATGACTTTGTGTGTGTGTGTGTGTTTCTGTCATTTTTATTGCTATGGCCTTTAATTTTGGGCACAACTCTTTCCAGCTGTGTTCACCCGCATCTGCATTTCCTTGATCAGTTCCATGGAACATGTACGTATTATTTATAACGCACGCATGATAAGAATCATTTCTACATCCCTGTCTTTGTAAAAAAAAAAAAAAAAAAAAGCAGCATAATCTGAAGGTTTTGTGCCAAAGGCCTCACATTCCACACTTCTCTCCTAGCTCTGATTCTTCCCAAACTGGGATGATGGAGTAGAGGCAACACACACACGCACACTCCACCGCTCTGCTACTGTGCAAAACCAGACTGGATGTTCACCTGATGCAGATAGAGCAGACAACAGTCAACCCAAGAGACTATTGTAGTAGGCTACTGCCAAATATAAACACAAGTTACAGAAGCAAAGCCTAGGTGCATCCAGTCAGAAAGACGGAGCGATGACAGGCAAATCATCACCACTGAGACAGATAGATAGATAAACACATGATAATTAATGATGGATGAAATGTTAACATTCATTTTTCTGCATAAAGAAACACTTCCATGACTATTACTACTTTACTGTTTGTAGGTTAAAACTAACTTAACCCAAAAAACATGTAGGCTATAAACCATTTATACTTGAATAACTGGTGGATTAAAAACTTGTAATGGTGTAATTGAAGTTAAATGGAGATTAGATTGCATATGAGTGAAAATCTGTTATATTTTCTTGGCTTGACCTGACCTGACACTGTTTTTTAGTCCAAGCATTAGCAGCCTAAATGTTTTTTGTTTGTTTGTTTTTTGGCACCACTAACTAAGCTTATACCCTCAGTAAAGTGTGTCCCCAAAGTATCAATAATAAAATGAGGTTAAACAACTTTTAACAGTGTTGTTTGCAGTTAACAATGAGAGTGAAGACAGAGCAGAGACAATGAGGAGCAGGCTGTTTGATCCACTCTGTCAGTCTATATATGCTGGGAACTCACAGTCTTTACTGCCACGTATAAGCTGAGATGCCGAAGCGGCCGCAGTTTAACTCACACACACATCAAACTTGTGTGAGTTACTGGTTGTCTGTCAAACTCATCATGAGACGAGGACACAACGGCACCTCTACACACTGGAAATACATAAATAAAGCGAAAAGGTGAGGGGAATTTTTTTTTCAAATAAACCCACTTTGCTCCAACCAGAGCAATCTGTCCCGTTTAAAAAGCCCCCCCCCCCCCTCTCTCTCTCCCTCTCTCTCTCACTCACTCACACGCAGCCACAATACATCAGTGTGTTTGATCTGATCCACCGCGGTTTGGTTTCACCGGTTGTTTTTGTGAAGCGTTTTTCGTCTTTATCAACACACACAACTGGGTGACATTCACTATCATGTGTCCTCTGATAACTCCACTAGCCTTACATCAGCTGCTCTCACAATATTTCCAGCGATTCACTGACAGCCCTGTTCTTTTTTTGGTCAACATTTCAAATCTCAGCCCCTACCGTCGCCGTCCCACCGCTGTAAACAACCAGTGTGATAAATGTGTTGTGAGCGGAGCAGCTGCTTACCTGACACTCTTGGTCTTCAGCTTTTTAAATCTCTGAGCGCTCCGCTCTCCTTTGTGCCGTTTTCCCTCAGACCGGCTCCGCTTTGTATTTATGCCTGGAAACCAGAAGCAGCCAGTTTTCCTGTGGCCGCTGCCTCCTCATTAATTATATATGACCGCTGATGACGACAGAGACCAGCCCTCCACTGAGTGAGTAAGCCCACTGCTGCGTAACACACACACACACACACACACACACACACACACACACACACACACACACACACACACACACACACACACACACACACAATAAGTAATTTAGGTGTTGAATGAAAAGCTTTCAATTCCAAGTTTTTGTCATCCTCATTTAATAATGAGGGTATTTTACAGCTAAGGCGACTATGGGGTGAATTGTAACATTTCACATGGTGTTTGAGACTAAACCATACATTTTCTGTTTGTGTTGCAGAGATTTATAACACTTATGCCACATGTGACTTGTTTGTATCACATTTTGAACACACTGGCTTAACCCTTACTGTTCGGGTCAAATTTGACCCGTTTTGACATTTGACAGCAGAAAAAATACCCTAAACATCATTCTTTTAGGCTGAAATTGTATGACTTTTCCTAAAGTGACCCAAAATACACAAAAATGAAAATATTTTTAAATTGTATTTTGAACAGGTGCTACAAATTTTTAAACACTGAGGCTGTTTCGGGTCAAATTTGACCCGTATCTGTTTAGATGGATTTTAGATCCACCAGTGTGGGTCAAATCAAGGAAAATTGTGGTTTTAGGGAATCTTGAAACTGTGGAACTGTACAGGCCATGTTTGTGTGTATAATTTATGGGACAGTGGTGACAGAAACAGAGTTCAAGGGGGCCTTCGACACTGTCACGAGAACTGCCTGTGTTCCCACCACATTTGCCCAGGTTGCCACAGAGACAGACACCTGCTGGTCTTTGAGGGGGCATGGGGGAAACCTCGAAACAGTGAAATAGTAAAACAGCATAGTGGTGATCATACAGTATCGTGCACAAAGGGAACAGAGGTCATCTGAGGTCAAGGGGTGCCTTGACACAGACACGAGATCTGCACCTGCAAGCACCTGCACCTGCAATGTAATAAAACAATCTATAAAGTAACAAATTTGAATCAATTTGCGTTGGGAGGGTGGTGGTGGGGGGTCATGACATAGACGTTCCTGAGCTGCCATTTCTGTGACTGACATCATGGCAGCGAGACTTGGTACAACAGGCCCTTTATCTGATCTTCCAAAAGGAGGAGGTTGATAGTGATTTGGTGGAGGATGTGTCAGAGCAGGAAGACAATGCCAAAGAAAACCATATTATATATAAAGCAGGGAGAGTTCTTTTTTTTATAATAAGCATTTTATTATTTAATGTTTTTGTGTTCTAAGTGGTAAATGTTGAATTAATATTGATAATTATGATTTCTTATGATATAGCATTTAGCGTATAACATATAGCACAACAGTTCCACAAAGTTCATGCCATTTTAATTCAATGAAATATATTTAAATCATTGTGGCTTTTATGTGTTTATGTCTTATGTAGAACAGGATGTAATACTGTATAATAGTAGAAGTTTTTATCCAAAAACGAGTGTTGTAAAAGTTAAAAAATGCACTCTCCCTGCTCTCTGAATTTTTTTTAACACTTAATCATACATTAATTTATGTGTCATAGGCTATTTAAACATTCTAAATAGATCTGTAGTTTAAAATTCAATATAGACACTTACTATGAGGGAATTCATTGTCCGGGTCAAAATTGACCCGAACCATACTGTGAAGGTATCAAATTTAAACAGTATGTAAGGGTTAAAAGAGCTCCAAGATACAGACAGGAGTGTCAGAAATGTCTCCACTAGTGATCTTTTAGCTTTTATTGCTTGTATTTTTTATATATAGCCTACTATATCTATTCTATTTGTTCAGAATGGAATGAAATATTCATATATTATTTGCATATTGTCCATGTAGCTACTGTTTACATTTTGTTTTGTGTATTAATGTTTTGTGTAAAGAAGCACACTGTATGCCTTAGCCCACTATACAAGGGTTAGGGTTTGAAATCTGCTGTGTTTTGTGTTTCTTTGAAAAGCTACTTTAAGATTCCTGTTCATTTACAGGGCTTCATTCATGGGTAAAAAAAAAAAAAAAAAGGTAAATCCTAAACAATGAGATATTCATAACTGATGATAATTGGTAAGTGCTTATAGTTAAAGCAGAAGTAAGTGGTCCGGTCGTTTTCGCTAATGCTGCGTTCCAGGCAGGCTTTTGAAATCGTAAATTACAGCTTCAAGTCACAACTTACGACTTTGTAGCGTTCCAGGCAACCCACTCGTGTTTTTCCGACCTGTTTTACCAGTGAAAGTCACTATAACGGCCACTCGTAACTTCCGACCGGTGAACTCGTACCAGATCGAACTGGTACGACTTCACGGTCGGAAAAATACGAGTTTCCTTGAACGCACCATAACAGTCCTCGTCCCTACGTCGCCGCATTCACGGCGTCCCTTGGCTGCACACACAGCTCCTCTCTCCTCTCTCCTCATTGGATAAAAACTGTAGGATACGATAAATGTTTTCTCCTCGGCTCAGAGCAGAGCAGAGTGACTGACAGACCCGTGTTTCAGACCAAACACTCTATGTAAGTGATTGCTGTCGGAAGATACAACTATTTAAGACTTATATTAACACAAATATATCACTTACTTCTGCTTTAATGTACAGTATATAGGGTGTGCTTACGTAGAGTTGTGCAGTGATTGCAAACTGACCTCTTTGCACATTGGTCAATTTGGTTGGAAGTCGTGACTCTCACTCCATGGAGGCTGCTTTACTTCTGCATCCATACAGATTCATGGGGTTGGAGTGGCTGATGATCGCCCTGCTAAGGGGTTGTGTGTCGGTGGTCAGAAACACCAAAACATGGCAGTGTGGAAAGGCTACATTTCATTTGTCCTATCAGTTGCATGCTGTTTTGCCAGTTTCACGATCTCCACACTGGGCTTCAGGAACTAAATTATTTCACCTAAAGCATGATGATCAAGCGGACCAAGCCCAGTATAGCACTCGACTCCAGTCAAAAGGTCAAGATAACAACCGGCACACATCTTAAGTTCCGCATATATGAGAAGTTTTGCATTTATTAGAAGACGCCTTTTTGAATTTTTTGACACAACTTGTCAACACACCAACCCACTTGTAAATCAGAAATGTAAATCAGTCAACAAGGTAGACATATTCTAGATCGGTGTGTCTTGAACAAGAATATGACAACAATGAGTAAAACCATGACAGGAACGCCAGGACAAGACAAACAGAGGCAGCGTTGGCCTGGCATGTCATGATTCCACACAAAACAAACGTTTACAGATCAAATAAAAATGACTAAAGCAAAACAATGAATCCTTAATTTTCTTATTTTCCCATCAGTGCCACCCTCGACAGCATCATCATTTCCAAAATAATTATAAAGGACAAAGCACCCCAACCCAACCACATCATCACCTCAACCCAAAAACTGAACAAACCAACAAAAAAAGTGAATACAGTGAATAATATATTTATCAGCAAACTTAGCAGTAACAGTTTTTTGGGTTGTGGTTGGGGAAAACGTGTTTATGGTGTGTGTTCAATGACAAGACACAGTGTTTTAAATGGATGCTGCTGCCATGTGTTGGATTTAGTTTCCGGTTGTCGAGCAGGAAATCCCTTTAGAAGCAGGAGCTGTTTGTTTTGGTGGGTTGACCCTTTAACTTCTCAAAAAGCCCCCCTCCCCCCTTTCCCCAGCTGTTTTGTCTACAGGTCCAAACCCATAAATCAACAGGAAGTCATGTGGGTGATTCAGCGGTGCAGTGCACCTCTCGGATGTCATCAGCGTTTGTCTGTGTTCGGGCCAATAATCGCTGAAGTTCATCTTGCAGGTTGCCTCCCTTCCTGTTCTACGCTTTGTCTGTGCTTTGTTAAGAAGGAAGTTTGTCAGACAATCATTTGAATAATCAGCACAAAATGACACACAATCTGTTGAAGAAACTAAAGCTGACAATAAGAGCCGTTACAATACATAAACTATGCCATACATACTATATGAGTATAAAAAGTATAATAATTTCTCACTTATCTAAAGTTACTGATGCCACAGAACAGGTGTTGCTGCTGGAGTCTTTGGAAATGTTGTCAAATCTTTAAATCACATGAAAATTGAATAAAGTATTCATTCACTAGATTTATATTCCTGACTGAAGAATTCTCCGAAAACCACATAGATGAAGGACATAAGATACATTTAACCTACAGATTGACCCATATAAGATGCAATTCATAATACTTGGATTTCACAAAATTTAATCAAACACATTTGAAAAATTTTGCTGTCGGAAGATATAACTATTTAAGACTTATATTAACACAAATATATCGCTTACTTCTGCTTTAACAGAAAAATGTAACCCATGATTTCAGTGTCTCTGCAGTCTTGTACAGTAGCTCATGGCAGAAGTAGTGCAAGTCTTCCACACTCCTACTGCCGTCAAGCACTTTGTATCATTAAAGCAGATATCAGCTTCACGGCCGTTTCGGCTAATGCTGCGTTCAAGGCAGGCTTTTGAAACCGTAAGTTACAGCTTCAAGTCACAACTACGACTTGGTAGCGTTCCAGGTAACCCGTAGCTCGTGTTTTTACCATCCTGTTGTCTGTGAAAGTTCCCTATAACGCCCACTCGTAACTTCCGACCCGTGAACTCGTACCAGATCGAACTGGTATGACTTCACAGGAAGGAAAAACACAAAGTACGAGTTTCTTTGAACGCACCATGAGTTAGCAGCCCCCGCCCTTGTCAGGCATCAATTGGTCCTCGTGCTACGTCACCACATTCACGCGCATCCCTTGGCTGCACACACAGCCCTTCATGCCGTTCTCTCTCCTCATTGGATAACACTTGTATCCCACAAGGAAAATTTTCTCCTCGGGTTACAGCAGAGCAGAGTGACGGAGAGACTCGTGTTTAGGCTGAAATACTTCATGTAAGTGATTGCTGACGGAAAATAGGACTATTTAGGACTTATATTAACAAAAACATTCCACTGATATCTGCTTTAAAGCAGAAGTGAGTGATATATTTGTGTTAATATAATTCTTAAATAGTTATATCTTCCGACAGCAATCACTTAGGCTACATAGAGTGTTTGGACTGAAACACGGGTCTCTCAGTCCCTCTGCTCTGCTCTGAGCCGAGGAGAAAACATTTATCGTATCCTACAGTTTTTATCCAATGAGGAGAGAGAACGGCATGCAGGGCTGTGTGTGCAGCCAAGGAACGCCGTGAATGTGGCGACGTAGGGACGAGTGACTGTTATGGTGCGTTCAAGGAAACTCGTATTTTTCCGACCGTGAAGTCATACCAGTTCAATCTGGTACGAGTTCACCGGTCGGAAGTTACGAGTGGCCGTTATAGTGACTTTCACCGGTAAAACAGGTCGGAAAAACATGAGTGGGTTGCCTGAAATGCTACAAAGTCGTAAGTTGTGACTTGAAGCTGTAATTTACGATTTCAAAAGCCTGCCTGGAACGCAGCATTAGCGAAAACGACCGGACCACTCACTTCTGCTTTAAGGTCCGCTTGATCATCACGCTTTTGATGAAATAATTTAGTTCCTTAAACCCAGTGTGGAGATCATGAAACTGGCAAAATAGCATGCAACAATTTGCTGTAACTTGCTAGTAGTTAAACTACATTCATATTTTGTGCTGCATCAAGTATTTCAACTAGCCTACTTTTTGGGTCATTTTTTGTAGTTTAAATACTGAATTTACAAACTACAATTTTGGCCAATAACATGAATTTCTTTTTTTTATATATATAAAAAAAAGACCTATGAATTTTATTTTACTATTATTATGTTCCAGAACTCTCTTTGAAAAAAGGCAGGAATCATGTCATGACATGCCAAGCCAACGCTGCCTCTGTTTGTCTTGCCCTGGCGTTCCTGTTATGGTTTTACTCATTGTTGTTCAAGACACACCGATCTAGAATAGGTCTACCTTGTTGACTGATTTACATTTCTGATTTACAAGGGGGTTGGTGTGTTGACAAGATGTGTCATAACATTCAAAAAGGTGTCTTCTAATAAAAGCAAAACTTCTCATATATGCAGAACTTCAGATGTGTGCCGGTTGTTATCTTGACCTTTTGACTGGAGTTGAGTGCTATACTGGGCTTGAGTAACTTAAGGTCACGCTTTAAGTGAAATAATTTAGTTCCTGAAACCCAGTGTGGAGATCGTGAAACTGGCAAAACGGCATGCAACTCATAGGACAAATGAAATGTAGCCTTTCCACACTGCCATGTTCTGGTGTTTCTGACCACCGACACACAACCTCGGGTGATCATCAGCCACTCCAACCCCATGAATCTGTACCTATGGATGCAGAAGTAAAGCAGCCTCCATGGAGTGAGAGTCAAGACTTCCAACCGAACTGACCAATTTGCAAAGAGGTCAGTTTAGTGCAATCACTGCACAACTCTACGTAAGCACACCCTATATACATTAACTATAAGCACTTACACAGTTATCAGTTATCATCAGTTATGAATATCTTATTGTTTAGTATTTACCTTTGTTGACACTCATGACTGAAGCCCTGTAAATGAAGAGGAATCTTAAAGTAGCTTTTCAAAGAAACAGAAAACACAGCAGATTTCAAACCCTAACCCTTGTATAGGGCTTTCTAAAGCATTCAGTGTGCTGCTTTACACAAGACATTAATACATAAAATGTAAATGGTACATAGACAATATGCAAATAATATATGAATAATAATTTCATTTCATTCTGAACAAATACAATATTATATATATATATATATATATATATATATATATATATATATATATATATATATATATATATATATATATATATATATATATATATATATATAAAACAAGCTAAAGAAAAACAAAAACAACAGTACAGCCTAGAGGAAGACATAAAAGGATAGCTCCAAATGTGCTAAAACAACAACAACAACAACAACAACAACAACAACAACAACAACAACAATTTTCCACTCAATATGTAAAAGTATAACATTTGTATTAATCAGATTATTGTTTTGACATGGTGGTGGAGCCATACTGTGCTCAGTGAAATGGTAAGGGCACAGCAGGACATCCGGCGGGTCGCTACAACATACATCAACCCAGGTTAAACAATTAGCCAGTCTTTTATTGACAGGATTATGTAATCACAAGAAAGCTTTGTCCCCTCAATGTATTGGCCGTCTTGGATCACGTGAGCCTTCTATCTTAATTACGTTACAGGGTGTCCCTGGCGAGGTGACGTGATTAGCACGTGAATATACATGTGTTTGCTGCATAATCAAAGTTCAGAGGAATGCTGGCGTGGGATTGGTGAAGCAGTTGGATCATGAGAAAGGCCTCTCTGTCTGGTAGGCTACCAAGGCACAGAGACCTCACATTGTGAGTCTGGCCAGCGTTGGGTTACTGTATTGTCTATCGTTTTCCCACCTCCCTTTCGCTCTCCTGCACAGCCACGCACCAGAGAGAGGGAAGAAAGTGGCTTTTCATTGATGGGTCAGTTGGAGCATGCACAGGAACTCAGTGAGGAGGGGAGTCAGTCAGCTGCTACAACTGCCTTTCATGATCCTAAACCATTCCCCGGCAACAAGCAACCTGCATTAACACCACAGAGTGACTCATTACCTCGAACACCACGAAGCAGTGAGGAGGGTGCAAAGGACCAATCAAGAGTGGAGTCATTAATGGTACTTTTATTGCCACACTTGGTACAAGTACATTGACTGCTGAGCTTCAGGGAGTCACATGTCCGCAGCAAATATAACCATGACAAGTTGAATTTTATGTTTTCAGAACATAAATGTATCTGAATAAAGCAGATCAAGGTAATTTAAAAGTAGTAAGGTCATGAGATCCACTCCATTTACCCTTCTACCAAGGCCATCCTGATTAGTCACTGTTGCACTTTTATGAGCTGGAGATAAGCAAGTAGTTTCCAGTTGACTTGTTTTAAAATATCATGGGGTCTTAAATATGAACTTGTTGGCTATACACATTATGTTGTGCCAAAAGACTCAAGTTACTGCTTCAAAACTCAATGATGATCTAAAACCCCCACATTCCCAGCATTGCGGGAATGCTTGTGACCCTAACAAAAGCAATAACCCAAATGTCTCCAGTCTATTCGACCTGCATGTGTTGAAATATGGTTTTAACGGTTTGCTAAACGGTTGATGTAGATGTTTAATATACATTTTTCACAGCAAGATAATTTAAATCTGTAAGTGTAGATAGTGGTAAGCAAAGAGCACATTATAAATTCAAGACATTTCACTATCACCCCACCACCACCGCCCACCCTTACCCCTCCATCTCTGTGCCCCTTACTCCATTTCACTCTCTTTTGTGTATACACTGTCACACCACCGGTTGCGCAACAGGTCTTGGCCAGAGGTCTGAGTTTTCTGTTGTTATAGTGTAACAAGGAACCCTGTCACAAAGTGTTTTGGCCAAATCCTCCCTCCCCCCAGAAACTGATGCCCTGTCCCTCCCTCCCTCCCCCACAAACTCCCGTGTTAGCCGGTAAACTGCCCTTTAACAGAATGGCCTGAAGGACAAAGCAGCTTATCTGGGTAAGTTGGTGTGTTGGTAATAATTTGCATAGCCTACACACAAGTATAAAAACATGAACTAAGCCCTTGCCTCCCTCTTTTGTTTTCTGTTATTCTTCAGTGAAAAAGTCAAATATTATTGCCTCAACCAAGTCTGTGTCTGTTTAGGACACAGCAGAACTAAGCTTTTTGCATACTCCTGCTGTGTCCTGCAGCAGAACTGTACAATTTACATAGTCCTGCTGTGTCCTTTGTCAAATTTGGTGAAGGGGTGGTGCAAAGGCATTAAATTTAGGGCTAAATCCAATTTCTCTGAGGACTGCATGGTGTATGTTTTACATTTGCCTCGGCCGAGCTAGTGTCCTTTTAGCAGGAACATGAGAATCATATGACAAAGACATACTGTAATTGAAAGAATTGTGCTGCTATGCAAAAAAATACTTTAAAAAAAGTCAGTTTGAGTAAATATTTTGACGTTGTTACCTTGATGCTCTGTCTAACTTTAGCCTGACAGGCCACTGCGTTCCCATCTAAAATCAATTTAATGTGAAACCAATTAGAGCCAAAAACAAGAAAAAGCATGAGTCCTTTATAGAGGTTAAGTGACAATTTCATAGAGATGTTACCTCCTGTGTTTTACAGCTATCAACAAGTCAATAGTTCATTTTTGTCAACTGCTTCATAACTGTACCTTCTTAAGGAATTCAACATGGTTTACAAGCTGGAGGATTATAAGAGTTTTTTTGTTTTGTTTTATTGAAACCACATTAATCTCTTCTGTGATTTCAATGGAAAAATAAAAGCAAAGACTCAGGGTGAAAATATTTTCTCCTTGCAGATCAATCAATGTAATGCAGCTCATGACAATAAGGACAACCCATTGTTTTGGTTTTCTTCTGTATCATCCCTACATCTTAATTGAAGATGGGTTAAAAAATCAATAGCAAAGACTGAGCATGAGCAACTATCACAACAAGTGGATGTCTTGTTCTATGACAGAGTATGACATTACCTAGAGATAGTGAGGAAATAGTGTCATTATGTGTCAATTATTGCCAGTGACCCTTGTTTGATTCTCCATAACACTATGATTAATCCTCATTTGATTCTCTGTGGGCCAAATATATCAAAACAAACTGCCTTTTTAATTAATTTCACTCTTATTTATCATTATTATCATTGTAAATTATTTATAAGAACCTTTCCTTGTGTTCACTTTGTATTTTTGTTGTTATGTTGGGTGTTTTCTCTGTAGAGACTGATGAAATTTCTCTTTCATTTTCTTGTTTCTAATAATGTAAGTGTGTGTGTTTTCATGAATAAACTCAATCGATAAATTGCCATTGTAACTTAAACTTTGTGACCTTAGTGCCCTTTTGCCTGGATTCTTGTTTTACTCAGCATATTCAATTCCTTGGTGCATTTCCACTTCTCTTTCTGAAGCAGAACAACAGACAGCAATCCTCCTTGTGTGGTGTTTTTTCTTTTCTTTTCTTTTTTAAACTAGCGCTGTCTGGTTTGATGGAGGAAACAAACTTGCAGACAGGACAAAAAAACAGAAGAGGGAACTATTCAAATCAAACCCATGTGACTTTTATCCCAATTGACAAATTCATTTTTCTTTTTTTTTGTTTTGCCTTAAGCTATAGAAGCACATCATCTCTCTTTTTTTCATATTGTACTCATCATTTTTTAGCTATTGTTGTGGATTATTGGAAGCTATGAAGATTATAGAGTCTAAAAGTTACCAATTCTGTCAGATTATGTGCATGTGGAGCAAAGATAGTGACTCTGTCTTCTAGTCAGACTTTTTCTCTGAATAATTCTTATTTTTATAAACACAGGCTTTATATACACCTTTCTTGGTGAAGATCAAAGAGCGTAAAAGAGTAACAGTACAAATATCTTTCAGCAAGGATTTAGGTGATATTCAGAACCTCAGAAACTTAAAAGTTTTTACTTTTCTTTGAAAGTCTTGAATTTCACTGCAATTTCTCATACCTGATACTGAAAATGAACACTAACTCCCCCTGGACTTTACTTTTGAATCTCATCCACACTTCTCCTCTATCAAGTCAGGAAATTATGATGAATCGGGACTACAAATAGAGACAACAAAGTAAAAATGGAGCAGTAAGATAGATGTTGAACAAGTAGGAGGTATCTGGAACTAACCAACTCACTCAATGTTCACCCCGGCGCTGAGTAGTGGACAGCTTGCTGCTTGCTGCAAAAATGTGACATTCTACAGTATGTCTCCGAGAAACTCTGTTACCAAAGCTTGGGAAAACTGAACTCTTTTAATGACAATTTTCACAGGGTTGGTGAATCCACAACGGATCTTTCCCTGAGAATACATGTAGTGAGAGGAAGGATAGCAGGGGGCGTGGCCATCCTCTGGCACAAAAAGTTGGACTCAATGATAAATGTCATCTGGCTTGAAGCTGACTGGTGTATTGCTGTCCTTATAAAAATTAATAACAATGAATTTAGCATCCTCAATGTATATACATCATATGAAGCATTGGACAATGAGGATAAAATAAATACCTAAATCGACTTGCTTTTATACATTCTTTTATCTCTGAGAACCAAGCCAAGTGTTTTTGTAGTGGGTGACATGAATGCTGACATATCAGATAAAAGCTTTGCAAACCATATGTAACAGTTTTGTGATGAACATAATCTAACTGTATCCACTCAAATGTTTTTGCCGATACAACTATTGCACATTCTTTTTTGGGGGCCGTTGGTGTTCACACACGGTAACAGTTCAAATGGTCCAAAGTTGTAAACAAATGACATATGCTAACAAACTCTTCTCCTATTGGTCAGAAATTTAAAAAAATAAAATAAAATCCATGGTGGAGAGGTCTAAACGGGGCTGAAAATGACCAGCAGCACTCTTCCTGGCATCCTCAGTCTGCTTTGAGAACTGAATTTTACTATTACTTACCAGTCTCACATCATGTCAGTGGCCAGTGAAGAGTAGCTCAGATGGGAATAATGTGTCGCCCATAAGGAGCCCAGCAGCCTTATCATCAGGATGTTCTTTGCTGTACAAGATGATACATAGAGGAAATTCATCAGAAAATGAAGACATACTGTAAGTTGGAGTCTAATAATAAAGTCTATCTAATCTAATAGGAAGCAGACAAACACAGACATGAACCGGGAAGAGTGTGACAAAAAATATCACGTCCTGCCTTTTTTGACCTGAAGAACAATAACAAAAAAAAAAAAAGACGCATGGTTATTACATTCGTGTGCAGGCCCTCTGCTTGTCTCATCCGGTGGTCCTACAATGAAGATATCTGACCTGCCCCATACACGTGTGAAGGTTATTTTAGAAGTCCAGGAAAGGGATGAGAGACCAACACCCAGCTGAATAAAGGAGGTGACAACATCTCTGGTCCTTCAGCATTGCTACCAGTGGTTCTCAAACTTTTGGAAGGGCACTTAAAATGACACAAACTCAAAACGACCGGTGAGATTTTTGGTTCAACCAACTCCTGAGAGAAGCTTCAGTGTTGTAGAGGTTAATGCAGCTAACTGCTAACTGCATCCTTTGTCCATGTGTCACTTTTTCACACCAATATAAAGTAGCGGATGTGGTTTGGCCATTGTAGGATTCACCACAAATTGTAGAACTGCATCAATTTCATCCATGCTTGCTGCCTTGTTTCTGTTGTTAACTGGCTATATGCAAGAAAATGACATCAAAATGTTATTAATCCTGCCCGCAAAGCTCTGACTGGAACAGTGGGTTTATCACAGCTTTCAAATGAAAACAGCTGCTTACATTTGCTAGAAACAAGATTGACTGTGACACAGAACAAAAAGAGGGGGGAAAAAATGCTGGCAGAGACACTAAAGATACGAGCTCTGAGGGGAACACTCACTGGATTCATATCGGTGAGTGTTTGTATTACACATTTCACCCATCATTGATATGAAAACATTGATTAGTGCATCGCTGCTTCGGTTGCTACAGTCATGCATTCCTTAGAGCAGTCCTTTCTACATGCTCTGTGCAAGATCAGCAAACACACTCACTTGTTTCCATCTCGTCTGTGTTTGTCACTGGATACGCCGCCTCGTCACAGGCCACTCTCAGTAGGAGCTGGGGGAGTTATGTGACCGTCGACCTCTCCAGTTACAAAACATACACTGCAGCCCAACAACCTTGCTGATTCTAAATGTCATACAGACTACAGGAGAAGCTGACTCTCTCTCTCTCTCTTGCATGTGTGAGATGTTCCGATAAATTTCAATCCAAGTTGACAGGATTGTAAACAGTGAACAAAACTGTGGCTGATCTGTAACTATGGCAGGAGTAGGTGGGAATAATGTTGACTCAAACTGGCCCCTGTGCTGAAGTTAGTTTATAATCTCAACAATGTTGCAGTCACAAGAAACAGTGACTGATATAGGCCTATCTCTAAAAAAAAAAAAAAAAGATCAAATGTTTTGATTCTGCCATGGTTGTTCATAGCCCTCTTCTCACTTAGTCTCAGGTTAGCTCAACACAATTTATTTGTGGGTTATTACATAGTCATATAGCTGTTGTACAGTAGGTTGATCAGCTGATTCAAACAGGATTTCACTCCTCTGTGTAAACAAAACCAAGGCAGTTGTAACCAAAGTGGGCAACTATGTTACTACTACTACTTCTGTATGTTATATAGTCACTCACTCTCATGTCACAACCCACGCTCACACAAACATTACACCTCATCTCTGATCACAACATGAGGTTCTTAGGAAGTATTTGCCTGAAAAAGAACAATTAAAAAAAGAACATGTGCGTATTAATCATCATCCCAGGAGATAATTTGGCTGCAGGCCTGTCCAGTAAAACAAACAAAACAAAAAACTTGTATTTCAATACAATTTTGAATATTATACACATATTCTTCAGTAAAGATAAATAACATTGCCCAGTATTCAAAATATAAAAAATATATCCTGTCAATAATATAATTTAATATTTAATATAATCATCATAATAAGCAAGATATAGCCTACATATTTGATATAGTTTAGGATCATATTTGATATGTGTTGCCCATAGAGTTGGAATAAAATGTTTTTACCTATTCTCATGAAACGATTGTGACAGTTTGATTTATTCTTGATAGATAAAGTGTAGGCTATATCTTCTCAAAACTTTATTGATCAACCTCTTCCAAACATATCACTGTGAAAATTAAACCACAGTTAACCTTTATAATAGGAATAAAAAGAGGAATTTTCTGAAAATAAAATGATTACAACTTTATGGGCAACTGTGTATAAGCATTGACTATTATAATACAATATATAATAATAAAAAACAAACAAACATGTGAATAAAATAAAACACACACACAAAAATGAAAACAAAAACACCAAAAATAAATGCTTCCATCACAGCAAAACTTAAACATTGTTTCAGTCTGGCCTTCGGTCTGGCAAAAGAGAAATTGTGACAGTTTTCTCTCAGTGACTAAAGTAGCAGAGTACAGTTGTAAAATCAGCCACAGTGTGGTGGCAGAGAGCTGCAGCACTGTGTCCTTAAGCAACAATAACTGTAATAGGACTTTTTCATTGTGGATACTTTGAAATATGAGAGCATGAAAAAAATCTGTCAATACGTTTTACAGTTTGGCCTCTTGTCAATCCTTCCATCTTCTAAATACGACAGGTACAATTTGCACTGAAGTACAATATGGAGGTTTTAGGGTGTTCTCCTGTACAACTTTTCTCCTGTCATGAAATTCTCGTGAGTTTCAAATCTTTGTTGCTCCTTTGTGCTGCCTCCTCCTTATTCACATGCCCCTTATGCTCATTACAGTCTCCTCCTGGTTGGATCCAGGTTAGAGTCATCTCAAGGATGCTGTCCATGTGCATCTACCCAGCTTTTATAGGGTTTTAGACTGAGATGTCCTATTACGTATGTGGCTCTATCTTTTTTCTTTTTCTTTTTTTTAAAGTATTTTTGGGGCGTTTTTGCCTTTAATTGATAAGAGAGACAGGAGATGGGGAGGCAGAGAGAGTGGAAATGACATACAGCAAAGGGTCACCAGTGGACCAACCAAAAGGAGGCCTTGCAGAGTCGAGTTCATAAAGTCTGCGCCAGGTTGGGAAACTTTAAATACAATACAGCAGAGGATGAAAGTCAGACAGGAGCCTACTGTATTTGCACACCAAGTTAATTCATTAATTCAATGAAACCTCAATACAAAAAACACCATGATATTGTATGAGCCTCTTTGCCATTGTTTAACCCGAGGCAGACCAACTCCTCATTTAAGAGGGTTTTCCTGTTTTTTTACTCCCACCATGACCATTTGGGAATTCAGAATTTGCAGAATCTGAATTCTGTGGTCAATGATGTGTCTGCCAGTTTATATTAGAGGAGTAACGTAACTTTCTTCTCTCTCACTCAATACACTGGAGTCAGGACTAGAGTTCAGAGCAATAGAGTTTATTCCCTTTTACAGGATAACACCTTTTGAAATACATTCTTTATTTTTTCAGCATATAAATCATGATGGACAGACATTGTGTTATGCTTTGAGACAATAGGGTGATTCAGCAGACAGATAAAAACATGATGTTAACTTATTATTCATTTTTCCACCACAGGAATGTTCCAATTTTGCCTCATCTTTACTCCATACAATAGTTGCCCCAATTACTTTCAATTGTCAATACAATATCACTGCATCACAATGACTTAAAGCTCAGAAGTTCATAGATCATTTTACAATTCAACATGTCTGGTGTATTTTGTTTTCCTAAATTAATTTGTAGTATTTTTTCCTCTATAATTTTCCTTATTTTGCCTCTTCAAGTGCTTGTATTTTTTTGTTCCTTAAGATTCATGCAAAGATTTGGTTCAGTTTATCTTGTCTACGAGTCATTTTTCTTTAAAAAAAAAAAAAAAAAATCAAGATGCAGAAAGAATTTTGGCATCAAATGAACCTAATAGCCTTTCTGCTAAATCCATGGTTTGAGTAGGGGGTGTGTGAGGCAGTGACAATCAAGCACTAATAAGCACAAATATCTACAATTATGCTTATTATTTAAATACTATTTGGCCTAAGTTTCATGTGTAAAAATAGGTTCATCCGGTAACCCAAAATACTCTTTTTTTATACAAGATTATGATTGATTTTCTGAAAGCACCACTATTAACAACCTATGGATGTTTTATTAATGATCCAAAATAAATAAATACAGTATTTCCATCTTGTTAAGTGCTCTCTGTTTGGAAGTGGTCCGTTTGCACAATATGAGGATAGTATGTGTGAAAAATTTTGGCAGTAGACAAGAACAACCACTCAAGAAAGTAGCAATATTTTCAGACAGAAATGTTCACTACAAACCTAGCATTCATGAATATAATTTATCTTACATATGTGAAGTAGCAATCATTCAGTAGTTTCCTATACAGTTCCACCCCAACACATGATGAAATCTTACAATTTTAAGTTAATGCAACCAAGCTGAAAAAAAAAATATTAAAATGTCAGACAGTAATAGCTGACCTCTTCTCACACACTCTGCTTAATATCACAACTTTCCTTCACCTTAATCATACTTGCATTTACATTACATACAAAATCTTTACCTTGGCAACTCATGATGCACCTAGAGAGGTTCATGAGGAAAAGCAGTTGGTCTGTTGCCCTCTTTCTATTATTTTGATGTTGAGATTTCTTTTGTTTTTTACACAAGTCATAATTTTCCATATGAAAGCTACGTACGGTGTGACAGAACTATAAGTGCAGATATACAGAGTCTGTACACAGTAACATGACCATCAGTGAACAATACTGAAACTGAGGTTCTTTGATCCAGATTAAATAAAAGCATGGATATTCCACACTGATCCAGTGAGATGTGGGTAAAGTGATCTACCTGGGTACCGTCTGGAAGAGCAGGGCAGTAAGCCCCAAGTGCTGTATCTCTAAGATGAATGACAGAAAAAAAAATTGATTGCCTTTAGCTTTCCAGGGATCTCAAAAACCACTTCAAAATTAAAGCATGATACCAAAAAAAAACAAAAAACACTTCAACTGTGAGCTGTTACACTTTCGTATGCAATCGAAAATATTAATCTGACCAAAGATTTGCAGCATACTCCGACTTTTTGAACGTTTCCTCCTCATCTCCGATGTCCTTTCTGCTTTTTGTTTCTTGCAGGGGTCCTGATTGGCTGACTGGCAGCTCCGTTTTCCAGCGCCACTGAAACTGGTAGTGTTGGTGGCGAGGTGGGAGAGAAAGGGTCTGTCTCTCTGTCGATACTGGATTTGAAGGGTCCGGCGGGAGAAAACTTCAGGGGACTGAAGAAACATGAGATGATTTACCATTTTCAATGCATCCTTAGATTTGTAAGTGACTTTGGTGATAAAGAAAGAAGAAACTGTAGGTCACACATTATTGATGTAAAACTTTCTGAGATAATGTAGAAAACAACATGATAATTGTAAAATCATCTTATTGTTCATTGAAAAAGTTAGCCTGACTGGTTAAATCCCTTGAATTTAAATTAATTCAGAAATCTATTTATCCTGAAAAAAGGGTAACAGGAATTCTTATGCTCATGATTATGATTTAATATTTGTTCTTGCCTTGTTTGTCTCTACATATGTACAGTATACTGTATATATATATTGTTAGGACTAATGATGAATGACAAATGTTAGTTGTGATGTGGCGTAATAGATTCCACTGATGTTTTCTGTGTTACCTGATGGGTGTCCGTGGGCTGCTGTTGTGCCGGCGTACAGGGCGTGTTCGGGGTTCGAACGAGAAGCCTTCTTTTAGACTCTCCAGGACCGATGGAGCCACGTAGGTAAAACCCTGAAACAAAATGGCCCCTCAGTTAGTGGTGGACAGAAACAGTAATTCTGGTTTCCTCCCTATAACAGCTATGTTAAAAGGGAAAGAGGCACTGACTTGTGACCTGAAAACAGATGTTTCAGGTTTCATTTCCAGTTGGCTATGGTTTCTAACGTCTACATATACATATTTAAAGAGGAAAAGTATCTCACAGCAAAGGCTAGCTCTGCACTGTGGCTGAGTGTGGTGTCATCTGGACTGTCCACTGGCGTCTGTCTGGTAAACCTGGTGTCAAACTGGCTCACATCCTCATCTGAGTGCTACAGAGAGACAGACAGGGAAAGCCAGAAGTTGAACAGAAAAGGTACAGGCCAGAGTAAAAAGCATAATATGAATTTAAGAAGCTATTTGATAACATAATGGGCACAAAATGACAACTGATGACTCACCAGCTGTGGCTTGTATGGTGGCTCCACTCTCTTGTTCAGCAGGTCATCCCAGTTAATGTGCCTGAAGAAAGGATGTTTCTGCAGAGAAAATGAACAGCTTTTTTCTTGTTCTTTTTTTAAATTAAATTACAATTTATTAAATTAAATTTTTTTTGTCTGAGACAATATCCACATTAAAACCATCATTAAAAACATCAAATCCCATTAAAGCTTTCTTGACTTTCTGAATGATCCAAACATCTAAGCGCAGTTTCGGCTTATTCTGCCAGTATATCAGTGTATGTTGGCACTGTCATGGTAATGCATCCTTATAATTACAGTGAAATAACACAACGCTGGGTCCAGCCCAGGTTTTTCTTGGTCTATCATGCAATCACTTTCTGCTGCTCAAAGATAGCAGTGCGTCGCACATTACGACTAACACACCCATGGGTGCACAGATAAGTGCAAGTGCAAGCAAATTTGCCATTTAAACAATGCGGGTGCTATACAAGAACAGGACAACTCAGTCAATACTTGTTGTCGACCCCTTGTATCTTTCTCTTTCTTTCTCTTGTTCTCTTACTCTACATCCAATTGCGTTTGTGAATTCTGTGACATTGCATTAGATGATATACAGCATTTCACCTGGTGGAATTGTTTTTGAATGTCACATTGGTCACATGGATTTTATGCATTATTAGCACAATTATGGTGAAACCACATAAAAAATCCAGTAGAAAGCCAAGGTGGTTGCTAGTGGTTACATTGGTCATCACAGAGTGAGTGAAAATTAGTTAGTTACCTGGATGTCAGCACAGTCTGTTTTACTGGAGCCAAGTCGTTGGGCTGGATTCTTCTTCAATAGCTGAAAATAGATGGAATGATACATGTAATTGTAAATATATATGTCAGTCAGCCAGTCAGTCAGTCAGTCAGTCAGTCAGTCAGTCAGTCAGTCAGTCAGGGAGGGACAGAGGAAATATCCCATTGGGAGACCTTGAGAGTTGAACCTGGACTAGGATGAGCTGTGTACAGTGACCTTTGGCAGAATCAAACATATTACAACTGAAACAAATACATTCATAATCTTGATGAAACAGAAGAACATACAGCCTTCATCCACATGCACATTGTATGTTAGTATTTATCTGTGTGTTACCTTCTTGATGAGGTCCCTGGCATCAATGGTGAGGTATGGAGGCAGATTGAGTTTACACTTCAAGATCTTGTCAATGGTCTTCTTTCTGTTTTCAGCTGTGAATGGAGGCTGGTGGAAAAAATCAGTGGAGTTAAGGAGCTCAATACAACATTGTGCTACCACAAACTATAGGCACTATGTAAGTAATGGCTGTGGCTCATGGTTTAGAACATCAACATGTTGAGTGTTGTAGCTGGTGATCCCATCTAAAGGTGGTCTCATATTCTGAGCTGTTCTGTTTCTTTTATTTGCCTTTGACTATTTATTTCGATAAATGCTTGCCTTCAGTGCGTTTTGAAGAAGAGACATTCTCTGTCTAATTATTTCTACCTAATTGCAGTATTTCCAAATCGTATCTATTGTACCAAAGTTGAGGTATAAGGCCAAAGGGGTGAGATCATTGAGAAATTGCTGAGATGAAATTCTAACCAGGGAGATGGTCTTCTTTCATTCACTTATGGTTCCACAATATTTTGGGCTCCAGCTGCCACTTTTTTGTTATAACAGGAGTAAAGTCGGGTGATGTGGACCCTCAGTGAGGCTTCCTCACCGCTCTCCGCATCTCCTGCCATAGATTTCTCATAATAACTATGTGTTCTCTGTCACAGGTCTGGCTTACCGATCCAGTCATCATATCGTACATCAGGGCGCCCAGGCTCCACCAGTCCACTGCTCTGTTGTGACCTGACCTGGTCAGGATCTCTGGGGCCCTAAAGAAGAGGAAACAATGAAAAGGGAGACATATACATACAAATTAAATTATAATGCCTTTACAATTTGTGTTACATCACTCTTGAATGTTTCACGGGTTGACAAATGACATTACAACATTATGTATAGTATAAGAAACACTAGACAACCCACTAAACCATACCACATGTTCTTATAGAAGAAAGGAGAAGGAGAAAAACAGCACCTGTTTTCACATGTGATCACTACAGAGTCAAAAAGAGTGTCTTTTTTTTTTTAACTGAGTGAGTAGGTGAGAGAAGGTGCAATGTTACCCACATGTACTCTATGGTACCACAGAAGGTGTGTGTGACTGTTCCATCATGAATTGATTCCTTGCAGAGGCCAAAGTCAGTTAGCTTGATGTGTCCTTTAAAACAGAGAAAAGAATATGTGTCTTCAACTACAGCGAAGCAAAGCAGGGAACAGACAAATACACAAACATTGTTTACATTTATTAGGGCACCTAGGATCAGGTTTGGTCAAACTGAAGCACTTCGATCGAATTTCGAGATCGCAAAAAATCTTGAAAAACATTAACTTAAGCTAAATACTACAGTACAAGATCAAGCACTATTCATATGGATCTGTTTGTGGTCAACAGCTGAAATGTATTCTGAAACATTTGAAACGTCCCACTCAGATGGATCACTGATCTGATCTTGGATTGGTGATTTTTTACATATCTTGCCAGACAAACCGGTGTGTGTGTTACCTTGGTGATTAAGCATGATGTTTTCAGGTTTGAGATCTCTGTAAATAATCCCATTAGAATGGAGGTGACCCAGGGCCAATGTGATCTCTCCTAGATAAAAACTACACATGGACAGAAGTTATTTTCAGAGAATAATTTCCTTTGAAACAATTCAATATCACTAGCATGCTTAAACTATAAAAAAAAAATTACAGTTTGTGTGTAAACATTGTGCTGAAAAGAAGCATTCCTTACCAAGCAGTGTCCTCCATGAAGATACCCTCCTTCTCCAGCTGCATGAATAGCTCTCCTCCTGGTGATGCCCAACATTAGAGAGTTATGACATTATAGATTTCCCCTCTAATACTGTAATACTAGAATTTCCTTATGTCTCTATTCATCCATTTTTCTCCCTCCTTGTTGTCCCCACTATCCATTAAAATGTGTCTTAAAGCAGAAGTAAGCGATATTTTTGTGTTAATATAAGTCTTAAATAGTTATATCTTCCGACAGCAATCACTTACATAGAGTGTTTGGACCGAAACACGGGTCTCTCAGTCCCTCTGCTCTGCTCTGAGCCGAGGAGGAAACTTTTCTTGTATCCTACAAGTTTTATCCAATGAGGAGAGAGAACAGCATGAAGGGCTGTGTGTGCAGCCAAGGGATGCGCGTGAATGTGGTGACGTAGGGACGAGGACCAATAGATCCATGACGAGGGCGGGGGCTGCTGACTCCGTCGGCTGACAAGAAGTTATGGTGCGTTCAGGGCAGCCCGTAACTCGTGTTTTTCCGACCTGTGAAGTCGTACCAGTTCGATCTGGTACAAGTTCACAGGTCGGAAGTTATGAGTGGCCGTTATAGTGACTTTCACAGGCAACAGGTCGGAGAAACGCGAGTTGCGGGTTGCCTGGAACGCTACAAAGTCGTAAGTCGTGACTTGAAGCTGTAATTTACGGTTTCAAAAGCCTGCCTGGAACGCAGCATTAGCCAAAACGACCGGATCGCTTACTTCTGCTTTAACTCCTATGTTTTTATCCTTCCCATGCCTCAATCCAGCCCTTAGTGCTTCTGTCTTACCGCTTAGACACTCAAGTATGAGGTAGAGCTTTCCCCCAGTCTGGAAGGCATAGAGCAGATCCACGAGGAATGGGTGTCTCACCGTCTCCAGGATCTCCCGCTCTGCTCGTGTATGGGCTGTATCTTTCGCATTGCACACAATCTTAGCCTTAACATAAACATGAGAGAAAAATGAGAAGGAGAGAAAATAAAGAGAAGCAAGGGAGAAAATGGAAGGCAGACTGAGAGAGTGGAGTGTAGAGGAAACAGAGGAACAGGAACTGTGTCTCTGGGAAGCCGAGAACTGTGCCCAAGTACCTTTTTCAGGACCTTCATGGCAAATATCTTCCCCATCTGGGCACCTTGAACCTTTCTCACCTGAAAAACCTTAAAGGAGACATTTATTTTTTCATTAAAATAAAATTACTCAATATAATGTTTTGCATATTGTGTAGCACTAGTAGTTCTATATGTAGTGGCACATCTTAACAGATGTTTTCACTTTTCATGGGTGTTAGGTCTAGGCTGTGGTTCTGCATAAACAAAGTACAAACACAGAATAGATAGGGGTGTTGTTACATCTAAATACTACAAGTAAAAACAAAAGACAGACGTCTGTGGATAGAAAAAGAAAGTGTCAATTACATGCACTACCAGGGTGTGCACCCACACGCACACACAACAAACCTTTCCATAGGCTCCTTTTCCCAGCACAGTAAGAAGCTCAAAGCAGTCTGGTCCAACTCTCTCACTGTCTCTGTTGACACTCTCACTGGTCAACTCCACCTCCTCTGTCTGAACACTGGGATAAGGGTGAGATTGACACAAAATAAGCTGTCTGAGACTGAGTCTGAGACTCCTGAGGGTGCCTCAGACTTCATATAGGTTTTGCTGTATATTTGTATATTGAAGGACATCGATGTATAGCTATGTGTAAGATTTAAAAATATTACATTCAACATACTTCTCTGGTTCTGGCACTGTGAAGTCACAGACATCGTCCTACAAATGAGGAATGGCAAACAAACGAGGGTTAAACAATAGCACTAAAGGGAGTATTTCAAAGAAAAATCTGGTTTAACTCCATAATTCAAAATTCATAAAGGGCTCAAGTTTGATGCACAATTACTATAAAACCAGTGTTAAAATTCTCATCTCACCCCTGTTTATTTCTGTGACAAAAGCTCAATAATTATGAGATACAGACCTCTGTATCGCTGACGTCCTCAGTCTCCAAGTCGATGTCAAACACTCCTGCCATCCTGAAAGACAAACATTACAGTCAACTGTCTGTTGTGCTTATATTTATATCTACGGACACATATTTTTCTGCAGTATTTCCCTATAATTCCAAAAACATTTTATTCTTGCCTTGTCTGCAGAACAGTGAACATCACTAGAGCACTTCAGAAGCTCCCAGCCCTCAATATGGACAATAATTGCAATACTGCAATGACTGTGGCAACGTTTATTGGTATTCTCTGCATTAGGAAATGCTGGTATATATTTTCAGTCTTTCAGATGGACCACTGGAGTCACTAGACCTCAGAATATATTGTACCTGTGTAATTATCCACAGAAAGGAAGAGTGAAAACTCAATTATCTTGGCCCACTTAAAATGTTAGCCTAGCCTCCACAAAGCAATAGTTTTAGCAAATCATACGTGGTGTAGCAACACCTTTGAAGTTAAAACAAACCATGACACCCGTTTCAATATTTATTAATCAAGGCTTACAGCAAACACACAGACATGATAGTAAAATGGTTTAAAATGAGTTCTCTCGTTAGCATGCTAGTTAGTCAAAGAGGCTACCAAAACAACATGTGAGTGGCCGTGTCAACATATGTTTGAGTTTCAAACAGCTGACTCCCATCATTGTCTAGCGAGCTTATCGGGGAGCTACTACTGCCTAAAACCTGTCACATTGGTTACAAATGGTTGGCAACGTCATTATGTCAAATCACGTTGATAAGTTAAGACTGACAGCTGGTTTGACAAGTAGCTGCTAAAGATGCTAATGCTAACTAGCTTCGTACCTGGTAACGCTGCTTCCTCACACAGGTTTTTCGTATTTCAATCTGTTTTTCAGCAGTTACACGACACAAAGCTGTTCCTCAAACATCCACAGCTGCGGCTGTCATTGTTCTCGTTACAATACCCTAGTCAAACCCGCAACAACCACACACGCAGACACACAGTAGTGCTTAGGTTCCCGTCATGCTCCTCTTTCCAGCCTGACACACGACTGTTGTTGTTGTCGCTGGATTGACCTTTAACCTTCGACGTCACCAAGCAACGGGGCTGACAAAGGAAGCGTGAAAAAAAAAGATATTTCTTCGTCTACTGCTTTTATTATTAGATTTTAGAAGTAGAGGTAGTTTTATGTTATTTTACCATTATTTTCTTTTCTTTTTTTCTTATTATATCAGAATTATTACAGTAATGGTCTGTGTCATAGTGCGAATTACAGGGTGGTTGACTTAAAATAGTAATAGCCTATGTTTCTCACTTCTGAATTAAAGCAGAAGTAATTTGTGTTAATATAAGTCTTAAATAGTTATATCTTCCGACAGCAATCACTTACATAGAGTGTTTGGACCGAAACACGGGTCTGTCAGTCACTCTGCTCTGCTCTGAGCCGAGGAGAAAACATTTCTCGTATCCTACAGTTTTTATCCAATGAGGAGAGAGAACGGCATGCAGGGCTCAGAGCGATAGATATATCTATCGCTCTGGCAGGGCTGTGTGTGCAGCCAAGGGACGCCGTGAATGTGGTGACGTAGGGACGAGGACTGTTATGGTGCGTTCAAGGAAACTCGTAACTCGTGTTTTTCCGACCTGTGAAGTCATACCAGTTCAATCTGGTACGAGTTCACGGGTCGGAAGTTACGAGTGGCCGTTATAGTGCACTTTCACAGGTAAAACAGGTCGGAAAAACACGAGTGGGTTGCCTGAAACGCTACAAAGTCGTAAGTTGTGACTTGAAGCTGTAATTTACGGTTTCAAAAGCCTACCTGGAACGCAGCATTAGCCAAAACGACCGGATCGCTTACTTCTGCTTTAATGGTAGAGTCACCCTAGCTCAGGCTTTTGAGCCTATAGAGTCCCATCTTATCCATTAAATCCAATATTGGGACGAGAACAGGATGTGAATCTGTCTAGACTAGAGCATGTATGGTAACACATGCAATTGTCTTTGCTATTCAGATAGTGTGTTTGGTTCAGCATTCTGTGGATCTGTGTGTGAGCAGAAATGAGGGAAGCAAATTGGTGAAGGCGACCCGGACAGTCAACAGTGGAGGCGATGATTTGTCCTGATGCTGGTTCTCTAAATGCTCAAATGCCAATTCTGTTCCTTGATCAGTCTGCTAAAAGACTTGACACTACGCTTCAGACCTCCCTGTATGAGGTGATGACTATTATAAACAGCAGACCTCTGAATATCAAGCACTTAAATGATCCAACAAGCCTGGCACCTTTGACTCCCAAACATTCTCATGATGAAGTCCAGCATAATATTGCCCCCTCCTGGTCAATTTGTGAGCCAGGATCTGTTTAAGAGATGGCGACAGACACAGTTTCTGTCAAATTAATTCTGGACTAGGTGGATAAAGGAGTACCAAATTAGCCTTCAGGAAAAACAAATCTGGCAAACAGATAAGAGGGATACAAAGGTTAATGACATAGTAATACTGTACCTGAGGACAGAAGGGTGAAACTATTAGTTAGTGATTCAACCTTAGACAAACAGGAAAAATGCACTAAGCCAGTATTCATGTATCTTGGCCGACCTGTGCAAAAGACCGGTCTATAAACAGAATGAGTGTAATAGTTTACATATTAATTTCACTATACGCTGAAACAAAGGTGTAAAAAGAAAAGTATGAATTGAACTCACAACATCTGTGATTTGGTGTGAGTTTAACTGCCATATTATTTAAGTCTTTACTTTATGTTTTGTTAATTATTTTATTCAATGCAGTTTAATTTTATAAATACTGAATGAGGAAACAATGTGTATTCTGCGTTGTGAGACGGACTGATTTGGCTGTAGCACTCCACTCAAAAAAGAGTTTATTTGGAAGACGTTTATTTGGTAAGATGGACTCATTCCCTCCGGTGTGCAACCAGCGACTTTTATTTTTCTTGTGTATGTGTGTTTACATCCTGTGTGCAAGGAAAACAGGCTTAAGTTGTGTGCATTTTGTGTCAGAACAGTTCGACAGTGAATACAGTCATCCGTCACTCAGGAACTGTGGCACGTGTATTCTTGCCGGGAGTGATATTGAAGGAAGATCACACACTGTCCCATTTGTACATGACTTTATTAGAGACAAGAAATTTCCTTCCACAAACACAAATGCTTTGGTACAAAGGCTACTGACCACTTCATCTTTTAACATTTAACAAAACAGAAATTCCAGCTGATCCATCCTGAGGTCCCAGTTGACTAGCATGTACGCTAACAGCCAAATGGGTTCTTGGAGCAAATGAAGCGAAATGAAGAGGAGGTACACTGGGTGTTTCCCCAACCATCTGAGGTTTGATTTAAAAAAAAAAAAAAGAAAAAGAAAGAAGAAGAAAGCAAAAAACAGAAAAGAGAAACATTAATACTAAATCTGCAATTAATACACCACAGCATCTGAGGAAACAGCAGACTGGCTGACTAATGTATCTATACAGCCAAAGCACTGGTTATGCAAAATGTAAAGGTAAAGTAAGTAAGGATGTGACTTACTGTTGGAGCGCAGGTACATGCAGGGGTAGCTGCTGGAGGAGGAGGGGGAGTACCAGTTGGTGTAATAAAAACCTTGGCGGTCAATCCACATCCACCGGCTCTGAGAGACAAAGAACATGAGTGTTGTTGTCTTTGGTCACTGACTCACTGCTGTTTGATCTGGACTGACTGATGTTGGAGATCTTAATAAATGAATACCTGCAGACTGAAGCCTCCCAGCCATGCGCTGGTCTGACCGGCTGTCTGCGTGATCTGCTGGAGGAAGCTGTACTCTCTTGGGTTGGTGACGGAGGCCAGGTGGGCCCCCAGGCCATTACAGTGCTCCTGATGGACAGAAAAAATACAGATGGATATTTGTAGTTGTACAAATTAATAGATCTTGTAGATAACACAGTCAATATGATATGAGCTATGTTGTCTGAATGGTCACAGTAACAACAGAGAGCAGTTGGAGCAGCAGTACCTCAGCATTGTACCAGTTCATAGGGGTGTTGACAAACATGAAGCAGCGAGAGTCGTGCTGAAACCAGCCACCTGGGCAGAAGTTAAACCGAGCTGCAAAGAGACAGAGTGAACTTTATTCCAACTGAAACACACTCACTGTCCTTCATATGACAATACTTCTGCTCTCACATAAAGAGAGAGAGAAAATAGAAAAAACGGTGACATGGCTCTTACATTGAGGTGCTGCTTCCTCCTCAGAAACACCTGTTGCACAAACAGAGAAACAGTTAAAACATGAAACCACACAACAGAAAAATGCTGCATGAGATTTAAAGAGGACACTGACCACGTGCAGCAGCCTGTTCCTCTGGAGCCTCGGCTACTGCTACTGCTTCTGTGGATCAAACACATGAATGAATGCTGGTGTCAGAGACATACACTTCTTACTCTCTGTGTGGATTCAAGTTGACAGTCCCTGTAATACTGACCTGGAGCCTCCTGTTTGTCTTCAGCTGGAGCTGCAGGGAGAAACACAGTGCTGTCAGTAGAAATTACTCTACTGTGTGTGTCAGTGTGAGTGTGAAATCTGACCTGCAGATGCAGCATAGAGGAAAAGAGCGAGGAGCAGGACAGTCTTCATGCTGAAGATCAACGATTGTTCTGTGTGGAGAAACAAAATGTTGGTTAATCTGCAGAGAGAGAGAGATAGAGAGGGAGAGGGAGAGAGACTGAATGAAGAAACCCAGCAGTAGTCGTACCTGTCAGGTAGATGTGAGGTGGTGGTGTTCAGGTATCAGCTGATTGTGCAGTGATGACAGGAGGCTGCTCTCTTCTTATATACACACCTCAACACCTCTGAGTCACGTTTATGTGTGGGTGTGGGTGTGGATGACACAATGTGCTGTTGTGATTGACTCTGTGTGCGGGAAACATTATTGTTATTGTGCACATTAAAATCTGAAGCTGAACTCTGACCTGTTTCCTGATTGACACACTTTACGCAAATCACTTACTGGTTGTCGTGATTTCAAAGCAGGTTCAAACATATGCTTACACGATTGCAACATGTAGAAATGTCAGACAAGATGTATGTATATTATTTGAGCACTATACTATTTGAGGGACAATACTGCAATAAGGAACTTATAACAAAGCCCATTGATTGTCCCTGTTAACCATTGAGATACATTTTGGACCACTGCCTCGGTCAAGGAAGCAAGTTACCTTATAAACCTAACTTTTATTTGCCTTTTTAAAATGTTTACAGAAATTTATAATCATCCCAAGTTGACTACAGTATATGAAAGAACTTCCAAAGGCTGCCAAGAAAGTCACTTTTATTGCCAATGAAGAGCTTGCTGATTTCCTGGCAGACTGTCTTCCCACACTGGGCACACATGCCCTTTTCACTTTGGTGTCCCTTTGTTGTCTTATGTGGGCAAGCCCAACTGTGAACTTGCCCAGAGAATGCACTTGTCTTGCCCACATGTCTTAACCCATGTGGGGCCTATACAGCAGATTTGCCCTTAAAAAGAAAGCCAACAGGGGCCACAATATGGGTTAGCCCGTGCAGTCTTGACTACAGTATTTTGGGACCCACTGGGAGCCCCACACTTCTTAGTCTGGGAAGCCCACACTCAGCCCATTCTGTGGGAAACTTTGGGGGGCGACATGTGATTGAATAGATTATCAATTGTTGTGTGTGTGACAGAGACTCCATATAAATGTATGGGAAAATAGTTGATAAACTGCAGAGATATTAGAGGAGTCCCTGATTCATAAATTGACCTCAGCTGTGCACTGTGGCCTGAAACTCAGAGGTTGCCTCGGTAACTTGAGGGGTTATTATGATAATAGACTGACCCCATCAGGCATGGACAGACAAAAAAGAGTAAATTGTGGCTGAGAACTGTGTGTAGATCATTAAGTAACACTTCAGATAGGACTTTGCATGACATCCTCAGACCGGGCGGGAAGCAATAGTCACCTTTTTAGTACAACCGTAACTTTTATTGTGTGTTTCTCAAATGTTATGTCGACTCTTACATAAGAATTTCCAGGCCTGGCTGCTGGGAAAGTCACTCTTCCTGCAGGTGAAAAGAGCTCCCAGCAGGCTGTCATGTTTTATGCTGGGTCAGTGCTGTTGACTGTTGGTCACTTTTATCATGTTAAGTCCTTCATCGACTCACTCCAATGTAAACTGAATCTGCCCACGGGTAGGAGACCAATAAAGTAACCTTGAACCTAGGGTGAGGGCAAGAATGGGGTGGCCTGGTGTCCCGTTTTGACTGCTAAGCATATTCATTCCTTGCCCCATGTCACACTGAGAGTATGAGAGTAGCCAACCTCTCACACTCAGTTTACAACTTAAAGCATAAGTGAGTGATCCGGTCGTTTTCGCTAATGCTGCGTTCCAGGCAGGCTTTTGAAATCATAAATTACAGCTTCAAGTCACAACTTACGACTTTGTAGCGTTCCAGGCAACCCACTCATGTTTTTCCGACCTGTTTTACCGGTGAAAGTCACTATAACGGCCACTCGTAACTTCCGACCCGTGAAATCGTACCAGTACGTCTTTTTGTACAGTCTGTGTACCAGATCGAACTGGTACGACTTCACAGGTCGGAAAAAAACGAGTTTCCTTGAACGCACCATAACAGTCCTCGTCCCTACGTCGCCACATTCACGGCGTTCCTTGGCTGCACACACAGCCCTGCATGCCGTTCTCTCTCCCCATTGGATAAAAACTGTAGGATACGATAAATGTTTTCTCCTCGACTCAGAGCAGAGCAGAGGGACTGACAGACCCGTGTTTCAGTCCAAACACTCTATGTAAGTGATTGCTGTCGGAAGATATAACTATTTAAGACTTATATTAACACAAATATATCACTTACTTCTGCTTTAATTAACCCAACTGTTATGTGTTTGTTTCACAGAGACTTCAAATGTATGGGAAAATAGTTGATAAACTGCAGACATATTAGAGGAGTCCCTGATTCATAAATTGACCTCAGCTGTGCACTGTGGCCTGAAACTCAGAGGTTGCCTCGGTAACTTGAGGGGTTATTATGACGTTAGACTGACCCCAGGCATGGACAGGCAAAAAAGCTGAGAAAGAGGGTGATCTTCTGTCTCTCTTGGCGCTGGTCTCAGATTTGTGCTTATTATGACAAAGCAGATTGTGAGAAAGATGTTATGTTTTTCTATGTGGAAAAAATCAGTGTAAATTGTGGCTGAGAAACAGAGAGAAACATTTCGGTCAATTTCCGACAACTTCTCCTACACTAGCTGATGATGTCAACCACTCTAGACTGAATATTCTGTGCAATACACACCCATTAATCTCAAAATTTCAAAATATGATCATGATCATTGAACAGTGATTGATCAAAAGAAACCTTGAGAAATGTGGGAAAAGCACAGACCAAGGCTTGTGTCTATATTTTAAAGTTTAAACGGAGTCTAGGTGAAAGTATGCCAGAGCAGT
This sequence comes from Trachurus trachurus, assembly GCF_905171665.1. Lineage (NCBI taxonomy): Eukaryota > Metazoa > Chordata > Actinopteri > Carangiformes > Carangidae > Trachurus > Trachurus trachurus. The sequence goes on along the minus strand of NC_139891.1, from coordinate 21,288,330 downwards.
AGATGTTTAAAGAAGTCCAAGAACCTAAATTTCACATATTGTAACAGCCAGAGTATTATATATGACATTACTTGTTAACGCCACTGGGTGGTGCCATCCCTTTGTTTTACTGTGTAATGCTACAGGTATCTCTCTTGCGTCTGCCATTTCCCCGGTCGACACCCACAAGAACCAACTTCCATAACTTCAGTAACGAGTTGGCTGAAGTTGGTGCAGACCACATTTGGTTTTTTGCTGATAGTGACCTGGTTTGGTAAGGTCGATACTTCTGTTAAATAAGTCTACAGCATGGAAATCCCTCCACTTTGTCTCTCGCCTCTGTGGCTATGCAGGAGCTCAGCTAGCAGCAACTGTGGCTAGGCCTCCTCCCAGCACATCACAACATAAGATGAATAATAGGAACAAACACACAGGATAATGATAGTGCCTTGAAGCAAGAGCCCCATGGCACTAATGAGCAGGCTAGGTTTTACTCTTCATTATTCAACAAATATGTTTAAAGAAATACTATATTAGAATTTATATGGCAATACACAGTGACAATCAAGTTATCCAAGGGTTAGAAAGCATCATAATTTCAGAAGAATGAACTGTTCAGGTATTTAAAGTTGTTTTTCTATTGTATTTTTACGCATAATGTCAATGACATCATAAAACCTATTTTCGTCCAAGCAATTTTAATATAATGTAGAATGTGCTGTCTTGTAGGTGATCAATGTTCTGCTGTGCAAATCTCCAGGAAGCCCTTGCAGGACAAAATGATTTTGGCTTTTGTCTGGATTGAACATATTGTCAAGATAAACATAATTCTCTCTTAATATAATGTCTTTGTGAATGTTAAATTGTTCTTGTAGCTGAACAATCAAAGCCATTGAAGCACTTTCAGTTCTTCTGGCAATGACATTTACATGACACCATGTTTTGTTGTGTAAACCAAAAAGGTTTAAAAACGTCACCCTTATTTTTTCAATTTCTATTATTTTGCAGCCAAATGTTCTTTTTAGAAAGTGGTTTCAAGTGGTTTTTATTTTCTCTGATTTACCGTCCTACCACAGAAACCAAAGCCATGGATGCTGACTGATCTACTTCAGGAGCTCGTTCCACCTTTGACCTTTCTCTCAATTAAAGGAAGATCACACACTGTCTCATTCGTATAATTGCTTTATTAGAGAAAACAAACTTCCTTCCACAATCACAAACACAAATGCTTTGATACAAAAGTGATGTATCTTTTAATGTCTTAAAGAATACACAATGAACAACAAAAGAAAAAGAGAAAGAAATCCCAGCTGAGGCCCAAGATGTTTAGCATTTATGTTAACAGCCAAATGGGTTCTTGGAGCAGATGAAGCGATGTGAACTGGATGTGCACTGCTGGTTTCCCCAACCACCTAAAGTTTGATTAAAAAAGAGAGAGAAAAAAATAATATTAACACCAAATCTGCAATTAATACACTCTGAAAAAAATAGCCTGGTAGCACTGAAACATTTGCTCTGCTTTCCCTGTTATATTCCATCCTATATAGGATGTGACTTACTTGTTGTGCGCAGGTACATGCAGGGGTAGCTGGTGGAGGACAACTGGCCGTGCCAGTTGGTGTAATAAAAACCTTCACGGTCAATCCACATCCACCGGCCCTGAGAGACAAAGAACATGAGTGTTGTTGTCTTTGGTCACTGTAACTGCTGTTTGATCTGGACTGACTGACATGGAAGATCTTTATAAATGAATACCTGCAGACTGAAGCCTCCCAGCCAAGCGCTGGACTGACCGGCTGTCTGCGTGATCTGTTGGAGGAAGTTGTACTCTCTTGGGTTGGTGACAGATGCCAGGTGGGCCCCTAAGGCGTTACAGTGCTCCTGATGGACAGAGAAAATACAGATGGATATTTGTCGTTGTTCAACTAAATAGATCTTGTGTTACATCACTTCTTCACTCTTGTCCTTTTCTTATATGTTAATGTAAAGTTCCGCTTTTCACGGACTGATGGTGACAGACTAAACTAAACACAGTCAATATGAGCTATATGTCTTCTGCCATGTTCACAGTTTTTACAAGCTTACGTAATGATCGAATGGTCACAGTAACAACAGAGAGCAGCAGTACCTCAGCATTGTACCAGGTCATGAGGCTGTTGACAAACATGAAGCAGCGAGAGCCGTGCTGAAACCAGCCATCTGGGCAGGGGTTAAACCGAGCTGCAAAGAGACAGAGTGAACTTTATTTCAACTGGAACACACTCACTGTCCTTCATATGACAAAACTTCTGCTCTACAGCCTCCTACAGCAGCAACATGCTGCTGAATAAACTCTGCATATCTGTCATGTGCCTGATAGACAGTTAGAAGGTTGTAGCCTGACACATCTGTACCTTTTATCAAAATTTGCTGCCATGGCGATCACACTCATGATTGATCATTGAGAAAATAGAAAAAAAAGGTGACATGGCTCTTACATTGAGGTACTGCTTCCTCCTCAGAAACACCTGTTGCACAAACAGAGAAACAGTTAAAACATGAAACCACACAACAGAAAAATGCTGCATGAGATTTAAAGAGGACACTGACCACGTGCAGCAGCCTGTTCCTCTGGAGCCTCGGCTACTGCTACTGCTTCTGTGGATCAAACACATGAATGAATGCTGGTGTCAGAGACATACACTTCTTACTCTGTGTGGATTCAAGTCAGTCCCTGTAATACTGACCTGGAGCCTCCTGTTTGTCTTCAGCTGGAGCTGCAGGGAGAAACACAGTGCTGTCAGTACCAGTGGTAGAAATTACTCTACTGTGTGTGTCAGTGTGAGTGTGAAATCTGACCTGCAGATGCAGCATAGAGGAAAAGAGCGAGGAGCAGGACAGTCTTCATGCTGAAGATCAACGATTGTTCTGTTTGGAGAAACGAAATGTTGGTTAATCTGCAGAGAGAGAGGGAGAGAGACTGAATGAAGAAACCCAGCAGCAGTCGTACCTTTCAGGTAGATGTGAGGTGGTGATGTTCAGGTATCAGCTGATGGTGCAGTGATGACAGGAGGCTGCTCTCTTCTTATATACACACCTCAACACCTCTGAGTCACGTTTATGTGTGGGTGTGGGTGTGGATGACACAATGTGCTGTTGTGATTGACTCTGTGTGCAGGAAACATGATTGTAATTGTGCACATTAAAATCTGAAGCTGAACTCTGACCTGTTTCCTGATTGACACACACAAATCACTTACTGGTTGTCGTGATTTCAAAGCAGGTTCAAACACATACTTGCACGATTGCAACATGTAGAAATGTCAGACAAGATGTATGTGTATTGTTTGAGTACTATGTCAATATTTGAGGGACAATACTGCAATAAGGAACTTATAACAAAGCCCATTGATTGATGTTAACCATTGAGATACATTTTGGACCACTGCCTCAGTCAAGGAAGCAAGTCACCTTATAAACCTAACTTTTATTTGCCTTTTTAAAATGTTTACAGAAATTTATAATCATCCCAAGTTGACAACAGTATATGAAAGAACTTCCAAAGGCTGCCAAGAAAGTCACTTTTATTGCCAATGAAGAGCTTGCTGATTTCCTGGCAGACTGTCTTCCCACACTGGGCACACATGCCCTTTTCACTTTGGTGTCCCTTTGTTGTCTTATGTGGGCAAGCCCAACTGTGAACTTGCCCAGAGAATGCACTCGTCTTGCCCACATGTCTTAACCCATGTGGGGCCTATACAGCAGATTTGCCCTTAAAAAGAAAGCCAACAGGGGCCACAATATGGGTTAGCCCGTGCAGTCTTGACTACAGTATTTTGGGACCCACTGGGAGCCCCACTCTTCTTAGTCTGGGAAGCCCATACTCAGCCCGTTCTGTGGGCAACTTTGGGGGGCGACATGTGATTGAATAGATTATCAATTGTGGTGTGTGTCACAGAGACTCCATATAAATGTACGGGAAAATAGTTGATAAACTGCAGAGATATTAGAGGTGTCCCTGATTCATAAATTGACCTCAGCTGTGCACTGTGGCCTGAAACTCAGAGGTTGCCTCGGTAACTTGAGGGGTTATTATGATAATAGACTGACCCCAGGCCTGGACAGGCAAAAAAGAGTAAATTGTGGCTGAGAACAGTGTGTAGATCATTTAGTAACACTTCAGATAGGACTTTGCATGACATCCTCAGACCGGGAAGCAATAGTCACCTTTTTAGTACAACCGTAACTTTTATTGTGTGTTTCTCAAATGTTATTTGGACTCTTACATAAGAATTTCCAGGCCTGGCTGCTGGGAAAGTCACTCTTCCTGCAGATGAAAAGAGCTCCCAGCAGGCTGTCATGTTTTATGCTGGGTCAGTGCTGTTGACTGTTGGTCACTTTTATCATGTTAAGTCCTTCATCGACTCACTCCAATGTAAACTGAATCTGCCCACGGGTAGGAGACCAATAAAGTAACCTTGAACCTAGGGTGAGGGCAGGAATGGGGTGGCCTGGTGTCCCGTTTTGACTGCTAAGCATATTCATTCCTTGCCCCATGTCACACTGAGTATGAGAGTAGCCAACCTCTCACACTCAGTTTACAACTTAATTAACCCAACTGTTATGACATAAAGTTACGTGTGTGTGTGTGTGTGTGTGTGTGTGTGTGCGTGCGTGCGTGCGTGCGTGCGTGCGTGCGTGCGTGCATGTGTGTTTGTTTCACAGAGACTTCATATAAATGTATGGGAAAATAGTTGATAAACTGCAGAGATATTATTATTAGAGGAGTCCCTGATTCATAAATTGACCTCAGCTGTGCACTGTGGCCTGAAACTCAGAGGTTGCCTCGGTAACTTGAGGGGTTATTATGACGTTAGACTGACCCCAGGCATGGACAGGCAAAAAAGCGGAGAAAGAGGGTGATCTTCTGTCTCTCTTGGCGCTGGTCTCAGATTTGTGCTTATTATGACAAAGCAGATTGTGAGAAAGATGTTATGTTTTTCTATGTGGAAAAAATCATGTACAGTGTAAATTGTGGCTGAGAAACAGAGAGAAACATTTCGGACAATTTCCGACAACTTCTCCTAGCTGATGATGTCAACCACTCTAGACTGAATATTCTGTGCAATACACACCCATTAAAGGGATAGTATCATTTTTTTTAAAGTGGGGTTGTATGATCTACAAATAGCCCCTAAGTACTTTACTGTAATTGCAGTAGCAGTCTCCTCCCGTTAGCAACGCCAGCCCATTAGCCCTGCCCAGAGATTTACAACATACAGTGTTGTGAACAGACCCAAAGAAACGGCCTATTTTCACAGCCTAAAAGAGGTTTTACCTAAAAAAAAATACACAGTTCCATTGTTCACTATAATATAATTTTTTCCAGCCCTTCAAAGTGCAGGAAAAACACAGTTTTTATTTGGACCTAACCAACTGCTGATCGGCGGGCGCTAACCCTGGGCGGAGGGATACGTGAGTTGGTTAGGTCCAAATAAAAACTGTGTTTTTCCTGCACTTTGAGGAGCTGGAAAAAATTATATTATAGTGAACAATGGAACTGTGTATTTTTTTCACGTTAAACCTCTTTTAGGCCGTGAAAATAGGCCGTTTCTTTGGGTCCATTCACAACAATGTATGTTGTAAATCTCTGGGCAGGGCTATGGGCTGGTGTTGCTAACGGGAGGAGTGCAGAGAGTCTTCTACTGCAATTAAAGTTGGCTACTTAGGGGCTATTTGTAGATCATACAACCCCATTTTTAAAAAATGATACTATCCCTTTAATCTCAAAATTTCAAAAAATGATCATGATCATTGAACAGTGATTGATCAAAAGAAACCTTGAGAAATGTGGGAAAAGCACAGACCAAGACTTGTTTCTATATTTTAAAGTTTATACGGAGTCTCTAGGTGAAAGTATGCCAGAGCTAGATGTTTAAAAAAGTCCAAGAACCTAAATTTCACATATTGTAACAGCCAGAGTATTATATATGACATTACTTGTTAACGCCACTGGGTGGTGCCATCCCTTTGTTTTATAATTTTAATGTGGTCTGCACCAACTTCAGCCAACTCGTTACTGAAGTTATGGAAGTTGGTGCAGACCACATTTGTTTTTTTGCTGATAGTGACCTGGCTTGGTAAGGTCGATACTTCAGTTAAATAAGTCTACAGCATGGAAATCCCTCCACTTCGTCTCTCGCCTCTTTGGCTATGCAGGAGCTCAGCTAGCAGCAACTGTGGCAAGGCCTCCTCCCAGCACGTCACAACATAAGATGAATAATAGGAACAAACACACAGGATAATGATAGTGCCTTGAAGCAAGAGCCCCATGGCACTAATGAGCAGGCTAGTTTTTACTCTTCATTATTCAACAAATATGTTTAAAGAAATACTATATTAGAATTTATATGGCAATACACAGTGACAAGTTATCCAGGGGTTAGAAAGCATCATAATTTCAGAAGAATGAACTGTTCAGGTACTTATAGTTGTTTTTCTATTGTATTTTTACGCATAATGTCAATGACATCATAAAACCTACTTTCGTCCAAGCTATTTTAATATAATGTCGAATGTGCTGTCTTGTAGGTGATCAATGTTCTGCTGTGCAAATCTCCAGGAAGCCCTTGCAGGACAAAATGATTTTGGCTTTTGTCTGGATTGAACATATTGTCAAGATAAACATAATTCTCTCTTAATATAATGTCTTTGTGAATGTTAAATTCTTCTTGTAGCTGAACAATCAAAGCCATTGAAGCGCTTTCAGTTCTTCTGGCAATGACATTTACATGACACCATGTTTTGTTGTGTAAACCAAAAAGGTTTAAGAACGTCACCCTTCTTTTTTCAATTTCTATTTTTAATAATATATTTATTTTGCAGCCAAATGTTCTTTTTAGAAAGTGGTTTCAAGTGGTTTTTATTTTCTCTGATTTACCATCCACAGAAACCAAAGCCATGGATGTTGACTGATCTACTGCACTTCAGGAGCTCGTTCCACCTTTGACCTTTCTCTCAAATAAAGGAAGATCACACACTGTCTCATTCGTATATTGCTTTATTAGAGAAAACAAACTTCCTTCCACAATCACAAACACAAATGCTTTGATACAAAAGTGATTTATCTTTTAATGTCTTAAAGAATACACAATGAACAACAAAAGAAAAAGAGAAAGAAATCCCAGCTGAGGCCCAAGATGTTTAGCATTTATGTTAACAGCCAAATGGGTTCTTGGAGCAGATGAAGCGATATGAACTGACTGTGCACTGGTTGTTTCCCCAACCATCTAAAGTTTGATTAAAAAAGAGAGAGAGAAAAATAATATTAACACCAAATCTGCAATTATTACAATATATTATTACAATATATACAAAAAATAGCCTGGTAGCACTGAAACATTTGCTCTGCTTTCGCTGTTATATTCCACATGAATAATTAAATGGAGAAAGTTGGTCAAAAAACATAGATGAACTGATGTATCTACCCAGCCAAAGCAAAAAGCTGTGGGTTGTTCCTGCACTGGTTATGCAAAATCTATAGTAAGAAAGGATGTGACTTACTTGTTGTGCGCAGGTACATGCAGGGGTAGCTGGTGGAGGACAACTGGCCGTGCCAGTTGGTGTAATAAAAACCTTCACGGTCAATCCACATCCACCGGCCCTGAGAGACAAGGAACATGAGTGTTGTCTTTGGTCACTGTAACTGCTGTTTGATCTGGACTGACTGACATGGAAGATCTTTATAAATGAATACCTGCAGACTGAAGCCTCCCAGCCAAGCGATGGACTGACCGGCTGTCTGCGTCATCTGCTTGAGGAAGTTGTACTCTCTGGGGTTGGTGACGGAGGCCAGGTGCGCCCCTAAGGCGTTACAGTGCTCCTGATGGACAGAGAAATGGATATTTGTCGTTGTACAACTAAATAGATCTTGTGTTACATCACTTCTTCACTCTTGTCCTTTTCTTATGTTACTGTAATGTAAAGTTCCTCTTTTCGTGGACTGATGGTGACAGACTAAACTAAACTACTAACATACATATACCATCATCATCCAGAGGCTTTAGGCCAAGACAATCAATGCTGTTGTAAACCATGTAGATAGATAGATAGATAGATAGATAGATAGATAGATAGATAGATAGATAGATAGATAGATAGATAGATAGATAGATAGATAGATAGATAGATAGATAGATAGATAGATAGATAGATAGATAGATAGATAGATAGATAGATAGATAGATAGAGATAATACAGTCAATATGAGCTATATGTCTTCTGCCATGTTCACAGTTTTTACAAGCTTAATGATCGAATGGTCACAGTAACAACAGAGAGCAGCAGTACCTCAGCATTGTACCAGTTCATAGGGGTGTTGACAAACATGAAGCAGCGAGAGCCGTGCTGAAACCAGCCATCTGGGCAGAAGTTAAACCGAGCTGCAAAGATACAGAGTGAACTTTATTTCAACTGAAACACACTCACTGTCCTTCATATGACAATACTTCTGCTCTCACATAAACAGAGAGAGAAAATAGAAAAAGAGGTGACATGGCTCTTACATTGAGGTACTGCTTCCTCCTCAGAAACACCTGTTGCACAAACAGAGAAACAGTCAAAACATGAAACCACACAACAGAAAAATGCTGCATGAGATTTAAAGAGGACACTGACCACGTGCAGCAGCCTGTTCCTCTGGAGCCTCGGCTACTGCTACTGCTTCTGTGGATCAAACACATGAATGGATGCTGGTGTCAGAGACATACACTTCTTACTCTCTGTGTGGATTCAAGTCAGTCCCTGTAACACTGACCTGGAGCCCCCTGTTTGTCTTCAGCTGGAGCTGCAGGGAGAAACACAGTGCTGTCAGTACCAGTGGTAGAAATTACTCTACTGTGTGTGTCAGTGTGAGTGTGAAATCTGACCTGCAGATGCAGCATAGAGGAAAAGAGCGAGGAGCAGGACAGTCTTCATGCTGAAGATCAACGATTGTTCTGTTTGGAGAAACAAAATGTTGGTTAATCTGCAGAGAGAGAGGGAGAGGGAGATAGAGAGGGAGAGAGACTGAATGAAGAGAAACCCAGCAGCAGTCGTACCTGTCAGGTAGATGTGAGGTGGTGATGTTCAGGTATCAGCTGATGGTGCAGTGAAGACAGGAGGCTGCTCTCTTCTTATATACACACCTCAACACCTCTGAGTCACGTTTATGTGTGGGTGTGGGTGTGCTGTTGTGATTGATTCTGTGTGCGGGAAACATTATTGTAATTGTGCAGATTAAAATCTGAAACTGAACTCTGACCTGTTTCCTGAATGACACACTTTACAATCACTTGACACTTACTGGTTGTCGTGATTTCAGAGCAGGTTAAAGGTTTAAAAGAAGTGAAAGCAGGCTATGTATTTACAGTGTGTGTGTGTGTGTGTGTGTGTGTGCGTGCGTGCGTGCGTGCGTGCGTGTGTGTTTGGTAATTTACAGGGACCATGAACAGAGGTGATACATTTAGATTTCCAGTATGAGCACAGACAGCAAAACCACATAAAAGAGACCAGGTCTAAACCTAGTACATGTCGGGGCCATGTTTGGTCACTGTGAATACGCAGCAGGTGAAATGCCAATAGCCTAGTGTGTTCGAGCTAGGTGCTGGCTTAGTGAGCCAGATGAGACGGGGCTTGTTCTGAGTGAGGAAATTGGAAAATTACAGGACAGATGATTGATGATTGGAACATGTAGAAATGTCAAACAAAGTGTATTATTTGAGCACTATGTCAATATTTGAGGGTCAATACTGCAATAAGGAACTTCTAAGCCCGTTGATTGTTCCTGTTAACCGTTGAGATACATTTTGGACCACTGCCTAGGTCAAGAAAGTAAGTCACCTTCTTTTATTGACCTTTTTAAAATGTTTACAGCAATTTATAATAATGCCAAGTTGACTATATGCTTCCAAAGAAGAAGAAGAACTTCCAAAGGCTACCAGTAAAGTCACTTTTACTGCCAATGAAAAGAGCTTACTGATTTCCTGGCAGGCTGTCTTCCCACACTGGGCACACATGCCCTTTTTTTTTTACTTTGGTGTGCCTTTGTTGGCTAATGTGACCCTGCCCAATGCACTTGCCCACGTGTCTTAACCATAGACTGGTCTTAACCCATGTGGGGCCTACAGCAGATTTGAGGGTTTTCAGTAGGTAACACAGCATGGTTTTGCTCACAGAAAGCCAACAGGGGCCACAATATGGGTTAGCCTGTGCAGCCCGTACTGTGGGCAACTTTGGGGGCTGACATGTGATTGAATAGATGATCAATTGGGCCAAGAGATGATAATGTGGTAAGGAGGACCCGGGTGGGGTTTGAACCCTAGTCTCCCGGATAAGAGTCATGTGCGCTTGCCATTCAACCAAAGGTATACCGCTGTGGCCAAGTAGCCAGGACATATGATCAATTGGAGGCATAGTGACAGGACTGTCAACTGTCACACCCCCCCCCCCCCCTCTTTTCACAAGCACGTCCTCGTGCTCCACGCCGGCTGCCACCCATCAGGAATCCATGGACCCACCACTAGTGCTACATGGATCCTGCCAACAATAACATCTTTCCCCCTTCCTGAAAGTTTCCCACTGCTCCACTCTGCTCTTGTTGTAGCAGCTCCGTCTATACTGACATTGTTTTTTTGAGTATGTATACGTGTTCTGTTTCCTGTGTTCACTCAGTGGTGTGTGGATCTTTTCATAGTGTTTTTAGATCCAGCACCCTATTGTATGTTTTTGGGGCTGTGCGTGTCACCCACTTTTTTTTTTTTTTTACTGCTTCCACAGTACAACACAGAAGCCAAAATCTTGTCAGTATTATGACCTCTTTCCCTGCAGCTGAAAGTGTCTTTTAACAGTCTGTAGTTAACCTTTTCTCAGACAACAGTCTGTGTTTCACAATGTAGCTAAGTCTGATCACTGACGTTAGTGATGGTCAGTTTCATCCTCAGCGAATCAGAAGTTCTAGGCAGTAGTAAAACAGTTAACAGTTAACTAATATTGTCAGTGACAATATTTCCTGGTTGAGACCCAGATTTATGATTCAAGGATTTAAGGAGTGCTGGGAAGAACAGGTATTCTGCTGAGCGGAGGTTGTACATGAAGTTCATGTTAAGTTGCTACCGTACTACTCTGGGTTATTAACGTTTCTCAAGCACATTTCTAGGACCCTAGTTTTTCATGACAGTGGAAGGATATGGATAACAAGTACTACAGCATTCTAAATAATCTTATTTAGCTAATTAATAATGTTTTATTTAGTCATATTGCATGTTTGTGATTGCAATTTATATGTAGGTAGTTATTCTGAAAATACACAACCAGGGTCTAGGACCTTCAGCCTCTGGGTCTACAGGAACATAACATTTCTCGTGGTTTTATCAATTAGAGGCTGTGCTATATGACCTACTGTATATTAACAATATATTATGATGTCAATTCACAGCAAAATTCATGTTAAATGGAGATCAATGTTACTTCAGTCATTTGTATACTCTTCATACATATATATTGGGTTTAAACTACTGATTACATGTCAACAACAACTTAGTGTTAATATGTTCAGGTCTAATATGTTGGGGGTCAAATGTGATGTGATATGAAATTACCTGTTTGTCCACATGGTGTCAGTGTTAGAGATTTGAAGCAAATCATCACTCTTACTTTCCACCAGTGGACCGACTCAATGTTTCAGTATCATTGATCCCGATCATCCAGTATAGACCCAGCTGACTACAATGAGTGCTGCTGTCTGAATTTAAAGAGTGACACACACATGTCCAACCTCTTTATAACACACTTCACTTCACATTATCCACATGATATCCCAACGCAGGAATCACAAGGTAAAACCATCACAGTATGGACAACAAATCGCCACAGCTGACAAACACAGAATGGAGTGTGAAAGACAATGTTTATTGAGACTTGACGGAGCATTACCACGTCTCATCACATGAAGCTCAGCTGATTGAACTGTGTTAGATGCAGGGAAACGGGAAGGAAATGGGTCTGATGATGCGTCGTCACCCTCAGAGGAGCCAGTATCTCAGATTTCACATTCCTCTGCGTTATATAATGAGGCCGACTGACCGACTCCTGTAGTTGTAGTGCATCATCCACTGTATAAGTAACAAAAGAGCTGTATAATGGTGTGTGTGTATTAGTACAATACAGTCTATATGAATCAATATTCCAATAAAATACTCTTTGAAACTGAGTTTGTAGAGTAGAGTAGAGAATACTTTATTCATCCCTAGGAGGGAAATTCAAATTGATACTGTGTGTGGTTATTATCTCCCTTTGCTCCTTTAACAGCACAAGGTTATTGAAGTTCGTATTTGACCCTTTTCTGAGTTTTGCTAAGATATATTTCTGGTTTAAGCATTTTACATCTTTTCTCTTGGGTCTCTCTCTGGACGCTGCCTGCTTTCTGAGAGGTCTATTAAAAATAAAGCAGATTTTGTGGTCTTGCCCCCTACCATCGTGTTTCACCTAAGTATTTTACTGGTGTTCATCTGACCTACAACTGCAATTCACAGCTTGGATTATGACCTGTTAAAAAGTGTTACAGAGAGCATCGATGTTCTCCTCTTCACATGAATAATCTGAGCAATTTGGGTTTGAAGAACTGCGCCTTGCTCTCGTCCATCAGCGTCGCATTCTCCTGAGCTCCCATGATGGTCTGGTGGGCGTCGTCAAACAGCTCCTGTCCAATGGCGGCCTGGACTCTGTCTCGCCATGCGCTCAGCTTGGGTCTCCCCTCAAACACGTCCAGGCCAGAGCCCACCGGCTGTAAGGGGGACAGAGGAGGGTGGAAAGGTGGGATTTTAATGTGAAAAGTTATATTTTTTTCATTACAAGTGATGGTCACTAGTTACAAGAGTGAACTTTTCAAAAACCAAACTTTAGATTTGGTTGGAAATGCATAACTACAGTCTAACAGGCATTAAAAGGATAGTTCACCCAAAATTCAAATTTCACTCATTATCTACTCACCCTCATGTCGACTAAGGGCTGGGAGAAGTTTCAGAGTTGTCCCTGCCTTCTCTGAGTTACAGGGGGTCTCGGCGTAGCAGTGCATGTCCATATAACGGTTGCAAATGGATACCACTTTTCTTCGTAACAAAAAGACACACCAAAAAACATCCAAATACCTCCATGCTGCTCGTATGTAATGTCCGTCTTGTATTGAAGCCCTGAAATGCGAAGTCTATATTTCAAGCTTGTTTGCAGCGGAAGCTCCTCTTCCTGGTCCCGAGCACTATGAAGGTATTTGGATGTTTTTTGGTGTGTCTTTTTGTTACAAAGAAAAGTGGTATCCATTTTCAACCGTCATATGGACATGCAGTGCTGCACGGAGCCCCGCTGTAACTCAGTGAAGCCACGGAGGACTCTGAAACTTCTCCCAGAAATTTCAATTTTGAGTGAACTATCCCTTTAACACAGGAAGTGTTGAGGGCGGAGCTAAGAGAGGGGCTGATGAGTTCAGGCTGTGTGGGGGAGAGAGAACTGTCTGTAACCTTGAGTACTGTGATGTTGAAACAATCTGTCTAAATGTAGAATATTTTCAGTGTTTCACCATCAGCTAAATTCCACTCTGTTTTAATGGGAAGATAAAGCACCGAAAAATACAACCCTGTTTCCAAAAGTTGGGGCACAACACATTGTCATATTCTTCACTAATCTGGCTGCCAGCAACGTGTACCTGCATGACCTCCACAATGGCGACCAGGTCGGCCAGTGAAATCTGATCTCCGGCAATGAAGGGTCGGTCCTGGATGAACTTTTCCTCCATCATCTTTAGTGAGGCGTTCAGGTCCTCCATGGCTGCGTCTAGCTTGTCCTGCGGGACGTCCACACCCAGCATCTTGGGAATCAAAAGCTACGGCACAAACACAAAGACCTCGATCACACTACACAGCTCTGAGAGTTCAGAAACTTTTACAACACAGAACACAGTAAAAGACAGTGTCAGATATCAAACAGCAGTTGCTGTAAACAACCAAGAAGAAGAGGCAATGCCATTAAAGTTAGTTATGTGCTGATTAAACACATTTATCTTGATGGAAAGTTTAAACCAGTTGCTACTATTCACACAATCTTTTGTTCTTGAAACAAACTGATGTTTTTTGAAGGACATGAATTGATACAAAAGGCTGAACATATCATTTTACAAGTGTTTCTCCGGAGGGACGTCCATGGAAAGCAAAAAAATGCAGTATTTCACCCCTCACTTCCTGAAACACCCAGAGAAAACAAAAGTCTGAGTGTTTAGCTACTGGCCGGGAGGACGCTTAACTCTTTCCTCACACATCACAATGGCGCTTCACCTCAGCACTGGAGGACAACAAATTTATAAATTATTATAAATAATTAGTATGATGTCACATAGATGTCATTTAAGACGTAAAAGATAAAAATGAAAAAAAAAAAAGATATTGTTTAAAATGGTAATTTAAGGGAATGTGTCATCTGTAACTTCATGTCTTTTGGACATCATTTAATCTTCCACTTGCTTCACTGTTCACATTTTGACCAGGGGAGCCCACTTTTGCATGCTGTTATATTGTTGTGGCTGTGTAAAAATGGCCAGTAGGCTATGTGCTGTCCCCCCCCCCCCCCCTTATTACCGTGGGAGAGTGCAATCATCCATTCCACCAAACAACTCAGAACAAGAGTGAATATCAACAGGAGAATATTGCAGTGGATTTTGGCACATTTTTTGGGGCGCTTCCCACATGTTTAGCTGTGTTGCTCATTCCACCGATCCTTGCAAGTTGTACCTCGTCGTAAAGGTGATTAATCAGGCTTTCCAATCATTTACAATTATTCTACTCAATTTATCATAAAACTGCACAGTTAAATCAGTGCAAAGTGGCTCTATACTGTTTTAACTTTAGAGAGTGTTTCTTTTCACAGCAGTGTCACGGCTGAGATGCTGTTTTCTGTTGCACATGTACCATCTGGAGACAGTGACATACAATCTGGTAAACACTGGCACTTGAGAACAAGACATCATAAGTAAGTGACCATACCCTAAGCCAGAAAATCCTGGATCCATGAAAACGGACGGCCGCGTGCTGCCATGACAGGTACTCATTGACTCGAGCGCGCTGCTGGAGGTCAGCTGGGTACCAGAAGTCTGGAGTCTTGAACTTTTCAGCCAGGTAGAGCAGGATGGAGATGCTGCAGAGGGAAAGACACCGCAACTGAGCACCACCAAGGACACACAACTTCACACAGACAGGACACATAACCGAGGAGCAGTGCTCACCTCTCAGCCAGGCAGAAGTCTCCATCACGCATAGCAGGCACTTTTCTTATCAAGTTGATTTTCCCAAACTCCTCTTCAAAATGCTCGCCTGAAACAAACATACAGTACAACTGGGTTACAGCAACAAGACATGTTTTTTCCCCTCCAGTTGCAGCACTTCAGATTCTGTGAAAGACCTCAGTCTATTCAGATGTCAGCAGTGGAGGCGCCAGAGTATTTTTTTCTGGTTCAACTACGGTGGGGCTAACCCATATGGTGGCGGGGCTCAAATAGCTAAATGCCAGAATTTAGCTGTGAATATATATCTAATAAAACAACACCCTCCTACCACAGCTAGAAACATGCAAGCACGCACACACACAGAGAGAGAGAGAGAGAGAGAGAGAGAGAGAGAGAGAGAGAGAGAGAGAGAGAGAGATTTTTTTTGATTTTTAAAACCAAACTTTAATTATCAGTCCATACTATGTCACACAACTCTATCAAATTCAATCACACAATTGCGACAGAGCAAACCAGGACATAATCAACTGAGCAAATGACAACAACAGAAAAAGACTCAGAACTTCAGGACTAGTGAGTCCTCCTGGACCGAACACAAAACACCATTCACAGCCCAGGTCTTCACAAAACCCTCTATTTGGCCAGTCAGCTTGTAGAAGCTGAACTCCACCCTCAGCCGAGCTGCCAGCATCCCCGTTACCATAGCCACCACCTCCTGTGACCCCTGACCCCTCACCCTGTTCTTACGTGTTTTCCAAGTGACTAGCTTTGATAACCCTGAGATGTAGTTGATGAGTGTGTGTGATGCCTTCTTCCTTGCAGAGTAGCGTGGCCCGTAGATGTATAAACAGAAAGTGAAGTGCTCCCCTAACCCCTGCACCCAGCCCTGCAGCAGCCTGAACAGAGGCTCCAGTCTGGGACACTGGACAAACAGGTGTTGTAATGTCTCAGTGTCGGAGCAGAAGGAGCAGCTGACCCCCGTGCTAGGATCAAGGTGTGCCAGATACCTGTTTGTAGCTATGGCCCCATGTACAATCCTCCACTGGAGGTCGCCCGTCCGTTTTTCAACGGGGGGTTTGTACAGGGACCGCCAACAACCTCCTGGAGAAGAGCCCCTGCCAAAAAACTCAGTCCACCTCGACACCTTCAGCTCGGCCAGAGAGCGCAGGCCTGCCACCTTCAGGACGATGTTGTACGCCTCCTTTCTCCCCAGAGACTCCAGGTCTCCCAGCTGTGGGGTCCTCAGAGAAAGCAGGAGGTCCTCCTCCTCACGCCACTGGCCAACAGCAGGAGAAACCATCAGGGCAGGAAACACATATTCATGCTGCTCATCCCACTGGTCCAGAACAGTCCGGTCCTTCACGAACCCCCTAAGAACCTCCGGCAGGGACCCACAGACCTCTGCCACCAGCCTGTGCAGCACTCTGCTGGACCTAATGCTGAGTCGCTCCGCCAAGTGAGGGATGGAGGTCCTTAGGAGGTGACCCAGCTTCACGCAGCCTGCCTCCCTCAGTCTGATCCTGAGGCTGTCGGAGGACAGGACCCCCGAAGAGATAAAACTGTTCCATAGCAGAGGTTCTTCAAAGAGCCACATCCCAGGTGTTAAAACAGCCTTCCGCTGGAACGTGAAGACCTGCGCCGCCTCGAGCACCGACTGGTAAAACGGTGTCAAACCAGATAAGTCCACTGAGCTGAGCTCAAGCAGAAACAGATGTTTATCGTACCCGAGACGACCGGCCTTCCTCAGCAGCAAGCAGGCTGTGTCCATCCACGGCAGACCAAAACTGTACAGCAATCTCTGGGCCGTCTGCAGCCTGAAAGCCGCGACCCGCGCCGCGATGTTCACCAGGCCTTGTCCACCCTCATGTACCGGCAGGTGCAGCACCGCTGATCTCAGCCAGTGGTGTCCCGACCAGAAGAAATCCACCATCTTCTTCTGGATGGCTTCGACCAGGCCCCTCGGTGGCTGCAAGACCCTCAGCTTGTGCCAAAGGGTCGAGGCAACCAAGTTATTGACAATCAGGACTCTGCCCCTGTAGGAGAGCTGAGGGAGCAACCATTTCCACTTAGACAGTCTGGCACACACTTTCTCCATCACACCCTCCCAGTTCTTCTTCTGAAACTCCTCACTCCCCAGAAACACCCCCAGCACCTTCATGCCCTGCCTCCCCCATCTCAGGTTCCCCGGTAACACCGGTGCCCCTGTTTCCCCCCATGACCCCAACTGCAAAGCCTCACTTTTCCCCCAATTCACCCTTGCTGAAGCAGCTTTGCTAAAAAGATCCAAGGCATGTGTTATAAAAGACACGTCTCCCTGATTCCGAATAAAGACATTAACATCATCAGCATAGAGAGAGAGAGAGAGAGAGAGAGAGAGAGAGAGAGAGAGAGACACACAATCTCTGTGTGTATGAGAGAGAGAGCTCATTATGAGCTCCTGAGGTTGATCTCTTTTTTCTGTTTTAAGATGAGATAAACTTTCAATTTTGTGTCAAATTTTGAAGAAGATACACTTTTAAAGCAATTACCTCCCTGAAAGAAGAAGAACGGAAAAGAAAAAACCAAAGAAAACTTGGAGAAATCCATCTGAACTGAGGAGTCCAGCAAAGAAGTTCAGCCAACTGCCAAACTGACAGTGAGTCAAACAGTCCTGAAGACAACAAACAGAGACCTGACAGAGACCAAGAAGAGGGACAACAACCAGTAACTGAAGTGAGTGATAACACCAGAGGAAGTATAACCTGAAAAAGGGCTTACAAAACAAAATAATAACTACCAAACTAATTTAAGTTAGTTTGTAGTTAATGCTAACAGCTAGCCAACAAGACAGTAAGCCATAGCAACGGTCACTAAGGAATTGGAACACAGCCATGCAGCACCAGCAGAGTTCCAGAGCCTCAGTCACAGACACCCTGCCATCCATAGACACAGCGCAGGAGGCTGTTCCTCTCTTCTACCCACAAGAGGTGAAGAATGAAACCAGCAGGAAGGCCTATAAGCAGAAGGTTATGAGGGAAAGGCCAGAGACACTCTTCTCTGACTCCTATAAGACTGGAGACATCAGCAACTTCATCTTCTTCACTGAGCAGCCACTGGCATGGCACTCTGCTATCAGGAGCCACTACCCCTCGGTGAAGAAGGAGGGCATCTGTAACGGATGGAAGCTGAAGATCAGAGAAGCAGAGGACCCAGACTTCCCCATGACCTCAGTCAACCTCTACAAGAACGGGACCGTCATGGTGCAGGGGAACCTCAGGCAGTTTGAGCTGGACTTCCTCCTCATCAAGGAAAGAGCTCAGCTGGAGAAGACCACCCCGCCTGATGACACCCCCACCCTGCCAGACACAGACACCACATCCACCCCCACCTGCCCCCCTGCCGACCAGCCCTCTGAGAAGAGTGAGCCCCCCTGCTCTGAACAGACCCAGGACCCCCAGCTGACCGCCACCATCACCGACATGAAGGTGAAGTTCAGTGAGCTGGAGAGAGAGCTGGTCCAGCTGAGAGAGCTGATGAGCCATCAGCCGAGCCAGGAGGAGGAGAAGACCTGCAGCCTCAGCACAGAGCTGAGCAGACTGAGACAGGACAGAGACCAGGACCAGACTGAGCTGAGCAGACTGAGGACGGAGATCAGAGAGCTGCAGCAGCACCAGGAGAGACACATGGCAGCGCTGAGCGCTCTGACAGAGGAGGTGAAGGAGCTGAGAGAGGAGAGAGAGAACACCAGGACAGAGCTGGCCTCTCTGTCACAGAAGCTCCAGGACAGAGACAGAGACCCCCCAGGCCTGACAGGACAGCTAGACCCACACCCAGACCACAACCAGGACCCTGGAAGCTCCACTCAGAACCACCAGGACCAAGAGGCCCCACCCACTCAGAACCACCAGGACCGAGAGGCCCCACCCACCCAGCAGCTCTCTTCTAGTCCACAGACCAACACTACACCCAGACCCCCCCCCAGCCCTCTGGTGGACTCCACCCCTCGTCCATCCAGTCCGGCGCAGCAACCAGACATTGTCATCCTCATCGACTCCAATGGAAAGTTCTTAGATGAAAAGAAACTGTTCCCCAACCACAACGTGTCCAAACTGTGGTGTCCAACCAGCCGCCAGGCCCTGGAGCTGCTGTCGGTGGAGCAGCTGGGCTCCCCCAGCCACATCATCATCCACACCGGCACCAACGAGCTGAGGACGCAGCAGGACAGAGTGTCAGAGTCCCTCAGAGGAGTCATAGAGAAAGCCTCCAGCACCTTCCCCACCAGCAGAGTGGTGGTGTCCACCCTGCTGCCCAGGAGAGACTTCCACCCAGACACCATCCACAGGATCAACAGCAGCGTCTCCAGAGACTGTGTCCTGAGGCCCAACGTCCATCTGGCCCACCACCCCTCCCTGGACATCAGCTGCCTCTATGACAACGTGCACCTCTTTAAAAACATCGTCTCCGTCTTCGCCCGGACACTGAAGGACGTCGCTCTCAACCGAGACCAGTCCACCCCCCGCAGAAGGAGCAGCTCAGCCCACAGCCCCCCCAGACCGCCCCCCAGACCACCCAGACCTCCCAGACCTTCCAGACCTTCTCCACGTAGACCCCAGGGCAGCTACGAGCCCCCTCACACCTACCCAGAGCCCCTCCTACCCCCAAGAGCCCCACCCCATCGCCATCACCAGGAGCCAGGCCCCGGCCCACTGAACTACAGCCAGGTGGTGAGGAGAGCAGCAGACCCCCCGCCTACCCTTCCAACCCCTGCCCCCACCCCTACACCCCCACACAGCCAGCTGAGAGACATCCAACACATGCTGAGCCTGCTCTGCTCCCACCTGATGGGCCAAGTACAGTAGACAATCATATCTATTATTATTTATTTATTTGTTCATTTTTAAATATTATTATATTATTAGATTGAAACGAATACCTAAAATGCATTAGAATTAATCTCTTCATTGGCAGTAGGATTGGAAGTTTATCTCATTTTAACACTGAATGCATAATTTGAGTTTTATAGTTAATGAATTCTAAATCGTTTGTTATTTCATGTTGGAACATCCAGGGTCTGAGGTCCTCGGCTTTTGGCCTTAAGAGCAGGACCCCAGACTTTAATAGAGAAATAGAACAATCTGATATCATTGTGTTGCAGGAAACTTGGAATAGAGGAGACATGCCCACTGGTTGTCCTCTTGGGTATAGAGAAGTGGTTTTTCCATCCACGAAACTTAAGAATGTAAGCCAAGGCAGAGATTCAGGGGGGATGTTGATCTGGTACAAGGCAAACCTCACTCATTCAATAGAGTTCATCAAAAAAGGAAATTTTTCAATTTGGTTCAAAATAAAAAAAGAGGCTGTCTCCACAGACAAAGACCTATTCCTGTGCACAGCCTATATCCCCCCATCAGAGTCCCCTTACTACAACGAAAACACCTTTACCATTCTGGAAGACGAAATCAACTATTACCAGACACAGGGAAACGTGCTGATCTGTGGTGACCTCAACGCCAGAACAGGCACAGAACCTGACTTAATAAATACACATGGGGACAAACACATACCTGGCCAGATCAACATCCCCCCTCCTCCACATCAGCACAGAAACAATCTAGACAAAACAGTCAACAGAAATGGGAATCAACTGCTGCAGATGTGTCGCACGCTGGGTCTGTACATAGTCAACGGTCGGCTTCGAGGGGACTCCTTTGGTCTCTACACATACAGCTCTCCTCTTGGCAACAGCACAGTAGACTATAGTATTACAGACCTAGACCCCTCCTATCTAAGAGCATTCACCATCAGCCCCCTAACGCCCCTATCAGATCACAGCAAAATCACCCTGTACATTAAGAAGAGCCCAACAGACCCCCATGTAGCAGAGCCCAGCAGACTCAACCCATCCAAACAGCCTTATAGGTGGACAAGTCATAGCAAAGATGACTACCAGAGAGCCATCGGGCACCCAACTATCCAAATGAAGTTGGACCATTTTCTCTCCACCTTATATCCCCACAATAAAGATGGCCTCAATCAGGCTGTTGGGGATATCAATGACATATTTGACAAAACAGCACTTCTGTCCAATCTGAGCAAACCTCATCATCACAGTTCAAACAAATCTACTCATGAAAAGTGGTTTGACTCTGACTGCAGGTGTCTGAGAAAAACACTCCGTAAATTATCCAATGAAAAACACCGGCAACCTGACAATCATGAGCTCCGCCTTCGCTATTGTGAATCATTGAAATTATACAGAAAAACACTAAGCACTAAAAAGAAGCAACACGAACAGCAACTCCTCGAAGAAATTGAAGAATCCATTGATTCAAATAATTTTTGGAAAAAATGGCATTCATTCAACAAATCACACAAAGAAGAATTGGCAATTCAAAATGGTGAAATTTGGAAAAAACACTTTGAAAATCTATACAGTACAATCACTCCGAATTCAGCCCAAAATAATCTGCTAAACAAATTAGAAACTCTTGAATCAGTCGTTAAAGACAACCAAAACCCATTAGATCATGAAATTAGTGAAGAGGAGCTACTGACCAAGATCCAGGCCCTGCAGCCAAGGAAGGCAAGTGGACCGGATCGCATCTTAAATGAAATGCTTCGGTTCGGCAGCCATAAAATCAAGACTGCCATACTGAAATTATTTAATATCATCTTGAACATCGGTCATTTTCCAGACACCTGGGGCCAAGGGATTATCACTCCAATCCATAAAAGTGGAGACAAGTACGAGCCCAACAACTACAGAGGCAAATGTGTCAGCAGCAACCTGGGGAAGTTGTTCTGCAGCATCTTAAACAGCCGTCTGCAAAACTTCCTCAGTGAACATAATGTCCTGAGCAAGAGTCAGATTGGATTCACTCCACAACACAGAACCACTGACCACATCTACACCCTCCACACCCTCATCCAGAAACACGTCCACCACAACAAAAACAAAATCTTCTCTTGTTTTGTAGATTTCAAGAAAGCATTCGACTCAATTTGGCATCATGGTCTGTTTCTGAAACTACTAGAAAAAGGTATTGGGGGAAAAACCTATGATATAATCAAGACAATGTACATAAATAATCAATGCGCTGTAAAAATTGGAATCATGGAAACCGACTTCTTCCCCCAAAGTAGAGGGGTGAAGCAGGGCTGCAGTCTCAGCCCCACCCTGTTCAATATTTATATTGATGATTTGGCCAAATCCCTGGTAGAGTCAGACATCCCTGGTCTCACCCTCTCTGACACTGAAGTCAAGTGTCTACTCTTTGCAGATGATCTAATCCTGCTCGCTCCATCTAAGGAGGCTTTACAAAAGCAATTAGATCATCTGCAAAAGTTCTGTCAGACCTGGGCCCTGACCATTAACCTGGACAAAACCAGAGTCATGGTCTTCCAGAAACGACCCAAGTGTCAGAAAGACCAACACAGGTTCCTCCTGGACTCTACAGACATACAACACACACACAGCTACACATACCTCGGATTAAACATTACAGCCACAGGAAATTTCAATCTGGCCATTAACGATCTGCGAGACAAGGGCAGAAGAGCTTTCTGGTCCATTAAAAAATCCTCATGTATTGATATCCCTGTTAGAGTCTGGATGAAAATATTTAAATCAGTAATTGAACCTATTATACTATATGGTAGTGAGGTGTGGGGTCCTCTTGTAACCCAAGACTTTGAAAAATGGGACAAACACCCGATCGAAAGCCTGCATACCGAGATTTGCAAAAACATCCTCAAAGTCCATAGGAACACCCCCAATAATGGATGCAGAGCTGAATTAGGCCAATTTCCCCTTTTAATTCGGATCCAAAAAAGAGCAATAAAATTCTATCAACACCTCAAAGCCAGCGACCCCAACTCCTACCACTACAAAGCCCTGCAGTGCCAAGAGGAGAGCAAAGACAGGAGTCCCCTCAGCCAGCTGGTCCACAGGCTCAGCTCCACCAGCACCGAGCACCAAGACCACCCTCACACAATCCGGCCCCACCAAATTATAGAAAAACAAAAAGACAATTACATCAACTATTGGACATGCACAACCAAATCCCAAAGCAAACTGCAATGCTATTTGGCCCTAAACAAAGAATACTCCATGGCAGATTACTTGAGTTCAGTAACTGACCCCAGACTGAGGAAAACCTTGACTATGTACAGACTCAGCGGCCACAGCCTGGCTATAGAGAGCGGCCGCCACAGACAGACCTGGCTGCCCAGAGACCAGCGCCTCTGTCAGCTCTGTCCACATAGACAGGTGGAGACAGAGCAGCACTTCCTGCTGCACTGTGACGCATACACACACATCAGAACACAGACATACACTAACATCACACTAACAACACCCAACTTCACCCAACTCTCAGACCAGGACAAATTCTGTCATCTGTTAGGAGAACAAAGAGCCACTGCTCTAGAAGCAGCAAAATATGTTTGTGCCTGTCACAAAAAGAGAGATGAGCTGCTCAACATGAGCTCCTCTATATGAGCAGCTGCTGCTGCTCCTGTTGAGTTTTACCTGCTAAATGATATCTACACTGTTTGTTCATTAGTATCATCTGTATTATTATATTATCTGTTTATTTATTTATATTGTATGTGTTATTTTACCATTTTTGTAATGCTTTGGCAATATTGTACTGACAGTCATGCCAATAAAGCTTGTGAAATTGAAATTGAATTGAGAGAGAGAGAGAGAGAGAGAGAGAGAGAGAGAGAGAGAGAGAGAGAGAGTTTTGGAGAATGACTTAAAAACATGTAATACTACTACTACTACTACTAAAAAGTAGGCTACTTAAAAACAGGATGATTAATTTATAGCCTATAGGTTAGAGTAATGAGTGGTGACACGTGCTATGCTGCTGCTATTTTTGTTCTGTTTTCTGTATGTTTGATTGTCTTCTTTTTTTTTCCTCTTTTCTTTTGAGGAGGAAGGAAGTAGGGGAGGAAGAAGGGAAGAAGGGAAAGGAGAGGAGAAAGGAAGGGAAAGAAAAGGAAGAAGAAAGGGAAATCGAATCAAGCAGCTTCTCTCTTTTCACTGTTTTGTGATTGCTTATTTCTTTTATTAATAAATAACAAATTGTACATTTTAAATTTTAAATTTTTATTTTTTATTTTTTAATTAATCAGAGTTGTAACAGGGTAGGTGTAATAAGCTATGCTTCAGCCTATGCCTTTTCGGTCCAAATTTTCTTTTTCTGTTTACTTATTGTTTATTCTGATTGATGTTTTTCTTTATTTACTTTTTTCTTTCTGGTTTGTTACTTTTCTTTTAATGACATGTATTGACTGAAATAAACTAAACTAAACTAAAGAGTAGTTAATAGTCAACAGCACAGCAGGTGAATCTGAGTGAAAATAAGACATAGATAAGAGGCGATGAGACCAATATGAGATCAGAGGGGCCATAAGGCACTTTGACACACAGTGTCCTAAAGCCACACAACAGCCAAGAGTCTAAACACATCTCCAACAAATTAAATATGCAGCAAGCAGGCAAAACGCTTAGTGACAGAGTGACAGTTGTCATCGCAGCTGCGACGCGCCGCGGTGGTGCTCTGTACTTTCTTGTTTGTTTGTTTTTTTCTTGGTTGTTTTATGGTAAGGCTAACACAATTTTTTGATGGGGCTATAGCCTAACCAAGCCCCACCCTGGCGCCGCCTATGGATGTCAGTTATCTGAGACTTCAATCTTTTGAACATGAAGCTGAACTGATGAACCAAAATGACAAAGGGGAGAGAGAGAGAGAGAGAGAGAGAGAGAGAGAGAGAGAGAGAGAGAGAGAGAGAGAGAGAGAGATGTTGTTATTTTACCATTTTTGTAATGCTTTGGCAATATTTTAATGACAGCCATGCCAATAAAGCTTGTGAAATTGAGAGAGAGAGAGACGCCAGTGGCATAAGGAGTGAGCAGGTTGACATCAGTAAACTAGGAGTTCACACCGACTCTGAGTTTTCCTCTGTGTCAGTGTGGCCGTGAACTCACCGTCCTTCAGAGACACCTTCTTGAACTCAAAGGGGATGTTGTTCTTTTTGGCGAAGATGTAGACTGAGCGACAGGGCTGAGACAACAAGTCCAGGTACAACTCTAACGCCATGGCTGCTTCTGCTTCACACACCGATGGAAGTTTTCTACTGTGCTCTACTTTTCAGGCTGAAACCGCTACTATACAAGTCTGCTTCAGGCTCCGAAGACCGGTTGGCAAAGAAAAGATAGTTCACGTCCCCTCCTTTCTCCTCCTCCTCCTCCAGCGGCAGTTTCCTATTGGTTTGGGATAAACCAATGACACTCCGCATACTCTGTCAGAAGCAGGAATTACATTTGAAAGATTTTACTCAATTTCTTTTTAATTTCTTATCTTTTCTTTTGTGAATAATTGGGATCATTTTACCAGTTCTACAAATGAAACCACCATGTGAGCAGTTTGAACGGCCTCAGACACATGGAGAAGTCACAAGGCAGAACAGCTTGAAATCACTGGTTTAATGATTAACAGTCTCCACCAGGAAAGACACTTGTGACTGACTTTCATAACAATCACTGTGATCCTCTGAAGTGTACTGAAGCAGAAGTAGGCTATATTTAAAAAAAAGTCAAGGCGTCTCCAGGCCATAGACAGAGGAGGAATGGCTGAAGAGTGAATCCTCTTGCTCCAAGTCTGTACTCTCTAAAAAATATCAGGCACTGAATAGGCTGGATCAATCTGAGGGGAGGCTTATATAACTCAGTGTTAACTTTGTTTGACTTTATGGTAGAAACTAGTATTTCACACAAAACACAATCTGCATGAGATTTAAGCCTACTGTTTAGTTATTTTTGGCCATGCAGTTTTGGAGCTGTGTCCTGAAGAGTTCTAAAACTTGAACTCGCGTGTTCGTTTGATGAAGTACGCAGGAGACGTTGAGTTACAAAATTTTAGATATTTATTTATAAAAGAATCAACTAGGAAAAGAGATTGTGTACAGAGCTCCTGACCAGACTAAGTTTCCCTGACCAACATGCCGCAGCAGCATCAGTTCACGAAGTCTGATACTGTCTCCTGTCCCTGTCCGGTTTTATAGTTACTGATTACACAAATGCAAGATATGATGTAATTGATGTAATGTGCATCCTCATTGGCTGGAGTCCGTACGCCATGACCTCGTGTCTGACCCCAATCTCATGCTTGGTGCTGATCAGCTGTTGATAGCTCCTATTAAACAAGGGACAAGAGAAAGTGAAAAGGACAAGACACGCAACCCCCCGCATTCGTCAGCTTTCCCCTGTGTCAGCTGACTATCACAGTTACACTAGGTACGAAGACCAGATATCCCAATTGTTTATCAAACAACCAGTACACTCAGTCCCTGTGTGTAACTGCTACTTCCCCTGTCATGTGTATGTCATTCTCTGGGCTGTAAGAGCAAAACACAGTAATTACACCAATTATAGAAAAGTTGATTACATGCTTCATTATTAAACTGATTGTCACGAGCTTATCGTATGTCTAAGGCAAATGTCAATATCCCAAACATTATAGCAATATACGATTTTGGGGTAAATATCACAACAGTCCTTGGTGACAACTGAGCCCAGTTAAGTTAATTGATTAAGTCTAGGATCTTTCTTCAGCTGTTTTGATTGTTATAAATGGTCAAAATCTGCAGCAAAACATCTTGTGCATGACAACATAGATAATTGAACATGTGTTGGCATGTCTTTTGTAAAATGTTTCCACAAGAGAGTAAAGGGAGAAGAGTCATGTCCTTTTGTTTCATCTGCACTTTACAGAAGCAGCACAGGTAGGGGGGTAGTGACACAGACAAATAGTCCTTGCATGGCTAAATGAGTGATATACCTTTAAACAGGCATGTATAGTCTGGCTCGTGCTCACCTCACAAAAGGAATAATGGCCAGTGAGACCTTATGTGCAACAATGACGATAACAATAGTTCATAATAAATAATATACCAATGACAATTCAGTGAGTCCCTTCATGATGTCATTTTCTTGGCTTTTACACTGATGAGAGTGCGGGTGAAGGATGGCCTGAACAGTCCTGCAGTGAGATGAGCTGCTGTGGCTGCTTCTCTGACCTGCCCTAATGCTGCAGAGAGGGCAGTGTTGTCAAAACTGTCCTGCATCTTACACTGCACGTGATCAACAAGGACTGGTTATAAAGAATCAAAACACTACAGCATATAAGTTCAATTCATTCTTTATTTTTTTCTTGTATTAATCATTCATACTCCAGCATTTGTTTGCAGTATCTACACTTTGCTTTTCATATCACAGGTTTTTGATGCTCTCTTCCCCACAGGAACACCTGTAATAATCTCATTCCCGCTCTCCCCTCATTGGTATGAGTACAATTAAAGGCCCTTACCCACACACGTTTGGGAGATATTGCCTTCAGTGGGGATGGGAAAAAGTGATGGGAGAGAAATCCACATTTTAAGAAGGAAAAAAATGAAATGGTGAGTTACTGGTCATAGCTCTTTACTACATCACATACATGGCTCAAGACACTGCACACCATGGATCAAAGCCTTTAAATCAAGTGACATATTCTTCTACAAAATGATTTTTATGATGACCAAGATGAAGATCTGCTATAGAGACTGTAACACTTTTTAACCCCACAATAGCTAGAACGAGGTGAAATCAGAACTGATTCATTTAATTCAGCAAGTCCAGGGAAATGAAAGTAGTTACGACATTTAATTCAGTCTTTTGTTCACCATTTAGAAATCAAACCTATTCTTTTAGTTGCACAAAGACAAATTAAAATCTGAATAAATGACTTGGTGATTATACAAAATCAGTGTTTCCCCAAGTCACTGCAGTCTTTTGGGTCAACGGTGTGACAAAACTCCGACACCACAAGAGGAAGTTATTTTTACTAACACTTTACAGTTTAAAATAATAATTTTATCATGTCTTCTGCACTTGAACCATTCATCTTATTAAATAGGTGTGGACATAAGACCAAGGTCAAAAATTGAGAGTTTGAATTGGTAGAAAGGCTCGGTGTAGACCAGGGTTAGATCAGTAACAGACCAGTACTGGGATAGATGATATGCAAAAAGTGAAATTGTTCTTTACCTCACAGAAGAGCAAGTGCACAAAAGTTTGACTTGCAAGTAAAAGTCATTACCGGTATGTACCACACTCATAAAAGTCTACCATCAAATTCCTTTTCCAAAGAAAGGATGAACTCATCTTAAAATCATCTTAACTTCTGTACACAATTTGAATTAAAAAAGACATTGTATTTAACAATACTGTCTTTGTAAACCAATGGTACCAAATGAAATGAGCATAATAACTAAAAAATAAAACATAAATGTACAAAGTGAAAAAAAGGCAAATTTATCTATAATAGTGTCAATAAAATGCTAAAAATATAACTACGTTTCATGTTAAAAAGCATTGAAGAGGTTATGGTAAAAGAAATACCATCATCACCACCAGAGTTAATAAATGAAGGTATTCCCATGGGCTAAACAAATAATATCCTAAACTAGGAGCATGTTGGTAGTATACACAGTACACAGATTCTCTTTCCCACAAACATGCACAAGTCCGCACAGTTGCATTGACTTTCATTCATTGTGGACAGCTTACCCCAAACCTTAACCAGGACCTCAGAAATGACACTTTGCCATATTAGGACTGGCCTTTCGTCCAAATTAGGACTACTGGTCCCAACAAGGTCAGTGTTTATACCAGAAAGAGTCCCAAAGAGGTAACAAAAAACACACACATACACATACATACACCTTGTAACATTAGCCCCTCTTAGGGAGAGAACCTGCTGTATTCTCCTCAAGAAGACCCTTTGTTTTGGTACCTTTGCTTGTTTCCACTGAATCAAACAATGTCGGCACAATCCAGCCCCTGTGTGTGATTTTTAGATAGCATGCTGGTGTTCCAGAGTCAGAGGCATAACGTTTAATAAAACAGCATCAGCATCTGTCCCGCCTTGCTGGTTCTTCCTTTTAAAAGACATTGATTCAGCTCTGTGACTACGTTATCACTTAAAGATAGAACAACGGTACAAGCTGTGTAAAAGGGGCTATTGTGACATGAGGGCATTTACAGACCTAACTCAGAGTGGACAGCGTGTTATCAGTTGGTGGATGTGGAGCTGAGAAGAAGAGTTATCATCTAAGTTGCTGCTATACGAATGATGTCATCCTATTGATTAGTCATAGATTAAAGGCCCCATATTATAAAAGGTTGATGTTTTTGCACACACTTAATTTATCTGCCTCAGACTGAAAAAAAGGGGAATAATCTATAATTAAGGTGTGGCATGTTTCCTGTAGTTAGTCTGAATCTGAAGGTGCCACTTGTCGTTAGCCGCTCACATCACAGAATTTGCTCAGCGATTAGGCGTTTCCTGCTAAACATACCCCGGGTGTCTATGTTTACGTACAAGCTTAAAACTTTTCTTCCCATATATTTTATGGCACAAATTTTCAATCTTTAGCACTAATGGTTCACCTGGAAGAAGGATTTTATGCCAATTAAAAGCTTAAAATGAGTTCATTAAAAATCTCTGAGAGTTTTAAATGCAGGTAAATATGGGACCTTTAAAAATGTGTTTATCACAACTTTTTCAATAAATTGAGTTGTGCAATTATTACTTTAATGAACTGAATGAGTTTAATGAGTGATGTGTTATGTTTTGTGCAGACCAGGTCATGACATCTCGTCCTCTCCACCTCCTGATCACTCTGCTCAATCCAAGGGTTGTAACTGCACCCCAACACTCTTCCTTCATTTTCCTGGTTTTACTAGTTCAATCAACTGTAAGAATTAAACACTGAGGCCTTGAAGCTAATTCTCAGTGTTTAATTTTATGCTGTAACTAGAATGCTTGCCTCAATCGGGTCTTTCATCACACTAGTGTCAAACTGTTGACAAGATACATCAGGTTCTACATCCAACGAAATCACATGAGCCATCAAAAAAGGGACAAAAATACAATAAAGATAGATATGTAAAATACTGGTTCTTGTGTACCTAGGGCAAACTTGTACCACAGTGGCTCAACAGAAACAGGCCCACATGACAAGGCCATAATTTGGTCTTTTGGCATTTCACAAACAACCAAAAAGATATAGAGCCGCTAACAGAAACCCATCAAGTCAAAAGTAAGAGGTAACATATGGAATGACATTAAATGAGGATTATAATAATGATATAAAAGTAACATAGGTGGATAACTCAAAGTAACAATTTGATTTGTTCCACTAGCTTACAGGCAGAGGTGTAGTTAATCAGAAAAACCACACGAGGGAGCAACAGCACTAAATCTCAACCACAAACAGGCAAGAGGCAGACCATTTGCTGCTCTCTCATCACTCTTGGTTTCTGTGTTTTCATTATTAGCGTCAGTACCTGAATTGTACCATACAAGTTAATTTTACTCTACTCCTATCCTATGCTACATCCGTTCACCATCTTGCACCATTCCTGCTACATTATTCCAGCTCTCCACCCTCCAGTTAACCCCAACCATTGCTCCAACTTCTTGCTTCTTGCTTCCAACTCCCCCATTATTTTTAACGGAACTGCTCTAACATTTTACCATGCTTCCATTTAACTCTTTCTCTCAGTAAAGTAAACTCATTTTGCCCCATGTATTAGTACTGATTCATTCTCACATATTTAGTACCTAGCTGTTGAGTAGCTGAAACCACGAGTGCCCTCACTCTCCTACCGATTATTTATGTTTCTGCTTTTCCTCTCTGTGAAGATGCTTCCAACTCCAACTTCTGTTGATGTGCTTGCTTGAAAACTGTGAATTTTGGACAGACTTTGATAGGCATTGACAGGTGAACCCAACAGTGACTCAATCAACACCTTGAAAAGTGGTTACTTTTGCAAATATAATCAATGTCTTCTATAACCTGACATTTCCCCCTGCACCCATTTTAAGTGCTGGCAGAGAGAGAGAGAGCCTTTCTCAGTCCATGACCTCCTCTTCTCCTCCTCCTCCTCCTCCTGTTATTGTCATGGTGAGACCCACCTCTCTTACTCTACTCCTAGTTCACCCAACCACCCTTAACGGCTTCCCTCACTGATATCTCCTCTTCTCTGCTGGCCATTTATCCTTTCACTTTTCCATCAGTCCATCATCTTCTGTGATGCCCTGAGCTCGGAGCTCTTCCAGGACGTTGTCAAGGTGTCCGGGGTCGGGGAAGCCGTGGCCCGTCAGGTTGGAGCCAAACTCTGTCTTATGGTGGACCTTCAATGGGGAAGAGTTGTCTTTAGTTTCACTGACGGTAAATTTAACATGCATGTATCACATGCAACACTCAAGTCATTCTTAAGTTACAGTCTAATCTTAGTGAGTATGTACCTCGTTCCAGATGACAGTGTCAGACTCTCCTGTAGTGCTTGACGTACCAACCGAGAAGATCAATCTGCGGTCCCATGCTACCAGGAGCAGTCTCAGTACCTGGCAACAAGGATGAAAAGGTTCATACTGCATGGCTGTCTGTTAAAAAAAACCTACTGACACCAACTAACATCAGGCTTTTGTCTGCAATGGAAAAGTAGCTCTGGCACCGATTGGCATCGATATAAACACAATACTTAGGGGAACCTGCTAATTTTCCCCACTTTTTAGTCTGCTGTGACTTTCAGAAACAGACATGGTGCTTTTGAAAACAGAAACACTGCTCTGGAGTGAAACAGTACAGCCCTGAAATAGGTTACATAAGCACACTATTGGCAAATGAAGTGTCGCACATGAAGCCTCCGACACTTTTACAGATCCTGGGGTTGGGTCCATTTTACCAGTTTGCCCATTGGTTTGCAATTTGGGCTTAACAGTGATTTAAAATACAGCGTATGCCTGATCATTTAGATGACAAAAGGGTATAATAATAGATGGTGGACTAAATTTACCTTGCGTCCTTTCTCGCTGTCTGGGAGGTAGCAGTGTCGAGGAAAGCCTCTGGCTGTGAAGGGCTTCCCTGGGTTTGGATGCTCTGGTCCCTGAGAGGAGAGCGGTGGGGGTCAGTATGGATTTGTGATGATTGACCCAACTAACAATGAGATATAGAATAAAACAAATACTACTGTCAGACCAGTTCTTTTCATGTACCTGAATGCCTGGTGGGATGTTGTAGATAATGCGTATTGTTTTGCAGTCAGAGTGCCCTGGCAGAGAATGAGGGATGACGTGGTACTCCATCTTCCCTGCCGGCTGGTTGCCCGTCTTTACGCCGTAGATGGTTTTACACGTGGGACACTGAAGACTGAATAAAAGAGATTGATTATAGTTGTTATTTGAATAGAACGTGTGAAGCAATTGAAAAAGGGGGTGTTAATATATCTCTAACCTACCTGCCATCCTTGTTGCCATTATTATACATGGCCACCAGACACTGGAAATGGTACTGGTGTCCACACTGTGCTAGTCGCCCAACTGAATCTGCCCTGGAAACAGGCCCCACTCCTGGACCTTTGTATCCAGATGGACCCCCCAGTGGCTCCATACAAATGGTACAATCCTAGCAAAAGGGAGGAATTGTAAATAAAAGGAAACACCCCCACATTAAAGTCTGTCTCAGCGCTGCATCTCATTTATATATAGACACATACACAAACACAATCATACCTCCTCTGGTGGACTTTTTACTTTCTGCAGGTATTTCTTTACCACCTCCTCTGGAGTTTTACCTGCAGACAAAGAGGAGAGAGAACAAAGAGGAATGATGAATGAATGAAACGTAAGTCTGGGCTGTTAACCAGTGTGACACCATATTCTCATATTGATAGAACTGCTCCCTTGCTGAGCATTAGGGGAAGGTAATAAACTGAGAAAACAACTGTTGAAGTCTCTCTGTCATCACATTCAGGATGACAGCCAGTCAAGGACAGAGACAGAGAAATGTAATGCTCACCCTTGCGAGCTTGTTTCTTGGTGGTCTTCCTGCAGCAGTGTCCTAAGCCCGGCACTGGTTTGATGTCACTCTTACTGACAGGTGGAGGATGCAGCACAAGTTTGGGAGGCCTAGTGAGGCACACAGGCAGAGCAGCAGCACTCATCAAAATTCCTGTGATCCCTGCAACACAAAAGGGGAAAAAAATGATTTAGAGGAGTAACATGCAATGATTTTTAGGGTTTAAATCAGAAATCCGGTCTGGTTTCTTGTAAAACTCTGTCCTTCCAGGCCCCCGGTAGGTGAGTGTGTCCTTACCGGCCAGTGCAGGGTGAACGGGACTGGATCCACTAAGGTTCTTCACTGGGACGGTGGGCACACTGCAACAGAAACAGACAGAAAACTGTTTAGTTAAGTGTGTTTCAACACTTCCTCCCTGACCTCATACGACTGTCTGATCAGACATAAAAAGGTTTGGGGGAATGTTTGCGACTACGTGGTTACTCACTTTGAAAAACTGATGACTGTCATTCTTAAAGCGAGAGGTCACGATTAAGAAAACAAAGATTCAAACAAACAAAAGACAACAGTCAAACGATATCAGCAGGAGAGATTACGATCCTTTGTGCGTCTGTGCCCGTTTTCTGAAGAAAACTTCAAAGGTTTGTTGAAAAAAAAAAAAAAAAAAGCAGCTCAGTTATCCTTTTGTTCTCTCTTCTGTTATGTATCTGTCCTTCTACCTTTCCTTTTCTTCTCTGGCTCCTCGTCTGACACTGTACTGCTTTTCTTGTCGGCTAGAGCGCAGATGAATGACTACGCTGCGCTCGTCCGTGTGTGTACGTTTATGGGAGCTAATCCACGGAGTTTCCATCTGCTCACTGAGCTCAAAGAGATGTACGTCACACAGATGCTTTCTCGGGGATTACCTGCTTCATCACAAAGCCCATCATCATCACCGTCATAATCTTTAACTGACATATACACACACGTCATGCATACAGACTCAGATCATTGGCTTTTAATAAAACTGGATTGGGATTCCTCGACATAGTCATCTGCATATCTGTTTAGATAGTTGAGCTTTATTCTAAGGAGATATAATAACTACTCCAGCTCTTACTCCATTGTATAGGAAATAGCTGCTGAAGAAAAGGTATGAACACATTTGCTCATGATAACCAACTCTTGAGTCCAAGAGTATGTATCAGTGTTTGCAGCTATCCATTTAGTACAGAAAGCAATCGCTCCCACTAACAGACTGGCATCGTCAGTACTGCAGATTTTACATGAGGGCAGGGAGCGGTGATGATCTGTTGTTTCCTGTTGTTGGGTTAGCTTTAACAGGCTTTCTGTCAGTGCGCTAAGCTGCTTTCACTTAACCTCACTCAGTGACACATGACAAAACACTAGTGAATGACTCACCGAGCTGTGTGTGTGCGTAAGTCTGCGTTAAGTGTGGATGATGGAGAGTAAATGAGGAAAAGTGTGTGTGAAATAAGGCGCTACTTCAGTGCCCCGGAGAGGGAAAAAAACAGAGCCAAGTGTGAGTAATAAAACAGTAAACATACAGAGTGAAGGGCAAACAAACAAACACACTCTCTAATGATATGTCACCAGATAATACTGATCCACTGTAATGTTTCCAAAACACACTTTAACTGAAGTTCTATCGCATCGCAGCGTGACGGTAGATTGGCCTTCCCATGAAACGGCACTTTACTTTGGCACTACACTGAACTACTGTATTCCTGGGTCGTGGGCCTGCTGGTGCGTTAGAACAGAACCAACACAAATATTCAACATGAAGTGAACTTTTAAAATGATCCTGGATTGTTTTTGTTGGGCGCTTTTAAAAAGGTCGACCGTCACTCTCGGTCAGCCCTCCTGATTCTATTCCCTTTGATAGAACGACAATACATACACACAAAGAGACCAAAACCATAGACCGCAGCAGATGGTGATCTGCTGCAGAGGAGGACAAAGTCCACAGCTCCATTACTTGGATCCAAGATTTTTAGAGAGGAAAAAAGAGAGGGGGCGGGTGCTAGGGTAAAATTCAACAAAGGGATACATAGATACAGAAAGTATAACTCTGCCGTGTCTAATGGGACATAACAATCTCACAACCAATCACCGGAAAACAACAACACAACAACTGCACAGTGATAGTGGGTGGCTAAATGTGGTTGTTGTTGTCACACCTTAATCATATCAAATTTCCATCTACGTTTATCAGATTAGTCCTCAAACCTTGCTCTGTAGTAGAGCAGCTCTGCTGTCGTATGCAGTCAAAGTAGTTTAAGATCTTAAACATGTCATAGAGATTTATTTATGACAACCACTGACGGATGGACACATCCCCCCGTTATAAATAGGCTGCCTGTGATGATAGATGAGAAACGCTTATATTAGAACTGTTGCCGGAGCGAGTCAATGAGTGACGGTGATCCCACACACACACACACACACACACTAATCACCTGTTGCAAATAACTGGGGTGTATTAATAATTAATAGGCTGCTGTGTTAGCAGGGAAGTCTTTAGGTATGAGGGAGGGAAGCGTTGAGCCACGTCTGATCACGTATAAGCTTGATGCATTTGACTTTCCAGCTGCTCCACTGATGCTGGTGACACAAATAAACACACAGCTTGCCGTCATCTCACACAGCCTGGCTAATACGGCTGACCCACTAAATGGATCAGCTGTCTGTCACACAATTATTTCAATCTCAAATGCCCACTGATTAATCCTATTTTCATCATTATTGTAATATGAACGTATGTGCACTGAACCCACTGCAAAAGGCCATGAAAAACAAACTCGTAGTGGCGACAGCTAGTTGTAACTCTGTCATCACAACCACTGAGGCTAAAAAGGTAATTGGCCGGTTCTATAACATTTCAACACATAAAACCACCTTTCCATCGCCAATGTTTCACCCAAGCGTGGCATGCTAATGTTAAGCTAAAAGTGAATTGCCATGAACAAGCTAAAAGGAAAGTTTTCCATGTGTAGACTCCAGCTCCATTAGCCACAAACTTTTGTAAACTTACAGCTACAGACAGCAGCAGCAGAGGGAGGAGGATAGAGGAAATGACTGACCTTAGTCTGTCTTTTTCATTCAGCTTCACGCAATGTTTTCAGGCCAGGAATATCATTCAGTATATTGACATTTTACATTATTTCTCAGAGAGATATTACTGAGAGATGTATGGTTGCTTGTAGTGCTGCGGACATTATTGGGGCTGCTAAAGAAACTAAATGTTGTATATTCTGTTCTCCATTTACTTATGAAGAGTCTTTATGAGTGTCAATAAAGAATCAGATGTTCTTCTGCCTTGATGAGATGAGACAAACATAACATTAAATAGCCGAGCGCCCGATGAGAAAACCCCCACAGAGTGTCACTGCTGCAGCCTCAGCGTCACACAAAGACTGTGGGAAAGCCTGCAGTCACACTCAGCATGTCAACATTTGACTTGTCAGATGGAGCCTGGAAGCAGGTGTCAGCTTGGTGGGGACTGTGAGATTAGTAGCAAGGTGATAGTAGGAGACACAGGATGCGAATGAGCACACTTTAACGTTTGTTTACTTCCAAGTCATATAACATTGCAATATTAAACAGTGTTATCGCACATGGCATATTTTCTGCATATCTTGCAGGTCTTATACTGTCCCATACCAGTGTGCACCCACATACTGTACTGTATTATATAGCTTATGCTATGGTGTTAGCATCAGTGTGCATAGATGTAGTATGTGCAAAGTCAGAGGAGTTGTTTTGGATATGTAGGATTTTTCAGCTTAGTGTTAGGATTTATTTCTCCAACCAAAATGTGTCAATACCATAACTGACGATACCTACAATATTTTTTTCTTCAGATGGTTATGATGATTATTATAATCAACACTTAAGTTTTGTTGAATTAAAAAATGTTTTGTAATAAACAGGTTCTCCAGGGATAATATACTGAATTCTTAAGGTACTGAAAATGTAGGCCTACTACTTTAGTATCAGTATCAAAATTCAAAGTATTGCATTGGTGCCTAAAACAACAGAAACTAAAAATTGTTTAAAAGTTTACTTAAACTAATTATTCACAAGTTTCCTCAGGTACATAAGCATGTCAGTGTACATTTATTTGTAAAAACACAACTCCTAAGGGAGATGCAACAGGGGAGGAGCAGGAAACCAGGGACCAAGAAGAAGAAAAAGCCCGAGAGCTTTAAAAAAAGGAAGATCCCGGCCCTGCCTGGGGGGAACGGCCTGAATGGGACTCCAGTCTTTTGACCCCGTGTGACCTCAAACCCACCCTCCTACCCTCCGCCTGCTTCCCACCAGATCACACACTCCCCCAGCTTTGTCTCACACACTCCCTCCACCCCTCGTCCCTCTGCTCCTCCTATTCCCCCGGGGGCAAAGATGGACATCAGCTGGACTGATTTAGACACCAGACAATTACACACTCCCACACATTCTCACACACATATTGTCACAAACACATAAAGCCTCCCACACATGCACACGCACGCACACAGAGTTTTTCAAAGACAACTTCAAGCAGATTTCCTCTGCTTTTGTGAAAAAATTATTTCAGGAGACAAAGTGGTGAACAGGTTGTGGATTGTGTGTGACGCTTACTAAAAATTATTGCAAAATTTAAAATGCAAGCCCCAAGACTGGTGTGCATCGGTTTGAAGAAATAAGGACGGCTTACATTAAGCTGATGTAACATTTCATAATCATACTAGACCTGGGTGAAACTTGAGCAGACTTTTAAAAACATATTTGGAGGATGGAAGAAACAATGGTCCTGGTTGTGGTTTCTTGAAGCAGGCAGGCAAACACACACACAGACCAGCAGCAGTCAGCCTCCTCAGACACCAGATGACACAGGCGACTGTTTGGTCTGGCTGTCTGCTGGGTTTCTGTCACTTCCCCCTGAGGTTCACTCAATGTTTTTTTTCCTCCATCCTTCACTTTCTGTTATTGTTATGTTATTTGCGCTAAGAGTTTAAGAGAATGAACAACAACACAAGCCCACTAAGACAATGAAAATGATCATGTTTGTGGTGACTTCATTGATGAGACTAAAATACTACTCAAGTAACAATTGCATGATCGCATTCATTTGAACTGACCGCAATTATTTTGCATCAGCATTTCCATTCATCTGTATAAAAACAGCTGGATGAAACTAACAGAAATGTCGCATTTCCATTTCCATCACTATTTCCTTGTCATTGACATTTGACAAAACAGAAATGCAGTTTTTATTTATATGTTCCAAATTTTAATGCCCATAATTGGCACTCCTTCTTCATAAGGTGTATGTTGATTATTAAAGTATATTTGGGGCTTACACTATTATAGTGGCACCAGAGAAAGACAATGAAGTCGTTAATCGCAATTATTTGTATGGCAAATTAATTGTCAACTAAAATGTCATGATTGTGACAGCCCTACTCACGACTCTTATCTGTGATCTTTGTCCAGTCACATTCTCACTCTAATAATCAAAAATCAAATATTCAACAACATCCAAGGCTCCATTCTGCAACGTTTCCCATTATGTGAAGAAGCAGCAGAGAAGGTTTAGCCCCGTGTTGCCGTGCACCACCACACACAATTACAATGAAGCTGCAGTCTGCAACCTGTTGGTGAGCTGAACAGGTGGCAACACATTCTCACTGCACATTTCTGCTCCTCTTTCCTAATAAAGTCAGACGGTGCAGCCCACCTCCCCTTTAACCTCCACTCACTCATTTCCTTTTCCATAATCCCCCCCCCCCCACCCCACCGTGGAGAGAGCGAAGTCACATTCTTCTACGCAGCTCCCATTAAGATGGTCAATATTTACTTTTTTTTTTACGTGTGAGAGAGAAGGACAATGTGTGCTTGTGTGTTTGTTGCCCTGATTGCTTGCACCACTGTGTGATCTATCCACGACAGTTTGCTGACTCGTTTCTTTGTCTTGTACGCCCCCCCCCCCCCCCCCCCCCCCCCCGCCCCCCCCCTCGCCTCATTCCCATCAGCCCTCATCTCAGGCAGTGTCTGAGTCTGAGGCTCTCTACACACACACACACACACACACACACACACACACACCAGTGGAGGGAGGTGTGTGTGTGTGTGTGTGTGTGTGTGTGTGTGTGTGTGTGTGTGTGTGTGTGTGTGTGTGTGTGTGTGTGTGTGTGTGTGTGTGTGTGTGTGTCTGGGGGTAGCAACAATACTGACTGGACCAGCACCATTGTCTACTCTCCCCCACCTAAAAAAAAATATTCACATCATTAATATGCTGTTAGATCAGCAGGGTGATCTATATGATGGGGTTCTTCAGCACATGGCATAATACATATTCATAACCTACAGCAGTAATGCATGTTTATTAACTGGGATGGATTAAATAGCTTTACTCAAACATTAACCTTAGGCAATCCAGCTGTACATACACTGGGCTTTCACCTGGTCTTGCTCTGTTTCTGCTGCTGAGTGACCCGTCCAGAGGCACATTCCTCTGTCTGCATCACTCAACAAGTGATTCTCCTCTTCTTCCGTTTAAACTCTTTTTAACCACATGCTATTGCAGTCCAGCCATCTTAACATTGTGACGAAAGGAGTTTTTAAAAAAAATCCTGTGTTTGACATCTGGCAGCATCATCCACATAGGGAGAAACCTCACTGATGTTATTCTGTCTAATCTTAAAAACAGGACAAGATTTGAAAATAACTGAACATCACACAATAGAGAATTGATCTCATGGGGAAACAAATGTAGACATGGTACGCTGCTCAAGTTAACCTGAAGCCTAAGAACAAGGTCTAGGACCACATTGCTCTTCCGACTGTCAGAAGTTGAATCAAGGTTAAGGTCCAAAAATGGCTGCAGTCGGAGCCTGTCCTTCATACGGCCCAAACTTGGGTAATTCAACAAAGTTACTGTGGAGACGAAACAATGGAGCTCTGAGGGGCCCAGACTGCTGAGCCATGACAGAGGAGAAGAAAGGAGAGGAGCCAGGGAAGGATGTGGAGGGGGGCAGGGAACGACCGACATGGGGCGCAGGCCGGGTGGGGGTGGGTCGGACTACCAAGAAATCTACACCATCTCCATCTGACCTTGTTTTCGGCTCGAAGGTGATTATCTGTAAGAATCCC
Organism: Trachurus trachurus; assembly: GCF_905171665.1. Taxonomy (NCBI): domain Eukaryota; kingdom Metazoa; phylum Chordata; class Actinopteri; order Carangiformes; family Carangidae; genus Trachurus; species Trachurus trachurus. Next base: position 21,248,036 of record NC_139891.1, on the reverse strand, counting down.
GTGTTTTGGCCTGCGGTGGTAAACTAAAACTGAAAGTGCATCACTTCCTGTTGCAGCAAGAGGCTTTTTTCACAGGGAAATGAAACAAACAGTGACTGTTTAAACCACCACATGGGAGAGAGCTTTCATGAAATGTCTTTATTCACTGTTGCATGAGATCATGGAAAGTCGGAAAATGTCACAATGAAACCTGGGTTTGTTCTTTCCAGTTATTGCAGTATACTTAGAAGAATCTATCCGAAGAAGTCGACTGGTTGCTGGAAGGTAGGTGATTAAAATCTGCCTCTGTGGGTAAATGACTCCCAGCAGTGCAGTAAGTCAGCACTTCCTGGGTTAAACTAAGGAGTTAACAAGAGTTTCAGGCCACGTTAGCGACTCTGGAGAGCTGCACTAAAACACAGGTGTCAGCAGACAGCATGCTAACACAGTAAAGGAAGTTTACCATGTTCATCATCTGAGATTAATAAATTACTTCCTGAGAAATCCACCACAGGGTCCCATCTTGTTTTGTTTGGGGGGCGGGGGGGGGGGGTGAAATAGTTCTGTAGTAATCAGAGTGGACGCTTCACTGAGCTGCTCTCTTCTCTTTGCACTGTGCATACCACTGACTGTATGCATAAAATAGTTTTAGAGAGAGGGAGGTGTTGCTGGGCTATGGCCTTCACACTTGCACCAATGGAATGTACATAAACACACACACACACACACACACACACACACACACACACACTTTACAGGAATCTGGCTAAACAGTTACAAGGTCAATTAACCATTTTTAAAGTTCAGTTTGGCCTCGCTTCAGTTTTTATTTTTAGATTTTTTGCGTTCTCGTTAAGCCACACACTTACTATCGCTTCAGTTTTATGGCCATCAGAAGAACCCACTGTCTGGCAGTTCACAACACACATAAATGGAGGATAGGCGTTACTGAATCTCACTGGCCTCAGTGTTTACGGTCAGTTAATCTGTCATCTTTAAATTAACAACATCACCTTCACCCCTTTTAAGAGCATTTTGCTGAGCGTACCCACTGTTGATTTACATGATACACCTGATCGGCTACAGAAAATTCCAACAAGGATGGACGTAAATCTGAAGAGTTGCATCTCTGAACCCGCATCACTCACAGTCAGTGCAGAGCAACAAGAACAACTAATTTCTTAACTACCGATCACCTGTCAAAGTAAATATGATGGCTGTATGTATGCATGTTGGTATTAATGCTGCATGAACATGCTTATACACGTACATGGGCAGCAACAAACACCATTTTGATGTTGTGCATTTGTCAAGAGTATTTTTCTCTGCAGGTCTGTACAGAATCAATATGACTACAACAGCACAGGCGTGAAAATACCCGAATAACAGTAATACCAATCAGTCAATACAGTGTGCTATGATTTGCATCTTGTTCTGAACAGTCAATAACAAAATATATTTGATTGACTGACTGATTTGTGTATGTGTCATTCACTTACCCTGATGCTATGAGTGCTCTGGACTGGGCCATTGCAATCCTCTGTAACGCTGGTCTGCTCAGCCCAGCTAAGCTGGATCTCTGTGGCAACGGGGCATGGCACACTGTTGCCGCTGACGACGGCATGCGTTGCGGCTTCATCACCGCCGGCGTAGGAGATGGCACTGGTGAAGGGGGTGTGGTCACATTGCTGGCAGGGGTAATCAATGTGCCAATGGGCACCGAGTCACTGGCCGAAGACGAGGAGTGCTTGGGTGGAACGGACGGAGGGTGATGATTCTGATTGGATGACGGAGGCTGGGGGGGTGGGAGGGATGGCGGGGGCGGCCTGGTGGAAGACGAGGAGATACCCAGAGAGGACGTGCAAGTGGTGAGGGCGGCCAGGGACTGAGCGAAGAGCTGGGCGTTCACTCTTGAGGAGGCAGTGTTTTTGGAGATAGCGAGGCCATGCGGCAGCGTCAGACAGTAGTTGGAGTTGGAGTTCTGCAGCTGTCCTCGTCCCAGAGTGGCTGATTTAGACGGACTTAGAGGTTTGGAGACTGAGTTCCTAGGCCGCTGCATGGTTTGTGAGCGTCTACCTAGAGTCTGTATCCCTGCAGCTCCTGCCCCTGCTCTTCCTGTATTGGTCTTCACACTAAGGACCAGCATGCACTGCTGGCAGGAACAAGGCTGGCCCAACCCAGAAGCTACTAAACCTCCATTAGGATAGCCTGAACTTCCAATCCCAATGGTGGCCCCGGACACTCCAACACCCAGCAGGGCTCCTGTTAGCCCTCCACTTGCTCCTACACCTTTAGGAACAGGGAGAGGGCCGGACACTAAAGGGTAGGCCAGGTCAGAACGCCTCTGGATCCTCCGACACCTCTGGCTCTGTCTGTTCACCTGCAGGAGCACACAGAGAAACATGCTTAAAAATGTTTTCAAGGTGCAGCCTGAACCTATGTATCACTTATTTATCATGATCGATTCTGTCAAACAAACCTGTGTCATGTTCTGGAAATCAATGAAGTAGCAGAAGCCGAGCGGTGTCAGGTCATGGCATTGCTGCTGGCGGCTGTGGGCACTCTCGATGGCTATGGTCACCTCCATGTCGTAAGGTGTCCATGTACCCGCATCGTTCTCCCACTCCCACTGCCAGCCCTGAGCTGGAGCTGAGGCTGGGTCATAGAAACTCCTCCGCACCGGACGGATGGTTCCTGAGAAAGAAATGAGAGGAAAAATAAAAACGTGCCTTTGTTCATTTCTCACTACTACTTCTTCACCACAGTTCTACAATGGTAAACTATAAGTACCTTTGCTGGATAGAAGGTACTTTGTGAAGCAGTTGGGAGGTGAGCCAGTAATTAACATATTAATGCCCAAAAAAACATGTGCAGAGCCAAAAGAAAAAGGATTAAAATCTCTCTCTCTCTAAAAGAAAAAGAGGAACGGAGTGGTCTTAGATTAGTGCTGGAAAAAGGAAAAATCTTCTAATTCAATACAATCTAAATCTGAATAATTCAATATTGGCTTCACCATAGGCACCAGTAAGTCTAAAAAGGGAAATATATGGTTGCATTTCAGATATAAAAACTATAGAGATCAAGAAGCTGGTGCAACATGTGCAAGAAAAAAACATTTTCACCTGTTGGTCCATTCTTAATGTGAACATGAATAGTTTTAATCAGGCGCCAGGTTGGTGGTTCATCACTTATATCCAACTAAAATTGGTGTGGCCTTTGAAATGAGCATCGACTCGAGACCCTGTGACAGTGTTGTAATGCTAATAGTCCTGGACTAGATTTTGGAAACCAGCAGCGATACTAAGCCCTGCCAGTATTGTAGCATACATTGTGTGTTTCTTTTAAATGACTGAAAGCCTAAGAACCTATTTGAAAAGTTGGTTCTGTAGTGTGATTTGTGTTGTGTAAGCTACAAATCATTTCATTATGTTACCGTACACTACTTCCAGATCAAAGTCTCCCCTTAGGAAGGCCGACACACAATGCCTTGTCTTCTCTGCCTGCAGTCCTATTGTGATGCATTGTGCTGTGATGGAAACCAATAACTTGACATGGATCACAATACCTAAAAAGATGTTGTGCAACACATCTAGCCTATATCGACAGACTTTGTTTCCAAACTTTCCATACAGTCCTGATTTATCATGCAGCGAAAATATGAGTTAGCTGAGCTTTCAAACACCTAGACCGCCTGCAGGAACAACAGAGACAGGGAAGGACTCTGAAAAAGGCCCTTGAAAATATGCTCATGCAAGAACTGCAACAACAACCGAGCCCCCTCTAACTAGATGCATGATTTTCATTAAAATACTTGGGTGACTGGGTAAACATATCCATTTAAATAGAGTCACGGAGGGAAGGGGGTTGTCAGTCATGTGATCCTGAGCCCTGCAGAGTGGCGAGTGAAATAGTTTAAGAGTACTCGATCTACTTCGCTCTTTACTTCACATTCGTATAGTCTTACGTTTCTGTTTTCACTTTTGTTCCAGTGCATCACTGCCATAGTACTGCTGGAAAATAAAACAAAACCCAAACTCAACTGAATAAATATTCAATAACACAAGTAACTAACCAGCACACAACAATGTCTCTCTGTATTCTAGTGGGACAGAGGGCTGGGGGGAGGGTCCCTAAACAAGCCAACCAGAAACTACCTCTGTCTCCAGGGGTAACGGGCTATTCAGGCAATGCCAGGACAAGGAGAGGGAGGTGTGTGTGTGTGTGTGTGTGTGTGTGTGTGTGTGTGTGTGTGTGTGTGTGTGTGTGTGTGTGTGTGTGTGTGTGTGTGTGTGTGTGTGTGTGTGTGTGTGTGTGTGTGTGTGTGTGTGTGTGTGTGTGTGTGTGTGTGTGTGTGTGTGTGTGTGCGTGCGCGCGTGTGTGCGTGCGCGCGCGCGTTTAGGGGTGGGGCATGGGCACACTAAAAGACGGGGCTCAGTGGTTATGGAGTTGTATTTGTTTGGTGGAGATAGAGAGAAAAGGGAATAATCAAACTGAGACATCACCACTTCATTGTTTCTGTAGTTGTACAATCATTCATATACTGCAGTAACATCTAAAAAGTAATCCCTGATGACGGCAGAGCACTTTGAAGGGCACTGCACAGATTACATCTCAAGACAGACAGATATGCAGAAATGATATAGTGAGGAAACGATTTTTAGTGCTTGTTGAAAGTATAAGTCCCTTCCTCTACTCTAAATCTGATGAATGAATCCAGCACAGCATGGAGCCCTCGACCCCCCTGTTTACTATGTGAATTGTAATTTTGCCCTCAAATTCCATTGTGTGAGAAAGGACTATGGCAGCTCCACACACGTGGCTGAGCTATGCAATCAATTTTTTTTTTTTGTCAACACACACCCCAACATAGAGAAAATGCTCTTGCGTGACAATAGAGAGAGCTATACGCAAAGGCTCACAAAAAGGTCTGTAAATGGCGATAAAGCAAGGGATACTTTAAGAAGAAATCCATGCCATCACAACCCTATTATACATATTACCTTATTTTATATTTGGCCAATATATATATATATATATATATATTTTTTTTACAAAACCTATTATTGAATTAACATTTTCCACAAGGTTTCCCCAAATTCCTGTCTTCTAGTTACACCTGCCATTCTGGTGGACTAAAAACATAAAATTGCATTCATGAAGTAATGAACAGCAAAAGATTATTGTAGCAAAGAAAAGTCCAGCCATGTTAATAAACATAATGAGTTTCATACAATAAGGTCTTTTAAAACAGAGTGGAGGGTTTGTGGTATCAGTGGATACAGGATGCAAAGATACCATGCGATGAAATATCAAGATTGTTACTTGGTAGAGAAGAAGTTATAAATAGGAGTTTATTCAGGGCTGGGTCACTCAGAAACAAGTGCTGCATGTCTGGCTATGGTCACTCTGGGTTAATGCTCTGATCAGACTGTAACTGTATGGTTGTGTAAGTGCAAGTGATAAAAAAAAAAAAGAAAAGACCAATGGTCAATGCTGTATCCATATAAAATAACAGTTCTTAGATAAAAAAAAAAAGAAGTTCCTAAATAAAAAGATAAAAATGAAACAATTGTCTTCATTTAAAGACGCACAGACGGCAGAAGTAAACATGGGGAGTGCAGGTAGCAGTCGGGGAAATTAAAGTGTGTGAAGTGCATGAGAAAGTGAGAGAGGACAAAGAGGCCTGAGGCAGGTGGAGAAAAAGACAGGCCATCTGGTCTTTATTGTTCTCTCTGCCACGGGACCCCCCACCCCCCACCCTCACCCAAAAAAAGCGCAAGAAAGACACACATACACACACACACACAGTCATACCTGACTCTCAAAGCTCCCTCAAATGCAAAACAAAACTTAGTGTCCTCGTGTTTGTGACTTTGTATCCGCCCCATCAGAGGAGTCACAACATTTTTTCCACACTGTCATATTTCTCTTCATCTCCATCCCGTTGAACTTCAAGTGAACCTCAGTCAAGGCATGTGAGCTAAAATTGCTGTTATTTTTGTAACAATTACTTACAGCACTTCTCCACAGTCGGCGTCCTCAAAAAACCCGGATTGCTCTCTAGTACATTTCCACTTACTCATTCCTCACCTTCATCCTCTGTGAATTGTTACTCATCACTTTTATCTTAACTATCCGACACTGTATGTGAGGGGCAAGTATGAATATTCAATAAGGGAAAGTGCAACAGGATGACGTAAAGAAGTGCACCAAATAAGTGATATAAGTGATACCTAGGCATGTACAGTATGGAGTGTTAAGGTGAAGAGGTGATGAATCTTCAAGAGATTCTTGAAGATAGAGAGGGACATCGAAATATTGAGAACCACAAACAGCGATCGCCTTGTGTGCAGTTTTGTTGGAGGAGCGGCGTGGCTGAGGAGGCTGAGTACAAGTAGGTAGGGTGATGGCCGAGAAGTCACTCTGAAGGCAAGCAAGTGGTTTGAAGTTGATTCAGACAGTCAGGGGCAGCCAGCGGAGATTAGAAAGCAGTGGAGTGATGTGCCCTTTGAGGCTGATGGAAGACCAGACATGCAGCTGCATTCTGGAGCAACCAGGAAGGTACTGCAGGTATTGTTGAAGTGAAGTTGGATGCCAATCAGCTTAGTGAGCTGCCGACTGGTTGCACATCCTCACAGATACTGTATAGGGGCTCAACATGTGAGGAGACGATTGCTATCTATCTATCTATCTATCTATCTATCTATCTATCTATCTATCTATACAAAAGGAATGGACTGAAAACACACAGCTGCACTGAGCATGGACTTTGCTTATTGGTCTCACACAGGTAGACTGGCTGGTCTTTCCCCCTGTAGGTCTAAACACACATGAGCTGGTACAACAGCAATAGTTTAGATTGATGTAGCATGATCTTACAGTTTTTCTCAGTCACTTTGGTGCTTTTCTCACATCATTATTAACATTTGCACAACAGTTCGTGCATTTCTCAAAACAATTAGTTCAAACTGCAAAACCTAGTGGATAACCTGCAAAAGTGGTAAAATGACAGTAATGTACAGTACATACACTGCCCCAACCCATATTACTGTAGTGTACACTACTGTAAAAGTGATTCCTACTTGTAAAATGCTGTAGTACAGTACCATGCTGTAAATATGGCAAATCTTTACTGTAAGTAGGTTGCTGTAATACACAAACATAAGCGTAATGCCTGACACAATGACAGTAATGCAGTGCTTAGTGCTTAAGTACTGTCCAAACCTGTTCTCCCTACCCTCCCTAAATGTTTGAATAATTGAATTTACAGTGGTTTTGCCAACATTCAAAATTAGTTTGACAGATTTTGACAACTAGTTCAACAATTTAGTATGTAATGACTCAAGCAATGAAATGAGGACTATAAGTTTTATAGGGAACGACTATTCAGCATTCATAAGTGTAGATCATTTTGACTGACATGACATAAGCAAATGATAATGTCATAAAACAGCAGAGAAATGTATGAAACTAAAGCAACTGATATATGCCCAAAAGCATTTGTAATTTGTTCAGAGGAATGAGAAATTGCTACCATGATGTGCACAAATGACTTAATGTTGTGGAGGTTGAACTAATAGTTATGAGAATGTTCATTCTGATCTGAGAAAAGCACCAAAGCGACGGAGAAAAACTGTAATTTAGCATAGCTGTTTGCATTTCAAGGCTGGCTGCATCCAGGGAAGTATACCATCTGAATTAGTAGCACAAAAAGGTTTGTTTTTTGGCGGACAGGAGCTTGTTCATACTCCCCTTCTGCCCAAAACTTTCCATCCAGCTCAGCTGTCAGGACCAAGTTTTGTCAAAAAAGATGCATTAAAAAAGATTGGTCTAAAAAGAATTACACTGTGGTTTAGTATTCGGGGTATAATTGATTACATAAAATGCCTAACTGTCTTTTTTGGTTAAAGAAATGGCAAATATGATATTTAGTACGTCATGGTTGGAAATCTAATATCAAACTGCCACCCCTGAGAGGCTCATCTTTCTGTTGCTGTCAGTCACATCAGCAGTGAAATGAGGAATTTACAGAGGTAGAAAAATACTGAAATAGAGAATAGAAAGACAGTAACAACTGTGAGGAATTGTTTTCTCAATGGTAAACAGAGGGTGTTAGTGAGGAGGAAGAGAGAATCCAAAGATAAAGTAGAAGATCAAATTATACAGAAGGTCGAGCTGACCTGGAGGGGCCGAGATAAAACCTCCTTCACACACTTCATCTTTTGATTTGTTTATCTTGGTCTCCGTCCTGCTGTCTGATGCCATCACTTCCTTCGCCGTCACTTCTCCCTTTGCCCTTCATTATCACTCGCATGAGTATATTTACACATTTTTGTCTCTTTGCTTGCTGCACCCATTTCTTATCATGCATCTACACCCGAACATGACTGTGGAAACCTCAAAACCTGATTTTCCAGCCAAATGTCAAGACCAACTCTAGACAAAAGAAGGTGCATAAATACTTGGGTTTCTGCAGCAGTGAGTCTTACTGGTGTGTTACACAGTGACACGCGGCCTTCAGGAACACTAGTGACTGCATAAGCTGCCTACTGGCCTGAATTTTCTTTTTCTGGTGGCAACATCTGGAGGGAACTGTACAGATTCTGTCGAATGTTCAGTGTAATACCAGTGTCGAGTTTGACATTACTGGATGAGAGACTTTCCACGACATTGCATTCCTGTTAAAAAGCATTTCAAACGTATGATACTATTTAGTTTTTACAAGCTTTCCTGGAAATTGATACAAAAAGCTATAAAATCAGAGACTGTTAAATGACAGTGGCTGTCAGTACATTGTCCTTTAGGAATAATCCCACTTATTTCTAAGAAATTAACCAATTACGGAGCAGGGGTTTCAATAATCTTTGAAAATTTGAGTGTCAAATAAAAAGTTACAGCCCCAATGGGAACATCACCAGCATAGTTACTTAGCAACATACAGTATAAGAAGTGACAAAATGACATGACGCATAGGTGGGATAAAGGCAGTTGATGCAAGTCAACTTCAAGACACAGACATCAGCATTAGGCTACAATAAAAAGAAAACTAAATCAATGGCCAAAATTAAGAACATGTAGAACGCCTACAAACCATCTGCAGTAACACAGATTAGGAGTTCTCTTAACTTTTAAGTCTGAAATTGTTTAACTTTAGAAAGTGCTCTCTGAAGTCACACTACTAGTGTTACTACAGTGCACTGGGTTAGTAAAAAGAGAAAATTAAAGCAGAAGTAAGCGATCCGGTCGTTTTGGCTAACTTCTTGTCAGCCGATGGAGTTAGCAGTCCCCGCCCTCGTCCCTACGTCACCACATTCACGCACATCCCTTGGCTGCACACACAGAGAAGGACCGCCCCTTTATGCCGTTCTCTCTCCTCATTGGATAAAGGTTGTAGGATACAAGGAAAGTTTTCTCCTCGGCTTACAGCAGAGCAGAGTGACTGACAGACCCGTGTTTCGGACCAAACACTCTATATAAGTGATTGCTGTCGGAAGATATAACTATTTAAGACTTATATTAACACAAATATTCCGCTTACTTCTGCTTTAAACTTAAATACTTTGCCTCCCTGTGAGGCCATCTAAGCCCGATCACGTGAGTCATCAGCCACAGGAATATATAGGTGTGTGTGTGTGTGTGTGTCTTCTGATCAGTTCCTTAGAGTTAGGGGTCTGGGTCATGGTCAGAAAAGCTGTGACAGGTGTGGTTTTAGTATGAGGTTACAGCTAATGGTAAGGTCATAGATACGTGTCTCGTTTTAGTTTTGACATGTTTACAATCAAGAAATCCTGGCTATGAATCTCAGAGGGAATCCATGTTCGTCATGACTGCAGTGGGACCCATGATGATGCTCCAGTGAAATAAATATTAATGTATTTCTTCACATACAGTACTTGTGCTGTGCGTATTGTGGACATTGAGTGATGTCACCCCAGAGGCCTCAAAGTAACAGTAACCCGACACGCAGAGTTTCACAACAACAACTCAGAGCTTTGACTCCTCCGTCTCTTTCATCCCGCCGTCTCTGGGTTCCCTTCCCACTTTTTGATTTATGACGTGTCCGCCTAAAAATCAGGCAAAACACACAAGACCCAGTGTGCTAACACTGAGATGCTCTGCTTTTATTGTGCAATTACTGCAAACAGTCAAATCTTTATTATACTTCAATTTTCTCACATATGCGTCACTAGTCCTACAGGCTTGAAGCTAGAAAAATAACAACTCTTTCTTTTGATGTGGATATTTGTAAAATTTCATTTTTCTTTCTATTGGGAATCAGTATGATGTCAACAAACATGATGAATCTGACAAAAACTGTAACAGGTTATAACTTAGTAAACAACTTCTCCAGATGTCAGTGTTTCGCATATTTAAAAATGGTAGCAATACTACAACGTAAAAGAATTGACCCTTCGCCAACTCCTCCCACAAACGGCTATTGTCCAATCCTACGTTAGCAACCGTAACTATAGGCCTGGCAAGCTTTCCGCAGTGAGTCATTACGTTTGCTTTTGTGGACACATTTTGAGACTAGGACGAAAAACATTTGTTTGTAGAGAAGGATGTTGTTGTTGCTGCTGCTACTATGGCGGCGGCGGCAGCAGCAATATAGAGATGTTCAGATACGAGCTGACTTTTTTTTCGACTTGAGCAAGTGTAAATATGGGGATAACCATATGTTCACCTCCGAAATGACAGCTGTACTTTTAGGGCTTTTACCTGGGCTTTTAGGCGAGGGATCCTCCAGGCAGGGACTGCTTTCACTGACTGATACAGCGGTGGGAGAAAACAAAACAGCAGCGAAAGCTGTATGTGGTTCACAATCGCCCAACAACTTGCAGTTTGACAACGTTTCATGACCAGTGAGATGACGTAAGTCTTCGTGGGTTGATAGGCGGTAAAATTACCGGTCCTTACTGCTGCTCTGTACATTGTCCAGTCGTGTCATTGAACAGATGTTTTATCCTCCTGCGCGAGTCACACGTCACTGAAAACTCTGAATGATCTTTGTGACTTCTTCTCTCTATTATCTCAGAACAGTTTATCCAGAAATTTGCTGATATTTCCTTTGAAATCGATACCAAATACTGCCAGGAGCATGGCTGGGAGTGAAAGCTTGCCCGCCGTAGCAACAGTAACCAAGGGGGCGGGGCTTACGCGAAGGGTCAATTGATTATATGGGAGCTCTGCAGAAGGCAAGGGTGTTTACTGGCTGTGGCGCCAATTGGCAATGATGTAAACACAACACACAAATTAACCCTCCAATTTTCATCCCTCTTCCTGCTGTCTAAAGGACTGCAGCACGGACGCTGTAGAAACACCTGTTACCTGCCCAGCTCAGATTCAAACACTGAAACTTGGTGAACAGCTTCACCATAATTTAGTGCTTCAGCAACTAAAGGATGAGTAAAAGAATAGGGAGTTACTGCATAATGTATACAACATTATGCAGTAACTCCCTATTCTTTTAGATCCAGATCAGTCAAGTTACAGGAAATATGGTCACAAGTAAGAGAAAATATGATCACAATCTCCCCTTCCTGGGTGACAGGGTATGTATATTTGTATATGACAAATAAACTAAACTTAACTATGGCCAGATGTGTTTTTGCAGAGCATTATGTCACAGTTGACATATAGCCTACTGTATGTGTGGAGGACATTCGTTGACGGCCTATGCACCCAAGAGGAGCAATGGGCTTAAGTCAAGTAAGTCAAGTGACATATGTGTACTATCAGTATTAGATTTTGTCATAATTCATAATTCTTCAGTTAGTGAAAATGTGTTTTGTGTCAACCCAGTTTATTACACATGTATGGACCAGATCTAGTGAGGGTTCCTGTTATAACATTCACAAGAATGTCACGTCTTGACCTCCGACCACCAACATCTAATCGGTGAAATTGAAAATATTCCTTTCAAATTTCACAAGAATGTGATGGACGGGTGGACGACCCAAAACAACAGTGAGGGAGAAATATTTTTGCCAAATTCTGTGGTGACTTATATGTCAGGAAGCATTCCTGCACTCATCACATTTCCATGCACCTCAGTAACCAGGCTGATGTCTCCTCCTCCTCCCCTGTAAGCCGATTACTTCAACATCATGTGAACAAGATACAGCTTTCAAAAAGGAGTGGACCCAGTGCAGCTACATTTCACCAATTAAACAAAAACGATTTTCAAATGGATAACAGTGCATATATACAATGCTGGAAAAAGTATTTGCATATAGAATAGTATTTGTATTTTTTGCACATTTGTCACACTTAAATGTTTAAGATCATCAATATTAGACAAAGATAACCCAAAATGCAGTTTTTAAATTATGATTCATTTTCACTATCCACGCCCTCACTGCCAGACCTCAGAAATCATTTTAATAGAACCAGTCTGACAAAGTTTAGCAGGCTAAAAGATCTCAGAAAGCCTGCTCCTAAAATGGCTTTGTAACGCTTTCCAGACAGATGATGTCAATGATCTTGTTTTTCATCTGTTCTTGAATATCTTTTTCCATCGCAGAATGATGTGTTGCATTCTGGGATCTTTTAGCCTACTTCACTTTGTCAGACTCAACAGGTCTGGCAGTGATCAGGGCTGGGTGTGGATCGTGAATGTGAACTCAGTTTCCCCCAAAATTTGGTTTATCAAAGTTAGTGCATGGTTGAACAAGGGAGGAAAAATTACTTTTTCACATAGGGCCAGGCAGGTTTGGATAGTTCTTTTCCCTTAATAAACTTAATTTACTTGGGTTATCTTTGTCTAATATTAACTTTTTTTCAATGATCTGAGACATTTAAGTATGACAAATATGCAAAAACATAAGAAATCATTAAGGGGGCAAATACATTTTCACAGCTCTGCACAAGACTAAATAAGAGTTGGGTACTTAAACTTTACATAACGGATGCTGACAATGTGTAATGTCAAAGCAGCTACTAACTGGTAAACCCATAGTAAATTTGGACACATCCAGTGCAAAAGAATGTGTAGAGGATGGATACGATTACAATATGATTGGTTAGTAGCAAATGCAAAATGCAAACCCAATTAGCAGTTGTGCTTCTTTTGTTGCCAAAACAATTCAAGTTGAAAGTGAAAATGAGTATTAGCACCAGCTGCTAGGATTCAGGTTTGGAAAGCATATGTGCTCTTTAAGTAGAGGCTGCCCATTCACTGCAGTAGCAGCCAAAAACCTTGAGGAAGTGTCGCCCTGAACCTGAAGGAAGCATTTAAAACACTATCATGTAAGTTTGGATTTTACACCACCCAAGACAGTGCATGTAAACTTCTAAGCCTTCTGTCATAACCTGCTTTGTCTCACCAACCTGGGTTGTTGCGCATGGTAACGTAGCCAGGGTTAGTGTTTGGTTCGCCTTTTTTTTGTCTTCACAATCAAACCCCCTCTCCTTCGTCTCTGGGGAGTCCCTCATCTAAACCCTACCCCCCCTTTTACCGTGACCCTAACACCCCAGGGTGTTGTGGGGGTCTGGGAATGTGTCTCCTTCAGCAGGAGCAGCTGAAACGAGGGGAGGTACACGCTGCGGGAGCACGGCGAAAAGATGCCCTCGCCCTCTGAAAAAGGTCCCTCAATTTTGGCTTCAAAGTACAAACAAAAAATACTTCCATCTTATCAGCACGTCAACAGTCAGTGAAAATTTTTTTAACAATTTTTTATAAAGATACATAGGTTTTAGTAATAATTTCCCCGCTGAGCAGTTGTAGAGTAAAAGTGAATCTCTATGCTGTAAAATATAATAAAGAAGATAGTCTACTGGTCAGATTCTCATCTCCGTTTTCATCCACATTAAAATCCAGTTGGTTGCTCTCACATGACACAAACATGTGGAGGCCAAGGACAGAACTTCTGGTGTGTGTCGAAAGCGGGATTGAAGGATGTGCTACAATTACTGGGGTCTCACACTGCACCAGCCTGACAGTTCATTTCCAGGGGGCTGGGAAAAAAAAAAGGCTCTGACCAATTGTTGCACAAGCACATTCTGGGGATACCTCAACCATCACTATGAATCCCTCTGGCATTGTACAGCCAAAATGAGAGCTGTATCTGTATATTTGGCACAAATTCAAACACATTTTCAGTTGGTGACCAGATTGAACCGGAGGAGGAAATGTCACCGAGTACCCTGCTGCTGCCCAGCCAAATGATTAGCTTCACACCAAACACAGTCTTGTAAGTCTCGGTCTCATGATATACAGCTTTGTCGTATCCTGTTTCTTCTATGCCACACAGATACATGACACACAAAGGGCCAGTAGTAGCCTTGACAATGCTTGATAAAATAGGAACCTTGTCAAGTTGTCTTTCTTTGTTATGAAAATGGAAGATTGTATTTGTATGAATGAATGAATATTTTATTTTTGTGTCATGCCACCATTGTGGCCCATCCCATATGGGATTACAAGACACATTTACTAAAAAAAAAATTAAAAACTAGACCATCCTTCCTGTTGGCACTACCCACCACACAAATGTACATGCAACCCATACATAAACAACTTAGACTACTAACAACATTCAGCTCTTCTTCTCATTGCCCAGGCCTTTTCGAGATACGATTCAAAGAAATGCAAATATATAGAACTGAAAAAGACGCTTTAGCTTGTCGACGTCGTCCAACCACACAAATTCATTTTTTGGGTCTACCTTACTAAACAGTCTTTGTCTGTAACTATATAACTAACTTGATCTTGTCGTATCAGGCCTGTAACATCTGTGACTCTCTGGCTGCCAATTAAAGTTTAAATGACAAAAAAAAGAAGTAGAACCGTTTCATGTGGAGGTTTTTATGTTGTTTCTTGAGAACTTAAAGGGCTCTAGTAGAAACTATACAATGAGCATCGGAGTAAATCCTGGTGTTTTGCTGATCTCAAACTGGATGTCATGTGGAAAGGGTTCTCAGTATCCAACTTCATCTCTGACTGCTCCCTGTTTTTTGGCCGTCATCCCTTCTTCTTCCACTTTAGTGAACTTGTAACAACTGTTGCCCCCAAACCTAACAGCGCCCCCCCTCTGTCTCAGAGGTCTGCTCCCCAAAACCCTCAGACATTCACCTCGTGTATGTGTGTGTGTGTGTGTGTGTGTGTGTGTCTCATGGCCACAATGGAGTAACTCACATCTGTTCCACAAAATCCAACAATGGTGGAGGGGCAAAAGACAAGAGCGCGAGAGGGAGAGGGGTGAAACACAGACTATCAAACTCCCCCCTCCTCCTTTACAATACACTATAAAACCATAAGACCACTGGGACTTTTGCTTTTTGATCAAATGAAACACTTGCATAACAGACAGGGGAAACTTAACAACAGTGAGAAAGAAATGCACAGAAAGGGTGAGAGACCCCAGGCAGAGAGAGAGGCAGAGGACAGCTAACGTGAACTCTCTGCTCATTAGGCCTTGAATATTTTTTTTCCACAGAATCAAGGGCACTCTGTTTCACTTCTCATGTGAAGAGTGTGCAGCTGCTAAGCGCCTGTGTGTGCAAGTGTGTGTGTGTGTGTGTGTGTGTGTAGCTTGTGGGATAAGGGCTAAAGAATGCTGCTAACGCGGTGGTGCAGTCGTCATTTACAGCTGCCCCAGATCATCATGTCGTTGGACCTAAACCACAAAACAAACTGATACTCCCTCTCTCCCTGTGTGACTGAATTCCCATAAGGTAGCATTGATGTGATTTCCAGGCAGAGGTTTCTGACCTATTATACACAACACATGAAATATGTTTCATAAGAAAGATTTGTGAGCATATTGACCCTGCCAAAGCATCATTTTCTTTCCAATTGAAAGCTATCCCATTATTCTGTGTTTATCTCTGTCTATCATGGGGAATTTACACTTAAATGTTACTTAAAGCCTGTATGCATGGATTTGAACTGAGCATAAAAAGTTGTCCTATCACTAAAAGTTAAAAACGAACTGGATCACTGACGCACAGACGAGAAACAACTAAGCTATGAATGTTTTATGGTGATGATACAGCTTTGTTTACACCAGTGGAGGACTGCCATTGTGCCTAATATGTGCAATTTATCAGTTCTGCATGTCATTGTGGCTCAATTAGAGTTCATGATGACAGTTATGGATTTGATCGTTAACAGTGCCTACTGTATACTGGTGGCTCTTCACTGACTAATGTTTCAATCGCTTTTATCATCCGTGACTCTTCTTTGAGTTGCATTCACACGGGTCACTGGATCAGCATTGACACTGAAACTGGGTTTTACTGTCTCATTCTTCCCGACCACTGTTTTTGCCAAAACTCACCACAGCTGTCTTCAGAAACAGCCCTCCTAATGACCATCATGTAGATTGGTGGACTAATCAAAACATGGTGCATTGCAGTCTACATTTGTCCCACTGAAAATACTAAATGTAGGACCTGCAACTACTGGCAAGTGGTCAGGCCAACTGAAACATAATAAAAGTCTTATTTCTTATGGGAGACATGAAGGTTGTTGTAAAGCCACGGGCAACATAACATGTAAACACAAAATACACAAATTGTCCAATGGTGGACAACACCTGATGGTGTTATAGCACAATTCATAACCAGCTGAGGCACTCTCCTGTAGTTCAAGGGAACTTAAAAGCCCCCCACACCCCCCAATCATCCTGGATAATAAGTCCAACCACGGCATCTTTCCACAGCACATCCTCTCTCCCTTCTCCTCTCCTTGTCTCACCTGTGTCCTGTCTGAACTGGTGCATGGACTGGAGGTCTATGATGTACGGCGAGAGCCGGCTGTCCACCTGGCCGAGGACCACGCTCCCTCCGCGGGGGTCGCTGCTCCGGATGGCAGCCTCTATCTGGTGGGAGACGGTGGGGCTGTAGGGCCGCCACCGGCCGTGTTCGTTCAGCCATTCCCACACCACCACGGCAGAGGCCAGGAGCATGTTGTTACTGCTGGCCCTGGAGAGGAAATTAAAGATGAAAAATAGCAGCAAAAGCACTCACTGTTGTTTGCTAGAAGTAGAGCTAAGCTGCAGAAAGATGAGGGATTTGCCCCCCCCTCCAAAAAAAAAAAAATCCAGCCTGCTGTCTGCTGGAGGCAGAGGCCGAGCAGAGAGCAAACAAGGTGCCATTTACACACATTAGTATGTCAATCTCCACTTTAATCCAGTGCTCTCTGAGCGTGAGCTTTTATCGTCGTGATAAATAGACACTAGATTTTTTTTTTTAAGGCGACATTACACAGAAGCTATAACAAAACCAGGTTGTCTTACATGGAGCCGCGGCTGAGCTAACGCCGGGAGACAGCGACACATTCTTCACCGAAGATCCGAACTCCTCGCATGGTTTAGGGGAGAAGGAAATCACGGGTCTTCGCTCGATAGTCTTTTGTTCACTGCATTAAAAAACGAAGCCGAAACACCCGCTACCTCCACAGAGAAAATCAAAAATCAAGCGACCTTAGAAAAAAAAAAAAAAAAAAAAAAAACGACCCACGGATAAAGCTTCAATCTCCGGCGACTCGTTGTGTGTCTCCAGCCGCTGACGGCCTCTCGTGTTTCTGGGACTGTGGAGGAGGAAATCTCTCCGGTGTGGAGGAGAAAATACCTTCAAACACGAGCTCGGCGGTGCTTTTTAGTCTTTGTGGGAGCGGGAGGGAGCTGCTCGCGTCTGTCCGCCAGCAAAAAAAAAATCACAACAGAATCGGTCCACCACAACAGGGTGTAGTTAACAGCTAGTAGTGTGTGCTATTTATCCCCCCCTACCCCTCTCTCCACAGTTTGGGGCCTAGTGTACCGAAATGTTGAGAAAGTATAGTGAGTTGTTCCAACAGCGCAACCTCGGTGGTAAGAGCTGACGACCAACCCTGGAAAGACCAGAACAGGTTCAACTGGTCTGATCCCGGGAAAATTGAACACGCAGATGTTTATTTACATGACAAATAAGCTACCCAGTGCACGTTTACACCCAGAATAAAGCTTTTAGGTCTTCTTCTTGTTGTTAATAACATTTGTTGACACTTAGGAAGTTTTTACTATTGTTGTTATTGGTTTGCCTAGGTGCAGCAGTCTGGAGTAGTTTGCACAGATAAGAGATCTACTATTCAAGCACTGCACAAAGGGACAGGATCTGACCACGCACCTGTTATTGTGAACTTCTGGGTCCAGTTTCCTGGTCCAAGACTCTTGTGGCAAAATCCTGGACAGTCACAGACCTCTGTATGGATTAAATCTAGCTATCCTTTCGGCTTCACCATCTTGTCTCCTCTGCCTTCACTCCCGGTGGTCGCACATGGCGAAATCCCTTCACTCTGTTTAAAATAAATGAATTTAAAAAAAAGTAAAATCCAAACAGAGGTGAGGTTTCCTCTTAAGGGTAAGAAGATGGCTCATCCATGATGAGTTGGAATAAACTCCACCACGTTGATAATAACGTTATCCTCCTTTTGCATGATCCATCTCGACCATGTAGGTAGTGGGACAACTTGGTTAGTGACCGACTGCGGGGGACTGGGAGGGAGGACAGCGGCTCCCCCCGTCTCTCTCCCCTCACCACGCCCAGAAAACCCCCACACAGTGACCGAGGGCCAACAACCAAAACAAAGAGTCGCCCCCAAAACACCCCCCTTGTTTATCAAGCACAGGGCAACACCATCTTGATTTGGCCTATTTCTATTTATTTATTTTTATTAGATTGTGTCTTTTTAATTTAACTGCAATAAAACAATTACACCTTTTAAACCAAAATGAAATGCAATTAATGCCATTAGCCTACTTAGGTTGTACCGAGGGTATAGATCTTCTAAATCAACTCACAGTCAGAGTTTGTGTTGGGACTGCACCGGTTCTGTAGACACTGTGGTTGCATCCTGCCACCTGGTGGATAATGATGGGGACTCACCTCAATTCAATTGGACTGGTTTAATCGAGACATCATGGAGGTTCAGTGCATATCAAGTTGTTGTTTTTTAGGGAAGCAGGGCTGTATGGGGGGCATAACTTAGGCTAGTTAGAGTCATCCATGGTTAGAGTATTGTGTCTGCTTGTTAGGAGAGGTTTCTATAGAGTCTGTTACCGTCTCTAACCGGGTTTAAAATGCGTCTCTACGTCGGTGTTGGTCGGTGGCTGGTCTTAAAGCGTCTACCACGCGGCAGAATCAGACTCTTTTTTTTTTGACCGTTTTAAAATGTGGTAAGTAGCCTACGAAAGAAAACGTCATTTCGTTAGCAAAGCGAAGGGTGTATTTAGCGGCACGGGCACATCTTATTGCGCATCCATGGCTCCATAGCTCAGGGGTTAGAGCACTGGTCTTGTAAACCAGGGGTCGCGAGTTCAAATCTCGCTGGGGCCTATACAATTTTTTCTTTTTGTGTAATCGTTCACATTTGAATCTACAATTTCTCAGTCATATTTTGATTAAAGTAATTGAAATCCTGTTTCGATTTAATGATATGTTGTTAACTTCACTAACCGCAGCCATCCAATGAAATTAAACGTATAAGGATATAGGACAAGTTACAGTGTGGTGGTGCAACTCACTCCAGTGGCAATTTAGAGTAGCCTACCTACAGTATCTTGCCCATTACATGGACACATTGACGTTGAAGAGCCAGGGATCGAACCACTGATCACCCTTTTGATTAGTGAGCCACAGCTTACGTCTCGGCACTGAATTTATTCAGGGGATGCTGGGATGCTGGTGGGAAGCCACATGGTGGCGCTGCAGGACTGCATTTTAATTCCCCTCTGTGTCAAGGTGACACAAAAAAAGAAAAAGTGATTTTTGGGTGCGAACAGGTTACTTGCCAAATGATTATTTTCCAGTCGCTCAAGAGAGATGTCTTCGTTCCTGCCCTTAAAGCTCCTTTGATTTGATTATTAATATATTATCTACACATAAACATACATTTGTCACACGAGCCATCATTTCCATGTAGAGGATATAATAGCTATGTCATTTTAAAACAAAGTGTTATTATTCATTTTAACAATATACCACACCCTCAAAACTCAGCACTGTATATTGCAAACCCATTCTGATCTGTTAATGTAAATGTCTGGCCCAACAAGCATGGGAAGCCAGGCTGCTGTAGCCATCATTTAAAAATAAAAACAAAACAAACAACAACAAAAACACTGACTTGATACTAGGTAGAAGTTACCCCCTTAGGTAGACCAATGTCACATCTCAGAGGAGCCAGGTCTAGCTTTCCGTACTAGATTCTCTGCACTATTGCACACAGCTCTTCAGTCGTCAACTCCAAACACAACAAGTGCACATAGGCCACATGAACAGTCTGCTTCTAAACACCTCCAAGGCCAAGGAGCTTAGCACTGACTTTTGGAGGTCTATGCCCACCCCTCAGTCATTCGACACAGCTACAAGGGAAGTATAGTCTACTGAGGCGGTACAAACTTAAAAATACTATGAAGGTGCACCTGGACAGTAAATTGGATTGGTCCCTAAACATGATCGCCATCTACCAGAAGGGGCAGAATGATGTTAACAGTGAACTGCTGACCATCAATCACTTGTTAGCAGTGTATGTTTTATGCTGCAGTCTGCTGGACCGGCTGCACGATCTAAACACAAGGAGACTGCACAAACTGGTTAAAAAGCTTGGATGGTTGTTGAGAGACACATTCAATTTAACATTCAGGACATCTTAGACAACACTAACCAACCTCTCCACAACACTCTGACTGGTTGGGGAAGCAGTTACAGCAGCAGACTGTGTCCCTGGCAGGTTTGAAGTCCGGGGATGGGAAACATCCCATTGCCCCATAAAACGCAGATTTGGGGTCACAGGGTCAAGATCTGCTGTGTCTGGTGACACATATCTAAAGTTTGTGTTTGAATTGAGCATTGCCTCTGTGCTCCCAGTGTCACTGTTTTAATGGATCTCCTCTCCATTTCCAACATTCCTGCAAAATATAGGGAGCATTACATTTTAACTAGATCTTCCTTCTTCCACATTGATTTTCTAGCGCTGGATTCAAAACAGTCAAGGCTTCACACTCCTTCAAAGTTTGTCCCACCACGGTCTGTTAGGAGTTCAAAGGACTGACCTGGCATGCTGTGAAATGTTGCAGGGCCATTAGCAAGCTGTCAGTGCCCCTGCTTGTTCACTACAGTGAGTTGTGAGGCATTTGAATACAGGAGGTCTTTGCCCTGTAATGGACACAGAAGGAAACGGTGTGACATCTTTACTATGTTGTCAAAAACGTACTTACTGTAGTACTACTCATCTATATTTTCTCCTTCTCCATGCCACAGAAGTCTTTACTCTGTGTATTCTGGTAGAGGTCTTATTTGATAGATCGCTGATTTATTTCTCTAATTGTTGTGACTTTGTGTTGTAGGAAACTGGGTTGCAGGGTGAATGGACTATTCAAGACCAGCAACGTTGTGCTGATGTGCTGGTGATGGGGAATGCAGCAGAAGTCATTCTCAGCTGAGGTGACAAGAACTTGAGTAGCGTCTTTAATGTTCCTGGAGAAAGGTTGGTCCTTGAGGGAAGATATTTTAAGTGACAGAAGAGCTTTTGGAGCTTATCTACTGAATAATTTTGGAAATTATCTACCAAATAACTCTTCAAGTGATAGCTCATTTTGCATGAAAAATGTTTTCTGTGGGTTTGGCGGCAGATCGTGGTTTGCTGAGAGCCATCATCTAAAATGGCATAGCTTGACCTTTATCTTCATATCTTTTTTCTACGTTACATCCTGTGGTCAGATTATTTTATCTCTTAGCATTTGATGACTGAATGACCACATGAACTCCAGTATTGGTATGCTCTGGGGCTGATCCCTAGTTTTCCAAAAGGGGGGAGCTGGGAGTTGGTGCTACTTCCATGTAGCTTTCGAGGGGCCGACCTTGTCACTGGTCTTCAGGTTTGTCTGGAGTTGGGGGGGTCAGATGTCGGACTTGTCCCTGGAGCCATGTGGCAAAATCCATCAGGGAGGTGGTGAGGTCCTGGTTGGGTTGAACAGATGTAATGCATGAAGTTGTATGAAGCTACTGAATCAGCCTGCGAGAGCAGCCTTAATACAGAGAGCAACAGGCCAGCTGAGTCGCTTGGGCCCCACATCCTTCAGCATCCCTACTAGGGATAGGCAGATTTATTACAGTGGGTTATTTCTTTTAAGGCTGAATAGTGCAGTTGCCCATATTTCTAGCCTAGAGCAGCTATGCTTTTTATATGAGACTATCTAACAGGATATGTTGCTCAAAGATTTCCTTATCTGCCTTTCCTTCATTGCTTCCCTTCTTTATCCTCTTATTCCATTTACTTGGAATTCATCCTCTAATACTAATGCTTATCAACAGTAATAATGATACTACTACTACTACTACTACAACTAATAATATTAATTAAAAAAAAGATAAGTCTTTACAACTGCAGAAATTAGTCAAACCCATGCCTTTTATGTATTGATGACGTTTATCACTTTCCTATATTTATTTTCTTTTTCTTTGTACTTTCATCCCCCCTTCCTTGATTTATTATTTTCCTACCTTCTTTTACTTGTCACTTGAAATGATTGTGTACTTCCTTCCTTTGCCTACTTCTTTTGATCTGTTATTTTTCCTGGTTATTTGAATTCTTTCATTTCCTTTCTTTTCCTCTGCCCTACTTTTACTGCCCTCACTACCTACTTTTTCCTTTCTCTTTTTTTCTTGCTCATTCCCTATTTCAATCTTTTCATGTTCAGAGACACTGCTTTTTGCTCTAATTGCACTAGTCCAGATATAGCTAAGCCACATGAATGACATTTTCAGTAGCAGCTTGAACACAAAAATCTCAACATTGGCTCGCATCCTGTACCAAGTGAACTCTAATTAGCCTGGGATGTGTTTCGGGTGTCCCCCATGTTAATCCCCATCCACACACTCACTCTCCCACTGTGTGTGCCTCTATCAGTCAGCCCATTAGTTCTCATCATGTCACACACAGCCTTAATGGTGTTGGACACACACACATGCACACACACACACACACACACACACACACATACAAATGCACTCACAGCCAGACATAAAACCCAGGGCTACATTATTGTCCATGTGTGTGCCTGTGTGTAGCTGCGTGTGACAGTGTTATGACCATGCATGTGTATGTGTGTGTGCGTGTGTGTGTGAGTTCACCTTTTACCAGGTTTTTATGCCTGTTCCCAGACCTGGTGATCAAAAACATGCAGCAGTAGACTGGTTGGCCTGGTGGTCTGCTCAGACCCGGGTGGTCTCAGGATTTACAGCAAGCTCGGAGTGTGTGTGTGTGTGTGTGTTTGTGTGTGTGTTCTGGAGGATGTTAGTTATTGCTGTTGCTGGATAATTTGTATCTCTTTACAACAATCTCATTTCCAGGTAAACTGTGTTAAATGGGTGTCACAGACCTAACAGTGTTATATGAAGAAGCAGGACAATAAGTGAATCAACAGGATGGGTGCTCAGTGACACAAAGTTCAGCATCATTTGCTTGTGGCATGTTGATTGCAGCTATATAGAGTAATATTCATTTAACTTTACATAATCTGTACCAACAGCAACTAGACAGAAACCCTCTGTTCTCAAATCCAGGATTAATGCTTTAGGTGGCTGAAGTTTGTGCTGTTTTGCCACCATCAGGCTCTGGAAAAAGTCCTTGTTTTTATTCTCTCAATTTGTGCATTAAAATTAGTTATAGACCATTACAAAGTTGAAAAATAATTTTCTGAGTTAATAGCCTGAAACCCAAGAGTCTCATTGTGCTATGAGTAGAACTTTCCATGGGTAAAACTACTGTTTGTAATGTCAATTCTAATTTTAATTTTGTTTGACTTTTATGCAATTAAGATGGTTTCATAAGATTAAAAAGAGAGAGAGAAAAAACATCAAACTAAAGGAAGTGAAAGGCATTTTCCATTGTGCTTAGGAACTTGATTTAGTCCTTAAATTGAGGGAGGACACATTGCAATTTAATGTACAGAAACAGATTATGGCAGCTGCTGCGAATTCTACGCACACAAGTGGGGTTACAATTGTATTACTGTAATTTGAAGACGTCCGTTATTAATAGTGTGGGAAAAAATAATGCTTTCTTTATTTAGGAAAAATATTGTAAATTAACACAGCACTAAAAACAGCTATTTTTGTCTGCACACTAAGAACAGAGATTAAAAGTTTTTATCTTTCTAAAAAACAAGTTTGATATGGTTGAACTAGAACAGTTAAGATGTGTTTTCTGCTCGGTCAAACTCCTGGGTTTGATTTTGATTGGGGCTAAGGTAAGGAGAAGGCCACCCAGGATTAAGAGGTGTGAGACCTGCCAACATTGCAACTAATGACCAATAAAATGGCTGTGTGACTGACCCGCTCGCACCGCAATAAATCAGAGAATAAACAAGAGACGCAGGAGGAGAGAAGAGAGAAAGAGAAGTAGATAGGATTCATGGTATTATTTTCAAAAGATTAGATTATTTTGATGCTTCTTTATTCTTAGATTAAAAATTGTTTACTCTTTCTTTTTTTTTTGCTTTACATTGTATTTTTTCTTCAGTTATCTATTCTTTATGTTAAAAAAAAATGTGTCTTTGCATTTGTGTGCCAGTGTTCCTCAGGCTGTGGGGTCTTAAATCTGTCCACGTAGTCACAGTGTGCTTTAAGGTTGAGTTGAAGTTGGGTTTAGCAAAGGTTAGGGTCAGGCACGTCGTATTATAGCCTAGGTCGAGTAAAACTCCAGGAAATTAACATAAGTCATTGTATTTATATAAAGTCCAAGAGTTGAAACCTAAGCGTCTAATATTAGTGCTAAGATATCAAGATGGTGACTGAGAAAACTCCCAGACAAACATCAAATTTAACGACGATAACTTACAATAGTGCATGTCGCTTCTTTTTAAACATCTTTCACTGCCCATTGTTTTCAGAACAACTGTGCTCTCCCATTACTGTAATGCTGTTTTTCACAGGGCCCGAGAAACTTCCAGTTTTTGTCGACACCGTCAGAAAGAAGATTATTCAGTTCATCTAGATGTTATTGAGGCCATACAGTTTGGTGGTGTTGTACAGGAAAGCATTACATTTGTTGACCTCACCTTCACATAAACGTAAGGGTTAGCATCATGTCAATATGATATAATGTACCTGTACAGCAACATGTTTGATGGCCAGTATACAAGCTACATTACTACAACCACAAAAAAAGGAGGCAAAAAGAGCACAGATTAAAAAGACAGAGGAATAACATAATATAAACATTGACTAGTCAAAGCTGTAAAGATCAAAAGAAAAATGTATAATTAGAAGAATACATGGGGGGAAAAAACAAGGTAAAAGGCAAGGCATTGGTTTTAGTTAAATTTACAGGCACAGTGTAACAGTATCGAGTTACTTGATAAATATCTTAATGTTTAACAGTCCTAGAAATTAAAAAACAACAACATATGAGTTACAATGGATTAAATCCTGTCTTTTAATCCTTGTGTGTTGTAAAAAATTGTCACTTGTTAAAAATCCATAATATCAAGTGTCAAGTGATATCATACATTCAGGTTGACATAAATACTCCTGCTGCTGTGAACAGCATAAGTGTTATTGTAGGTGTAAATCATGGTTATAATGGTAAAGAATAGTACAATACAATACAATATTTGAGGTCTATGTTTGCCTCACCGAAGTATCTTCCAAAACTGACATTGAAACTTTATGAGATTTGAGGCCTGAAAAGTTCAGTGCAGAGGATGCTTTTCATCTTTGCTAAATATCTGAGACGAAATAACAATTCAAAATTTTAAATGATGCAACTAGATAATCAGCAGTGCAATTTTGTTTTACCACAGAGCAGAAAACCTAAAGTGTGAATTTAATCTGTAGTGATTCTGCTTCACATTGATGCTGGGTTTATTTGGATTACCAACAACAGTGACGCATAAATGCAATTTAGTTCACTGACTTGGAAGTCTCGGATATCAGACATTCCTACTAGCACATAAACACACCATCACTTAGTCAACACATCCCAACTGGACCTGATTCAATAAGCTAATTTATTTCACACCTTATCAAACAAGGTGAAAAACTGGATTTACAGCCAAAACTCAACAAATTAAAATCTGAATTAGACCACAATGAAACAGCAAACAAGAAAACAGCAAAGGAAAACCACATGCAAGTAAAACTTTTGTTAGTCAAGAGAGTATAATTAGGAACAAAAGGAGAAATGGAAAAATATGATATTTTCAGCTAAAATTAAATTAAATTACATTTGAATGAATACATCAGGATGAATGAAACAGTAAAACGACAGAGAATTAGCTGAGATTTGAAACATCCCGTTGTAGAATCAAGACAGTGAAATTTGTCTCGTTTAAAAGTCAGTCCCTGTTCTAATGTAACGTTGGATGCTTTCATGTAAAAGTTTTCAGCTATAATGGCCAAATGTTACAGGGAATGTAGGAGGATTTCCAGATCAAGTTAAAAGTCAGAAGGAGCCACTGAAGATGGACGTCAGCACATGAAGAGTCTTTTAGGACTTTTTCCGTGGTTTAATTGTACCTGTGCCCAGTTCAGTTGGACTTGTCCTCCTGTTAAAGAGACTTCTTCCTCTCTGCTGTCACTCTGTGGGAACCGTTAGATTTCTCTCTGTAATGAAATAAGGTCTTGACCTCACTCTGTTAAGTTCCCCGAGAACACTCGAGAAGACTCGGCACTATTCGAATAAGATTGAATTTAATTTCATTGAATTTTTATTTCCACTTGATTAGCTTGTGATTTTAGCAATTTACCTGAATTAAACAACATTGTGCTCTTTTCAGATGACCATGAAATGACAGTTAAGAGTCAATATACTTAACTAAGGATTGGAAATCTTTATCAGTGCTTCATTCATTGTACAATCATTGACCGATTGAACATTGTTCAGATTTTATTTAAGTATTTTTTCAAATGTTTTTTTTCTTCCTTTTTTTTAACAATATAGAGGCAGAGCCATAATACAGTTTGCTCAAATACTCACAACCATACAAAATGTAAAATTTGTAAAAGGTTTTTCACAGTTAATCACTGTATCTCGGCATCTATGATGTGACTACAAAACTAAATTACTAAATAGCCTACCTAAATCTGTTAAAGGTTAATCCAAATAAAAACACATAAAAATGAAAGCATTACAGACACAAGGCTGTTTTATATGATTCAATTGAATATGATTCTGTGGTTCTAAAATAGTTGTAATATTCATTAAATGTCTTGCCTCTATATCTCTTTCAATTTAGAGATCCACATTAAGAACTTTCCGGCAGTAAAGTGAGAGCAGTAGCAGGGTTACCTGTTGTGTGTATTGTTTGGAGAGACACACACCGGCCATCACACAACTATCTGCCCCTGCTGTGCAGCTGATACAGAGCATAAACACTGGAGAAAAATGTGTTACGTTGCAAAGATTTCAATCGGGTTGTTTTAGTTCAATTCTTCTCAGTCGCAGCCAGGTTCATAGAAAGTGCTCATGTCACACATATACGGTCCTACAACTGTACTATATTGCATGATCAGACAACGGGTCACAATTTAAAGAATGAAAATATGTTGTAAATCTCTGCTTCACTGTTAACAGGAGCTCAATAATGTTAAAAGAGGACACCAGTGACATTAGCAATGCTCATAAATGAAAAAAACAGTCAAAACCGCTGGAGCATATTCAGATATTTGTGCATCACAGTTATAGAATATAGAATTATCAACATTATTTCTTGTCAGCATGCCTTTTTCCGTAGAAAAAGGCATGCTGACAAGAAATAATGTTGATGAAAATGTTAAAATACAAAGAAAAACATCCAGGATCCAGGTCTTACTGTAATGAAAAAACAGATTTCAGGAAAAGCATTTCAACTTCAATGTTACCATTGCCTCTGTGTGAGTGTGTCTGAAGTACGCTCAGCAGCTTCCTTTTGTCTATTCATATATTTGTATATTTTCATTGAGTAAACACTGATGTAACTGAGTTTGGTGAGACCTTTAAGAGAAGAACTGTGGGCTGATGATAACATATAAAAGGGCTCAGTTGTGCCCAGTTGAGATCTGGCAATTTGCTACTTTATGATAAAGAAAACAGTCCCTTATTGACAGTTTTACTGAGAGCGACAAAAACAGATATTAAACACATTCGAGTTGGCTGTTTACATTATTTATAAGTATAATGTCCTTACAGATTATCTTCCTCTCAGTTTTATAACGGAAGATGCGTGTTTGTTTTTTTTTTGTTTTTTTTACTGGTCTCTTGTTAATTATACCCAGGGCTGAATTAGTTTGATATGATAAAGAGTTAAACCAAAGTAATAATAAGGAAATTAAAATTAAAATAGCCAACAAATGTCAGAATAAGGAAATAAATCAGACCTCAGACGACTTGTCAGTGTTGTCTTCAGGCCCGACAGAGATTTGTAACTCACAAACTCACAATCAAAGGTCTTTGCCTCAGACTGCAGGCGCACTTTACTTCCACTGAGCTGATTTATGTGACAGGTTAGCTTGTATTGTTTGCTCTCTGCTGGTTGTGCACGGACTGATGATACATCGTACTACTGTGGTTTCACATGATCTACGTATATATACAGAAACTAGACTTATGAATAGAGACAAACACTAGATACAGCATTCGTACCTTTGTTGATTAGTTATGAAATAAGGCTGCAAGTTACAAATTGTGATTTTCAATATCTATTGCTCAAATGTTACAAAAAAGTCAAATGGGTTCAAAGTAGGCTACATTTTTTCTACAAGCCAAAGATGGCGTCTTTAAATAACTTGTTTTGTCCAACCAGCCATGTAAAGACATTCAAAGGACCATGACATAAAACCTGTGGAAAGCACTGGATCCTGGAATCAGTGAATGTTTGTTAGTTTTTTCTGAATACATAAATACATGAAACAACTAACAAAGTGGTCCACTGTAAATTGCTGTGGATTAACTTACCCTTCATTTATTCATTAATAGATCCTGGCAATATAAAAAAAAAACAACAACAAACAAAAAAACATGCTGTTTGTTTGCATGTGAATGGAACTAACCAAAGAAATGTCAGAGTGGCCTGTGGGAGCTTAGCTCAGTGTTTGAGGTCTCGTCAAGATTTATGCTAAACTTGCAATGAAGAACAGAATTTAGAGCAATAAAGGAAGGAATCACAGAGAAAAAAGAGCAAAGGACTCTATTACTTTGTTTTCATTGTGCGGGCACTGAGCTGGAAAAGCGGCGTGACCTATGTTGTGTCCCAAACCATGGGCTGAAGACATGCTGTGCTGTTGATTGCTCTCCACAGGCTTAATTGAAAGAAGGCTCCATATGGTAAAAAGCCATAAATTCTCCAGATCATTTTTTTTCTCTATTTCCTGCTTCTTTCTTTTTCTCTTTTCTCTTTTTTCCCCCCAACATCTATAAAAAGAGAACAATGGGCTTGCTGTCTTTGGTTTGGCTGATAATGAATCCAATACTTCCCCCTCATGGCAAGGGCTGATTAGAAGAAGAAAAAACATTTTGTCATAGTCTTTTGATGGAAAACCCTATCTCTCCCTCTCTCTCTCTTTGTGTGTGTGTGTGTGTGTGTGTGTGTGTGTGTGTGTGTGTGTGTGTGTGTGTGTGTATGTGTTTAAAGTATTGTGTCATACTGTAGCAGCATAGTGGTTATGGGGTGAATAGAGTGACCTGGTGGGTTGTTTCAAAGGCTGCCAAAGGGTCCACCCTCTTCTCTGCTTTCCTCTTTCCTCCACCTCTCTTTTCTTCTCCCTCTCAACCACTTTTTTTCCCATTCTGCCCCTAAATGTAATACTTTTTCAAGTTACTAACCCCATCACACACATTTCTAATTGTTGTATGTGCTCATAATTCACAGCATTCCCCACCGTGTTCACTGCTGCGGCTCGTGATGCACTGCTGTAGCAACCAGAAATCAGTGGCTTCTTCAGGTCCAGAGGAAGTTTCCTCCTCTACACTGACTATACAGTAGTTTATAGTCACTAATGTAGTAAGAAACACATCATCTGTAGGCACAAATACACCCCCTCATGCACTGATGTTAGTGAGTCACAGTTGTTGTCGTCGTTTCAGCATCAGTAGCTGCGAAGCATCATCCTTATCTTTGTTATTTCAAAAGGCAAAGTGGACCCACGAAGAAAAAAAAATGGGGCCCCCTGGTGGAAGGGAAACATTACCGCACATAATGGTCGGGAAGTGGGAAGGGGAAAGAGGAGGAGGAGAAGGAGAAGGAGGAAGGGAGAAAAGGGAGGGGTCTGCATGAAGTAATGGCTGCCAGATGTTTTGGTATTATCGCAGGGAAAAATTGTATTCCAGCCGTAGTCATCTATCATGTTCGCCAGTCGACTGCACTTAGAGGCCTCCAGACAGACAGAAAGGAGACATGAAGGGAGATAAGTGTGTGTGGGGGTGTCTGTGACGTGCACGTGTGTGTGCGTGTAAGTGTGTATGCGTGTGTTGGGGGGGGTTATAAACCCAGATACTACTGACTACTTTATATAATGTCTCACTGTGCTTTAAATGAAAATGTTGCAGGGATTGGGTTTACACTTCCTACGTGCATAATTAGGTTGTGAGGTTAAATTAGATGTTTGGCACATTGCAAATACATTGATGCTTATAATGTGCACAATATCTTGGAAAAGGGAAAATATCCTGCAGGAGAACATTTGTAGTGACTAGTGCATCATCAAACTTTTTATGTTTTATTTTTATTATTTTGGCACATACAGCTTGCGGTTAAGTTTAGGAACAGCTGGTCTGATATCAAAATATGAAATACTAAAAGGTTTGGCGGGTTTGAATTATATCTGTGGTTCTCCATTAGAGGCCCAGTGTGCTCTGGTGTCAAGGTCCAAGAGGTCTTTAAAGTGCCCCCCACCCCCCCACCCCCCAACCCATCCAACCAATGACTGCATGGTCATTTAGATTCATTTTAATTCTCTGCAATTTCTGGAGATTTTGAATAACTATCTTTTTCAAAACACAAAAACTCAGACCAGCACCAAGCAGCTATCTACAGTACATGGCCCGACCTGTCACTCAATATTTGGCACTATACAATCAGCTATTCAAATCTTATCACTGTCATTGATTGGACCAAACAGGATGTAAGGATTTGCGATGCTGCCTTAAATTGGTGGTCAATTTAACTGTTGAACATTCCTCTGTACGTGTGTGGTATCCTGTCACTATCACGTGTTTCACCAGCAACCTGAGGAGCTTGAACACTGCTGCTGGGTCCCTTCAAAGGTATTTCTGAGCTCAGCCACCACATGAACAAGAAAGAAGCCAATGCATGAGGGTACAATGCTGAAATGAAGGTGGTGATCAAGGCAAGAACAGATGAGGAAGGTGAGAGCAGCCATTTTAAAGGAAAGAACGTAGATGAAGCAACAAGGCAAGTGATCATAATGGGTACCATACTGCATCATATGTCTGGTGGTGGCAATATTTGATTTCCTCTTCTTCTTCTTTTTCCTTTTGGCTGCAAGGCTTGGTGGATAATCCACTGAGAGCACTTTGTCAGCAAAGGGTTTAAGATCGCTGTGGAACTAAAGAGCTGCAGGTTAGAGAGCAAATATCACTGATGGGCACACCAACACCTAGAACAAGTGTCATCCCAAAATATGTCGATTCATTGAGTGATTGAGTATTATCATTATAAGAGAACAGTGCTTACAATTCAGTACTTTTTTATAAGGGATATTTACCAAGGGTTTGGAAGCATATCTACAGTGGGCTCAGCATCTTATTATCAAATGTCATCAACTAGGTTGCCTGGAAGAGTTTGACAACACCCAGGGCCGTTGCTAGGAATTCTGGGCCCCCTGAAAGAATACTAAAGTGGGCCCCTGACTTTTCCACTTTTTTTCTTAGACTACGTATGTATTATCATTTTTTATTTAGCCTACTTTGTTTTGATGTTAATGCAGCATTACTATGAGTATTAGTCAGGGTCTTATGCAGAATAATTCAGTCATACAAAGATTAGACTACTGGGGTTTTTTGTGGGCCCTACTGGGCGCTAGGCCCCTAGAATTTTCATCACCTTTCTCCCCTATACAACGGCCCTGACAACACCCCAACAACTTCAGGTTTCATTATTCATAATTTCCACAGGCAGAATGTCAAAATAGGCTAGCAAAAATGAAAAAACAAAACAAAACAAAAAAAACAGCATCATAAATGAGGCTTGGTCACATCCTTTCAGTTGAAGTTTCATTTTCCTTTTGCGGCTCCACTGAGGCATGTTATCTCCAGTCAGCATCTGTTTGTTTTAACATTCCTTGTGCTTGAGATGTTGAGAGTTGACTCACAATATTTCTCACATTATGTGTACATTTAGTTTGTTTATTTATTTGTTAATTCCTTGTCAGATACAAATCTCAAGATTGATCTTTGCATTTGCACCTTTTCCCAGTCAGCGCGCTGTAAACATCTGCGCTAAATGTCACGCATCTGCAGCAGTTACTTCTTGCAAGTGGTTCAGAGTGGTTCGGTGGTTGTTAAAAACATGCGCATGTATTTCAAGGTAAAAAATAAAATAACAGGTGAAAGCTACCTTGAGCCTCATTAACTGTGATATGAATTGTTACAGTCTGTATGCACGTGCTACAGTTTCATGGACATCCATGACGCAGATGACACTAGTTATGTCACAGTGAAGCGTCTACCAGAGGCTGAAAAACAAGACTCAGCTGATCTGAGATCTCAGTTTGTGTCTGCTAAAGAGATGTTATCTCTGGCTATGAGACGTGAGGTTATGGAGGTCAAGTGAAGAGTGTGTGGACGGTGATGTTAATGTCCAAAAAAAAATAAAACATCAGAGAGAGAGACGTTGTGAGGGATGGAGATCAAGAAAGAGCAAGGGGAGATATATTCCTTTATAGTAATTACATGGAGCAGCTTCAGGACCACAGCTCCCAGTGAGTCCAGTACAAACACAAGTCAAATTTGACAGTACAAGAAGACAACCAGAAGCTCGTCTGAGTTTACTTTCTATTTGTGGTGGTGGTGTTTTTTTGTTTCATCTAAAATTCTGATAAAGTATGTGATACATAATTTCATTCCAGAGAGATCAGGTCAAATGTTGAGCCAGTAATATGATCATTTTTCACACTATAGCTACATTGTGGCTGTAGTTGTGGACTGTATTATGAAATATATGACAATATTTCTTCCCATTTTATCGCAATATAATTCCCATATAATCATTGTCATAACAGCACGTAATGTTTTGTTACAACATTACAAAATTATATGATTATAATCGTGTGCCAGTGTTTCTATTTTATGAATTGTTATACAAGTCTGCATGATTCATTTAACCTTTGTTTATGACATGGGCTGTACAGGTTTTGATGGCCCGAGTCAAGAGTCCCAGGCTTATTTTATTCCCACTCCACTTTTTTTGGTGCGTGTGTACGTGCGTGCCTGTGTGTGTTTGTGTCCCGGTCACTGTGAGGTCATCTCTGTCTGACGCCAGCTCTCTCACTAATTATCTGCTCTCTTGTCTTCACCCGAGGCCAGACTCAGGCCATTACATCTCACGTTAGTCTTTGTCAGAACGAGAAAAATCCTCTCAAGCGCTTTTTCCCCCGTCTCCTATCAGCATACCGACTGGGACGCCAGATAAGGCCTGATCAATGGACAGCTGACTGACAGCTCCATCAGATACCCTGGCCATGTAAAGACCGAGAAGCACGTCAATAACTGTTTTATGGGGTTGGTTAAATGTGCATTAGGCAATATTATAGCTGGGAAGTTACTGGATTTTGTATTTGGATGGTTTCAGTATTGGATTCTTTATTTGTCTCGAAATGCAGAATTTTAATTTTTTCAAGACACTCATATTGGTTTCATTAACTGTGCCAAATACACAACTTGTTTGTTGTTTATGTTGTGCAGCTACAGTATACCACTTTATATCAGTAGCAAAATGGTGTTATTAAAATAATTTTGATCATTCCCTATACTATAGTATAGCTTCAGTAACAATATATTATACTGGATATAACTATGTGTTTTGCAGCCAGTCGAAACAACCATCATAACACCAATCAGTGACAGCAGCAGAGAAATGTAGCGGAGCAAATAAAGAAGCTGGGTTCAATCATCAAGATCAACCAGATGACAGTTTACATTTTTGAGGAGGTGCACATGAGCCACAGTGGGATGCCTGCTATGCCACAGCAAAGGCACCACAGACATTTGCCACAGAAACATGATTATGCCTTTACAAGAGTGACAGGGATCTCAACCTATTGTTTGTGAAATAAAAGGCTTTCATGGCAACCATCATTTAGATAGAGGGAAGTGAGTGAGGAGAGCTCAACATGTGTCATACCGTATGTTAGATATTTTGACGCAAACCAATAAAACTAAAAATCCCTTTATGAATTTCTCCATGCAATCGTCACCTGTCTACTTCAAAGACCCTGTCACACTGCTCTCCTGACGGGTATTTCCAAGAGAGAATATTTTCTGTTGGTGTCAAAAATCACAGAAGTGCATCGCTACAGGCAGAAAAAAAGCAGCAACAAATCCATGTGCTGTTCATTCAAGTCATTAAAATTTAAGAATTGCACAAATACAACAAACAGTGCTCACAGAATGACATCATCCACCATTGAATTTATAATAAATCATCTTGGATCTGTGTATTACAACTATCAGAGTTGTAAAATCATCAGTTATTTCCACTTTCTATCAGCTTATTACATTAGAGAAGAAATATTTTTTTGCCACTGAGTCAAACTCGTGAATTTAATTTGCAAATACGTTTCTGAAAAGTTTTTCTTTTAAATAATTGTGGAGAAATCACAGGGAGAAAATAAAAACTTTTTTTTTTTTTTGCTTTTGTTTGTTTTTTTACAACTTGAAATATATTGCGACTTAAAATAATTATGATTCTATTATGCAGTCTATCTGAAAATCACTCTAAGTGAGCGATACACAATCTACAGAAAGTAAGAAAGCAGCCCAGTTTGCATCAGCTACCAGTAACCAGGTGGTGCTTTATTAAATTCAATGTTTACATCCCACATTAAGTATTATTTAGACTCCCACTATATTTTCCACACCACAACATGGACACTTCATCATCACTGCGACATCACTACATTTACAATTCAAAGTTGCAAGAAAAAAGACAGACACAGTAAGGGAGGGGAGAGAGAGAGAGAGAAGCAGAGAGAGAGAGAGAGAGAGTGGACTTCCCATACACCTTGTTGTTTAATGAAAAAGAAGATATCCTACTCAGTAAATGTCTGTTGTCAGACAGCAGAGTTGCCGTTTTGGTCCTTGGCCACATTGCACATAATATATTTATATTCCATTAAATAAATCAGAGAGCATGTTAACACCCTGTGTGTGTGTGTAAGTATGTGTGGGGGTTGTGGGGTTGGGTTGTTTTGAGTAGAGCGAGGCAGTAAGAGAGCATGAGAGAGAGAGCGCAAGAGAGAGAGACAGAGTGAGAGCGAGAGCACAAGAAAGAGAGAGAGAAATGGTTTTGAATGTGCCCAACACGTCTGTTTTCCCTCAACAGGCAGAGGGACTACGTCGTACTCCGTCCACACTGTAGCAGTGGTGTGCACTACTTTGCTCAGAGGCAGCGTACGTACACGTGTGGTAGAACATAACCTGAGCGCTCATGAACCACTCTGAGATCAGCAGACATCCCATCTTCTGAATGGCACCTAGTTCAGTGGACTGTCAGCTCTTTGGGGAGAATCAGGAGAGAGGGGGAGGCAGAGAGAATAACTTCAGCCAAGCTGATTAGGTTGGTTTCATGATGAATGTAACAGTGGATCCTATTGATTCACGAGGTCAAATGTTATAGATAATATATTATTTTAACCCCACTGACCCCACCCAGCTGGTCTCTCAATAGTTCTAGTCCCCAGACAGTTACTGTATGTTAAATTAACCGCCTTTAAACGCCTTTTTTGTGAAATATTAGGGGTTTGATTGGGATTTTCTTGAAACTGTAAATATAATTTTTTGATTTTTTTTTCAATCAAAAACAAAAGATCATGGAATTTGTGGTTAGTGAGGGTTTTTTTTTCTCAAGGTAAAATTGAAGGAGGAAATCAGGGTTCAAGGTCAAACCCTTACACAGCACAAAGCCACAGAAAGCGTCTCTGCTGATGAAAGGGGGGGGAGTCATAAGTCTTCTCCAAAAAAAAAAAAAAAGTGAGCACAGCTATAAAAGTTTATACAGCGTCCACTGTTCTCTGGGAAGGTGACAGCCTCAAGGTCCAGAGATACAATGATGGCAGCCATTACAGTTCATCAGAGCAGGTCAGCACTGTCCCATCTCTCTTTTTTTTTCCTTTTTCTTTTTTTTGCAGGACAAGTTGGAGGAGAAAGGGAGTGCTGTTGACTTGCAGGGAGGGAGGGAGGCGCTACTGTTTGAGTTCCAGTGCCCAGACATGTTGAGGCCACCCTGTCCGTCCTTTACTCTTCCTGTCGCCTGCTGATGAGGAGGACAACGATGTGAATGACGTTGACGATGACGAAGACGTCTTTGGGACCTCCACCTGCAGACACATGTACACACTTATTTTTATTCATCACGTGAATGAACCAAGTGTAAACCATAATAACTTTCTAATTGTATTCATGTTATATTTTTTTTAATAAGATAAGAAATAGAGCTATAGAGGCGTCTGACAGTGAACTCTGTCACATTGCATATTGTCTTTATATTTTTTCAATACATAAAAAATTCCCACTTTTGCAACATTTCAAATACAGATAATGCTGAAATCGTTCTACTCCAAATTATTCAGTTACTGTGCATGAATGCACCACTTGGTTTTCATGTCCCACTCTGTAGCACAAGTCCATAGTTTTTGTATGTGTGATGTACTGATGAAAACCTATACGGATATGTATTGTTGTACGACAACGAAAATGAAAAATAATTACATGGTGTGGCAGAACAAAACAACCGGAGGAGTTGGAGAAGAAAGAAAAGAAAGTTGCTCTATGCTAGTCATATCCATAAGACAGAGTACATCCAGTAGTGTTGGATGTTTCAATGCAACGTGACACATCAGACATGAGTGAAACACCCACGGGTGGTGAACAGGCCGCTGTCCAGTTTGGTAGATCTAGTGTCACACAGGGGCATCACGTTTCCTTCCTTTATAATTTGACACGTACCGTGCTGTTTACACACATCAGTCATATTTCTATACACACACACACAAGACTTAATATCACAATAATCAACAAAATCAAGGAATAACCAAAGTTTACAATCTCCACGCTCACCTGGCTAACTTTTTTCCCCCTCACAAGTGTTCAGGTATATTCTGTGAATATTTTCCATAACAGGTCAAATACTTCAATTGTGCAAATAACAGAATTAAATTAAGAGAAATAGCTTTAATATTTGCTAGTAATGCTACCACAACCTCACATGTATTATTAGTATTATTGTTATTAATAAAAAATAATAATAACAATAGTAGCATTGGTATTATTATCATGTCAGTGTATTTAATCTATTTTAGCCCTGCATATATATATATATGTTCAAAATGTCCACTCTTTCAATTAACAACAACTGATCCACAAACATAGTAGCCTATTTAAAAAAATATATATAATTTATTTAACAAAATAATGATAATATTTACAATTCATGCAGATTTCCTTCCTTCCACAAATATAATTGTGCACAGACTGTGGGCTATGTGTATCTTATGGATAAAGGATGAATGATTATTTGGATTACTGACGAAATCCCTCTATCCAGCGAGTTTAATGTTTTCCCCATTTATTATTATTATTATTATTATTATTATTATTATTATTATTATTATTATTATTATTATTATTATTATTAGCCTATTATTATCTTCTGGTTAAAAGGCGCTCTGGGCGGGGATAACTTCAGCCGCAGAACCACAGGCCATCCTGGAAAAATATGACTATGGATATAAATATTTTTTCCGCTCAGGTTATAAATTGATATAAATGGATTCATGTTGCGGCGAGTTGTTGTCTTGACGATGAGCAGTCTTAATGCCTGGAGACGCATTTAGTGAAAATGATTAGGATCAGTGGCTTTGTGGCGTCAGTCTGAGTGTTGTCTAATGACACAGTGAAACCAACCTGCTCTGTTTCTACTGTTGAACGTGGGCCCGTGTCATCCACGTTTCAGCTCATTTGTTCACGTCCAAAGAGGATCTCCAGGATTTATACCTGTCCCGGCTCATTATTTCCCCCCGGATTTCAAACATCATAAAAAAAAAAAAAAAAAAAAACCATGACGACGTAGGCTATAGGCCTACTGTCGCCTTACATTGCTTTCAGCTGTATGGCGGTAAACCACTCTTCAGCTCGGTAAAGACAGGACAATCCACCAGAAACCAACCATCCATATAGCAGCAGAGGCAAAGCAACAACTACAACGCTTTCATTTGACCTTGGCCTTTTCTATTTTGCAGAGGGAGGTTCAATGTATCACGCGGTAAAGTAGGCCTAGAGAAGCGACCGGACAGACCATCCGCATAAAGCTGAGGATTAAACCCAAGCTCATTCAAAACGTCGTAAATGATCCTAACTGTGTTACTCTGGGTGCTTCGACTTCATATTATTGATAGGCTACGTTTAAATTTGTTTTTTGTTTTTTTTAATATGTCGTTTTCTTTGGGTCTGGGCTGGGCTAATATCCAGAGTAATGCAATTTTAGTTTTATTCGTCAATATGTTGTAAATTCAGCTTTTAAGTGGTTCCTTTACTAGCAATAGTCTGCATAATTAACAATTACAGAAAAACAAAGAGAACAGATAGGAGTTTAATAAAGGAGAGGCTCGGCGCTTCTAAACGTTGGTGCTCTTCCAGAAATGTGCGTGTAGTGGGCTGCTAATAAAAGATCAGACAGTTTGAATGAAAAGTGCCAGATCTTTGAAGTCAGAGTGACTCTGTCTTTCTCTGTGTGTGTGTGTGTGTGTGTGTGTGTGTGTGTGTGTGTGTGTGTGTGTGTGTGTGTGTGTGTGTGTGTGTGTGTGTGTGTGTGTGTGTGTGTGTGTGTGTGTGTGTGTGTGTGTGTGTGTGTGTGTGTGTGTGTGTGTGTAAAAACGTTGACGTATTGGGTCCAGTATAAAAAGCTAAAAATCAAACTGACAGATAAACTATTTCTGGCCAGGAGCGTTTATAAAACAATACGGTCCAAATGCGAGCGCTGCATCAAGTATGCGGAATGAATGCAAAAATAATCCCTGAACTGCACAGGCACCGAAAGCCTCATGATCTTATATATACAAATTAACAAAAAGATAATACGAAAAAAGACGAATTTGGATAAAACTGGAATGTGTAAATAACAATTTATTTTTCTTCATTTAGACGAGCACGCGCTTTATCGTCAGCATCCACTACTTTATGTTATTACTCCGTACGGATACGTCACCGTTACGAATTACAAACTGATTATGAAGTCATTATAACAGATCTCGTTGTGTCACATAATGATTTACCTCGCATCTGAAATGTTAATCCAACCGAATGAGTCACAACCACTTCTTAACCACACACTTCTGCAGCCTGCAGGCTACAATGATTTTTCTGAGATTTTCGAAAACAATGATTTGGCCTAAATAACATGTTGCCTCCTCACAATGTGCTCAGTCTAATAGTTACTGCTCCCTTCAACTAAAGCAAATAGGCCTACTAAATATTCTAACAGTCAAACATTAAATGTATAGGAATCTAAAGGGGGGTTTGTTCAGTGTATTATTATTAGTGCACACTTAAATTCTTTTTTAAATGTTCCTCACTCATCTGTCAAGAGAGTGGTTGAGACACGATTACAGTCTGCAGGTACATGTCACACTGTGTTTACTACAAAACATATTCACTGTTCTAGGTATAAGTTGTAAATATACATCACTTAAGAGACACTCAATCTGAAGACTGTCAGTGTCTTTCCAGCCAGGCTGTGAGCACATCTGGAGTGACATATAGAAATGGCAACAAAAGATATTTATATCTTATAATATTTTTTTGAAAATTCAAATAGTGCAATTTAATACTGGTAGTTATTTCAGCCTATAATCCACAGGTGGGACACCAAGTTTAAATCGTAATGATTTAAATAATAATAATAATAATAATTATCTTGATAAATTTGTATTCATAATCTGCTGCTGCACTGTGATTACATTTATTGAGTTAATATTAAATACAAAAAAATCTGCACAAATAATAAAAATGTGCACAGACAGGGTATAGCCTAAAATAAGTCAACTGATCTGTCCCTATAGATCATTGCACTATAGTGCAACAAACCAAACAAACAATATGAAACAAGCCTGGATTGAGAAAGAGCTGTGATCAGTAACAAAACATCTTTTTTTTCAAAAATAAAAATAAAACAAAAAAATATCTGCATCTTAATTCACTCTAGTGCACAGCGGGTGACATAAAGTCAGAGTTCCTGAAATGACTGGGATTCAAACCTCATGAAAGGACCGTTCTTTTAGGTGCACTTTAAATTCACTTATGGGTTAACCGCTTAATCATTAATGCGAGAGCAGACTGAGGAGCATGACTGAAAGTGCTTACCTTAGCAACATTGAGGACCAAACTCACTCACAGTTAGTTCTCTGCTCAGTGTTTCATATGTTGTTTGTTTTTTTCACAACAGGTAATGTTCATCTATTTCTTCTTCAGACACGGTGTCTGAGTCGCAGCAGGCGTGTATGAGAGTCCAGGAGGTTTTGAAGAAAGCCTTAACATGAGTTATCAATAGGACTACATCCGAGTGATTGCAGTTTGAAATGTGAGGAAAAAATGCTTTCTGGCTCCCATTATGCACAACACTTCCTATGGGCAGCGTGTTAAGACTGCAGACAGGAAATAATTATTCTGTTCTTTTCTTCTAACCTGCTCTGTATGTTTGTTTCCACATATAATATTCCTCGTTCCACTCGAGCTAAATGTTCGCTTTAAATGAGATAAGATGTGGTGGTGAAGATGTAGTCATCCATCATGAGATAAATGTGTGTCAAAACAAGAGGCAGCATGCAGAATGAGTGGCGTGACGCTTACACTGGTGTTAGGGTACCGTAGTAAATGAAAAGATCGTAAATTATGACCTCTATCCAGTGATCATAAAGCGGATAATAACTCAAATATAAATAAAATAGCAAGCAGCGTGTGGCTTCTGTGTTGTGTTGAAAGGACACACATGCAGATTTATGCCAGTGTGTGTGAATCATCTGAGAAGTTAAAAAGGTCTAAATCTCTTGAATGTGCCAAACATTAAATCCTTGGCAACTGCAGGGCCTTGTAAAGCAGTATATCCATACACTCAGGGGCAGCATAAGGCAAAGCTGGGGTCAAAACGATGTGGATAGTGTAGCAGGCTGGAAGGAGCAAGGCATTGTGAATAATGGTGGTGAGCCTGGCCCTCCTGGCCTGAGGATCATTGGGACCATATAGACCCACCATTAGACTGTTTATATGCTTGAACTGTATGGGGAAGAAATTAGTGTTTCGGTCCCTTCTGTGATCCATGAGTAGTCAAGTAGCTATCCATTACAGCTATGAGTAAACACTTTACATTTTACTGTTTACTCTCGTTAGCAGACACTTGTGTGCTTGATGGGATTTTTAAATTTCTTCTCCCCCAAAAAATAAATGGGGCTATAAGATTTCCTCCCATTAAATGTGAATATATGTGTAATTCCTTCACAAGAAAAAAAAGAAGGATGTGTTGTTTACCTTTTTTTCTCCTATGTGTACCCTGGTTGTTTTTAGCCGAGTTTATATTAGTTCTCTAATAGCCTCCCTCACACACTTAAACCTTGTATGAAATGAGATATAAGTTAATTTCAGAGGTCATAATGATGTTTGGTGGGTCTGCAACGTGATAGTGTGTGGTGGCAGGAGTCCCAGTGCAGGTAGGGTGCTTACATTTTACTGGATTATAAAATAAGAATGAGGAAATAATTTTAAATCCTTTAAAAACAACTGTTTCCTGATTGTTGTATTTCTCATTAATCGTGTCACCAAGTGTAAAATGCCCTGTGCTGAAGGCCAGTAGATTAGGTGCAGTAAATATTCCTGGCTTGTGGTTGAATCTCGGTCAAATCATAGTGGCCTGCATACTCGTGCCTGCTACTGCTGCTCTAAACTCTATTTTTTGTTGCATTTTTTTTGTCATGGTGCAGAAATTATTAATAGATCATATAAGTAGAAGACGGAAAAGAAACGTAACGGGTGACCTCGCAATCATCAAAACCCCATGATGGCCAATTTCCTTAAAACAGCCGTGGATCCTACATAAAATTTCGTTGACGACAGCCTACACGAAAGAGCATTATATTTTCCTGATTTCATGGTTTTTAACAATTTGCAATACACTTTATATCCTACACAGAAAAGCCACAGTGGAATTTGAATTTAAATTTGGTTAAAGTTATAATTGGTTATTGTTAGGCTATGGGAAGCATATTTGTAGCCTAATGTTTTTTTTTTCAAGCTACGTTGGTGCATATATTAATTGTTAATTTCAGATATGCATTCAGATTTGACACCATCATTTATATTGATTTTTGGACTCAGAATGGTAATGTCTGATTTAGCTAGTGTCGTTGAGACAGTGAGGGAAATAAATAAGGCCTATTTCTGAGTCCATATGTTTTTCTATTAGTCTGCTCTTGTGGGCTATTTCCTCTTGTGTTGCCTTTACGCATATGTTGACCCAGAGTGTTCTTTACAGGACGGTCAGGTACTTTATGCTATAGCAGTGTTGGTTTATTAAGTAGGTATAATCCAGCTATAGAGCCGTGGAGAAAATATTGTGGGTAATGTCAGCGATTACTTTTTTTATGCATGGACTCTATAGGTCCAGACTGGGTCGAGCCTGACTCCAGCCTCGGCTGTTTTGGGCTTATAAGGTTAAAGAGTAAACTATGCTCGTGGCTGATTATGATAAAGTTGTTTATTCTACCCGGGCGATATTATTAAAGCTCCTTCCGGACAAATAGCCTCTCTCTTAGGTTGTGAAGAAAAAAAACGTGCTCTTACCGCCTCTCTCTTCCTCCGCTCCTCCCGAGCCTCAGTCTTTTTCAGCTCGGCCTTGAAAGCCTGTGTGTCTCCGTGCTGTCCGTCCTTGTCCAGGATGTCCATCAGGTAGGAGATGTAGCTGGTTGCCAGCCGCAGTGTCTTGATCTTGGACAGCTTAGT
The DNA here is from genome assembly GCF_905171665.1 of Trachurus trachurus. Classification (NCBI taxonomy): domain Eukaryota; kingdom Metazoa; phylum Chordata; class Actinopteri; order Carangiformes; family Carangidae; genus Trachurus; species Trachurus trachurus. The sequence goes on along the minus strand of NC_139891.1, from coordinate 21,204,874 downwards.
GTCGGCCGGGACGTTGGGGATACACTCCCTCAGTTCCGCAAAGGCCGAGTTAATGCTCTGGGTCCGCCGCCTCTCCTTACGGTTGGCCGTGGGTCTCCGCTTCACCGGCCGGGAGTGTGTGTGGTGGTGGTGCATGCCGACCGTCGCTCCGTTCACCGAGATGGCGCCGGCCCCCGGGACCAGGCCGCCGGGGCCGTAGTGGTGGTGGTGGTGGTGATGGTGGGGGTCCAGGCCGCCCGTGGATCCGCCGCCGCCGCTGTTGCCATGGTACTCTGGGCTGTAGCCGGGCGCGAGGCTGTACTCGGTGGGAGACATATCCGCGTGGCTTATCAGCCAGCTCGTGAAGTAAGGAGGAGCGCCGGTCTCCTCGTGACACCGAGCGGCCGTCGCTGCGTGCAGGGAGTAGTGATGGCTGTCGTGGTGATGCATGACCGTGTGGTGAGGAAAGCCCGAGACCAGACTCATGGTGACACACCAAACGCGCACTCCCGCACACACACGCAAACGCACACACACTCTTTCTCTTGCATGCACGCACACTCACGCACACACAGACACACACACACACACACACACACACACACACACACACACACGGAGGGGTTCTTCTCGGATGCTGCAGCTGTAGGCTTTGCCCTCACCGTTTAACGGTTACCGGTTATCCAGAGCTCTTGTTTGCATCCCGACTAAATCTCCCCAGAGGTTTCCGACAGAAACAGCTGGAACAGCCTCGGTCACGGCTGTTGCACCAGTGTAGGCTAGACCCGGGCTAGTCCTGTCAGTGGTGCTGGTGGCCCCTGTATAGGCCGTTCAAGTCTGTCCAAACAACTCCTCCTCCTTCTCCTCTAGGACATTGTTCCTCTCCCTACCTCTTGTTAGAAAGTCACAGCAGCGCTTATCACTCTCTCTTCTTCTCCTCCTCTCTTCCCTCTGTCCCTGCGTGGTCCTCCCTGTCCTTCCTCCTGTGGTTTACTTCATTTTCTCTCTGTCTGTGAGTCACTGAGCAGCTGTCAGCCTTGAAGCCGTTTGGCAAGGCAGGACCAGTCTGGGCAGTCACTGGGTCACTACTGGCAAGAAGATACTGAGCTATTGTAAAGCCAACTTGTCTGTATGTGAGTGTGTGAGAGAGGGAGGGAGAGAGAGAGAAGGAGAGAGAGGGTGTCTGATTTACTACGTCATCTTTACTACCGGGGAGGAGAAAGTGACCTCACAGCCTCCATCCACCAATGGCGGCTCTCTGCTCCCTTCTCTGGCCCCGGCTGCTGGCTCTGTTTGCTTGTCAATGGGCCTGCTAAATAGACCTGCTGGCGCACGCGTGCGCACACACACACGCCGCACGCGGGCCAAGCTCACGCCTGTACAGCACCTATTACAAGGTCAAGAATAAAGTGAGATGATCCTACTGTTTATTGCGTTTAAGATTATGATGCAATTGTCAGTCTCGATTTTTCCTCTCTCTTTTAATTGGCCTATTTATGCATTTTTTTAATTCATTTAATACAATCTCCAATGTTATTTGCTACATTATGATAAGTTCCAATGCTTTCCAGTCTTAATTGCGAACGTGCTAATATTATTATAGACTGTAGACTGGGCCTGTTTGGTGTCTTTACGTGTGTATCTGAAGAGCGCAGAATATTTGGTGGGCTGATTTCATCAATATACTGGTGCGCTATTTTGCAACTTCAAATGTTCTCATTCATTGAGTAGCAGATCTGTTAAAGCTGTTTTTGTTTTTTCTCTCTCTCTTAACATAATTTTAAATGTCTCTCTAGATGCAGCAAAGATTTGTTGGAGACCTTGGGGGACAACGGTGGTGGACTGACCATAGGGAGAGCCGGGACATTTCCCGTTTGGGGCCCCGTGCATGCATGGGCTTAATGTCCAAAAACAAAAACAGAGGAGAAAGAAAGAGTGTATGAGAGAGAAACAGAGTCTAGATGGGGCTCGATCGTGATGATCGGCTCAGGAGCAGGCTGCGCGGCCCTCCGTGGGTCCCTGTGGCCACCACCATCATCACCCCCCTGTCCCATCTGTCTCCCCTGCTCGGGTCGCTGTTCGGGTTCTGTTGGGTCTCGCAGCTCCGCCCACACGTTTATAGTTTGTGCTTTCATATTTTTAGCATCGTGTAAACACGGAGGCAGCCTGCAGTGGACAGGTCGCCGACTCGTTTTAACATTAATAGCATATCGTAAAGGTGAATGCATGTAGCCCATGGGCGCAGGGCTATATGGATACAGGCCTGGTTGTGGATGTGGCAGCAGTTGAGTGCAGAGAGCAGAGGAGGACCACAGCTCCCAGTGAGGCCAGTCCAGTTCTACAGCACAAACGACAGGCAGAAGACAACAGGGAGATTGTCTGACGTTTTTCACTGAAGGAAGAAAAGGGACTAAAATTAAAGAAAAGAAAAAAAAAGCCCTCCGTCTCGTGGTGTATGTTATTTTCCTCACTCTAAACTACCATCTTGCAAACGAATTGGAAGTAGAAAAAAAAACACAACCCAGTAAATGTTCAGTTTTGATAAATAACTGTTCACGTGTAGGTTATGGTCACTTAAAGACTGTACTATAGAGGTTTTGTTGTCATGGTTGTGGACAGTAATATGCAACATGATAGGCTGCAGTGTTTTCTGTACAAACCCTGCGTTTGAACTGAGCTTATAGCTGTCCCTCTTCAATAATCTACCGCTGCTCCCACTTCCTATAATACACCATAAAACCTCTTAGTTTATTAGCAGGTTATTAATGTGACGTTTCAGTTCAAATCCGTAAACACCAAAATATCTTAAATGTAATAAACGCATAATAATGATAACAACACCAACAACAATAATATCGAACATAATAAATAAAATAAAAAATAATTTCCATAGGGTTAGGGTTAATAATAACATCGCCCTCCTGAGTGCTTCTCTGCGTTAGTGTCTATGTTTACAGCAGTAGTGAAATATCATGTATTCATGTTCATTTTGTTTTGTTTGTGTGTTGACTCAGCTCTGTGGTCATTTTTAGAGCATATTGTCACCACGCTGTTGTGGAAAAATGAAAAGCGTGAAATTATTAAAAGTGTTCTCGTCACTCACTACAGTGATGAAAACACAAGTATAAGAATAATATTTCTGTTTAATATATTTTTCAGTCTAGTGCATTCCTAGTGTCTCCACAGGTGAGTGTTATTGGACCAATTCGAGTCCAAAACTCCGGGGCTGATTTTGAAGTATTTCTGCTCTGCATCTGTTGCTGTAAAATACTGATCCAAGTGTTTTAAGTGGAAATGATGTCAAAGAGTCACAATGTGAAGGTCAGAGAGGCAGACACAGGCCAGCCCAGACACCGCGGTCATTGCACGTCAGTTTACTGGACTTAAATCAATAGCCTAAGTTTATTTAATAGCTCCAAATATCACTTGGTTGCTAGCGACTCTCGCTCCCCACCCCCTCCTCTCCCTCTTACCACACACACACACACACGCACATAGGCTACACACACACTCAGATACTCCGCAAGACAGATATGACAGCATAAAATACTGTAACCGGAGGCCGGCTCTTATGTCAAATCTTCACTGACAGTAATCATATAAAAATGTCACAAATGTTATAGACATATCCCAACTTCGGTTTGCTTCTACGACGATGAGAAATATACAATGATTTATTTCATCTCATTAGTTTATCATTTATTTGTGACTTCTGTATGTTTGCGTGTATAATCCTATTGTTGTAGCCTATTTTGTACAGATGAAATGTAATGAATTAAGTATAGCCTAGGGTATTTACCAAATGTATTTCCATTCTTTGAGCATGCAGAATTTAAGTAAATTATTACAATTGCAAATAATAAAAACATCTTTAGGGTGAAGAGGAATCCACAACCTGAAGACTTTGTTTTGACCTTTGAATAATATAAGTTAGGCAAGAAGTGTCTCTAAACTTGACTGCGACCAGAAGGACAACCCGAGATGAAGGTGAATTTAGATATAAATAATATACAATAATTAAAAAAATAAATAAATAAACACGTTCAGTTACAAAAAGATAGGTCTAAATTATTATTTTTTATTACCATTATCATTGTTATCGTACGTTAATCGTTACGACATGTTTTCAGCTGTAAATCAGCCCCGTGGTCCAGGCCGCTGCTCGGTGACAGTCCAGACAGCTGTGACACGGCTGCTTTCATCCTGGCTTAGCGTTGATCAGGAAGCTTGAAATCTGAGTTTAATGTGGCCGAAGTAGCGACGGGGGGGAAAAGAAAAAAAAAAAAAAAAAAAAGTCAGAGCCCGAGGCTCCCGGGCTGACTCTGTGACCGACCTCATGACCGCTGCTCGTGGCTCAGGACGAGGAGTCGGCAGTCCGCAGTGTCAGGGTTTTACTGTAAAGACTCGGCTCAGCCGCTCTGAACCCAGTTCAGCAGCCGTGACATTTTGCCTCGTTGTGTTCCCATATAAACGGACAAGGCTATATTCTTCACTCCCACCAGTTGTCAAATTCAACGTATTCAAACAGGGTTTAAAAAACAGAATATGAAAATATGAGAGAGAGAGAGATTCATGTCAATTCTGAATTTTGATGCATATTGTTGATGTTTTAAATAAATAAGCTTTTCTCAGAGATGTATTAATATAAGATATCATGTCCCTTTGCTGATGATAGATAGATAGATAGATAGATAGATAGATAGATAGATAGATAGATAGATAGATAGATAGATAGATAGATAGATAGATAGATAGATAGATAGATAGATAGATAGATAGAACACACAATCAGCCTGGCTTAATGTGCAATTTCTTTTATTATGCTAATTTCTTTGCAAAAACAAATGTCTCTTTGCTTATAGGAATTTGGTTGGGACACCTGGAAAATTTTGCTGCACCTCTGCTGACGCTTTAGTGGCCACTGAAGACCATTCAAGGATCTCCCAAAATCTTTCAAAGACCCTTGGAAGCTCATTTTAAGCATCCTGACTGAGATACCAGGTGCCCTGGAAATTGAAAACCCAGAAGAACTCCTGAGCCTGAACGGCTGGGGTGACTATTTCATGCCTTGCATCACACTGAGCCTTCTCACAAACACCTCTGCAGCCCCACAACACCACTGTTTAGTTATTCAGAGTAGATGTTGGAATTGGTTTTGAGACAGTTGCTATTTTTACTGTTGTAAATGTGAAACTGAAGCAAGGCCATTAGTACAACGGGCATCCTTCCCACTGAGAAAAAAAAGAAAAAAGAAACATAGTCTATAGTCACTGTAAGCCGTATGTTGTCACAGGGATTTTCGATCCAGAGAAGGACTTCCCATTCTGGTGTCAACTCCCACTTATGACCTCTAAAAATGTCGACAATAGACATAAAGCTTTGGGCAGGGGGAGATTTAGCACCGGGGCCGAACCTATATGAGTTAGAACATGCAAGTCTTTGCTTGCAGACAGTAAGTGGGCTCAGGTGATGCAGTGATTTGACTGATCCTGTCATGATGGGCTCATTAAAGTCATCTGTCTGTTGTTGAAAATAGTTCTGTATGTCTCTCTGTCTGTCTATCTGTCTATCTATCTATCTATCTATCTATCTATCTATCTATCTATCTATCTATCTATCTATCTATCTATCTATCTATCTATCTATCTATCTATCTATCTGACCCTACATATCTGTAGTGTAGTGCTTAAAACAGCTGCCTGCTGGGGCTGATGAGAGTGGCAGGGCCGAACTATAACAGTGTGAGCTGTGAAACAAAACAGTTAGCTGCAACATGCTAAAATGCTGTGCAGAGCCTAGGAGAATTACAGAGGGCAGAGATGGTTGGTTGACAGAAAAGCCAGCGCTGTAATCAACGCTCACCAAACTGACAGGTGTAAAGATATGATGGCTCGGCAGTCAACACACGGTGCTTTAGGGAAAGAGGCCCAATTGTCCAAAATGTGTCGGGCTTGTTTTGTTTTTTTGTTGGTTTTTGTTGGTTTTTTTGCATCAGCTTTGCTGTGTCACAGATGTTTATGCTGTTTTAGCTTGTTCCATGGACTAATGCTATGTATGAAACTCAGGCAGTTGATTATTTTAAGTGGAAGGTTCAGTTTTTCATCACTGACTTGTGCCTGGTGCAAGAATATTATAGAAAGAAGAGGACCTGCATAAGGACTGCAGACTAGTATTACTCCATGTCACTGAGAAACAAGGACATTCAAGCAATATCAGTGGACAATTATGTGGAAAATAACGGCTACATAAATACAGGTTCTTGATGTAGGGCAGGAGCCAGCAGCAGACAACTGCGCTGTGTACTCGTTCATAAATCTGGAAAAGAAACATTTTGATGTATGCTGTAGCCATTGTTACCAGCAAAACGCATGTAGTCAGACAGAGAGATATAGAAGATCCTTTCTATCTAGCCGCCAGGCATTTGAATTCTTCTGCAAACAGTAGATGAGCTGCAAGAGAAATTAGTTTGGGGGGATTAATAAAGTAATCCGTATTGTATTCGTATAGGTCAACATATATACTTAACAGATAGACATCATCTTTGAGCTGTAGTGTAAAGCTGTAGTGTGCTGAATGGGATGTTGGTTTAGAAATAGATGTTATGAGTTTAAATCCTATTTTTCATGGTAATGGTGATGACAACAGGAAAATTCAGTTTAGTTTTATCAAGGTCAAAAAGGTCGAAAGTTGTTCAAACTGATGGTTAAAGGCTTTAACCGCAGAGTGGTAGCTACAGACTAAACATGGTTCCACACAATGTCTGCATGCTCTAATTGGTTGTAAATGATTATATAAATATACAATTTTTATATATATATATAAAAGATTATTATAGATTTTTTTTTTAAAGTTAATGTTTTGAATACTGGTTGTATTTCTCTTGAGTTGTGTGGGAGACAGACGTGAAGAAAGAATGGGGGGTGGGGTTGGGGGTTGTAGAATGTGTGGAGGAATTCTCTGTGAGGAAGGCATATGATTTATATTTGTTTAAGTGTTGAATGGGGGGCTGCAATCTGTGTGTGTGTGTGTGTGTCTGTGCGTGAGCATGTGCGTGTGTCAGCCTGCTCTATGTAATCCATCTATGTGAATGGGAGCTGTTGCAGTAATTTAGATCGGTTTGTGTCTCCTGATAATGATACATAATTAGACTGTAGGTCAGTCGGTCAGACTCCTGATCTCTCCTCTTTTCTCTTTTCTCTCGCTCCCTCTCTCTCTCTCTCACTCGCACTCGCACACACACACACACACACACACACACACACACACACACACACACACACACACACACACACAAACCTTTCTCCCCATGTGCCCTCTCTTCTGATCTCAGCCATTCCTCCTCTGTATAAATAAACCTGACAGAGTAGCAGGGCCATATATATATGTGCATGTGCATGTGTGTGTGCATGGAAGAGAGAGAGAGAGAGAGAGAGAGAGAGAGAGAAAGTAATGCTCTCTGTGTGTGTGTGTGTGTGTGTGTGTGTGTGTGTGTGTGTGTGTGTGTCAGGCTGTGTGATGACGTGCAGGTACATTCCAGAGCAGCGGAAGTTTCTTTTCAGAGTGAAGTGCTGTTGTTGCTGCCTGGACTCAATTACAACTATAGTGCAACCCTATACAGCCATCATGTGCTGAGCTCAACCGACTTTACGGGTTGCAAACATTATATTATATTCGGCTGCACTTTCATTTGTAATCAGTGATTGGTATGGGAAAGAATGGTAACGTAACACATGACCTCCTGATGTTGATCATCGCAAGACAAACGACGCAATACTTTCAGGAAAACTTTCTTTGTTCTATTACTTTCATCTTTGTACTGCATATATTTGTATGATGTGTAACAATTAGTGACGGCAGTTCAATTTAATTCTTTAAAATAAACAAGGGGACAAGTAACACCACTTCTTGGGTTTGTAAAATGAAACCTTTGTCATGTTAAAAAATGATTTAACCATATGAAGGATTATCTGTCAGATTGAAAGTCTAATCTAAACCAGTGAAAAAACTGCGACAGTTAATTGGCCAGTGCTGCCAAAATGAGAATAGTTTGAGCCATACTGGTTAAAATGTAGATACTTTTTCAACGTGATGGTCACAAATTACATCACTGTGAAAACAATAAACAATAAAAAGAACTGTAACAGTGTGGTAAAAATAAATAGATAAAAACAAAACAAAAACCATATACATGTATGTAAGACAGATTTTGATAACTTGAATGGATCATTTTACATGTGACGCTCAAATGATGAAAAATTGTTTATAAGCTGTGAAAAGTTTGACAATTTCACTGAGAATCATCTAATCAGTTTTGATCTGTAGTATATTCAAGGGATTTTTGTATTAAGTTTTTTTTTTGCATCCATGTCCCAAAACAATGCAACCAATGAGTTGTGCTGATCTGTTTTAAAAAACCAATTACCTGTTCTAAGATTTGAGCTTAATGTCTTTAATTTGATGAACATTTGAGGAGAACTGTGACAAGAAAAGATGACGGTGAGTCCGTCTCTCTGCTGGTCAGCATCCCCTGGACTGGATCCCCTCGTTTGGCCGTTGTTCATTATGTGAACCAGGTAAATGGCGTGCAGTGGTAGACAGTTACGTATTGGGTCATTAGTGAATGTGTTTCCTGTATTATTTCGTACCCTCATCAAACAAAATAAGTGTTGCCCCTATCCTCCCAATGTCACTGCTATACAAACACCTGAGTTTTGTCAGTGTACCGTATGTGTGGCAGGTGTTTAACAAACGTTAAGTTTATAAAAATTAAGTTGGGTTTGATGAGATCATGTTGTCTGGATGGCTATTCCCATGTCAGTGCAGGATCATATTTCAACCAGAAAAGTGACTCAGACTGTTTTCCCCAGGTCCTCTCCATATGGTCAGCGTGATCCTTCCTAGAGACCAAAGGCGCAGTTAATCTGATGGATTAGTGTCTTTGTAAAACTGAGAGCTCAGTCTGAAATATTGAGAAGGACTCTTAGTGAAACCTCAGAGATGGGAAAGTGGAGAAGGGAAACTCATACCGTGTGAGAAAACAGGTCAATTTAGACACCTACACAGGTAAGACATTGTCCCACACGGCCAAAACACACACTTCACACAGTTTTGTTTCATAAGTGGCTTAACAGGCCTTAGAGGCAAACCCTGTGTCTGTGTGTGTTACCTTTGTCTCAGTGTGTTTGTCTTTAAACTGTCAACTGTCCTGATTCAGTCTTTTAATCAGGCCACAGTAGAATAACATTTTTATTCATTAATTGTGGATTAGTTAAAGGTGATTTAAAGGAAGAGTATCTGGAGGTGATCAGATGAGACAATGGAGATCCAAAACTCCACGCCTCAATCCCCAAACTCTATTTTCTCCCTCTGTCCACTGCTCATATAACATCACTGCAGATTCTTTCAGGGGAAATTCCCCTGTTGTGGTCTGAGGGAATGGACAGAGAGCAAGTGTCAGCGTGCTCACATGGTGGCTGATGGGTTGGCAATATTCTTCAATGACATTTTGATTAACTGAGGTCATAACGCTCCTTTTTTTGAGGGAATTTTAAAATTGTATTCTCACTATTTTATTATTATCTTATTTTGTTTTGTGTGTTACACAGTGGTTTATTCAGAGAAGAAATGTTAAATTGTCTGACACCATATAAAGTATAGTAATAAAATTGATAAGACAACAGATGACAGTACAACCTTAATCTTTCACTAGACTCTCCTTGGCAGCAGCATATTTTAAATATTCAGCCTTTGGTACAGTTTTCCTGTACAACATGTGCATGTTGATTATTACTGGATGTTCACTTTAGCTACAACCGACACAATTTCAATTTGGACTTGAACAATTATCTTCTTTTTCCTCTACTATTGCAGTGGAGCATTTTATAAGAGATGAGGTCATCATTACCCATAGTTACAGCTATAATAATAAGGATGAGAGCAAAGAAAGGAAGTCAGGTGGCAGTTTACTCATCAGCAAAGTCTTCCTGTGAAACCATTTCACAACCCTTGTTTATTACAACCAACCAGACTGACAGTGATGCTCCTCAGGAATTAGACATTTAAACCAAACCCACAATCACAATCTTATCATATTAATCATTGTTACCATTACAGTGAAGGTCCAGTCTGACTACCAACGGCTGCCAACAAAAGTATCATATGCAGTCTTCCTATCGCAGTGGACTGTTTAGTGGCTCTGTGTCTTTGCTATTCATAAAGCTCAACTTTTATTTATCTGCATCATCAATCATGACAGCGTCTGTGCAGTTCTAAACAATGTACAACTACTGTGAATGAATTGGTTCCATCAGAAGCATGCCGCATTAAGTGTTATGAAGTAACGAGAACGAGTGACCAGCAGTTAAACACGTTACAGTCTGGGATAGTTTTTTTTTTTATTACTGGCAAAAAAATTACATGGCAAGTGTGGATTCATCTAGAGCTGATTTTAGACCTGCACTACTTATTCATGACTGAGCAACATTTGCTAAAAGCTACAAGCTGTCTTTTATATTATAATTTTCATTTGCTTGAATCAATTGTAGAAATATCAAGAGTTTACATTGTCCTTTCAAATGTCTTTGTGGAAAGAGAGAGGTTTGACTATGCCACCATAAGTCCGGACCTTTGCGTGTTAATCAGTGGGTAATAGTGTTTCAAAATGGACTGCTTCATAATGAGGCAGCCATGTTAAAAGTACTCACTCACCACCCAAGGGTGAGACCTCGGTTCAATCACCTGAGAAATGATTTGGCAGGCAGACCATGTAGACCATCATCAGGACCCGGGAGAACAGAACTTCTCCATTACAGCACAGGCTGCCTAATTGCTAATTGAGCTTCCGGTTGAGTGGCTTGCATAAAGATGGCACTCAAACATGTGATTGCAGGTTAATGGGATGTATGAAACAACGTCTCAGTCATAAACCTTAGACGAATCTGGCTATTCCATTTATTATTGTTCCTTTAATGGAATATTATTGGGGTGTCCCAACAATAACAGGCACAGTGAAACACTGAAATCCCCACAGCTAGAAATCAGCTGTCATTAAGAAAAAAACCTCAACAACATCATGATTAATGGATCACATCAGCTGTGTGTGTAGGTAATGAGGTGCTCATTAAGAGGTAGTCCAAACTAAGCTGCAAGTTTCCATAAGCTGGTCTGTTTCCTCCTCTACTACCAGAGTTTAAGAACACACACACACACACACACACACACACAAACATGCACACATGTTATTTTTTTTCTACCTTTACTTTAAAACAACAAATCCGCAGTGCAGTTGCTCTTGTGCACACCTGAACAGATTTAAGTTTGTTTGTTCATGCATGCCATCTTGACATCATTAATTGGCTGACACAGTATTATATATATAAATCTGTGTGTTAGGAATAGGGTTTGTGCGTTTGTGCGTGTGTGCATGTGCGTGTGTGCAAGCCGCAGTTTTAATGGTTCAGCTGGTTCAAGAAGATTAATATGGCATTTAATTAGCCTCAAAACCCATGCACCTAAAAACCACTCGTGCACACGACATGAGCGCGCAGAACGGTCTTCATGGGTGGAAAATCATCCCAGTGAGGGAGACATTTTGCTCCACATGAACAATGGCCGTTGTGTGAGCATGAGGCTGCGGCGAGAGCAGGTTGGCTTTTGAGACTTTGGAGGCGGGAACAGTAGCCGATGTCTCCCCTCCTTTGATTGATCACTCTCAACACCCGTAGTCTCCGGCGAGGACCGAGCCACATCAACATTGCGGAGCTGCGGATAAACAGCAACCCTGACATTTCTCAACCAAAAAGTTTTGAAGCTCAGTATTTAGGCTACTGTGGGTGTTGAAAATGACCAGTAGACGGAGAGGAGACTCCAGCCTGTCCCCAACACCACAACACCACAACCTTAAAAGTCAACGGCCCAATTCCAATCCGACCCTTACACCCTCCCCCCCTACATACTCAGCCACATTAAGTGTCATTTAAGTCCAATTACTTTTAAGTGGGAGTGGGTTATAAAGCCCTCCAACACCAAGTCCGCATCAATGCAAACTTACTAACCACACTCCCACAGAAGTGCAGCACCGCTTTTAAGTCCAGGATGGGAGAAATACCACATTTCATCCATCGAGTTGTGTTTTTCTCTAAAGGAAAAGTTAGAAGTCGCTTTAACTCAGACAGTTGTTTAACTATTTTCATGCAAACAAGTCAAAATCAGAGGCTACATTGTATTTTTGAATGCACACACTGTTGTCCTGTTGTTTTTCCCAATTAGAACTAATCAGATTAAGATGCAAATAAGAACAGCTCAACAAAAAACAAATCTACCCAGATTAGTATTGTATATATTCAATTACAAATTTTGCTATCACAAGTTTACTATGGTTACAGTGAGTTCCATGTCTTTGCCCATACCTTAAAGCAGATATCAGTGGAATGTTTTTGTTAATATAAGTCCTAAATAGTCCTATTTTCCGTCAGCAATCACTTACATGAAGTATTTCAGCCTAAACACGAGTCTCTCCGTCACTCTGCTCTGCTGTAACCCGAGGAGAAAATTTTCCTTGTGGGATACAAGTGTTATCCAATGAGGAGAGAGAACGGCATGAAGGGCTGTGTGTGCAGCCAAGGGATGCGCGTGAATGTGGTGACGTAGCACGAGGACCAATTGATGCCTGACAAGGGCGGGGGCTGCTAACTCATGGTGCGTTCAAAGAAACTCGTACTTTGTGTTTTTCCTTCCTGTGAAGTCATACCAGTTCGATCTGGTACGAGTTCACGGGTCGGAAGTTACGAGTGGCCGTTATAGGGAACTTTCACAGACAACAGGATGGTAAAAACACGAGCTACGGGTTACCTGGAACGCTACCAAGTCGTAGTTGTGACTTGAAGCTGTAACTTACGGTTTCAAAAGCCTGCCTTGAACGCAGCATTAGCCGAAACGGCCGTGAAGCTGATATCTGCTTTAACATGATTGTTATTGCTATGTACTTTTTTTTTCGAGAGAAAGAGAAACATTTATTTAATTACAATGTTCTCTCTATTTTGGGTACCAATGAATTTCCTGTTTCCGCTGAACAAAAACAAAGGCCTTTTAGTGTCACTGAGTAACAGGGTTTGTGGTTTTTATCTGCACAATTATACCACAGATAGAACAGAAAATACCACAGATTCGTGCTTTTTATTTTTTACATTTTAATCATGAAATTGCGGTCAATTATTTTGGATACAAATTACAAATTAAGTGTTACTGTTTCCCTTTCCAGATACAGTGCTACCACCATGAGGTCACATTTATCAGCTCTGTTGTACAGGTTTCTCTACCGCGAAAATGTTTTCACTGCCAAAAAGCTAATCCAGTGATTAAACTGCATGTAAAAACTCGCTGATGCAGCAGGTGGATGGATGAACTGAGTAAAAGAGGCATCTATTAGATATAAGATTCATTGAGAAATATTCTGCGGGTATATGGGAGTTTAAAACACATATGCACACACTCACATAAATTAATTTTAAAATTGTATGTTGTTGGCTGTAGTTCATGAGCAGGATTTTTACCCTCTAAAGTGAGTAAATCATCTTTCAAAGGCCAATCCTACACTCTGTACACTGGGTTTGTGCTGGAGGCCAGTTCATTCTGAATCTCATCTCTGATCTGACGTTCTATCTGTTTTACAAGGTGAAATTGATGGCCAGGCTTTAGTGGGTATTTGGCAGCAGCACAGGAAAATTGCACACCCAGTATTTGACAGTGTGCTCCTAACATCCTCCGTGGTCATCTGTCCTGATGGCAAATCTCTTACATAGTTTCCACTCTAATCTGAGAAAGACAGAGGAAGAGACAGCTAGTACATTTCCATTCAGCTGCTTAACACACATCCTAAATTGTGCATCCAAGCACCTGTAAAAGCCCAGAATAATAATAATAAAAAAAAAAAGTACTGGCCAACATGGTGGGTTGGCGCACTGATGATTAAAGGGATATTCCGGCGTTAGTGTAACCCATGGTCTAACGCACCGTGAGACCGAGTACAACACCCCTCTGAGAGATCAAGTTTGCTGGCCACAAACTTCTCTAGTTGTAGCAACTTCAGCACAGACATCCAGATAGCAACATACTGCTGTCTTTGTTGCCAAGAGCCAACTGCGATCAAAAAAGCCACTCATAGCCGAGAGGAGAGCGCGTGAGTTTTGTTTTCGTCTTTTGTAAATATAAAACAGGCAAAGGTAGCAGGTGTTTGATGCCTCGTATTATGTGCTGGGTCCCTATTTGTACTGTTGAGGAAGTATGGTGTTGTTCTGAGCATTATTTGTGGCTAGGAGTGCCTCTTTTGATTTTTTTGATCATGGTTAGCTCTTGGCTACAAAGACGGCAGTATTTTGCTATTCGGCTGTCTGTGCTGAAGTCGCTACAACCAGAGAAGTTTGCGGTCGGCAAACTTGATCTCTTGGGGGGTTGTTCTACTCGGTCTCACGATGCATCAGACGATGGGTTAAATTTATGCCAGAATATCCCTTTAAAAGATGAACCTTTAGTTGACAAAGTGCTTCTCATTTTGATCGTGGAGTGTTACTGGTTTTGACCAACTATTGTTACAAGCGTCTGCCTCACCACAAATATTTAAGGCACATTTGGCAATCATACTACGTGAAAGGTGTGGTCATAACTCACCAAAAATTAAACTGTTACTTCTGTATGACCCAGGTCTGCAGCTCTCCTTGGCTCTTTTAGTGTCTGTCGTCTCATTGTTTTGGTTCTGGCAAAACATTCATTTTAGGAAAATAGAAATTCAGTTGAAATCTTTTTTTCTTCAATAATCGATATTTTCAATCTTGTCTGTCCATCACTTGTGCATCCACATCCATTTTTTAGAGTAATCCAAGAGCCATTTGAAAAAATTGCACTTCCTCCATCCAATCAGATTTGAGTATGGTGTAATAATTTAGATTGCAATCTACTAATCTACAGTGGTTTATAAATGTATACTGACTAATTGAGTTAGCAAAGGGAAATACGGTGAGTAATATTACTGACTGTCCCACAGCATCACTAATTATTTCTAAGCTTTGTAAATTGTCTATATTCCAGCACAGAATAAAATAAACTCTGGTTATTTGATGTTTCCCATTTTCTTTGCGAATGTGCTTCTGTTTGACCTAAAGCTCTATTTAAAACACTTCAATGTGTTTACATTTCACTGTAGATTTTCCAAAGAGAGGGGCAGAGACCCTCTGTAAACACTCCATTGATGCAGCTTTGGTGCCAACACAAAGGGATCTGGCAATAGAAATGCAGGGTCATCCAGCAAAAACACTCCACCAATACAATGTCATTCGGTAAACTGCTGCATTGATTTGCAACTGTGCAAGCAATGACAAATGAGGCGATTGCTGCTTTGGTAACTTCCCAGAACAGTAAAATACTTCCACAAGACGATTATTAGTGTCCTAACATCTGGAATTATAAATGTTCATTCACAAAAGCGTCAACTGTTCACATTAATCTTCCATGTTTTGTCCCCACTGTGTGACTGAGAAAATAATTTAGTAATGTATGTCTGCAATTTCTGAGATAAACCATCCTAGAGTATCATAGGAAATATGCTGATTATGATTATGAAAATGTCCAGTTGCCACATTGAGAGCTGAGGCAGAAAGTTAATAAGTTCTTTTGTGTCTGACTGTATGTCTGACTTTGGTTTTTAGTTTATGATCCGTTTACCCTAATCATACCTAAACCATGTTTTCAACCAATGACCGTTCCCTAACCTTAACCACGGGGTGTCCCACAGCGTTTTTGTCTGGTGATGGGTTACATGGTCAACCACTGATTGGGCTGCTGTCTACAGTTCCTGGAGACAATTCCCCAACA
The DNA here is from genome assembly GCF_905171665.1 of Trachurus trachurus. Classification (NCBI taxonomy): domain Eukaryota; kingdom Metazoa; phylum Chordata; class Actinopteri; order Carangiformes; family Carangidae; genus Trachurus; species Trachurus trachurus. The sequence goes on along the minus strand of NC_139891.1, from coordinate 21,189,031 downwards.
AGGCTGTGACCCTCGGTACTACTTCATAAATTATGTCCACAAGTCGGCATCAAGAACTGGAAGAGCCGGTGACAAAGAGCCTTCTGTCCTGGCACTGATGAGGAATGACACTATGTCCACAGACAGTAAAGAACAGGCTTATATTGATGATTTATATACTTTTTCTGTCATGGTCTTCCCTCTGTGTTACATTTCCTGCTGCGCTGCTCTCATGTGAAATCACTTAAACTTAAGTGTCAATAGCTGTTTTGCTCCCTGTTCTTGTCTATTTCCCGTAGAAATTATGGCACTGTATTTTCCAGGGATCTCAGTAGTCTTGGCCATTGACATATTTTGTTATGTCATATGACATATTCGTCAAAACACTGCTGTGGACCAGGTTGGAGTTTATTGTACGTTACCACAGTGATTTGCCCCGGCAGAAAGTGGATCACCATCCAAACACTGCACCTGCGTTGAACCTGAATATACCTTAGTAACCCATGGTTACATTTTGTTGTCATGTGATATCTGGTGGTCGTAGTGATTATGTCAAAGGGAAAACGGCAGAAATGTATTTCAAAGTAAGACAAGGTCTGAGCTAGGAGGAGGTGGTGGATAGACAGATCAACAAACACAGGAATATGACACGGGGGAGCAGTGTTCGATTCCCATATGAAAGTATAGAAAAGGGGTAGGACTGGATGAATACAGGTAGATAAGCATGCGCTTCATTCTACTCCTATTTGAACAATTCTTTTTGTTTATCGCATTGTTATTTTGTATGTTTATATTATAATAATTGCAAAATAAACATTCATTCATTCAAAGTAGTCGTTTCTGATATTTTTATTATCGTCTAATTGTAGTTGTACCGTCAAGTAAATCTCAATCTTTTCCAAAACATAACCAAATGGCTTTAGTGCCTAAACCTAACCAAGACATGAAAGTTACACTATTTCATTCAAGATGCTTTACACATTGTACAGTGTACAAGCTAATCAATTTATAATAATTCATCACTGCAAACTGTTTGGGATTATTTGACAGTTTCTTTAAATCAGAATTTATTACCACCACTTCTGATGATTAGATTTTAATGATACACACTTTTAATTCAATGACAGAATAGTTATATATAATCCAAAGTGAATGACAGGATCAATTGATTATAGACTGAATGAGTCATATATTGAAAACTCAGCCTCACTACATTATGAGCCCTCCCCTGCCCCTGTGTTTACATTCTCCTCAAACCATAGGAAGCCATTTTTAAAGCAGTGCCACAGATAGAGAAGCATGTGTATATGTGTGGGTAGGTGGGTGAGTGATTGTTAGACATTCTGGCAGTGGGCCTGTTCACCATAAACAAAGTTTTTAAAAAATGGAAACCTCATCCCTCTGCTAAGAGTGGTTGCTAGCAGGGGAGGGACAATGGGGGGTAGCTTGGTAGTAAATGTGTCTGAAAGAAGCGGAAATGGAGAGAATTCGAAGAAGAAAAAAAAGAGTTTATTCTACTGTACATTTACATATAGAAACTGTTCTAAGAAGAGCATGGTGACTCTTCAGATCAGAGGTAGGGGTTGTTGGAACTGGGTGAAGACGTGGTGCATTTGAATAGTAGAGCTCTATGTGAGCTATAAGCAGATTTAGATTTAGGTTTGATACTTTTAGATCAGGACCAGAATAATTTAACTCATAGTCAAGAATCTTTAAAGAACGAAAGAAATAAACACTTACAGAGACTAAAGTCACTCACATACTGAACAGCACGGTAAAATGCAAACTCAGCATAATATCCTTATAGCATTTTGTGTGTTTTTGTGTCTGCACTGACTGTGAAAAGAAAAAGATCAGATCCTATGTTCAAGGAGCAAATGACAAAAGACGGGAAAATAAATACAGAATACTAATACACAGTTTGACTTGCTATGTAACAGCTAAAACACAGCAGATCTGCTGAGTGCACAGTAACACCAACACCAACCAGTACTTATTTTAACTTTACTATATTTATCTTTCATATTCTGCTCTTTTAAGAGGTATGCAATATGTGTTTGTGTGTCTGTGATGCTACTGTAACAATATAATTTCCTGCAAAAGATCAATAAAGTATCTTTAACTTTTAGCTTAATTTAATAACTGTCATAAGCCTATTATCTCTACCCTAAACCCAACCCTAAATCTGAAAAAAACTCTGTGGAAATTGTTGTGTTTGAATCTAACATCTACAGCTAGATAACTTTAGTCTTTTCTCTTAGGAAAAACCTTGCTCTAGAAAAAAAAAAGTTTGGTGAACTAGTGAAGATGTGAATGAGAGGCTAAGAAAAGGACAAATTTTTATTTAGTACTGGGCCATGTCTTTATTTGGGCTTAATGCCAGAAAACAAGGGTTCAACCTTTCCTGTCAAATGTTTGTTTATTGTAAAATCATACCGCTTATATTCCCTGCCTATGGAGAAGTAGAGAATAGAGCAGAATAGAATAGATTGATTTCCTTGTGGTTAACACACAGTAAAGACACTGTTTATAATTCTCGTTCCAGCAGCAGTCTTTTCAATAAACAGCCTGACACTCTGATTTATTGCTGCAGTCCACCACAGTTAGTTAACATTGCTCTTCTCTCTTCTTCCACTCTATCTTTGGGTAGCACTAATTCTGCAGCTCATGCACACAACTGCAGCTTTGGTTTTATAAATTCTCATATTGAAGGACCGTGAAAATGATGTTCTCTAAACGTGATTTAGCAAATATTTCAAAAGTAACTTGACATTAATTTAATTTAGTGAGAAGCAATTTTGCTGGATATTTGAACAGATAAGGATTACAAATATGGCATTCAGAATATGCTGTGTGAAATTTGCAATACAGCAATCAGGGCACTATTTGATGTATGGCTCTCTGTTTTCATACATGTGTTTGAGTGTGAAGAGATCAGGCAGAATCATCTCATAGGCTCTAATACAGAGAAGTGTGCTGATTCAGCCACCCAAAGCTACTTCAAGAACGTTTTCAAGAATCCACAATGATCCTCCACATGTGCCAGGTGACAGATTATCAGGCAGATAATGATGTACGTTTAGAGCACCTGGCAGACCTCTCTATTAACCCACAGCTACTGGTTAGGATAAGTCTGTACAGTCGCCACAAAATGGTTGACAAATTTGCTGATATTTCCTCCTGCGCTGGCCGTAAAAACAGATCTAAATGGTAAAACAGATGTACTGTATTGTAAAAAAAAAAAAAAAAAAAAGTCTCCATGTGAGACACTACAGTGGTGATTGGGTGTTTTTTAAACTTTTTTCAGGACTGCAGCTCACTCTTTTAATCCTGAGTGCAGTTGAATGGCACAGTGCTGGACAGGTGACATGTTGGTGCATCTGCCAAAGGACCAAAACTCGAAACAGACCAAAAGTGTCTGGAAAAACACAAACATATTCTTCCAGTAAATATGTGTATGGATTACAGTATGTCTGCGTGCACTCTCTAGTCACTGTTCTGCGTGTCTGTGAGATTTTCTTTCTTTCTTTCTTTCTTTCTTCTTTGACTTTCTGTGTCTCTCCCTTGGTGGTCCCATCTTTTGAGTCATGTTTCACGTTTGATGTCCAGCCATTATCACAATCACATTACCCATTCTATCCTGCTGTATAGGGCTACTGTATGGAGCCAGTGTGTGTCTTGTTCTGTCTCAAATTAAGGCCAATGTAATTAGCAGTCTGACCTCATGGCACAGGACAGCGCCAGCGATACTAGTGACCTCCAGTGACCTCACAGCTCCATGTATGTGTGTGTGTGTAGTCTGACCAGTGAGGCCTTGATCAGAATGGGTTTGCTGTTAGCATACTGCGCTGCTGAGAGGAGCCTTGAGATCCAGTGGAAGACAATGATGAGAAGAAATATAGGAAGTGTTTAACATCTTACTGTGAAGAGTCAGACACAGAATAAAACCGAGGACCTGGTAGGAGAAATCAGCAAAAGAAGGCTAAATAAATGGTTTTAAATAGGTTTCCAGTTAAAAGTGGTATTGGAGATGTTCTGTAGGAAGGGATATGGTTAGAAGAAGAATCCAGGCAGCTATAACTGACCCCAACAAATCAACCAAGTCAGCTTCCACACCTGTTCATTGTGATTCTGCTTACAGGAAACACATCTGGCAAGAAGAGTGGAGCTAAGCACCAGAACATTGATGACTTTTAACAGAGTCTGTCACGAGGGGAAAATGCAAACACATTATAAGCATTGATTTGATTGAGGATTAAAGTTGGAATATGTCTCATCTGACAATGGTAACACACTAAACACCTATATCTCTGAGGATGGTCACTGTGACTTGGTGTTTTTACTCACCAGTGAGTAAAACAAAGTCCTGAGTGACTAATAGTCTCAACAGGGTCCACATACACTTCCATGTTTAATTTAAGGTCAGTTTCACAGGATATTTCAGGAAGGGGCATTGTGTTTATCGAACCCACGCCTTCAGGAGCTTTAGTTTGGTTGTTTCTATGGACACTGAATAGCCAGCACAGAGCACGCGTGTGTTAAAATGAACCCATGGGCCAGAACAGCCTTTTGTTAATTACATACTGTTAATTTCAGTGGACAACAATCCAGACAAGGTCTTTCAATTAGACAGGCACTCAACTCCTCAACCATGATATCCTTACATGCCTGACACCATTCATCTGACAAAATGTTTTCATCTTTCATACAAATTGTATTTTATCACTCTTGCCGAAGTTGTAGTTTGTAAAAGCTGGCATACAGTTTTGTCACTATCCCATAAGTCTATCTGTTCAATCAACAAACTAAACTAACTCCAGCCTGCGTTGGAGAAGTGACCTCAAATCCTTTCTAGAGCTACTACAAATGAAAGGGAAAAAAACTGAATAAATGAGTGGAGAAACAAATGCAGATGCTTCCACAGTATTGGAACACCCTGCATGGTGGAATTACGCAATTACTGTAACATCCAGGCATGCTCTGTCTGTGGTATGTTTAAAAATACTGAGCAGCCCCAGATGGTCCTGGTTTTGTATTCACAAGAAGAAAGGTACAATCGAATGAATGAATGAATGAATGAATGAATGAATGAATGAATGAATGAATGAATGCAAAACAATACATTTTAGTAATAAATAAAATAATCTGTATTAATTTATAATGTATTAATAATTCTATCATTCTTATTAATTATTGTGCATTTTTACATACATTTATTAATCAGTGATCATTTATTTATTTCTACATTTCTGTATTTATCTATTTGTATCTGTGTCTGTTTTGTTCATTCAGTACATGCTCCTGCCTCCATTGCCATATTGTTTGCGACATAGTGGTGAGATGATCTTCCACTGCTTTGACACTACTAAACATAGTTTCCCACTAAATATAGTGTCAAAGTACTTTGACATTATATTTAGTGATTTTTTTTAACTTTAAACTTCTTCAGTTTTCCCATAATTTAGTGATCTAGTGACTCTTTGGACAAACCCCTCTCTCTGGGTCTGCTGTGCTGAGTGAGTAGCAGAGAGTCACTTACTCTGAATGATTATTCATTTACAAGTTAAAAAAAAAAAAAAAAAAAATACCACAGGTAGCTTTGCCATCATATTATATCAGTCATATCATCAGTTGAATTTACCACAAGGTGTGGAAACATTAGGTCAGAGTGATATTTCAACTTTTCCTTTTTAACAGATTGGTTAATATTTCTCAAATTCCCCTTTCATTTTATCTTCATCGGGTATTGAGTGTATATTGATGAGGGACAAATGTTAGTTTCATGTATTTTTTTTTTTCATAAGGCTACTTGAATATCTGAATTCTTCTCCAATGCCGTGCACATAATAAAATACACCTTTGCCAATGAAGATCATCCACTGTCTGACCGATTCCCATCAGTTCTCCACAGACTAAATATACAAAGGCAGCGAGTAAATTAAGTTTACTGGATGTGTAAATATCATCAGGTATTATATACAACAATGAAAGAGTGGTGATGAATATGGCAGACAATATCACTGACAGCCAGTGGCTCGCCACCCTGAGCCAGTGGGGTTAACTCTATTTGACCCTATGATTCACTCCACTTTGAGTTTGACAACCAAAAAAGCAACTATCTTTAGCTCAGCTCCTCTGACTGTGTGTGTGTCCTGTCTCCAGCGTTGCCTCGGGCATGTTGTTGCTTACCTCATTAAGCCAAGAAAGAATTGCCAGACCACCACTGCACACACACATGCACACACTGCAGCCTATTGTGCCGTGTGGCAGCACCGCCACAGTGATTAGTGTCCAAGTCTCTAATGTCTTTGACAGTGAAAGACTGAAAATGTCACTGACTGGCTATTCACACACTGACGAGCTACGTGTCAAGTGTGTGTGTCTTTGTGTAGCCCATACTGCGCTCTCGAAGCTAAAAGGATCATTTCTCTTCGTTAGTGTTCCTTACTAACATGTAGCCTGCGGACACAAAAGGACAAGTACTTGCTGTATGTGGCCTTTTCCATTCAGTCAGTTCATTACAGCGGGTTTGCTCCACCCTCAAAGCACATGAGTTTGAGGCTTTGTGACAGAGTAACATGGTATCTTCAATTCAATATACAGAGTGGCAAAGGTGTATTACTGCCAGCGACTTCCTCTAAATGGTCCTGTCCAGTGCAAAGAGAAATGAAGTCCCTCTGGCTCTCTGTTCCAGCGAGGTCAAAAGTGACGCCTGTTGAGTTTTGTATCTACAAAGGATGCACTCAGGTGTCACTCTTACTGAACTAAACTTTTTTTTAATTACTCCTACAGTGAGCCAGCAGTCTTCTCTTTGATTCTGTCCATGGTTTGATAAAACCATCCTCTATAAACAACAGAGATGCCACCCTATTGTTATTGAGCTGGATACTATCCAGCCCTGAACAGCCTTGATATCCTATCTATGGATGTTACAAACAGGAAGACCGTGACAAAGGCCATCCTCCTCACAGCACAGTGCCAACCTCAACCAATACTAACAACAGACTTCTTTTCCTTTTGGCTGTATTAAAGGATTTAGCTCACTTTTTTAAAATCATTTTAAACAATGATTTAATAACGTATCTTATTGCTTTTAAGATAATTTGATTTGAACAGAATCCCTGTGTGGAAATGCAAAAAGATAGTTCTTTGTAAATCAATGATAAAAGTAACAGAAGTCATGTGAAACAAATTCTAGTTTTTGGGTAAACAGAAATGATCAATTGTATTACTGATTCCTATTGACTAGGCATCATAATCTTGGGTCAGATCAGCAGATTATTTTTACATTTCATTTTAATGTGAAGGACATATATCAATGATATGAATTGTGTATGACAACACACACACACAGCCGGAGAGAGAGACATGTACTGTACATATTGCTGTCTGCCACATAAGCTAAATGCTCACACAATGACAACATTGTTGATAGTTTAGTGTGTAAAGCACAGTATAGCCAAAACTGATGGAAATGTGAAACTAAAACAAATAATATAAAATGTAGTGATGTCTAGTATGAGTGGGTGTGCATGATGCACTGAGTATAGGGCTGTCCCGATTAATCGACCTAATCGTTTACGTCGATGACGTAAATACGCCGACACGTACAACACACCGTCGGGTTGTGAACACGTGCAGCAGAAAAACAGAAATGGTGTACCACAGCAGCACCGATGAACGAGCACCTGAAGCGGCAATATCGTTCCGTTCATTCATCTCCGCATAGCGCTCTTTCGCCGTTATTGGCGTTCACACACAAAAAATGTATCTGTTAGCTTTATCAGTCTATTTTCCAGGTTAAAGCAAACTGATGTGGCACCGTTTTTCTCCTCCAAAAAAAAAAGATTATGAAGAGTAGAGTGCACACCAGAAAGAGCATCTGAAGAATTTAAATAAGAGAAGTGTTCAGAAGTGTTCAGAAGTGTTTTTTTTGTAAATGACTAATCGTCAACCAAAAAATAATCGTTAGATTAGTCAAAAAATGTATCATTAGACTAATTGAAAAAATAGTCAATAGATTAATCAGGAGAAAAATAATTGTTTGGGACAGCCCTAATAGTAAATGCTATAGTCTATTACAGTGAATCTGCTGACCTATAGGGAGGTTACAAGTCATTATTTTATCACATTAGACGTCTGTGTTATAATTGACATGTGAATTTGTGAGTTATGGCCATAAACATGTTTAGTGAGGTCAGTGACATGGACCTTTGACCCTCAACCACTAAAATCGTATCAGTTCATCCCTGAGTCCAAATTTTAAGAAATTAACATGCACTGTTACAATGACACCACATACATGAGATTGAAATATAGAAAACATAATGGCTCTTGATGGCATCAGACATGACCACAAAGATTTCAGGAGCTGCTTTTTACATTTACTCTGACAGTGAGTATGACATCTATAATGGGTGCAAGGAGACAGACGTAAAGAAGTGCGTAAGAAGACGAGAGAGGGATGTCTATGCTCTGATTGCTCCACCGTCAGAGACCCACAGATGAAAACAGTCTGGGCTGAGGTGGTCTTGTGTGCGGGGACGGTGATGCCAAACGACGTTCCTTGGAAGAACACAAAGGCTGAGAAGGAGCATAAAGCTGAATGACTTGAGGCACCCAGACTTTATTCCTCAGTCCTTTGTTATTTTAGAGCCGCAAGTGGTTTTGCAAAACTATGAATGCATCAGAGAAAAGAGAATAAAAATCTTAAGACCTCAGTGTCCCTTTTGGAAAGTAAACACAAATATACTTATTAACTTTTGAAATGCTGTGTCTGTGTCCTGAATAAGATAAATAAATGATCATAAGTAAGTAAGTAGAAGGTTAAAAAAGCACAGAACAAATTTAACAAAATTGAAAACCAGTTTCCTCTCACTCCTATCCTGTTTTCTCTTCTATAGATGCTGCTGAAGTTACTTGCAGAAACACAGGATGTGTGTGTCAGTGTGGAGCCACCACTCAGGTCAGGGTCTCAAAGAGAGACCCAAAAAATAGATCCCCAGAAAGCCTGGTAATAGCTTAAAGCTGCGCTCTCTCTCTCTCACACACACATACACACACACACACATACATACACACACACACACACACACAAGGAGCAGTAGTAGTGTTATTATTGTAATTGCACTGCCAGTTTGTCTGTGTGTCACCCACATCCCGCCCCTAAATCTGACTGGACAACAAAGTGTTTGAACAGCCAATTAGGAAATAGCCAGGGTTAGTGTCAGCTGGTATTAGTGAATAGGTTAGATAGAGGTCACCTTGGTGGGTGTGTGGCCTAAATCATATTGTCATAATACACATTTCTTTTGAAATAACGTTCCATGCAACACACCTTAAATTTGAATGGTTTGGATTATGGAAGAAAAAAAAAAGGCCGTTACTGAAACATAGTATACCAGCTCCTCATTGTAAACTAAAACTATACTACAACGAGCTACCCCTAAAAGTACAGGAACTCATTTGGTAGTTAACAAATAGATTGATGCATTAGTAACCATTACCCAGCTAACATGCCCCTAAAAGTAAAGGACCAAGTAAGCTCTGTTAGTTAGCCTGGTAGTGGACCAGTGACTAGGTCCATGCATGGAGGTGATTTCTGTGCTGTATAATAACCAGGAGGAATGAACACAGACCAGGGATTAACTTCACTTAAGCACTTCAGATTTAGATCCTTGTAAAAAGAAAAAAACGGCCAGCATCTCTATACATCAAACACTCAAGTTTTCGACTCAGATCAGATCAGTTTCTTTGCTACCAATACTTGAAAGCACGTATTGCTCTAAATAGTTTATGTCATTCAGCTCGAATAGTTTGTCAGTCAGATCCTTTCAGTGTAATCAAAGAGTCTGTTCATGTTTCAGTAAGTCTATTGTTCTTCTAGGTGCATCCTATTTGTAACAAATCAACATCATGTCAAACCCTACCACACCGGTGAACTTGTGTAGCTACTCCTGGAGGAGTGGATGAGTTCCCTCTCAGATGAATGAAGCAGATCTCCCAGTGGCTTGCTCGCCATCTCCTTTTCTTCTGGGAAAAAAAATCCTGCCGACTTCCGGTTTCCCAGGAAGTTTCCAGTGGAACCAAAAACCTAGCATTCACAACAGTAAGACAATATGAACACTCACTGTTAACAAACATTTTCAATAAATCTTTAGCCATATCTTATATTAAAGCAGAAGTAAGCGATATTTTTGTGTTAATATAAGTCTTAAATAGTTATATCTTCCGACAGCAATCACTTATATAGAGTGTTTGGTCCGAAACACGGGTCTGTCAGTCACTCTGCTCTGCTCTGAGCCGAGGAGAAAACTTTTCTTGTATCCTACAAGCTTTATCCAATGAGGAGAGCGAACGGCATGAAGGGCTGTGTGTGCAGCCAAGGGATGCGCGTGAATGTGGTGACGTAGGGACGAGGACCAATAGATCCATGACGAGGGCGGGGGCTGCTAACTCCATCAGCTGACAAGAAGTTAGCCAAAAAGACCAGATCGCTTACTTCTGCTTTAAACACACTCCACAAAAACACACCAAATAATACATTTGTGGCATAGTTTTGTGATTACAATTGCTTCAACTCTTGTGGAATGATTTTAATGCACTTTAAATGTATTGTGAACTGTTTCAGCCCTTCATAACCATGACATCATGATTAATAGCTCCTTTAACAACCAACTATGACTACAAATCATAACCATTAATCTTTACACTCTTTTCTACAAAACTTTTAATAACCAACTTTACCTCAATTTCTTCATATTAACAATGAAAAACCTTAAAAGCCTTAAAAGCTTGCCACAAACTAGCCTATACCACAGTTAGCATGATTAACATTAGCCAGCCAGCTCTCTCTCGCACGCACGCACACACACGCGCGCACACACACACATGCGCGCGCGCACGCACGCACACACACACACACACACACACACACACACACACACACACACACACAGCACAGCACAGAGTGACACGAGCTACCGTCTTTAGCTATGTTAGCTTAGCTAAACTTGAACTCACCTGGACGGTCCGCTACAATAAACGCACGTCAACAGGCTTCAGGTCGCTCAGTCACCTCCAGTGTCACTTCTGAACACTTTTAAATACTTCAGTGAAATAACTAAGGACAGAGTATCTCGCAGGTGCTCCTCTCGCTGCTCCAGTGTGTTTTTGTTGTTGTTGTATTTTGGCCACTACCGTGACTGCTACCCGGAAGAGGGTGGGACTTAACTAGCTCCCTCCAATAGCATTGCGCTACTTAGTGATTTGTCCAATTAAACTTAAATAAACCTGACATGCAATTATAGGCCTAATATGCCTAATACCAACCAAATAACATAGTTTGGTGAACCAGAAACTAAAGAAAGCCACAGGGAAATAAAATGATGAATATGTTTTTAATTCAAATTCAATCTTATTTCATTTCATCTAGGCTATTTCATTTATTTATTTTGTAAGATAACCTATGGAAACCCAGTTTCACTTTCAAATTGGTTTTTAAAGTTGGAATTTGATAGCTTAGCTTGTGTCCAGTTTTTATGGATCTGACCAACTAAAATCTAAAAAGCCACACCATGTAACTATTTTACCTTAAAATTATAGTTTCTCTTGGTCCACCCCAGGCGGCGGGTGCGGGCCATCACATTCTGGATCCATCCATTTAGACTTGCACTTTACCTATAGTCAGGTGCAAATATGACTTGACCCTAAAAAAATTCTAACAAAAGGTTTCTCAGCTGTTTTTTTTATAGTATTAGATGACCTTAATAACATACTAAAAGTTTACCAAAATTTGACCACTAGAAAGGTGTCATTTTCAAGATGGCGTCCAAGATGGATAGGAAGCCTGGGGAGACACCAGAGGTGAATCGGGTAAAAAAAATTAACTAACAGATATCACCATGAAACTTCCCAAGTTTATCACTTACATTAAGACTAATTTGCATACATTTCCAGAACCGAAATCTGAACAATGGATAAAGCTACTTTCAAAATGATTGTTTTATTTTGTTGACATACTAGAGTCAGAGGTTTTTACAGAGGGGATTTTGGATATCTCTTTTTATCACTCTGTAAATTAGAAAATACTGTCACCAGCCCCAAAAATTCAAATATCGCTATGTTTTTAGGAGTAAAATGTTGTATAAATCAGGCTATGAATGATATATCAACAAACCCCTCTGTAAAAACCTTCAGAATATAGAAAGGGATCAAACTGGAAGGTTTGGTGTCTGTAAGTGCTGCTGAAGTGGAGATTTTGGGCTCAGAGTCTGAGGAAAAACTCATTCTATGATGGAAATTGTGCACTGTAGTGGTATTAGTATTTTCTTGTAACATTTTGCATGCACTGATAATTTTGAGATTTTGGGCTATTTTTCTTTCTTAACATGTCTTTTTTCAGAAAAGTCAAAAGAAATGGTAGAAAATCCACATTAAGGTGGTTATTTTACTTCATTTTGTCTCTTGTCTGTAGATTTCTCCTAAATTCACCACAAGTGAACATGCTATTGTGACATACTGTGCTGTGCCTGTTGTCTGACCCATGTCATGTCAGGTATCATTGTAAAGCTCTCTCTCTCCTGAACAATTATATTGGCTCCAAAATCCCTCCGTATCCGCAACCAATCATAAAAGTACAATTTACATGGAATTTTACATGTACATGTTTTCTCAAAATGAGTTTTTCCTCAGACTCTGAGCCCAAAATCTCCACTTCAGCAGCACTTACAGACACCAAACCTTCCAGTTTGATCCCTTTCTATATTCTGAAGGTTTTTACAGAGGGGTTTGTTGATATATCATTCATAGCCTGATTTATACAACATTTTACTCCTAAAAACATAGCGATATTTGAATTTTTAGGGCTGGTGACAGTATTTTCTCATTTACAGAGTGATAAAAAGAGATATCCAAAATCCCCTCTGTAAAAACTTCTGACTCTAGTATGTCAACAAAATAAAACAATCATTTTGAAAGTAGCTTTATCCATTGTTCAGATTTCGGTTCTGGAAATGTATGCAAATTAGCGCATATTTAATGAGATATTGCCTCATTTACATATTTAAACATACAATTTGACAAAACTTGTAATACAAAAAATATTTGTCTTAATGTAAGTGATAAACTTGGGAAGTTTCATGGTGATATCTGTTAGTTAAAATTTTTTACCCGATTCACCTCTGGTGTCTCCCCAGGCTTCCTATCCATCTTGGACGCCATCTTGAAAATGACACCTTTCTAGTGGTCAAATTTTGGTAAACTTTTAGTATGTTATTAAGGTCATCTAATACTATAAAAAAACAGCTGAGAAACCTTTTGTTAGAATTTTTTTAGGGTTAGGTGTTTTTTTTTCATATATGCACCCGCCTACTATTTAAACTTGCACTTGCACTTTAGAAACTGGCACTTTATACCAGGCACTTTACAGATCACATGCACTTTATGTATAGGTATGAATGTGTATATGATTGTGAACCACTGTATAATCCTTGTGTATTTCTGTCTGTTTGTGTGTTACCTGCCAAGGGACTACGGATGCAAATTAGCAAGTTGCTAACTCTGACGCATTTACATTTGTGCACATGTACGAATGTTCATTAATGTGTATTGTCCCTTGTAAATAAATAAAAATAAAAAATAAAAAATGATTTTGGCGTGTGTCATTAACTAGTAACAGGGAGGATGGCCCCCTGTCATTGACACAGTATGCCCAGCCGGCCTGGTATTATACCTGCTGAGCACCCTCTTGCACATAGGCTGTTTTATTGTTAAGCACCTTGTAACTTTGTTTTGAAAGGTGCTCTACAAATAAAATTATTATTATTATTATTGCATATATTGCTTTATGGCAGTGTAGCCGATGTCGATCTGGCCCTCTGCGTTGTGTTTCTCACGGCCTGCCCTAGGTGGGGTTCGATCCCACGACCTCCCGCACCGGAGGCGACGATGCTAACCTCTTCACCAAGAGGTTGACAACCACTTGGCGGGTTGGTTAGCACGTCTTTTATGGGTGGAGTGAGTGCACATCCGTTACACTCACCCCCACTGAACTCACTCCACCCAGGGCATCCGGGTCACGGCACCACTGTAGCCGATGTCATATCTGGCCCTCTGCGTTGTGTTTCTCACGGCCTGCCCTAGGTGGGGTTCGATCCCACGACCTCCCGCACCGGAGGCGACGATGCTAACCTCTTCGCCAAGAGGTTGACAACCACTTGGCGGGTTGGTTAGCACGTCTTTTATGGGTGGAGTGAGTGCACATCCGTTACAGCAGCATAAGCAAAGGGACCAGATGGGCTGAATCTTGAACTGGCTTTTTACTTGGTGAGAGGAAAGGCTTCAGATTATCAACAAATGCATGAGAGTAAATTACACTCCACAACAGTGGGGGAACCCAAGAGCAAAGAAATTCTTCCACTGTAGGGTTTTAATTGGCAGCTGGGAACACTCATACAAACTGTGGTATTCACACGATGGTTGACTAGTAGTAAGGGTCACAGAAGGAAAAATTCTGTCACAGTATCAATTCTGCAAACCTAAAACTGAATAGACCAACCTGAAAAAGAAGTATCCAATCATAAAGTCACCACCTTACAAAAACATATTTATAGGGAGACACCTACATGTACATTTCAAAACGTAATGTACAGTATAAGGGAACAACAAAAAAGATCAACCACATGTATTTGAACGGTATAGCATCCCATATTGTACTGATGGGGAGTATGTTGACAGCTCAGCAAACTAATGTTCGGTGATATTTTGCTCACTTCCTTTGCTGCAGGCATGCCCTGGTTTTACAGCCATGTGAAGGCAGCACTATCTGTTCCATCTGCAGTCTCTAATTGGAGTGATAACTCCAACACTGGCAGGCTGCACGTGTGGCATACGCATCTAATTTGTGCAAGAAGCACGAGGACTGATGCGAAATAACCTTGGAAACCTGGAGGCGGTAAAAACACTTCCATGAAAATTGTAAATAACCACAGTATATAGCCAATATTTCTGTCTCCACTAATCACTCCATCAGGTCAATCTATCCCTGCTATTCCTTCCCTGATATCTCCCTCAAGATGTGTTTGTCTCCTTTTTTTGCAAATCTGGCCAAAGTAGCACCTGGAGATCTGTTTTTTTTTTAATATATATGATACGATAAAGATTGTTTGAATATTGCAGTGCTGATTCTACCATTTGAAAATATTGCAGTATTACTGTAGATTAAACATATAAACCTCTTCTTACCCCAAACCTAATCCTTTAAGAGGTGATGCAACAAAGTAGTAAACATGTTTGAGATGTGTTGCTGGTATCAAATTAAAAAGACACATTTAATGTTTAATGTTTGACATCTTTGTGCCATTTTAATTAAATGTGGGGTTTAAATGTTTTACAAATCATCACATTCAGTTTTTCTTTATAATCTAACAGAGGCTCAACCTTTATGAAAACAGGGCTGAACATAAATCACAGGTTGTTTCAGATCCCAAAATGATGTGAGCACCAGATGTTGTTTTGCTTATAGGTGTACCATTGCCCTAATCTGCTGCCATTCACAAAGGACCTTATCATTCAGTTTGAGTGAAACATAGAAGTCACTGGTTGTAGGGTTACGAGGTTTTCACCTGGAAACGGTGAACCTTTGAGTGTAAGTGAAATAACTGTTGCAGTTGCACCTGTGAGTAAGGCCCGAAGAAAAGTCAGATGTCTTTATTCTGCACTCTGTCTTTGGAAACAGCTGTCTCTCTGATGTTTCACCAACCAATAAAACGCTTTCCTTCCTATACAACATATGCCTCTCACTTCATGTACATGTGTATGTGTGAGTGTATTTGTGTGTGTGATAAATCACCACCGGGATTCAGTATCCAGAGTTGTCAGACTTCCTTATTACAAAGACCTCCTGCTACTAAACCAGCTTACGTGGCTACACACACATCCTATAATTCTAATTTACACTCGCTTCAGTATATTGCCTTCCACACGCATCTTATTTATGTGTAAAGTCGAAAACACAAAGACACAAAAACATATACAGACATCACATGCGGACACACACACACACACAACATTTTTATCTCCATGTCTCAGTAGGAGGCAGAGAGCTAGCTAACTTTGCATGTGCACGCACGCACACACACACACACACACACACACACACACACACACACACACACACATGCACATATACACACTTGCAGTGCAGTTGATGAATTGTGTGGCAGATGGATGGGATGGAATGTGGCCATAAAAAATAGTTTGGGTGAGCAGAGAAAGGGGAAATGGGCTGCATGGGGTGAACAGAAATGGCTGGAGAGGGGGTGTTGAGGAGCTGTAGGGGTGGTCTCTCTTTTTGGGCTCTATAGACACTTGGCCTTTTTGTCATCAGCACTTATGTTATTGGGATGTTAATCAAACAAGTTAATTGCACGTATTGAAAAAAAAAAAAAGCTATAGGGTCAGCTGTTAAAATAATGACGGAACTGTTAAATTCACATCTGCGTTTCACCACCTTAGTGTTTGCATTATGTTTTGTGCCCTGAGTTTGAATTTGCAAAAACAAATTTGCCAAATGCAACAAGTTGCTCACCAGCACATTGTCGGATTAGTCCACACTGTAGCTGGATTAAACACTTTATCTAAAACAAAACATCCAACTTAGCTGTGCAATGAAGTAACTTATAGCTGGTCATTACTTTATATGAACAAAAAACATTCAGCAGTGTACAAAGTGACTGTATGCCTTGAAAAAGGTGAGTCGTTATTGCTGTGTGTAAATCTTTTGATCAAATACAAAACCATTCACACTGAAAACTTATTATCACCTCAAAAAATCAGCCTATGGCATATTATGGACTTATAGATTGAAATAAACTCCCCCTTTTTACAGTAATGTAATGATATTACAGCTTCCATGCATAGTAGAAAGTTCAAAACTATATGTTGTGTGTTGTTTTGTTTTCAAGCTCAACACAATTCCATTGTGGGGTATAATAAAAAGCACAGCTTCTTGCTTTTATTATAAAGACCCATGCAGCTACTCTAAGTCAAACTTGTTCTATTATTAAACTAACTATTGAACTACTAAACTATTGGTTATTCTCAATTATTGTGCAATTTGAATATCCAATGCCGTTCTAATGTAAAAATACAGTAAAAATAGATACTTACTGTAATACCTGCACGCCAAAGCTCTACAGTGATCTCAATGCAACAGTGAAAAAGTAATGAGTTACTGATCCAATCCACATGGTCACATACAGTATGTTGGTGTGATGACATTTTTGTTTTTCAGAAAGTGAAAAAACTTCTGTTTGTCATCATTGTCAAACACTTCCTGTATCTCACCTTTATTCTGTAAAAAATTAGCAAGGCCAAGGTGTGTGTGTGTGTGTGTGTGTGTGTGTGTGTGTGTGTGTGTGTGTGTGTGTGTGTGTGTGTGTGTGTGTGTGTGTGTGTGTGTGTGTGTGTGTGTGTGTGTGTGTGTGTGTGTGTGTGTGTGTGTGTGTGTGTGTGTGTGTGTGCCTGGTTGGTATAGGCCGACTATATGGACAGGACATAAAAACTGGGTGGCCGTCTATTGCCCTGATGTCTCCTCCACTCAAGACCAGGGGCCTCGGTCACCTGATTCTCATAAAAACAAGTTTATTAGTTACTCTGAAGATAACTAGGTGTGCATGTGTGTGTATGTGTGTGTGTGTGTGTGTGTGTGTGTGTGTGTGTGTGTGTGTGTGTGTGTGTGTGTGTGTGTGTGTGTGAGAGAGAGAGAGAGAGAGAGAGAGAGAGAGAGAGAGGTCCACAAAAAAGGGAAAAAATTGACGGAACAAAAACTGAACACAGGCAGCAAAGGAAACACAAGTGTCTTTGCCAGTTTCAGATCTGAGTTTTTATTTTCCCATTCACAGGTCATATTTCACAGAGATGTTTCAAACAGATCTGTGGTGTTGATCCGGTCTCATTTATGATTGATTCTGTCTAATGCAAGTCCAACTGTTTCACAACACTGACTCATGTCAAGCCAAAAACCATAGACACCTTAAAACCAAAGGCTAACTCAGGCCTGAGATCAATGTTACCATGGTAGCATAGTAATCAGCACCCAACAACAGCAACAACTGGAGCAAAAAAAAACCAGGAAAAAACCAGGAAAACATGGAAAGCTTGGATCATAATTTGTGGCTTGCTAACCTGTTGAGGGGAGCGATGAGAAGGGGAGAGGAGTGGAGTCTTTAGAGACCATAATAAGGGTTTTTCTTTTTATTCTCTCATTTTCGAATTTGTAAATGTTCTTGTAACTGCTGAACTCTTCCAGCTGACACACATTTTAAAGTAAGTAATGATTTAATAATATCTTAATTTACCCAGACTTGTATCACAGTCCATCCTAAAATGATTAAGAATTTTTTGCAGTGGATTGATTAGGCCTACAAGTGAGATAAACATCAAAGATGCTACGCTACAAGCAGCAACTACAGACTACGTAGGCTGGATCCTTAGTCGTGTTCCTTGGCGCCGGTTTTGTTGGGAATCCTTCTGCATCATCAGCAGGTATCTCAGGGTCACAGGTGTTTCGCCCCTTAACCTGTACACCTCGCCTGAGTGGGGCTGCGGGGGCTGGTTAGCCTTCGCCTGCAGAAGGGTTCCAACTTTGGGCCCTCTTCAGCTACAACCATCTTGAGCTAGACTCTGCCATTGTGGCGATTTCCCTGGTGGCTTTCTTCAGCTGTTTAGGCTCCAAACCAACTCTCTGGAGGAAGTAGCGCACCGACTTTGCTGGGAACCCGCGGCAGCCGGCCTCAATAGGAAAAATGGTTGCGTGCCACCCTTTTAGAGCCGCTTCGTCAATCAGGTCCTGGTACTTGGCTTTTTTCAGATGGTGGGACGCGGCTAGCCTCTCCTCCCAGGGCACGGTAAGTTCTGCCACTATGATGGTTTTAGTGCTCCTGGATAGGAGGACCATGTCTGGTCGGAGGGAGGTTGCCACTACGTCTTGAGGGAAGACGAGTTTCCTCTTCAGGTCTACGCTCAACTCCCAGTTGGAAGCCTTCTGCAGGATGAAAGGTAGGTTTTTGACTGCTGTTCTGCTCTTAGGGGCCTTGCTGCCCTCCCTCAGGAATCCTATGGCGTTGGATGGTGGAGTGTGGTTGTTGTTTGTTGTTTTTTTAAAGATGTCAGTGTTGGGGCGGTGCGTGGCGCAGTGGTTAAAGCGGCCGCCCCATGTAGAGGCTACAGTCCTCAACGCAGGCGTCCCCGGTTCGAATCCCGCATCGGGCAGACCTTTCCTGCATGTCAATCCCCCTCTCTCTGCCTCCCCCTTTCCTGTCTATCTCACTAAGTGCTATCAAATAAAGGCAAAAACGCCCAAAAAATATACTTAAAAGATGAAAAAAAAGAGAGAGATTGGCCCGGCCCCTATCCCAGATATTTGTCCACCACCGTTTGGCACAAAAAATAACAATTTTGAAATCCCCAGTGATCTCAATCTCAAACATAATCTGCTCCAGACCAGGTTAGACGTTCTGCATAAGTTGTCATTGAGATGTATCCTGGTAAGAAGTGAGCCACCGTCATAGCACAGAAAACCCAAAGTTAACCCTGAAGTTACCTCACTAGGTACAGTGTGGTGGAAGTAGGGATAGATCAGGTCATCATGATATCACTGCTAGGCCTGGGCCCAACAGTGTAGCATCTGTAGTTAGGCAGGTTGTAGCCAGGTAGAGTGTAGGAAAGATTTAGTCTGTCCAAATGTTGGTGGTCATTTGAAGAAATGCAGTTTTTGGTATACATCCATGTTGGCTTCATCTTTTGGCCTTAGAGCTTGTTGTCTGGTAATTACTCACAAAAACACTGAGGTCAAGATGCTACTGACAAAAGCAGATCACTCAAACTGATAAAGGATTTATGGTGAAAGGATTATGCTAACATTATAGACTGAAGGATCTACACAAGCAACATAATCAATATAGCCCAATAAGCAGCAGAATTATGCTGATCAATGCATCTTGAAGTCTAATGAGCAGTTTCGATCACCAAGAGTTGTTCGTTTGTACACGTGAGGATTGTACACAGGCAGAAACAATGAGTGAATCAGCCAAGTCAAAGTGTTTTAGCCACAAGCTAGCTCAGATAATCATCTCTTTGTGTGTTTGTGTGTGTGCATGTGTGCGTGTGTGTGTGTGTCACACCTCAGGCTACTGCAGGTGATGTCTGCACTAATGAAGCTACAGTTGATGCAATCTCTGTACAAGCTGTCAGTCAGTTTACAGAGAGGCACTCAATCTATCTGTCTATCTGCTCTTTTCTGTTCACTACTCCATCATCCTCCCCTTCCTCTTGTCATTCCCTCTGTTCTCCCTGTGTCCACGTCATCCATCCATTGTCTATACCACTTATCAAGACAGGGTTGCAGGGGCTGGAGCCAGTCACAGCTAACATAAGATGAGGGTGGAGCAAACCCTGGACAGGAGTCAGTTTAGCAAAGGGCCGACATATAGACAAACAATGCTTACACTCACATTCACACCTACAGGCAATTTAGAGTTTCCATTTTAGAGCCATCAATTAACCTAGTGTGCATGTCTTGAGCTGGAGTACCAAAAGAGAACCAATATCAGGGATCAAACCCAGATCTTTATTGCTCAGAGGCAACAGTGCAAACCACTACACCACTGTGCTGCCCTGCATAAGTTAGAGAGAGTTTACAAACTGGACACAGTCCAAAAAAGAAAAAAGAAAAAAGCATTTTAAAATCAAACTCAAAACAAACCAGAGTATTACAGTAACTAAACTTAGTAAGCAAACCAATCCAAAACTGAAAACGGAATAAAGTGAAACACAATTTGGATATGTGAAATACACATAAAAACAATCCTGCTTTTTCATCCTGCTGCATTTCATTTTGAATGTGTTTGTATTGTGAAAAGCTCCTTCGATTTTCTGTGTTTGGGGCAAAGGTGAATCTATTTATACTAGAGACACAACCCAGAACTAGACCACACGACATAACCATTAACAAGGGCAGTGTGTGTGTGTGTGTGTGTGTGTGTGTGTGTGTGTGTGTGTGTGTGTGTGTGTGTGTGTGTGTGTGTGTGTGTGTGTGTGTGTGTGTGTGTGTGTGTGTGTGTGTGTGTGTGTGTGTGTGTTCAACAGGAAGGAGCTGCACTTTTTGACTTAGGCACAAGCCAGGGTCAGAGGTCACAAACTTTCTGTCTGCCGGCTTTAACACTCTGACCCCAAGTGGCCCCTACAACTCTCTAAACACACACAAACACACACTTACAACGTACAAACTCATAACCTCAGAGACCCTAAAGGCCCAAACCCTCCATCTCTATTTGTGTTATTTGTTTTTTGAGTTGAGTTTTGAATTGGATGTAATTTTCCTTTGACTGAGAATGGATCACTGGGGTCTTACAGTGGTGCAGGTGGTGAAGAAAGGCAATTTAAATACAAAGTAATTCAGATGAACTTAAATTCAGTTGTCTGATAACTTAATTTTCTGTGTTACTCACTCACAGATCTTCATTCAAGTCTATCAGGATCTACTAATAGAAGAATACCAACCAAAAGCGTTGCAGTATTTTTGGATTTTGTGAAATCACTGTGTAATTTGACAGATTACACAAATAATGATCCATTAACCGTTACTATTTACGTCTATAAGCTTGATGGTTTTGTTTCCCGTCTTTCAGATGATAGTTTCTGATAAACCTACCGTCCAGCAAAAGACAAAAACCAAGCAGGTGGTGACCAAAACAAAAGCTAAAAGTAGATTGAATTTTGGGCCCAAACATGACTCCAAGAGTGCTCATCTACACTTGCTGGATGTGTTAGTAGACATGTTGACCATATGTCAGTGCTTTGTTGACAATAACAGGTTCACCCAATATTGATGATTTGTGTGGTGCCAATATGAAGCCAAAACTTCACTCAAAGAAATACCAACATATAATTTAATTGCCGATCATTTATGCTACATTCATGCTAATGATTTTGATGAAAGGCAGAGAAATCATTTTTACATACAATATTTCTTACCTCCCATATTTATCATTTATCATTTTTTGAAATATACTACTATTGTCTATTGAATTGTAGATTTCATTCTCTCTTAATCCAAAAATGTGTATTTTCCTGTAACATAAGGGTTTAAATTGACATAACCAGTTATCTTTTATTCTTCCATATTTAAATCAGAGTCTTACTTACAGTAATATATTCATGGCTCAATCACTAATTTGAGTTTAGTAAATCCATTAGATGTTATGTACCATATTGGTTATAAGAAGATTTGGCAAATATTTCACGGGTGCAAGTTCCACATACTCAGGTCCACTGCTCCTCCCACAAATGCATGTTCCCTACAAATGTGGCACCATTTAAAAGGGAAATAAACAGGCTTTCCAAAGGTACAAGATTTATTGCCAATAATCTACCAAACACAAATTTCTTACTTTTTGTGCAATGTTTACTTGTTTCCACCTACTCCATTAGAAAAGACGAAAACATAGACACAGGTAATTCCTGGCTGTTTGGGGTCCCAGGCTATTTAACATGAAGAGGATTTAGCTGTAGACAGATGACTGCTGAGAGGTCTATTACGGCTAAACACTGCTCCGTGTGTGTGTGCATGTGTGTGTGTGTGTGTGTGTGTGTGTGTGTGTGTGTGTGTGTGTGTGTGTGTGTGTGTGTGTGTGTGTGTGTGTGTGTGTGTGTGTGTGTGTGTGTGTGTGTGTGTGTGTGTGTGTGTGTGTGTGTGTGTGTGTGTGTGTGCGCAACATATGGTTTCTGATGACAACCATTTAAAGGTGTCAGACTGGAGCCACAGCAAATTATCAAAATCAAAGGCGCACACACACACACACACACACACACACACACACACACACACTCCTTTGCTCTCTCTCTCTCTTTTTCTCTCTCTGTCTTTTTTGTCTCTGTAGTCTAAACAAGCCTGTTATCTTGCCTGTTATTAGATAATGGATGACAACAGGTCATGTGACCCGCCCTGAGAAGGTGGTTGCTAAGAGTCACATCTTAATGGCACTTAAAAACCTGACCACACAAACTACTGATTCTGTTTACTGATTTATTTGGCTATTTAAGAGCAAGGTCTCATTACAGACTAATTTTCATTACACAGAGCAAATGTCATTACCACACAAAAAGAAATTTGTCAATGTTGCGCTGTCTGATTTTAACAAAACATATTAACGTGCAGGCTGGAGGCTGCAACAATCACAGTCATGGAGTGAAAATAATTTTGTATCAATAGTCAGGCTTATGATTTATACTTCACATGTGTTTTGTTTTTTTTAGATCAACTCGTTTTTTGTTTGGAATTCCTGTTTTTCTTCAAATGCTGTATATGAGCAGCTTCTCCGCACTAAATTAGTTGTTTAAATCATATCACATATTTGATTAGCATAATATAAAGTAAGGATATCTAAAATAAATAAAATCTAAATAAATACTTTTCTGAGAGTTTTGTCACTATCAGTGTTTGTTTGCTAACTGGAGGTTTCCACACACACTCAGAGACACAGACGAACGCCATTGGTGCCACGTCTGGCGCCAGTGATTATGCTGTTAAGCCAAATCAGCTTCCTGTGTTTGGCTTGATGGATGCCATCATCTTCATGGATCTAAAACAGGTAAGTGTGCCCCACCACCATGACCACCTCCACCCCAGCCGGACACATATGCACACACTTAGCAAAATGTGGACCCTGAAACCCCCTAACATGATATGGATTGATTGGAAATGTTAATAGTTTGTCAACTGGAATTTTAAACAGCGAAGAATAGTTTAACCATCTTTAGAACACTAACGTTACAAAAAGTAACATCATCACTAACGCCGGGTATTTTTTACCCGATATAATATACCCATAAAAAAATATTTCTCACCAAAGTATATTAAAATACAACAATACATGGCAAATTGAAGTACACTTCCTTAATTTTCCACTATACAATGTTTCACAAAATTAAAAAAAAAGGTATCATGGCGACCCTATAAAAAAATGTCAAAAATTTGTGATTTTTTTTGTTTTTTTAACAAAAACTTCCTTAAAAAAAAACTAATGGAGCTGGAACTTTGTCCTTCAGACCACCCATTTGTGGGACATTTAAGACTTATTTGGTGGAGTAAAAAGAAAAAAGAAACATTTTCAGCATCACCAGAAACAGTCGCCGGATTTAGATACATAAACACTAACGTCGGGTGAAATCCACCCGAACATGTGCCTGCTGAAAAAACTAGGGATGGGAGCAGGGAAACATGCCTACCTTCAATGACGTCAGTGAGCAGTATGAAGCTACCCAGGGACCCATGAAACTCAGACAACAGCAACATAATGAAAATTATGAAACAATAATTTCATGGGTGAAAATCACCCGACGTTAGTGTTCTAGGGTTAAATCTATCTGAAAGCTATTTAATTTTACTTTGTAATTTATTTATTTATTTTGCTATGTTGCAGCTTTACTGGGAAAAGTGGAAACACAATTGATTCATTAAAAAAATGAAAAACTGTAATATCACATTTAAATGTATCGTTGCTATGATCCTTGAAAATGCAGCTCAGGTTCTTCCCATTTCTCTTGACACATTTGTACATCTTGATTTTAGTCCACCTGTGTTAAATTGAATTGATGGACCTTTTTATATTTAACAGATCCAAATCCACTGCCTGCAGAGTCAGGATTGTGTGGAGGCACAGCTCTGTGGAACAGACCCACCAGGTCTTAAGCATCATATGTGGCTTTCTCCAGACATGATACTTAGAATCGAGACCACACAATTTAACTTTGGTTTCATCAGACCTTATGGCAGAATATGTCTCACGCTCTGGAGGTCTTAAAGGTGGAAGAAGTCTCTCCCTTGCCACTTGCTACAATGATTGTCCTTCCTGCTGAATAAAACGTAAAATTAAAGACACACCCAAAGTCTTTGCTCTGCAACATTCATCGGAAAGGATAAAATGAGCAACATTTAAACAGTTGTCAAGATTTGCCATTCTGGCTGTTTGGTGTAGCCTATATCTATAAGAAATATCATTGTGAATAATTAGTAATTTGATAAAAGCAGTCACCAGTTTCAATGATAATGGCTAATCAGTGTATACGTAATGGTGTTGCATCCCAGGCCAAAGTTAAGGCCTGATCAACAATGGTGCGATTGTATTGTTGTATTGATTATCATCCTGTTGGAAAATGCTTGAGTCTAGGGGCGCTCAAACATCCATTGATGTCAATCTTTGGAAAATTGTTTTTTGGGTTGAGCGCTTTTGTGTCATCATGAACATTTTACTCCTTTACATTTTCCTTTCCATACAGAGAGTCAGCCATTTTTCTATTTCATGAGTCAATTTTCACTTTAATTATCTCTTCAGTTGCACAGCAGTGATATGAGCAGTCTGTTGTGGCTTCCTCCCTATTGTCCTGAATCACATTTCCCAGTGAGCGCAGTCCAGTCTTTTTCACCAGCTTCTTCATCCTCACCTCATCTTCTGTGAAGCCTATAGGTGGGAGATGTAGCTACAGTGATGAGGGTGCAGGGGGCATGTAATGATGTTATCCTGCAGCTTCCTCTCTACTTTTCTTTTGTCATCCTCCCTGTTCTACTGTAATCTCCTCCTCAGCTCCTGTTGCAGACACCTGAGCTTCTCCCTGTCTCCACCCCTGAAGCGTCCTTTTTCTGGTTGAGGAGGGTCGTGATGTTACTGGTGGTGGTTTTGTTGTTAGTATAACAGCTGGTCATGTAACAAGGTCCCTACAGAGCTTAATATAAATTCAGTGGTGTGCATGTTGTTCCCCTGCAACTCCAGCAGCACATTGCAACCGGTTAAAACAGTCCCTCAGAGACTCGCTGGCATCTGGTGTCCACTTCCTGAATGTGCGGATGGTTGCAGCCTGCCTCGGTTTTCTAACAAGGTTTTGGAGAAACATTAGGTTGTGATCTGATCTCATAAAGAGAAATCTATTTCCAACTGATCAATATCCTGACAGCAGATCTTCTCCTTTGCTGTAAAAAAAAAAAAAATACAATAACCATTTTCATCCCAGTGACAGCAATAGACTCGATTCCAGAAATGGAACCACCAACCTTTCAATTAGTGGAAAACCTGCTCCATCTCTTGAACCACAGTCACACACAGGTGCCCTCACATTTGCTTTCGCTGTAGTCAGAGGGCCAAGCCGGTCCAATCAGCTACTTTTTTCTATGTATTATTTTCAGTACCGAGTGCGAGTGAGATTGAGCTACATTTATTCAGCTACGTACTGTAGTAATGTTTTCTACATAAAGTAGCCTATTGCATGAAAATAATACTTCCACTTACGAAGTGGAAGTGTGTAATTAGTGTGTGTGAGAGTGTGTGAGTGTGAGCATGAGAGAGAGTTAGAGAGACAGAGAACGACAGACAGGGGGAAAGAGAGACAGCTGGACTGTGTCAGGACTGATGAGAGACATTCCTGTTAGTGTAGCATAACCTTCCTACTACTCTGCTGATAACACTGGCACCTCTCTCAGAGTCTCTCTCTCTCTCACACACACACACACACACACACACACACACACACACACACACACACACACACAACACACACATATCTCCCTGCACTGCACTGCACTACTACTACTAATACCATGGGAACCAGACTGTGGGTCCGACCGTGTGCTAAATTATTCCACCACACACTGACATACACAATTTCACAGGGCTTGTGCTGCAGTGACCTCATTGTGGAAAGAGGTAGTTAAGATAGCATTTCTTATCTATTGTATACACACACAAACATAGTTGTGCATGCGCATAAGCGCACACACATCAACAGAGTGAGTCAACACTGTATTACTGTAAGAGCTTATATTGAGCAGAGAAGTCCATACATTTACTAATAGACGAACAAGTTTATTTATTATATTTACCTTTGGTTCGATATAATGGCCTACATTAAAATAATTTATGTTTTGGGGTTGTGTTTTTTTCTTAATTTGTTAGGCTATATCAGTAATTCTTCATCTGCATCAATCAATGTAATTGATCAGCTGAGCATATCTGGAAGAGGAGATAAAGGCTAATGCTTAAAATTGTTGATTGTAAACATCCATCACAGTTTATTGACTAATACCTGATTCAACTTCTTTTAATCTCCAAAGAAATATTTATAACCTAATTGTTGAACCACTTAAATATCCAATAAGATAACTATTCAGTGTAACTGGGTGAATATAACATTACCACGTCAGGTTACAACAGATACATTATAAAGGAGAACACAAGACACTTAAAGAATCCGGACTAGAGCAGTGTAACACTAAAGATAGTGATCATATGACACATGGCTCACCTCTCTCTGAAACAGCAAATATCAAAGCAAATTGTATTGTTACATTGATGCAATTATACAATTGAAGCAAGACAAAGGTGAAATGACGTAACAACATACAATACTACAGTGGAACAAAACGACTCACAGGTATTTATTGTTATTTATTGTCAGATTCTCAGGGGACAGATGAATAGAGAGAAAGAGGAGGTAACACAATAAATGAACTCTATTTTTTAGTGCCAAGGCAGTAAACAGGTGACCCCAGCCTACCTGGCACCCCAATTGGTGACAGTTGGTATCATGGTATGTAATAGAAGCGTTAAGTTAAAACTTAACTTAAAAGAAAGAGGTAAATTGGCCATTGAATGTTACGACTATCACCTGTGTTACACTGTTACAGGTTTTACTTGGCCTTGCGTGACCAACAGCTTATGAAGGCAGTTATGCTAATGCTACTGTAGCAAACCTATGATACATGTATACATTTTTCTCTTCGACACTTGCTCTACTGTAATTTTTTTTTTTAAGTGAATGCACCATACAATAGCAACATGTTTGTCTTGCTTGTCACAGGAGGAAAACTGTCCAACATTTCTGGTGCTTGTCGCTTGCCTCCAGCTTTAGCATTATGCTGACTGCTGTGGCCCTGAATGATAGGCGGTTTGCTATAATAAAGGTTATATAAGGTTATGGTTGAGTGTTTGACTATGTGCATATTTCAAAAAGACTGTGGATGACTGTGTTTACCATGCTACAGGTATATGAGGCTTTGCCAACTGCTTTGTCTGTCTAATGGAAGGAAACTGGCAGTCAGACAAATACACACTTAAACACTTTTAGCTGCCACTGGGCACTGGAGTGTGCGTGTGTGTCCGTGTGTGTGTGTGTGTGTGTGTGTGTGTGTGTGTGTGTGTGTGTGTGTGTGTGTGTGTGTGTGTGTGTGTGTGTGTGTGTGTGTGTGTGTGTGTGTGTGTGTGTGTGTGTGTGTGTGTTAAAGAGAGAGAGAGAAAGAGAGAGGGAGAACATACTTACTCACCACTTTCTTACTTTGGCACCAAAACCTGGCATTGAGCCTCTCTTCATATTGACCCCAACACACACACACACACACACACACACACACACACACACACACACACACACACACGTGCAGACTGTTCATCCATATTAAGGCTTATTGCTAATGTGTAAATACTGCGGGCAGCTGGCAGCCTCAGAATCTAACCTCTCCATATTTAGCTCTACCATTTTCATAAGTCTCACACTATAACACTATATTTATAAAACCATTGAACATTAAACACTCTACGGTTGACACATGTAACAAGGTGTTTTTTTGGTGTTTTCAACATTTTCTCTCTATTCATATCTTTGCAGTTTATAAACTTTTTTGGAAAAATGGAGAGAAAGTTTACAGCTAATAAAGCTCTTGTTGCAGTTTTGCAAAGTTGCAAAAAGGAGTTTTAGAGCCTGAGAGGTGCCAAAGATGAAGTGGAACACCAAAAAAGATCAGTTAGGACATGTGTATACATTTTACAAAAACAATAAGAGTACACTTTGTACTGCTTCTGCGTGCATTATGTATGTTTTGTTTGTGTATCAAGAAGAAAATGAATGAGAATCTCTTCTGTCTTGACCCATGGGGCTGCACTGGGCCACCTCTAAACACAACTCTGGAAGATGTGTGAGGGCTTCTATATAATAACTGCCTGTATTCATTAGATGTTGTTAGACCATTTGAATAAGTTGAGACTGACAAAAAAAATAATATTCTCATGCACTGCAGAAGGGGTTGGGAGGAATGGCATCATCTGGACTAAGGTAATGGAGGGGTTTGTTACGTAATCGATTCCGGGACTATTATGGATTGGACATTACAGTATGATCACCATATTCAAGCCTATTTAGCATATTTGGTGCCGGAGCACTCAAAGCTTGAGATCAATGATGATCAACTTTGTGGTCATATCATCAGATCTGCAGCAGTGCCTCCTGGACACTTGGGTGTCATCTCACAGGTAGTAGTTGTAGGTGTCCTGAGAACCCACTGGGGATCACCAGTGATGAGGGAGGCCATCAAGCTGAAGAAGCATCTAAGGCCCAGGGAGGGGTCTCCTGAGGCAGCAGATCCTGAAAGCCTATCGATCTCTAATTGATGGATTCCATAAGAGTTCTTCTGGGCCAGGATGTCAAGCTGGATATTTTTTTATGTTTGTTGGTTGGCTTTATTGGTATTATCAGTGCAGTGTCAGCATTGATGCAGGTGTTACACCATTTCTGTATATATTGTGCATTCACACTCATTCACACACCAATGAGACATAGGGAGCATTTTTGGGTTTAGTCTCTTGCCCAAGGACACTTTGACATGTGGACTGGAGGAACTGGGGATCAAACCACCAACTCTCTGGTTAGTGGACAACCCTGAGCCACAGCTGTCAATCCATCTAAATTAGTGCTGGTCCTACTAAATGTATTAATTAACCAACTGAGATCAGTGAAGTGTCAAATAAGTGCATGAGTGTCTAATTCTCATAGTATGCTGCTGTCTCCTTCACACATATGATAAAATAACAATAACACAAATGTTGTTGATAATAAAATAGTTCCACATCTGCATCATGGGCTAATCCCAGATTAATTTTTCCTGCTTGTTTTAGAGATGTAGTGCTCATTAACATGGGATAAAATCCTTATCTGTAGAGCTCTGGGTAAACATGAGACAAATAAGAGAGAGATGTAGAGAGACATCAGCAGAGAGGAACAGCGCTGACCAGATGTGTCAGTGACAATGTCCAGACTAGGTTCTGGTCCATCCTTAATTCAATTAATGTGTACAACAGGCCTGTCTGAGTGTGCATTTTTGTGTGTTTGTATGTGTGTGTTTGTTGTGTCCTGGTGAGCCCCTGGCCCTGGCCCTGTGTCTCTGGCCCGAGAAACAAAAGGTTAACTGAATTTGGTCCAGATGTAATTGATGCACCCCCATTCTGTGTATGTGTTTGTGTATAAGTATATTTGCAGAGGTTCATGAAGCAGACCTTCAAACCACAGATGGACCCAAACAGATGCTTCAGTTCTGACTAACTGTCTCTCAGTCTCTTTGTCCAACAGGTTCACATAGGTAGGGCAGTGGGTGTACAAAATAAAACAAAAAGCATTAAAAAAAAATTAGTGTAAAAAAAAGAAAGAAAAAAGTGAGACTATTGTTCAGATGCATAATATTGCAGGAATTAAAGGCCTTCGTAAAATTCAGATTATAGAACAAGACAAAGACAAAGAGGGATGCTCTGCAGCTAATGTCAAGCTGTAGAAATGATTAATAGAAAATAACTCAAGGATTCTCACTTGTTCTATGACATTGTGGTTAATGTTAATGAAAGAAGAAGGAATACCTGTGACTGAGACTGACATACTGAGGACTCTTACCTGTGGATAATGAAATATGTTTATTGTTCAATGTAAAAACCTGTATTAAGGTGTAGGAAACAGATATTTTTGTCAGCAGAAAAGGTATAGAAAGCAGATAATGAGGATAAAATAAAAATTGCATTGAATTAGAACCACTTATTCCCCGTATAATCTGTTTTAAGAGTATGATTGAAATGATTTTTCATCTAGAAACAACATAGTTGATGCTACATTCTTCAGCCCTGAGTTGTGTCTGCAGGTGTTTTCTTTCAAGCTGCATGTAGAGTGATCAGAGTTGACAGACCAAACTGTTGAGTGAAAAAATCAGAAAAGTGTTCATTGCTGCTTCTTAAACTGATTGAGGCACAATATTAATGAGTATATCTGTTTGTTTGTTTTTTAGCTCTTATCTCATCTGGATTGAACATTAATTGAAAGCTGCCAGTCAGGCCTAGCAAACTCAAAGGTGCAGTGAGCCCTAATCCTTTGCAGAGGCAGCAGACAGGAGCTGTGGTCAGAATATCATTGGTGCCAGTCAAGTCAGCTCCAAACCTACAAACCCATGATCAAATCACCAGGTTGAAGAGGTTGGCCTTTTGAGCTTCCTCCTGGTCTTCTCCTCCTTGTTACTTTGGTCATGGAAGTAAAAGCTCGGAGTCTGTGGCGAAGATATTTTGTGCTCTTCAGAATCTGGGCCACTTCAGTTGACTGAATGACTCCACATGGTACGCGCTCTGTGGAGAGAGCCACCGGAGCGCCCCCGATGGAGAAGGAATTTTGTTTGGCCTCAAGGAAGTTGCGCAATGTAGATTCTGTCCTTGCTGTGGAACAGTGGACCAGGTCTGTCCAGCTAGCCCACATGTTTCTATGAACATGCAGAAAGCTATAGTTAAGCTAAACTATAGTGAACCTGAACCTGAATGTGCATTGGAAAATCTCAAAGAGTTCATAACTCTCACACACCGGAAGGTGGCAGTAATGCACCAAAAAGCTATTTTTCAACTACCAAAAACGATCAGAGGAAGAAGACTGTTTCATAGGAACACTTCAGGCTTCACGGCACCCAGCACAACTTGGTTCATACAGGCAAAATAACATTTACATACAATAAATAAAATACACATAAATCTGTGTGATCTCTCCAAATATATACATGCATATTTATTTAAATGGCAGCATGCGATTGGATCTAGCAAAAATACACTTGTCCACTGAGGGTTATCCTATTTGTAAATGTTAATGGTGTCATGTGAAGTGATGTTGCGGTTCGTGTCCCTAGCTGAAAACCCCGTGGTGCCTTTTGCACTGCATGATTTATTGTGCGACTGGTTCAGGTAAGTACCCTATTAAAGCAGAACACTGCTACTAACCTGCCTCCTTAACATGTGTGTGTGTGTGTGTGTGTGTGTGTGTGTGTGTGTGTGTGTGTGTGTGTGTGTGTGTGTGTGTGTGTGTGTGTGTGTGTGTGTGTGTGTGTGTGTGTGTGTGTGTGTGTGTGTGTCTTAAGTTGTAAAACTGCTGTGGCAGCCTCAGGCATGTGTTTTTGCTTCTTTGTCTGTATGTCAGGCAACTTCAAACAGAAACAAAATGCTGCTACTTTCAAATTTCTCTCATTCTTAAAGTTATATTTCATTTTTTTTAAATGTTTTTTTTACTGTTTCTTTAACACAGGCCCTCTTTAATGGTTTTAAGTCAGAGGCCCCCCACATTAAATTTCTGTTCTGTTCTGTGATCACACTTGGATCTTGAACACACAATAAAAAAGATTCTAGGATTTGTTAATGTAGTGCAGGGGTATGAGGGTAGAGATGAAATGGGCAGGAATACTTACTGTTCCACTGGGTGTACAACAGGCGTATTACAATGTGTGAAAGGAGGGAATCGTTCAACCTCACCACCACTGACGCTCTATTTTCCCTCCTAAGTGCTGAGAGGTACAGGTTTACAGGAAGTCTCATATCATTTCATGGAACCTCTGTTATGGTCTGGAAACTGCCGTGTGAACTGTGATGCGGAGATGAGAAGTGACTTCAGGTTAACTATGAACCTTTTCAATAGCAATAGCTATTTTTACTGGTTTTGTTTGACATGTGTAAGCTAGGACAACCATGTCCCAGGTGGTACTACCCTATCTACAGGTATAAAAAAATAAAATAAAACGTGCTCAACCCAACAGCAGCTTCATGTCTGTCTGGGCTGGTCTTACACCACCTCAAACCTATAGGCGCAGTGCTGTTAACTGGACTAGACCAAGATTAGCTTGCTGCACAGTAGCTCAGTCTTCTCTTTTATTTCATTGCACAGAAGCTCTTTGCCTCTCACTGTTTCTACATTCCTTATGTTACCTCATAATGGCAAAACAGACTACAAATACACTTCACACTATTGGCAATGATTTGATCCTGGCTGCTGCTTTTGACAGTGGTACAACATGTATTGAAGTGCCCCAGTATAAAATGTTATTTCAATTATAGGCAGAAATAAGTGAGTTGCTTGCAGTTCTGCTGTTGTGGAACAACCAGGAGAGTGTTTACATTCACTGCCTGTTTTCTTAACCCCCTTCTCCTTGATAAGACAACCTGAGAGGAAACTTTCTGATTATGAAAACATGGCTACCACTTTGGCTCAGTTTTACAGTATTTTTCAAAACACCTACTTTCAAGGATTTGCTCAAACTTATTTGTACTGATTTGTACTTTCGTCAAGTAAGAGTATTTATTCTAAATTTCACTATTGTCCTCTGTTTTGACACCTGAGCAGCGATGGCAGCAATGCCCACTCAACGACTACTGGTAGGTTTGAGGTTGTTGGAGGGCAGTAGTAGTAATAGTACTGGTAACGTGTAAAAGCAGCTATTCCACCAGCCAATTAATGTCAGTGATGGTTGCTGTAGGAGCAGGAAAGACAGAAGTAGGGGTGGTGATAGCAGCAGCGGTAGCAGGGGTATTCTTGCACTCAAGTCTTAAACGTCACCTCATGGATTTAAGAAGACGTTTGTTATGCCCCCTACTGGTCAAAGTGGACACTACACTCTGACAACAACAACAACAACAGCATATGATGGGCCTCTGCACATGAAACCAGCAGTAAAGACAATCTGTCTTCCCTCATTGCATTAAACTCTGCATGAGCCGAGTCTAAATGCCCTGTAATTTTCTGCCAGCACATGCAATCACATTAATTTGACGTATTTGGCATTTAGGTTGCAATGGGAAAAAAAGTAAGTAAGTGGGTTTACAAATAGAAAAAAATAGCAACCAAATCATGTGGTTCAGCATTGATTATGATTACAAAGTGGCAAATAGTCTGTGATTAAGCAAATAAGTAATACAGTAAAAGTATGTGTTTGTTTCTGCTTTTGTCTCATTGTCACTCTGTAAGTAGCACTCTGGCTTATTCCCCCTCCACCTCTGTCAATTGCTCTGGGACTTAAACAGGCTCACCAAAACCAGACCTGCCACCCGCTACACATTTTGCAAAACAGATAGGCCTACACAATCTGAAGTATGATTTGTCACACTAATGTACAACAAACAGCTGTAGATGCAGTGTTTAATCGATTACTCTTTAGTCATGTTTGTGTCTTTGCTCTTTGGCCAAGAGACAGTAGCTGGATCAGCAAATCAACAGCAACACTTTTGACCTTGGTTTTTCCATCTTTTGTTTTCTTTGTTAAGATAAACAAACAGGAGACAGGATATATATATATATATATATATAATTTTAATTATTACATATGGTAAGAACTAAAATTGTGTGTGTGTAGTGGTTTGATGGTATGATGATACAATATTATTCTGATACATAATCTCAGAGAAGCGTCCTGTTGTCTTCTGCCTGCTGCCGGTGCTGAAAAGCTTGACTCCCTGGGAGCTGTGGTCCTGAGGCCACCCTGTAGCTGCTCTCCTCCTCTACTGCCTGCACACACTGCTGCCACATTCACACATATGTATGTTTATGGAACTAGGCTTCTTTTTTTTCTTGAAGCTTTTTGGGACTACATTTACGTTCTTTCCCTCGGTGATCATGTAAAACAAGTCAGCAACGGTTCACTGCAGGCTGCATCAGTGTGCAAACGATATGAGCACAGTGGAGCATCCATAATACTGAGCTGAGAACAGTTAGCTGCAGAGGGAGACAGACATGAGGGAGATTACGGCCACACAAAACCACAGTGGACTGTGCAACTTGCTCAACTCGGCAAAGCACCACGATAAAGCACCATCTATCTACCGCTCTCTCTCTTGCTCCCTTTCTCTGTCGCTCTCTGAAGTTTCTTCTTTCACATTGAGCCTATTAGGAGTCCTCTGAGAAAAAGTCCCAGTTCTGTGGCAAGCTTCTCTGCCATTGTTTGTGTCCTTGCAGCTAAGAAAACCTCATGTGTGTGCATGTGTGCACAAATGTGATTAGGAATTCAGAGAGAGGAAGACCTATGCTGCAGTCTGCTTTCTGTCAGTCTTTGGCACACTGATTTTTTCCCAAGGCCAAGGGATATCCCTTACACACACACACACACACACACACACACACACACACACACACACACACACACACACACACACACACACACAAACATGAATGCTGATACTATTGCGCATGGCAACAGATAAATTGCGGGAAAGAGTCAACACACAGGGAGAATAAAGACCAGCAGATGGCAAGAAATGTACAGACTTAAATCTTTCCACACACAAACACATCATACCCCCATAATTCCAATTTGTTATAATTACAGGCGATTATAAATCACAATACTCACACTAACGGTTATTCTCAGCATTGGAGGAAGAGGCTATGAAATGAACCAGCACTTATGCAATTCAGCTCAACGGCTCTGCTTAATATTTTACATTTACAGGGTTTTAATTTGTCCTTTTTTGTCGAAAGCCTTGTGAAAGCTGTTAAATTGGATAAGTCTATACCAGATTGCATTACGATAGAATTCATGGTTTAATTTACATGACACGTGTACCAGCAGAAAGTGTAACCTGTATCTTATGTGTGAGCTATGTCCTTTCCAATAGTGTTCTGCTGCATTTTACTATATCTCAGGTGTCCAAACAAACAAGTATTACTTTTGTGAAAAAATAGTATTTTATGGAGACCATGCACCATGCATCTTTCCTCTATAAAATGTTCCTTTGAAATGTAGAAATAAACTGTACATATGCTTATTATCACAATCACACCAGTAGTAATAACCATGAGCGTCCTGCAGCTCACAAAATGTGTTTAAATCTTCATAATTCACACATGGAAGGAAACCAGTCCATCATTTTTTATTATTTTGTTTTATTGTAAGATCTGAACTTAATTTATGTGCAAAATTATTCCTAAAATTAGGGATGCAAATACAAAACTAAGAATTAGAAATTAAATGTAGAGATACTGCAGTATCTTTTACTTCATATGAACTGTGCATCTTCTATACCCATGCATCAGATGTAAATTGTGTATCATTTTGGAGTAACCCATGTTTAAGTTGATGTACAGTCATTGAAGTACTATGTGCACAGAACTTGAGAAGAAAAAAAAAGACCAACTGGTAGAGGAGAAACTACTGGTTAGATGAAAAATCTCTGCTGCAGTGATTCTGGAGCAAAACTTGGACGCCTGTAATGTTTATGCGCACCAACTGCTTCGTTTGTCTAGGAAAGAAAAGTGTCCTTTGTGACGGTGTTTTGTGGTTGAAAAGCTGAGTGTGTGTCCATGGTCTGTCAGTCTTGTTCCAGGCTTCTCTGCACAGCTCTCAGCAGCTCTGCACTGGCTCCAGTCTGACACTCCAGGACAGGACTGAAGGTAAGTCTCACCCAACCACATAGCCAGCCTTATGCTCCAACACAGGCAAGAAGAACAGGCGGTAATTCATTTCATGAGGACATACATGGAAAAAAGCCGCTATTAAGAATAAATAAATAGCCTACACGCAGTAGCTAAATATGAAGGATTTATTAAAAATGAAGAAGCGTTCCTATAATTCTGATAAAACTTAAAAACTTGGCTTCACCTGCCGCACTTCAATTGTATATCATGTCAACATTTTCCGCTTAGTAGAACCAAAGTGCGAACTGCGCTAATGTCCTGTTAATGATACACTCTATTAAACTTGTGATCCATTCATTTCAACGCCTTTTTTTTTTTTTTTTAAAGCATTTAGACAGAGAGGAGGGGGCGACGGAGACAATGAGATGCGGTGGTGGATGGGGGAGTAGAGGGGCGGGGGCGTGCGAGAGAGTGTGATGAATAACAGCTAAAAGTGGCTTAATAACTAAATAGCTCCGATTAAGGTTTTAACCGGGGCTTGTGGACGCGCTCCGCATGTGAGCTCGCGGATCCTGTTTGTCTGGCAGAGGAGTGGCAGCGAGGCAAAGACCAGAGCGGCTTCACTGGCTTCACGGATCTTACCCAAGATTGAGAGGATACACTGCAGTATTTAGAGAAAATTGTAATTAATCCGTTATAAGGCCTGAAGCCCACACACAACAAGCCAAACAAGACCAGATGTGCGTAAAGGTGTAGGAGAGGGTGTGCGTAAACCATAACAAAACTTTTGACTTTTTAGAAAATCATGTTCATAGCCTGTTTATTTTTTAGTTTTACAATAAAGTGAACCTCTGCTGAATCTAACGGCGATTGAACGTTTAGCGTCTCATCTCAAATAAAAAAAATACTGGTTGTAAAATTATGTGTCTGCTTTTTTTTTTTTTTTTTTTTTTTTTTTTACACAAAATCTCTCCCAATAAGCTTACAACATTAAGACTTCTGATGCGTAAGCAACGCAATGTTTACTATGTTCATTTATTGGAGCTTTAAAAATGTTGCGATAATAACCATCGATAAATCTGAGAAAAATCTGACACAGGCCATAATAATCAACTCCATACCATTATTTGTCATTTTAAGGTATCAAATGTAGCTAATATTTATTTACTAGGCCTAAATTCAGAATACTGAATTAGAACAGGGCCCGTCAGAAATATGACTTAGAAAGACTTAGCTACTTCTTTATATGACAAAAGGCTAGAAGCATATATATATGCAAATTCCATTGACAACTATCGATATAATATAATATAATATAATATAATATAATATAATATAATATAATATAATATAATATAATATAATATAATATAATAAAGGCTACGTTTTGTCAAATTTGAATCGTAAAGATACATCTTTTATCATTTACGTTATTATGTAATAATCAATAATAAAAAAAACTCAAATCTCGTTTGATATGATATGTTTCTTTTCTGTAGCTATCACTGGCATGATTTTACTGTAATATGACTATAGGCTGAAACTTATTTTAGGGTATCCTGCCTTTCTATTTTCGGGAAAAATGTTTCAGACATTGTGATCACATCTTAGTAACGACAAATATACACAAATAGTCACTGAAAATTAAATTAAATTAAAGCTATTTTTTTAGGAGAGGTGTAGTAAAAAAAAAAAAAAAAAAGAGAGACTTGCAATGGGCTTTGCGTTGTGTGTGTGTGTGTGTGAGAGAGAGAGAGAGAGAGAGAGAGAGAGAGAGAGAGAGAGAGAGAGAGAGAGAGAGAGAGAGAGAGACTTGATGATAATTACAGAATTCTTGTTTGAAATATGACAGCGACAGAAAGTTTATGTCTCGGTGCTAACTTCCACATAACACCGTGATGATGTTAA
The DNA here is from genome assembly GCF_905171665.1 of Trachurus trachurus. Taxonomy (NCBI): domain Eukaryota; kingdom Metazoa; phylum Chordata; class Actinopteri; order Carangiformes; family Carangidae; genus Trachurus; species Trachurus trachurus. The sequence continues at coordinate 21,150,637 of NC_139891.1, read as the reverse complement.
TAGCGCCTGTGATTGAAGCGAGGTAAGTTGCTGAACCTGTGTTTGTGTGTGTGTGTGTGTGTGTGTGTGTGTGTGTGTGTGTGTGTGTGTGTGTGTGTGTGTGTGTGTGTGTGTGTGTGTGTGTGTGTGTGTGTGTGTGTGTGTTTACCTAGGCTATAGTTGATTGTAAAGATGATAAATGGCTGCCCATAGTAAAGCCCATTACAATTACAATCCCCAAAATACTCACACAGAGACGCGCGCACACAAGGATATGATGTGTGAAGAACGGACGGCCTCGTGCACAGTGAGAAAATTGTAGCAAGAGCAAATCATCAATATTGCGGAAACACGCGATCCATCAAGGCCTGTGTGTGTGTGTGTGTGTGTGTGTGTGTGTGTGTGTGTGTGTGTGTGTGTGTGTGTGTGTGTGTGTGTGTGTGTGTGTGTGTGTGTGTGTGTGTGTGTGTGTGTGTGTGCGCGCGCAGGTTATAAGCACCTTGTTTCTCAATACACTGCCTCCTCTGTTCTAAAAAAGACGTGGAAATGTTGGTGATGTAAATTAGCTGTTTTTTGATTTGAGGAACTGTTCTCTCAAGAGTCAGGGGAAAGCAAATCAGGGGTCAACCACGGTTTCCCAAACTATCAAGAAATCCATAGATTCATATCAGACCCCAAAGCCACAATGCCATCTGAGAAGAGTTGTGCAGCTAAAAGAGAACTACTGGTCTCAACCATCCTGCAGGATATGCCTAATGGAAGAGATGAATATTTACAGAGTCAGATTTTTTAACTGCACTCAGCAGCACAAAATGCCACGACAAAATCTATCTGTTTTCTTTTCAGTTCTGTATAGTTGAATTAAAGGATATTATTGTCCACCTACAGTTGAAAATGACGTCTAGGATTGCTTCTGTTGAACATCATTGGTTTTTGTTTTATTTCCAGTGTTATAAGAGTGAGTGGAACTGGCTTCAAGGTAAACAGGTATTTTAATACAGAAATAAGACAATAGCCTACATTGTTTTGTGATATATTACTGTATTTGATGCTTTGTAGCAAAATACAACCACTGAATGCGATTTGCATTTGAAATGATATGCATAGGAATTTTGTGAAAATATCGAAATAGTGCTTATGTAAAGAGAGAAACAATATTTATTGTCCAACCATTTTAGACCAAGGCAAAGAGAAGCAGGAGGAGAAGAGGGGGAGAGGAGGTGGAATTGAAGGCAGACTGTTGTTCTAATGAATCTGACCTATTGTTTTGGTGTGATTCGGGTACGTCCTGCTGATTTGTTCGTCTCTGGCTTTACACAAACTATTCCAATAAACTAGCTAGTTAATTATTCAGCCTCTGTTTACAAGAGAGAGAAAAACTTCTGTTACTTTAACAGCTGTTCATTTTGAATGTGCATGTAGGGCCACTCCAAATCATGCCCCCGATGTTATGACTGAATTTACTGCCTCACGGTGGATTCTGTCCAGCCTCTTTACAATGAAGATCTGAATGATGGAGAGCTGCTGAGATGTTGGTCCTTCTGACCACTGTGTATGTAACACCAAGAGGAGTCCTGGTTGGCTCAGACTTCTTCATTTCTTGAATTATTGAGGTCACTGTGACTAACACTCAAAGCAAAATTGTTTTATACCCTTGCCCCAATCTGTGTCTCACCACAATTTGATATTAGACAGTTGGACATGGCTTAGTTTTTGTCCTCATCTGATCTAATCTGAGTTTCAGAAACAATGCCAAGTTCCAGGTTGTCACTGTGGTTTCAGTGAATAGCGATAGAGAAAAAAAAGCCAATTTTTTGCATTTTACTGTAAAATTATATTTGTCTAGTTTTGGCATAACTGCAGATACTGTGGGTCAGATAGGCGAGATATCTAACACACATTAATCTAATACAGAATTGTGTTATCATTAGATAGTAGAAGATAAATGTTATGATAAATCTTATTCATACTGTCTTATCTCTTGTCTAAAATATGCTAAACCTAATTTTTCAAATTCCTCATAGATATTGATTCCAAACTGTATGAAAAATAGGCATATGTTGACAATATCCACACCTATTTACACAAAAGTTAATCAGGTAGTTTCCCAAATTAATTTTGACATCACTTGGCCACCACCAGACAGGGGTAAACATATGGAAAGTTTATATTTCATAAATGGCTGCATGCATCAGTATGAAATTTGCTTTGCATGATTGAGGGTCATTAGTCAGTCAGTGCATGAAGTTTGGTAATGATTAGATAAAGAGGGTGTAGCTTATTGCAAAAGATTCAGCTCACATAGACACACACACTTGGACACTTTCCAATTTTGCTGGAAACAAAATGGCACGTCCATGGTAAATTTGAATATTATAATGTTGTGTTGAATCAAAGATATATTGTCCAAGCTTTCCAATATTTGACATTTGATAAGAGTCAAAGATATCTGCTAATGTTAAATTATATAGTCATAACACTGCTTGCTGTCAACAGGAAATAAGTCTTGTGTGACAATCATTTGATTTACATGAGCTTTTCATGGTCTAGTTTCTACTTTATATAGGAATAAAGGACTGCACAGTAGAAAAGGAAATGATACAAAACCATCAATATATCATTTCTACTGCCAGACGCTCCACTCAGGAAATAACTCATTAGCAAAGTGTCCGATGTTGCGAAAGCGTACAGCTGCAACAAACGAGCATTCCACCAGCAGCAGCAATGTGCATGACAATGCAAGAGCCTGATCAATGCTGCTTGCAGCTTTTTAATATCATTTGGGCCCAGAGGGTACCAGGGCTGGAATGGTCCGTGCCAGGAGCCGACTGTTTTTGTATTGAATAACACCAATATGATCAGAGTGAGGGCCTGGTCAATGAAGGGGACACTTTTCAATATAAATTGCAGCTTCGGTTTTGGACTGATTTGAATTGTTCGTAGATAGAGAAAACGATGAGACCAATCCATCTGAAAGAAGTTTTAAATAATACTTTGTTAGGTCTGAGGCTGAAAGGTTGTCATACATGCACACATACACACATATTTCTCCGGCACATACACATGGATCAAAAAGCAGTGAATCGAGGAAATGACTCACAGGGTGCATGAGGGTGGGGTGGATGAAAGTGAAGCTGAGTTTGCGTCCAAGAAGATAATAATAATAATAATTCTTTTTTTAAAACTGATTCAGATGTGTCAGTATATATTTCTGAATAGGATGCTCAGTCTGTTCGTAGCTGTACCACTCTGGGAGTCAGGTTCCTGGTATTTCCTTCTCCTGTGTGGAGACTATGAACACCAATTTCTACTCATTGTTTATCGCTAACTGTAGGTGATGTACACAGTGGGTACAACTACAAACGCACTGCTACTGAGCACAATGTATCAGTCTAACCTTAGAGTGCTTAATAAGCTGTCAGTGACCTAAGCTCCTCAGAGTTTTTTGTACCCATAAAGCATCTCTGCACCACTTAGCTCAACTGACCTCTCACTCTGCGAGAGGAGGGGTCAGAGGGAGAACGAGAGAGCAACAGAGCAACAGAGAGAGACATCATTCCACAGCTGGTTAACAGATGGCTGGAGCTGACACACACTCGCATGACATTTTCTAATCTACATTGTATATCTAGCTAACAGGCAACGGCTATGAAAGCTGCTAACTACAAACACTTATGTCTGCTTACCACTGATTAGCTACAAACAATGTACTGTTATATCCAGTCTATGTGAAGAAATACTGCAAACACATTGGTGTGGATGTGGCTGCTCAACACGTCGGTTGACCATCGATTAGTTGCGTGATCAATACTCTTCATCACTTCATACTGTGTGACGCTTAACAGCTGAGCTTTGAGACCCAAATAAAACCAATAGTCCTCCAAGGTCAATCATGTCAGTGTGAAGCTACAATTGTAAGTCACTAGTGTCAAACATTTCATACAAATTATTTAAAATTACTATTTATCTCCACCAGGACCTGGTGCTGTTTAGCAAGTGTTAGCATCCCGATGCACTAAGTTGCAAACATAAACATGTAAACATCACTATTTTTTATTTTTATATTCAGGTTTTTGCAGTTGTCTGTCATCATTAAACCAGACATAAATATGTGTTAGTTCTATGACAGACTTGTCGACTGGAATTGGTTCCACAAATGTTTATCAAGCCTAAGCGGCATATCTAATGAGCATTGCATATCTTATTACTGTATTTTTGGTTGTTTGGCTCCGTTGCAGAATCACATTAGCTCTTAAGTGCACAGATGCTACAACTCACTGTTTTTGAGATGGAAAAGAACAGTGTGAAGTTGATCTGCCAGAAAAGCTTCTCCAAAGTGGAAACTAGGAGCTTATCCCATTTAGTAGTCCCTCCAGAGAACACAAGGGCCTGGATCCCTTGTATTGAATTAACTCCAAGTACAGTACTGCTGCAGTTAGACCTACTGCTTCCTGTGTTTGTCTGTGATGTTTTGTTTTCTTTCTTTTTTTTCTTATTTTGGACCACTTTTGAAATTGCTGCTGGAGCTGCAGTTGCAACACAGCCACGCTGCTGGATTGGTAGGAAAAGTGTTGCTGCATGTCATGTGACAAAGTGATTCCATTATGTCATCCTGCAGTGGGAAATTTCCACTTTATTTTTTGGAATCGGTTGTATATGTATTTTGTTGTTAATCTACAGATGAAAGGTGGGAGAGATTCTTTTTAGAAAATAATTAATCATACAGCATCAGCTGCTGTCTCCTCCTTCTAGTGCATTTCAACATCTAAGCCTGATCATAGATAGAAAGACTTTTTTTCATTCACATAATGCTCAGTGCTCACCTCGTTCAATTTCCTCCTTCCTTCCTGTCTGTAATGAAAACATAAGCTAGCCGTTCTCTGCTGTCCCTGAGCTGCACTAGCAGCACTAAATCAACCAGCAGACAGATGCAGGGAGACAGAGAGAGAACGTAATCTAACAGTGATCATGCCTTTGTGTTTCTTCTGAACCAATAAATCATCATTGAGAGTGTCTCTGCTCGGGTTGCAATGCTCTGCAAGCTGCTGCTGAGTGTTGCACATCATCTGACAAGAGCTGAGACAAAGACAGCATTCTTCAGCTGAGAGCAGAAAGCCTGGACGACAGTGTGGTTAAAAGCTGCTCTGAAGGGTCTGAAAGAAAAGAAACATGACAGAATGGCCAATGGCCTGGACAGGTTGTCTCTTACAGATATTTTGCAAAATTTGTGTCTTTACAGTCGCAACGGGGTTAGAGTACAAAAGAAAGAAAGAGATCAAAAGAATTTACAGAGCAAGCAAAAACAATTAAATAAAATGTAATCACAAGTCAGCCAATTCAAACTGTAATTTTTGAGGAGTTAGTAGTTATAGGCCTACTATGGAAATTTCAGCATAGCATAGAAAGCATACAATTTTTAAATTGTGCATTAAAATTTACCAGTTCAAACTTATATCTGTGATACTTCAACTCAGTTCAAGTTTGAAGCCCATTAAAATATTTAAGTCATCCACTTCAATGATGAAACCTGTCATACCGTGGCCGCTGAAAATTCTGAATTGCAACTGGTATGGAAAGTCTGAATTAACTTTTGTTTTTTTTTGTTTTTTTTACATTGGTTAGGAAGCAGCAAATAACCCAAAAAATATATACACAGCCTCTCAGCCAGAACCATACAAAAATTATTAGGAACGTGCATTGTTATATTTATGAAAATCTGTAAGTCAAGTGTAGTAGGAGGAGAGAGGACCTAAACACATTAGCCACGGTGAAGCAGGGCGCCTGAGTCTGACAGACAGCTGCAGGGGAAAACAGAGAAGAGAGAAGGAAAAGTGAAAATAGAGATGTGGAGAAATCAGATGTGAGGAGACAGCCAGGCCCCAGCATGTCTGTGTCTGTGACAGAGGGGCGAGCGAGGCAGCATGTGTATGTGAGGGAGCGAGAGAGAAAGAGAGAGAGAGAAAGAGAGAGAGAGAGCGTGCTGTGTAATGTTATATCCGCTGGGCAGACAGTTTTAATAATATTGTGCAGCAGAACACATACTTGTGAGAGTGACAGCCATCAGTCAAATTTTTTCTCTCCCAGCTAGAGGAATTTTTGCATCAATAATCTGCCTCCAGTTGAAGAAGATCACAACCAAATAGTTAATTAAAACTAATAAAAAGGTTCAGGATCTTCTTTTCTTCAATAAGTTTCAAGGATTAACTTTATAGTTTTAACTCACTCTTGGCCCTCCCCTTACAATGATACTGTCCCAAATACTGACTCATAATAGCACATAAGACACATGATAGATTTGTAACCCACACAAAACCACTAGCAAGAACCCACACAACCGCAATATCACATCAACATAGCTGCTATATTAAAAAGGGTTGGACATTAGACAGTTCTTCAGGATTCCTGTGGGATGGGATTGGATTTTTCTTTTCATCAGATGACTGGGAGTGGACAGGGAAAGACTCTCACTGGGGAATCATAACTTAATAACATAACTTCAATTACCGCAAAAAAAGAGGATGATTTTAATTATAATCTTACATTATAATTTGTGTTGTACATCAAGTAGGGTAATATTAGTTTGGTTTCATCAATTAATTGACATTACCTCATTGACTTTACAATTATCCGTTGCTGAATTTTATTGATTAACATATATAATTTAGAGGCATAATATCTAAGTTTGTTATTTACGGCCTCTTATTTTGGAGCACTTTGGTTCCCACCTGCCATACGGCTATTAATGTAACACATGTCCTGCTAAGAGAGCATGTCAGTGTGGATTACAGACAGTCCAGAGAAATAGGAAATTATAAGAAATGAGGGTTTCAATTACAACCAATCTTTTTTATACATAAATATGCAGCTCCTTTTCTTATATGAGCAGCTCTTTTCTTAATTTTAATGTTTGTTTTTATTCTCTCCCGTCTGCTCTGGTGGCTGGTTGGTTGTAGACAGGCACTTGATGGGCGTATGACTATGTGGAATCGATAAATCTTTGTAAATAAATCTTGATTGGATGTCCAATATTTTCTAATTATGCCTTCCAGTGATGAATGTATCAGTTCTTTTAGTCTTCTTGGCCAAGGCATGCTGTACTGTATGTGTGTTATCAGAGGGCTTTATCAATGGAGTAGCAAGAGTGTCATCACCTGCGTGTTCAATGACCAGTAAGTCTTCGGTCTCCTGCTGCCCAGTAGAGGGTGGGGTCACCTCCTTGGACATTTGCTGGTCTATGGAGGAAAGAAGTCGGGCGTTCTGGGGCAACAGATGATAATGCATCTTAGGATAGACATACTGTAGATGTAGCCAGGACAATTTGAGACATTCAATGCCCCTCAGATGCCTTCATGTCTAGTTCTGCCTACGCCCAATCAAGCTGCCGTGTCTCTCCCCCTCTCCCTCCTCTGGCTGCGCGATCATAGTCTTCACTTGCGTCTGCGGAAAATTCACACTCCAGTCTGATGGGTGGCAATGTAGCTCTGGCAATGCACGTCACCTATGTCAGCGGAAAGGTGAAGGCGTGGCTTCAGAGAGAAGTCTGAGGAAAGGGGCTGGGACTTTTGACTTGTGTATTTTCAAAATGTGGCCTGTGACCGTTTTTCCAGGATTGCCAACCCTTCCTTTAATTTATCAGTCTTTCTTTGAAATTGATTGTGGAGTCCATAGTCCCTGTTAATAGTGTTCAAACTTTGCACGAGTATGGTTGTATGATGGAACAAAATTGTCATCGTGCTGCATGTTTGTGTGTGCGAGAGTTTTCTATTTTTTTTGTTTTCAGTAAATTCAACTGCATGGTGAGGGCCTTGACCATGATTCAGAGTGTGTTGTTTTCTTTGATGAGTGACTCCAATAGTTCGTCCCTGTTGTCAAATGCAAATATTGTTTGAATTCAAACGCCAGGGCTTCACCATCACCATATTGAGTCCGGTAGGGTCTTCGCAAGGTTGCTCGTCACAGCTATTACTGTGAATGTTTTCTTTTTCTTCTTCTTTTTTTTTTTTATCACTATCACATTTGCCATACCCTTAATTTAGTTCTTTATTTTAAAAAATCTGGTGGTAATTACAGTTTTCCAGGGTTCTTCTGGGTCTTTTTGGGTAAATCTCTACGAGCTTTGACTGAAAAAAAAAATCAAAACAACTCAAGTAGTATTTCAAAAGTTTATCCCTGTCTTCCTGGCAGATCCTCTCAAGCTCAGTCAGATTTAATGAGTAGCATCTGTAAAATGCCACCTTCATTTCTCTCTACAGATGTTTTTAAGGGGCTTCATTGTGGTCCAAGGGTAGGCTACTCAAGAACAGTCAGCTGCTTTGGGTTTTTGCTCTGCTGAGAGCTGTTTGAACTGTGCTGTGAACTGCGCAGTCTCAGATCATGTGCCCTTCTCTGTTAGACTGCATTCATCGTTTCCTTAATTCTGGACAGTCTTCCTGTTCTTGCCACTGAGAAGTTGCCCTTAGCATGATGCTACCACCGCGCCTCGCTGCGGGGATGGCATTAGCCAGATGACGAGCAGTGCCTGGTGTTTGCCAGACGTACAGTTTGGAAGTCTGCCCAAAGTGAACATTTGTGTCTCAGGGTCTTCTAAATGTTGAACTCAAAGCAGCCTGCCTTTGATTTATAGTTTCTTCCCTCTAGCCATTGTACCGCATGATCTGACTGATGTACTGTTGTCTGTCCTTCTCGCAGGTTCTCTCTTCCTTGCCAAGGACTTCTGAAGCTCTGATGGGTTCCTCTTCACCTCCCAGACCGGTACTTTTCCTACCCAGTCACTATAGGAAGTCTACTGGTGGTTCCACGCGTCCTTTACTTCTACCATTATTGAGGCCACTTTGCTCTTAGGGGACACTCAAAGCTGTAGAAATGTGTTTTGTACCCTTACACTGATCTCTGCCTCAGAACAAAAGTATTACGGAGACCCACAGAGACCATTTGGATTTTGTCCTAATGTAAATTGTGGAAACTTCAACACAGCTTTGTGCCTTTGTGTCCAGTCCAGTCCACTTCTGGTGACATCTCAAGGATAATTCAATCAGAGGGGGGAGGCACCTGGCCACAGTCTGGAGTGGATTATTGAATGCAGACTGATGATGTCAATTTTATTATCTTCAAGCTGTATGGATGCTAACTTCATTAACTTTGATACTTTTAGTTATTACTCTGCGTGCTTATGAACCCTTTAGTTTGAATTTGTGATGGTATTTTTTACATGGGGACAGCTTGAAAAATAAGAAGATTGTTCTTGGCTATAATCTTGAGACATCCATCCACAGCAGTGTTTAAAACAAAATGTAATGTCTCTATTTAATAAGTAAATAAATACACATCCTCATCCTGCTCAAACTAAGCCAATGGATTCATACAGGTTAAAAATGCTCCATTTAAGAAAACTGTTCTAACAGTATGTGTATTTTTTTATAACTAGTTTTAATCCAAGTAAATTAATTTAATTCAAAGTCTTTTTGAGGAGGCATCATCAGGCATCATGCTTTCCCTATAGCCCCTGTTACTTAACAATAAATCATCACAGCTGACACAACCCCTACCTGCCTAACCCTTAACCCCCAACCTAAATCTGATTCCAACCCTAACCCTACAACCAAGGCCTCAGCCTCAAAAAGGCCTTTGAAGTTGTGAGGACAAGCCAAAATGTCCTCACTCTGTAAGGTCCATAACTCAGACTGGTCCTCACAGGTAGGCTACACACACATACACTCTTGTGTGTACGCACACTGAGCTGTCTTTTAGGCTACATTAACGACAAGTCATTTCTGGCAGTCAACAATGTGACATCAGTTAATTTTACTTTTTACTTTATTTTATTTTTGATCAATTTATGTCGTCTCTCAATGCTAACAAAATATAGCAACCCTATCACACAACCAATCCATTTTCCAATACACGACCCCACCATATGTTGTGTTTTATACATTTTTCGCAATCCCTTCGTCTTTCATTTCTCTTTAGGTATTTTCAAACCTACCTACTCACTAAGATGAAATATTTTTATGTCACATTCAATAAAATGCAAACATGCTCTTGAATTTTATGGACTCGCAGAACTGGAACGCTTCCCTTAGGTTTTGTTCTATTTTTACATCTGAAAAACTGTTTGGAACCAGAATTGGCATTTTGTCAGACAATAATAGAAATATGTAACAGTACCCTGTAGTATCCTGGGTCTTTGAGAATTGCAAATCCACCAAAGTCATTATAATGCCTATATTATACACTGTGACGGCCTATTGCCATTAGGACCTGTCGTGTGTGTGTGTGTGTGTGTGTGTGTGTGTGTGTGTGTGTGTGTGTGTGTGTGTGTGTGTGTGTGTGTGTGTGTGGTTGTGTGTCTTTGCTTCTGTCTGTGCAGGTCGGCAGTGGGTGTGGGCTCTGACGCCGGTGGGCCTGGCCAGTCCCCAGGTGTTCTTAAGCGGGATGTTTCTCCCTCCTCTCCCCTTGCTTCACCTGGCTCCAGAGGGAGAGCTGTGTGCAGCTCCGCCGCAGCCCCTCGTGTTTCTTTGTTCTTTTGTTATGTTGTTTGGTTGAAACGTTCTGTTTCGTGGTATTTGTCCGGCCTAGAGCCGGGTCGTGACAACGCGGTTGCTCATAAAGTTGGAGTAACATCTTTTTTTTCACCTCTTCTCATTGTGACAATATGATTTATTCATGATAGATAAAGTGTATATCTTCTCAATACTTAATTGATCAGTCTCTTCCAAATGTATGACTGTGATTAAATTAAATTAAACCACAATTAACTTTTATAATAAAAGCCAAATTATTCCAACTTTATGGGCAACTGTGTATTTAATATTTATGATGTTTAGAAAATTTGGGATCTCCTGTAGGATTTGAAATATACTGCAGTAATTCTGTATAGCTCAAATTATATTTGGTTGCACAGTTGCATGAGTTGGTAAAGACTGAGGGACTCAAAGTGCTTTGCAAATGGAAATCATGGTAATGAAATGAAATAATTTCAATATCAACATATTATTATGTGTACTAATATGCGAGTGTAATTTTACTTAAGGTGCTGATGAAGACTTGTTTGTGATATGAAATTCAGGGTTATCTATTACTTTGTATTTCTAGTACTTAATTTTCTCCCTCTTTATTTCAAATTTTTATTTTTCATTTCCTAAGTTTGTTAATGTAATTTACGGCAATATGTAAATTTAGACAACTGTTAAAAATACAGTGGAAAAGACTTTATTAATTTGTTGCTTGTTTGTTTTTGTTACAATAAAAATCATTAACAAAGCACTGTATAAAAGCAATCATCTTGTAATGTATTATAATAATAATGTGGAGGCATAATGTATTATTATTATTCATAGCAGCAGCAGTAATAGTAGGTAGTGGATAATTGTTGCCAGTAACCATAGTGACAATCGGAAAGTGGGGTGTTTTAGCAGTAGGAGCGCTGTGTGAACCAGCCTGAGAGTGTGTTGTGTGCACATGTGTGTGTGTGTGTGTGTGTGTGTTGCAGTGTCAGCAGCAGTGGCTGCTCATGCTGATGAAGTACAGAGGCTCTGGGGCTCAGGAGGCCATCCATCATCTCCATCAGACTTAAGTGAGGCTCTCTGGACTGGGACACCACCAGAAAATGACCTGGGCCCACTGGTCTGAGCTGGACTAAATAAATGCCAGCCCCTTCATCATCATCATCATCATCATCATCATCATCATCCTCTTCTTCTTCTTCCTCCCGCTGCTTAGAACCAACTAGGAAGACATGAGCAGCAGCTGCAGCAAAGAGAGAGATCTGGTCGGTGACATGTGTCACGTGTTAACATTGTCTCTTTTTTCAATAACACATATCATTATATATTAATGCATTAAATATACATATCAAACATTCACCACATCACCACCTCTGAGCATTGTTAAAATTATGAAGTTGTATTAGAGCAATTCTATAGTTCTTACAAGATGATTTACTAACTCCTTTTTTTAAATCTTCATTCAAGACATTCAAGCATAAGTAATGCTCTCATGTCCAGTCTGGGTACATTAGCATCTCTGAAGGGAGCCTGAATATTAATTCAACATTTTTTTTTTTCAACATGTGCTGTAATAGTCGATTGGTTCAGTTCAGGTCTAATCATTTAAATAAACGGCAAGTGGTCATTATTTATTGTATTTGTACTCCAGGGAACATCTGAGAATGGGACAACAGATGGAAATAGCCTGCGGCTAAAATCTGGCTTGTTTACAATTCTATATGTCTTGTTCATGAACTTGCACTGTCCCACCCAAATAAAATTGAATTGAATTAAATTGAACTGATGACAGTAATTTCTTGCTTTATTAATTTAGTAATTAGTGTTTATATTGAGATATTCACTTCATTTCACCCCAAATACTTCTCCAGGAGACTTTGGTTTTAAATTATAATTGAACCCTAACCGGAGGCGGATCACAAAAAACACATAGTGAAAAAATGCACCCAAATCACAAGCGAATATGTTTTTAGACTGGTTGCATGTTATTTTGGATATGGCAGACACAAATGACTTTAGGTAACCATCCAGGGATAAGAGTCACGCAGGCACGCGCGCGCGCACACACACACACACACACACACACACACACACACACACACACACACACACACACACACACACACACACACACACACACACACACACACACACACACACACACACACACACACACACACACACACACACACACACACAGGTCAAGTGTCAAAGGTCATATTTTGTCTGCAGAGGATTTACTCTTTTTTGCCTGTTTGATCTCAAACTTGTGCGCGCTCTCTCTCTCACACACACAGAGAAACACTCATGCACACATACTAAATTAGAATACAAAAAGCAGCATGGCCTGTTTCTGTCTTAAATGAACATTTCAACATAAAAAACCAGAGGTTGTTTGTGCAAGCTATTTATTACAACCCATAGTTACATTTTATTGTTCATTAGGTTAATATGAGGGACCTCTAGTGGTATTGTGTAAGACAGCATCAGGTTGTTTCAGCAAAATTACATGTTTATGTTCCAGTAACAAAGCCCCCTATGGTTGGAGTTATTATAAACTAAACCCATTTTTTCCCCCTTAAAGCTGTGAATCCACTGCTTGTGTTGCGTGAGTCTGGCTGCTGACATCACCATGTGTCACTGATGTATGTCCAAACCAGCTGCGTCTATGCTGGGGCATCTTCCATATAGTTCGCTGATTATGGATGTGACACAGACATGAGAAAATATTCATATTTTCAAATAATTTTAGCTGCTGCATGTGACAAAACATTGGCATTATGTTTTCTGACAAAAAATAAGGGAACAAATAAATCAAAAAAAAAAACAACAATATTTCAGTAACCTGCAACCTCTGGAGAGACCAAGCTGCAGCATCAGGGACACAGCCGGTGTAAACACACATGCGTGCTTCTTCTTGCAGCAGTTCAGTGACGTCAGCCGTCACACTCACACAACACAGGCTGCGAGTTCCCTGCAGTAATCTTTACCAGAGCCTGGTCTCAACATAATAAAAGGGTCGTATATACTTTTCCACTACCCATCAGTGGCGTATCACTTGCCTGTGGTATGGGTGCTGCTAATTAAGGAAACGGATGGTGGTCATTTAGGTTGTATGATTTGTTGCAGACCAATATCTGCTCTGTTAGTGTCCTTTTACTGAAAATGGGAACTCATTGGATTTTCAGTTTACATTTTACACCTGATTCCTTACAATTATACACTTTTCGTGTTGTTACTATTATTGTTTTTTCAACTTAAATGTATCATTTTAATTAATTCATATCATTTTAGTATTAATCATTAGCTACAGTAGTACTGCCGTCATCAATAAATGACTCCAGAGCTTAATATTGACAATAATGGATGGAGTGGATCACAGCTTCACTTTTGAGGCACTCGTTCATTTATCACCTCTAATAACTTTCCTAACCGTTATTTCCAGGTTTCTAATGAGTCTCAATCACACTGATGGTACTGAGAAAAGAAACACATCTCTGAATCACCTTCAGAGAGGGTGACCAGCCCCGGCCCCCGACGGACCGTATCTATCAATGGAGTAAATGGTCAAAGTTGATGAATGACTTCTCTCTAAGAGGTAAATCCATTTCAGCCCTTTCATATCTCAAGCTGTAGAATTACATGTGTTTGAAACATGTCAGTAAAGTCACGCTGGGAGTCAAATATTTGGAACAATTTCTCAATGCAAAAAAAAAAATACAGTACAGAACGTGGACTTCCTTCATCATTTAAAAACAAGTTATAATTCAAAATCAGTGTGCATCATCAGCAATAATGAATATTGATTAAAATAAACATCAGTTCAGCTATGGTCAGGTCTCCAATCAGATGAAGAAAGAGGCTTGGAACACAATTTACTTGGTTAACAAATAAAATTAAAAAAATAAATATGTATTGCAACTAGCTTTTTAGGTTATGACATAAGCTCCCACGGTTACATTTAAATACAAAACTGCCTCACTGCTATGACTACATTCAGTGACCATGGTGACGCTTCGCTGCAGCTATTATATGCTATCTGCACTTGTTGGTATAAGCCACTAGCACAGAGCGACAGCACTACATTCAGGTCGGATGGGCATCACTGTTAGATTGATTTATTTGTATAAGCTACGGATGGAGGAATTTTATGTGACTGCACGTTTTATCGCTCTTCAGTTTCTCTTTAACATCACCGTAATCTCGTAAAGCCTGCTGCGCTATACAGCAGTAGTTTATAAATCTGCACGTCCAATTTAAATAGATGGATTGCACTATTAAGTCAAGGCAGCAGTAGCTATATCTTTATGGGCAGTTTCTTCATAACAGTGGAAGGCTATGACTTCAGGAACTAAAGCTTGACTTTGCAGGATACATGTGCATGTGTAAAAATAAGAAATTATAGATATTAGATGTATCATTTTCAAAACACAAGATCTTCATGAACCTTATACCACACTGTCACCCACAAACTTCGATAATGACAATTCAAGAGCTAAATCAACTTGATGAAAATCCTTATTTTTTTCACTCAACATTTTTCCCTGCACTTGACTTCAACGACTTCAGTGATGATGATGATGCTGGGATCAGTCAGGTTCATCACCAAACCTGGACTTAACAACTTCTATTTACCATTTCCTCCTACAGCATAGCACAGAAGCTGCTATTTTCTACTTGCTGCCTTAAAAAGCAAGTCACCTCCACAGCAGAAAGTAATCTGGACAAAAGATCCAACGAAATTCAACTCGCTGGGTCTCGATGCGCTGAGAAGACTAAGTGACATTGCATTCAACAGTGTGACAAGACATAATCAAACTGATTATGAATGAACTCAAATAATTGTATAAAGCTAAGACTGTGTACGGTCATTGTAAGTAACGATGTAGTTGGAAGCTGTTATGGAACGGCTGTAAACCATTGACATTGTGTCAGTTTTGTATTCTGCCTAGTCTCAGCCAGTTTCAGCCCTTTGTCTGTCCTTTTATTTTTGAGTGAATGAAACCTGTCTACAAACAAGTGGTAATGGTGATGTAGGGGGAAGTAGTTATGCTAGTCATCCAAAATCTCACGTGCATGCACGAAAGGAGCAAATTGGCAACATTGGCATAGAGAGAGTTTGGTGAACCTGATCTCATCAAACCTCACAGAACAAAAGGAGGAGATATTTGGGACCAGAATTCGTTTTTCTTCTAGTTCAATCTTTACACCTGGACATTCTATTTGTCACACCTGGAAAATGTATCAGGTTCAGCTGATTTGTTACGTAATTTCCAACGTAGCTTTGTCAGTAGTTACATTGGTAAATGCTGTTTTGATGAGTGGTCTCATGTCAGCCTCGGTCCTGTTGTGTCACTTCCTACAAGAATAGGCAGGCCAGTCTTTGTCCTGCTGGTGCGTGAGAAGCAGCAGCTCCTGTCCAATAGGAAATCCTCACGACTGTCCCAGGACCTGCGACAGGCTGAGGGAAGTGCTCCTCCTCCTCCTCCTCCTCCAAGATCCTCCACCAATCAGTAGTCCCCATCTGTCAGTGCAGTATCAGAGCTTGTCTTCATGCTCCTCTTCTTTGCTATGACTCGCTGTTACATTTCAGCGCATTTCCCACCTTTGATTAAACTTCAACAAAATTATTAGCGTGCTAGCGCAGTTCAGTCTCACAGTGGAGTGGCAAATTTTGTTTTACTTTTTAGTAAGATTTACTTCTTGTATTCCTTTGAGGACATGATAATTGTTAAAATCCATTACCACAATGTTCCATACTTTCCAGACACGTGTAGGATCCCGATCACTAGTTCCTGTTCTTCAGTGCAGTATATGAGGATTTATGCAGGACAGCCAGTAGGTGCAGCTATGCAGCCACGTGGCCAATCAAATATATGTTGTCGTAGAGGTGGCCTACGAAGTCATCTGAGACATTATGTGCTGCTCGGCGAGTATTTCTGATGAACTCCCTCTTGGACATTTTGTTTTTGACGTGGGGGCTGGTCAGGTCGATTGACAGCAGGATCAGACTGTAGCACAGCACATACACAGCATCTGCAGAGAGATGAGAGTGGACTGTGAACAAACAGGATCTGTTGAGCCACAAAAGACAGAGCCCTCTGTAGAGTGCATATCATTGGTCGGAGAGACCATGAATTTATTCTACCATTTGAAGTAAAATATTACAGCAAGAGAAACAACTAACAGAGAAAGAAAAGGGTCAGTTTTCAGAAGTCACCAGTTTGTTACATATGGAAAGGATCCGCCACAGTGTCTGTCTCCGCAACTTTTGCTAAGATGTGGCAACCATTCTTACTATATCTGTCAAGAATGACCTAACAGTAATAGTTACATGCTTTACTCACATCCCTCTCTGTCAATGTAACTTTATGTTTTTGATTTTTACATAATGCCTCGTACGGTCTGTATGTCAATGTATGTATTGTGTTTGAGCAGGGTTTTCCTTTTTTTTCCTGTCTGTGCATCTGTAATGTATGTTTGTTCATGAGCACTTGTGTTGTGCTTTTCTTATTGTGCCGCAGTGTGTCTGTTGTCCTGTTTTATATGTTGAAAACTGATAATTAAAATATATTTTTTTAAAGGAAAAAGAAAAGGGTCAGTTAAACTAAAAAGGGAGTAGAGGAGGTTCTCCACGATCAATATATCAAAAGCCCAGTTGGACAAGATACTGAAGCCACATTGCACCTGATGTTATATCGGGGTCAATGCGGGGTTGCGACATTGGTTGAGTGTGTGCATAATATGGTAGATGGTAAAGCACCAGTTGTGTTTGTATGAGTGGGCGAATGTGGTTTGGAGTGTAAAGAGCTGTGGGTGGTTGGTAAGACTAGAAAAGCGCACTCCATTTAGCATTTACAATCCTCGTGTCTGAAGCATATGATGAATAAGACAGACGAATGTGTACAGTGCTGCTAATAACCTCTAAATTGTTCTGTGCTGCTGTGCTCAATCCTTTCCAGAGGGGATGGAGGGGCAGAGTAGGAGTGAAATGAAAAGGCTGACTTCAGAAAGGCAGCCATCCATCCATCTGCAGCCCCGGAGTCATTACTCTAATCCTGCTAGTGCTACTAATCATACAAGTAGGTTGGAGGATTTAACAGTAACAGAGACCGGGATTGGTTTCTCTATGGTCTGCTGACATTAACAGAGCTAGTCAGTTGATAAATGCATGGTCCACTGAAAAAAAAACTGAAGCCAGGGATTACTTGAAAATAAAACCTTGATGGTTTCCCTCATTTTGTGGTCAGGCAAATGGATCTAAAGTGTAGTGGCTTTAAAAATCACTTCTACTATCAGAACCGCTTTCTGGTCTTCCAGCTGCATGGTTGAAGAATGGTGACGTGTGGACGGGGTTGGGATGAGACGCCAACGCTCCAAAAAAAAAAAAAAAAAAAAGGGACATAGATTTCATGACTGCATCAAAAATATAAATTCACTAAGTTAAGTTCTCCAGTAGACAAATAATGTTTTGAAATCTGGTTTATAGAAAATGGAGCATGTGTCCAGGTTGACTTCAGTTTAGTTTTAATAGTGGAAAAAATGGTGGCAGTGCCAGACACATGTTTCTAAAGGGCTGCACCAACAGGAGCGCCATCTCTCACTCTGCTGAAAGGCCAGATTAATTGTTATTGTAACGGCAGATTTGCCAGGTAGGCAGAAAGAAAAAGGAGACAAATGTGTCTGAGCTGGGGAGGTGAACAGAGGCAGCTGAACTGGATGGATATAGAAGGTAGCGCTCTCTCGGTTTGTGTGTGTGTGCCACTACCTTGAAAATGTGTAATAAAATAGCAGGTCTGAATAATGAGCTGGTCAATCACACACAATGGTTTTCCATTACCTCCTAATTGTTAGACCTCCACACCCATGAACGCTCAGATGGCTCTTCAGTGTGTAAGTCAGAGCCCGAAGCCTCTTTCGTCACTGAACAATCCAAGAGCTTTCCTAAAGCGCCACCTTCAGGCCACACTGTCACTGCACACACATTTTAGCAATGTGCCCACAGTTGTGTACAAGTGGTTTAGCTTGTTACATACCGGTACATAATGACTGTCTGTGTGTATGTCAGCTGATAAATTGTGGGAAATTGCTGCATATCAATGCCAAATTGTGTGTGTGTGTGTGTGTGGTTTCTCTGTTATGTTATGTGTGTGTTTGTGCTGTTATGCTGTTATGTGTTTGTGCTATGAGCATGGTGTGCGAGCCACCAAATGGAATTGCCCTTTAAGGGATTAATAAAGTAGTCTTGAGTCTTGAGTAAGCACTAACCAGGACTGAGGCCCAGATCCCGAACAAGAACTGGATTACAGGCGCAAAACCTGTGGCTGAACTTGGTGATGAGGGTTTCCAGATACTCTCCTCTCTCCTCTGGTGCATGGATGTGCCGGAAGAAGTCCCGCAGAGCGTTGGGGAGGAACTGGTTACTGAAATTATGGAGAGTGACCAACTCGTCCAGAACATCCCGTCTGCAAATACATACACATGGACAGATACTGACTCAATGGTATGATAGATGTAAAGTTTCAGTTACACAATGACAGCTACTGAATCATGAACATATACTAAAGGAACATTTCTAGAAGTTATCTGCGTGCGTGCTGCGTGCGTGTTTGTGTGGTTTGCATGTGTTCACCTTTCATCCAAGTAGATCCTCAGCATCTTCCAGTTGAGCCGTCTGGTGTAGAAAATAAACTTCGCCAGCTCCGTTGGATGATCCACTAGTATGCCTTTAGACATAAAATAACTGATACCCTACACACAAACACAAGTACAAAAACACCTTTATTACTTTTATTATTTGAAGTGAAACCTCTGATACTCAAAACATAGACATAATGAAACATATACACAGCCCCACACACACAGCCACACAGCCACACACACACAGCCACACACACACACACACACACACAGCTTGAGTGAGTGTGTGTGTCTAACCCCGGTTACAAAGACACACTTTGACTGTGGCTTGGATATAACAAATGAGCTGACTTTAAAAAAAAAACATGGCGGACAAAGAAAGGAACTGCACTGAACCTCTCAGTTAGAAAATGTCTGTCTTTAGAATAATTCATTTTTTTACGGGGAACTTTGTTCAGTGAAGAGTGAAACCATACAAAGAAAAATTTGGCCGCGGTTTCTAAAAACTCTTTCAGCCATCTTTTCATAACAAAAGTTAGCAAACCACACGTTATGAGCCATGTTTTTGTGTTTTTTTGGTTGGGTGTTACTGCTGGGTGCAGATGGCAGGTGATTGTTACCTAAGACTAACAATCACTAACACACTACAGACCAGTCATAAGTATCTTTGTGAAACCGAACCCTGTTGATGATTGGTCACTTGTTACCTCCAGTGGGTTAGCATTGAATGTTAGGCTTCCTTCATCTAGTTGTAGGTAAAGTCTTCTGTATGAGAACCCAACAGGAAGCCTTCTGTTGTAGATGGAGCAGTGACCCCATGTGGACTTACAAAGCCTGATGGATGGACAAACATGGGTTATAGCGTGGTCACAAAAAAAAGAAAAAAAAGAAGAGCACAATAAAAGTTAACTGTGTACATGTGGTGAAAAAAGGTTCACAGACACAAATGACCAACATAGCAGCTGAAAGAAACAGCTGTGTGCAGTCAATATGTGGCTAAAAACATTTATTCATCTCCACTAAGTTTATCTGTCATCAATTATTTTTGTATGTCAGTACAAATCACTGTAAAGCACTGTAACTGCTGCTGCTTACCCCTGCCATAAATATTCATCATGTCCCAGGTCCTGCCACACGCAGCCGGCCAGGCACAGATCAGTAGCGTTCAAGTACGACAGTATGGTGATGCCTAATTCAGGTGGCAGCATCTCCAGGTCTATAAAGCCATGCTGTTCTCTACCTACAGACACCAAGAAACAGAGGAGAGGCCAAAAGAGTGACAAACAGTTATTTTCACTTTCTATTGCATCCAAATGACTCACACTTGTTATTATGATCAAGACCAGATGTAAATCCAAATCCCAATGCGACATGTGATTGGACTTGTATCGTTACTAGAAGCTAAATGTTGTAGTTTTGAAGCATTTCTTTGCATTCTTTCCCACTTTCTCCTTGACTTATTAATCGCCAATTTCCACTGTGTACCACATCACAACCATCATTTTTCACTGCAGGTAAATGACAGTGATGTTACACCAGCCCAACCCTAAAGTGATTTAGATCCTACAATAATTGAAACAATTCTGGCGAGACCTAAGGAAAACCTACCCAAACCAAACATGTATAAAAAAAAAGTTTGGGTTTGATCATGGAAGTTTTTTTTCATATCTCCCAGTTTGAATTCCTTCAGTGTCACTGGAGTATTTTCTTTTTTCCTTACAGGGAGGTGAATTATCCAAACCTGCTGAGGTTGCTGCTAATCCTTGTTTGTGGGTTTCAGTAGGTTTATACCAGGAACCAAATTTTCCACAAGGTGTCTTGATAGAAATGTAGCATTTCACATTAAAAATAATTGATTCACTGACTCAGTGAAGCAGAGAAAGGATGGCAGGTTGGGACTGAGAGCTGAGCTGTCTAACGTTTTGCTGATAACTTTCATATATTGTAACACAGCAAAAAAATAACACAACATATAACACGTTACATAGGTCTAGTCTCGTTCTTTTTAGCACGTGGTAGTATGCAAAGGTTACAGAGTATAAATAGCAGAGGTGTGTCAGCTTCCTGATTTTCCTAAAATTTGTTTATTGTTTCCAAGCTAAGAGAGGACAGGAACATTCCCCAGCAGACACTGGGCAAAAGGCACTTTTCACCCTGGATGTGTGCAGCCAGTCTGTTAGAAGGCTGGATTAACAAACGTTCATAATCCCAGCCTGTGGGAGGAAAGCCACGTGTATACAGGAAGAAGATGCCAGAACAATCGTGTTGCAAGGTGACACAGCTATGAAGTAGAAAACAATAAAAATCCTAAGACACTGGAAGAGTTTCTTTCAAAGCACTCAAATTACTTTGTTCTGTCATGCTGGCCATTAGCTGACAAATTAAGACACCTGGGCCTTGATGGTGTTGTTGAGCTTGATTTGAACTTAATGAGTGGAAATATTGGTTGGACTAATCTTAGAAGTTCAAAAAAACTGAAGCAAAGCAAAAATTGATGAATCATGTCAAAGTATCAATCTCTGTTGATGATCCTGTGTGTGAATCAATTAAAGTAAAAGCTTCTTCTGTAGAAGGGAACCAATGCCTTTTTTCTGACCATGGTGGCTGTATGGACATACAACAAAAAAATAATGGAAACACACACAGAACAAACCAAAATACTCTCCAGATACAGGTTTGTAATGAGTGGAGTGCTGATTCGGAGAGTTAGTGGTACTATGTCCTTTGAGTTAGCTTGGTGTTTGCATGTTCATACCTCCCCTGCGTGCTCTCAGCAGATGGTGGATGTCAGGGCCATAACAGTGCTGTGGAGCTCTTCTCTGGGGGCCTCCACCTCTCCGTAGGAAAGTAAAGAAGAAAACAAAAACAAAAAACAGATATCTTAATGATTGCCATGGCATGGAAAATAGATTCTACATCTTTCACCAGATTATTGTCATAATTTCACTCATTATGAACACTTAAATTCTAATATTAACTACTGTAGGCCTATATGGTACCGGCCAGTGTGACGCACTGTGTTCAGCTAACTCTGAGTCATTATTAAAGCTTTAGGAGAGACAGTCTGATTGTTAACAGATTTGTGTGAACATTTTTGGAGCACACGGACAAAATGTTACTGTAATGTTAGTCTCTTGTCATATACATTACAGAGATAAATAAAAACGATTATTATTATTGGCAGTAATAATAATAATGTCTGGTTTTTACTTTTGTGAAGTCAAACAAAGCATATATTGTCCGAAGCGACTTAAAGCATTAATATTAACCATCTGTGCGCAGCCACTTAAATTCCTAAAAAGATAAAAAGTAAGGATTACCTTGTTCTTGCCTTCCTCCTCCTTGGTCAGCCAGTCGGTCGGCTAGCTCTTCCTGAAGCTGTTGCTGTTGTCTGGGAGGCAGCCTCCACAGTGCCTGACCCATCTATATATGGAAGTAGAGTAACACAAACCATACAAGGTATTGAGATAATGCTTTATATCGTAATATACTGTATCACTACCAAGTCTAAGCCATATGTTTGGTAGTAATTTATAGACTGTGCCTGCACACTTTTTCCAATCCTCTTGTACTCATACTGTACTACGGAGCAAATGTATTGTGTATGATAAAGGGGTCAGCATAATTAGACTACTGGTTGTACACTGTTACTGGCAACCTGATAAATATATAACAGTGAGAAACTAAGTCAGTTTAGAAAGAAATACACTATTGTTGGTAGAATGCTTCTTATTGTAACAATACATTGTCTTAAAGTGTATTTTTCAAACCATCCATTTGTAAACTGAGCAACTCAACCCAGGTTTTTAAACAAAATCTGCCAAACAATTTTAAGATCTGATGCTGTGTCTGTCAACAAAATAATTAGTGAACATTAAGAAAGTCCGATTACATCAGGCTGACTTTTTGAAAACCACAATCCTCTGTATTATGTTCTAGAAATAACTTCTTATTTCCTTAATACTCTGGGATTAGATGCTTTCTCTCTGCCTGACTCTGTGATTGTAAGGATGGAAATACAAAATGTGTATTATATAAATGAATGATAAAATGAATAAATCATGAAAAAAAGAAGATCTAATTGGACTAAAAATAATATCAGTGCACGACATTCAAACAACAGTCAGGCCATCTACTGACACATTATGTCAACATCTATTTAAAGCCTTGCCAGATCTCCGAATAACTGTAAAATTAGCATCGCATTAGTGTGTGCCTGTAGACAAAGAAGAAATGCACTGTCCTGTCGTTTTTAACGTGCTGCCTAGCCTGTCTTCCCCTCTTTCGGACGTCAGCTGTGTTGCACAAACAAATCCATTACAGCGTTAAAAACATCAACGCTGGAAGTTCCAGCAAGCGAGGTAGTTTGACCCGTAGTCCCGCCTCCCCTCCAATGCCATTGGCTGCCCGGAACATGACCGCGTTCGAGGTGGAACACCATTGGTTGAACTGGTTTTCACTCATGCACAGTCCTAACAAACACCCGAGTTAGCATTCTGAGCTACTTTAAGTTGACGAAGCAAGTGTCGATCTAAGCAGGGCTATTCTATTGTCATCTACAACAACACTTATCCTATTTCTGTTGCAAGCATTGTGCAGTATTTCTTTGGGAGCACGAAACGGTGGCGTAACCCGAGCTACCTACCTGAGTTTAGTGATTCCTCTGGCAAACCCAACCTGCGCACAAGGACAGCTGGAAATGTGATTCCCTCGCTACCAAAGTTATCCAGGTGTCATTTCATTCAGCGTTTTACAAATGAAAATGCAGAATATGCCTCTTCGGTTCGAGAGGAAGCTTCTATACCGTGGCCTCTGACCAACACAATTATTGTGTTTTCTCCCACCTCCTCCTCCTTCTCCTCCTTCTCCTCCTCCTGTCACCTCTGCCCCTCCCCCTCTCTCCGTCATCACAGAAACAAATAATCTGAATCACAAACATATCAGAATTTTACAATAATGTGCATAACGCTTACGTTTTCGGTGAAAAACAAACCCCAACCCCTGTCTACGATGGACGATAAACAAAACAGAACGAAAAAAGTAGAAGCTTTGTGCACGCATGTTACGTAATTACGTCAGCGCGTTACCACCATACCTGAAAAACTATCTATCTATCTATCTATCTATCTATCTATCTATCTATCTATCTATCTATCTATCTATCTATCTATCTATCTATCTATATATATATCTATCTGTCTATCTGTCTATCTATCTATCTATCTGTCTGTCTGTCTGTCTGTCTGTCTGTCTGTCATGTGTCAATTATAATAGACTAATGTAATAGCGTGCGAAAATTTGGGCACCTGTGGTCAAAATTCTCCAGATCTTCTCGATCTCCAAAAGGCATAAAGTCAAACATGAAACACTCCTTTGCAATGTTTTAAGCAATATCAGTGTATGATTTTTGTTTTCTACAATTTTAGAGTGAAAAGAATGGGGAAACTCTTTGATAACTTTGACCAAGCTATTTACTATTTACACGCTGTGAGAGTTTCCAAAGGGGGTGCTTCTTGGAGTCTCTGGTCTGTCCAGGATGAATTTCTCCCAAGGGAGACAATAAAGACAAACTAACTAACTAACTAACTGGGTGCCCAAACCCTTTTCTGTCATTTTGTAAATGTAAAAGATGAATAAATAAATATATATTGTTTAAACTGTAAAGGGAATGTGTCATCTGTAACTTTATGCCTTTTGGAGATCATTTCATCTCCCACTTTTTTCACCGTTACAGTAACATAAACTTTTACATTGTACTCTGGTACGGTAGGTGGCGCTCATGCACCTAAAAGTAAGTATTGCAAGCAGAAGAAAAAGAGGGGCGGAGCCAGCCTGCATCAACCAATCCTGCTTCATGTCGTTAGTAACCCGGCAGAAACAAAAAATACCAGCTGCTAGGCTGTAAAGTTTTTAAAGAAAAGTATTCGGGCTTGTTGTATCATCTAATCTCGACTTCATCTGTTTCGCGAACATAGAGGTTTGTATCTTTGTATCCTTTTTACATACCTAGCCTAACGTTAGCTCATGTTTTGACCGACACGTTAACAATGGAAATAGACGTCTAGGTTGACGCCTCTGCTCTTGTTCACAGTTAAAGATGCTGCCTACTGGAGACGTCCAAGGTTGTCTTCGCAAACTGGAAAGTCTCCTGCGGGTGATTAAGTATCCAGGGTGTGTCGACTATAACGGGTAGGCCACTTACAACAACCAGTAAGACTAACTTAAACTTACTGTAGGGACACAGAGGTAACAAAACGTAGGCTACGCTCAGAAGCTGTAGTGAAACGAAGTCACTGCTGGGAAAGAACCAAGTTAAATTTTTAACTAAGCTAGCATAAGACATAGATTGTATATAAAAGAGGCATAAGGTTACCAGAGTACAGTTTATGATCTATAGATTTCCATTCAAGTGTTTGTATAATTCATCCTGTTGTAAAATGTAACACATCACAGATTGATAACCAAAGGAGTTTATATGCACGTCACTGTCTGCCTAAACAGAGACTGCTATCATCAGTATTTTTAACAGTGAGTGAAAAGTGTTATATTTCCTCATCAGACTCAGTCTTGTATTGTTGTTTGTTTCTCCACTAGTTTGTCCAAAGGAGATCCTTCAGCTTTTCTCCCAATAGTGAGTTTCACCCTCACCTCCTTCTCTCCTCCTTTTACTGAGCAACTAATGGCAGCTGGGCTGGAGCTGACTGGCAAAACTGACCTCCGTTTCACTGATGCTCTTTATAAGGTACAATAACACTATAGGCACATTCATTATTCTTATTTATTATTCAGCACTGCAAAATGCAGTCAGTTGACTTGTCCACATTTGCCCTCTTCCTCTATGACGCTCTGTGATTATTACCCTACCAATGCATAATGGATTTTTACTTTATTTTCACTACAATTAATCTTCTTCGCCTGTAATGGACCATTAAATTGCAAATGCGTGTGTTTTGCATGTGTAGGTACTGCGAGATATCTTCCACTATAAGCCCATACTGACCAAGCAGCAGTTTCTCCAGTGGGGTTTTTCCCAAAGGAAAATCTCTGTCATCTGTGACATCATTAACTTGGTCTTGCAGAGACACAAACAACTGAAAAAGGTACAGCAGCTTTGAATGGTTTACATTTCTGTACATTTGTGTCTATGCAACATTTCTAACTTTCATTATACAACATACAACTCATTTAACTACTCCATGATCAGTACCATTTGGGGAAACCAAAGTAGTGTGGTATATTGAGTGGTCCCTAACCTGGACCTAATTAAACAAATCCAAAGACAAAATCTGAGCCACGGTGTTACACCTGGCCTAGAGGTAATATGAGCTTAGCATAGAAATGAATCCCTTCTTTCACCGCTCCCAAGGTGGACCAACACAAGATCAGTGCAAAGTTATTAACGCAAGAAGAGGACCGAAGCAGATCTGGCCTCACCACACACCCGTTTGGACCACACCACACGGAACAAGTGGAGCTGGGGTTTCAGGTGAGCCCTGTATGCTTATTTATTTGAATCGGCTTCCAAGACATAATTTACTTCCAGGTAGCTCTAAGTTAACCACTTTCCTCATGACCTGCTGCTTCTATAAAATGTACATGATTTCTCAGTTTTTAGAGATTCTTTCTTTTTTTTCTTTTAACTTTCTGCAGGTTTCCACTCAGTTTTGTACCATTTCAAGTGTATTAACTGAATTTGACATGTTCATATAAAAAAAAAACCCACAGACATAAATATTCAACTGTATATTGAAGGTTGACCAACCCGAGCTCAGCACAAGGCCATTAATACAAAAAGAGGACCTGAGCAGGACTGGCCCTGCCACAAAGTCAATTGGGCAGCATTTCAGAGAGCATGTGGAGCAGGAGTTTCAGGTGAGCTCTGAACACTTTTCTTATTAACTCTCAACAAAGGCAATACAGCAAATGATTATTTGTAGCTGATATAGGCATTAAGCTTCAGCAGAATTTAAATATCACCACAGACAAATCATCTGACCATTGACATCAATGAAGTATGGATGACACCTGAAATTAAACCAGTAGACAACAAACAGCAATTCTGTCAACCAGCAAATAATCTGCATTTGCATGTGTGTTGTAGCCCAGGGTCATAAATCCGGCTCCGGCCTCACATAAGGATAATAGAGGAGAAGCTCATCTGAAACTGATTGATCCAGACATTGTAAGTATATTGTAAAATATCCACTATTAAAGATACACTGTGTAGTATTGATGATAACACATTAAGTGGAATAACAAACAGGAATAGATAGGCTACCAGTATAATGTGATGTAATATAACTGTCCTTTGTGTCCCTCTGTGTTTCAGTTGTCAGGCGTGGAGGGAAGACTCTCTGCATTAGAAGCTCGAATAGAGAATCTTCTCTCTGGATTAGACAGGGTTAAGATCTTGGAGAAACGCCTGGAGGAATTTGAGAGACGGAGAAACACAGACGAGGTTAATAAGACAATGTCTTCACATCAATACAACATGAAATTGTACCTGAACTGCTTTTATCAGTGCCACCTTTTACAATTACCAGACTCCATCCCAGAATGAAGAAGTCATCACCATATCCAAAGAGAGCTGGGAAAATCTGATGAGCAGAGTCCTGCTACTAGAAACTAAACTGGAACTGAGCAATACAAAGGTAGTACAAATGTTGTGGCAGTTTAATTTATTTCCCATGCAGCATGCACAGTAGTCACTAACTGCCTGTTTTTGGGGTCCACATCACATCCGCCTCAGTCTGCACTTCTCTTTAACTTCACAGGTGGTCAACTTGTCACCATGACATTAGTGATAAGACAGCTTTCAGATGAATCCTTAACTACGAACATTTTCACATAAAAATGATAATTTGTGATGTGACTCTGGTTTCCCTGTCTTCTCTCTGTCCCAGATGAATGCCCCACCACCATGTCATCCACCATCATCATCATCATCCACCACCTCGTGCTCCTCCACCTCCACGAGTGTTGCTTCAAAGGTGAGACTCGCTGTAACTGTGGATAAACAAATATCATCTTTACAAGCATTAGATCAGACAGTTCACTGAAACAAGACGTTCACAATATCTAAAGGGGGCAGAGTCAAAGGGCAGATCACCTTCCAGCTTCTTCCATTTGAAAATAGTGTTGTATTGGGTCAACGCCAGACCTTTCATGGCAGCAAAATGACCTTGTTATCTGTTATGATTTTTGTATTACTGTCTGTGAGACGGAAGAAAGATAAACAATGTCAGCTGGTACATACAGAATAATTTGACTGAAGTATGCAAAAGCTAGATAAGACACCAGCAAGCCATTTTACATGCATGTCTGATGCTTTCAGGCCTTTGGTTGGTGCAGCAATAAGCCTCACCACAGTTCAAACTGTGTGACCATTTCTCATGAGCTAGAAACATATTTTCTTGTCTGTGTGGTTTCTTTGTACAGGAGGACATTAAGGACAGATTGGAGAGTATAACCAATATGTAAGTTTTTTTTTGTAGTTCTCCAGTAGTTTTTCAATTTTCCACATTCAGGTTACGAGATAAGTGTGCTCACCTGCAAATAAATACAAACTCTGGTTAATCCAAGTTTCAACTCGGTGTCAGACAGTGAACAATAATACAGCATTTTCGATTTCTCTCCAACAATGGATTTTTGTATTCACTGCCTTTTGCTACTACATCCAGTCTGAGTTGTGATTGTTGTGACTGTCACCTTGAATCTTCATCATTGACTCTTGTGAATGTTATTTGATTTTACAGAGATATCTGCAGTGTAGCTACTACATATACTTCCTATAACTTTGTTTTGTTTTGTGGGTGCCAACAATTATGTGTTTGTCTGACCTTTTTAGGCTGAAGACGACCTCCAGTCTGTTAAAGAACACTGACTCCTCAACCACGCCCTGAAAATACATTATCATAAGTGATCACACTTCGATCTTATCAAACTGTTGTGTCCTCTTGGCTCTGATAAACCCAATAAAACCTAATTATCACCCTATCTACCTGTGTGCTTGCTGCATAGCTCTTCAAACAAGCCACCTCTGTGTTTAGACAAGCTGAAAAATTCCTGAAGTGAATGAACTGTGAAGACGATCCTGGACTGTCAATGTGGGAATATACTGTATATTCTTGGATAAAGCACAGTATATTATTTCCACTGTTTGCCCTTTGACAATGAATTACTTTTATTCTTAGACCTGGGTCATATTAGACTATAAAGCAAAATTACAGTTTGCAAACGTAGTTGGAAAGTTGATCAAACATACAGGGGCCCTATCAGTTGTGTAAAGTTGCTCAGCACCCTTTTGTTCTGCACTCATGTGATGCAAGTTTCGCTACAGATTTCCTGCCTTCCATTGCCCCACATGCATGGGACCCAAAGAGGGTTGCTTGCTTGGAAATATTAACTGCTCTCTAACAAACTTTACTGTATTACAGTAAGAAATTAAGGTTTGATTCTGGATAATAGAGAAGCAGGAAGTTTCGTCTTTGGAGTCAAAGTTAGGCCCAGGCCCCTATCAGTTCCCTGACATAAACAATATTGTCATGTCAATATTTCAATAATATTTATTAAAATAAAAATGTTGTGCATGGCATTTACAAAGATGTTAAGTGTATTGTCAAAGGCACGGATGACACAGGACACATCACATCCATTGCAAAACCTGGCCAAACAACAAATGTGTTGCAAAATACAAAAAGAACCACGTCATTTTATATTTTAGAACATGTTAGTATTTTACTTTTTTCAAAACAACTTTTTCTAAAAATAACAGTTTACTTTTTGTATTTTACTGCCTCCTGTGTGGGTGTGAACTGGAAATGGTCTGCCTTTGAGTTGAGGGGTTAACTTTTTAGGGGGCTGGACTACCGTACATTTAGCGCGGGAAAAGTCTTCCTGGTTGATGACGTTGTGGCTCGAGGTGGGTGGGTGTCGCATTGAACACTGACTGAACCCTCGGAGCAAAGAAAAGCAGAAAAAACAACATTATTTGGAAAAGTATGGAAGAAAGTCAGCCACCAGTGAACGGACATCTGAACGGGTAAGTAGTTAGTTTCACCCCGGAGGAAGTAAAGACACAATGAGACACCGTGGAGACTGTCACGTCCTCTGTCCACATGCTGCTGTTTGTGGAGCTGAATCAGCTTCAGGGGGGTGAATCACCCCTCAGTGATTTAGTATGTGTGTTTATTCAACAGCCCGAGTCAAAAAACCGTCCAATGTCTCATCTGTTGGTTATTCATGAAGACAGGTGTCTCCACATACGTCTAGCTGGTTGTCTGTGTCGTTTTGAATCACATGGTGCGTTGTTATTATGTCCTTCTGGAAGAGGTTTCTTGACGCTCATGTCCGACTCTTACATTGAAAATGATAGCATCACTAGCGACTAGCATGCTCAGATATCAGTCATGATGTGTTATCTGACTAAGGCTGTATATTGTAACCCTATTACAAGTTGCAACATCTAAATGTCCAAGACAGTAGTTTACACTATTTGGATTGGTATAGTTTCTTCTATAGTAATACCTCAGATGATTTATGGTATGTATGTTATCTGTTTTGATATCCTGATCAGATGATGAGCAGGTTCAGTCTTAAAAAGTACAACATTTTCCCTTGAGAGGTTGTCAAGTAGCATAAAATAGAAATATTCAAGTAGCCTAATACTTGAGTAAGAGTTCATTGTTGTTTGTGCCTCCAACATGTGACTCCACAAGATGAACAATGTTGTTTCTTGTTTCACATCAATGTTCCTCTTTTAGATTAGATTAGAGTGCCAGGGTTTTTACCAAGTTAGAAGTCTCGCTGTGCATGCTGCAGACACTGAGGTGAACCAAGATCAAGCAAAAACTTAGTTATAATGACCAGTATCTGCACACACCTCAAAGAACAATGACATTCACATAAAGCTTTCTCTCAAAAGATTACCCTGCCATATCTTGAAGTCATTGTGTTTGTGTTGTTGAGAATCTTTATTGCTGAGAAATTAGCTCCTCTTAAGAATTTATATTTTTGTCTTTTAGCTCAAAAACCTTTACTCTCTTTGTCTTTGTGCATTTCTCTAATAGCAGTGTAACCAGAAAGCGAGATGACTACCTGGAATGGCCGGACTACTTTATGGCTGTTGCCTTTCTGTCAGCCCAAAGGAGCAAAGACCCCAGCTCACAGGTGTGTGTGTTTTTTTTGCATGTGTATGCTGTAACAATTAGATACATCATAGTAATGTCAAGTATAATAAGTAAGGAAGCTGGTGTGCCTTTCTGACAAGACCCCAGTGAAATAAAGGATAGTATAATCATTTTCCCTGAAGGTCCTCTAAGACACTCATTACTTACGTTGTTTAAGATGCGTGAAGTTTTGTCAGGTTTTTCCGGGTCCCCTTCAGGAGATTGCATTCTGCCATAAATCTAAACACTACTCTCCTGCTGTTGTTTCATTAGTTGAAAGTCTAGAAATTCTCTAAACCCCCGAAAGGCTTCTTTCTCTCAAATGGTTGTGAGTGTTTCCCATGGATAATCCAGAATAATAGATTAGATTATTGCACAGGTGTGCTGTTGTTGGTTTGTCACAATTAAGGTATTTTTTGTGTAAATTAATTTTGAATCTGCAATTAGATCCTCATGGTTGTATGCCACCGCTACTCAGACTTGTTTCAGGTTACATCTGTTTATCCACAGTTATGAAAGAAAGATGAACCATTTGTTTGAAATTTTGTCATTATGAATATGAGAAGTCTGCTCCAAGATGTATTCTGAGGCCAATTATGATGTGACCTTTGACCACCATCAGTTTGAGTCCAAGTAACATTTAGACACATCCCTTTGAGTGGTTCTGGAGATATTGACATCACAAGGTCCAACCCTTGACCTTTGACCCTCAATCTGTTCAGTATAACGTCCTTGAATGTTTGTGCCAAATTTGAAGTGGTTTTGTTGAATGGGACAGATGTACGTGGAAAAATTAATGTTCCAAGGAGACGAAATTAGAAGATACTTTTAGAGCAACTGTGGTCCTTCAATCTTGAACCAAACACCAACTTGGGCATTTTTCACTATTATGTAGCTTGCAGAATGCATTGATATGAATTAAAGATCACAGAGCAAGCAGAATGAGTGAACCTTTAGTGTGTGTATTAGAAGTAATCAGGCTGTTGTTTTCTCACACGCTGTGGCTCCCGTGTCTCTCTGCAGGTTGGGGCTTGTATCGTGAACCAGGAGAATAAGATAGTTGGTATTGGTTACAACGGTATGCCCAATGGATGTAATGACGACCTGCTGCCATGGTCGCGTTCTGCTGATGACAGACTTGACACTAAATACCCTTATGGTGAGAATGCATATGCGCACACACTCTTGTCATTTTGCTTTATTCTGGTTTAATTTTTTTTTTTCAGGAATGAAATGCTTTGGAAAAAATGTGAACGTACAACAAAATACATTTGTGTGCAGAAAAGAGTTGGTTATGCACAACGATGCCAAGTTCTTCATGTCTGAACTGTGGCCTGTAGAGGGTGCTGCAGGATAAATGATGAGAATGAGAATGATGATAATGATTCTTTCTGTCTTTCTTTTTCTCACTTTTTTTATTATCAATAATTGAATAGAAATCAGTCTAGTCATAAAATATTTCTACATAATTTGCACTTAAACAAGACAAAAACATTAAAGGCCATATAGCAACCCTTTGTTTCTGCAGTATTTTACGAAGCCCAACATTAATGTGAACTAAAAAGACAATTTACTGATGAGTTTGCTTTTTCCTCAGTGTCACTACGAGCGTGATTAAGATGTAACAGTTCCCTGAGTGTGGTGCTACAATGTCTGGAGGAAGGCTATAAAAATTATTATAAGGGAAATCCACTGATTTTTATACATCAAAAACTCCTTATGGGTTTTTGGGGAGTGCTATGCATGTGTGAAAAGTTAAAGTCTTTGTGACTCCAGAGGGAGACGTCTGATGAATGTCTCATGTGACATCACTTGAGGTAAAGTCTGTTGGGCTTGAAGACTACAGTTTTGAAAATAGAAAAAGTTAGTTATCAGAGTTGGCAAGATGTTAGCTCACCAGACTTCTAATCCATTTTTCAGCTCTGGTTAAAATCTTTCTTTAAATGGCAAGGAAATGAGCTTCAAGTGCTTTACTATCTCATCTAAATTAGCAAAGGAAATACTGCAGCTGGAAATAAATTGACATCATTGATTAATTCATATATTTAAGTTAAGGATTAGAATTTCACTTAAACTTACACTACGGAGCTGCCACCTCTTGCATAAGCTTCTGTAGTCCATAATAACACATGTTTGTACGTATAATATAATTTGTGATTCCTTGATCATTTCCTCTTATTTCAATGGCTCATCTTTTTTCTTTTTGTGACATTTTTTTCTTTTTGTCACATTTCAATGTGTCAAGCCTGTGTGCGTTTTTTGATTAAGAAAGGATACATGCTTTATATATAAAGTGAGTTTAAAATCAAATCCTAGTGTAAGTGCAGTCAGATTCTCTCTGTGCCGCGGTGTCCTTCGAATTCTCCGTCACATTTTCCTCGACCTTGTGACATTTGACATCAAGGGAAAGAAAAGAAAGTGGAGAGGAGAGAGATTATTTAGATTAACCCACCACAACCTTGGTTTCTGTTTGAGGCTAGTGACGCAAAGCCGCATTATCTGTTGATAGCACACAGGAATGAAAAAAACATTGATCCATTTTGATTTAAAAACTCAAAGACACATTTATGGCAGATCCAGACAATAAAGTGATTTCACAGATGTTTGTGTTTGAACAGTCATGCACTCGACTTGAGTGTTGAAGTTCAAAAGTAAAACAAAAACACAGGCCGTGTCTTGTACTGACTGGCTTCCTGTCTCAATACTGTCTCACAGTGTGTCATGCAGAGCTGAATGCCATTATGAACAAGAACAGTGCTGATGTGAAAGGCTGCACCATGTATGTGGCTTTGTTCCCTTGCAACGAGTGTGCCAAGCTCATCATCCAGGCAGGTGGGTGTTGACCACACACACACACACACACACACACACACACACACACACACACGGACACGGACACGGACACGGACACGGACACCACTTTGAGATATTGATTTTTTGGAATGTCAATAGTGTTTTTTCTTTTATTAATGAAGCTTTAAACACCTACTGCTTAAAAACTTTAAATGTTATCTGTTTTTCAAAATTTTGTGCTGATGTGCAGTGTCTCTTAGATTCAAAATATTGTGATTGTGATTAATATTTAAATACCTCTGATAACAGATTTTGCAACCGAATAGACTTGTGTAGGTAATTTCCATCATAGTGAAAAGGAAAGCACTGAGCCATGAGATCTATCAGAGCTTCCTGCTTGGAAGCAGAAATACAAAGACTCAAGACTGGACGAGGATAAGAAACGTTTGTTTGCTTGGGAAGGATGTGAGAAATATCGTCTTGTTTACAAAGCAAGACAATTTGCAGCACGGAAACTTCCTCATTTAAAATCAACTTTAAAACAGCATTGTTCTCATCAATGCCTCTGCGCTCATACCTCAAACCAGGCTACATTTGAATGAAGTGAAATGGCATTGAACTCAGTGAATGAGTTTAAACTAATGCTTATTTGCCAGTTGCTAATGTTCAACTCACCCAACTTGATCTCCCCACAGCAGTAGTCTGCAGAATCCACTTCAGACAGGCAGGCTCTGTTTTCTCACATCAGGCTCAAATGTGGAATGAAAGCTCCCACTCCCGTGTTGAACAGTGTGGACACAGAGGGAATTTATGCAGCAGATGTGCAATTAATGTTTGGAGAGTTCCACACTAACCAGCACATGTTAAGTTGAACTCATGTTAATGGTATTTGTTTTCTGACTTTAGTATATAACGGTTTATTTTGATGAATAATCAAGCAATCAGGTGTGTTTGTTATCCTCAGTGCTGGAAAGGCGAGTTGCCTTTGATCTTTTTCTGTGCCTGTGAGCACGACAAACAAAATCAAAATCATTCACCTTCACTCTGTTGGGATGTCGACACAAATCTCTAAATCTGGTTAAGCTGGGCTACTGAGCACTCCTGGTCCTCTCCCAAGGAAGAGTGATGGAGGCCGCTCTGCTCTCGGGAACCTGAAATACAGCCAAAATAGTTTTTGTAGCCTTCCCCAGATTGCAGCCTTGGTACAGTCCTGTCACTGAGCTCTGCAGGCAGTTTCCTTCCACCTCATGGCTTGTTTTTTTTTGTCTGATATCATCTGCTGCGGCGCCTCGGGTAGACTGGTGTGCCTCTTTCCAAATCACGCCCAACTGAATTTATCACAGGTGGACTCGAATCTCAAGGTGTAGAAACCTCTCAGAGATGTTCAGGAGATTTCAAATGTCATAGCAAAGGGGTCCAGAGAGGAGTCGGTGAGATATTTTGAGTTAATTCCCTTGTCCTCATGGACTACTGAGTTGAGAATGGGAAAGGGTTTTCTTGTAATTTGGTTGCGCTATAACAATGTGAAGAAGGGCATGACTTAATACTTTCTGAAAGCACTGTGTACAGTATATATTGGCCATCAATATCAGAATAAACGGGCAGCTGTAACAAAGATGGGGATGGATTGGAAATTAGACATGGCAGCAGGGACATGAGACAAAAAAAGAGTTAGATCTGGCCATACTTAGATATAACAAATAGAGACATTATTCTGTTCCTCTCTTTTGTCTATTTTAAACCAGACTGTGGCACAATAAATTCTAGGTAAATTAAGAGTTTGTTTTGTTTTCAAACAGAAAAAGACCAACAAACGAACTTAATCTGGCCTGCAGCTCTGTGTATACTCCAACAGAAAATATTTGTTGACTGGAAGAAGTGTACCATTACAATTCAGTGAAGAGTATAACATATTTGGAAAATAGCTGCAGTCTGTAAAACTCTTACCCTTGTTATTGTTCTCTCTAATGATTATTTGCTTTAGTGCAGGTTTTACTTGGTCTTGGGTCTGACTTGTCTGATCTCTCTGGTTATATGTTAGTCAGTGATTTTTGCAGCCTGATTTGTATTACACCAACAACATAAAACTTCAGACCAGTCTAAAATACGTTTGTGAAAAATGTAAAAAAAAAAAACATAACTGTCTTTATTTTTGCATTCATGCCCCCTGTGTCCCTTCATTATCCCTCTCTCTATCCAGGTCTTAAGGAAGTCATCTTTCTTTCTGACAAGTACCATGACACACCAGAGATGACTGCCTCCAGGAGGCTGCTCAGCATGGCAGGCATACAGTTCAGGCGAGTAACAGGTTTTCTCTGATACACAAAAAAGTGTGTCACTATTGTTGTCTGAAAAGGAAAATTGCAGCTAATTTTGAAGAAAAACTGTAAATACTTCGTAGCATGGTACATCCGGAAGTCTCTGAACTGGCAAACAGATAAGATAATGCAATTTGTTATTAAAGAGTGTGGTACAATATTAGTTTTATCTCAATTATCTTGTTTTCGTTATCATAGGAAGCCCAAATTGTGACTGAAAATAAAATAAGGTTAATCACCCACCAGTCACAACAGCCTTGGCCTTTTTTCTCTCTTTAGATTTCATCTAATTAAAGAGATTAAGGAATGAGCTTTTAAGCACTTGAATCTGCAGTAGGAGGATTTTATCTCTGTTCAAGATCTCTCAGCAGAAAGCATCCATCCTAATAGGAAGTGTGCCTCTGGGCCTCACACTGAAACACTGGTGTCAGGTGTAGGTCTTGTCGAGGAGGCGCCTTTAACTCTTCAGTGTGCTCTGGTTCAGTCATGACATCACTTATTTTCTCACATGTATGTATCAGACCGGCAAAGCATTTGAGAACGGGCGGTGAAGTCTTGAAAGCAGTGACCAGTAACGTTAAATACAGTCAAACATTGCTCCTGCCTGCGTCTATAGTGTTGAAAAAACTGATCTTTGCAGTGCAGACAAGTTTTATCCCTCTGTCGCTGTTCACTCTTGGCAAATTAAAGACGCACTTCCCCTTGAACTCTGTAAAAACTCTGTCATGTCTGGAATCTCACATGGGGTGATGGCGATGCCAAGGATTCACAAAAAGAATGGCATTTTAATATAGTGTGCAGGCTAAATATACTTTTTAATTTAAGTGGATTTACTGTGATACGCTGACATCAGTGTCCCCATTTCTCCCCAAGGCGGTCATAAATCAGGCTTCACCTGCAAAATAAGTTTTAAAGTCTACCAGTGGATCCATGTCAGAGGGTTTGTTATATTTCCCATATTTCAGCTTTCAGACATACTCGCATCTAGCAGACACAGAGCAACGGCAGCTTTTATTTGAGGTCATGATTCTGTTGAACACCTGAAGAATGATGATCCTCTGCTCTCAGCTCTTGTTTTTGTGTCTGCCTCCTCCTCAGCTGCTAAATGCTCTGCTCTGTTCTCAAGAGATGTTGATGATGGGAGATGTTTTCCTGTGGGTTTATCACATTACACATGGTCATTGTAATCAATTACATCATGTAAATATAGTTATTAGTGCAGCATTAGCACTAGTTAGTAGCTACACCTTGGCTAATAATTCTCCTTGTGCTGCTCTCTGCTGGTCACTGCATGCACTTCACCATCTCACAATACAATACACAATATACGGTACATCCTTGAAAAAAAAAAGATTGTGGATCTCTTCCTGGGTAAATAAATAACCATTGCTTCTGCACAGTTGGGTGTGTCCAGCTGTGTTGATGGGCATGGTCAAATGATCAGCCTTTTAACACACAGAGCTGTGCTAACTGTATGCAGACTCCAGGCTCCAGACTAACTTTTTTTTACTAACTTAAAATTTTAGGAAGGAGCACAAGTAGAAAAGTTAGGGGCATAAATCGACTTGCAAAGCAAATATTCACATTTCCCTTTCATTCATGATCCTCACACACATGGGAAAAAATTACGTACTTGCACTGTCTCAAAATTAAGGGGCAAAATGCCCCCATTTAGGGGCAGTCTGGAGCCCTGTGTGTGAGTACTGTACGTCAGATGAAGTAAACATTTAGTTGCACCCACGGGCACCATGGGTAATCGATGGATCAAGGGCTCGGGTAGTAAAACTGAGCACTGATTAATAGTTGATGGGTGGTGGAGTGATAC
This sequence comes from Trachurus trachurus, assembly GCF_905171665.1. NCBI lineage: Eukaryota > Metazoa > Chordata > Actinopteri > Carangiformes > Carangidae > Trachurus > Trachurus trachurus. Next base: position 21,112,413 of record NC_139891.1, on the reverse strand, counting down.
ATCATTAATGAGGATCGTATTAATAACACTTTCTAAAACAGCCAGGCCAACAAACAACAGTGAGTCCACACAGTGAACAGGGGTTATCAGGGTTGGAGATGGGACTACAGCAGGCAGCATACATCTACATCCAGCTAATCCAATGTCACTACAAAGAGTGGTCTTTGGGTGCAGGGGAGAAGACAATGGTACTGGTCCAGTCAGCAGTCTGTGTGTGTTTGTGTACGTGCTTCACATCTCAGGAACCATTCATCCTATTGACTTAGAATAGTGGGAGTATTTGCTGGGGACCTACAGACTTGTTTCATAATTTTTGTAAAATTTGGACACAGCCTGTTCAGTATCAATACACTCTGTAAAAACTAATGTTAAATTGGCTAAATAAAAAACAACAACTCATCTTTCAATTGTGGGACAAAAAAGCCATTCTTCTTCTTAGGGCAGTTTGAAGAAAAATTTGATTAAAAAAAAATATTTTTTTTTGAATTATTATTATTCTTTCCTCTTAGTCTTGCTCCCTGTCAGTCACTCACACACACGCACGTACACATGCACACATGCATGGACACACACACACTATTGACAACTTGGCCGAGTCTTGTGAAAAGGTATCAAGAGACAGATGAAAGTGTCACTTGAAAAGACAATGAAAAGGTGACTTTCGTCCTCGTCCCTCGTGTTTTTATTTTGTGTGTTGTTATTTTCCTGTGTGTCTTCATACCTGCGCATTCCTGGCTCATGTGTGTGTTGTTGTTTTTCCCCCCCTCTGTGTTTTTGCAGGCAGTTCAAGCCCAAGAAGGCCGAGATTGTCATTGATTTTAATTCCATTAACCATCCTGGAATGCTGAACAGCGCAACCAAGTGAAAATGCAAACGGCTCACCTTGGGGAGCCGCTGAACGAAGCGGGGAGGCAGACGAAGACTGACGAGATTGAAAGGGACTTTGATGCCTCTTTTCTGTATGTCTTCCTGCCCCCTGCTTTGTCCAAAGGAAAACTCAAGGATACCTCGACTTTGACGCCTTTTGATATTTTGATTTAAGGGGATATTCAAGATAGTTTAATCTGAGGCTTCACCCTTTTTGGCTGACTGCAGTAGAAGGTCTTTCTATGTGGCTTGCAGAGTTTTATTTTTTTTTCTTTCTTTTAAAATTTCCTCTGGGTTTAGGAATACACAAGAACTTTGAACACACTATCTTGAGCGTTTGATTTTAAACTCTTTTGTGTTGTCAATCAGATCTTCTCATGGCTGTCTGCACAGGGGAAAACCTGAAATCTGTTTTTCCTCCTTCAAACACGGCTCCAAATTAATACAGAGTGTCTTAATATTCAGTTGATTTGACCTTCCACATTCACAGTGGATGCTGCCCAATAAGTCACGCCTGTTCTGTTGAAACCCCAGAGCTGTTGTTTTACCTCTTAGTGGCTTAGTGTTAACAATTAGTTTCAGGGGCACAGATTGTGTTTGTACGCTAATATTTTACTAGTAGTTGGTTAAAAAAAGAAAGAAAAAAGACGAGTTGCAAATAATCCAACCCTGCTGCAAATTTTACTTCTACAGATTGTGAATTTCTTTTTCATGCCGATTGGTTATTTATACAGGTGGTTTATTTGTTTCTGAGTGGAATATGTATGTTGTTACAACTATTGATAATGCCGTAGATTGCAGCATTCATGCCAGAGTCGGTAATAGGTCAGGTTGCATACTGTCCCGGGGCCAGTCCCAGAGAGGAGGGGGTTTATCCCAGTACGTTGCAGCATTCATGCCAGAGTCGGTAATAGGTCAGGTTGCATACTGTCCCGGGGCCAGTCCCAGAGAGGAGGGGGTTTATCCCAGTACGCCCAATGGCCATTCCAACTATGGCTGTTCTTTTAAAGGGGATGATGTGCTCGTTGGCTGCGCCTCATCAGCCATTACATGTAGGTTTCCAACTGAGCCACCTCCAGTTCGTCCCTGTTGGCTCAGAATACCGTGGCCAAAACGTATTGAAATGTGTCTTGATAGTAATATATTATGGGTATGCATGACTGTAATATGTGATCAATCAAAAAGTAAGGATTTTTAAAAATGTTTTAGAGTCAGCAGGTGCTTTTTTTTTTTTAGTTATCACTGGAAACACTTTATCTTAGATTTCCTCCATGGAAAAAACATGTTCATGTCTGTGGATGATTGTACCATGTTTTCCAAGATGACCTTCCGTTAGGCTGAAAGCTGTTTCTTTTCGCTGTTAGATGGTCTAATATGCTGTTATGCCAAATTATATGAACCCTAATCATTTGTCCACAACATGTCAGTGTATAGGATGCATGCAGGTACAGTTGCTTCAGAATGTAGCGCTCATCATTAATCAATATACACTCAATAAACCGTGATGACAAAGTAAAAACGTGTTGTTGTTGTTTTTAATTTTTTTAATGGTTTTTGTAAATGCAACATTTCAGTTTTTAATAAAAATGAAAAGCTGATGTTGTGTAAAACAGAGTTAAGAGCCACAATTCAGTTTGTACAAGCTCATTTACAGCAGTTACAGCCTCCAGTCTTCTTGGGTAAGTTGTGTGAACCGGATCTGGGTGGTTTGTCTCATTGTCCCTGAGCCACATCCATCAGATTGCATCTGTGAGCAGCCATCTGTCTCCACAGATGTTCTCTGGGCTTTAGGTAGTCGGACCACTTTAAGGACAGTCAGAGTTTTTTCAAAGCCACTACACTGTTGTCTTCGCCATATGCTTTGGGTCGTTGTCATGCTGAAAGGTTAACTGTCACACCTGTCTCAGGTCTTGTGCACTCTGGAGAACGTTGCCTTCAAGGACCTCTGTGTGTTTGACCTCCTTCATCCTTCCCTGTGCTCTGACCTGTTGCCACCACCACCACAACCACCACGCCTCACCATGGAGACGTTCACTCGACTGCCTGGAGTCTTCCCAAAAGAGCTAAGTTTTAGACCAGAGAATATTTTTCTTCAGGCTCTCAGAGTATGTTTAATGTTTTTTGGCAACATGAAAACGAGCTGTTGTGTTCCTTTTACTCCACTGGCTTCCTTCTAGCCGACCAGACTCATGGAGGGCTCTGGGCTTTGGAGAAGAGAGTCTGTCCTTTGTTCTTTGGCTCCAAAAACCTCAGGTGTCCTTGTGTTTGAGATGGTTTTCAGTTTGTTCAGCTGTTGTCAGATGTCTGAGTGAGCAGACTCTGATTGAGGTCATGGCATGGGTAGTAACTCTGTGTGGCCACCAGTTCAGATCAAACTGCTGGGCTGCCGAAGTACTCAGCAGCATTTACTTTTGACTGTGCCATGCTTCCATACGCTAAGAGAGCCACAGCTCTTTGCTTGTACTGAAGCCTTTTCTTTTATTCTTGTATTTTATTCTATTTTATCGGTTCCCTTATTATTCATTTCTGTATGTGTTTTGTTATTGCTAATGTTATTATAGCTTTTTAAATCTATTTCATTGTTACCAGGATAATAGGGATTTTGGGCCTCATGAAAATACATTTTACTGGGTATATACATACAGCCGTCTAGGAGGCCGGCGAAAATTTTTTAATGCTGTTTTACATAAAACTATACATTTTAATGATATTTTTTGACTATCATCATTCCCATATTTGTGAAAAGAACAACATGACAGGTGCTTGGTAGGGGAAGCATACCAATATTTGCTGCAAGGGCAATTGAGAAATGTTTCCAAAACAAATAAAGTTAGTGTTACCAGTACATTGTAAATAACATATTTGTGATTATAAGTTAATAACTTAGTGTCACATAATTTTTTGTCAGTATCATTTTAGTCATGGGCACCTAGAATCCTTCTCCTTATTCCCCCCTTTCAACGTCCCTGGTCGTTATCAGCACTCTTGATGTGTCCTTCTCTTTTTAGTTGATCTGTATGAAAAGTGCTATTCTCATAAAGTTTGACTGATTGATTAGACTTGGACAGACCACAAACAATTGTGATTGCACAAAGGACTGAAATAATATAGTTGAGATTGCATTATATTGACCACAATCATGGTGTAAAATCTAATTGTGATGTTACAATGGACTCATCATATCAAATTGTGATGTAAACATGGACTGAAATGATCTAATTGTGAAGCTATGAGATACTGAACAAACCCAAATGTGGTTCTACAATATATTGATCCAAAATCCTCAGTGCATCTTGGGTGTTTTCACACCTTTCACAGGTATTAGTAGCAAGTCTGAACAGGGCCTTGCAATGCTCTTAATTTCTCCCATGTGCAAGAACTCTATTGAGAAATAGTGATGGTGATGAAGGCACGTACACTCATTTTTCTAAATCGCCAAATGTACAAAGTTTACTTTATCTTTTGAATGTTCCACTGTGAACATTTCAGTTTATTCCACAAAATCATTAAACTCTCCGTTGGTGCTGGTTCAAATTAAAGTGTATTCACTCATTGAACTGTTTGTATCTTGTCCCGCACTGATTGCACAGACCTTCATTAGTGTAAGAGACTCAATTCATTTGCCTAATTATCAGAATTACGGTAATCGATTAACACTTTCAATTTAAGTGTAACTCCATTAACCAGCTTCTTGTGTCTGTCTAATGATCCTCCCACTACCTGTAGATGTGTGTGTGTGACCCCTAATCCTAATCCTAAACCTTAGTATCAGGCATCCTAACCCCTCATAACCCTGAACAAGATAGATGGTTTATAAAACCAAATTGGCTAAGTCGTCCATCACATTGTCATTACTATAATAATAAACATCACTGCAGTGAGGAAGACAGAAGTCTAGAGTGGAAACGTTATTTTTCCAGTCTACAGTCTGGTGTGATTTGACTCTAGTTACCTGGCAACAAATGAACCCATGAACACTTAGGACAACTCTTTATGCATAATTTGTGGTTTGTGCAACTTGATGTGCGATAAAGTGTTTGTACAAAGATTCAATCTTCGCTGAAACATTAAATCAATGAGAACTCTGCATTGGAAATCGTAATATTCAACACGCGGCCCTGAGTCATGCCTCTCGTGCCTGTGACACTGCCATTCATAGCCTGTGCTACAAAGATCACATATTCAGGTTGCAGCTGCAGCTTTGGAAAAGGAACTGCACATGGAATTGAACAAATGATATAAATAACTAAGTAACCAAGTAGTACTGCACCAAAGTATTTATGAGGCACCTTATGTTGTGGTGGAAACGACCTGTTCACCACTCTACAGGTAACTACCACTTAAAATATTTTGTGTACTTTACAAGGGCAAGGACTTTTAACCTCATGTTTCAGTTGTATTTCAAAGCATTTTACACTATAGCATTGATTTAAGAAATCAGAAAGGCTTGAAGCATTCTTAAGAAATACTTTTCTAAAAATTTGGTATGGGCACAATAGTGTGCAGTTGGTGATGACATGACAAATACATTTTTTTCCGTACAGCTCTACCTCTCCATTGAACTCTATTGAGTTCACAAGTTACTGGAATGTCACTTTTCTATTCTTTATAAATACATTTCTGATTCCTTTTGACACAACAAAATACTACTTTCTCAGCTGCTTAATTAGAAGAAGAAAAAAGACTTGTCATATTCAGATTCAGCCGATAGTGGAAAGTCAGTTGTATGCAATAATGCTGATATGATTTCAGTGTGATATCTACAGGCCTTTTCTCTGTCTACTTTTGCTGGAAGCTTTACGCATAACAAGTAGCCTCGACTGGCCGTGTCCTCTTTCAGACAGACAGTGTTTTGCAGGTGTGTGTGCTTTACACAGTGCAGTGTGTGGTGCGGCGCAAACCTTTTGACACATTGGTTAGATTGCAGTGGTGTCCATGTTCCATACAGTGGTGCTGTTGTCTTGTTATCATGGCCACTGAAATACAGTAAGCACCAAGTGGTTCTGCAGCTGCCACACCAAACAGCCTACTCAAATTAGGCCTGAACAGAGGAAGCAGGAGCTCTTGCTAAGCCAAGCATGGTGCAGAATGTGAGGTCTGAACGGGTTCAGGCTTCAAAATAAAGAGAAACAAATAAGGCAAAAATAGCCATATGGGTAAGTGGTGGAAGTGGTATTTTTTAGATTCTTTAACTTGGTTTAAGTTCACAGTGTAGCAGACACTACAAACCAAATCCTATTAAGTTTCACTATTAAATTTAACAATCAATGATGCACCAATACCTTTACTGTTGCAGCATAGTCACCAATCCACCTATTGAGCATGACTTTGGACTGTAGGAGGAAGCTTGAGAGAACTCGTGCAGACACAGGGAGAAGATCTAAAGTCCACCTAGAAAGGCTCCAGGAATCAAATCCAGAACCTTCTTGCTATGAGGTGACAGTGACATCCACTGGTCCACTGGTCCACTCCTCCTCCTCCTTCAAAAATACTCAAAGAAGACTGTCTGATGACAAAGATCAGGCCACAGTCACGTCCCCGCTCTGATGTTTGATGTGAACATTAACTAAAGCTCTTTAATGTCATGCTTGATGATGCTTTGCTGCCATGTGATGATTGGATGAATAAGCAGGTTCTGATAAAGTTCTTGGTGATTGCATACTTCAGTGTAGTGTAGTAGTACAAGGATACAGTCTAGAAACTGAGTGAAATAATAATTTCTCAAGGTGACAGCACATGGTTTTGTGGAGCGGCACTATAGTAAGACATTTACACACTCATCATACTATGGCACAATGCTTGGTTTAAATGTTTAGAGTACAGAGAAAACCCAGGAAGAAGAACCAACAATAGTTTCAAATATTTTTATTCTTTACCGTAGAAACACTGTACATAAATTACTTTCTCTGAGACTAATATTGATGTACGGATAAGTGGAATTTCTCAACCTTCCAAATTAAAAAAAAAAGAAAAACCCTTGAAACATGGTCAACTTGTCTTCATTCTCTCTGAAAAAAGATTGGTAGATGTTAACTCTCTGTGTAAAGTTTCCTGTTCTTTCCTTTAAAATGGTTCAAGTTGCCTTCCCACCTTTTGTAAACACACATAGACACAAAGAAAACTCCTCTACAAGAGTACAGAGACCCACGATCAATGAGAAAACATCCACTTTTTGATTTTTGATCTATTACTGTTACTCATTAATGTCACTGATGGCGATGCACTGTCCCTTTAAGGAGAAACAAGCAAAAACGAGGAGAGAAGCAACAATTAGTTACTACTCACAGTTACCCCGCACCCCCAAAGCCATGACAACATGTTTCTATTGCAAGCAATACTACTACCTTTGACTGATAAAAGCACAAGGTCTATGCATTATGAGTCTGAGTCACATTTTACAGAAGTGAAAGATTCCCGGTCTGACAGAGGAGCAGTGTTTGCAGGACCAGTGAGCCCACTCGGTCCATGAAGTGCACATCCACAAAGAATGAGAAACAGCTGTGGCTCCACTGTTGCCCTGCGTCCTCACACTGCTGTTGACTTGTTTGTTCTGAAACTGTATGATTTTATAGACCTTGTAAAAAGCACAGGGGATGAGGAGGAGTGGTTTTTTTTTTAGAATTGACCAAATAGATCGTTGATGTCAAACAAACAAAAGCACAACTCAAAGTTTCTGGTTTTGTTTAGTTCAGATCATGGTCCATTCCGATGGAGGTGGTGTAGTAATAGTAGTAATAGTGGTATAGGTAATAGTATGTAAACACTTTTTTGTTCATTTTCATTTCCCCTTTTAGTCTGAAGCAAATGCAAGTTTATATATAAAACAAACAAAAAAATTCAAACAGAAAATCAGTCTTTTTTTCTTTTTTTTTTCACCTTCATACAAATCGTAGTCCTTTTTTTTGTCTCTCTTAGAGAAAGTCCACAAGAGTTCCATTCATTGTTTTCCGCCATGGAAACCACAGATCCTACAGACTGACAGGCTCATGGAGGTCTACAACCCAAGAGCGACACATCAGGACCCACAGAGATATGATACCTGGAACATCTGGAGGGTATCCACAGACATTTGTTATGTTGACAGCGCTGACAGTTTACAACTGTCTAAATGCTTGCGGGCTCATCTAGTCGTGATGGCTGCTGAAATGCTCACTTGGCTGTTTGAAAAGAGTCTACATCCCACTGTTTCACAGCTAGATAGCACACGATTATACAGCACTCAGGTTTAGCCCTGCCTAACAGAGAGAGGGGGAGGGGCATGCGTGTGGGCTGTTTGAAGGCAGACGGCAGGGTGAAAAAAGAAACAGAAACAAAAAGAAAACGCTTGCAGGTTTCAAACCCCTCACAATTGTAGTTTCATAATATTTCGTGCCAGATGCGTTGTAGTGATTGTTACCTCATCAGTCTTTCGATTCCTACTTTATCATCCTTGCAACAAAGCAAATTTGCAAACGTGGGTTTTCTTCAGTGGCTAGTTTTGAGTCTGAAGGCAGTTCAGTCTGTGACATCCATTTTTCTGTTAAAACTGAACTTGTAGTAAGTCTTTGACAGTCACAGGGGGAGTAATCGGACCGTTGTTGGTGCTGTGTTACCTCCTACCTATCTCACTCTGGCGTAGGAACTGGATGTTGTTGGCGCTGTCAGCGAGCTCGGGGTACTGCTCTATGGACAACACGTAGTAACCGTCGTAACCCAAAACCTTCCCGCTGCTCAGAAGCTGCCTCTTCTCTCCCTCCGTCCACAGCCGAACTCCTTCCTCCCCGTCTCTCACGCGCTGCTGCTCGCGGGCCCAGGCGCTCGACAGCGCCCTCTGCCTCGCGTGTTCGAGGATCCGCGCTTTCTCTTCGTCCAAAGTTGTCCCGTAGCGCACGTGGAGGGTCAGTGCGCCGTACTGCAGCTCGACATCGGCGAAGCGTCGCGTCCTGCCGTTCATCACCGTCGTGGACTGGGACACTGTGACGTTCACGCCGTTTTCCAGTGACTTCCTGCCGGAGGTGAGCCGCAGTGCGCTCAGGTCGTTCTCGGGCAGGCTGGTCTTGATGAAGTAGTGCGTGTCCTGTCCCTCCACTGTGAAATGCAGGTCTTCGAGGTAAAAGGCATTGTTTAAAACTGCAGCCACTTTGATGCAGTCCTCGTTGGCAATGTTGAGAGCGTTGGTCACCACGCGGCCTTGGATCACAGCAAGCATGACGCCCTTGCCAATAAGAGACTTGACAGTGGCGAACCACAGCCAGGGTTTGGCGTGGTCTGAATGCCGCCGACTGAGCTGGATCTCTGGCATGCGCTCAAAGGACAGGAAGGCCCGGGACTGACGAGTCACCTCCTGCTGGACACCTGAGATTGACTGGTGACGAGAGAAAGAAGGGAAGTATTGTTTGACTTAATGTGATGATTACTGTTAAAGACATCGTTAAAATATAGAGAAGAAACATTGGAAAAACACTCTTAAAAAACAACAACAACACAGTGTGATAATACAGACTAAAATGGAAAAATGTATAGCTTGGGTACCTTCTCTACTACATTTCATATGTCTTATATCCTAGACTGAATTTGCAGTCCATTCAGCCTTGTTTTGAGAAATTTAAGACAACGATATTCATAAAACTGTCTCTCACTGATGAACATTGATTAATTATTTTTTTTTAAGTTGCTATAGAGTGCAGTGGTTCCCAGCTGTTTATATTGATGCTGCAGACTGAATCAAGCTGAAGGTAACTAACACACAAATCGCCAAGTCATATTGCTGCCCTGGGCCCAGGTGCTGAGAAACACTTCCCTTGCAAAACAGTAACATGGAAGTTCTGGAGTAGGCACAGTAAAGATGAACAGTGGTGAAAAGTACGGTGCACTGCAAATTAAATAATATAATATATAATAATATACAAAGCACAAACAAATTCGGAAAACATCTAAATCAATTTGACAAAGCATTTGCTGCAACACAATGGGAGTGTAACAGAAAAGGTGATGCAGAGGTGCCCTGGTGGTCCTCAGAAACAACCAGTGGCCTTTTGCTTCTTATCATCCCCTCTCGCTATTGACATTAATTATAATATTAATAAAAAAAAAACAATAAAAAAGTAATGAACCTGGCTGGTCACAAGGTATTGAATAATAAGTGCTTACCAGCCAGGCTCATCACTTTTTAGTGCTCCCCTGAAAAAACCTTCTGTTGTGTTGTTGTGAGTACATAAATTGTCAAATTGATTTAGAAGTTCTCAGAATTTGTTTGTCTTTTGTCTAATTTGCATGTGTTTTCTTAAGCCGCAGTGTGCTGAGCCCCTCAGGGCCACCGTAGAAAAGCTGAATCAGTGGCTGAACATATGACTAATGACTGCTAAGAATGATGTTCACAACACTGTCATGTTGTTTAGCTCATTTTAGTTCATTTATTGTCTTGTAATTTCATCTAGGATCTGCTGTTGCTTTGTTCAATATCTGTTCTGCTTCAATTTGAAAGACTAAACCACTTTGCTTCTGGTTTCAAACAAACAAGAGGGAAGCTTTTGCAGAACAATACTGTGCTGATGCACTGACAAAATGGTGTGATATTCACTGTTACACACAGTTCGTGTGTGTACGTGTGTGGGTTTGACCGATCAACACCCCTGTGGCTTGTGAACTTTGTTGTTCCAACTGCATAAATCAGCCCAGTATCCGTTCACACTTGAGCCAACGCTGTCACTCAGTCCAAGTCTCTCGTTTCCGTCCTCATTTTCACTGATGTTCCCTCAGCTCCTTTCTGAAGCTGCCACATCTATTCTCGTCTTCATTAGTCAGTGTTCAGACCGGAGACTTTTATTTCTCAGAGTTTCAATGCACTCTCTCAGTCTTTGTGTGAAAGTGTGACTTCCCCCATAACCTGTCCACCAAACACATGTATAAATAGCAGAAAAGAGGATGGGGCAGAGCCAGCAGCTTTAAGCCGAGAAAGGCATGAATGATTGGTGTGGCTGGATGACTCTTTATTGTCTTCTTCCCTCATTTCCTCTCTCATTATTCTCACCCCATTTCCCTCTACATTTCCTCTTTCCCCTCCATTTCCTGATTGTATTTTTCTTATAAATGTCAGGTTGTGTCTTGATTTCCTCGCCTTCCTGCTTCCCACTGTTGATTTCTCACAACACCTGCTTATTTCCTTCTCAATTTTAACTCTGTAGTTTTCAGCTTGATTTTCTGAATGTCTGATGTCCATGAATTTCTTCTCCATTTCATATCTTTTTCTCCTTTACTGTATTTTTATTTTGCCCAAAAAAAAAAAGAAAAAAAAAAAGATTTTTTTTCCTTCTTCAGTGCCTATTTATGCATGACTGTATTCTAAGTATCACAGGAAACCCATAACAACAAATCATCTTTTTGCTATTACTGATGGATTATTTATTCAACCCTACTATCAGGGTATTTAAGATACATACAGGCAGGTCGTCCCACAGCTGGCTCTTCTTCATCTCCAGTGATGGCTGCGTCAGGTCAAATTTAGGAATAGGGAATCCCGGGATTGCGTTGTGGAGATGGAAGCCAAATGTGACCAACCAAATATTGACATCTACACAAACAGACAACAGTGGAAAGAGACATAGAGGTGAGCTCAAGCTTGTTTAACAGACACACCAGATAAATACATTGGAATAATAACTATGTCTTTCTTCCAATTCCTACAATCCAAAATCTCTCTGACCCAAACGCTGGGTCATTTCAAGTCTCTATAGGTTTATGTTCCACCTGGCAGATGGAAAATAAAATACCTTGGCACTTGTTGTGCCTCTCTCACCCTACTGTTCACTTCAACTCAGTTCAGCTTTCAGTGTTGGGCATAGAAGCAAAAGCAATAAACTGTGCTGGACAAAGGCAGACTCCGGTATAGTTAATTTTCATTATAATAGCATGTGGGGATTCATAAAACCTCCCACTTCATCATTCAGACTGATGTCATAAACATCTACTTTCAGGTTCCATTAACTAAGAGTAATACAACACTGCACTAAAAAAATAGACCACTCATATTTTGTAACCCTTCTCTCTCTTCTTGTTACCTGTGACATATTCTTTGACCTGGTGGATCTTGCTGATTGGGTTGTTGCCTCGGAACATGTAAAGGTTGAAGGGCTGGGGATCTTTACCCACGCGTGTCCACGTGCTGATGTCAGGGGTGGTCCACCTTTATAACAAACACACTCCGGTCAGACATGACATTAATGAAGCAGCAACAGCATGGGTACACAGAATCAAATCACGCCTGGACTGAAAACGACTAGATGACATATTTCCTACCTCCCAGCAGGAATATCATAGTCTCTGTCTCCGAAATGCAGCAGTCTTGTCAGAGGATCATACAGGCCGCCGTGAAAACCAATTACCAGCACAAAGTCTGGGTTGGAATCAAAGTAAACCTCGCCATATGCCGTGTACTGCACCTACACAAACACAAGCAGAAATGTGTGATCTGATATGGACACAAAACTATTTTGCTGAATGAAATTGAACACAATGCACTTCCTTCCTTTGCTCACATACCTGTTTAAGCAACAGTCCATTGTTGCTGAAGACAGCCAGTGGTGTCCCAGTGTTATCACACGCAATATAAAACTCCTCTCCACTGCTAATCTCCATAGCAAACACATGGCCCTGTGCAACAATAAACATAATGAGTATAATAATAATTATGATGTGGAATTGTATTCTTCAACTCCACAAGTAATAACAGGAAGGCGATAAATAATGATGTCGTTTTTATCATTGTGGGTCCTGCTGTAGCTGGTTCACTAACAATCCTCATCACAATAAAATGAGTTAATCTGTCACTCTGTTACTGGTTCCTTAACCTAATTTTGTAACAGTATTTTGTGGGACTGCCACAGTGAACCCCGCCCCCCTCTCTGATTGGAAGGCTAAACATTAATCATGTTTATCATGTGATTAGTGGAGAGGAGCGTCCTCCACACAGGCTATGATCATAAATCGGAAGATGCGAGTGAAAATCAAAAGTGACTCATGAACACCTGTGTCGGGAGAAAGCAGGATTCCTTCATTTTTTTTTGTCTCTTTTACTTTGCTTGATTTGTATGACTGAACCAAATACTGGATGTTAGCTGTGACATCATCATGTCAAAGGACTTTACCAGTACAGGTACCTGCAGATCGTAGTAAAAGGATGTGATCTCTGAGCTGGAGTGGTTATAGACGTGGGTGATCCTGGTGGGGTAGTTCAGGTCAGCGTAGAAAAACTGCAGGTGTTGGCCCAGGCTGTTTCTAGATGCCACGCGTCGACCCAGACCGTCATAACGGTACTGGATGGTCCAGCTGGCTGCTTTACTGTAGACACGAACTAGAAGACCTGAATTACACATAATGAAGAAGAAATAAATGATGTTAAGAATTAAAGTTAGAAAAAATGTTCAAATGCTATAATATAAATATTCAGCACTTTTCTGTATTAAAAGTCCATGTGTGGTTAAACGATGTCAAATTAGGGTTAAGGCCCCGCCTCATTACAGATTGCATTTTCATTTTTCATGATTCATTTCACTGGAATCACCCTGAACACAGGGGTGAAGTCAATCTATGCAAGTTCAACTTTAGTGAACTCTGACACATATTATTGACCAATAGCAAATCATCTTGACAGTGGTGACCATGGAGAGAATAGATATGTTACAGCTTATTGGCTTCCAGTCTTTTATCCTCACTCACTGGGATCTGCTACTCACCAAAGAGCAATGAAGTGTAAAGAGTTTAAAGCAAGAAGTCATTGGTACAAATTCATCACTGTCACCACTGTTATCTAGAGTAAAAAAAACTAATGGTTAGAAAGCAAGCTACCTTGGAGAGCTATTGTGTTCATGACTGCGACTGAGCAGTGCTTGTATGTTTCCAGCTGGAAGTAATTAACCCACTACAGCACCAAAGCTCTAAGATAAGGTCCCAAAATGACCTTTGCGGGCTAACCTTTCGAGTTGTATTCAAATATTTCGGCTCCTCTCTGTCTCAGGAAGCCATCTTCATCCAGCCTGTACTGAACATCTCCAAGACGAGTGATTCTGTCCCTCAGATCGTAGCGTAGAGGAGTTAACCGCCCACTGTTCCCCGGGTTCAGCAGATGCAGGTTCCCATTCAGATCATAGTTATACCTGGAAGACCAGAAAATGATACTATCAGCATTTGGCATCAGCAAACGATGATGGTGCGTTAATCAGTGTTAACATAAAAATCCTACCTCCACACCATCTTCTCATTGAGGGAGACCGTCTGCAGCTGTCCATCAACGTCATAGTCGTAACCGTATTTGGTTGTGTTGGCGAACGGTCCAATCTTGATCTCACGTTTGGTGACACGGCCCATGTTGTCATACTGAATGGTGATCCAGTACATCAGGGACCTGAAGATCTCGTACTGGATCTCCTTGATGCGGCCATGCTGGTCAAAGTGTTTGGTGTAGGTCATCACAGCTGTGGAGATGATCTGAAACAGAGCGAGTTCAGAAAATCAACGCTATACCTCCACCACTGACAAAAAACCTGATGAGGAAAACCTCAACAGACAGACTGAAGAGGACACAGGACTACACAAGACACCACATCAACACTGAACAACTGCCAATCAGGGAGTTTTCTCATCCCACTTTGTTGATGCAAAAACAGTGACTACCAGCTGTATTTGAGGAATTCAGCTGAATATCTTGAAGCCTGCCTGTGTTTATCAAGCATAGAGATAACTTCTGTTGTAATTTGATGCTAAATAAATAAAAACTGACTTGACATCTGCTCATCCCTCCTGAGAATTAAACAGAAAGTTAAACCTTGCCAAAATACTGTTATTTGCATATAAAGTAAGGCTGTCAAATTCATTATTCTGTCAGGCCAAATGTTGTGATATGATGTTCAATCCTCAATTACTGTAGTAACTTTCATTGCCAAGGGCAGTTGTGCAAATTTCCTACTATGCTTAACACTGAATTCACGCAATTAAGATTTTCACTGGGAGCCAGGATGTGTCAACTGCACATCCTTCAGGAGGAGGAGCGCGTAGGTGTTGCCAAACAATAGATTTATTTCACTTAAAGCTTGGGAACACATGAATGATTCTAGGTATTGATGTCATTTTATTTAAAGGTACCATATACAGTAGTATAAAAGTAGATGTCCATATCTGTTGTGGTCCAGGTCTAGGTTCTATATTAAGGCTATGAAAATATCAAAGCCTCCATTCACAGAGAAATGCACACAGCCTTAGTTCAGAAACTGAGCCTTAAAAGCAGCCATTGGGACTTCTGTAAATTTGTGATGTCACAACAAGACAGTCTCTAGCCCCACCCATCTGAACCTACCCCATTCTTGAAGGATTTGATTTCTCAACTTCACTGTTGTTTCATGAGCTCATTCATCTATAATTTGATTGATTGAATTTGCTGTTACAGTTATTTTTCAAGGCTTCATGACTTGACTCATGATGATAAACAGTTTCATGGCTGATTGGTGTGTACTGAGGTCTATGAAGATTTTTTTTTCTGACCCATCTATCTTTGAAGGCCAGCAGTCCCGTCTTACCTGATTGATATCATAATAGATGACTCCAAACTTCCCAAACTGCTCCACCTTCCCAGATATGTCATCAAACTGATAGAGGTCGATTGGCAGTGGCGTCTCATTGATTACAGCCTGCATGCTGGTAACCCTGAAACTGTTGTCATAGGTGTAGTCAAAGCGCGCGTTCACCATCCCGTCCTCGCTGAAGCGGAATATCTGCCGATCGACCAGCGGGCCGATCTGGCGGTACCGGATGGAGCAGATGAAGCCTTCGCTCTGAAGGTTGACGGTTTTCAGCACACCAGCGGTCTCATCATATGTGAAACTGACCCGTGTTGAGTCATACAGGATCTCTGCCAGCTTGTTCTGATGTGACAAAGTAAAACAGTGGCATATGTGTTTACAATAATGGACCTTGTACTGTAGAATATCACATCCTGGTTAGAGATTCAGCTCAACCATCAATTAACTTCAGAGTCCGTGTTCATTCTGTGCTGCTGCCGCTTCTTATGCATGTCATGCCTCACCACCACCCTTGGGTCCATGTAAGTGTTTCTTCAAGCTTCCCCATCTGCAAGCTGTATTGATCTCCCTCTACTTTGGCATTCAATTACTCCAAACAAAGCCTTGATGTATCAATTCCATCTGCTCTTTAAATATCTAATTATCCTTTTTAGGACCCTTGTCTTGGGGAAAAATAAATCTTAACTACAATTAAAACTACTACTACTACTGCAACAACTGCCTGGAAATAAACAAAATGCATACAGACAACTGTAAATTATGTTGTGCCATATAATTAATTCATAATATGCACTTATTGCTTATTTCACTGTAAAAAAAAACGTAAATCAAATACCTGTCTGCGATATTTGTACAATATCTGTCGACCAGTGCCAAGATGGGCAACTCTGAGGAGCTAGAAAGACATTGAGAAAGAGAGAGAAAGGGAAAGTACTTTAATATCATGAAAATCATCCACCTTGCTCAGACTTGGGGAAAAACAACACAAAAACAAAAATACAAAAGGTTCATCATGGCTGTCCATCATGAAAACTTGAGAGAACACACACACTGACCTGTCCATCTTCAGAGTAGTCCACAGTGACCGAGGCGTTGCTCTCTGGGGGTGTGTAGATATTCCTGTAGTATCCTATGGATCTGATGGTCTGCATGGTATGTCGAGCCACGCTGGGCATAGTGACTGCTGACAGGTGGTCTCCTGAGTCGTAGTCAAAGATGTATTGGTGCTGGCTGTGCAGCAGCAACACCATGGACTGTTAAGAGAGAGAGGGAAAAGAAGACAGAAAAATATGTGACATGCCATCAGAGCAAAAAAAAAGAAGAAAAAAGAGAGAGATTGTATTGTACTGGTACAGCTTACACAAAACAAAAGTGGCATTTATGTAATGAAGATCATGCTGCATGTGATGACACTGTGAGATGTGCTAAATCCACATCAGCCAGACTATAAATGAACAAATGAATGTACTAAGCACAGCTGGCAGTACATCGTTTAATTAACTTTTAATAGATGAATATGATATTAGATCTGGTCCTCACGCAAAATCCAGCTCATGTGGCCACTAAGTGGTATTTTATTTGCAGCCCTTTGTTAGCTCATCTAATAGCAGCTATTTAGCCACTGAGGCATGTGTGTGTGTGTGTGTTTGACACAAGACCCCTGTGCAGTGTCTGGTTACCAGTGCAGAGAGGAATCACTTTATAAGATTTTACTGCTTGTTTTAATTTATGTCATTTGTTAACTGTGATTTTGAACCCCTGTCTGGCAAAGGTTCAAGGGTTATAGCTGAAATGGAGCATCGCATTAGCTCAGGCAGACCTCGGAAGACAAATACAACCAGTCCAATCATGTTTCATGAGTTTCTTTTACAAGTGACAAGTGGAGAAAGTAGGTGAATGAACAACAAGTGTAAGTGAATATGAGAATGACACATGGAGTATATGGCTCATTTATTCACTGGAGGGGGATGGTCTGTTTTTTTTTCCTGTTTGTCCCATCTTCAGCTCCTTTGCAATGTTTCTTGTTTTGTGTCTTCCCTTCTTCAATCTTTCTCTTTCACTTGTCTTCCTTTATCACTTTCTACTGTTTTTTTTTTGTTGTTGTAACAAAACCATTGTGGGGAACATTCTTCCTTATTATTTCCTTGGTCTTGGACTTCAAAAAAACAAACAAACTTTGCCACAGAAAAATGTGTATGATACATGACAACGCTTATAGATTCATATCTATTTTATACAGACTTGTTGAAATTGGTATCTTAGGGTCTAATTTACACTGCCATCCTCACAGAGATATGACATGATCGTAACAGTCTTGTTTTTTCTCTCTCAAATCTCAATCCCATTTCATTCCAATAAAATATCTCTGTTTTTAATTAAAAAGCTCTTGTTATTTCTTGCTCCCTCCTCATGTCTTATTACTCCTGTTGCCATTAGTTTTTTCTTTATCTCTCTTCACCCACAATCACTGTTATTTCTCACTCTGTGTCAGACTCACTCTCTCTCTGTCTAACACGTTTTAACTATAAAGCTACCACCGTCCCCAGGGTCTTGTTTCCACAGTCAGACCTCTGTTGGTGCGATCTCTTAAATATCTTTTCCCATCACCCTTCTTCCATCTCTCTATAACTCCAGCTGCTCTTTAAGCGTTGTGCTCTGTCTGTCTGCTCCTCTGCCCCCTCCCTTGCACTCCTTAAGAAACAGCAGGTTCTCAGTGGGTTGTTTTTAGAAGTCACTCATTTTTAAGTGTCGCTCTCTCACTTTTCTTTCAGTCACCTCTGTGTACCTCACATCTCTTCTTTTCTTTCAGAGACAATGGGAGCTCTCTCGTTGAGTGCATTACTTTCCCCCCCCTCTTAAATCCCCCTATCTTTTTAATAAGACACAGAGTCAGTCATCCATTTTAAACTCATCTATTTTCAACACTGAAGCATGTCTGTCTCTCTTACCCCTCCACAATTGCTGGGGTCTAAGTTAACAGATTCTTCTTTGCTTTTCTGCATTGTCATTACCATTTAATGTCAATGTAAAACTGCTGATTTCAAATCACACTCGGAGCTTATTGATTGTACCTTTAATCAGTGCCTACCACCTGTACTAAAGCGTGATGAGAAGAGTCCCTGCCAAATTAGCATCCAAACTACAGGACCCGACCACCTGCAGCTTAAACCCTGATGTTTCCACTGCCGTCTGAGTGCTCCAGTGAGGGAGGAGAAACACATATTTCACCATTGAAGATTGGAGGTATTCCTTTTAATGCTGTTTCTTTGAACTGTTCTGTGTCTCCATTCCCACGCTCATTCCTCCTTGAGTGACTAGGGAGCTGCTTTATTCTTTTGTCGCTATCACTAGCTCTTCCTCCTCCTCGCCTCTTCTATCTAGGGGACGTATGGTTTCTGTGACTGCTTGTTTTTACCACTAACTTTGTGACAGTTCATTTTAAATGGATCACAAGGCCCAAATATGTGTGTGTGTGTGTGTGTGTGTGTGTGTGTGTGTGTGTGTGTGTGTGTGTATTGTTAAACATAGGTAGGCCTTATGCAAGTCATTTGTCTATTTCTCAACATCTCTATCATAACCTCTTCTTCAGGGAGACAATGTGTGTGTGTGAGTGTATGAGCATGTGTGTAACAAAGGTTTACTAAGGATGAAAACATGTGCTTTCATAGGCAGAACTGCCTCATTTGTCCTGTCCTCCAGGAAATATAAACAGTGTACAAAGGTGATATTTATAGTGATGATACAGTGAGGACACACACACACACACACACACACACACACACACACACACACACACACACACACACACACACACACACACACACACACACACACACACACACACACACACACACACACACACACACACACACACACACACACACACACACACCTGCTGTTCATTAAAAGTGCACTGTACCTTATCCAGGTAGGTGTAGCTCCATGTCTTTCCATCAGCAAAGACTCGGGAGGTTATCCTTCCCTGGCTGTCGTACTCCCACTTCTCTGTGGTTGGACCCCTCTGGAGGCCCGTTACCTGCCCCGTACTGGACACACACACACACACAACAATTACACTTCCAGCAACACCACTGGGAGTTAGTGTATTAGTGCAGCAGCCCTGTGGTTTGTCCCAGAGGCTGTCTTTCAGTCACATGTTCAGTTTCTAGAGACTCGACAAAAGCTAAAAATGTATAAACTTTGTAAAAATTCAATTCATGATGCTCTGGACTGTATAACTCTGTACAGGTGTACCTAATTAAGATAGTGTATCCCCAGTTTCCCAAATGTCAACTTTTCTATGAAAAAATGTTAACGAGTAACTGTGCTCACATCACTGAGCACAGAATTCATTTTGATGTGGGAGGAACTCAGAGTGACCTTCATGCAACGTGATTATTCTCTTGCAGCTCACACAACGATTCTCACTTCAATTTACTCTACAGGTAACAACAATGTCCACTTAGTAAGACAAACCTGCACAGTGCCATAGTCCACTTTATATGTCATATACGTGTTAATTGAATTATATGTTTATTATTGATGAGGTCAGTTAGTACTGGTTGGGATAATACAGGTGTTTTGTATATTCTGCTCCCCCCCATGTAGGTAACTTGAGGAAGACAAAAAACACCTGGTAATAACATGCTGTCCTGTATGACATCGCCCTTGAATAAAACCTATGACCTCATTAATAAATAAGAAATTAAATGTACACTTTTGTAACAATGTCTGTCTATATTACAAAATTTGTTCATGTAGAATTGATGTTGTACTGAATTGCATTAAATTTTACACTCATACTTAATAAAGTGGAACTGCCACTGAGCAGGCACACACAGAGGTCTGAGATGACTGACAGTCACCTCCACTACCTGACTTACACCTGAGCTGATGGTAATTCTCCCATTAAGGCCCAGCACCACTGCTGTAAATTAGAAGTGATAT
The DNA here is from genome assembly GCF_905171665.1 of Trachurus trachurus. Lineage (NCBI taxonomy): Eukaryota > Metazoa > Chordata > Actinopteri > Carangiformes > Carangidae > Trachurus > Trachurus trachurus. The sequence goes on along the minus strand of NC_139891.1, from coordinate 21,092,050 downwards.
TCACTGCTGAGTGAAATTTAATACAGATAAGAATCATCTGAATATATTTTCAAGTGCTCAGCAAAAACTGCCTTAAACGAAGACAGCTTAAGTCTATTAAATCAAATCGGTCATAACCTAGGATGGTACTTTTTTTTAACCATAATGTGCCCCTTACATGAAAAATCATGGCAAGCCTTTTGTTTAGTCCACATAGTTGCTTTGTAACATTGGTATAAATGGTATAAATAGCCTAGTTTTGTTATCATCCATCCATATTATGTTAGCCACATTCCACCATACAATCCACTGGATGTGAGAAAAGACTATTTTTGAGAACCTGTCCAAAATACACTGTGGCCTCTGGTCTTGAAGGTATATGTTACAGCTTTTTCCAGTTGAGTAAAGAAAAGGCAGGAAAATACACTGGTTTATCTTACAGATCTTACCTGGAGTATGTCAGGTTAACTGACAGTAGCTTGCTGCTGGGAACCCAAAGTGTTGGATGGCCTTGGGTGTCATAGATGATCTTCAGCAGGAACTTCCTGTGGTCGTCGTATATTTTCTCTGTTCGCAGCGAACGATCATAATCTACAGACAGCAGGTTCCTTCCATTCACCTGGACACAAACAAAAACTCATGAATAAACAAACTGATCTGATCATGTTAGTCTTCAATCGGCTGAAATGTTAAATGCACAGTTGCTGAAAGCTATTCTATGACCTGTATACAGTATACCGGTATGCTCACATCTTTCTGTGATCTCTTCAGTGTTTGAACATGACTAAAATCTAGTTGGGGTTATTTGATACTGTAGGGTTGTGTGTGATAATCATTCATAGTCAGTGAATCATCTACAGAAGATTCATATCTATGTGCTGCCATTTATCAGAGGCAGCAGGGAACACAGTGCAGAAAAGAAGAAAACATGTTTTAAACACTTTAAAAAGACGCCCATCTAAGCAATCTACTATCTGTTTAAATAGAGTCATTGCTGTTTCTGATACAGTCAGCTGACCGTGTGATCTGCATGTGCACTTGTGGTTGAAAAATGTAAGACTGTGCTGTACCTGCTGTTTTAATGGGTTTTCTACGTCGACTGACAGACTAAGTATGACTAACTCACACAACCCCTGTCAAACAACCCAAACTATCCCTTTAAAGTCTGCTAAAAGTCACTATATGCTGCAGTGCTGACTACACCTCACAGTGCAAAAACATTAGATAGATTAGACAACGTCAGACTTGTGGTAATAGGATAAAGGTTAGGTTATCCTCTAGGCCAGGGAGCATGAATACGTTCTTCAAAACAGTTTAGTACAGGGGCTGCCTGCACAGATTAACCTAAAAACTGACTTTTTCCTGTTAATTTGCAACAGCAACAACAACAAAAAAAACCAATCGGTATATCCACAATGAAAGACTGGTGACCTCATAAGACAAACAACAACTACCAAAATGACCAGGTATTAAGTTCTTGTTGGCTGATTAACATCTACATACATCTCAGCCAATGAATTAACACACACATCTGGTCCAAGACTCATAAAACACTGTGGTATCATAGAGCCAGCTCACCCCTTTTTATTGCTTTCTAAATGATACGCTGTTTGCTCAAACTCCAATTTATGAAGACAGATAGCTTGCGTAAATTAGAGCCAGGTCTGCTAAACTCACCTTATGGATCCTTGAAGCAAGGAGGAATACTATGAATTAGCCAATCAGTCATTCTACAGACATGTTTCATTAAAGAGAGAGTCTTGCTGGAAAATCTTCAAAAGTCATTTTTCTCATCTTTTTATGCAGCCACTCATTCATTTGTAAATTAGCACCAGTTGAATGCTGTGAATTGAGTAAATGGGGCAGAAAAGGAGGGGATTGGGATGGTGGCCAGTTGCAGCCTGTAGCCAGCTGGATAAAAAACAAGACCATCAGGACAAGATTAAGACATGCAGAGTGTGAGGTGCCTGTATCGAAGGAAACAAATCATTTTGGAGATTGGCATAGCCTGTCTTGGTCGTGTGGGTCCAAGCAAACTGTGACTTTTATTATAGTATGAAGCCATAGAGGACGCAATGATTCTCTTCTCGTTGAATTCTGTCCTAATTATAAATCTATCCAACAAGCTGCTTAAACATTCAGTTTATCTGGCATCCTGTACCTGTACGCCCACAGTATGACAAGCACACCATGTAAAAATACACCTAGTACTAGTATACAAACAGTGCTCCTATTAAGAGCACTAGATTTGCCTCAGTAGATTTATAGGGAAGTACAAGCAGCCCCAAACACTTCAGACCTAGAGCCTCACAGATCCAAGTACTGTAATAGAGACGCTAAGAGCCTTTAGCAACAGGGCTGAACAGGTGGTCCCCTTTCTCTATCTTCTGCCAAATCCACTGATGTACTCCGGTGCCTTAGGGATGCAGCTGTTCTTCATGTCACCTGGTATTTCTCTTTATAACTCCTAAATACCCAGGTATTACTTGCCTATGGTGATGGCCTGCCTCCTAACGACCTTCGGCCAACAAAGCACCTTTTCATCAGCACCTGCCCTGAGTCTGAGCGTTGCTTTTACGCCTACATGACTTTGAACAAACTGTTGCAACTCATTTTGACACAGGGGAAACAGTCAGCTTAGTCAAATGCTTGTTGTTGTTGAGGACGTTGAATCCCAACACTGTGTACAGTTGTGGCTTCTGAATAATTGTAATAATTTGATGATGGTATTTCGTTCCTATTGTCGTGTGATATTAACATGTTGTGGGCTATATGAGAAAATTAATTTGTTTAGTTTGTGTTGCAGCCCTTGTCTTTCGTCTCTGGAGGTCTGACCTGCCCGTGGTCCTCAGCAATCATTAAAGTGAAGTGCCAGGCTGCCCTCTAGTGATTAAAGAGGAGAAAAAACAGGTTGACCTGCCAAATGTATGTGAATTATAAGCAGGACCACAAAGATACTGGTTTCAATTACAAAATGATGTTATGTGAGTCGTGGTGCAGTGGTTAGCACTGTCACGTCACCCCAACATGTTTCGGGGTTTGAGGGCCTTTTCCAGGTTCTCCAGCTTCCTCCAAGAGCCCAAACCTTTTCCTCAAATTAAAGTTGGACTGCTGGAGCTAGTGGAGACTCTAAATTTCCCATGGTGTGAATTTTGTGTCTTCACCTTGACCTTTGACGACTAAAATCAAATAAGTTCATCAATGAGTCCAAATGAATATTTCTGCCAAATTTGGACTTGCCATGTCTGTCTGTGTCAAGATTGACACAGACAGATGAAGAACCCCTCTGGTCCCGACTGTCATCTCCATGGAGGCATAGAAATCTAGGCACTAGGCTGAAACACTTTTGCATATTTTGCAAATTTGCCATAAAAAAAAAAGATTTATATATGCAGAATTGGCCTGTGCCAATACTATTACTACTAATGATGCATGATAGGATTCCAGTGTTATTGATTGTTATTGAACTCATATAATATTGACACCAATACACAAATAATTTTTGGGTATCTAATATCATTATAAATTATAATTATTATTATCATCATTTTTATTTCAGTTCCAACACAACTGGTGTTTGAACTCCCAATTACCATTTCATTAACCAAACTGTGTCTCACACATGAATCACAAACATGTCGCTGACCTACGCAATCTACATATTGCATTCATGCTCAACCATTTACGAAAACACATCTACCTACAGCTCATCATTGCTTGTTCACAATACAGCGCTCCTCATTACAACTGGTGGTCCACGCATGCTGTTACATTCATTATAGTTTATTGGACCATGCTAAGTATGGCACCACTGTGTGGATCGGTGAACTCCCCAGTGGCCACATGACTGCACAGTTTTCCTCCAATTAGGCTGGGCTAGTTAGGAAGCACTTCATGCAATATTCAAATCGACGAATGGTCCGTCCTTCTCTCCTAATAGCATGCGAGAACAACATACAACACGACACACTGGAACAGAAACCCCTCTGTGACCCACAACACACCACACAGAGAGGGGCGAAATGATTGGTTGGCGTGGATCAACATTCTGTAACCAAACAGTTTAACCTGACAACTATGATGTATAGTAGATGCTTATGTTTCTGAATTAATGGGCCATATTAAACAGAAGGCAAAGAGGACAACAGCTGAGGCCCAGCTAAATGGCTTCGAGCTCGTCTTGGCACTCAGGTTATTGGTGTAACCAAATAGCCTCTCACTGAGAAGCACACACATACATATAAATCTGTGTCATATTTGAAGTTTTACCATCAATTCTAAGGTAAATATATACGCAATTATACTCCTGCCTATCCACTGGATCAGATGGACTGAGCCAAATCCTGTGTACAATTAAAGATAATGCATGTAAATCAAGTCCTTTTTCTTCCATCAGTGAAAACACTACACTAGTGTTAGTTCTTAGATGTCTAGTTGGTCATGATATGTTCTGCTGCTTTCTGCTTATAGAGAGTTTCAGCTGGCAAGCACTCACCCTGAGTTTCCTCCCAAAGACGATGACTTTTCCTCGAGTCTGTTCTTTCCTAAACCTCCACTCCACCAGGTTTTGGCCGTTCTCTCCCGGCAGTGTCATGTTGCGTCGGGCTATAGTTGGGTTAGCAGCACCTGGAGATGGAAATGAAAAAGACATGGATACGGGCACTATTTTATCACAGAAACAGCACACACAAATAAAACAACAGCAACATAAAAGGCAGCAAAACACTATTTGTTGTTCAAGATGTGAGGGTGGAACCTGCCGATGAACTCAGTTTCAGTGTTGGGCATGAACGCAATGACGAGTGACCTGGGCGAATCCATTTGCTGCTAATGAACAGGAGGGTCATTAACCCTTGTGAAAGTCAACAACAGTAAGCTGTTTGCCAGGCACCAAATATCATCAGAAGAAGAACTGTGTTTTATGGGGGCAACCGAGGATTTACGACACCAGGCATGTGAACTGAAATCTCTGCACATCCTTCAGTTAGAAAGTGTTGGAGTCTGTGCCAGCCTGTCATCAATTTTACGGTTTTGAGCTGCTGCAGAATATGGGTCGTGCAGTGTGGATACAATTTCCATTGCATAATATACCTTGACTTCACCTCTTTCCTCACTTTCTGCATAATACAAAATATATATAGAACCAAATTCCATCTGTTTTGAGTTGTCCTGCTTCATGACACAGTGTTTAAGTGGTAAGACAGATACCGACACCCTTTTAAAGTAATTTATGATTCTATAGCATCACACAGGGATTTATCTGGTTCGGGAAGTGATAATGATTCGGGTGAGTAGGAGGAGGGTCCACTGAAAAAGAAAAGCTCAGAGCAGCTCATTAAAAAAATTCTAACTTGTGAACTATAAATGTGAACTAGTTCATTTTAATCTGTGTGAAATGAACTTTGACCGAGCTCCTGTGAAGTGTGAACTTACACAACTCTGCTGTTTAATGGACAGTTCAGTTTGTTCACTTTTGTTTTTTTTCATACTGTTTCTAACTTTGCCTGTGAAAAAACACACATTTTTTACTGTAACATTACTGAGCTCTTCTAGTTGAAGTTGTACATAAAGATGGACGACGGGTCTCCACTTCCCTGTACTGTACACAAAATGAAGCTCAAATGTTCCTGATACAAGAGCTGCCATTTTGCACTGGTGACTTCATTTAAAGCCACAATCTTCACAGTAATGATGGTGGGGGGGGGGGGGGGGGTAGACAGGGTGTAGAAGCCAACTGTCTATTAATCATTTACTATTAATTTACTGATGTTTTACAATACTATATTAGAATAAAAAAAATTATTTTGGCTGGTTATAAAAATTCACACCATGATTTACTACTAGGATTGTCAACTGCATCATCCTATATCCTGCCATTCATGCAAAACAAAAGCTCTTGGTAATATATGGAATACTGAACATTATGATCTACAAGCATTTATCATGTAAAGCCCACACCCATACACATGGCAAATTAAAAGATTAAGAGTCATATTACAGTCTTTAAAATTTTGCCTAACTTTGCCAAAAAAGAAAAAAAGAAAAAGAAAATCAGATTGGTCCATATTCTTATTCTTATTATTTATTAAGGGTAAGGCAAACAAAGCTGCATACCTGCCAGTATGTGTGGCTCTGTCTGATAATGCGTGTCCATCCCATTGGCATAGATGACTCTCAGTGAATGGTCATTACCCACCTGGTAGCTGTTACGAAGCTGGTCTATATGAGAGAAAGAGAAAATATCATCAACGAACCAGAGCAATAGTTCTCATTGATTTTGTTTTCAAACTCTGAGGCGTTTAATCAAAAACGCTGGAATAACCTGATCCAGACTGAGGGCAAAGGACAGAAATAGACAAAGAAAAGAAGAGAACAAGAGAGGGCAAGCCAGAGACAGGGGGATTAATATAAGGAGAGAAAACAGTACAATTAATTTCCATAGGCATTGTTTGAACCTGTTAATGGAGCACAGCGCACATATTAATATCCCCCGGCTCTTTTAATTAAATTCCCCTTGACCTCTTACAGGACTAATGGCTGGCGGGGTTCAGAAGTGTGTGTATGTGAGAGAGGGAGAGAGAGGAAGAGAGAAAGTTGTTAGAAGCTATAGACTTTTTCTGAAATACCATCAGGCAAATGACTCGTAGACTTTTTGACAGGAAATCAAAACATTTCAGGACCAAACTTTTTTTTGTTGACATTATCACCATAAGATCAGAATGTTGAATGCTGTGTGTCCTTTGGTTAAAGAAAACTGGCGTCAGCTATTGTTTAGAGTAGTCTTATTTTTTGATGGTGGTTACATGCTATGGTTTACAGCAGCCTATTAGAAACAGAGCATGATAATGCAGCAACATTAACTTTTACTGTTTACCATTTACCATAACTGTTGAACTCTGAATTACCAACACCTTCCCCCATTTTCATGATTTAATCAAGAGCATAAAAGTGACAGAAGTAGAAGTACATTAGCTACATTAGCTCACCACTTCTGAGATACACCTAATGTGATTTCACATATACCAATTACACACAGTCATATTGAGTAATGATAGATGGTAGTGAGGAGGCAAGACAATAAATAATATACTTGGATTGATGGAGAGGAATGCTGCACTTGTCATGGCTTTGAATAACTTATTAGATGCCAATCAATACAGCTTTGCTGTGAGGGAGAACCTACTCACACGAAACAAATCACTGCCACACACTCCAGGCCTCACTTCAACTGGCTCATTAGTTCAGATTTAACAAGGTCGTCAATGCTAAATTATAGCTTTCCCTGTCTAAATGTCTGACATGAAGGATGATGAGGATGGTCATTTTTTTTTCTTTTCGTTTGCATTTTTCTTAAAATCTGTAATTATCAGAGCGGACACATTGACAGATCAATCCACGACTCACTTCCTTTTCTCACATCAATTCTCCAGGGTTTTGAAGCTAGAAAGCTGACAATGCAGTTGTGTTTTTGTTTTTTTTCCGCTGTATCAAAAAGTGTCTGTGTGATTTACCCTGACATGAACCGCAGAAAGTGAAAGAACATCCTTTTTTAGTACTCACAGGGTGTTTCAATATTCTATTCAATTTCATGTGAATATTTAAAAGGAAAACAAACATAGTTAGTGCCGCAGCTATTTGACAATTTTACTCTAAGTTTTAACAGCTGTTTCTTGAGTTTTATTTATCTTGATTTCAGAGCAACTGCATAGTCTTATCTTTTTTCTTATGGACATGAATTATCAAGAGTGTGTTATATAATTCCTTACATGTGCTGGTGATGGTTACTGTCAGTAGCTAATGTTATATGATGGTCTATTATATTTACATTTGTGCAATTCAGAAATGAAACATTTAAAAAGAAAAAATGCAGCTGCAGGAACTCAATGCAGTTTCTCCCTATATCAAACCTGTATCCATACCTGATTCTACATCACCCACACACACATGCAGGCACACACTTGACAGAGAAAAGAAGAAGCAACAGTTTTACTACGGTTTGGCAGTTTCATCAAACCTCAAATCAATGATAAGTGAGGGATGAGTCAGTGTGATCACACACCTGTGAGGCTGATTAGCACTGCGAAACAACAGCACATTTCCTAACAGACATCCCATTATCCTCAGATGTCTTTGCAGAATAAGAATAAAGGGATGAGAGAATCTTTCCGTTGGAAACAGTGACAAAATCAAAAATATATTCAAATCCACAGTGAGCACATTTTTAAATAAACCAGGTGTGTTGTTGAACAGAGCTTGAAATACAGTGTGAAAGCGGAACTCTGAACAGCTATTGATTAACAAACTACTGTTTTGCAGCATTAGCGAATATCATAGAACATGGTTTTCCCATAGTGCATTAATCTGAGCAATTAGGTTGAACGATCATTTAAAATATTATCCATTTCATGATGTGGCAGTGCGCAATTACAGCTGCAGTCACAATCACAGGGTCTATCATGTTTTACAGTAGAGCTAAATTGTGTTTTTGCATCGTTCAACAATCTGAACTAAAAATAACTTAATTTGACCATTGGTCAGAGATATATACATTTAATTATTTGTGTGGTGCATTTGGGTGCCAGGACAACAACAAAGACACACACTTGTATAAGCACCTTACCCTGCACTAGAGTGTAGAAGGAGTCCACTGAAGACAGGTTGGTTGTTATAGATACATCTTCATCCCTCCCTGACGTCTCAATGTCTACAGCCACAGCCCCCGAAGACATGTCTCCATGGAGATTGGTCACCACGCCAGTGGGAAAGGTGACATTAGTCAGACGACCCTCGCTGTCATAGCTTCAAGGACAGTGAGGATGCAGGAAGGGAGGAACAAGGGGACATTAGTTGTCATTACTGTAAAGTGCTAGATAAATTCTATAAAAATATGAATATCCATCCATCAGCACATAGATGTAAACATAGTCAAGCTGCTCACTCATAGAAGGTAGTCCAGCCTATCTGGATGCTCTTGGTTGCCAGCAAGCCGCTGTTGCCGTGGTAACTAAACAAGACTAGTTCCTGACCCTGAGCTGTGAGAGTTTTCAGACCTCCATTAGTCCCGATGGTTAGCCAGATAACCTACACATGGAAGATCACACACAGCAAACAGGGACAGGGTTATATGTTCACATTCTGCCAGTTGCCAGTCAGCATGTATTTACATACATTATCTCAATAGTTATAATAACACCCCCTACCGTGAACCAAAAAATCGCAGAGGTCAAATTGCTCATATGGGTAACAATTGCATGAAACATTTCAAGACATGCTCATCTCACCTGATTGTCAGGGGCAACCACACGTACAGGCATCCTGTTGGTATCTCTACGGATACGGAGGGTGTTCCCGCTGCTGTCTGTCACCGCAGTTACGTCCTCCTCATTGCTGAGAGTCAATAAACAGAGGGGGGAATATATGAGACAAAGTTTGCCAAGGACAAAACCAGAGCCTGCTGAAATAAAATACCTTTTAGGTGTAAAGAATGAAGAGTGAAGAAGTACAGAATATTTATTATTTCTTGATTTTCCTTTAGCAAGGAATGTACTGTAGATGTGGAATGCAGATAATCTTCAGTATAAAATCCTTACAAGTTGTATTTTTTTCCACCAAAGCAAATACCATGTTCATTTCCACAAACACAAACCTGTAGCTAAAGTTGTATTTGTAGTCTCCTGTGACCAGAGACATGGTGAACTGATGAGTCCCATTCGTATCAAACACATAGAGCTCTTGAGAGGCCGGAGAAGCCACTTCATAGGAGCTGGGACCTGAAGCCAGAGAGCCTGAAAACATGCAGACAAACAGCCAGTTAGTCAGATTTAGACTTTTTAAATCAATTATTTTCCATGATTTTTTTTTTTAAGTTTCACAGTAAACTGTTACAGTGTGATGCAAAAAGTTTTCTATACTTGTGTTTAATTACTGGGTAGTTCTGCTTGCAGGAGCATGTAGACTACAGCAATCAGAGCCAAAGCAACTTCCTGGTTGCAAACCTCCCGTTTAGCCTGAGAGACCATGCACACTTCAGCTTGGTGTTAGGTGAATTGCTATTATAGCTGTCATGCTGTGTGGCCCCAAACTAGATTATTTCAAGCACACTCACATACAAACAGATTGCACATTGCGAGTGTGCAGCTTTCTTTCTGGTCCAAATATGAGTCCATCTGAAGTAATAAGAGTGTACATAAACCCTGGTAAACTCCAGTATACCATACTATTATATCACAAATGCAACAGATGGGATGGTTGTACAATCATAGTAAAGTGAACCCTTTGTTTGTGAGTAAGCGAGTGAGCAAGTGATGGAGATGTGATCAAGTTACACCTACGCTGATTCTTGGACTTCTCTGGTTGGCTGTTAATCTACTGGATATTAATAGTTTATTTCACATCATCAGTGTTTACAGTGGATCCACAACAGTTGTCAGCTACTTTGATTGTTCAAATAGGGACCTGGGGCTTTACTCAAATTAACTACAGAAGGTAACAGGCCTTCATTAGAGGCAACTGTAAATGGCTCTGTGTGATGTGTGAAATTGATCATACTGGCATTTTAGTTTAATTTCTGGGTCTGATCCATCCCCTGTTTTCCTGGTCTGTGTTGCTGTATAATCTCAATGCTTCCTGTCACCATTTCAAATTAAAAGCCCTCTGGCATTTCACTGAACAAGAGGAGTTTTGGCTGACTGCCGTCTGCCAGTAATACAAAAGTGGAGAAAAACATTTGCATGCTCACTGTGAATGTATTTTCTAATGTGTGTATACACACCAGTGGGTGGTTGATTGCGTCTTATGGCTCGAATCCGTATGTTTCCCAGATCTGCCACATACAGTGTCCCGTCAGGAGAGACCACCAAAGAGGAAGGACAATTAAACCTGGCATCTTTAGCATAGCCATCGCCGGTTTGATAGCAGTCACAGTTGGCATCATTCTGCAGGACATGAGGTGGGGAGAAGTGAAGGAGAAAGTAACAAATAAAGACAGAAAAGAGGTGAGAAACAAATAGTAGCAGCAATTCACGGAAATACTCAACTTGGCACGTGTTAAGAATGCTAAAGGAGGGACGTGGGCACCAACGAATATCTAATCCACACCAATCTCTGACAGTTACACATTCATTTTGAACTTAAGTGGGTTCAGTGAGCTGACAGCCAAAACAGACGACTATGACAAAAGAGTTAAGATTAGCATATGACATTATGATCTAAAAATAAAGGTATGGCAGGCTGAAATGACACTTTTCAGTGTTAACTGATATATAGTATATGTGAAACAGCTGTGGTGTAGTACCTTGCAGTCACAGTCAGATAGCATTCCAGCTAGGTGGGTAATTTCACCATCCGTCGACACCTGGTGGGGTCACAGCCAGAAATAGACATTTTAAAACTATAGAAACAGAAGTGCAAAAAAAATTAATGAGCTTTCACTGTGCATACATTTCTCATATTTTTCAAGACAGTAAGATCCAGTCAGCATAAACCTACAGTATTCTGGGTTGGTAATGTGCAGCAATCCACATGTCACATCCAATCAGTCCTAATACTGTATTGCTTTTTACTAGATGTCATAGTAAAGCACTTCCCCATGCATGTCCAACTTTAGTCTTTGTACTATATCTGGAAGAAGTTATAGAGCTGCAGTAAATAATTCATTAAAAGAGTGTGTAGGGGAAGATAAAGAGTTGGAATTATATGCAGATATTAAAATCTCCCTAAATGTTCTTTTGGTGGCAATAACTCTAAACCGGGAGTGCAATGATCCCACTTGTATTTTAGGAATTAGGCTACAAATTATCCAAAAGTCTAGTGGCTGTTGGCTAATGATGACTCTTCTCTCAAGCAAACACTTTAATGAAAAATCTTAACCCAAAACAAAAAATGTAAACTACTGAAAAAGAAATTAAACATCATCTTTTTGGATTTATGACTAATGATGTCCAAATATATATTCATGGTGTTTTTCATAAGAGTTTACATAGTTTGGTACAGATCAGGATCAGGCTGACAGGTGCATGATTGTTTGGCCTTGGCGGCTCACGTTCTACTGAGTGTCCTTCTAGTTTTTATTTATTTTTGTGTGTATGTGCTGTGTTTGCTTGATTTTTTTAACTATTTGATTGCCTGTTAATGTATGTAAAAAAAACAGCTGCACTTTTACAGAAATACAAAATGAAAGGAAAATACTACACACAAGTGTTACTAAAAACCCAGCATGCATTAGAAGCAATACAACCCACAGGCCAGTGGGTTTTAAGGGGTTAAATCATTTGACTGCTATGGGGTTCAAACCAAGGAGTCGCAGGTCCTTAAATTCTCTCACACTGTCTTAATAACTACTGTAAAGGGAGCACTGGAAAATACACATGCAGATACAGTAATATGAAACATACAGTACTGTCGAGAAGAGTCCAGTGCCCACATTCATAAAGCATCTTGAGGCTAAAAGCAGCTCTTAACTTGCCAACTTTGAAAATTGAGGAATCCTAAAGTTAGGACTAACATGGCCAGTAGTTTTTCCTGACTAAGAGAATTCACAAAGTCACTCAGCGCTAAAAGTAGCAGCTAAGTCTGGGAGAAGTTAGAAGCAGCAGAGAGGAAAGACTCACAAAAGGGCTACAGTTATTCCACGTCCCTGTGTTCTGGAAAAACCTTGCACAATGCTGAATAACTTAAAAAATACATCTCAATAACAAGGGAATAATGATTGTTGTGGGTGAAATAACATCTCCTACCAACTGAGCCAACTTGGAGAAAGAGCCAAACCTTATGAACAGCACTGAATCCTTTTTTCTTTCAGTTGTAATTGTCTGTTTCTCAGTGCTTTTTGTTATTACTAGACAACTATGGAGTGTTGTGGATGCATTTTCACCAGCACAGACCAGTCTTTCATTATCGGCTCGCTGTGGTTCCTGCAACTGAGCTAGTCATAGCAAACACTCAAGGTCTTTTCATCAAGGAGTTTTCATTTCTCCTTAGTAACAGGTGGTCTCAGCAGGACTTTTAGTGATAAGATGAAATACTTTGGGAACATGGGCCCTGAATTTGATGTCACTGTAAATGAGAAATGTTCCATCATTAATTAGGAAATTTCTGCAGATGAGTGAGCGGGACGTGTCCTGAGGGTTACCTGTCGAATGCGGTGAATCTTCTTCTCATCTGTCTCAGCGATGTAGAGGACGCCACTGTAGGACAAGGCGATGGCTGTAGCTCCTTCAAGCATGGTCTGGACAGCTCTCTTCCCCATGGTGTACTCTATACCAGGCACCTGGCAGTGCATGGGTCGGCCGGCCACGATACGAACCTGAGCATACAAATGCATGCAATCTAAGCTTTGTGTCTTATGTTCGGGTTTAACACCATTTTACGACTTGATATGGTTTACTTATGGTGATACAAAATTAACATAAAATGATTCCTTGGAAATCCAAAAAACAGCACATGTGACAGAGTATTTGTAAACTGTACAGTGCTGTCAGTGTTGGTATAGACAGTACCTGTCTGTTTTCAGTGATCTGCAGCACAACGTTGTTGTCCAGGACATAGATTGAGTTATCCATGGGATTGATGGCTAAATCTGTGGGCCATTCTAGACGAACCTGGATGTATAGATGACAGATGGAAAGCAGAGAGAGGGGGTTTCATTTCACAGGCTACTCTGACTCTGTATAATTAAATTATAGTGTATTTTGCTATCTGGAAGTATTGATTCTGATGGTCTGTTTCCTGGATGAATCCTGCCAACTTTGTTTGTCTGAGTAAACTCTGAGTTGAATGAATCAGTGCCCACGGCCTAATGGTACTTTTAAATAATAAATGATCTCAGAGTTCAGCAGCACAGCACCGACTGTGGGTCAAGTGAGGACAGAGGTCTGCTGCCTGGGTGCAGAGAATGTGAGAGAGCAACCACTTCAGAAAAAAGTTGCTGATAGTTCAACTGGACCGACTAACATTTTTGAGTACTTTCTGCCCCTGGGGGAGCATTTGTAAAAGGTTTCGTGGAAAATGGTAAATTAATTTAAAGTATGCAAGCAGAAATCTAACCACAATCTAAACTGATTATCCATACATGGTTGAAGCCAATCTAGGCTTATATTGGGTGAGGATGCAGTACACACTGGGCAGGTCTGACAGCTAAAGACAAGCAGCTGGCCACAACTATTGGCATTTTAGACTCACCAATTGACCTAATGTGCATATATTTGCATTTTGTAGGAGGCCAGAGAACCCAGAGAGAATGCACACAAGAAAAACAAGCAAACTCCACAATGAAAGGCCCAGAGCCGAGGTTCAAATCCACTACTTTCTCACTTTGAGGTGACAGCGCTTACACGGTGCACATCTAACAGCTTTTATAAAATGTATTGTTTCCATTAATTTTCTTATTAAATTATGCAAGTGTTTACATATTTGTATTCTGTTAAATTATAGATAAGTCAGTTTAAAAATACAAACTTTATTACTAAGGCATACAAATTAAAAAACAAAACATCTGTCTACCAGGAGTAATACCATCACAGCCTACTACAATAAATAACTGCATGCAGAGGATATAGTGCATTATCAAACATTTTATACGTATGTATAGTATAGTTATAGAAAAGTGTATATCAGTGGAAGGAGCAGTAAAACCTGTGAATGTGTGGGTTGCCAGTTCATCAGTTTCCGCAAGTGAACTGAAGAGGTCAGCTAGATAAATACTACAAGTCAAACTGAGCTAAATTCTGCAGAGACAGAAACACAGTCAAAGTTCAGAGAGTTCAGATGAATGCGCTGCTCTGCCCACAAAACACTGACCTCAGCTCTTCCTCATCCTCTCTTACATACTACATGTACACACTCTCCATCCATTTTGTGTGTGCAAGGTTATAAATTCTCTTTCTGGAAACAAAAGCATTGTTAGGATGAAAACTCTCTGCCTGCATTTGTGTGTGTGGCAGCTCACATGGTGAATGATTGGTGTTGTTGGAATATCTTTTCACTATAAATTTCTGATTTTTTTCTGTATATGTTTAGTGTATGTTTTGTCTGTATCTTACACTGATTTAGCCTTGACAGAGAAAAATAGATACTTGCTTCTTACAAATCATCGATTCTTAATTAATTCTCGGTGAAGATGTAAAGGGCTTTGTTTGGATCAGCCCCAGATGTTTTGAGAGTTTTTTATTTAACAACCCTCCTCCTATGACTAAGTGCAACCAGGTGAGCAGAAGTGATTTGTGTTGAATAGACTGAGTGCATATTTACAGTATGTGGTGTTTTCAAGTTACCTGTCTTATATGCATGCTGGTATCGCAGGTTAAAGGTCGCGCAGAGGTCAGATCATTGCTGCCCAGCATTGTGGAGATGATCCCATTACGATCCACTTTCCTGATCATAGTCCCATCCACAAAGTATATCAAGCCATTTTTATCGACTGCAATCCCTGTAGGAAATAGAAGCAAAGAATAGACTCACGATTTAAATCTATTGCTCCTGTTGATTATTAATACATCAGCTACAGGATGTGAAGGAGAAATGAAAGCGTGGTTATTCTCCTGAGGGAAAGTCAGGATGGAGCTGCAGTGAACAATAAAAAAAAGAGTACAAGACATAAACCATAAATTAAGAACATCTAGAGCTTGGGTGTATTAAGAGAAGTCAGTCAGGATTATTATGTGAATGAAAAATGTCACACATTTTACACAAACGAAAACAGCAGCTGTGCAAATCAATATAAACCCAGAAAAATGCACAAATATAACAACATATCGTACTTTTCAAAATCGTTCAAATGATAACTCAGGACATATTCATGTTCAAATGTGTTTCACATGTTGTTTTGTTGGGAGACCAACAACTTAAAACATTGTGGTGGCTAAATGCTTTGTATGCTTTTCATTGCATGTCAAGTTACTTTGCAAAATCGTGTTAGTTGGGAAACTCACTCCAACTCCGCCAGAGGGTGTTGTATGTAGAAGCAACAGTTGCTCCCATCAAGTCGAAACTTCAATAACAGAACTGGAGATGACGCCAATAGGGGAGCACCGTACATATAAAAAATGTATATCTATGTATCTATAAACTGGTGCATAGATAATTATAGAATTTGATCTGAATGATACAGGGTCATCACTCAGACAATGCACAAAATTTGGTTACGATTGATTACAACGGGTGTGGCCTATCACAGAAAATCTGAATTTCAACCTGCACATTTCACCCTCCAAACTTCAAATCGAAGTGTCAGCAGCAATATTAACTTGCATATAACAGCATATAACACGTATTATACACTCAACTTTTGTGATTCATATAATTTTTAAGCAAATTTGAACCAATGTTTTCCACTGCATTTAAACAAAACCATTGTATGTGTGAATTTTTTTCTTTGTTGGCAAAAGTGGCATATCAGCACACATCCTGGAAGTGATATAAATTCTGTGCTGCTCTCAGCCTGAGACTAGCATAACACAGTTGACCTGCAGGTCGGACTTGCTTTGCCTTAATGGGCTGCCTGCCATAGAGGGCTCAGCAGCCATGGACCCTGCTGTTACCTCTTTGCAAGTCTAGTTACCTCTTGTGTTAGTGTGTGTCTCTTGTGTGTGTGTATGCACCTTTAGGTCCCAGTAGTTGTGCCTCTGTAGCTTTTCTTCCATCTCCACACCGTGCTTCATCAAATGGAGGACACTGTTCACCTGTACCAGCCACGACTTCTCCGTTACCTGAAAACACACACATCATGAATTCATTCAACAGTTCTGATCCTGTGTCTTTTCACCTGGTTTATTCCAAGTATTTCAGCTGAAGTGACTGCATGGGAGTAAACTGCATTTTAAAAAAAAGGACAACTGAGAGTTTTCATCTTAAACAACAGGGTGTTCTATGAGGGAAATGAAGATGATTCTTACTAATGAGGTCACGGGCACCGCTGAGCATCTTGGGTCGGTAGATTCGTCGCGAGTTGGTGTCTGATGCGTAGAGCTGCCCTGTTACTGGGTCAGTGGCCAGATAGTAGCGGTGAGCAGGGTTGTTGCTATGGAGAGTTTTTAGTGGACAAAAGGGGAGGTCGGAAACAAAGATAGAGAGAAAAAAAGAGGAAATAATTATTTCACGTTATACTGTACCTTTAATTACATCAGCATCAATAACAACACTGTTTGAGGACAGTAGCATTTACAAAAATGTATGGTTTCCAACAGACTCTTAAATTATTTGTTGTGACATCACAACCTGACGACACCTTCCATTACAACGCAACTTTTTAGTGCGACATCAAAGTGACATCAAATCGTGGTATTGTAGGAGACTTCCTGGAGCTGATGATGACGATAAAGAAGAACTGAACATATGGAAGGTTGGTGAGGTGACAGCAAAGAAAATTTATTAAATTAAAAAAAATAATTTACTGCCAATATTGTAGGTGTGGTTGGTGTGTGTGGCATCTGTGTACCTTTCTGTTCTTTTCACGAGATTTGAGTGTGGGTGTGTTAGATGTGTAAGTGAGAAAGTATCTTTGTGTAGTGTGTGTGTGTGTGTGTGTGTGAATGAACAGCAGGTTTGTCTGTCTGTCAGTCTGAACACAGCTCCGTGGGAGCACTGGGCTGTCACTTGCCACCGACACCCTCTTAATGATGCCTGCCACACTGTCACGTAAAATCCATCACACACTCACACAGGCAGGCATGGATATATACATATGCACTTGCCTTTGGCCATAAGTCTCAGTGGTTGGTGATAATCAGCAGATGATCACAGGCTGTTAATTAAGACAGCTAAAAATAGATACACTTTGTGTGTGAGACAGAGGCGGTCTGTGTTTCTCTGTGCTTGTAGAACTCAGACGTGCCCTTTTGTTTTCATTTAACCTTTATTTAAGCAGAAAAATCCCATTAACATTCAAACATTTTTCAGCAGCAACACAGACAAAACCCATGGATTCAGACGGACCACAGTGGAGCAGTGAAAACAAATAGAGAAACACAGACCTGTAAGGAAAGAACCTAATTAAACTCACTGAATCATTTGACCTGCTGATTCTGTTAAAATATAACATGAAGGCAGTCTGTCAGTAAGATCCATTCTGTTAATTAAACACAATGATATCCTGGCAGCTCTGCTTCCACTTTATCATTTTCAGCATTTAATGAAGAAGCTCAGTTCTTTAGTTTTATAGCCCCATGTGCAGACAAAACAACTTGTGAGGATGTTTTGGGTGGCATAGCTTATGAAAGGCATGACTCAGTGTGTGTGTTCAGTTAAACGTACGAACATAGCCCGAGGATGGACTTGACATGTGGATGGCACTTGATCATTTTAATATGCCAGCACACATTAAAATATGTGACTGAACAAGAACTAGAAAGAAGCAAGGTCATCAGGAGGAAGACAAAGGGAAGACAAATGGGACTAAGTCCAAACCTAGTGTACAGCTGGTCTACATATCGTAAATGTGTAAAACTGAGGGGTGTAGTTTAAGACCGCAATGGAACCGTTATAAACAGCTGAGATCATTGCAACCTATCATCTCCTCCTCTTTGTGCTCACATACACAGAATTTAAGAGGGCTCAACTCCCAATAAAGCTGCTCTCATGTACAAGTTTTTCTGTTTCTGTTGTGTGACTGAAACGCAGCCCATTAAGACCACAAATTAACCAGCACTTCAAGACATGTCCAAGCTGCTGCCAAAATCCCGTTTTACAACCACAACACAGCCTGACAAAATCACACAAACACATAAGTTGAATTATTTCAGCTATCTTTACTTGTAAATATATCACTTGTTTTGAAAGCGCATGCAATCAACTTGGTCATGTGGCTTTTTCGCTGAACAACAGTGGAACTATGATCACTCAGTCAGTCACAGGCATTTGCGATGAGGTTAGCTTTGCTATTGCAGCCAAAAAAGGAACAAAAAGGGAGAAATAAGAAAGGAGTGATGGATGCAATGACTAAATGAGGGAAGATGCCAATTGGTTCATTTCTCTTTGCATAATCCTGCTGACGAATAAACAACCAAGCATACTGATAAATTAAGACAGGTGAAATGATCACCTACAGGGAATACAGTAGCAAAGATGAATGTAAAATATGGCTGGAAAAGGATAAATCAATTGAGAAAAAGAGGATAGAAGAAGAAAGGACTCAACCATAAAGGAAAGGAAGGAAATAATCACAACAAATGCAGCCTAACAGAACACAATGTAAATAAGCAGGTCGTTAAAAAGAAAAAAAAACTGTGATGTGTCAAGTCCCCCCAAGAGGGAATTGTGTTTTAATTAAAAAGTGAACTTTAATTGAAAACTACATTTTTGATGAGTTAAAAAATGAATCCAATCATTGAGTCTTGCTGATGGCAGAGAGGCTCTAGGTGTGGTGCTGTCTATATGTATAAGGAGTTACTTTTCATTTTCAGAGGGAAGGATGGAGAAGTGAGACGGGAAACTACGGTACATCCTTATTGTCAGTGTAAATCACAGGGAGGCCATAGAGGATGGATGGATGGATGGAGGGGCGAGCTGGAGCAGTGCATCTGATGGTGGATGCATCCTCATTGTTAAAGGTCGAGGAACCGAGACACCCTAACTCAGTGGTTCCCAACCTTTTTTGGCTCATGACCCCACTTTGACATCCCAAATTTCTGGCGACCCCGCAATCACGTACAGTCACGTGATTGTGGGGTCGCCAGAAATGTTTCCAACTTTACCGAAGTGTGGCACTTTTCCTAATCTCGAAAGTCTCATAATTACAAGATCTTTTCTCATAATTACAATAGAAGGTGTATCATTTTTTTTAATCCAGTGAATGCAATGCGCTTCCGTAGAAACAAACAGATCAAAATTAACTTAACTTCAGCACTCAACGACTACTACGACCTGGATGACTGAGAAGCTTCATGGACAGATTTACCCTGAAATGACAGGATTAAAGTGAAGGAGCAGCAGCACTAATCCAATCCTCGTAAATATCACTGTAGTGATATAACTGGAGCCACTGGTAAAACAGGGGCTGCTCTGGGAAGCTTCCAGGTGTGTATGTAAAAGAGTGAGTGAAACATCCTTGAATAAATGAAGAGCATTAGCATTTATCATACACTTGTGTACAGATATCTGTGGAGAAAGAGTAGCAAGTAAATGCAACTGTTTTTTGGCACTTACAGTACTAGAAATGAAACACAATATATGGTCCCCAAAGTAAGGGCAATATTGCATCTGTGCCTTCCAAAACCATTAAAAGTCACTGCAGAATAATCTATTTAACGTTTTAGCACATCATATTCAATATTTATTTATATGGTTATGGGAATATGGGAATATGATGGTGTTGGTATTTACAGCCCTTTACAGTGCACATAAAAATACTGTACTGCAATACTGACATATGTACGACACAAACTTGAAGAAGTTTAGTCGAGGCCAGTGTTGATGGACACCATCATGCCCAGGATTAAAACTTGCCTCTGTCTGTAAGGACTGTTGACTGGTGGAAATGTACACATCCAGCAACCGTTGGACTGACAAACACACCGGTGCTCAGGATGGCTGTGGGCATCAAAGACATCCTCCATGCGGTGGAGATACGGCGCCAGGAAAAGAGATAAAAGAGGAACTTTTCTGCTCGAGGCTCACCCATGGCATAACTAAACGAGATGACATCGTAGGTGCCTCCACTGAGCAACTTGACAGCACAGGGGTCGAGATCAAGAAAATATTTGCCCGTACCACAGACAGTGCCCGCGAAACGGTAGGGAAGCAGATGGGCGGTTGCGACAACACAGTCTGCTGTAACTGTGAATCAGATTGGTCGTCCTATGGAGAGGTTTCATTGCAGTATTCGGCATATACAGGATATTATCACTCACTCAGTCACTCACTCACATAAGGAGTTGACAGCGCTTACAAAGATTTTCCTCTCCACTGCCTGTTAAAGTGGCTTCATTGACAGAACTCTACACACATCACTAAGAATGGACAATCGAAAGAGTAGCGGTGTCAACGTATCAACGTGCACACCAGACGAAGCATGAGTGGCCGGTGAAAGCAAAGAGGTTATTTGTGATATCCATCTCACCATGGTATTTGTATGTGTGAATGAGTAACAGAGAAAATTGATCCAGAGCAAATAATAGGCTGACAACAACATGATTTCCAACAAGGCCACATTTCCAATAAGCGTGTAACTAACTCGCGTGTATAAATTGCGCTTCTGTCGGACCTGTCATTTTCATTTTCTGTGAACTGACACTCTTCATCGTCATCTTTGTTAATCATAGAAAAGGCTGCTATGCTCCCCTGAAAAGACTATTCACTTCCCTCCCTAATAAGAAAAAAAAGAAATGTGAATAAAATGTGAAGTGGTCTTTGCTACAAACCTGAAGATGATGCTCACTGAACTCCTCTACACAGCTAAATATCTGAGACACCTTTGTTGTGTTGGTTTTTTCCTCTGGTGGCTACAGCTGCTCTCATCAGCTTTGTTTGCAGCCGCAGTCAGCAGGTGTTTACAAGGAAAAATCTCTCATACGCATATTCACACTCCTTTGCTCAGCAGCAAACTGTTGGCAGACAAAGCTCACACATCTAGCTGGGGAACATTTAGTAGCTATAGATGCAGAGATGTTTTGGTGACGTTGGTGGAGACCAAATCAGAGCTAAAAGAAATTTCCTTTATGCAGTTATCCTATTTGTTATGTCTCTGTGTTGACACGGGTAAAGAATATTTGGTTGCTGTTTGTGAACAGTAGTGCAGTAGTTGTGTTTGTGTCTGTGAGTGCTTTCAAAACATGAAGCAGCTTGAGTGAATTTACTAAAAAGGACACTGGGGATGGGAGAGAGGAAGGAAGAGACAAGGAGGGTGAAATATAAAACAGAGAGAAATAATGAGGAAAAGTAACCACACCCAACACTATCTTCATCCCCACCCCCATCTCTCCTTGCTAGGTCTCCTTGCTACAGGGCTGCTGCTACAGAGATGCCTGCGCCGTTCATCTGAGCTGACAAGAGAAGAATCAGCTCGATTTCCTGTGAACGCTTGTCAAGATTACAGAGGGAGAGAGAATGAGACCGAGGGAGGCAGAAAAGAAACATGAATAAAAAAAGAAAGAGTGCGATGTAGTAAACATCAGGCCTATCATTCTCCCAGTTCTTTGTTTCTCTCTGCCTTTAATCTGACTTTGCTGAGAGTCACATTGAAACATTACAGTACTGATAAGACCGTAAATGGACAATTCCACTTCATGGTTTGGTGAGTAACATGAGATCATGACAGATAGAAATGAAATGACATGGTGAATATCTAAACCTTTTAGGTGTGTCGTTTTGTATTGTCTCTGTTGTACACATTGTGTGTGTTGTCTTAAGGCAAAATGAATCATAACAAAACCAACAAAACCCAAGTTGTAATGCATTCGAGTTACACTTGACACTTTCCTCTTCCCCAAATGATTCACATTGCAGCTTAAAATCAGCACATTTTATGCACACCATTAGCTTGATCTCATATCTCCTTGATGTACTGTGACTTTGTGCTCAGGCTGTCAGTACAGCCAGGTCTGAGAGCTGCCAGGCATGAACAAGTGCTTGGTTTTAGCGAAAAGAAAGACAGAAAGGATGGAGGATATATGCAGACCATAGTCTGGTGTAGGAGCAAGGTGAACTGACAGTAAAAGAGAAAGATGGTTAATGGTTAAAAAAGATTAGGCACGCTTACCTATGTCTGAAATCTTTGTTTCTTTAGTACAGAAGAAGCAAGGAAAGAAAACACAGAGGAGACAGGAGTTAGTAGACAGACTGCTGCTGGATATTACCATGAAAACCCACCAGAAGATAAACTGACTGGAAATTAACACAGGACCAGTTAGAAATTGGAGAGAAATTTCAGAACTTGATCATGCTTCGTAGAGGTCAACAGAGAGAAGATTTCAGATGGTGAAGAGTTTTTGAGAAATGAGCACTCAAGAGAGTGTGCCAGAGGCTTGTTTCTAAATTCAGAGCATTAAACCAGACGTTCCCCTCTAAACTCAGTGTTCTTTTCATCTTTTTAACACTTTGGGTAAAGAGTAAGTACTCAAATGCTTATTACTGTAGTGCTGAAGTGTCCAATCTGGCAATTCATCTGTCCTTCTCCTTCTTTATGCTTTGCAGCACTGCTGAACAGTCCCCCAAGACCAATGATGCAGAGCTGAACACTTAAGTACAGGAACAAGAAGATGCCCATAGAAACAAATTGGAATCCTAAATTTAAATTACAAACCAGTTTTCACATATAGTTTATGTTTCCCATTTTTAGACTTGAGAAATTTTGGATATTTTCCATTATTCAAATGAAAAAAAATCTTTAAAGACTAGTCTTCTCTGGGACTAACAGGCATCTGTGACATTGGTCCCCAAGTAGACACAGCTATTTTGTAATCACCAGCCGTGCCACCTCCTTTCCCTCTTACCTCAGCTCCATGACACTGGTAACATTGCCAGAGGGGAATATCCTCCTGATGTAGTTGAAGTCTCCGACAAAGATACTGCCATCTGCTCCACAGGCCAGGGCCAGAGGTGCCAGCAACTTGTTGCCCTCCGCCTGCCCGTTACAGCTGGGACAGGAGATGCTGCGCCGACGCCCATTTCCTAGGAGAGTGGTTGGGGGGGGGGGGTTGAGATCCATTTTTACTGACTGCAACAGTGGTTTATGTTCTTTCCACAAACCAGACCGCTGGATTGAAAGCTCAGTCCATATCAATTTTATCAGGCCAGTCTGTTGAACACTGCGGTAGAACAAGCATTAATTTGACAAATGGTTTTTGATTTTAATTCCTGGAAATGGTTTTAGAACAATTTCTCTAATAGAAAACACAGTGTGATTCTGAGAAACTACCGTTGTGGGAGTACCACAAGGTTCGGTTATGGGTTCAGTCCTGTTTATGATTTCTAACAACGTCACATCTTCTCTAACTGAGTGTAGCTCCCATTTGTACACAGTTCTGTATTTTTCTCTCACACAACACACTCAAGCCATTCAGGTCCTTCAACATTGATAAAGTGCAACACATGTTCCATAATTTAATGCTGGTCCTGTACTCAAACAAGTGTGCTGCACAAACCTGGAACAAAACACAAAATACACTTAAAACCTAACACACGTTTCCTCATAGGTCATTTTAATACCACGATTATAAAACACTTTGTTCTTGAATCGAACTGTTTTAAACTGTGTTCTATGCTGCTGTTACACTTTGCTTTTCTTGTATTTTCCTGTTCAAATGCACTCTCGACATCGCTGCAAATGAGACCATTCCCTCAATGATTTCTTGAGATGAAATAAAGGTTGAATTAAATTACAGTCAACGACTGGGAATACTTCCAAATAGCATCAACCTTCCAAAACTTTCGACAATACATGCCAGGCCAAAGGGAGAATTAGTGGTAACGAGGAGTGCAGGGAATAAGAAAGTGGACAATCCAGACTTCATTGAACAGCGGAAAAGCTGTAGTTCTTCTTATGTCCAGTAAATAAACCTGACCATGATTAAAGTCTTCAAATCAAAATTCAAAATATAAAGTACTTAATTCTACAAGAGCCACAAGGCTTAAAGGTACAGTAGGTAAGAAATCTAAAGCAACTGGCCGTAAAATCCTCCTAATACGTCACAGAGACTCAGGAATAATGATGTTCATATAACATGATGAACTCACCAACAACAATAGTACAGCCAGAGTATTCGCATTAAATATCTTTTTTTGCAGACTGCAAATCATGTTTATGTTTTGAATTTACGTGTTGGCATGTTGCGCCACCTAGCCCTCTCTCCCAGTCACGGCGGCGTCAGTGGCATTTCAGCCTCCGGTCTGCTTCCACTGAGCTGCCGCTACGGCTGGGAGAAAAAACAAGATCACTGTGTTTTGAATTTGACTGCAGTAACCGTTTTTGGCCACATTCTTACATATGGCACCTTTAAATTACAAACTGTGACATCCAGCATTCAGATTCTAGATTGCAGTGCTCACTCGCTCACTTGAGTTCACCCCTCCAATGCATCCGAGGACAAACACATTCGCAAACTAACCGTTAACTGATCTTTTTCTCTTCAGCCTGGTGTTTTTCTGCACTTTGTATAAAAACAGTTCAACATTGGAAGATCTAGCTGCCATTGCTGCTCAGCTGTAGCCCCGTGTGTGTGTGTGTTTTATAACGGCAAAAGAAATCGTCGATTGTCCTCCGATAGAGGATCGGGTTGCTGATTGGCACAAGCCTAGTCACAGACACTCAATAGAGCGTTTGAACCAAGTTTGTACCGTATTCAAAGATGGCGATACAACATGGCAGCCTCGGTTGGATGCACTGCCACCTTTGTACAGTTTTTGTAAACAACTCATTCTAAGCTACAAGAAAGCTTTCATTTGTATGCGATTGTGATTAGACTTTGGTAAATACGTATTTATGAAAGCAATATTTGATTTGATTTTTGCTAATAAAAAGCTGTTATACACTGTAACTTTAAATCAGAAAAAGTCAAACAAAATCACCCCGCAATGACATGATAAATTACATATTAAATGTGTATGTCTTAAAAGCTCAATCTGTACTTACCCATGATGCTGCTGATGACAGGGGGCTGCTGGGATATGAAGATGTTTTCACCATTGCCTTTGTACAATATACCTAGAGGAGAGAAGATGTAAAGATGAGAGAGATATAAGGAGCACAGAAAGAGAGAAAACAGCCAGACTAATTCTGCTGGGCTTTAACACCTGTGTTGTTATAACCACAACCGTCACTCCGATATGCTCCAAGATACAACACAGATATTGTTCTCTTAATACAAATCTGATTTGACCTTGTCACTGGAGCTCACCATGATGTGATAGTGTCTAAAATGGATGATTAGACTACATGGTACATTAGAAATTGGGGGAGCTGTGATGAAGATGGTGGGTGTGTGAGCATCTGTGGACACTGGACTCCAGCTCCTAAAATCATGTATCACAATGAAAAGAAGCGACAATATCACCATGTGCTTGATAAGTTCTACAGTAAATTAAGGTTGTGCTTGTGCATCAAAGTGGTTGTGTGATGTTTACATGAGAAGTTATCAAGCATTACAGTGAGACTGACAGAATAGCCACAGAGAAAAGTTTTCATATCTGTTGTTGAGTTTTTTGGCTCTGAAATCTGATGAATAAATAACACAGTTATCTTTTGTTTCTCTACTATACGGAACAGCACTACAACTATATTGTGCAGCACTTAATAACAAATAACTATGCATAATGATGCAATTGCTCTTTTGTAAGTGGGATTGAAGCAGTAGCTCAGTGTGTGTATGCGTGTGTGTGTGTGTGTGTGTGTGTGTGTGTGTGTGTGTGTGTGTGTGTGTGTGTGAGAGAGAGAGGGAATGTGTGTTTCTGTTGGAAGCTGGGATGAATTTCTTTGATGTGTTTTGAAAGATAATGTTAGGGGGAGGTTATGGCGGAGAAAATCTTGTCTTTCCTGATGCTTGCACACACTATGGGAGTTAGATTATAAAACTGAAATTAAGATAAAAAAAATAAAGGATAGGGAGTGGAGGTAGAGAAATGCAGAGAAAACAAGAGGAGAGACAATAGAAGAAGGTGGAGGAGGAGGAGGAGGAGGAGGAGGAGGAGGAGGAGGAGGAGGAGGAGGAGGAGGAGGAGGAGGAGGAGGAGGGGGAGGGGCTGCTCCACTGACTTGTGAGGAGGTTAATGTGTTAATGTAATGTGAGAGGGATGTACTTGTTCTTCAAAGTGAGACATCAAAGAGGAACCTCCTGTGGTGAGCTGAATTATTAAAACTCTGCCATCATCTCTGAAAACCAGCCCGCCGTTCTTTCTATCTATCTATCTATCTATCTATCTATCTATCTATCTATCTATCTATCTATCTATCTATCTATCTATCTATCTATCTATCTATCTATCTATCTATCTATCTATCTATCTATCTATCTATCTATCTATCTATCTATCTCTATCTATCCATCCATCTATCTATCTGGCACTCTCGGTGGGGTGCAACTCTGCTGCTGACCGGCCGTTTGTTGTAATGTGACCCTCTGGAATTTAAAATGTTAGGAACAGACAGACAGAGTAGAGTTGTGAGCGAAGTCGGTAGACTAGACTCCACCCATCAGTGATCCTGTGCACTTTGAGCTTTTACCCTCAGGGAGGCGCTGGAGACAAGTACGACCCACTGGGTACGAATCAGGATGCTGAGCCCATCGTTTTCTTTGAAAGCTTCTTCTCTCATTTGTTCTAGTCTCTCGTACTCACCATTGTTTTGCGCTGTCAATCTTACTGTATTGTAACTTGTTGTGTATAATACTGTGTGATAGGCCAAAGGTAATTATTCACCAACGAGCAACAAGGACAATCAAACTCTGAGCTAACTTCAAAACTCCATCTGGTGTAAAAAAAGGCACTGCACACCAACATGGACACATCACCACAATAGCTTATTGTGGCCTGTGACTGCCTCAGTGCCTCTGGGCCTGGACAGCTTCAACATAATCAAGAGCTAAAGGAATTCACAAGTTTATCAGGGCCTCTGGCATAATGTAAGTGTGGGCTGTCCACTGGCTGGAGCTCAGTAGAAGCTGTTGATACATCATGACAAAAACCCTAAATCTCCTTCGCCATAATCTACAGCAGACTACAAATCATGATGTACTTGGAGAATGTGATCTGACCCACTTGAGTTTTTGTTCTACTGACGTGACTAAAAGTGGCAGCAGATGCAAACTTTAGATTGGTGAGAAGGACCCATAATTAGTCTCTTTCTCTAATTAATACATCAAATAAACGAGAATGCTAAATTTTCATTATGTTTCCTATTGTTCGAGAGGTAACTGAGCTTATGTCCACAATACTAATGTAGTAATGGACAAAAACACATACAATTGTAAGGCTTGTCCTTCTAGAGTCAATAAGTTGATGCATCAGTTGAAAAATCCCCACTGACTTGCATTTTGCTGATGTTTTCCCAGTGCTGAACATGAACACAGACATTAACATTAATCATTTGTGAGTGAACGAAAAATAAAAATAAGATCCAATAAACCGTAAGCACTTGACCAATGAGTCTCCAGTATAAACAGAGAAGAGAGTTCTTGGATAGAGATTGGAGAAGCAGTGTGATGCAGCCAGGGGGAGGCTATGACATAAGCCTTTGAGTATAGCAACAGATACAAGACACGGACACTTTGGCCTTGAAACGTGGTTGGACAACCACATCATTATTTAAGAATCGATCAAGTACATCTCTGAAACATTTGCCATCAGATGTTTTCAACATATTCCGCTATGGTTAACGCGTCAATATGTTCTAATGGCATAAGACCTGCAGCAGATGTTTCTGAGGATTTTTGGACAGAATGTCAATTCTTTCCATTTCTAGAACTTTCAGCCGTGAACACAGTCAATTATTATCAATGTTCAAATCCCATATCTGTTATATCTCTTCCTGTCTGTCTATCTCTGTATCCGTCTCCCTCTCCCTCACCATATCTTCTGCTTCTTCTCACTGTCTCTCTCTTTCATCTCTCCTTCCATTAGTGGGTGTTGATTGATCAACAGAGGCCGAGCCAGCAAGGTTTCACCCATGCTGTGCTGCAGTCGAAACAGGCAACCAACTACTTTCCTGACTGGGAAAATGTGTGCGTGTGGTGGGGGTGATATGAGAATGAGAAGGACATGGAGACAGAGAGAAAGGAGAGCAAGGCAGAACAGAAAGAGTGAGGAAAATCGAATGCTCCTGCTGTGTTAAAAGAGAGGGCAGTAAGGCTTTCTCACACAGCTCTGTGTGTGTTTATATAAATGAGTACATTTGACTTTGATCTCAAAACTCTCAATCTCAAAACCTGGATGCTTACATTCTTACCGCATCACCTGCGGACCCTTACATACCAACCTTGTCTCAAAGACTTAGCATCCTGCAATGTCAGACTGGTAAAACATTTAGTTTTGCATCACACCTTCGGTAAAAGTTTCATAATTCAAAAACACGGCTGAAAGACAAAAACAAACAAGCCAACTATTCTAACACCACTGTGAATCAGTTAAACTGTCATGCTTGGAGAAATAATTGAGGGTGTGTGTCTTCAGCATATGGTCCTCTGCTTGTGAAAGAAGTTAAAGTGAAGTAAAACATGCAGAAAATATTGTTGCTCAGTATTCAATCAGTATTGCAGCTGCTGGTTTAAACTAGCCTCGTAAACCAGCCTCTCGCGGAAGTGCATTTCATTTCATTCCGAGGGAGAGTCTGGCCTCATCCCCATTCTAAGCGTTTGGCCTGAAACCCTCAGAAGGCCGAGCCAATCAGCGTCGCCCGCTGTGATTGACACAGCACGTTGGCCAATCAGGGACCGACTGGTCCAAAGCCCCGTCACTACACCAACTTGCTGATTGGCTGAATGGGGTTGTCTGTCAACGCTACTACCAAAGATATTAAACCGTCTTTGCTACTACTCCCGCCCAGCTCCCGCCCACCCCAAACGCTTAGAGGGGGGATGAGGCCAGACTCTCCCGAGAAATGAAATGAAATGCATTTCTGCGAGAGGCTGGGTTACGAGGCAGGTTTAAACAACCTGTGTGAGAGATTCAGGGATCACAGTGGAATATAATATTCATAATCAACTTTCAATTGTGTGTAATTCACTTTGCACACAATATTTCACCACACAACGTGAGGACTACCTTTATTAAGAATTTATAACTCGTTTATAACTAATTTATTAATTAGTTTGTTACCACTTTAAAAGTCATTTATAAGCTGTTACAACAAGGGCAGCAGTGACTTGTTGCTTGCCAAATAGTAAATCTAGATTTATACTGCATATTGCAGTATACTTAAAAAAAATCTGTATCTGATAAAATGAGCTTCATGAGCTTTAGGTAAAAAACCTACCAACATTCATTAATGAGTTACTATAAAGCTCCTTTTAAATAATAGGAGCTTATTATTAAGATTTATCAGTAGAAAGCTGTTTTAAGCTGTATTAAATAGAACATTTCCCCAAACCCTTGCCAAATAATGAGCCTGCATCAATTAATGAAACACTGGATTACAACTAAGAATTGTTTATTTATGAGCAACCATTTATAATTCCTCTACAAAGGTAAAGGTAGTCTGGTGATTTTGTTCTGATAATCTCTTCATATGTAAATAGGGAGTAGGTTGTTTCCATGTTGCCCAACAATTTGCACCACTGTGTTTCTACAGTCGACCAGAATGGACAAACCACACACTAAAAGGGCCTTTTGTGTTTTGCTCAATTTGTTGCAACCTGCAACTACACTGGTATATGTAATTAACACTTTACACTGGTCCTCCAACAGGGTCAATTGACCAAGCAGAAAATGTTGTTAAGAGTGCACAACCTACAACTGTGCCCCAAAAACTTCAGTGTCATCCGCCAAACATTGACTAACAGTAACCAAGCAACAGACGAATGTTGACTTGGTGTATTAGGGCATGAGCACACACATAACCATGTTAATGGCACACTACACTCATGCACATACAATATCCTAACCACTCCTCTATGAGTAACCTGTATCCAGTCATACACATTGTGCCACACAGGCACCAACAGACTTACCAAGTGTCAATGGGAGTCAAATAATATCCCATACACATGCTGTATAATGCATGAAGCTATTTGAATAATAAGGGCACTAATAGGCGGACACGGGTGTGGACAAGACCCAGAGGCCATCCTGTCCAGACCTGGGCCTATAACCTCTAAATTGTTGAGAATTCTTCTATTTTATGATGCAGCTCAGGTTTAGTGGGCCAGGAGTCTCACAGACCAGTTGCATGCATTGTAAAAAATCAGGAATATTGCCAAGATTAGCTCATTTCCTTCATTCAGTGAAGCACAGCATTCCTTTGTCTCTAGCCATTTAGATTGCTCATTATTTGCTGGACTGCCTCAGAAATGTATCAACTGCCTCCAGCTTGTGCAACATATTTGCATCTAGTTCTTATAAGAACTTGAAAATATGAGCACAGTCTTTCTTCAATGAACTGATATCTAAAATTGTACTATTTGTTTTTTAAATACATTGCCAACCTCCTCAGCCCTACACACCTGCTTGTTTCCTGAGATCTGCAGACCAGCTGTGCCGTCTGTGCCCTCTGAGGAACCAGGGCAGTAGGGCATTTTCTGTTAGGGCTCCTTAACCTTCCTCTGTGAGGAGTGTCCTCTTTTAAAAAGATCTGGGAAGTGCCTCATTCACCAACTTGTGGACATACTACTACTACTATTAAAGGGATAGTTCAACATTTTGGCATACAGTATGCATCTTTTGCCATAATCCCTAGGATTAGGTTCACAACCTTTAATTGCCGGTGCAAGCTGTTTTCAGATTGGCTGTTTTTAGATCACTCCTAAAACTATAGGGATTACAGCAATAGGCGAATTTGCCAAAAGGTGGAACTATTCCTTTAACAATAATATTACGTAATAAGAAATATTTGCAACTCTTACAACGAAGTGCTTCATGTGAAAATGCATAAAAGAAACATAGTATATATTGTACTATATACATGGCTGCCCATAACGTCAAAATAATTTTGTTTTCAGACATATTCTTCTTTTTATTCCTATTATTAAGGTTAATTGTGGTTTAATTTTAGAGAGAAAGAGATAGATCATATTGTCACAATCTTTTCATGAGAAAAGGGTAAAAAAAAAATATAAAATTAAATCCATAAGATGACATAATAATGATATAATAAATGAACAAAATAATACAATATAATAAATTGTAAAAAAATACATTTGGTAATGACATCAGTACATCAGAGGGCCTCTTTGACATTTGTGTTCTATAGCTTTGGGCCGTGCGCATGCAGCATGATCAAAAATGTTTCTTATCTTCCTTGTGATGCTCTCAACAAAGAATTGATAAAAAAAAATCCTAACATAATACTTTAATATGTAAGTGTGTGCAGTACCAACAGTGTATTTTCTGTTTTAAAGCAGATCATGGGCGTGTTTTTATGAAGTGCTTCATCAATGAAGTTTCTTAGTAACACATCACGACATCAAGTCACGCACAGTAGGCAAAAAAAAAGGTGTCAGCCTACATTTAGGGAGGAAGGCAGGAACATTTTCTGTCTGTGCTGTCAGTTACAGTCATACACATGAACAAATGAAACACAGACATCTAATTTTCTCACCCTGTGACGTTCTGAACTAATTAAGGCTGGAGATGAAAAAAAAGGCTCTGACACAACTGAGAATGACTTTTAATAATGCATAGCATAGTCTCTGCATACCTGTCTGGGTGCAGGACAGAGACTTTATTAGAGGGAGAAGACTGACGTTGTCCCTAACTGCTTCTGTTAGATCAGGGTTTTTATTTAAAGGGACAACGAGGAGTTTTGGAAAAGCGAAGCGTTTTCACACTACATTTATGAGCCTCCGCGCGCACCGTACATTTCTTTGACCGGGCGCAAGACGGACTCATGTTTTCATTCATCAATAATTAAAGTCAGAGGTTCAAAGAGGTTCACATACCACCGTAGTTCCGACCATAAACGGCGATGCGGCTGCGTTATTCTCATGATTCGCAACGAAGGAAACGCTGGTCGGCTCGACCAGCATTTCCGCCACCACTAATAATAACAAAATAACGATAGAGACAGAACGATATATTTATCGAAAATGGGCCCATTAACAAGTGTGGGTAGCGGAGATTCAGTGTTGTACAGAGTAGTATGGTATGGTAGATCATTGACTGTATTCAGTCAAATCCATCATCTTTTTAACTTTCATCAAGCTGTATCGTTTTCAGATTTTCAGACAGAAGTTGTTTAAAATTCAGTCATTTTGATTTGATGTGGAAAAAAAAAAACTCTCACAGGTTCTGTGGAGCGAAGCAGCCTGAGTCTGGCTGACCAGCCCAGTGTCAGAGTAACAGTGTGGAGGTTTACGAGGCAGCGTACATGCTCACACTCCCCAGTCTCTGTCCCTGTGTGCACACACACTAATATGTGAATACATTGACAAACATGAGCTTCAAAGACTCACAAGTAGGTACACTTGAATGAAAATCACACACACCCTGACTGGAAAACATCCTCACAGTGTATAGACAGGAAAGCAGATCACACTCTCTCTCACACACACACACACACACACACACACACACGAACACACACGAACACACACACACGAACACACACACACTGGTGTTGTGTGATCTGTGAGCACTGAGCAGTGAGTTGAACTGCTGAGCAACTCAGATAAGACTGGATGAAAGGGTGTGTGTGTGTGTGTGTGTGTGTGTGTGTGTGTGTGTGTTTGTGTGCAAAGGTGTGGATAGTCCCCTGCACACAAATCCAGCACGTCTCTTTTCCTCCTCATATCTCTTCTTCTTTCCCTTCCCTGTACCTCATTTTGCCTCTCTTTCCCGTAACAAATGTGGAAATGATCCGTGTTGTGTTGTCATGGGTTACATCTCATGGTTTTCTAACCATTTGTGCCAAATCCAAACTGATTCTTACATCTCAGGTCGCACAAAAAGTTGGTTTTATTGAGATTTCAACCAGTATGCCAGTATTGTTGTTAGCTTTTCAACATAATGAGTCCTGGGACTAACAGGTGATCTCTCAGATGAATCCCAGAGAACTTCTATGAATCCCCAATAAAATGCATCGTTTTTTTTGACACAATACAGAGTTTAACTAATACTTGAACTTACTGTATGTGGTTATAATTATCATTCTATTATTGTATGTTGAAAATGTATCTGGAAAAATTAACAAATGCCAAATCTGACTACTTTATTTGCAATGGGGAAAACTGAATTATAAAATACACTATAGTATGAGTGTCAAGTAAATGACACAAAAATGTGTTGGGGTGCATTTCTTTGGAACATAACTAGAACATTAATGCAAATTAAATAGCACCAAAAATAAACTATAAGGATGGGGCTAGCAATAACACTGACTTAATATATAAAATTATATTCTAGACGTATTATGATTTTGATATTATGATGTTTTTTGTGGTGTTATTCAATATTACAACACCTTAAAATATCATTGAGAACATTTAACTTTCTTTTCATGAAACAAGCCATCCATTTTTTGATGTGGAGAGGTAACAGAGCTATGTGAACATGAACAAGGATCAGAGCAAAGAATCATTATTAAATAAATATGCTTCCTCCAGAACCTCCTTCCTCCTTTCATTGTTAATATTGTTATACATATGGTTATAAGATAGAGAGAAGTAGTGCTAATAGTTGCACATGTGACCCATCTAGGACTCACCCAATGACTCACATTCACATCATGGGCAAGTTACGGTTGCCTGGACACTGGGGTACCAAGAGGGCAGCTCTGAGCTCCACAAAGAGAAACCCCAGCCAGGACAACAGGTTACAACCCAGAACCGAAAAAAGAAAAAAAAAAGAGGAAGAAAAAAAGCAGCATCTGCGATCAGGATATTTTACTCTTATGCAGCCTTATTATGATTTTGATTATATTTTGATTCATTGTGCAGCCCTAGTTCTAATCTAATCTCATAATCAAATCTAATCTAGTCTAATCTAATCAAATCAAATCAAATCTAATCTAATCTAATCTAATTTAATCTCTTGTATAGGAAGGAACTGCGGTATGATAGAATGTGACTACAGCTTTGTATCACACACTCTGCAGGCAGAGCCTTGCAGAAAATCAGCACCTATTTCGAGTGACTATTTAAACATGAAAGTGTCAGTCCCTCTCTGTCTGATGTATAAACTACATGCTGGACATGCCTTCCGGCGGACTCATTTCCATTTTTATCTGTACATAGCTAAAAAGACAAAAGTCAAATTTGAGACACTCTGTTAAATAGTGTGGTGTGAGTAGTGAGAGTCTCACTGCCAGCCCATGAGACATCAGCATCCATGCGGCATGTTATTTTTGAATCTAGCACATTACAACATCAACATCACTAGGGTAGTGGAGCCATGAGACAAACTACAAAGAAATAAAGACACTGCAGTGGAGTGTTTGATGGTCTCTCCCTCTCTCTCGTGAACACAGACAAGATTATTCTAATGTCCATGTGCTATATATTTTAGTCTCAAAGGAACAAACAGACAGTCCGTGTTGCAATAATGTCCCTTCAGGACACAAAAAGGACACCTACAGGGACCAGTATGCATATAGACGGAAAATCACATATCACATGTGCATTTTAAACACACACACACACACACACACGCACGCACACACAATCAGGTGACAAGGTGTTGAAAGCCTGAGAGGACTGCAGGGAGAGAGGGATGAATAGCAATGTGATGGATGGGGTGACAGATAGAGGACGGCAAGGAAGCGAGGGAGCAGGAGGTTTATAAAGTCAAAATGCCCCTAAAGCTGGAAAAATGCATTTCAGTATGTATCTATTCTTATATAACCTGGTTCCTGAATGGTTGGCTATGTGAATGGAAACCGGTTGTGTTATTTTACCAGTAATTAAAGCACCTGCAGCCCTTTGAAAAAAAGTGCCTGAGCAAGTAAGGACCCAGACTGTGAGACTTCATAAAGTTGGGAGAGGGTAGGATCATCAGTGGGCCACTGAACATAAACCAAAACACAGCTGCACCAGTGGATAAAAGCGCTACTACTAGAAGTAAAAGGTGCAGCAGCCGTACTACAAAAATGAAATGAAAATTAGCTGCATAAAGCACAGTTTTCAGTTATGTATAACAAAGTGCTTGGGAATTAAAATAGTTAAAATAGTAGTAGTAAAGTAACGTAGTAAATAATTATACTGAATTATACTGTTGTTAAAAGTTCTGTATGTGAGTGTATGAGTTGTAATCTGAGCTGTGCTGTTCTTTGTTTTGGTGCATGTTACATGTTAAATGGCAAATGTTGAGTTAACGCCAATCGTCCACAATGGCAATGCTAGCAGTCATTTTGCCTGAGCATTTGTTTTTTCTGACTTGCTAGTGGTCTACTGCGACATCTAGTGGTAGTCGCAATAGTTTACCTATACTAATTAATTCAGGACTCAAACAAAGACAGAGGTGGAGCACTGAAGCCACAGCTTCAATTCTGTGGTTTCTGTGTTTTTCTTTAGGAAACCAGAAACAGAATCACAGGAACAATGAGTTTGTACTTTTGCAGGATGTTAACATCAGCAATAAGCGGCACACTGAGGGATACATTACAACATGTGAGATTTTCCCACTTCCCCACAAAGGTAATCAGATTTACCCTCAGGCTACAATGTGTAATATGCAGTCATCATATTTCAAACCTGAAGTTCCATTGGATTATCTAAAATTAAAGTGGCCATTACACATTTATACATGGAACATTTTTATTGTGGTTGTTATTGTTTTTATTGTATTATATTACATTTAAAAAAATCCTTCATCAATGGAGACAGCAGTACTGCAATGTGTTGTTTCTAAATTCCCAACCAGTAATGCCACAAAACGCAATATGGATGATTTCAAGCAGTGAAATGTTGCCATAGGTTATTAAGCCGACTGTTCTGATCACAATCAAAGAAGGACTACAAAGACATAACTAAAGACAATCTACCTATGAGTCTTCAGTAGTTATTATTATATTATTACATGTGTTCAGTGATCAGTATTCCAATCAGACAAGACTAGTGGCTGTATCTTGCAGGTTGTGATGCTGTTAACTGTGACAAAAACCTGCCCACACATACATCCTGCCAAAGTAGTCAAAAGCACCTATGTGATAGTTCCCACTACAGTAGGTGTCTCCAGCACCACATTGTGCCGTGATGACACACACACAGACTCACAAGGTGAAAACAACACCAGCCCCACTGTCACGGCTGGTAATAAAGGATGATAATATGTCACTGCACTGCAAGACAAAAACAAGCAAGCAAAGAGAGGAGGGATGGAAGGGGAGGAGACAAAGGGGAAAGATGAATGAAGGTCTGAAATGGTGGGGTCTGATATGAGAAACCAAATGTGTGTGTGTGTGTGTGTGTGAGAGAGAGAGAGAGAGAGAGAGAGAGAGAGAGAGAGAGAGAGAGAGAGAGAGAGAGAGAGAGAGAGAGAGAGGAGGAGGGGGGGAGCTGGGGGGAGATGAAAGACCAAAAAACTCCACTGGGCAGCTGGAACAAATCCAAGATACCAACAATGAACTCTCTCTCTTTCTCACTCACTCACTCACACACCCGCTCATGCATGCACGCGCGCGCACACACACACACACACACACACACACACACACACACACACACACACACACACACACACACACACACACACACACACACACACACACACACACACACGCACACACACACACACACACACACACACACTTTTCCTCTGTTCCATCGACCAAAGCCTGCATGACGACAATCAGTCTGACAACTGCTGAGATTAACATACTTTCAAACTGCTATTAGCTTTGTCCTCTTACTCTTGGACACATAATTAACCAGTTAATGAGGTGGAGAGAGGTAGAAAGAGAGAGAGAATGTATGGTATTTGGAGCATGTTCACATCTCAGTGCAAAGGTTTGAACCCCACCTGTCACATATCAGCATTGCACAAAAACAACAACAACAGTACCAGTATTGTAACACCTTGCATAGCAGATGCTATATGAGACTATAGTGAACATGTGGCTGCAGGTGAATTGTGCTGGTTTTGTCACCTACCGTTCTGCACATCCAGGATGTGATGTTTATCCAGGGTCCACCCTCCCATGTTGGAAGCATCCAGCTCGTAGCCTTGTAAAATGGCTGTTCTTTTCTCCCACAGGATGAGGTCCAGGCAGGACTCGTATTCAAACCCCACTGACACTGTTAGACACACATAGGGGCAAAGCCAGTGATTCAGCTATTTTCTTCCACTGCACTTTGTTCATAACAAACCAAACAGGACAGATTCTGTGATTCAGACCAAAGCAAACAGACAACAGGTTTGAAAACACAGTGAACCACACTGTTAACCTCCTCTGGCTGCTTTTCTAACTTCCTCTAACTCCAGCTACAGCTGGACAGTTTACACACACACGCACACACACTGTGTGTTTTTATATCACACGAAAGGAATTAAAGAAAGCAAGACTGTAACACACAGTTACATTTTTGCCCAGACATCTGTATTTTCCTCAGTTAAATGCCAAGCTTCATACTGTATGCACATGGTGAAAAATAGCTCATCTCGTAACTACGTGACTGAGAGCCCTATTTTATTCATCTAATCATTTAGCACAGAAATTCAACAAAACTCATTGCGACTCAGCTGTCCGCCTCTGTGTTTTTGTAACTATAATTATTACTGAGTTTTATCAGCAGAGCAAAATGTGAAAGGGACAGAAAATTTGAATGACAACAAGTTGATTGAATGGAGGGCTGCTGAGTGCTGGTCTGCATTAGGTTTTTATGCTACTTTCAATCATTACATCACATGCTGATTTCTGGAGAAAACTTCTCTGAAACCCGTAATGACTGATTTTTGGGGGCCAGTTGGGAGAGTGAATGCAGTGCTACCTACTGATGTATTTGACCTCTACATTTATGTCTCAGCTCTGATTTCAGCAGTTGCCTCAAATGCACTACAAATATTCTTGTATTAACCCTATCTTATTATAACTTATGAGCACCAATTTCAAAGTGTTACAAAACATAGCAGTAAATTTTCTTTATGTTCACCCCATTAAGCTGGGTTACTATAAGTAATAACTCACTGAAAAGTATGTCTGCTGTTAGTTGTCCCTCATAAAGGTGTCAGTGGGGTTAGCATGCCCATTACGTGCCAGCCATTTCCCTGTTAAAGCTTTTTTTCCGGGACCTGTTTGAACTTAGCTGTGGCTGTCCGCAGCTTAATATATGTTCAGGAAAAGTAAGTATTGGAGAAACCTCCTCCCTCCTGTCTCTGCAAAGTATGCTGTGCACAGTATGTTGTCAAACTTTAATGGTCAACACAAACCAGGATTTATTATGCCATGAATTGGTGCAATTTAATTGTTTGCCTTTTATCTCCACTTGTGACATACGCTGATACTACTATTAGTACCGTTTCCAATGTTGACCAAAGTGTCTTGTTACTTTCACCACAGGGTTACAGAGAGGTTAACAGTTATGGTGACCTCTGACACAAGAAGCACAGTTTTTATGCTTTACTACAAAGCCAGGCTGGAGAACCAAACATACAGATCCACTGGAGGGCAGAACAGGGCAAACTGACACCATGTTATGTTATACTATAGTGCATAACATTAAGGTGAAGGTGACACCTGAGATAACTATATGATTAATACTGAATCTTTTAAAAAGCAGCAGTGACAACAAGCTCTATAAGACCTGCCAACCTTGGGAAAATATTTTGACAACCATAACGGTTAAATGCTTTGCTGTCACAAGTCCACATGACTGTTTCCTATTTACCAATATCACCAAGAGACCTTAAATGAAAGCACATACAGTATTCAGGCGGAGTCAGCTGTTTGTGGGCACGTACTGTATGGACGATGTGAGGTCAGGTCATAGCAGGCTGAAGGCTGTGTTTCTGATATGCAATATTACTTAGTCACTGAACCATGTTATAATATAGGGTACTGTACAATTCAGTGTCAGTGCCACTACTTAAACTGTTATTTACATAATATATACTTAGCTGTAAAATAGTTTTATAGAAAGCGATAGATAAAAGTGAATTTCATATTCATATTGTATGGTAAAAAAAATAAAATATAATCATAAATATAGTGTATAAAAAGTAAATTCTTTCAAGGTAAAGAAACATAGTTGTGTTGTATGTTGTATGTGACCAATTCAAACTACGTAGCTCTCTTGCAAATTAACGTTGGGCTGACTATCATGGGCTGCCGTCAGAAAGTCAAAAAATCGCCTTTCCAAATCACTGTTCCTCACCCCAATGGAAAATGTCACGGGGTTATTGTAAGGAGAGACAGGAGGCAAAACTGATATCCATCCCTAATGTTTGTATCAACTTTGTTTGTAAACACATGGAGGATAAACACTTCTTTCCTAACCGCAAAAATAAAACAAAAAGGACTGGAATGTTGAAATAAGATAACACGAAAGAATACAAGGAATAGAGGGGCGTCGTTTAGCTCAGTTGGCAGAGCAGAAGTCCTCGCTGCAGCCGGCCCTGTATCGAATCCTGACTCCCCTTTCCTGCATGTCATTTCTGCCTCCCCATTTCCTGTCTCTCTCTACTGCTACAGTACACTAACGATTAAAGGCAAAAGCCCCCAAAAATATACCGGTACTTTGAAAAAAAAAGTGGGTGCAATAGAGCTAAATAATAATTAAATAAAATGTTGATTAAAAGCAAGAGTGAATTATAATTGGACAAAAGTAACAAAACAAAGACCCTTTCTTAATCACAATACAATTTAACCTCTAGGCTTCATTTCATCACATGGTAATAGCACAACACAAGTTAATTGTAAAAGGATGGGGGGGAAAGCACTGCTTGTTTTGCATTTCTCTTCTGTGTTTTAAAGAGAAACTTAGCATTCTTATCCACAGATCTCTATTGTGAGGCTTTTTGCACAAATACACTGTGCATCTAACCTTACAGCCATTTAGCTTGCTGGCTGTCCATTAGGCTTCGAATCAGTTCAAATGTTGTACCCTTGACACAAAAGGCCCCTCTGTACTTAGTTAAGTTCTGTCTGCTTCAAGGTCGATTTTGAAAACCAAAGCTGGTCATGCTTTAATTGTTGTTGTTTGTTGCCTTTGGGAGAAAGTTTACACAAAATGTACAACACATGTTATTTTCTGTTTAGCTTAGTGGTTGGAGCAAACTCACCAACTGCCTCTGATAGTCCATAGACACGTTGTCCGTAGGCATCTGTCTTGTCCCAGATAAAGGTGTAAGACAGGTTTGGTTGCGCAGGGAACCATTTCTGGAAGAGGCGACCCACCACTGCCACCATCAGGTGAACCTGGAAAAACAGTAACAAACACAAAGGTCACTACATGGTAGTTTAGGTTAATGTACTAACTTATAAATATATTGTATATGACATGGCTCACCTTCATTAGATTGAAAGGTATTGATGACTGTGTCATGGTGACTTTGAGGACTGGTTTATATCCCGAAGCTCTGGAGCTCAGGTAGATAAGCTTTAGATCACTGCCTGGAATTGAGGTTTCTTCTTGTAAAACCTGCCAAACGATAAAATGACACAACAAAACACGTCACAAAGTTACAAAGGTCTTGATGGCTCATTTTAAGGCTAAGATTCTGAATACATTTCATTTTGGAATGAGGCTTTGATACTTCACAATAATATAGAACCTAGACCTGCTTTATGATTAAAAACATGGACATCCACCATTAGATAAAAGTGGGACCTTTCAGAATATACCACTGACGGCTACAACATCATTTATCTCAAACACCCTGTCTTCATATGAGGAAAAGCACATTAGCAGAGCAACAGCAGCTTCACACAATGCTGCTGGTGTGTACTCCATCAGCAGCGATCTCACCACACACAAATGCATTCAGGAAAGAAAACAAGCTTGTTCAAGCCATGTATGATGACACTGATGTTTCTCATTTTCTGAGGCATTGGGGCCGATTGACAACTGATAAATGGTCCTCTCTGGGTTGCTCTTGCACATAAGACAAACGTGCTTTCCAGGAATGACACATATCAGGAGGTAGTTTAGAAAGCCACACAGTGACAGGGGGTGTTAGACTAGACTGTTTGAAGACATGAGGGTATCAGACAGGCCTGTTTTTCAGTGTTTAGTCAGGAACACCAGTCCTGTGTCTGATGCCCTGACTGAACAGGCAGTAGTTATCCTACCAGCTGCTCTTGTCAGGGTATGCATGCAGTTGCGTGTTGGCAGAATCATCTGACACATGGCTATATACTGTACGCTGATGTAATCCAGGAACTGTAGTTGAAAGTATGCCCAAAAGATGTGCCAGCCCAGAATATGATTTTCAACAAGCTACTCAATGAGAGGGTAAGAACACCTCTTTAGAAAGGGATAACACTTTTC